>NC_090925.1:203333118-204551094 GCF_040938575.1 Ambystoma mexicanum
TCTCCATACACCTTTTTCAATACCCCATTCACCTTCTAATCAGCAGTGTCTCGGAGGTCTTCTTCAGGGGACATAGAGGATCGGCCCACCAGACTAGGAAGGATAGTGTCTACCTGTTCCGACTGAGGCATGCATTTCTCCTTCCCTTCTAAGGGGTACCATTTTGCCAGAAACCTGTGTAGAGTTGTTTTGTCAGGTTCCTTCCATTCCCTCAGAATCTCTTCCTTTAGTTCCGTCGGAAGTGGAAGGCGAGCCTGAGGAGGGAGTACCCTGGTGGTCTTTTCCACAGGAAGAGGTGTTTTCCTTTTCCTCTCTGTTCTTCCTCTGGGGACAAGGAATCTCACTGTATTTCCCCATGGTCCCCAATGGCAGAACACAGTCTAGCACAGCTTTTTCCCAAACAAGATCACATAAGCTTCTCGCTTTCGTTTTTTCTTTCCAGTGACATCATGGGCTCACCCCACCATCTCCTTACTGAGGCACCGGACCAAGTACAGGGCTCTGGGACAGGGCTCCATTTTGCAGGGATCGGCGCTCCTGTTCTGCACACCCCCTCCGTTCAGACCGCTTTCGAGAGGCAAGCTCTTCTTCGAGTTACCGTACCATAGCTATGCTGCGGCGTGGGCGTGGCCTCTGCCAGAGAATGTTGACTGTGCGAGGTGTGCCTAAGCAGTGGCATGGCTTTTGCCCGTCTCAGCCTGTGTTCCTTTGCCCAGTAGGGGCACCGGGAATCATGTACCTAGGGCGGTATCCCCAAGCCTTGTTGGGGTATACCACATCTGATAATCTGCACGTTGCCCTTCCAAGACCCACAAGGAGAGAGAGAAAGGGACATCTTATACTGTCAAGACCCTACCATAGGCAGGACCTTTTTTTAACTTAGGGCTGGCGGGCCAATGAGAGGTTAAAACCTCAGGGAGGGGGCGGGAGAAAAATAAACATAGAAGAGAGGTAGATCACCTCACAAGTAAGTACTGGGGTGAGGTCGAAGGATGTGTAGGTAATGGCAGTGTAAAGGAGAGTGTAGAACGGGCTCACATAGTAGTACTATAGTTTGTTCGTCAGCTTATTGTGCCCCAGAGACTCCTCAGATGGAGGTAGTAACCGAGGAGTGGGTGGAGGAAGATTTTCTTTGGGGGGTGGGGGAGAAATGGGCATTTCTCATCATTACACTCTTAGATTGTTGTATTTTTTATTATTAGTTGTTAAAAGCTCAATGTTGGAAGATACAAAGGCAGGCTGAATCTGTGGGTATCCAGTCCCTTGTTCACGCCACATAAATCTGGATGGAATGTCGTCTTATTTCCTTGTCAGAGCCTTATTTCGTTTATTCACAATCTCGCCTCTGCTGGTGAATTTCATGTAGCTTCCCTGCCCTCTCTAGTGGTCACTGGCAATAATATGTGAATAGTAATCAATTATGTGCTAAGTAAAGCAAGGGGTTTTTGGGCCTACTAAAGAGTTTAATTAAAGGCGTTAAAGGCAGGTTTTGTAGTGGAGCATAAATTGGAGGGCAAGGGGGGGGTTGCCCCTTTTTTATTGTTTCACATTTATATCTTGGCTGAGGCATTTTTTTATTTTTGATGTTTAAATACTAATGTCAAGATTTGTGGGTAGAGTTTTGGGTAAAATTAGGTCTAAGTATTGGAGGTCAAGATTTAGGTAGGAGATCATTTACAGATGACTTTTAGGACAGGTGACATTATAGCAGGTGATTCAAAGATTTAGATCAGATCTGGGCACTTCTCATGAGCATGTGCAGAAAGGTATCAGTAGATTTGGTCATGTGCATACATGCAGACTCGCAGGCATTATTAGCAGATGATAAAGACGACCTGTCATTTGCAGATCACATCATGGAATGCGCAGCCTTTGAACTCCCTGTCCAAACGCCTTGCTGTCCATTCGCCTCTCTATCATGAAAATATTAGCGATCCTCTGGGCTGATTTAGGCAGGCTCCAAGAGCCTCACGGATCATGCACTGCCCCTACCCTCTACAACCTATTTACTAAACCTCTATTTGACTTTCTGGACTCGCTCGGCATAGCCTAGACGAACTATGCCAACGACACACAAGTACTGCACACAAGTACTGCTCCCCCTCTCTGGTGACTACGACCAGGACGCAACAGCCCTCCTCCAAACCTACACCACCATCCAAACCTGGATGGCAATCAATGGTCTATGCCTTAACGGGGACCAAACCGAGATCATACTCCTTGGTCCCAATCTTGCCTAAACTCAACAAAAAGTATGACAATTTCACTATAGACAACACCAATATCCCAGTCTCCACCTCCGCAAAAACCCTTGGAGTCTACCTTGACTCGACCCTCTCTATGACACGACAGGTCAGTGCCATTGCCTCAGCCTCGGCCCACACCACCAAGCTGGACTACTGCAATGCCATCCTTGCAGGCACCTCAGCCAGAAATGTCAACCGGCTACAAATAGTGCAGAACAATGCGCTACGTGCAGCTCTCAGCATTCCCAAAAGAATTCACATCACTCAAGCCAGACGAGATGCTCACTGGTTGCCTGTTAAGGAGTGTGTCAGCTTCAAAATCCTAACCATCACGCACAAATTCCTGAGTCACACAGCACCATCCTACCTAACGGAAACCATCAACCGAGTCAGTTATAACCGTCCCAAAAGAAGTCACCATACCAACCAATTGCAAGTCCCAATCATTAAAAGAGCTAACGCCGGAGGTCTAGGCTTCCCCCACATAGCTCCCAAATTATGGAGCGCGCTCCCCAGTGAACTAAGAGCAGAACCATCCCTCCTCATCTTTCGCAAAACCCTCAAAACCACCCTGTTCCACTAACTCCTCAGGCTCAGAAAGCAATATCTGTAACTTTGATTAAGCTAAGCATGTAATTAACTGCTACTGTATCCAATGTAACCACTATGCACAGTATGTCCTTGTAACCACTAATGTAACCACCAATGTAACCAGTATGCATATTATGTCCTTGTAAACACTAAGCAAAGCTGCCTTGTAACCACTAAGCTGTGCTGCTGCCTTGTAACCACTATGCACACCACTTTCCTTGTAATCAGCAAGTCTTTTTGTAACAGCGCTACAATGCCTAAGGGCTGCTGTGCGCTCTATGAATGCTAATAAATAAATAAAATAAATAAAATGCTTTAGTCACACGAAGATTTAGTTGCAGGCCTTCCCAGCACCAATTCTTCACTTCCACTGATAAGAAATAACCGGTGGCAATAGTAATCAGAAGAGCAGCGTGGTTGAGAAATTCAGTGTAGTGGCTGATACTAGCAGTTGCCACATACTAATTAGGAGAGATTTAATAGGTGGGAAATGACCTTAGGATCCCCTACGCCCCAATGAGAAGCACGATTTTCCTTTTCAGATCGCCCTTCACCACAGTAAATGATGTGGTAGAGGATGACTAAGTACTGAGAGGGATTGGAACCCAACCCTGGACTCTTCTTGCAATAAGACAGACAGCAACTCTCTTTAAATTAGTAGAAAATCTCAAACATTAGCTAGAACATTTCAAGAACCACACCATATCGTTTTTCAAAATTCAGTCTTTCGGTCTCCTCTGGTACCATAGCCCTCCAACAGCGGAATATGGAAATAGAGCAACAGAACCCATCAGCCCACTCTCCAATCCATGTATCCCTGTAGCTGGTCATGTTGGGTTCAGTTGCATGGCCCACTTGGATATTGAACAATACGACCCCGAGATATCCACTCACAAGTACCTGCACATGTGGACTTTAATGAGAATGTAGACAGAGTTATGTACTACCCACAATCTGGGTTCTGCCCAAAAGGGTGGTCAAAGGGGAAATTGCACCAACCAAACTGCAAAGTACATAAAAACTAGGGATGCTGTAGTGGGAGATGTAGCCCCACACTCTGTGAGCTGTGTATCGCTGGGCCTATCACTTTTTCCTGTGGCGGGTCACGCAGGAGCATCCTTTTAATGTTCCTTGGTGAAGCGCTATGAGGGGGACAGCGAGAGTCTGTTGCCGCAGCGTGTCTTGTGGGTGGCGCCGCTCCCATGTCAGAAGTTGGGCTTGTGGCAATAAAGCCTTTTTAACTTACCTGCTCTGCCTCGGCTCCGTGTTCATTCTTCTTTTTCTCCTGGTTACATCTGGGAACGTAACATACTGGTGACAAGTGGTCACTGTGTGGACCCAAGTATTTCTACAGTCCATGTAAGGGATCGTTCTTTGCCCCAGCGCCATCTGGTGGTGGTTATCTGGACGTGCAAGGAACTGCTGAGTTATTGAGGCTGGAGAGAGGAGCTCTTTGAAAGAGTGTGGGGTAGTTGCAAGTTGTTTCTTTGCCTTTCTGCAAAGCTGTGGATTGGACTGCCGATGTTTATGTGACCTGTGGATTAGAGGTGCACACATTGGGAGCTGCGCCAAGTAATTTGGAGTGATGCAGGCAACCATACAGGCCCTGCCTGTCTTTCAGGCTACACCAGATGAGCCTGCCATTGCATGGGTCCAGTGGAAAAAGATTTTTGACATGTACTTTATTACAATTGGAGGGAAAGGGTTTGATCCAGAGAGGAAGCAGGGCATTTTGTTCCATTGTCTGGGCGTAGAAGGCCAAAGGATCTTTGAGGCTCTCCCCATCATACCGATAGCAGAAAGGCAGGGCGATGCCCAGGATGTCTATCAGGCTACCGAACAGGCCCTTCTTGCCCAGTTTGGTCCCATTATAAACGTCGTCATGGAACGTCACCTGTTCTTCTCTCGCTTTCAGCAGCCAGGAGAAAAAGTGAGCATGTTTGTAGCTGCTTTGCGAGCACTAAGGAAAAATTGTGAATTTGGGGCGCATGCTGACAGCCTGATGCATGACCAGATCGTGAGATGTACTGGAGACAAGAAGCTACAGGAAAGACTTTTGATGGTGAGGGATCTTTCCCTGGACCAAACCATTGACATGGCCAAGTTGGTGGAGCAGTCTTCAGAATACTCCACGACCTTAAATACTTCCAGAGGGGAAGTGAACAATGTGAGCAAAAAGCCCCCAAAGACTTTCAAGACACAGAATCCCTTCCACCAAAAGGGGCAAAGCCAGAACAGGGTCTTTCCAGGGGTCCAAGGTGTAAGGCTCAAGAGTCAATGTTGTTTGTTATACTTGTGGGGTAGGGGGGGTTCACATTTCAACTGGTGTGCGCTGCCTTGCCAGAAATGCTATGTGTATGAAATGCAATAGGAAAGGGCACTTAGCAAAAGTGTGTAGAAACAGAGGGGAAGTAGGATATGTTGATGAGGATAATTTGTTCCAAGAAGGTGTGGGTGATTTACTGATTTCAAATGTGGATAGTGAGGACGTTGATGCTCCTTTGTGTGAAGTGAAGGTTGATGGGTGGAAGTTGAGGATGATGGCGGACTCAGGTTCAAGATACACTGCTGTGGGTGTAGATGCTTTGAAAATGTTGGGTTTGGATATAGAGGAATTGGATGGGCCAGATATATATCCCAAAGGGTATGGTGGCACACTAATTAATATTGTGGGGTCAACGTCTGTTGAAGATGCATTTAAGGATAGGGCCATAAGGGGTGTGTTGTATGTGGCGGACAAGGAAGTATCCTTACTGAGCTGGAAGCATCAGAAGGGGTTGCAGATCATTTTAAACCCAAATGCTACGGGGGTGGTTATGTTAGTGGAAGATGATATGTGTTCTTGATACTGCAATGTGTTTGCTGATTACCTTGGTTGCGTGAAGGGGGTTTGCCACAAAATAATTTTGAAAAGGGGCCAAGACTGTGGTGCACAAGGTTCAGACTGTTCCTTTATTGCCGAGGGAGAAACTTAAATCTGAACTTGACAAACGGTGTAAGAATGATGTGATTGAACCAATTGAAGCTGCAGAATGGATATCTCCTGTGGTAATTGCGAAGAAGGGAGACAGAAACATACAAATGTGTGTAAACCTTGGGTCTCTTAATAATATTTGGATGGATTTGCACCCTTTGCCTAAAGTGCAAGAGATGATCTCTCTTCTGCACAGAGCCAGGTATTTTTCTACGATTTATTGATTTAGCGCAAACCCTCAGGTTGTGTTGCATCCTGACTCTAGAGCTCCGACCTATACCGTTTGGGGCCTACATGTTCAAAAGGATGTTGTTTGGGTTGGTGTCAACTGCAGCAGTGTTCCAAAGAGTCATTGAATGGTTTTTCAAGGGGTTGTCCTACGTGAAGTGTTTTCAGGGTATTCTAGTGTATGCACCTGATTCTGAGAGTCGTGATGGGTATGTCCATGAGGTATTGAGGATTTTAAATCAAGCTGGTCTCATGGTTAAGCAGGAAAGGTGCAAGTTCAAGGTAATGAAAGTGTCTTACCCAGGTAATTCCATTGAATGGTGAGGGATCAGGCCCAAAACCAGCTTGGTGGATGCTGTGCTGGAAGCCCCGGTACCTCAGAATAAGGATGCGCTGAAGGCGTTCTTGGGCCTGGCTAAATACTATTCTAAATGTATAGAGGGGTTAGTTACCATTTGTGCGCCATTGAGGGAATTGTTGAAGAGGAATGTCAGATTTGTGTGGAGCACAGAATGTGAGGGGGCATTCTCTCAAGTGAAAAATAGTATTGTGGGGGACCCCGCACTTAGCATGTTCAATCTGTACTGCAAGATGATTCTTATGACTGATACTAGTACGGGTGGGCTTGGTGCTTCCTTGATGCAAGTGCAGGAGGGCAAAGAGAGTGTGATTGCATATGCCTCCAGGGCGTTGCAAGGTGCGAAGATGTACTATTCTACAGTAGAGAGAGTAGCTCTGGCTTATTTTTGGGCGATCAACCACTTTATGTTTTTTTTTGTGGGGTGTGCTATTTATCTTGAAGACTATCACAAATGTTTGGTTCATGCGTTGAGTGTGAAAGGTGTGGGTGGTTTCTTGAGAATCAATCATTGGGCTCTCACCCTTCAGGAATAGAATGTTTCTGTGGTCTATGTCCCATGCCCACATAATGTTGTGGTGGATTGCCTTTTCCGGCTTCCCCGTGAGGCCGGGGGAGATATTTGTGAGGAGGGGTGGTCCATGATTGTGCAAGTTGGTCAAGAAGGTGTGTTGGACTGGGCCAGGTGGCATGAGGAGAGTGGGGAGGATGCAGACATGGCTAGTATTCATCAGCTGTTGCGGAGTGACTGATCTAAGGGGGCTGCTGGTGTTTGTGCACAGTTTGAGCAGGTTAAAGCAGAGTTGTGGATGGATGGTGACATTTTATGTAGGGGTGTGAACACTGCTTCCCCAAGAGGGACGGGGCATCTCATCCTGGAGATTGCCCATAAAGGACACTTAGGGAGGAATTTTATTAAAAGGAGAGTGAGGGAGGCATACTGGAGGCCGAGCATGGACGCTGAGGTGGAGCAGTTTGTGAGGAATAGTATACCATGTGCATATTGCGATAGGTCACATGTTGTGGTAGAACCTTCTTTGTGTCCTATGAAGTTTCCTACGAAGCCATGGTAGAAGGTGGCACTGGATATAATTGGTCCTTCGTCAAAATGTTATCACAGGAAAAAATGTATGTTTGTGTTAATGGACTGCTATTCTAAATGGCCTTGTGTGGGCTGGTGAGTTGAGGCTACAGTGAAGTCTGTTCTAGAGTTTCTTGATGCAATTCTTAGAGTTGAGCGGTTTCCGTCCACCCTGGTTACTGACAATGGTGTGCAATTTAAGTAAAATATGGCGACTGATTAGTTGAGAGGGGCGGCGGTGCAACATGAGACTACGGCTTTATGTTGTCCGCTCCAAAATAGAATGGTGAAGCGTTTCAACAGAGTGGTGAAATGGACACTCTATCTGGCAAAAATTTCCAATTTGATGTTGAAGCTCTGGTTTGCGATATGAGATGTCAGGAGAAGTACAAACAGTGGTATGATAGCAGTAAGCCTGTGAACAGGGAACTGGTTGTGGTTGGTGACTATGTGAGATTGAGGAGAGGTGCGGGTGCTCCATGTTTATCTGTTCCCAGGAAAGAGTCATGGGTACTGTGGCCATGTTAGATGATGGTGCCAAATGGAGTCTAAGCCAACTGGTGTGATGCCATGAGACAGGGAGCAAAGTATATAGTGAGGGTGGAGATGAGCCAAAGGGTGCTCCAAGAGTTAACCAAGGATGATGGCCGTAATGGAGTGTTGCTCAGTGATGACCTGGTTGGGGATCAGGTATGGATTGAGAGTGATTTACGCTGCTGTTGCGTTGGGTAATCCCTGGACGCCAGTTGAAGATGTGGAGAATGGAGGTGGTTCTTTCCAGGTTGAGGATGGTGGAGGTTGAAGGATCTTGTGCATTGTGCACATGCGCAACGACCTCCGATCATGTTCAAAAACTATGTGTTAAGCTTGTTTAGTTAAGGGGAAAGGTGTTTAGTGGGAACTGCAGCCGGACCCGTGTACCGGTTGCTGTTCCCTGTGTGGCGGGTCAGGCAGCAGAATCCTTTCAATGTTCCTGGTTGATGCGCTGCGCGGGAGTCAGCGAGAGTCAGTTGCTGCAGCGAGTCTAGTGGTTGGTGCGGCTCCCATGTTTGGGTTTGTGGCAATAAAGTCTTTTTAACTTACCTGCTCCGCCTCCACTCTGTGTTCTTCCTTCTTCCTCCCCCTGGTTAAGTCTGGGAACATAACATACGCCCTTCAGAAATCGAATCTGAAGTATGTTATCACAGGTACACCCATTAGAACCCTTGCTGGCAGACAGAATAGCTGACGCCTTGCTTAGAACCCAAACAGCATGATACATCCAAAGGGAATAAAGCCAATGGATGCGATGCACAAAGCACCGCCACAATTGTTTCGCCACTTACCTGTTGCCCTCCCACTTGGGGAGCAGGATAGCGTGATTCTGGGGACGTTAACCGCGCTGTAAGGACTTGCATGTCATGCTTAATGTGGTACCAGTTAGAATGGAAGTGAAGCTGTGCTCCTGCAAATTGTCGGCATGCTTTATATGGTGCCAGTAGCTGACAATGGTGTCAATTCAGTGTTTGAAGTCCTACTGAGCCCAGGTTAATAAAGGGTCTCTTAGAATGTGGTAGAACTACCAACATGCCACCAGCATCCACAACCCCGACCGGCACCTGCCAGATTTGTATAGAGTGCTCACTATATGTTTTATGTTTGCAAATGTGTGAGTATTAATGTGTGCTTATCATTTCATCCATGGATTCCAAGTGTTGCTGTTAATGACTGCTGATTCATCCATGTCCAGTGATACTCATTTTGATTTAGTTATGAAAAAGGAGGAGTGTGGTGTGCTTCAAGTAGTGTTGAGTACCTGCTAGGGCTCCTGCTATTGTAACATATCTGTGATAATGTGACCCATGTAATAAAAATGATGAGCGCCCAGACTTCAGCCTGGTGTCTCATCATTTACAGCCCTGGGATGGCGCTGGTTTACAGGCAGAGGACCCTCTACCATGACAGGTCCCCTACGAAGCAACACTGTCCTCTCGCGCAAAGCTGTGCAGAGCCCCTGCAGGGCAACTCTGCAGTCAGATTCCAGAGCCTGTGATGGGCAACTCCGGTTGTGATGTGCCGTGTTGACCTGGGTACCCCCAGGCTGCGATATGACCGTGGGCCCACAGTCTAGCAGGGTGATCCCTGCAACCAAGATTGTCGGCTGAACACACAGGACTCGAAGTGTTCTGACCTTCTGCACTGGACCCCCACCAATGATTCACTACAAATTCGCCTGTGAATTTACTAGAATGCCAACGTAAACTCTCGGCCACAATGCCCGCTCCAGACACAGCATTCCCGCTCTTGCATAAACACATGGATACGAAGGCGCAGGCTCAAGAGTAAGCAGCATGCGTGGATGTACATTGCCTGAAATTAACGTCCAACTCACGTGATGAGGAACAGAACGTCGCAAGGTCCTTTACTCAAATGGTAACTATCTCAAATCTCCTAGGGCTAAAATAAATCCATCCATCCACCCCGTTTCGAAATGACTCAGCAACTGAAGGTGCCGACTGTGCCAATCTAATGGGCTACTAAAGTTTTTGAAATATAAAAAAAGTCCGTTGGAATGGATCACAGCGCGAGGGCCGTTCGGCTGTAAAGGCGGTAGTCGTGACGTCTTCCCGCTTGTTGCCGTGGAAACAATCAACAAGCTGAAATCAGCGTAGAGGCGAAATCAGGTGAGTGCTCCCTAACAGGGCTTTTGTATTTAAAGAAATACTTGACACCATCAAAACTCACATACTCCAAAAACAGCAAATGCAATTACCAAATATACTAAATGCTTTCGTTTAATTAAAACAGCAATTACATTGTTTATCGGTTGTTACAGGAATTACTTTGGAACTATGCAAACATTAGAATTCTGTGTGTTTAACTGCAGAGTGGTTGCAGGTTTAATGCCCCTCTAAGATTCTGTTTGTTGTTGACCTCAGTATACCTCCCTCGATATTCTTGCCTATTCAACTAAAATTGACCTACTCAGTCCCTTGCCAACACATGCCCTGATAGACAATGTTACATGTCACCCCTCCTGGGAGCATGGTAGCTCCCAGGACTTGTGCCTTGGTTACATGCTGCTAACCATGTGACCGACTTAATAAAAGGGACAAGCCAGTTCCGGCTCGTCAGTCAAGCAAGAGCTGGCCCCTGCGTGTTTACTGTTGGCACCATGCTGTTGCTGCGCTGCATGCTGAGGCCCTGTCCCCATGGCCCGGAATCCCGATAGTGCCCCTGCTGGGCAACACTGTCCCAAGGGACTTGTACTGCCATGTGATCATGGCCAATTCCTGCAGCCTTGGCCTGGGTGCCCCGTGGCCGAGGATACTGTTTGCTGGCTCCCCCCAGCTACGTTGTATGTCTCTGGGGAGCCGCTGCGTGATCACAGTGCAGCTGTAAATCCGGGTACTTGGTGTGGCCCGCCCTGGTGATTGGTGGCGGGCCGCCACAGGCACAAAGTCAAATACAACCCCCAGTCCCTGCTCCCTCCGGACACAACCCACACTGTAAACGTAGGGTAAGATGGGCAAAGTGCGATCCGATATTGGCCCAACACAATGCAGTGTATACAAACTTAGATCATATCACAAGTAGTCTTGCTCATGATACTGAGCCACACCAAATCACACTCGCCTCAGAAAAACTTTGGAGGACCCTGGCAGATTTATTTCAGCAGGATTTCAAAAATGGCTAAGGAAATCCAATTAGCTGGTTTGATGACACATGCAGGACTGCACAGACCACCTTGAAGGGGATTTTACATAACAAGGACAGCACTAGGTGAGATATCATCAGGGCCAGGGCAACTTATAAAAGGTCAGTGGAAATTATGAAAACTCTGTATGTTGAATGCAGAATGCAGCGTGGGAAGAATTTCTTTTAGCTGCCTCCAATAAGGATTCCAAGAAATTCTGGGATTTTGTTGCAGGTGGACCAGCATATAAGAGGGCAAAGACACATAGGGAACATTATGTGAGTGCCAGAACATGGTCAGATAATTTCACGCCCCTGTTCAAGGGCCAGGCAGCCAGATACGAGGACAGTGATCAGTGCTCCACACTTCATCTGACTTTGAAGGAGGTGGAAACAGCAGTCAAACAGCGATCACAAAACCGTGCACCAGGTCCAGACGCAGTCCCTGTAGATTTATCCAAGGGGGGAAATGGAATTGTGGGTTCCACTGCTGACAATTTGTTTTAATTCCTATCTGGAATCATGAGTATATTCACAATCATGCAAAAGTGCCATTATGTACCCGAATATTTGAAAAAAGGTGATCCGGGCAGCCCCCTGGTGTACAGGTCCATTTCTCTGTTGGACACCTCCTTCAAGGTCTTTGGATGTGTTGTCTTGCAACACCTAGAGGAATGGATTCTTCAAATCAAATCTTCTTGGAAACCCAATATGGCATCATGCCAGGTTTGGATACTCGAGACAAAGCACTTAATCTATATTTGGTTGGGGCATCCTCTATCTTTGTAAGGGGTGAACCAATCTATCTGGCCTTCATGGACCTGAGCGCAGCCTTTGACAGAGTGGATAGGGTTATGCTATGGAAGGTGCTTGGGACCATAGGCTGCCCGGCCGAGTTGTTAGAAGTACTGCAAATTATTGACACTAGAGCATGTGTTGTTTTGGGGAGCAGGGGCAATGCACAGGTAGCCTCGGGAGTGCGCCAAGGATGTGTCGTAGCCCCTGTGCATTGTTTTTTTTGCTTTGTACATTAATTCCTTAAACAGAGCACTAGTGGAGTCGAAGGCAGATTATCCTAGGGTGGGTGCTAACTGCCTCCCTGTATTGGCGTACGCAGATGACACAGTTTTAATTGCCCGTACCCCAAAAGCCCTACAGCAGTTGATAGATGTGTACACTAACTTCATGTCTGATTTGAAGCTAACAGTTAATACTACAAGGTAAGAAGATCAAAATGCCTAACATGTTAAGTAATGGTCATCATTCCATCAGTGACTACATTTGATTGCTTGGGCCTTTGCTTTACTGAAAATTGGCGGGGGCTGTCGCACATACAGAAACAGATTATGAAAATGAAACAGACTTTGGGGGCCATTTCACGCTTCAGGACCATGGGCCTCATCACAACCTTGCTGGTCCGGAAACAAGGGTGCTGGTAAGCTTACTGGCACTGTTGTTTCCAGACAGGCATATTACAGGTCTGCCTGCCGGAGCCACTGTGCCCGACAGGTCAGTCCCTGCCGGGGCACAGCGGCCACAGTAGGCAGACCGGTCACAAAGCACCGGCACCATTAGCAACGTTGCCATGCTTCTGTGTCCCCACTCCCACTCCCATAGAGTCTAATGGGAAACCCAGGAAATCTAGTCTTTGCGCCGGAGTGGTCTCTGACTTCTCTCTGTTCACTAGAAATCCCAGCGAGGCCATGAGATTTTGTGCCCATGCGGTCTGGTAGACTAGTGCTCGCTGTTCCTCCACCAGGACCCGGAGGTCGTCTAGGTATATAATCAGATCCCTTTCTCCCGGATCACTGCTGCTACTGGCCTCATCAGTTTGATAAAAGCCCAGGGCACTAAGGCTAGCCCAAAGGGCATTGTACTGAAACGGCATGGCTGGCCGTTCCAGCGGAATGCTAGGAAGGTCCTAAACTCCTCTTGCACTGGAACTGTCGGGTAAGCATCCTCTCGTTAGCCAGTCCCCTTCTCTCAAGTTGTCTCTCAGCTGGTGTATGCCTTCCATCTTGAAATGATGGTATACAATCCAACCGTTCAATTCCCTCTGGTTTATGACTGGGCCCACTTTCTCTTTTCTGTGCACTAAAAACATAGAGCTCACGAATCTCGGGGCTGATCTGCACCTCTCTATTACTCTAGTTTTCGGAGCTCCCGGTGTAAATTCTCTCGCTCTGCTTGCACTAGCTTCATCTCCTTGTTCTTGAACTGGCTCCTGTATAAACTCCAGCTGCAGGCCTCTGATGGCTTGCAGAACCCATGCATCACTGGAAAGATCGCACCAGTTTCCCCAGTAAAGAGTTCTCCCACCCACTGGTGGATAATGTGGTTCTCTTACCTGGGGTGAAGCTCTGGCCTCGGCCGGCTCCTCTGCGACTTCTCAGGAATCGCCCTCTTGTCGGGGAAAAACGCGTCCTGCTGCTTGGTCTCCGAGGACTCGGCTCTGGGATTTTGAGGCCTTCTGCCTCTGGGGAAACAACCAGCTGCTCAACCCCATTAGCAGCCGGTCCAGGCAAAAACTCTGCCCGGTAAGATCTTGCGTATTGATGCTTAGGCTTTTTCCAGGGATGTGTAGGTGCCCACAAATCTGCCCATCTCTTTGCCAAAGGTCTCCCCGAAGAGAAGACCTTGTGCTGCTTCTCCGTCTTCGTAGGACGCCAAGTCACTCAACTTGGTGTCTATCTTGAGCAGTAGGCCTCTCCTCCTCTCTGAGGAAATGGCACAGTTTGCATTGCCTAATAAACATACTGCTCTCTGCGTCCAATTTGCGAGGGCCTCTGGGTCGCACTCTTCTCCGGTGTCTCTGGCCCTTTTGGCCAGGTCCATAATCTTGGCCAGCGGGCCGGAAATATCTAGCACTTTCTCCTGGCAGCTCCGCCAAGATCTGTCTATCCCCTTGCGTGGGTCTTTGCTAGTCTTTGAGACGAACGCCAGCATTTTCGGGTCTAATTCCGGCGTCTCTGCCACTTTGCCAGGCAGGTCCGGTCGGGGACATTTGGCTATCAATCGCTGTCTCACTTGCTTGTCAAGTGCTTTCCTCAGTCTCAGGGCCATGTACTTTGTTACCCTGGGGGAAGGCTGCCAATCGGAGGATCTCAGGTTCCTATTGCTGTCTGGGTCGAACATGTCCCAACACTTCCTCTGGCTCTTCGTCCATATGCTTCTCCTTGCAGGCTTTCTTGCCCCCGCTGGGCCTTTCCCATGCCTCCTCCTCCTTCTCTCCCCCTTTGTGGGAGGATCACTCATCTTCTGCTGGCTCTTCTTCCGAGCTTGGGTCATCTTTGCCCATATTTTCTTCCCCTGGGAAGGGGGTTGTGAGGCTTGGCACTGTCGACCTTTGCATGAATGCCTCTCTTAGCTTTGAAAATGCGTCAGCAGCCTCTGGGGCCTTTTCTGTCAACCCGTAAGGTCGCCCGGGGGTCATTAGAGGGTTTCCTCTTACGGGTCTTATTACTCCTCTTCGGGCCTCTTGCCAAGGACTCCGTGGGCGTGCTGTCTTCTTGTACAGTTCTTTCACTGGGATGGTTAAGCATCGACTCTAGTGTCTCCAGCCTCTCCTGTAAGGGTTTCACTTCTTGGGTCACAGCATCTACCAACAAGCTTCCCAGCACTTCCTTAAAGCTGGAGGCAAGGTCCAGGGATTGCTCCTCCTCGCTCCATTCGAATTCGGACATGATGTTGGGTGCTGTGTGCCTGATACCTGTGCGGTGTCTTATGCACGCCCACTGCTATGTTGGTTGTGATGATTTGGGTTACAAGAGAATGATCTCCTAAGTCCAGTACTTTGCTGCACTAAACTCATATATTTTTTTCGAAATGTTTTTTTCTTTTTATTATGTGACCAGCACCTGTATCTCTTGAATCCCTTTGTGTGCCTGTCCGCACTGTCTTGGGCCTCTCCGGGCTCAGATTTTCTGAGAGCTGCTACCTCTGCAGTCATGTGACTCTACCACGTATCTTTATGACTTTCTGAGCCTCTGAACTCTACTGCTGAGTCGCAGTAATCTGGGCTTCTGCCAGTGGCTTTGCAGCCCGCAATTGCTCGTTGCGTTCGTCTGAGCGCAGCAACAATCACCACCGTGCTCGGCTTTCTTGAACGCTGCTGTACTTCGGCAAAGTCGCACAGGCAATGCGCTTGTGCGACGTGGGTCTTTGGCTCCTCCTCCCTGCAGGAGGGGGCCACCGCATCGCTCTCGCTAAAGCTCTGACCGCGCGAGGGTGAGGGCCGTGGAGTTCTTGTGGCTGTGCGGGAGGACAAGCCCCCGGGGGCACTGAGAATCCTATCACGCTGTTTGACCGCTCGGTGCCACTAACAATTCTCGCTCGCATCCTACGGTCGCTTCTCCTTACATTTCTTGCATGTTCCATATGCATTTCTACTATAAATACTACAATAGCACTTGGCTCTCACATAATTTACTGTTCTATCCAACCAATATGCATACACATACACTTAAACTTGCTCTACGTCTGGAGTAGAGTAGAAAGAGTACTGATCTGCTTGAAGAGCAGGAAAAGAAGAGGAGGAGTCCAAGAACAGGATGTGGTCATAGGCTGGACTGCCACTAGGAGGACTGCAGAGCCAGTGGGATTTGTAGTTTTGTAAAAAAAAGAGATGAAGAGAGACACACCTTTTCAGTTGTGTTATGTTTATTTTTGAAACTGCTGAAGAGTGAATAAAGAAGTTGAAGCATAATGCTCGCCTCTAGTCTTGACATAGAATTGGGGCTTTAAAAGTCCTTTCCATGGACTGCATCCATCCAACAATTTTACTTGAATGTCTATAACCAAAGGATTAGGAGAGAGATCTGTAGAGGGAAGGCTATGATTTATGTCTGTCCAGTTGACATGACGGGGGCGTGAAGGGGCTTGGAACAAAATTCCAATAATTAAAAGGGTGTTGGCCATTGATGGCACATTTTGAGGTACCCATATCCATTCGTTATTTTCTGCCAATTTTAAAAGAATGCTACCTTATGTAAAACCAGTTTCAGGGAAATCTGGCATAGGAAAGGTTTTGTAGTTATGCTCCTGTTGCCCAAGGCGATTCTCATGTCAGCCATGCTGTCAAAAACATTGGTGGCTGTAAAGCAGCAACCATAAATATGTACACCTGTGAATATATGCAGCTGATGGGACATAATATGTAATGAAGTATTGTCGCTATGCTCACTATGTTGTGGGGGATGGTTTCAGGATGTTTCTGAATCGCTGGTTGGGAATCAGGTTGCTTGATATGATATTGTATTATGACAGCGGCTCCTGTAAACAGTCACAAGGGGGCTTATTTGCAATGTTTTCAGATTTTGTAATGTGCCACGCCATGCATCCAATGAAACAATAATATTTTGTCCTGATATAAAATGTTATTATTTGTTGTATATACTACATGTTGAAACGTTAGGAGTTGTATGATTCAATGGGAAAAATGTTGTTTATATTATGGAGTACCAGAGGAATGTCTCCAGGTCCATAGCCAACACCAGAACATGTGTTATTTGGCTTAAGTCTGAGGGATGAGGGAAACATTCGCCACACACTCTCGTTCCAGCTTGGTTCAGACATTACATACCTGATTTAGTCTTCAGCCTTTCCAGCCCATCAGCCTGGTCAGTACTGACTATGGACAGCAGCCTTCCATCACTGCTTTCCTGCATTGATGTCTTCAGTCAGTCAGCCATTATAGTGCTGGAGCCAGGAACGGTGACCCAACATTCCACCATCACACCCTGAGAACCTTATCCGCCTTTGCTAATTTTATAGGGGAAGTAAACTATGTCTGAATACTCTGCGGCTGGTTGAAACAAGTTCTTAAAAGCTTAGAGAAGTGGATCTGGGTTTACATCAGGCCCCCAGAAACATCATTCCTATCCCAACCACCATGCTGGGCCATGGATCTTTTATGGAAACATTGAGCCTCATTACAAATCAGGCGGTCCGGAAATAACAGTGACGGTAAACCCGCCGCCACCGTTGTTTCCGGACCGCCTGATCCTGACTCCTGCAGGCGGGAGGTGATGTTCCTGCCAGGTTTGACCTGGCGGGTTTAACACCGCCCGCCTGCAGGCGGACGAGGAAACACCGGCAGCATTACGAGATGCTGCCGGTGTTTCCATGATCCCCATTCCCATTGAGTCCCATAGGACTCAATGGGAATGGGGATTAACACCATTCCGCCTCCGTGATTCCTGGAAAACCGGGGTTGTAATGCCCCGGTAATTCCGGGAATCACGGAGGCGGAATGGTAATACGAGTCCGGCGGTAACCAGGCGGTTTTACCACCTCGGTTACCGCCGGACTCGTAATGAGACCCATTGTCCTTGCACACACTTTGGGAAGTTGTTATTCCACTGAAAAGCCTAACTGCCCTTAACCATGTCGCCATTCTGCCTGTCACATGTCCTGTGATTATAGTAGTAGGATGGAAAGGCAATACCACTTATATTGTATGCCAAATCGAACATGTGTATGACCAGCAAAACCATTCCCATAGTGCATGCCATAACTGAAATGAAAACCATACATCAATCATGAACATTTTCCCTACTCTCTCCACTAACCTAAAAGACCCCACTCTGTTTCAGATCAACCAGAGGTCTTGAAGAAAATGCTAATACAGCCTGTTTGTTCGTTTGTTATAAACGACAATAAAATTACAGATCTAAAAGAATTAAGAACTCAACCCTTTCAACAACGGGGGCTTTACAGGACCAGTTTAGAAATTAATGGCCCAGTCAGGGTGGTGGTACTTACATCCAATCTCAATTGTAACTGTAAGCATGCCTGTATGGGGAGAAGTAAGGCATAATTTTCCCTAAAAAGGTGGAGCTGACAATAACCGGATTTAACAATGGCAGAAATGTGGATTTTCATAGTCAGATTTGTGTCTAATGTGGCACTCAAAGGTGTAACGGAATAAACACCACAGTGGAAAAACCAGCCCATAGCAATAGAATCAGAAGAAGACTTCCCAAAGTCACAGGCTGACAACCGCACCCGAAGCATGCTTTGCACACTGACCACTTCTATGGACCTTAAGAAAATTGTGCTGTCCCCCACACACAACAAAGGCCACACCCTAGACGTAGTCTTCACATCATCCCCCTACATCACCTGTGCAGAGCCTATCCTAATTGACTGGTCTGACCACCCTGCCATTCCATTATCAGTGACCCACTCGACTACGGCTCACAAAAGTCAGGCTAAACGCCCCCTTACCACAGGGAATCCCTCAGGCCTCCTGGAATTATTCACCAACTCTGCTATGATACTGGTGAACCCTCATGCACCTCTAAAATCCAGCTGGGCTAAGACCAAACCATCCACCCCATGGTACACCCCCGAGCTAGTCTCTAACAAATGCCCAATCAGAGCCCTAGAGAAACGGCGACGCAATAACCATAACTCAGGAGACCTCTCCAACCTTAAATCTCTGCATGCAAACCATAGGATTCTGATTGCCAAAGCTGCTCACTACACCCCACCATTGCAGCAGCCTCTAACAGAAGCAAAGCCTTCTTTCAAGTAGTATAGCACTGTACCAAACTCTCACCCGACACCGAGGTACCAGCAACTCAGGAAATATGTGACAGAATCGACACATTTTTTATTGAAAAAGAGACTATCGAATCAGCCTCTTAAAGCATTAGCATGCCCTGTATCCCGACATGCACACTGCCCCTCTGGACCGAATTCTCTTCTCTCTTTCCCCCCCCCCGAGTCTCCTACAAGTGATTGCCTCCCTCAAACCTGCTTCTTATTCTGACTATATAATTCCGGCCTGCATCATTAAACAATTGATGGGCCCGGTGCTCACTAGGCTCCTCAGCATCATCAATGCCTCCCTCACAGAAGGATCATTCCCAGACACTCTCAAGACTGGTCTCATACGACCTCTTTTGAAAAAACCAACCCTAGATCCAGACGACCTGGACAATTACAAACCTCCTGTTTATTGGCAAAATCTTGGAAAAAGTAGTTGCTACACAACTACTTACCAGAATGGAACAACTCCACCTCCTAAATGACTACTAGTCAGGGTTCCACCCAAAGTGTAGCATCGAGACAGCCACCATCCAGGTAGTGCATGATGCTCTCCAAATCAAGGATAAGGATGACTCATGCCGCCTCATCCTCCTTGACCTCTTGGCTGCATTCAACACTGTCAACCACCGCATCCTTCTCTCTCTCTCCTCGCTGGCAGGATGTGATTCTCTGGTACTGCCCTAAATTGGTTTATCTCCTACCTCACAGGCAGACACCAGGCTGTCCAGATGAAATTGTTGCATTCTAACTGACTCCGGGTCTCCTGCGGAGTCCCCCCAAGGCTCCATTCCTCTCACCAATCCTTTTTTAACCTTTACAAAAAAGGTAGCAGGCGCCCCTCTCTCGAAAGAACACGGCATGATAACCTGTTCAGTGGTGTTTAACCACTTTGAGAGTTCACAGCCATCTGCTTTTTGCTCATTGTACCTTTCACAGATGGGAAATATTCATTTGCACATCAGTCTTTGTCCCGCCCACATGGGCAGTCCAGCACCAAAATTCTATGACAATTCCCCTCTGAACAAGAGTACCAACAGCAACCCCATACACGTGTTTCAGCCTTGTTGGGCCTCATCAGTGAGGTGAAGCTGTGCCTCTCTGAGCACAGTGAGCAGGGAGTCCATGTCTGGTTGCCCCCAGGTAACTTAGGGAAGACATGAGGGGATACATTATAGGAAAGCAGATGACTGAGAAAATGCATAGGGTGGAAGATATACAAGACACTGGGTTAGAGTGAGCTGGTGGCTAGAGCCAGAGGAAGCCCAGACAAGTGGGAACATCACTGACAGGGAAGAGCAGTAACACTGCAACAGAAAGCACTGTGACAGCAACATACCTAGCATTATTGCTGGACAGTTTTTGGAATTCTTACCTTGTCCTCTGCCTTCGATCTGATTCCCATGGCAAAGTGAGGAACCAGCAGAAAGGATAGTGCTCTCAAGCACTGCACTGCGTGTCAGTCACAGGCTAGTGATTCCAAATATGAGGAAGCCCACTACAAATGGGCCTACCTCTGTTGATCTCTGCAACTCAGGCCAGATAGCGACTTTGGGATGCAGAACTTTGGAGGATCCACTTGTTCAAGAAACTCTTTGTCTGGGAAGACAAGTTGGGGTGTAGATGCTAAGTTCTGTAGAGTCCTGCTGGCGGAGCCCTTCTGGTCTTTGTGGGTCGTCAAAAGGACTTCACATATCAACCCTTATTGACGAAGAATGTGTGTTGCAATGCCACAGTAGCTAGAATCAATTCAAGGAAATAGGAGGGACAGATTATGTTCCCTTTGGAAGGCTAAACACGATACAACCTGGGCTGGTAGGGATTGGACATGGAAAATCGAATGAAAGAAGTGATCTATGTGAAGAAAGAGTGGTCAACCTCATTATGGTTTCTTGAGAAAAACACAAGTCTCTACAATCCCTATACTTCCAGATCAGCACAGGCAGAACCATTGCCACTTACACAGCTTACAGTGTCTCTAAATGCTATAACAACATTTAAACAAATATTGCAGCCCTATTTTGGCTTTGTGTATCCCGGTCACCTTCACCCACATCTATCAAAGTATAATACAGAAAAGAAACCTACATGTTTTGCAGATGCCAATGCACCCTTTCTATTGTAATTAAATGTAAACCTCATTCTGGTGAGCTGTGCCGAGCCAAGATGAGCTATATAGCTTTGACTTGCAAAACCATAAGAATAACAGGAGAGTTCTGCATCTTTAAATAGGGAACAGTGGTGTCCTCTACAGGGGTATGAATGCAGAGAAAACAAGGACGTGGTACAAGTGGGATGGTGGGTTCCTCACAATTCCTCTCGTGGAGGCCTCCTCCTTCAATGCTTTCATGTTTACTCTGCCAGGAATATCCCAGCTAAAAACACTATTGGATAGCACAGACCTCGTGGGGTCATGTACAACGAAGCTTGAACCCTTAGATCGCAACCAGACTTCTAGCCCTGCATACACCGGTCATAGAACTCAATTGGGCCTAGGCTTAATGAATGTGACCAGCCTAACACTTCATAGAGACCTGCACAGTATTGCACATTTAAGGTAATGTTCTGGGTAATGTTGGGATGGTCAAAACTGGTATGAAAGGACACCAGTACTTTTCGACACACAGTAATGTGATCTGCAAATATGGCATCGGAACAAGATGAAAAAACATTAGTGGTATTTGTTCATAGAGTTTATCAGTTTCAAGAAGTTCAAAAACAAAAATGTGACAGGAATGCTTGGGCTAATGCCTCTAAATTACTACCTTCAAACGAAATGCAACCATAGCATTTTAAAATATTTTGGCAAAAAGAACATGAACAGGAAGGGCCCACGCAGGAGTAAATGCATATATGTTAGGTTTATCGCCTGCTTATGGTAAATATTTGGATACAAAAGCATAACATACTTTAAAAATTATCATTTTCAACTAAGTCTTTCCAAAGTCAGTTGCTGAAAATGTCAGACGTCGATGATAACCCCGATGACGACGATCAGGATGCTCCTGATGATGAGCCTGCCGAACCAGCAGACGGCGACGAAGAGCCTGCTGAGGAACATGGTGAGGGAGAAGGTGGAGAGGAGGAGGAGGAAGAAGTAGAAGGGGGAGGAGAAGAAGAAGAAGAAGAGGTGAGATCTTGGGAAGAGGGTGTTGGGTGCAAAAGCCTTCTCTGGTGAGGGAAAGGCCTGTGGTAAAGAGATAGAGGGACTAAGGCAAGGATAAGGTGGACGTGGGTGAGCAGTGGGATGAACGATGGCGAAAGGAGGAGAGAATGGATGGGAAGGAAACAGAAGGGTGTATACATCAATGAAATGAGATGAGGAGAATGGAAAATAGCTGAGTGAGACAAAGGGAAGAAAGAAATAGTCTTTCATTTCTGTCATTTGTTAAGTAACCGCCGACCACAACAATCCCTCAGCCACCCACCGACCTCCAAAAGGGCAACAGAGAACTGCGACATAGGATCAATAGAACACACAAGTCAGAAAGGTAGATTTCAAAACTTGTATTCAACTTTAGCCAGATGGGGCGTGCATAAACTCCTCTGATGTAAAGGGTGTTTTCATAAGAAAACAGGATATTTTACTCTTGAGAACAAGCTAGGCCAACAATATCAAGTTATGGTCAACTATAAAGCACCAGGGTTTCTAACCTTATGTGGATGCAGAGTCCCTAGTCTATTGCACAATCTCTGGGTGAAGAGGGAAAAGTCCCTAACACTCTTTCTAGAGATGGGTTTGGGGGAATGTCTCTATGGTCTAACAGCCTTAAACTGGAAATCATATGGGATAGTATGATAAAGGTGTCTGGATGGGTCAACACCAAGTTTCTCAAGGGTCTGTGAAGAGGGATCAACAGAACAGAGTTGCCAAATACAGTTTAACACCTTTATTAAGTGCAATAGAATAAGTAAGGGTAAATCCTATCGGGCCAAGGGGTATCACTCCAGAAACAATCGAGGATACTGAAAATAAAGGTGATAGGATGGATTAACTAAATGTGCTACAATATCCTACATTAGGGAATACTACTCTCGCCCTTTCACCCCAAGATTCCCTTAATACAGTGTCAGGCTCACTTCCAGGCTTAAACCTAAGGGTTACAGAACCCAGCACGCATCTTGGCATCACAGCTTCAAGGTTATAGTGCCAGCTAACTTCTTGGCTTCGAAGCCTCGGGGTGATAGCACCTAGCTGACTTCCCTTTTTGTATGTTCATTGGCAAACCAGAGTTAGTGGCGCCATCTCTATGGACAAAGGCCATAGATTACCATTGCTTGCCTATGGCATTGACCAAGGTTTTCCATGGAAACTCGAGGATGCTAAATGGCTCAGGTACAGACCATAGTTAACACATGGTCTAAGGGGATCCATGATATCGTTTTTTGTAAGTCAAATTTAGGTGGGTTCTTGAAAGTCAAATTTGGGTGTGTTTTTCATTTAACTTTGGCCCTCAATTGTAACCTGCTAGCCCAGCGACCGTTCAATACCGCTGTACCTGCATATTTCTCCTACTGCCTCCTCTCTCTACCTGCCCATGGCATTATCTGTTTCTCCTATTTACTCCAACTGCTTCTCTATCAACTATCCTTCCCTCACTAAGTCTGGTTAGAAGAAATTTAAAAAGGATATCTTGGCCTCAAACCCAGGTCTCCCCATCGCTGATACCTATTCCAGCACCTCTGCCAGACGAACCCTCACTGATCTACTCTTTGTCGTTCCTTTGCCAGATCTCTGGACCCCTCATATGACCTCTGTGCTCTGTCCTGTCTCCTCCTCTCCCATTAATAGTGGCATCCGCTGGGAAGTCCTCTTGGATTCCTTTGACTCCTCCAGAGTCACCATTAATGTCTACCTTAATGGCACTGTCAGGCCAATCTCCTCCTCTTTGATAGGCAGTTTCCTCGCCTCATCAACTTCCTCTCATCTCCAGCTGTCCCCTACTCTCCTCCCTTGGCTACCTTTTTTCATTCCTCCTCTGCCCCACCTCCATCTCCCTCCACACCTCTGCAGGGTGTACCTCTGATATGTACCCCTCCCCGGAAGGTCTTTAAGGTTGGCAACCTTCTTCATCTTGCAACTCTCGCTCTGCTGTCAAACACTCCTCTGGCATCTGCCACCTCCTTGAAGAACTTGACCTCGATTGTCCTCAGTCTTACTGAGACATGGTTCACAGCCAGCTCTGTCACAGGTTTTGACACTCTCCTCCCTGATGGCTACAAGATCCTCTCTGCCCCCAGATCCACCCGGCCCAGAGGGGGTGTAGCCTTGATCTTCCCTGAGTGGATTCCTGACACTAACATCCCCACTCAGACATACTCCTCTTTCGAATGCTCTTGTCTGCAGGCTCTCTCTCTCTCCTAGCCACTCTGTTACTGTTGCTACTCTCTACCGGCCCCCTGATCAAATCACCTCTCTTCTTTCCTAGTGGCCAGACCTCTCCTCCTCCCTCCTGGCCTCAATCACTCAATTTCTTCTTCTTTGGTGGCCTCAACATCTATCTTGATTCTCCCGGTTCCTCATCTGCGCTCTTTTGCGACCTCTGCGATTCACTCTCCCTCTCTATCCTCCCCTCCGACCCGACTCACTCTGCTGGTCACACACTCCATGTCTTGATCTCCTCTGGCCTCCCCCTCTCTACTCCCCTCACCACTCCTCTCTCCTGGAGTGATCACTGCCTCCTCTCCTCTCATCTTTCCATCTCCTCCCCTCAAGCCAAGCCTACCCCAAGATTGCCACCTACCTTCTCGGACATCCAGCCCATGAAGCATTTGTCAGTCTAGGCTTTCGCTGGCTGCCACTTTCTCCCCCCCCCTCCTCCAGGGGCTGACTCACACCCTGACACAGCTATGTCCCTGCTCTACTCCTCTATTTCCGCTACTCTTGATGCTCTTTCCCCTGTCATGAGGATCCGTTTGAAGTCCAAAGCCAAGTGCAATTCTTTGTATGACTCTGACCTAGCTACACTTAAACGTAAGTGTAGGGCGGCTGAGAGGAAATGGAGGGATTCTTGTTCATCCTCTGACAAACTGGCCTGCTGCCTGCTCCAAAGGCAATAACGACTCTCTGCCTGCACCAAGTAGAGATTCCACATTCAAGCCCGTGTCTCTGCAGCATCTAACAACTCGGCCAAACTCTTCAAAATCTGTAAGGAGCTTGCCAACCCTGCTGCAGTGTCCACCCTTCCTCTCACCTCCCAGGCTCTTTGCAATGTCCTTGCCTCCTACTTTATCTGTAAACCCCAGGACATTTTGTCCACCCTCTCCTCCGCTCCCCCTCCTCTCCCCTCTCCTTCTCTGCTTGCTGACCCTCCTTCAGCTACCCCCCACCCTCTTTCTCCTCCTTTCCTCTTTTCTCCCCTGATGAGGTCGCTAGACAAGTCCGATCTATGACCGCCTCATCAAAACAAGTCCATCCTGTTCCTCTAAAACCATTAAGGACCACATCAACACCCTCGCTCCAGCCCTTGACGATTTCTGCAACCTCTCTTTTGCCTCTGGATCTTTCCCCTCCCCTCTGAAGCACTCCCTTGTGCATCCTCTCCTCAAGAAACCCACTTCTGATCCTTATTGCCTGGCTTACTATCGCCCTGTTTCCATTACTCCCTTTTTGCGTAAACTTCTGGAAAAGCTGGCCATCTCTCAGCTTAACCTTCAATCCGATTCTGTTGGCTCTCTCCATGACCACCAATCTGGCTTCAGAGCTGCCAGGAGCATGGAAACCGCTCTCCTAAACATCTGTGAAGATCTGCTCTCCAACCTTGACTCTAAAATTCCTTCTGTCCTCATCCTACTTGATCTCTCCTCGGCTTTCAACACGGTCAACCATACCACCCTGCTCAACCGTCTCCGTGACAACCTGGGTATCACTGATCATGCTCTGGCCTGGCTGACCTCTTTCCTCTCTGATCGACCCTCAGAGGTACAACTTGGGTCCTTCCTATCTTCTATCTCCCTCTCTACCTGTGGTGTTCCCCAGGGGTCTAATCGCACGCCCTGGTTTTTTAAGCAATACCTGGCAACTTTCGCCTACTGCATTTCCATTTTCTGCTCAATTTTTCAGTGCTATACTGACAACACCCAACTTATTTTCAGGCTTTCTTCAGCCACCTCTTCCCCTTCCCTCATCTCTGATTGCCTAATCACCATTCAAAATTGGTTTTGCACCAACGATCTTTGTCTAAATGCCAACAAGACTGAGTTCCTCCTCATTGGTACACCTTCACCATCCTTTCCCATCACTCTCTGTCCGGCCACTCTCGGTCCTCCTCCTACCCCTACCTGTGCGGCTAAGAACTTCGGGGTCATCTTTGACTTCACACTTTCCTTCTCTGCACCCATCTCTGACATCTCTAAAAAGTCTAACTTCTTACTGCACCACCTCAGAGGTACTCTGCCTTTCCTCTCCTTCCTTCAGAAGCCCACTGTCTCCCAAGCTCCGGTTCTCTCTAGGTTGGACTACTGTAACAGCCTCTTTCTAAATCTACCTGCCTCCACTCTCCACCCTTTACAACTAATCCAGAACAGGACTGCAAGACGTGTCCTTGGCCTCAAGCCCGGGGATTGTATCTCTCCAGCTCTGAAATCCCTTCATTGGCTCCCAGTGGATGCTAGGATTACATTTAAAACCCTCTGCATTTTCCACAAGGCTTTCTGGGGCCTGGGTCCAAAATACCTTCAACTATCCCTCTGTAAATACCTCCCCTCTCGAGCCCTTCGCTCCTCTACTTCTAACTCCCTCAGGGTCAGTCGTTTTTCTAAGAAACGTGCTGGAGGTAGATCTGTCTTTGGCTTGGGCCTCACTTTGGAACAGCCTCCATGCCACCCTGAAACTTGAGGAGAACCATCTCCGGTTCCAGAAGCACCTCAAGACCTTCCTCTCTGATTCTGTCTTTGCCCCTCTACTCCCCTGCTTATCTGTTTTCTCTCTTGGCACTGTGCACCTTGCCACCCTCTGTCCTTCAGTCCCAGGTACATGCTCACCCTGCCACCCTACTTGCACTGGGGGTCTGTATCTGTACACATAAATCCCCCAACCCACTTTTTTTCTGCACTTATCAGATATACCCTATCTGTTCAACCTAGCACTTGCCACTTGATGGCTGCACTACCACTATTTATGTATGTATTTATTTATTTATTTATTTTACTTATTATTAATTATTCTGTTCTCTCCTCTGTTCCGCACTTTCTACCTCTCCCCCTTCCTTGCACTTTCTCTTTTTTCCCTTTCCCATACACTTGCGCATTCTCAATGTCACTGGGCCTAGTAAGATCGTTGTTTTTGTTCTCCCCGTCTCCCCTCACTTTTCCTGGTCGCACTCTGAAACACTTGTGTATGAACGCAAAATAAATAAAATATAATTTCAATATCACTTAATTTCATACATGGTTGGCCCTGATCAAGAAGATTCTGGATAACAATGAATACCACAGATGGATATGAACATTAAAATAGCCTGGCATGATTGTTTATCCCACTCTAATTATGCCTGTAGATTGTCAATAATTTGTTTAAAATGGAAATTGCATATCACCTTTGGTGACCATGATTAGCAATATTTGCCCCAATACAGTGCTGTTCCTTGAACTATTGTTTGGCTGAAGCCATCATCCATACTTAAAAATGTGCATCTTACAAATGCCATTACTGGGAAAGCAGACACCATGCAAAAACATGGGAAACAGATCTTTATGATGGATGAGGTTCGTCTGTTGAGTAAATGGTATCTGCATAGTACAGGTCCACCCCTTCAAACGACTCTTGCAAAACCAGGAGTACTTTAATGAATTGTTTAGTGAAAAGATCTCAACAGTATTAGACGGGAAGAAGCATTTAAATGTGCACCGCATACGTTTATAGGAATTGTGGCAGATCAAAAGAAGGTTGCGGACACTCTGAGGACATTTGTAACATACTTTTATTAAAGAATAAAGACTCCCTATCCTCCTCTATAACTATCAGGCTTTCCTTCCTACTTTACTAACTAAGGTGCCCCTCAGTCTTAGATAAATGTCCTAAGAAAAACAGTCTGCTGTCCACAACTAATCTATCTGATTCTGCAACTTTTATAATCAACTAAGGTCAGGAGAATAACTCCATTCTCCTGTTGATTGTGCCTCTGCACTTGTCTTCTCTTCTCTTCTTTCTCTTTTCAGATTACTATGCAATTCTCAAATAGTCTTTCGTGATCCTTTGTGGTAGTTGTTGCAACACCATGACAGAATTGATAGTCTTTCTGTCTCCTTTTATTAAAGGTTGCTTAGTTCTGGTCAGAATCCATTTCTCCTTCCTACAGGATTCTGAGAGTTGATGTAACGTCTTGTTCTCTGAGAGTTTGGGTTTCTATACAGTTGTGATTCAAATTCTACTCCACAGGATTTCTTTGTATGCAGTCTAACCTAGGAACTCCTCAGGTCTTTAATACACAATTACTTCCCTCTATTGTGTTCTGATTTTTGCTTCTTAGACTCTGGGTTATTTTCCCCTTTTCCCAAGGTAGCAATGTTCCAGTTTTATTTCTCTCCCTCTGTCTAGATTATGTGCATCTCTTTATTACATTCATACAGTTCAAGTTTACTGATGGGATTTGCACTGGGACGAGTATCTCTGATTCTATAACGAGTTCCTTTATACTTTCCGGTATTCACGCTCTCCCCTTTAACTTCAGTGTTGAGGCGGAACATCTCTGCTACCCGTAGTTGTGTGGGACCTTCTTCTTCCTTCTCTTCATTTCTGTTTGTTCTCCATGACATCCGCTTCCGACGTTTTTCCTTCTTCCTGGTGTCTCAGGGTTGTTACGGGCACTCGGTCCGTCAGTCAGTTCATCGTTGCTGTGGTATCGTTGTAGTTGAGGGGGCAGCCTGTCCACCAAGCTGCTTGTGTGGTCACAGCACTACCAAGCTCTCTGTTCTGGTTTTCCCAGCTTCTGCTTCCTCATACATGCTGACCCTTCAGCGTTGCTTGCTCCTCTCGGAAGCAATTCTGAAACTTGCGGGCTCTGCTGCCTGCGTTGGCTCTGCCTTCCTCAGACGGTCTCCGTACAGAGGCCTTCCCCAGCTTGCTTGATTCTCTTTCTCTTGGCCTTGTCCTCTTCTTTAAGCGTACTCGGCACAGTTATTCAGAGTTTTTGATTTCAAGAGATAGGCTCTCTTTCTGTTTCGTAATGTCTTCGTCCCAGTTATGGAACTTGTGCTGATTTGGAGTGTTAGATAATTCCGTATATGCCATCACATGGATGGTACCAGGGAGTTCCTCACAGTAACAGGAGTCCTTGTCCCCAAAGGGGGGATCACTCCCAGTGAGGTCCCACTTACCTTGACCACTAGGGAGGGTGTTGTGAAGGGGGCTCACCTCCCTAGCCTCACAGGGGAGGGTAACAATCCCTTGGGGAGAAGGGACAAATTCCCACGTTTTGTCACAGAATGTATTCATTCATTTGGGAATATAAACATAACTTGCTGTAATTGTGCAAAGGATTGTGAGTACGTAAATTAATTCCCAAAGAACACAACATGCATTTCTCTACCCTGCTAGCATAGGCCCCTGCTGTACCCTGCGTTGTATCATGTGTATGCTATCTGCTCACATTTCACTGTGGTTATACTAAAAACCTATTCAGATTGACTACATTTTTATGGCGTGGAAGGAAGAGGGAGAAAGTGGGTTTTGGATGCAATTAATCTGAATATTATTCCTTTGATGGGGGTTCTGAAAAAACAGTAACTAGAATTGTATTACCAGACATCGAAATGTTTATTCCAAACATTACCAGCCCTTAATTTAATAGTTATCCACAAAAGAGAGGAACAAAGACAATCTTCATGTCCATGGAATTTGGGCAAACCATGGACTAATTACGTTGAGCACAGTTAAGGTTTACCATGCATGACAATAGGCAGCAGTGGTTGCCCCTCCTGCTACACCCTAATACATAGACGGAAATCATGGGCATAATGACTGTGATCCATGGACAGACCATGAACAAAAATACCGTGGGCTTAATTTAGAAATTCATTCCTAAGTTTCTGTTTATTCATGATACCACAGACACCCAAAGAATAGTCTTCTTGGCCCCACCTTCCAACATGTAAATCTCTCCTTTGCCTCAGGGTATGTGTCAGACTCTGGTATTGTCAGCCTCTAGCTACAGCTTGCCCCCCTGGGCATACGATGCTACACCAATGTACACAGTCTCACCAGCAAGTATTTCTTCCTCTTTTCCTGTGTTTTCTTTTTAGGCTTTTAACCCATCAGCCATGGTGAGCTCCCATGGGCCACGGCTTGTCTCCTTTCAGCATCCGGAAGACAGCCCTAAGCAGGCACTTGGATAGTGGCTACAGGCCATCATCTGTTTCTGAAATAAAACCTTCACTAGGGTCTTGACTCTCTTCTTCTCAGTGCCTGGTCTCTGCCCGTGTCTGAGATCTCAAGCAGGTTCTTTTTTTAATTTCAAACATGTATTGGTTTTAAAAGCCAAAGTACATAACATCAAACACAAATAACAGCTTTCTGTAGAAAGAAAAACAAACCGACCTGCAGTATGTTCCCATTCCTCTCTAGCCACACACCAACCCCCAGAGCTATTTCTCCTACTCCCTCCTGATAGTGAAAGCAGACTTACTGCAACTCTTTCAGAACCCAAAAGGATGGTGCAAATGCAGAAAAAGAGAATACGATAAGCAATATACACATCCCAGGACCCACGTCTTGTCTGCCATTTCCTCTGAAGGCCTGTAGTGGCCTAAGGATTTCATCACTTTCTGTTATCAGGATTTAAAATCTTGCTCGTCTAAAAGGACATGTTGCTCCGCTCCTTCAAATTCGCTCACATCTTGAGGGCCCCTTTTTACCCCTGTAGTCAAGAGCCCCCTGCAGCAATCAGTCAAATAATCGTATAGGAGCTCTCGCCAAACCCCTTCAAAGGGTTCCTTCTGATGCTTAGCATTCATGGCCACTGTGGACAGTTTCTCTTCCAGCCACATTTCAATGTTGAGCTTTCTTGCTGATTTCCAGTGTCTCAATATTAATTTCTTCCCAATCAATGTCGACTTTTTGACCTATTTAGAAGCCGACAAAACACATTTTAACCTATGAGCAGGCAAATTATTGAGCATTGTTAGCAATCTCTCTCTATCTTACAGTTCAGAACCTTACATCCTCATCAACCTCCTAAGGATCTGTCCCACAGGTCAGTGATGGTAGTACCTTCGACAAATATGTTGGCAAATTACTTTTTTGCTGATTTCAGCTTGCAGCGTGTGTTTGTGTAGGAGAGGCCATTGTTCTCTTCATCTTTTCCAGAGTCCAATACAGATGATTTCAGATCTTCTGGTCCCTTAGTCATGTTTGCATTTCTAAACCTGCCCTTGGAGTACCTGACAGGAAGTGTGCCCACTTCTCATCTGTTATATCTACACCCAGCACTGCCCAAATGACTGCTGCATGTCTGATTCTTGAATCCAGCTGTAGACTTGACTCACCCTAAGTTTCTTATCTTTTCCTCCAGACTAGACCTCTATATGCGTCAGAAACCTGCTAACAACTGGGTCGATTTCTTGTGGGAGTGCCAGCATGCCCTTGATGTGTGCTTTGTTCCAGATCTCTCTGCATACAAGGCCAAAAGTCCCATCTAGATCTCTAAAAGCCAGAATTTGCAGCCTCTAGCCATAATGTGGTATTACATGGTAATACTCTTTTAATCTCTTCCTCCAAACATATAAGCCCTCATGATCCTTAAACGTGCCATTATTTAATTTGTGTGTCCTATATCCTGGTACCATGCAAGCTGATCATTTGGTTCAGGGCCACTCACATCAATGTTAGATTCTGTAGCAGGGGCGGATTCACTCTCTGCATCCCCAAGTGCATGCGTTCTGGCCAAGTTGTCCTTCATTGATAGTTCCTCCATCTACACCCATGAGAATTCCTCCTGATTTTGAACCTCCAGAAACCTTTCAAGGTGCAATAATATAAAGCTGTTCTGGTACTTCCTGACCACCATTAGGCCAAATGCCACTATGGGCTGGGCTACTTTGTTTGGAGGAATGGGGCTTCCATGAACCCCACAAGAATTGTTTAATTGGAACCCAATTTTAGCATAGTCCCGAGTGATGTGTAACCAGTTATGATTTAGCACATATACGATTTTTGAAAGCAGAATACAGTTTATCAGCCCTCGGATGTAAATTCAGGGACAGCCATCTTTCTATGCCTGCAAGGAAATGTCCATTGCTTCAGGGTTAAGTGATCTCACAGCCTAGACAGCTGCATAACTTCTGACCTGTCCCCGTTCAGTTTATAACCATCCACAGTTCCATCTCTAGTAATGGTTGACATGATAGCCAGTACATCTCTGGTTGGGTTGGTTGCGAACAGGAGCATGTCATCCACATACAACAGTGTCACCAATCCAGTAGCCCCTGTGCTCTTTGTTGTCCCTCAAGGCAAATGGCAGTGGCTAAGTTGAGATATTGGGCAGCAGTGGCGATAGGGGCCAAACTGGCTTTGTGCCCTCCCCTATTGAGAACCTGTTGCTGAGCTCTGGCTACTGTGTTCCCATGTAACATTCTGATTCCACCTCTGAATATAGGCCAAAAGTTCATCCCCTCAAGAACCACATTCACATAGTTCCAACTGACATTGCCACATGCCTTTTTGGTATTTCTTGAGAGGGTCTTTCTTTTGTCTCCCTCCATACACAATATTTGTAAGGGATATTTTTTCACAACCCTCTGGTGGGGTGTGTGAAACCATCTATACTACTGGTACTTATTGTTCCAACCAAAAGATAGATCAGGTCCTCTACATTGTTTCCTAAGGCAGACAAGTCTCAGGCTTCACTCAAGAGAGATGAGGCTGGTGGATAGGTACAGTAAGTTTCCTTATAGGCACACTACGAGAGTACAATACACTGATATACTGACAAATATATGCTGTCTAAAAAAAGAGTTACACATATAACATTTAGAGATCAAATAAGTGTGTATATTGTGGTAAAGTAGATCAACATATATATAGATAAAAAACAGTAAAATCCTAGAGAGACCCAACGTTCTCCTAAGTTAAATGTATGCCCAGTGCCTAGTTGTAGGTGCAGTGCACATAAGGCTAAGGGAGTGGGGAGAACAAAGGGTAGACACAAGCAACACATATTACTGAGCCATATTTAGGACCCTCAAAGGCCAAACATAAATAGCTACAGTAAATTCCCCCAACCAAATCATCATTACACATGTAAACCATATACTCATTATAGTGCCTAGGAGCAGAGACGAGGTTAGAAATTAACAGCAGGAGCCAGAGAGCCACCCAAAAATCAGAATTGGCTTATATTTATAATATTCAACCTACTTGTTTCCTTACACCCCTAGAAACATGTTAGCCATAAAATAACCACAGTTATATATACCCTTGTACACCTCAGTAGGCAAGAGTCTAAAGCAATTATTTTAAATGTCAGTAGGAAGTCGCGGCTACCAGCTAAGATTCTTGTTCATAAACTCTGGGGACACAAGGGGGATCCAGGAAAAATGTCACTGTACAGGTGAGTACCTTCAAGATCCTCGTTATAGGAGTTGTGAAGGCACCCTGAAGCAAGACACAGACAACAGATTCAAAGTTCAAAATAAAATTTTGGTGGGATTTCCCTAGCTGACAAAACTAAGGAACGTCTGAGTCTGAAAGTTCAACTTAAAAGTCTGTCTGTGCCCAAAGCCTATCCTTGCCCTCACAACTAAAGCTAAACAATGTGTAGGGATGGCAACAATACACAAAATGATGATCAAACAAAAGTGCTGAGCTTCTTCCAGCCCCCAGCTTCCTTTCGGCTTCCCTTCCCTATGTTCAAGAAAGTTCCACAAAAGTCTTTGTATTACAGTTCTCAAATGCAAACAGTTCCAGAAATCCATAGGGTTCTGTTCCCCAAGTTCAAGGCAACACAGTTCCAAAGAACATGGTCTTGAGAGCTCCGTCCTCAAGATAGTATTAAAGTTCATCAAATCTCAGGGTTACCTTCTTCGAGACTTCAACTCACCAACTTACACTTGCTCTCAGTCTGTTAATGTTCAAAACAGCTTCCAAATCAACTTAATACTCCTTCTAGATAAGCTTAGCAACTCAATTGGCTTACTCCTTCTTGGTTTGCTTTAACAAGGTCTTTAGTTTTCACAGTTGAGGGTTCCCTGGTCTAGGCGCAGTTGTCAGACCACACGGTCCATCCACTACCGGTCAAGCAACCAGGAACCCTAGGCTTTTTGGCCCACACAGGTTCTTCTGAATCTGCCCCGTGTTAATGTTCACATTGACTTGGCTTCTCCTAGTCAGCCTTTTGGCTTTATGCAAAAGTCTCACCTTCACTTGGCTTCTCCTTGTTAGCCTCTTGGCTTTGCCACACTGTGTCATACATTCTTGGGCAGTCCTGGGCTGTGTCGCACTGTATTCATGCATAAAGTTCAGTGCGTGGTGGGTTTACTCTTTAACGATTTGCGGCTGTGATCTCTTGCAATCTTCTGCTCTTACTTACTTGGCTCTTATTTTTCTTTCCAACAGGCAACGTGTTCTTGCCTCTTATATTCATATAGCATCTGACTCCAACTTTGCCCATAATGGTTTCATACGGCTCAGTATTCAATATGTTCAAGTATTTGTTCGGCTCATACAAGTTTCATACAATTCAGCATTCAACATTTGTAAGCACTTTGCTTCACTGCTTAACTTTCACCCAACCCGCAGCTCCAGGTTTGATTTATTATTCCCATGCTGTTTTGCTCATTCGGCATTTGCCTTGCTTGCCCCAACCTCCAGGAGCACCCCGGTTCGAGTGACTCTCTCCCTTCACTCACCGGTCCCTGGCGTTCCTCCCGGACAGCTGCGCTGTTCAGTTTCGGCTTCTCCCACTGGTGTTCCTTTGACGGTGAGCCCCGCTCTAACGCCTGATGCTCTTCTGCGCCCGCCGGCAGCTCTGCTCCTTTTCCACAGATGCTGGCGGCAACTCTGTTTCCTTTTCTTCTCCTGTAGCTTTGGCTGCGTGTCTCTGACCACGGAGGCTCCCACACCTGTGACTTCTTATTGCCTGCACTTCCCGCCGTGGCCTGAATAGCACTTACCAGCCCCACCCTTAGGTCTCACCCATTATTGCACTTGTCCCTCTTCCTCCACACCCCCAGTCCCTCGCACTGATCACCCTGTCATGCATTTGCACGGTAGTATTGTCACACGGCCAATATAACCATTTCTTTTGTGCTTGTTGTTTTCCTTTGATTTTCCCATGCCCACCCCCCCTTCTTGCCTCGTGGCGCCTGGAAACACTTGCTTATAGAAGCCATACAAATGTCCAATAAAATACAAATAAATAAAATAAAAATGCCCATATATTAGAGAGGGTGGGAAGCTTTTTCCTTCTGTTCCTCCTTGATGAGGGTTCCTGAACCAAACCAAACTAAGAAGAGGACCACATGCATGGCTGATGGCTATGGCCCTCTTTATGGCGTGATCAGGGTGCTGTACTAGGGAAGGAAACCCCTGTCCCCTACAATAAAACCTTCAAACAGACCAGAACATGGACTTCAATTCTTCCCTGGAGCACACAAGAGAGTGACCATCAGGGGTCAGACCTGTCACAGCTGCTGGCAGAATTCGGAATATAGAGTGGTTCAGGTGACTGGGCTGGACAAACAACCGAGTGACAAATACCCAACTAGGGAATGCGAGTGAGATGTTCAGCCTTCTTAGGTGTATCCCCCTGTCCATCATGTAAATATAGTAAAGAGGTTAGACTCTGTGGCGAAATCCCTTGCACATGAAACCAAAGGCCAGTCAAGTCTTGATCTATCAAAGAGATATGCATGCACCTGCTTCCATCTCTCCACTTTTTAAGGCTAGTCTAAATCATACACAGAGGTCTGAATGTGTCTAAGCCAGCCCCTTATGCCCCATCTTCTGTGTTTAGCTAATTGAGCAAGATTGGTTAATGCCCTCGGCTGCATGGTCCGAGGTTATACAATTGTTGTCCACCATTTTCTGCTCTGGTATAAGTTTCATGGTTGTATCCGGAGTCTGCGTCCTGGCTCCGGTGTTTGGATTCTGTACTAGTCACTATTTGTGAGTCAAAAGCAGGTGTCCCCTACTTGTGATTTCCTTTGTAGCTAAAGTGTTTGCTTACAGCTCTGATTCGTGATCCATGCCAGAGATTGCACAGCAAACAAGAACTGCTCTCTCTGCTGCACCCCATGCATGGACTTGTGGACTTAACCTAAAGTATTCAGGAAATGAATCCGACCCTTCACGTGGTCAATGCACATTGCAAAACATTGTGTTTTCACAGGAGAGCAAAGAAAAGGCTCCACTGCTGCTGTGGGTTCGATTTACCTGCCATGAGAAAAAGACACTGTAACCATTGGTTTATTCTCTACAAACCAGCTGGGAGCACCACTGGACTAAAAGCTAAACAGCCTAAAGTATGGCATATTATGGCAAGATAAAGAACCAAGTGACCAGCAAAAACATACATAGTACTGTTACTTCTCGTCCCCATTCCTCACACTCATGGGATATCCCGCTGAATGAGAACAGATCAGAGCATGTTGCTAGGCACTGTTAAGATGGATTTCTAAACTCTGACCTGGTGGGCAGAGGTTTAGGAGGCCACCCTCAGTTTAATGAAACAGGGGAACCTTCTGGACAAGCCAGACCAATCTAGGTAGCTTGGCAGGCGGTCAAGACTAAGTCTCAGGCGGGGTGAGAGTGATCGGAAGCCCACAATGAGCACACATAGTAACGACACACTAATTACTCTTAGACAAGTGTATATGAAAAATATCTATACATTTATTGTCGGCTGGACCAATAGAAACAAGTACATTTATAGTTATATCAAAACAGTTATCACACAAAATCCTTATACTAGATAAATATATACATTACGTTTCCTAATGCGACACAGCAGTAAAACACATCCACAACCTGTAGAAAGAGGGTTGAGTTAATACACTAGGAGCATTAGACAATTCTTTGGAGTTGTTCCCTAACTTTTGAGTCCACCCCTAAGAAGAAGGGAGCCTTGTTCTCAACAGTACAGTTGTGCGTAAAAACGCCCGATCCCGCAGACAGAACAAAAAGCGGTTCTTCTTGGCAGGGCTGTAACAAGTCAGGAAAGGGCTTGAGGAGATGAAGAATTGGTTCCCATTATTCGAGTAGGATCTGCCCTTTGCGGCAGAGCAGTTTTCAAAAGGCGAGAATAGCTAGGGTGCTCAGGCTAACCCAGCCAAGATCGAATATGTTTTAAGGGATATTCATGCGTAAAAGTGATCGGTTGTGCCAGAGGGCCATCGGTAAGTGATGCAAGTACTCACTGACCCTCTGCACAGTCTGGACCAAACTTTTCTAGTTTACACCTAGGTCGCTAGTAGGTTCGGGTCCTGAAGTTTTGCGGCGCTCCGGCTCTTAGCAGCTGCGGGCTAAAACGATTGTCCGTGATGGGACAGTTGCCTTTTCTCAGCTTCCGAAGGAGGTATGAAGAAAATTCCAGTGCAGCAGGCTTCAGGGCACAGGAGAGCAGGTCAGCAAGACATCTATAGCGACTGTCATCATCAGGTAGTGACGTGGAAATCACAGATGAGGGCAGTGTTATGCACTCTCCTAATTCGGGACCTACAGGAGCTAGGCCTGCAAAGGTTGGAGGGAGAGGGCACAGGACCACAAACAAGGGATGTCCCCAGTCTTGTGCTTCCACTTGAGACGACAGCGATTCTGCAGGGTACCCTGAGGTAGAGCTGGACAGTTCATTGGATGGCCCAGCAACACTTCCGAAGAGGCTCATTTGGTGGGTGAGCAGGGGACGCAGAGAGTAGTTGTTCCCACTACCCCAAAGGGGCGAAGCGTCTTGGCAGGCCTTCTTGATCGATGAAGAAAACAGGGGTCTAACAGGACAGCAAAGGGCAAAGGGTGCCAAAACCTTCTAGAGAGTCTCCGGCGGTTTTACAATTCTGTTTCTTCATGCAGGATACTTGGCTCCTTCTGTAGTTTGGGGAGAACTCCAGTGATAGAACTGGAATGGATGCAGATCCCCTTCTCCTACCTAAGATTAGCTTTGCGCCAAAATCGAGGCCTTCCAATCGAAGATCTGCTCTCATGCAGGCATCCCAGTCATGGACCAATCATGGTCCACAGTGGTCCGAGTCATTCAGGCACTCCAAACATCCTGGCACCAGTAGTGTGGATTAGGGCCAGACAGTTCCAACCCGCTTCCTTGGCACACACATGTGACGGGTAGAAGCCTGCGGAAGAGATCGGTATTCGCGGGCGGCTGCATGCCCAAAGAAGGAAAACGTGGGTTGCTCGACGTGGGTGAAGGCAAGGGACAAAATGGCATAATGAGGTCTGGGAAATCCTCTACTGGTACGAACACGACCCATTGACCTGTTCTTGGGTGGATGCCCCCAGGAGGATCTCAACCACGCTTTAGCTCACTATGCTTTCCACAGAGGAGAAATGTCCTTACACATATAGGTCTTTGTCCCACCCAGAGGTAGTCCAGCACGGAAATGGTAGGCAATTCTCTGAACAAGAGTACCAACAGCAACCCCAGACACGTGTTTCGGCCTAGTCGAGCCTCTTCAGTGAGGTTGAGCTGTGCCTCTCTAAACACAGTGAGCAAGGGATCCACATCTGGATTCCCCTGGTAACTTGCATATTAAGTAGCTTTGGGTTTCACCCTAGGTTAGCAGGGGAATCCAGACATGGACCCCTTGCTCATTGTTCTTAGAGAGGCACAGCTCCACCTCACTGATGAGGCCCTACTAGCCCAAAACACATGTGTGTGGTTGCTGTTGGTACTCTTGTTCAGAGGAGAATTGTCTAGCATTTCAGTGCTGGACTGCCCCTGGGCAGGGATATTTCTCCTCTGTGAAAGGGGCAGTGAGCTAAAGACTTGTTTGAGACTCTCCTGGAGGCCATTCACCCAAGAACAAGTCAATGGGCTGTGTTTGTGCCGGTTTAGGGGCTCCCAGACCGCCCCTTGTTTTACAAAACAAAAGACGTTGTGGCTTTGCCATTTTCGGAGCTGGCCACAGTCTTGAACCAAACGCAGTAAACGTGATGTGATTCAGTAAAAATAAGTAACGCACTTATAAAAAGTAACTGCTGCCACCAGTTCGTCCCAGGCACACTCGTACAATCACCAAAAAATCTAGGGCCATAAAATAAAAAGGACCCCAGCGCACGGTACTGGAAGGTACGTTGTGCCTGTTAAAAAGTTACCAAGAAATGGCAACATAGTCCAAGACTAGGAGAAACAGGAAACGTCCAAAAAAGTCAGATAAAAAAAAGTCTGAATAGGAGATTTTGCCGAATTTTGGCAATTCGAAGATTCGTTGGGGTGGGGGCAAGGGCAGAGGCTGAAATGTTCAGGGGAGAGAAGACCGAAAAAGTTATTTTTGGAAAAATTATTTTCTGTCTTTTCTCCTTTGAACATTTCAGCCGCTGGCTTCTAACTCCAATCCAGGAAACATAGTTTCCCAGTATTGACAGTCTGAAGGATGTGTCAGTTTCCCCATAACAAGTGAGCAAAAGCCCATGGGAGCGCAGCTGAAGGCTGTGCTCCACTGGCAAAAGTCAGGATAGGATAGCCTCACAAAAGCAAAAAGTTTGGGCGGCCCACAAATGGAGGGAAAATTACACCTACATGAAATCTTTCCTAACAGGCAGCATAATAGAATTTGTATTTGGCATAATGCATGCTCGGGTGTGCCGTACGGTACCTCCTCCATGCGCCCCACCCAACTGTCAGTCCTAATGCGGGCAATACCAGACCCATACCAGTAGGGACTCTTGTGACACTGCACACTGCGCCCAAAGCGCTAAGGTCCGGGAGGGGGAAAAACGCCTTACGGATACCAATGGGGGTTATTACCTTGTACGCGCCCTAACAAAGCTATGAGCGGGAGGGCCTTCGGCGTCAATACCTGGTTTACCCCCAAGGGCAGGGGAGGGAGGAAACTCCTGTCCCCCATACTTGGGTTGGAATATACCCAGGTGGGCACTCAAAAAGAGCCCCTGGGAGCGGGCAGGAAAGGCTTGTGCAAATGCACGATCCGTGCCCCAAGGGAGATACGGACCCAGCGGAAACTGGTCTCCACGTCAGAGGCACAAACATGGGTGAACAATACAAAAGGCATTCGTCAGCCGCTTTGCGTAAACCCGCAGAGGAGCCTAGCAAGGTAAAAGTCATGCAGGCATCGTGGGCACAAGTGAGTTCTAGTCAAAGCGATGCGCAAACAAAAAGCCATGTCCCAACCTCAGAAGAGACACAGCCAAGGCCCTTCGAGCCACGTGTGTTCTGGATAGTCCCATCACAGGAACCATATATGGGACAACAGCAATGGCAGGTGGGTTCCCAAATGTCTTTTGGGGGTTACATGACTCAGGCCCTCCCTCAACAACCTTACTTGACCACTGGGACAGGTCAGCGGACCCTTCCAGAGGATGCAGAAGAACCACTGATGACACGGTTCAAGAACTTATTACAAAGTCCAGACGTGGGGGGTGGGTATCTCCAAAGACCTGACCTGATTAAAGATATCATGCCAGCGCAAGCGGTGACTACACTGGCCACCCCACATGTAAATATCCTCATACAGATTTCTTCTTCAGAGCAGACCACAATGGCTTGGACCAGTTCATCCGCTCAAGGTCCAATAGGGCACACACTCACCAAGGTACCACCAAGCATGGTAGCAAAGACCAAGGAAGAAGAGGAGGAACAAGAAGAAACCTCCTCATCTATCAGGATGTTTCAAGATAGAGTCTGGGACATAGTTCAATTCTTACAACTTCCCATACTGGAAAGCCCTCGTCTGGAGGCCAGGGTACTCTCGGAAATACTAAGCAAATAGGCCGAAAGAGTCTGTATCCCTATGCAGTAGGATATCATTGTGGAAGCCAGAAAGGTCTGGGAGAAGCCACATTATGTGCGACATATTAATTTAAAAAAAGTAGACTCCCGCTTCAAGCAGGAACCGACAGAACAACTTTGCTAATCCACCAACCCCGCAGCTCTCTCCACACTCATATCAGCTGCTCTAGTACAGGGAAAGGCGCCAACACGGGCCTCACCAACAGCGATAACGCTGGCAGGAGGAGGAAAGGGCACAGGATGCCCCTGGAAAGAAAGTGTATTTGAACAGTGCCCTGCACCGTAGACAGGCAAAAACAGATGCCATCCGCGCCTCGTGCAACAACAAACTGTGACGCGAGATGGAGGAATTTGCGGATGACTTGCTGCACGAAAGAAAGGAAAAAGTCATAGCTAGTCATAACTAGGGGTATGCTGGAGGTGGCAGCCACTCACGTGGGCACTGCTGCCAGAGGCATGTGCCTGGGTAGTGACTTACACAGAGGAGCCTGGCTGAAGAGCACAAAGCTACTGAGTGAAGTCAAAGAAAAGGTTCAAGCCTTGCCTATTGATGGGATAAACCGTTTCCATCCTACCACATATGAGTTAGAGAAGGAAAAGGCTGAAGGCCTCATGGCAGAAAGCCTGTTTTCGATTTCAAGTCCTACACAGAAGAGCGGTACATTCGTGTACCAGCAGAAATGGCAAAGCTCGAGTAGCGGTTTTATAGGGTTCCTCTCCCACAACCAGGCCAGAGACCAAAGGGGCCAAGCCTCAGAGCAATCTCCCAAGAAAAACAAATGAGGACTGGAAAAACCTTTTTACAGTCAACGCCGTCACAGACGGACAAGCCAACATTTCAGTGGCCCAGCAGCATACAATGCCTGTAGGCGAAAGTATTGTGCTCCATTTGCCAGCTTGGAGGGCCATGACCTCAGACCCATGGACCTTGTCAGTAGTGCATTTCGGCTATCTCTTTCCAATCCCTTCATCACCTCCCACTACCGCAACAATTTTCATCAAACCTGTTAGAGGGGCAGATGAAATTGAAGAAATCGGATGCCATACAGATTATTCGCCTGGAGAATCTGATGCAGAGATACTTTTTGTGCTTTTTTACGCTTTCTATGAAGGATAAGGTGTGATGGCAAAGAACCATTCTTTACTTAACAAAGTTCGACGATTACCTCCCTATGGAGAGTGGAGAGTTTCAAACGGCCACGCCTGGACGGATCGTGACAGCATTGTTGGAGTGGGTTTGGTTATGTGCCTTAGATCTTCAAGATACATACATGCACATACCAATTGGGCAATCGCACTGGAAATTCCTTTGGTTCTCAGTACAAGGGGGTCACTACAATACAAGGTACTTCCATTTGGTCTGAGCTCGGCACCGCAAGTCTTCACAAAAGTAATGGATGTCTTTATGTCTCACCTTCATTTACAAGAGGTACACATTTACCCTTATTTGGATGACTGGCTGATTTGGGGCTCAACGACTTCTATCTTGCTGGTCATGCAACAGGCATTTGCTCTGGGCCTGACACTGAATCTGGAGAAATCAATTACAACTCTAACACAGAGAATGCAGTTCATGGGGAATAGTATGGGACTGCACAAGGGGGAGAGTTTACCCACCCTCAGAAAAGCTGGAAAGCCTCACGAAACATGCAAATTTCAGCAACTGATAGGCTTTATGGCTTCATGCATTTTCGTAATCCCCATGGCCAGATTGCACATGATACTTTTACATCTTCACCTAAGATCTTCCTGGTGTCAAGACACCCATCCGCAATCAGAAGAGGTTGGCATGCTGTTTTCTCTGAATGTGGACCCACCATTCACGCTCCCTCCTCTTACACGAGGGCTGGCGATGGACGCTACCCTTGCAGGGTGGGAAGCTGTTCTTAGGAAGTGTGAAATCATTGATCTTTGGGGCGTGGAAGATCAGGATCAACACCAGGGACGTCATTGGGGGGGGCAGGGGTCGTAGCTTTTCGGTGGCATTTCGGTGCTAGACTGCCCTTGTGGGCGGGACAAAGGCTGATATGCAAATGGAAATGAAAAGTACAGTGAGCAAAAAGCGATGGCTGCAAACTCTCAAAGTGGGTGAAAAAACACTGAACAGGTTATCATGCCATGTTCTTTCTAGAGAGGGCCCCCTGCTACCATACTTTGTATTTTTTCAAGGAACTTTGGTTTGGTCACCCTAGGTTACCTGGGGGAACCGTGACTTGGACCCCTTGCTCTCTGTGCTCAGAGAGGCATAACTCCACCTCACTGATGAGGCCTAACAAGGCTGAAACACATGGCTGGGATTGCTCTTGGTACTCTTGTTCAAAGGAGGTTTGCCTGGCATTTCGGTGCTGGACTGCTCTTGTGGGTTGGACAAAGACTGATATGCAAATGCATATTCCTCCTTTGTGAAAAGTATAGTGAGCAAAAAGAGATGGCTGAAGACTCTCAAAGTGGGTAAAAACCACTGAGCAGGTCATCATGTCATGTTCTTCTAGAGAAGGGCACCTGCTACCTTTTTTTGTATGCATTCATAGTAATTTGGTAATATGGGCCTATACATACTGATATTAATGATACATATGGTGATCCATTCTTGTATGAAATCTATATCACATTATAGTGATATCGTAACCATGTTTCGAATGGATTGTGTCTTCCCACGTATTCCTCATCTCAGATGTTCTTACCTTCCAGCTTTGCTGCTTCGGAAAAAAAGATTCTCCGCCAGAGGGCGCTCTGCTCGAGGCCGCAGCGTCGATGTCCCTCGGCAGCATCCGTCGAGCAGCGACGTTATCCGTTGTATAAAAGCCTCGAGGTGTGCCCGTTGGCCTCAGTTCCGTTTTTCCATTAGCTTCGCTTCGCATAGAGAAAACAGTGCTTCAGTTCGTGAAAATGTTGTCATCATCTAATCCTTCCACGCTGAAGACTGGATTAAAAAAATGCCAGAAATGTGGAAGGAAGATGTCGCTAACAGACCCCCATCGGAATTGCCTCTGGTGACTCGGTTCCGACCATAGTATAGACGAGTGCGGTTCCTGTCCGTCGATGACCCATAAAGCATTAAAGGAACAGAGAGGTAAACTGGCGGTGGAGGAGGAGTCCTTGAAATTTTCTTCGAGGGGGGGGGGGAGACTCGGCCGAATCTACTTTAAGACGTCACAAATCTAGGTCGAGACTCTGATCCAGGAAGTCCTCTTCTTCTTCCTCTAAAAAGACGAAGAAAAGACAACATCTGTCTCCCTCTTCCTCTTCCTCAACGTTGTCTGAGGAAATTATTACATGTCCATCAAAACACGATTCCCCGAAAAAGTGGGAAGCCTTTAGAACATCTATTCTAAAGATCTTTGAGAATGCGGCCCAAACCCCCTCAAAGAAGCCTAGCAAAGGCCATGCCCCAGATCATACAAAAAGTGACAGGGGAAGATCTAAGACAAGAAAATCCAGTGAGAAATCGTCAAGGGTGTTGTACAGGGAGTCCTCCCCGATGCCTCATAAAAAAAACGCCTGCTACTGCAAAAATCGGGGGTAGTACTCAATAAAATGGCGTCGGATACTCATCTGCCATTAAAATCTTTGTCGAAGACTTCCTCGAAGCCTCTGTCGAAGGCTATCGAGCACAGGGTGTCGACAGACCATTCCAAGAAGGTTACGTCGAGTGCACAGTCGACGGTGTCGAAGGCTCCTTCGGCACCGCCGACGCCGCCGAGACGCCTTCGACGGCATCGAAAATTCCTTCGACGATGTTCACAATTCCTTCAACGATGTTGACAATTCCTTCGAAAGTGTCAAAGGTTACCTCGAAGGTATCGAAGGCGATACCTATGACGTCGACGTCATCAACGCCCTTGTCGACATCTTTGTTCATTCCTGTTGCAAAATCGACATCTGTGTCGAAGTCTATGCCACCTGAGAAATTATTTCATCCTGAAAGTAGATAGGATTTCTTTAAAAACATGTCCTCCATTTATGAGGGAGGTTCATCGGGAGAGGAAGATGTTTCACCAGCTGGTGTGAAATTTGGAACAAAACAAGTCCCTGAGGAGTTGATTGACCCTCAATCTAAGATGGCAGACTTATGAGTGCGTGCAGTCAGCAAGTGGTCTGGACATATCTCCAGAATATGAATTTGAAAAGCCTGACCCGGCTGAGCATGCTGATGTAGGATACAGAAAGTTAATGAACAGGGTAACTGAATTTATGGGGTGGAGCAGAAATTCACCTATTTATGAGGAGGATGATATGACTGACATCCTTTTGGGGGGACCTCAACAAGACCTCATACTTCCTTTTCACGTAGCTCTACAAAGGAAGGTGACCACTGCATGGGAAAACCCTGAGTATACTCCGGCAGTAAATAAAAAAAGAAGTTTCAAAATACAGACCCTGTTCTTCTGATCCTGAATATTTGAGTAAACACCCATCACCTGAGAGTCTTGTAGTTCAGGAGGCTACTTCTACTAGGAATGCCTTCAATCAGGTTTGGACCCGGCTGACAGCATCAGTAGGTCCATGGCGTCTAGTACTGTCCTACGTAGGTTTGTGTGGATGAGGAAATCAGGTTTTGCAGCGGATGTGCAGGCAAGACTTCTCAATATACCATTTGACGGCTTGAAGTTGTTCTGCAGCAAGGCGGATGAAAGTTTGGAGAAGCTGCAGACCTCAAAAGCGACAGCAAAATCACTCAGTGCCGCTATACGACAACCTCAACAACGCCCCTACACAGACGCATCATCCTGGAGGGGTCGTCCCTTTCGATTTTATTCCTCATTTGGAAAGGGAAAGGGACAGGCCAGTCAAAGAGGACAAAGGAAATTTCCTCGGGGGCAAGGAAAAGGTACTAGATATGCCCCAGCAATGGCAACTGTCCCTTCAGCCGCTGCTGCAGCTGCCGCAAAGCCACTCTGAGGTTTTGACCCACAAGACCCCGGTGGGGGGCAGGATCTCGCAGCATCTGGAAGAATGACGGGGCATTACTTCAGATGCTTGGGCACTGGAAACAGTATCCCAAGGTTACTGCCTTCCTTTTCAAAAGAAACCTCAGAATCACCTGCCGGGATACAACTTTGCCAAACATCCAGACCCGCTCCTGTTGCAGAAAATCTTAACCCTGCTACAGAAAGGTGCAATAGAACATGTACCTGTAGCAGAGAGGAACAAGGGTTGGTATTCCCCATATTTCCTTATACCAAAGAAGGATTGAGACCCATCTTAGAGTTCAGAAACTTGAACAAGTTCCTCAGGAAGGACAAGTTGAAGAAGGTCACACTCTCTGAGATCCTTCAGGCTCCCCAACTCCAAGACTGGTTGGTATCATTGGTCCTTCAGGATGCATACCTTCATGTGCCAATACATCTCGAACACAGTAAGTACATGAGGTTCGCAATTGGCAATTCTCAATATCAGTTTTGAGTTCTGCGTTTCGGGTTGACCTCCACCCTGAGAGTTTTCACCAAGTTGATGGCGTTGGTGGCAGCGAGTCTCAGGAGTGGGGGAATTCACATCTACCCCTACCTGGATGATTGGATGATCAGGGCACGTTCTCCCAAACAAGCCCAGGAGTATCTATACAAGACCTGCCACTTCCTTCACAGACTTGGCTTTTCTCTGAACTTAAAAAAGTCAAACATGATACCATCAAAGAAACTCCAGTTTATTGGAGCAGTCCTGGACACTTGCTTGGGCAAAGCCTCGCTTCCCGAAAGAGATAGCTCACCACATTCTGCAGATGGTAACAAAATTCCAGAATGCCCAGCATCGACCGGCCTTCAATTTTCTCAGGTTGCTCGGTTTTATGGCATCCTGCATTTTTCTGGTGCCAGAACCCATATTGAGGATGAGATCCCATCAATGGGCCCTCGGGACTCAATGGTGCCAATTTTCAGGGGAAATGTCAGATCTTTTGCAAGTTCCAGCCAGAGTAGCACAGCATCTTCGATGGTGGGCTTGCAGAGAAGATATCCTCAAGGGAGAAACTTTTTGGCAACCATGGCCGGAGATAACGGTAGTGACGGACGCCTCACTCACAGCATGGGGAGCTCACACCAACGAGTTGACAATCAGCGGTCGTTGGTCTCCATCGGAGTCCAAACTGCACATGAACCTATTGGAGCTGAGGGCAATCAGACTAGCGCTGAAGAAGGCCTTCCTGCCCTCTGTACGGGAAAGAAGATCCTGATAATGACGGACAACACGGTGGCCATGTACTAGCTCAACCAGAGAGGAGGAGCAGGGTCACTATCACTGTGCAGAGAAGCAATGCAGCTCTGGTTCTGGGCAATACAAGAAGCAATCTCTCTGTCGGCAGTTCATCTAGCTGGAGAGCAAAAAACTGAGCAGGCAGAGCATAGTCTTCCATGAGTGGGAACTAGCTCAGCAAGTCCTTAAAGAGATCTTCGTCCTTTGGGGTACCCCTCAAGTGGATCTGTTTGCGACCAGTGTCAACAGGAAGTGCAAACTGTACTGCTCAAGGGAAGTACCTCCGAGAGGAGCTCAAGGAGACGCGTTCATGGTGTACTGGGTATTTCCACTCCTATACGTGTTGCCTCATTCCCTGTGATCCCTCAAGTAATCAGGAGGCTAAGGAGGTTCAGCAAAACCATGATCCTAATTGCCCGCGATTGGGCCACGAGAACGTGGTACCCAGACCTTCTGGACATGTCCATCTGCCCTCCAATACGTCGTCCACAAAGAGAGGACCTGCTCTCACGAGAGGAAGGTCGGCTTCTCCATCCAGAGGTCAAGACACTCAACCTTCACTCACGGCTTCTGAGAGGCTGAGATACAAGGATTGGGACCTTCCTGATGACGTAATGGAGATTTTGCTTTCGGCCAGAAGACCTGCAACTAAATCTCTGTACCGGTGTCGTTGGAACAAGTTCAGTAACTGGTGCAGAGATAAGAATGTGGACCCTTTTCAGTGAAATATTCCCACAATATTATCTTTTCTTCTACACTTAGCCAATGTGGGGCTCCAGGTTGATACGATAAAGGGTTATTTAGCAGCGCTATCCATTTTTAATCACTCCTCAGAGGAGGAATCTTATTTCAAAATACCCTTAATTAAACAATTTTTAAAAGGTCTTAATAATGTGTTTCCTCCAATACCTTTTCAAGTACCTCTGTGGGACTTAAACCATTCCGTTTGTGCCTTTACATTCTTGTCCGTTAAGGCTCCTTACTTTAAAAACCATACTTCTAGAGGCAATTTCTTCAGCCCGCGGGGTCAGTGAGTTGCAGGCTCTTTCTAGCCGAACTCCTCATACCATCTTTTACAAAGATAAAGTTGTTCTTAGAGTCAAACCTTCGTTTTTACCAAAAATTGTCTCGGATTTCCACCTGTCACAAAAGATAACACTGCCTGCTTTTTATCCTCCCCCCTCACACAAGTAAGGAGGAGGAAAAACTACACAGATTGGACCCTAGGAGGGCTCTTAGTTTCTATATTTCAAGACTGGCCAGGTTATGTCAGTGCAACTAACACTTTGTGGGATACACTGGCCATATATTAGGGCTGGCAGTGACTAAGCAAACATTGGGCCTCATTACAAGTACACCGGTCCGGAGTTAATTCTGGCGGTAAAACCATACCGGCACCGTTTCCACGTCCGCCCAATCATGACCCGCGGCCCTGGAAATAGCACCTCCTCAAACCGCCACCACGGAGTTAAGGGTCCCGTACCCCTCCGTTACCGGCAACACGAAACACCGCGAGCATCACAACTAGCGCGGACATGGAAACACTGCCAGAAAAATGGCGTTAAGACCGTGATCACGGTGGCGGTACCGCCGCCACCGCGAACATTACGTTAAACAGTGCCTGCTGAACAGAATCAGGGCACAGGTGCACCAAATCAGCCCAGCTGGACCCAGCAGCACACTGGGAGCCCACAAAAGGGCCACACCCAGCCCAACACAACACAGAACCATGCAGGCAGCAGCTCTAGTAGCACTTGGACTGGGCCTACTCAACCAACAGGCAGCACTGCACATGATGGCAGCAATGGTGCAGAGGAGGAGGAGGCGGAGGCGGGGGAGGCGCAGGTGCCAACCAGCCAACCCTGCACCTATGGCATACCCCATTGTGCAGCCGCCACTACCCCGCAGGCAGCCTGCAATACCACGCATCAGGGCCTCACCCTGGAACCTTACCCTAGGACAGATCCACACACTATAACGGCTGGACCGCCCAACAATCCTGTACATCACTGCCATGATTGAGGACGACATCAGCAGCCACATAGACACCCCCACTGCCACCCCCCCCTCCTGAAGGTTGTGAATGTGCTGCATTTCCTTGGCACTGGCACCTATCAACACACGGTCGGTGAGCTGCACGGCATATCACAACCCTGTTTCTCGAAAATCCTGGTACAGGTACTGGATGCCCTTTTGCGCCATGTGTCGGAACACATAGCCCTACCCCGTACCCTCCCCAAGGTCATTGCCACAAAGATGGCCTTCCATGCCATAGCAGGCATGCCAAATTGCATAGGTGCACTTGACTGCACCCACATTGAGCTGACAGTACCACGTGCAATTGAGATGGTGTCCCGCAATAGGAAACAGTATCACTCACTGAATGTACAGATGGTATGTGATGCCACGCTACTGATTACACACTGCTGCGCACGTTTTCCAGGCTCAACCCATGACTCAATGGTACTGCGGAATTCCATGTTGCCACGGTACATGGAACGCTATGCCGGACAAAGCACATGGCTATTGGGTGAGTACAGCTGACAATGCTCTGACCCTTTTGAAGCGTTATGTATGTGTCCAGGCCAATGAGCAATGTGAGTGTGCCGCTGGACCGCACATGCATCACCCCCCCTCCCATCTACCAAATAGACAGCGGATACCAAATATCACAAAGGAAGACATGACCGTTCACCACAGTGTGCCTGTACACACCCTGCCACAACCCATCCTGTCACTGTCCCATACACATTGTGCCACTGCAGACACCCACCCACAAATGGAACACTGCCCTCCCAATGCACGAGATGCCTGTAAATGAGATGTTGTGCATTGACTACTTCAGTACAGTGGAGTCACTCTGCCATGTGTGCACATCACTGCACTATGACATACTCACAATCCAATGTCACCCGCAGGGCACAGTACACATGCACATAAATGTGTAGGCCAATATCCAGTTGGGGACATCCACTGTGATGCCCAATGAACACTTCAAACCACTGCATGGCACATATGCATGAATGAACAATGATACAAGATAGCACAGCATCAGATTAAGACATGATACCACAAACACTGACATGTCCCCCCATCTTCATCCCATGTCGGTGATGCTGGATATGCACTCACGCCATGGATGATGACACCTGTACGGAGACCAAGGAACAGGCATGAAGAGGCATACAATAGGGCACATGTCCGCACACGTGGAATGATTGAGAGGACATTCGGACTGCTGAAGGCCCATTTCCGCTGTCTGAGCAGATCTGGGGGATCACTGCTGTACAGCCCAGTGAAGACGGGTAAAATCACGCTCAAATGTGCCATGCTGCACAATCTGTGCCTGCGCAGGAACATCCCAATGCCCCCAGACGCAGATGAAGAAGATGGGGATGGAGATGGAGATGGAGATGGGGATGGGGATGGAGGTGGGGATGGGGATGGGATGGCACCACCTCCCCCTGGGGGTGCACTTGATGGCCAAAGAGCACGGGATGAGCTGATTCGCATTTACTTTTGAGACACAGCACATTCACAGCAATGCATAGAGTGATGACAATAAATGATTTGTTGTACTGCAAATGAAATGATAGATGTCCACACATGTATGTTTTGCTTTCAAATGATGATATATTGATAAATTCACAACAGGGAAGGAGGTGAAATGGTTGGGGAAGCTGTACACCCGAGCCCACCCACCCCCCAAACGTACCCACCCCCACCCAGGCCCCAATGTTCAAACACCCAAAACAACCTCCCCCACCACCAAAACGTATCCACCCCCCACACCCTTCAAGTCCACGTGTGTCCTGCAGTGCCCCACACACATATCATTACTTCCGTGTGCGCTTCTGTGCCTGGGCATCCTTGCCCGAGAGCCCCGTTAGCCGACTTGAGCGCCTCCTTGGACTGGCAGTAGTGGAGTTTGATGGGGTGGTGGTATTTGATGGCACAGAATCCGGTATGGATGGCATCCGTGCAAGATTTGCCTGTTGCCCAATCAACATGGCCTCAATGAGCCTGGAGGTGTTGTCGTTACCCTCCCGTACATGGCGTGCCAGGGTGACTATTGTGCTTGCAAAGCGTCCAATAGACCTTGAGAGGCGACGCACTGACGTGCTATAGCACTCCCTCTGCAGCCTAGATTCTTCAAGCTGCCTCTCCACCAGCTGGGTGAGGGTTGCCTGCTGCTCCTCCATCCGCTGCATGCGGGAATTCAGCTCTGCCATGGATGGGGTGGGTGACCTCATGGGACTTCTGAGTGAAGTGGGGCTAAACTTCAGCTGATGGAAGGAACCCAGGTCATCATATTCGGGCGTCTCCCCCTGTGGCCCAGTATCAGAGTGCTCTACCGGGGCACTGTTGTCACTACAGGCCGCCTCCTCTGTAGTGCAGCTGCCTTCTGTGTTGGTTTGGGTGGGCATGGTGGGTTCCCGTGGCACCTGTCTTGCCTCAGGCAGCGTGGAGACGGTGGGGATGTCGGTGGTGGTGGCCGGCACATCTGTTGCAGTTGGTAGGGGGGGCTGAGATGCCGAACTGCTGGCAGCATCCTCTTGTGTGGGGGCGGTGGCTTGGGCACGTGCCGGTGCTGATTGCCTGGCCTGTTGTGCAGTGTCACTGTCACTGGATACGTCTGTGGGGACACAGAGGACATGCAATTAGTGTTGTGCTGGTGGCTGATGGGTGCATCACATGCATCATACAGGTTGGTCATTGTATAGTGTTCGTTACATGCATCTGATTGCTGGGGGTATGCATTGTTGTGATATTGGGTGCCATACGGATCTTGATGGGTCCTTTGGGTCAGTCATGCACTGCCTTGGTGGGGGGAGTTATTAATGGGTCCTTTGGGCCAGTCATGCACTACCTGGGGAGGGGGGGGGGGGTATTAACGGATCCTTTGGGCCAGTCATGCACTGCCTGGGGGGGGGGGGGTTATTAATGGGTCCTTTGGGCCAGTCATGCACTGCCTGGGGGGGGGGGGGGAGTTATTAACGGGTCCTTTGGGCCAGTCATGCACTGCCTGGGGGGGGGGGTTATTAATGGGTCCTTTGGGCGAGTCAGGCACTGCCTGGGGAGGGGGGGGGTTTATTAACAGGTCCTTTGGGCCAGTCATGCACTGCCTGGGGTGGGGGGGTATTAATGGGTCCTTTGGGCCAGTCATGCACTGCCTGGGGGCGGGGGGGTTATTAATGGGTCCTTTGGGCCAGTCATGCACTGCCTGGGGGGGGTTATTAATGGGTCCTTTGGGCCAGTCATGCACTGCCTGGGGGGGGGGGTTATTAATGGGTCCTTTGGGCCAGTCATGCACTGCCTGGGGGTGGGGGTTTATTAACGGGTCCTTTGGGCCAGTCATGCACTGCCTGGGGGGGGCGGGGTATTAATGGGTCCTTTGGGCCAATCATGCACTGCCTGGGGGGGTTATTAATGGATCCTTTGGGCCAGTCATGCACTGCCTGTGGAGGGGGGGGGGGTTATTAACAGGTCCTTTGGGCCAGTCATGCACTGCCTGGGGGGGGGGTTTAATGGGTCCTTTGGCACTGTAATGCCATCAACATATTCTCATATGGCATTCATGTTTGACCACTTACCTGCATCTGCAGCTGGGCTCACTCCTGCCTCAGCCTCCCCGATCCCATGAATGCCCTCAAGGTGGAGGACACTGCTGTAACGCTCCTCCCATGCTTGCAGCCTCAGTGGGGAAGGGGGTCCTCCACCTATCCCACTGCTGCGTTGGCGGTGTGTGGAGATGAGGTTACAAACCCTCAGCCTGAGGTCCTCCCACCTCTTGTGGCAGTCCTTGACGCTCCTCACTGTCACAGCCACAGCGGTGCACTTGTGTGGTGCTTCTGCCCACACTTCCTCCCTCTGCTGCTGTGTGGCACGCCGTTGATCGGCACTGAACAGCATCTCTGCATGCTCCTCTATGTGCTCCACGAGCACAGTTAGCTCCACCTCACTGAAGCGCTGTTTGCGCTGCCTCTGCACTGGAATCCTGGCAGACATGCTGGTGGTCCCTTTTGCCTTCTCACAGTATGGATTGTGCTTGTGCTGACTCTGGATGGCAATGGATTGTGCTTTATATGATGGCCGCCTCTCTGTTTCCGGGTTTTGGTGATCATGGTATTTCCGTTTCCGTTTCCGTGGCGACGGAGGCGGACACGGGTTTTGCGCTACTTGTGGCAGCGCTATGTCCATTTCCGTGGCTTTTTCCGTGACGGCAGTAACAACGTTTCCGCATCCGTGTGGTGCGCGCGACCGACAGCACGTAATCGGACGGTCTTTCCGCAACCTTGCGGACACGGAAACTTTATTACTGCCGTCACGGAATCACCGCGATCCGAAGCTGCCAGGTTGTAATGAGGCCCATTGTCCAGATGGAACATTTTGGCTATAACTGATGTTACAGGCTGGCTGGGAAAGATCCTCCAGATGGGCTGAGAGCTCATTCAACTAAGGGCATGGTGACTTCAACAGCACTTCAAATGGGTGTCCCAGTACAAGATATTTGCGGAGCAGCCACCTGGTCATCCATGCACACATTTATAAAACACTATTTCCTAGATTTTTCATCACAGGGGGGGGGGTCTCTTTGCTAAATCAGTTCTTCATTCTGTACATGATTAATATCTCTCATACTTCACCTCCAATACAAAAACTGCTTTGGGAGTCTATCTAAAATGAGAAATATGTGGGAGGACACAATCCATTTGAAGAACAAGTTACTTAACAACTGTAACGTTCTTTCGATTGGATGTTCCTCCCATATATTCCTCATCGACCTTCCCAGCCTACCCCACAGTACAGTTTACGTGGTTTACACTCAAAGTTCCTTTAATGCTTGGGTCAAAAGAGGTACGCCATTATCTACAATCCATTGACTATAATATACAAAAAAACAGAACTGAGGCCAACGGGCGCACCTTCAGGATTTTATACAACGGTTGACGTCGCTGCTCGACGGATGCCACTAAGGGACATCGACGCTGCAGCCTCGAGCAGAGCGCCCTCTGTTGGAGAACATTTTTTTCCAAAGCAGCAAAGCTGGAAGGTAAGAATATCTAAGATGAGGAATACCTGGGAGGAACATCCAATCGAAAGAACGTTACAGTTGGTAAGTAACTTATTATTTTCGTAGTGTACTTAGGAACAATGCTATGTGATGCCACTTCCTGTTTTGTCAAGGGGTGAAATTCCATCGCTTCCTGTGATGTCACTTTGGGGTGAGGGTCAAATGACATCAGAGGTCAAGGGTCGTGTGATGTCACTTCCACTACCCCTGGCATTTTGCTGAAATGACATTCCTGATCAACACAGAAACTTCCTAGAACTGAAAAACATTTTTCTGGGAATTAAGGCTTTCCTACCAGAATTGACTGGGAGGCAAGTCCTTATTTACCCAGACAATACTACAGCAATGTTTTACAGGGAGGTACGCATTTGCAGAAACTGTGCCTCTTGGCAATAGACATCTGTAATTGGTGTTTGGGACACAAAATACTGCCAGTGACCTACCACCTTCCAGGAGAGGAGAACATCAGGGCAGACGCTCTCAGCTGCTGAACCCACACTCTGCACGAGTGGGAGATGTGAGAAACTAAAGGGTGTCTCACCTGCTAGTCCCCAAGGATCTAGAGACACACTCTGAACAAGGTGGAACACGAGTACCAGCAGAACCTCAGGGGCGATGGCAAACCTACTGGAGCAAAGCGATGGACCAAGGGGCGAGAGCAGCGGGTCAAAAACCCAAAGAGTTCACTACAGGAGTTTGTTTCCTCGACAAAGGCCGCAAAAGACACATGGAGATGGCCAGATCCCAATATAGAAGACTGCATTGTGTTTGAAGCACGCCAGCGACCCTCCCGGGTGAACGGCAGAGTTGGGGAGGCGAGGCCAAGCCTGCGGTACTAACCTTGACTCGTGAATTGGAAATCGAAAAATCAAGAAAGAACCGCACACAGCCAGTGAGTTGGCAAGCGACCTGAGAGACCAGTGTGTGCTCAGAAAGATTGAAGTTTGCAACAATATATCACAAGTGAAGGCTGCACCCGTGTGGATGAGACGCGAGGAAAGGTAGACCAGTGAATGAACTTTAAAGTAAGTAAGCTGTGGAATCAGCGATACTGAGTAACCGAGTGGTCCGGCAAAAGGGAGTAGCCACTCGGAATTCTCAGTGAAAGGTGCATTGTATGTACAGATTTAAAAGTGAATGAACTGTAAAAGCGAAAGTTAACAAACTTAACCCCCGAGAGAAGGGAGATGAAAAGCTGAACATTGAATTCTAAGTCGAAGTGGTCCTGCGGTGGACTGTAAAGAAAGCCACGCACATTCGAAAGTTTTCGACATCTGAAAAGCGGTTGGAGCCCGACAAAGGGAGACCTGAAGTGTAAAAAGCTTGGGGAAGGGATCCCCAGCAAGTGTTGTTGAACTGTGAAAGGTCTGAGTCCGGCAGAGGGTGACCAACATTGAACTTTGAAAGGCCTGAGCCCGGCAGAGGGGGACCAACATTGAACTGTGAAGGTATGAGCCTGGCAGAGGGGAGCCAACGGTGAACTTTTGTTTTTGAAGACGCCTGAGCCCGACAGAGGGGGACCAGTGTAAACTTTTTGTTTCGTTGTTTGGGAGAGACTGAACGAGAACTTTTAACGTGGAAGGCCAGGCGAGCCTCGTGCACTTTCCGAGCTGTTTTAGTGTTAAAAGCCTGAGCCAGAGTATGTCATCCTGCCTACAGAGACTGCCTTATTCTGTGCTGTCTAAACGTAGGGTGGAGAGCTGATTCAGACACATTAATTCTTTGTTGAACACCGATTTTCCTTTCATATGCATACCTCCTTTACACACATTTTTGTACAAGAGATAGGGCAGGCATTAGGTTTTTGTTAGCATAGGCCATTTTGATTTGACAGACACGACTATGACTGTTTTCTTTATTATTTGATTGTCGAGACAACCCCCATCCTAGTTATAGGGCAAAGTAGGAGTTTTTTCCAAACCCCACAAAGTTAATAAATGTTTTATAAATTGTATCTTTTGTGTCAGTGTCATACTTGTGATACCATGCCTCCCCTACAGAGATCAATGACGAGGCACTGCAAACAGTTTTTCTAGCATGTGGAATGCCTTTGGTAGACCTCTTTGCAACACACGCAAACAAGAAATACGTGATCTATGGCTCTTGCAAGGGAAAGGGCCCAAACTTGATTGGGGACACAATTCTAATGCCATGGGATAGACAAACCCTCTATGCCCTGCCTCCTCTCCGACTGATCGCCAAGGTTCGGCACAAGTTGAAGCGATCAGCAGCTTGCAACGGTATTCAGTGAATATGTTGCCAGAAAAAATGTAGTCCGTGAAAAAGTTGTGGTGAAAATACCTCTGCAGTGAAACAGTTGCCAAGCAAAATGTAATATGAAAATGCAGCTGAAAAGTTGCCAAAAATGTAGTGTAAGGTTAAGATATGGGCTAGGGTAAGGATAGGGGTTATGGTTAAAGTAAAGATTTTAGTTAGAATTTTAAGAGTTAGGGTTAGGATAGTGTGAGGCATACATGGAATCAAGAGATAACATATGTGCAACGCCAAAAAGGATTTCATGAAACCAGATGGAAATAAGATTGGCATTGAGCAGTTGATCAATTGCAACAGCAGGAATGTGATCTATGCAATAACATGCATTTGCAAGAAAGCATATATCGGCAGCACGATTAGAAAATTTAAAATCAGAATTGGAGAACATCTTAGAGCAATTAAAAACAAAGATTCAAAATCTCCTCTAGCTATACACTTCAACAAAGAACACCCAGGTGGAGATACATCACAAATCAAATGCTATGGAATCGAAAAATTATCGCTCCCAAAAAGAGGGGGCAATTTAGAAACTATGCTGCGCAAAAAAGAAGCATTTTGGATTTGTAATATGGATGCAATCTACACAGGTTTGAATGTGGACCAGGAATTGCACCATTTTTTATGATCACTGTCTGAAAAATAAGACTGGGCGGAGAGAATAGACCATGCCTAATTTCTCAGTTATACATGTTATTCTATTTACTTCAGTGAATGGTGTGTTTGACAATTTTTCCCACTTAGGCCAACAGGGATATTAGAGTGTCTTTCATGAAAACATACGTATACTGATTCATGCCTCCAGGTTTAAAATCATGTTATACTAAAATGTTATATTCTTTATTTTTAGAGACATTCGAATCTTGAAGGCCAGACAAAGCGATAATAAAATAATTACCTTTCTTATTTAAAATACATTGATTGACGTAATAACCATTTTGTAAACCATCCTTACAAAGATGGCGTCCATATTATTTGCATTAAATGCGAGCGAAAACCCCACTAGCCATACAGCTTCAAGATGGCGTGTGAATCACGTGAGTGCCCTACGCAAAGTCAATGCTGTTTCTCCAAACTTTATTAAAAAACAACAAACACGCGCGGCCAACACAATATTAACAAACCAGAGGGCAATCGTACAGAAAGAGAGGGCAATCGCACCGCTCACGAAAAAGAAATCGATTGCATACTAAGGTAAGAAATTGAACTCTCTGTAGCGAACATAACTATAAACATAATACTTCTCAAAAACCAAAACAGAGCGTACGGCAACACGTGTATTTACACGCCGCCTTTCTGTAATTTCAGCAATGAACGTTCTGGTCAGATAGATGAATATACTGAATTCAAACGGCATTTCAAAGCACACCATAGAGGACACACAAAGAGCAGTAATTTCATGAGAACATTTTTCATGTAAGTCTCCACTAAAGATTTCCATATACTTTGCATGACAATATTGCAAAACTGCTTTTTTCTGACCTACAGTTTCGAATGTCTAAGATGTACACAAACAATATGTATATACTATTCTTTTCTTTTTATGTACAGTGTGTTTTGAAAATGAATACAAGATGCAATAAAAAAGACTATTGTTAAATATTTTGATCAACTCAAACTAGCCACCGTACCCCTGAAGAACTGTCATATTGTAAGTGCAGAGAAACACGTGTCGGGATTTGGCTAGGTACAAACCAGCAACAAGATGTTTTTGGACAATTAGTTTCTTGAAAATGAACACATCTGTATGCTTTATGATTGCCAAGAAAATATGTAGAAATTGAATGATGTGAATTCAATGAAGACAATATCTTGCAAATCAACAATACAGAAGATGATAAACAAAAAAATAAAAGAATTCACCTAATTATTATCTGATAAAAAATTAAATGTGGGAGCGCAGAAAATTTCTTGGATTCAAATCTCTTCTCTATATAGGTATCAAGAGATGACACAGACAACAAAGGTTTAAGCTTGTTTTAAACAGTAAACATCTGTATTTAACAGCACAACAACTCTGCTATACTAGATCCATTCACTTGCATTCACCCGCACACCGGGTTTCTTAACATATGTAACTCACTGATCGCTCTGTGGGATCTTGCCGCTTCTTCGCTCCCACGGTTTCTGCCCTTAGGCACTCCTGCGTCGCTTCTCCACTCAGGGCAACTAGCACTCTGCAGCCACCAGTAAGGGACCGCCTGCCCACACAGCTTTTTCTTACTCCAGCTGCCGGCTCTCTGGAGACTCAATTTTCCAGCCACACTCCCGCAGACAACTTCTCTGTGCTTCACCGCTGCTTCTTGACCTTCCGGTTTATTCCACTCCATGACATCTCGTCTTGGCTTCCTTTCTGCCCCTCTCCCAACGTGCTCTACTTGCTCTTGGTGGTTTCTCCTTTTATACAGCTGCCAGTCAATAATAGGTTGCAGGTGCGAGGTATCAGACTCAATTGCCTGACTTTGCCTGACCCTATTAATAGAACATGTTTGCTTTGAGTATTGGTATTCCTCTTTAGCCCTCTTCCTCGTGTCAGTAGTATACTGTTGTTTCCTAAGGGAGGTCTGCATTACTCTTTGAGGTTTTCTTCTCGTCCCAGAACTTAATGTAAATTCAGAGGATAGGACAGGATGTGAATGGCAATATCCTATAAATGCTGAGAGAGAGTAGGGTAAATCAGTGTTGGAAATGGGGGGATACCATCTCTCATCTCGGTATCTTTACTTTCTGACTCTCCTTCTAGGTTGAGGAGGTTTCCTGATTTTCCCTGGATTCATGGGATAAGGATAGCAATGCCCCATAAATGTCTCTGGGACGGTGAATTTCCCCTGAAAGGAAAGCATGGTATACTGTGCCTCATCTTCAGGTACCCTCTCTCCAAATCCCAGGGAGCCTCCACACATGTGATCCTCCGTCGCTTGTCCAGCCCTAGGGTCGAGATCCAAAAGCCATGGTCCTTCCCTGGCCACCTAAACAGAAGATCCCTGCGGAGTGAAGGTGAGAGTGCCTTCAGATTTCTCACAGTGGTTGCTGCAGGGCTGGGGATGTTTGGATTTGGTTAGTCGTTAGGGTAGATTAAGAGTCAGGGTAAGTGTTAGGGTAGCGGTTATGGTAAGGCTAGGGTTAATAGAGAAGTGGTTTGGGTGAGTGTTAAAGAAAGGCATAGGGAAGTTGGGGAGGGCTGGTGACGTTGGTGTAGGATAAACCGAGTGCTTAGAGCAAAGTCAGCATTAGGGTAAATGTTAGAGTTGCAGTTAGAGTAAGGCTAAGGTTAGGAATGGAGCAAGGATTAGGGCTAGGGCAAGGGCTATGGGCCTCATTACGAGTATGGAGGTAGCCATGCCGCTAATAGCGGCATGGCTACCCCCATACCAGGTACCAGGTCTGGGTCCCACAAAAGGGGTAAATCCCTTTCGCGGGACCCGAACCTGGTATATCCCTATTCACATCTGAGCCCCCATAGGGCTCAATGGGAATGGGGAGGATGCTAACAACGGGCCTTTTAATGACGGGCCCGTTGTTGGCATCCTGGACTTCTAGCGGGTCCTGCTAAGGATGCCTGGTCTGACCAGGCATTCCTTAGCGGGACCCGCAGCAGTCCTCGTAGTAGGGCAGCCCGTAATGAACGGTGCCAGTCTCTTACCTGCACCTCATTACGTGGCCGCCAGGGTCCTAATGAGGCCCTATGTCATTTGTGGTAACTGGTCATGAGGTTGGAATTAGGTTCACTTTTCATTTTCCATTGATTTTGGACTAAGTAACATCCAAATAAAATGTTTTTGCGCGCTGAATGGTTAGTGTTCTGTAAAAGTTCAGGGTAGTAATTAGAATTAGGGGGAGATTTAGGAACGGAGTTAGGGTGATTGTGGAGGTTTTATTAAATGTTTGGGTCATTGTTAGGGTAACAGTCTTGTACTTTAGTGTATTTAAAAATAGCTTTTTGTCGACTTTATTACTGGCAGCATTTTAACACTTTTCATTCAGTGTATTGAATGACTACATTTTTTAAACACATTTTTGCTGGCTACATTTTCACATGACTACATTTTGCTGGTGACATTCTCTCATAGAACCCTTGCAACATGATTTTGGTGGCACCGCATTGGCTGAAGCTGTTCGGTGGCCAGACCTACGGAGTGTGAAATATCGGGCACCATGGCCGTTGCTGCTCTGGGCGGATATACTACAGCAACAGAGAGGAAAGGTGCTTCAACCCAGCCCCCATTCACTGTCCTTGGCAGCTAGGTACCCGAAGAGCTACTATATGGCCACATTGGTGTATCTGACAAGAACTTGGCACTCATCAAAGCAGCCAGGAAGGAGAGCACCATGAAACAAAGCACCAGTAAATGGTCACGCTTTTGCCACTGGTGTTCTACGGCTCAGGTAGATACTTGTATGGTGACGCAGAATGGCGTTATGATTTTTTGTGCAGACCTGGCAGAATCAGGTATGTCAATGGACTCCTACAGGACCTACCTCGCTGCTATAGGAGCTTACATAAATAGAGATATTACGGCCTTCTCATTAGTGGACCCTCTCTTCAAGTACCACTCCAGCACGCTGATGATGTACCCGCATGTAAGGAAACCCCAAAGCCTGTGGGATCTTAATGTGGTCCTCGGAGTGCTTATGCAAAATCCTTTTGAGCCCATGGCCTCGATAGAACTGAAGTCGGTGACACTGAAAACTGCTTTCGTGGTAGGCATTGCCTCAGCTAGGAGGATATTGGAGTTACAGGCGCTCTACATAGAGGAGCCTTGTATCATTTTCTACAAAGACACGGTGGTGCTTAATCCCAAACCGGATTTCCTAACAAAGGTAGTCAGCTCTTTACACCTTAATGAGGTACTCTCAATAGCAGTTTTCTTCTCATCACCAAACACAGAAGTTGAGAGGACGCCGAGTTCCCTGGATGTAGTGAGAGCACTCAAGTTCTACTTGGACAGGACAAGTGGCATGTGCAAGGCGAGCCAACTCTTTGTCAGATTCGGAGGAGCTTCAGCAGGGTCGGCAGCTGCCAAGGCTTCTATAGCAGGCCAGTTGCTCACTACCATATTATTATTATTATTATTATTGTTGTTTTTTTATGACACGCTTAATACCGCAGAGGTTTCTAAGCTCGGACCCGGGATTCAAACCCATGTTGCTCTGCGTTGTCTTGCTTCCAAGACGAGCGCATTGCCACTGAGCTATGCTGAGCAATATTACCTGTGTACCATAGTGGAGGCATACAAACTGCAGGGTAAAAGTCCTTGTAAGGATCTTCATGTACACCTGTTATGGAACAAGACTGCATCAGTGGCGTTTTAGAGACAGGTGCCCATACAGGACATTTGTAAGGTGGTGATTGGATAGCAGTTCTAGAAATTATGCTGCTTTTGGCCAAGCAGTGTTGAGTAATCTCTCTGCGAAGTAGTTCCAACCTCCCTTTTTTTTAGTACTCTGGGTGCTTATAATCTCCCAAGAGTATGGAGTGAAGGAGGCGGGACGTAAGAGTACAGAACAGTTGCTCACTGTAGTGATACTGGTACCCTTAGTTCATAGTTCCCTTTCCGCCGTACACCCTCGGTCCAATCCCCGCTATTAAGAGACGCCCAAGTCCGACTTAAAAGAAAGTGACTGACGGTTGGGTGGGGCGCGTGGGGGAGGTACCGTACGGCACACTTGAGCATGCATGTGCAGAATGAACATTCTATTATGCTGCCTAGCAACATTCTCAGGCTCGTCTCCCGTTCCGTGGAACATCCCAAGAGTATAGTGGAAAGGGGACTATAGACTAAGAGTACCAGTGTCACTACGGTGAGTAACTGTTTTGAAATAATGCAAAATTCGTACATGGGGGTAAACAGTCGCCTTGCCATTAAAAAGCTACTTTTGTTTAAGGAAAATCGCAATGGTATTTAATTCTGGAGCCACCCCTTAAGAATTTGGCATCATTTTTAAAGAGAACCCTATTATTGTGAGCTGAAAAAGGTGCACAAAAAGGCCCTATAAAAGATCACCATAGCCTGGAACGACCTATTACAACGTTACCACTCCTGAAGCCTGTTCAATATCTGAAACAAATAGGAATCTTCAATCATTATTTAAGTACCAGCTCATGCCCCTTCGCAAGACTAGGGCAACATTGCTCGTACAGTATCATCTGAACACTTACTTCAGAAAAGTGCCCAGCAAGGACCAGGAATAATACACTGAAATCACAAACTTACACCATACAATTAAAGTTTCATTTTGAGATACAGCTCTTCCAAGCAATATTTTAAAATGGTGTCATTTCTATGGGTATTTTCTCCAGTTTGATAGTGGCAACTATGCCAGGCCCTGATTCATTGATAATATGTGGACAAATATATATTTGTCTACTGTGCATTCATTGTTTCTGTCGGGAGCACATGTTTCTGGTGCGCACATCCATGATTTGCTGCAGTGAAATTATCCAATGTCCTGTTGGTAACCTGCCATCTGAAGTATTGCACTGCTTCATGTGTTCCCTATAGAAATGTTTGTAAGCCCAATGGCTTTTTCTATCGAAGTTATTCAGATTTTTGTGCTGTAAAACGCACCATATTGAACTACTATTTTTAAAATTCCCCCGACGGGTGATGATCTGCTCGGAGCCCTCCAGAGTGGCTTCAGACTGGCACGCTTTTCTTGCATAAACGCTTTCTCGAACCAATCTAGTAATTCACCAGCTGCCACTTTGTATTATTATGATTTCAAATTTTTATAGAGCCAGTGATGTTGCCCACGATGGGTGCTTTGGCTCCCGACTGGCTTCCTGTACAACTGTTTTTGACATTCCTGCTCTAAACCCTCCTCCCCAGGACATAGGGCACACTCGTCGCTTTGGAGAATATGGGGGTTCTTCCCTGTTATTCTCCTTCTTTTCCAGACGGTGAATTGTGGTGCTCCGGGGGTCCTCCATTTACCTCCTCGAGGAGTTGCAACATTGATCGAGCAGGTTGGCTCCCCTGAACCCAAATGTTCCCAGGGTCCTTTATTGGGCTTTATACATATAACCTTCTCACAGTCTGCTATTCTGTGCTGCTTTTTAAACCAGGGTTTGTCCTGATCTGCATGAATTCTTGTGACAAGCCTCATCACAATATCCTTGATCTCCAACTATCCAATGCGGTTCATCTCATGGTGAAGTTCTATCTCATGCTGCACTGTTATGCACCACTCAGTGGAGTAACTTTGCTGAAAATGTTGGGTTGGGGGCATGACATTTAAATGAAAGGGGCCCCTGCCAAATGAGTGGGACAAAATGGCGTGCCTCAAAAGTTGGGGGCAAGGGGACAAACACCCTTGTCCCCCCTAAAATTACGCCCATGATACCACTGCAATAAACCGGTGTAGATTATGGTCACAAGTACTGACCTAAGACTGATGATCGACATGGTTATCACTTGTGTTATGGAAGATGTGCAACTCTAATCTACAGACAATTAACAGTCAACTTCCTACCTTACCGAGCTCTGACCCAACTCTACGAGAACACTCTCTACCTGCCTCCCTATCTGCATATAACAAGTATTAAACAAATAAATCACTCGCTGAACTCCCCAAAACTATTAGCCGTTGTTGTCATTGCACCATTCATTCCACTACATCAGGGGTCTGCAGCATGCAACTGTCCTGATGTGTTGGACTTTCATTCACATGTTCCCTCCTCATTGACTTTGTTGGCTAGGGCTGATGGGAGTTATATTCCAAAACATCTGGAGAGCCAAAGAGTGTAGAGCCCTGCCCTACATTAACATGCACTCAGAAGATGGGCTTGGGTTTGCTGAACACCAGCATCCAGCAAAACCCTAATACACTTTCACATACATATAATGGTAAAATATGTTCTGTCTGGCACAGCCAATCTAATAGCAACATCTGCTCTGCTCCCACAAACCCACCCATAACCCCTTTTTAGTACTTGTTGATGCTGAACCGCAGGGTCCATGTAAATGCCAAAGGCTGAGCTATATCATCATCCAAACTATGCGCAAAGTAGATTTTCCATGCATTTACCGGGATATTGTATTTGTGCTTGCTATTACCTACTCTGGGAGAGTGAGTGAAATACAGGCATTGTGCTTTCATAGGAGCTTGTTTGATTTGTAAAAAATTAGATTTCTCTTAGGACTCACCTCTCCTTCCTTACTTCCCATGGCAGCGTGTCCCTGATTTCCATATTAATCAAGCGGGTTACTTCTTCCCTAACCCTTCCACTCCAGCAGAACTGTCTCTTCACATCATATATGTATCAAGGACTCTTACATTTTATTCAAACAAGAGAAGATACTTTTCAAATTCCAAGCAGATATTTTTAAATTGTATTCATACTAGAATGGAATTTAAAGCCCAGAAAGCAGTCTTTTTGTATGTATTATGTGTCCTGTGGATTTTCAGAACAGCTACAACAAGGTTGGTTCACAGCCCCACAAGGCATTACTTTTTAGACACTTATTTCGGAATGACTCCCAAGTGGCCGAACTATACTATATAAATATATAGCTTCTTTCATATGGTAACTACCTTTGGTTATCACACAAGCACCCACAAAACCACAATCATATCCCGCCACCCTTTCCCCTCAGAATGTGTTTGTCTTTTGCTCTCCCTCTTTCCTGTTGCCATTCTCCCTGATCGCTCCTGACCTACCTCCCACTCCATCTGATTCTTCCTTCACCCTCCTTTTACCTCAGACCACGGTCTAGTCACACCCATGCGGGGTCACTATACGCCCTATTCTCGCACAAAGTTTAGGCGCCATAGGACCACTACGGTGGTGATGGTGAAGGGCAGAGTAGAAATGACTAAAAACCTAACATATCATCTCACAATAGTTTCTTCACCTTCGGAGAAGCAGTGGATTTCTCAAGGTGTGCTGCAAAGGTTTTTAATTAATCTGGCACGGTGAGTGACCTACTTTATTAATGTGTTTGTGATTTATGATAAAGGTTACATGGTTGGCAAGGAATATTAATCCTGGCTATTTACTATGGGTATCTCTATTATAACCATAACCAACCCACCGTCTTTCCCTGCATGTCAGAATATAAGGGGTAATAACTGGAAAAAGGTGCCACTCTTTTTTTGACTGCAAATATTAACTGATGGTTAACTGTCCCTGCAGTTTGGCTCGCTGGAGGCCCTGCTTCTAAAGTGACAGTAGCCTCTCCTGCATTTAACTAGGAAGGTATACATTTATCATAGTCCTTCTTTTCTTTTGTTCCCATGTAATAAAACTAGGCATAATAGTTTTCTGTTACAAGACAAGACCAGTTTGGTTGTGAAAATGAATTGGTGTGTTGCTGTACAGGAAATAACGTAGTGTAGCGGAGACCCGTGTAGGGAAATAATTATGTGTAGGATAGGTGCCAAGATCCGACCTAAAAACCAAAACAACTCCAATCAGCTTGAGACCGCTGGGAACTTTCTCTGAGTCCTCTTGAGAAATGGTGGTGTTGGGAGATATGTGTGAGCCACCCAAAGAAAACCTACAAGTGTGTTAGAGTTCCTATAGTTCTTTACAGAAAGTCAAACAGAAGAATAGAGTTCACAAAGTTCTAGGGGGTTTCTTCATTCTGGTCTTGAATGGACTTCCAGATGGTGACCCTGATATTTGTCCTCAGGTTGCCAGATCTGCTGGGTTTTTGTAACCCTTGTTTATAGAGTACATTGCTTACAGCCTCTGTGGCCATAAGCATTGGTCACTCTTCCATTCGGACTCTGATGGTTGGGGTCTCAAAGGTGGACCAAGGGAGGTCACTGTCGGAGGGTCTAATTCTCTAGTGCCCATGGTATCCCCTTGCGGCCCTCACCCAGAATACAGTCCCTGGCCTCCAGTGAGACTGCACCTCCTCAAACCAATTGTAATTTCAAATGGATTGTGTCCTCCCACGTATTACTCATCTTATAATAATTATCTCTCCAGCTTCAGCTGCTTTGGAATTTTCTTCGACAGGGGGTGCTGTGTACCGTCTCGTAGAGTCGATTTTCCTCGAGGGCCTCAGTTAGACTGTCGACTTCAGTTCCGTTTTTCCGAGCTAACGCTTCGGGAGAATTACAGCACGCTTTGGTTCTTCTGTGAACTTTGATAGTTATTTTCGTTTAAAAAATGTCTTCCCCGTTGGCTCCATCAACGCCTAAAATGGGCTTCAAGAAGTGCCAAGACGGTAGATCGAATATGTCGATCACCAACTCGCACCGCAAATGTCTGTGGTGTCTTGGTACTTGTCACCGTACCTCCGACTGTGACTCCTGTCAGGCCATAACCGAAAAGGCTCTCAGGGAGCAGAAAGGCAAATTGGTGGTTGGGAGGTTGCCTTCAAAGTCTCCTTCAAAGAGTTCAAAGAGAAAGACTGATGAGTCGAGGGCTTCTTCTCGGCATTAAAAATCTAAACGGTCTCTTTTGGGGAAGTCGATCACGCCATTCTTCGTCGTCTTCTTCTCAGTAGGCCAAGAAATGGCATCATAGGTCACCTTCGACCTCCAGTGATTTCTTGGCTGAGGTAATCAAGTGTCCAACTAGATCGGACTCCCCACAGCGAAGTGTGATGCGGTTCATAATGAAATGCTCTGAATCTTCGAGAATGCGGCCTCGACCCCCTCAAAGGACAAGCAGAAAGGCCATGCCCCTGTCGATCTGCAAAAAGGCGATAAAGGGAAGTCGAAGACAACATCTTCAAAAACAAGCCTTAAGGCAGATCTGCATTGAAAAAATCTTGATATGACGAGAAATTGTTAAGGACTTTGACGAGTCAGGAACCCAGCCCATCGAGGGTTCTGTCGAAGAAACTCAAGAAGTGGTCAACGTCGACGCCTTTGCTGACACCGTCATATCGAAGTCGACACTGACAAAGGCGATTCCGACTTCAAACTTCTTGTCGACGATTACTTCGAAATTGTCGAAGCCAGTGGTAGTCCAGGAAAAGGTTTTCAAACCTTTGCCTAGAAGAGATTTTTTAAGTCTTTATCAGCCATCTATGAAGATGAACAACCTTCAGATGATAACACACCACCATTTGGGTTAGAATTTGGCACCCCTAATGTGCCAGATGAGCTGTACTTTGATGAGTATAAATTAAAGGATTTATATGACAACCTTCAGTCAGCCAGTGGGTTAGATACCTCTCTCGAATTAGAATTTGACAAACCAGATTTTACTGAACATGCTAACTCCTCATATAGGAGACTAATGAATAAGGTTATAGAGCAGGCCTATTCCTTCTTTTGAGCAGGATGACATGACAGACATCTTGGACCAGGGTCCCCAGAAAGATCCAATTTTGCAATTTCACCCTGCATTACAAAAAAGGGTCTCCGCAAATTGGGAGACACCAGAAACTGTGGCTGCAGTGAATAAAAATGTTGCAAAAAAATACAGACCATCCAGCAGCGATCCAGAGTATCTGACTAAACATCCAACAACAGGTTGGTGGTCCAGGATGATACATCTACCAAGCAGTCAGCATACCTATCGATCCCTCCTGATATTGATGGATAAGAGAGTGGATGCCTGGGCGAGAAAGGTATTTACTGCTGGAAGTTTGGCATTAAAATCATGTAACTTGTACCTTGTCAAGGTTTACGTTTACCCTGTGGGACTGCGTAGCTATGGTGGGTGACCACATCCCAAAAGGAGAGGAAAGAGACGGCTTCCTGTCAATCATCAAGGATGGTAAGGAGGCAATGGGTAAATGTCTCCACTCAGGTCTGGATACTGCAGACAGCATCAGCAAATCCATGGAAGCTAGCACATTGTTACACAGATTTGTGTGGTTGAGGAAGTCCAGGTTTGAACCAGAGGTGCAAGTTAGACTACTCAACATGCCCTTTGACAGCTCGAGGCTGTTTGGCAGCAATGGGGATGAGAGTTTGGAAAAGCTGCAGACCTTAAAGGCGGCGGCTAAATCCCTTAGCGCTGCCATTAGATAGCCTCCACACCCCTACTCTGGCTCATCTTCCTGGAGGGGTAAGTCCTTTCGATTGAGGACAAGCCGGTCAAAGAGGTCAGAGAAGATTCCCTCGTGGTGAACTAGGGAGAGGTGCTAAGCCAACCCAAGCAGCGTCAGTTTTAACATCAGCTGCCGCTTTATCCGCCACCAAATCACTCTGAGGCCTTGACTCACAATACCTTGGTGGGAGCAGACTTACTCAACATCTGAATGAATGGCGAGTCATTACTTCAGATGCTTGGGCACTGGAAGCTGTAGCCCAAGGTTACTGCCTTCCTTTCCAAAAAAGCCCTCTGGATCATCCACCGGGGAAAAACTCTTTCAAAATTCCCGATAGGCTCCTTGTGCAGGAAATGTTGACACTGCTAGAGAAAGGTGCAATAGAACATGTACCTATAGCGGAAAGGAACATGGGTTGGTATTCCCCATACTTTCTAATTCCCAAAAAGGATGGAGGATCGAGACCCATCTTGGACTTAAGGAACTTGAACAAGTTCCTCAGGGCGGACAAATTCAAGATGGTTACCCTTTCCCAAATCCTCCAGGCTCTCCAACTCCAAGACTGAATAGTATCATTGGACCTTCAAGATGCTTACTTTCATAGGCCTATCTGTTAGGAAAGATTTCCATTTCATGTGTAATTTTTCCCTCCAGTTGTGTACCCCCCAACTTTTTTGCTCCAGCCTTCTGCTCACTCCTCTGGGCTTTTTGCTCACTTTTTATGGGGAAACGGACATGCCCTAAAGACAGTCAGTACTGGGAGACTTTGTTTCCCTTAGTCCTTTCCAATTCTGCAACATGTAACAAGTGTACAATGTACCTTTCAGTACAGTGCACTTGGGTCTATTGGTCATTTCCAAAGGCCCTAGATACTCTCAAAGGATTTTCTAGGAGATGTGCAGATGTGTCACAGACAGGGCTGGTGGCAGCTTATCTTTTCTTGTAATTTTAACCCTTTCATGCCAGGTAACCCATGATTACCACGTTTGGCACAAATAGGTGGCCTGGCTCCAAAATGTCCATGCCACAAGGTTCTTTGTCCTGTCCTTTGGCCATTTTACCCCTTCACCTTCCCCAGGACGAGCCGACCCGGGTCAGTCCTTATTTGGGCATGTATTTTCCTGCAAAGTGCCAAGCTTTCGCGGGCATCTGCATGCCGCCTTGTGTGTGTGCCTCCAGGATATGGGCTGGGATGTCTGTTCCAAGTACACATTCTGGGTGCCAGAGAGTCTGGAGTGCTGTGAATGCCTGGGACCACCGTGGTCCATGATTGGTCCACAAATGGTATGCCTGTATGTGAGCAGATCTCCCATTGGGTCCTCTTCGTTTTGGGGCGAAAGAGATTCTGGATAAGAGAAGGCCCCAAACACCCATACAAGATCAATCTTTGGAGTTCTCTCTGAACGAAGGATAGGATCCAAGTATCCTGAAACTAAGAAGCCGAGTCGAGGAACCGCTGGTGACCCGCTGGAAGGTTTGGCACCCTGAGCCCGCTGTCGTCCCTTGGGACCCCTCTGCATCTGGTCATCCTAGATGGTCTGTGAAGACGCTTCGACCCATTGGTATAGTGGAAACAACTATTCTCTGCACCTTCAACAAACCCTGCAACTAAGCCTTCTCCGAAGTGTCCCTTGGCCAACCAGTGGGCTGACCAGCTTACGTAGACTCTTTACTCTGATACCGCTGCCGTTTTGAGGAGGCCCTCGAAACTTGGTACGTCACTAGCTCTGTGTTTACGACACTCACATCGAATTCAGTACACTTGGCGTTCCCAGGTCATGGAGTAAAGTTAGTGCACCTGAACAGGAGCTTACGCGGTTACCATGTCTCCCAGCCGTGGTCACGAACTTTGCAGGTGCGCTGCACTTGTGCCCCTCTTGCCACTGAAGCCTGCAGCAGTGAAACTGGCCTGCTCCATCCACCAGGAGCAGAGAAATCACCACTGTCCCGTTTGGGAATCATCCCTGTATCTTCGTTGCTGAAAGCTGCAGAGCCGGCAAATTTCCTGCAACTGAAGTGGAATCGACTGCCGAAGTTTGGTCCGGAGTGCACCGGGGTCAGTGAGTAATCGCAACCCTAACCGGTGGCCCCTAGCGCCTCCATCCATTTTTACCACAAGTGGCCCCTGTGGGCCCCTCTCCTTTCCACTGCCAGTGCGAACTAACAAACCTTTCCCAACCTTTGGAATTGACTCTGTCCTCAAGTGGAGACCCTCCTCGAATAGTGGGAACCTATTCCTCATCGCCTCACCCACCTTCCTGAACTGCTGCAGCCCCTTGAAGAGGCCCCTTGAAGAGACCCCGTTTTGCCCATCTTGTGTTACTGCGTGTGCCAGCATTGCAAGTACATTTGAGTATTAGGCTCCACTCTTCTTGGGGATTGGACTACCTCTCAGTTAGGGTTGTGCTGGATGCAGAAGGGACTAAAGATTATTTGGACTGCCTGTTTCCTTCCCCTTTTAGGTGGTGGACTCATTTTGTGCATTAACATTTAGACTCCTTTGTTCTTGTATATATGTATTTATATAGGATTGTGTTGGCTTAATAGTATTACTTTGATTTGTGTGTTAAAACTCAAAGGCCATGAAATAAATGTATTTGTATTTTTAATATATCTGCACCTGACTGCAGATTTGTATGTGTCCTTTACTCTGTGTGCTCATTGAGGTCTTTCAGTCACCCTCACCCCTCCTGAGCCCTAGTCTTGACCGCCGCCAAGCTACCTTGATTGGTCTGGCTTGTCCAGAAGGTTACCCTGTTCCAGGAAACTAGGCTGGCCTCCTGAACCTCTACCCACCAGGTCAGAGTTCACAAATCCATCACTATCCATCCCAAGCACATAAAGTACCCGAGGTTCGTGGTTGGCGGTTCTTATCAGTTTCGAGCTCTGCCATTCGAGCTGACCTCCACCCAAGGGTTTTCACCAAGTTGATGGTGGTGGTGGCAGCGAGTCTCGGGAGAGAGGGGATTCACGTCTACCCCTACCTAGACGATTTGCTGATCAGGGCTGTTTCACCCGAACAAGCAGGGAAACTTCTCAGAATAACCTGCCACTCTCTCCACAGACTGGGCTTCTCCCTCAATTACAAGAAGTCCCACATGATACCATCTCAAAGACTCCAATTCATTGGAGCAGTTCTGGATGCTTCCTCTGGAGCCTTGTCACCCGAAGTGAGAGCTCAACACATTCTGCAGATGTTAATGTTAAAGGTATTTATATAGCGCACCGTCACCAACAGAGTTGGTCCCCAGGTGCTCTGGCAGATCCATAAACAAGAGGGAGGGAGGGTGGGTAGGGTTAGTCGGGTGGAGGGGGAGTAGGAGAGTGGGAGACGTGGTGTGCTGTTGGCAGCTTCAGTTCGGTATACACTGTGCGCTGAGCTTGGTGCGAGTACCGGACCAGGCAAGACCTTGCGTGCTGTTGGTGCTGTTTATGTGTTTGTTTGTTGTTGATGCAGTGTGGTAAAGTGTGTGCGGTTTGCTGGGCGAGAGATGGTTGTGTGAATTTTCGGGTGGGTTAGGTATGAAGAGATTTGTAAGTTGAGTTAGTAGGGTCTGTATCCTGGTTTCAGTACATCTTGTTCCATTTAAATTGTATTCCTATGGGTGGGGATATTCTCTGATTTCCTTTAGTTGCGGTCTGACTGTTGTGTGTGATGGGACGGCGCGTTCCCAGCTGCATCCTAATGAACTTTGTATAATGTGATTGGGCGTGTCTGTTTCTCTCCCTTTGGTGTAGGAGCGGAGTATTAGGTGCTCCCTGTTCCCTTGCTGTCTATTGTGATATATATCTGTTGGAGCTTGGGCATAGTTAATGTCCAGGGTGCTATTGTTGAATCATCCTAGTCCTTCTGTCTTGGTCTGCCTATGTATTCAATCTTCAGTGTCCCCCTAGCATGGTTATCTCTCTGTTAGTCGTTCAGTGTGTCGTTGAGTGTCTACCTTAGATTCTGTTTTAGTTGATTGCTTGGTGTGAATCGGGATCTGTGTCTTCATTCATCATTGTTTCAATTGTATGTGTGTTTGTATGTGGGGGGGTCTTCTTGTAACCAAGTGAAGAGCCAGGATTTGAGCTGGTTCCTGAATAGTAGGTGGTTTCTTGTGTTGTGTATGTTCTTTGGTAGGTTGTTCTAGGTTTTCAGCGCCTGGTGAGAGAAAGAAAATCCTCCAAGTTTTCTTTTATTGTAGGGTTTTGGTTTCAGACGGATGTCGTTGCTTGATCTGAGCGTTCTTGTTGGTTGATGTAGGCGTAATTTGTTTCTCAGGAACTTAGCGCCTTGTTTGTGGATTACACTGTGCGCGATGCACATTGTTTTGAATGTTATTTGTTGTTTTGTTGGTAGCCAATGTAGTGTTTTTAGCGCAGGTGTGATGTGTTCATTTCGGGGTAGTTTGAGGAGCAATTTGGCTGCTGCATTTTGTATGCGTTGTAGTTTTTTTAGAAGTCATTCAGACATATCCAAGTATAGGCTATTGGCGTAATCTACTCGGGACATGACAAGAGCAATGATGGCGATTGTTTTGTTGGCGAATTACAGGAATGGTAGGATCCTTTTTGCTACTCCCAGGATAAAGAAGCATTTCTTGAGTAGAACGTTTACTTGTGGCTCTAGGGTAAGATTGTTGTCCATCAGGACCCCCAGGTTTTTTACAATCGACAATGGTGCTGGAGTTGTACCGAGTTCCTTTGGCCAAGGGATGTAGTGGTTGTTTCCTCTGTTTTTTGTCATGATCATATTTTTTTTTTTTTTAAAACAATGTTTATTGATTTTAACAAACAAACACAACATCCAAAACAAAACCCAACAGTGGATATCAGTCATAGCATTCAAGTGTCGTATACCGTATCATGTTAGATCCACCTCTTTCCCGTTAGCCACCCCCCATCCCGAGCTTACTCCCCATCATCACCTTCGGTCGTCCCATCTTGGGGTGCCTCCCTCTCCTCACCCTCTGCAGAATCCCCGTCATCAAGGTAGATCTGAGTCAGACAAGGTAGCTGTCAAGTGCCTCCAGGCCCTCAATGTCTCAGCTTCCTCTTCTCCCCCTCTATTGGCTGCCTCACTCCACACCACTTTTTCTGCATCTGCCCATTTCTGAAGGTTGTGCCACCACACTTCCACCCTTGGTCTATTAGTTGCTTTCCAACCTATGGCAATTCTACGCTTGGCCAGTATATAGGCCAAGTCCTTAAGTTTCTTTACAAGTGCCAATTTACGCGGCCTAGAAACCCCCCCCCCACCATACATGCCGACAGAGATTACACCTCCAGTTTAATCTCTTTCCCAGACAAGAAATGGGCCACCTACCCCCCAGAATTTCCTTATTTCGGGGCATGCCCAGAACATGTGTATTATTCCTGCATCCACTTCCCCACATTTGGGGCATGTTTGTATTCCAGTGTTTTTTAACCTTGCGATCCTCTGGGGGGTCAAGTACGCCCTATGAGTAATATATAACTGGATTTGCTGCAACCTCGCATTCCTGGATACTTTTTTATGGTATCTCTGAACCCTCCTCCACAACCCGTCACTCATAGCTTCCCCTGCTTCCTCTTCCCAATCCTGTCTCAAATGGAGCAACTCCTTCCCCACTCTTGACATCAGTAGTTCATAAATTCGGGAAACTTCATGTCCACCGTCTGAAATATCATAGAATGTTTCGATGGCCGTGTCGGGCGGACCCTGCAGCACTATTTCTGACCACATATCTTTTATCTTCCGCTCCAGCCTAGTGTAAGTAATATATTGTCCCCGGGGTGTCCAGTATCTGCCATCAGTATGTCAAACTCCACTGCCTTCCCTTCTTGCCAGATGTCTCCCAGCGTAGCTATTCCAATCGGTTCCCAATGCTTCCTGATTATCTTCCTTAATTGCCCGTCTACTCCTTTCAATACCACTAGCGGCGTTTGTGGGGATCACAGGATCAGGTTCCCCATAACCCGACAAGCTCTTTGCCAAATCTTCCATCCCAAGTCTAGCATTTTTGTCCCCCTGTCTTGCTGCAATTGTGATGATCATTATTTGTGTTTTGCCTGGGTTGATTTTGAGGTAGAGTTCATCCAGTTGAATACATCACGAAGGCAGTTCTCTAGTGTTGAGTTTTTTTCTTGAGTGTCTTTTATTTTGAAGATTATTTGCGGTTACAAAATTCCAGAATGCCCAGCATCTTCCGGCCTTCAATTCTTTGAGGTTGCTCGGTCTCATGGCATCCTGGTGCCAGAGGCTCGCCTGAGAATGAGATCCCTCCAATCGGCTCTCAGGACTCAGTGGTCCCAGTTTTCAGGCAGAATGTCAAACCACCTGAAAGTTCAGAACAGAGTCTCTCAGGACCTTCTGTGGTGGGCTTGCAAGGACGACATTCTCAAGGGAGAATCTTTTTGGCAGCCATGGCTGTTTTGCTGCAGGGACTTTTCTCCAAGAGGAGCTCTAGGGGACGCGTTTGTGGTCGACTGGGAATTTCCACTCCTGTATGCGTTTCCTCCACTCCCCGTCATTCCTCACGTGATCAGGAGGTTGAGAATGTTCAGGAAATCCATGATCCTAATTGCTCCGGATTGGGCCAGGAGGACTTGGTACCCAGACCATCTGGACATGTCCATCTGCCTTCCATTGCGTCTTCCACAGAGATGGGATCTTCTCTCGCAAGAGGAAGGTCGGGTTCTCCATCCAGAGGTCAAGACACTCAGCCTTCATGCATGGTTTCTGATATGCTGCGATAAAAGGATTGGGACCTCCTAGATGACATAATGGAGATTTTGCTTTCGGCCAGAAGGCCAGCATTAAAATCTTTGTACCACTGTTGTCGGAACAAGTTCAGCAGCTGGTGCAGGGATAAGAATGTGGATCCCTTTCTATGTGACACACCTATGGTGCTTTCCTTTTTGTTACATTTGGCAAATTTGGGGGTCCAGATTGAAACAATTAAAGGTTACCTGGCAGCACTATCTGTTGTCAAGCGCTCCTCAGAGGAGGATTCATATTTTAAGATCCCTCTGATTGTTCAATTCCTAAATGGCCTTACCTATGTATTTCCACCAATTCCATTCAATGTCCCTGTATGGGATCTCAATCTGGTGTTAAGATTTTTAACATGCATTCCTTTTGAGCCTTTACACTCATGCCTATTAAGCCTTTTAAAATTCAAAACTGTTTTGCTTATTGCAATAACGTCAGCCCGCAGGTTAAGCGAGTTGCAGGCTCTTTCCTGTAAACCTTCCCATACAGTTTTCCATAAAGACAATGTTATTCTTTGTTACCTAAGGTAGTCTCCGACTTCCACTTGTCGCAAAAAATCACTTTACCAACTTTCTTTTCCCCTCCCCACCCGAGACAGGAGGAGGAAAGATTACATAGACGGGACCCAAAAAGGGCTCTCAGTTTTTACATATCTAAAATGGCTAAAAGTTGCCAAAATTACCAATTATTCATTGGCTATATTGGCCCCAAATTGGCTCTAGCTGTTGAAAAACAAACCAAATCCAGATGGATCATCCTGGCTATTAGTGAATGTTACAGATTAGCAGGAAGGACCCGTCGGAAAGCCGAAGAGCACATTCTACAAGAGGCATGGCAACCTCTGCTGCTCTTCAAAGAGGATGTCCCAATCAAAGACACTTGTTCAGCAGCCACTTGGTCGTCTGTTCACACTTTTGTGAGACATTACTGCCTAGATTCATCGTCCAGTTAGGGAACACAATTTGCAAAAGCGGTCCTTCATTTAGTTGATGATTCGAGCAAAATGTAATTCGTACTGCCACCACCAAATTATTACTACTTTGGGAGTCTATCATAAGATGAGGAATACGTGGGTGGACACAATCCATTTGAAGAACAAGTTACTTACCCCTGGTAACATCCTTTCTATTGGATGTTCCTCCCTGGAGTACCCCTGCGTGGCATTTGAGGTACGAACTGGGGTTGAATTTGCAAGGCAAACTGGAAGCTGCTCACACTCTTTAGAGAGATCATCAGTCCAAAATCTGACTCATTGTATGAGGACATTAAGGCACATCTTGATCTCTCAAAATCGGGTGATCTGCAGAATCTTAAAAGCAAAGTGGAATTAGAACTAGCTAAAGTAGGTTTAGATCTAGAATCCTTGATTGGAAACCCTTTGAAGGTAAAATGAGAGCTGGAATTAATGGACTGGATAGATACCATCGCTTAAGTTAGGACATCCAGAAGTCCAACTGACAGCGGCAGTGGTGGAGGTATTAAGGGCACTAAACCTCTTTCTCTAAAAGAATATTGAACATCGAGAGAGGGTGGTTTAGTGTCATCAGGTTTCTAGGCAGATCGTTTTCCACTAACACTAAACAGCACCCCGGCAGGTAGGCACGTTTCAAAAGACCCAGAGGTAAAAAAAATAGGAAGGGGGACATAATCGTGAAGGTTAGAAATGATGCGGACATCTTATTATAGAGGGGGTGGTACTTGCGCTCTTCTCCACAGATATAGTTTCCATCTAAATGGGGGGAGGGGGCTTTGCCTCTGGGCTTTTTGGGTTTTGTTTTTTTTGTTTTTGGTTTTGTTTTTTCTCTTTTTTTGTCTTTCTTTAAGGTTATTAGATTGTGCTTTCTTCTGTAGGAATGGAATTTGAAGATTATTAATATATTACATTGTAAAGGTTTGTGTCACGCCCTCTTCGTCCGCCTCCACCCCCTCGGCCCCTTCCTAACCTTCCGGGTTGGAGCCTCGGTGCTCACACGGCCACGGATCCCTTCTGCTCAGCCTCCGGCGGCACTTCGCCACTTGTGGCGTCCTTGGCGCCTCTGTCCTCGCCTGTCCTGGGGCTTGCCTTGGCGCTTGCAGGCAAACAGGGGTGCCCACCGACGACACGGGCACCCCAGCAATCCAGCGCCCCACAGCAGAGGGTCATGTGAACCGATTAGCGCTCACGTGACCCGGAGGATTTGAACAAATCGGTCACGAGGCTAGGTGGGCAGTCGCGTCACCCGGAAGAGACGCTTAAAAGGAGCGTCGGTCTGTATTCTCATTGCTTCTCAGCTGTTTTCGCCGGCGAGTCGCTATCTGGAACTTTTCTTGTTGGATTTATGGTATTTGGACCTTGTTTTTTTGCTTACCTGGATTGCTTTGGATTTTCCCACTGAACCTGGTATATTGGTACTGTGCTGACCACTGGACTACATAATTGGACTGCTACTTGAATTATCCTTTAGATTTGTTTATCTTGGACATTCTTGGAGTACTTTTACTCATCTCTGACTGGTACTTGGGGACGGAGGAATTATAATCTACGTGGATCTCAAGTCATAACAGACTGAGAAACCACCCCCCACGAGATTATGGATGCCTCTGTCGGGTACCCGGTGGCTGCCCTTGTCCAAGCAATTACTGTTCTAAGAGCTGATTTGACAGCAGCCACTGCCGCCATCCATCAGCGATTAAAAACGATTCAAAGCGAGAGACATGCCCTACCTCCTGATGAAGAATTCGGAGATGCCGCTTCTCAGCCAGAATCCTCCGTAGCACCAACCACTCCAGCTCCGCTCTATGTACCTACACCCTTCCCATTAGCCGCCCTTGAGAAATTCCATGGAGACCCTCGGAAGTTTCGCACCTTCCTAAATGCAAACTACATTTTTTGTGTCGTCCCCAAGTCTTCCCTGATTCTACCACCAAGGCTGCTTTTACTTTGTCTCATCTTTCTGGTATTGCTGCCACTTGGGCCAACCCGTTGCTGGAAAATGATAGTCCTGTATTGTATGATTTCGACAGGCTAGTTGAGGAAATGACTAAGGTGTTCGACGCACGCCACAAAGCACAGACACAGGACCTGGAACTCCTTGATTTAACACAGGGAAACCCCCGCCTACTTGAATACATAACACGGTTTAATCAATTATCAGTCGAGACGGCCTGGCCAGAAGAAAAGAAAGCAGTTATATTCTAGAAAGGTCTGAGTAATCACATGAAAGATGCCCTTGCTGCAGTTCCCTCACTTCCTACACAATACCCTGAATTAGTGGATTTAGCACTACAAGTAGATGCCAGACACTCTGAAAGGAAGACAGAATCCAAAAGACGTAGCCTTTCTTTTTCCCTGCATCCCATCACAACTGAATCACTAAGTGAACCTATGCAAATCGGAGGTGTCTGCAGTCCCATATCCCCTACTGAGAGGGAAAGGCGCAGACAGGCCAACGTCTGCTTCTATTGTGGCCTGAATGGCCATTTTCTTAAAGAATGCCCCAGACGACCCAAAAAACGATCTATGGGTTTTCTGAAGGCTCGTCCCTAGAGCAGGGGGCACGGACGAGCCCACCAATAGAGCATTATATGCGCCCTCCCTTGTCGCAAGTCTCGCAACCTTTGTCTCTCTCAGCTGTTTTGATTTCTGCTGACAAAATTAAACATCAGGTTCAATTGGTCATGGATGCAGAAGCTACGGGACATTTCACTAGCAGCGTCACTTAACGTGCCTTTACAGAACAATCCAAGACCTGAACCCGTACAGGCCGTGGATGGGTCTCCATTGCTTTCGGGTCCTATCAGACAACAAACTGCACCTCTGACCCTTCTCATGCAAGACACACATCAAGAAGTCCTTACTTTTGACCTGTTTACCACCCCGCAGTATGGTTTGATCCTTGGCACATCTTGGCTACGTACTCACAACCCTGTCATCAATTGGTCCCAAGGTTTAGTGTTTTTTGAGTCAATATACTGCCAAGAACATTGTCTTATCCCACCAGATCCAGTGACCACACCCGCCCAAGTACTGGGCGACATGGCCCAGATATCCATACTTAACCCACAGCCAATGGAGCTGGATGTCTCAGAACATGTAGTCGGTTTCGTTACCACCAATGTACCTCCTGAATACCATGAGTATTTAGAGGTTTTTGACAAAAAAGCCTCAGAACATTTGCCACCTCATCGGTTTTACGACTGCCCCATAGATTTGGTTCCTAGGGCTGCAGTACCTTGTGGCCGGATATATTCCCTATCCCCTCCAAAGGATGCCATTCTGAGGGAATATATACACCAATCTCTCCAAGTAGGGCATATACGGCCATCTCAATCCCCTGCTGCAAGCCCAATATTCTTTGTCTCTAAAAAAGAAGGCGATCTCCGCCCATGTATTGATTATCGTCACCTCAACCATGTTACTGTCAAAGATGGCTATAATATTCCGCTCATCACTCCTTTACTGGATCGCCTTGTCAACGCCACAGTCTTCACCAAACTTGATTTACGCGGATCCTATAACCTCATACGCATCCGTAAGGGTGATGAATGGAAAACAGCTTTTTGCACCAAATACAGTCTTTTTGAATACACGGTTATGCCCTTTGGGCTCTGTAATGCACCAGCAACATTTCAAAGATTCATGAATGCCATATTCCACGATATCATTGACACCTTCATTGTCGTTTACCTGGACGATATCTTGATATTCTCACAGACACAACAAGAACACATTCTACATGTCCGGGAGGTCCTAAACCGACTTCGTACTCACCATCTTTATGCCAAACCTGAAAAATGTCAGTTCCATGTCCATGAAGTAGACTTTTTAGGGTTTCATATCGCCTCTGGGGCGCTGGCTATGAACACCACCAAGGTCCAAGCAGTGGTGGATTGACCCGTACCAAAAACTGTGAAAGAATTACAGTAATTTCTTGGTTTCGCCAACTTTTACAGATGTTTTATCGCGGGTTTCTCCTCCATTGTTGCACCATTAACTCATTTTACAAGTCCAAACACCCCGTTCATATGGACCTCTTTGCACCAGAATGCATTCACAAACCTCAAGACGGCCTTCACTACTGCCCCATTCTACAACACTCCAATCCAGAATTACCCTATATCCTAGAAGCCGACGCCTGCTCATATGCCATGGTTGCCGTTCTGTTCCTAGATGTGTCCCACCACTGGTCTATTATACCCCGTCGCTTTCCATTCACGTAAATTTACTCCCACCGAAAGCCACTACACTGTCACAGAAAAAGAACTAATTAAGGACGCTTTTCAGGTGTGGCAACACCATTTATTGGGGGCTAAACACCAGGTCACAGTTTACACTGATCATCGTAACCTATAAGATTTGGCAACCTTTAAATGCACTAACAGTCGACAAGTCGGTTGACATGTGTTTTTTTCTGCCTATGATTTCGTCATAAAACACCGTCCAGGCACAGCGTATGGAAAAGCGGATGCCCTGTCATGCATTCCTGGGGGCACATATCTCCCCATCTTTCCTGAAACCCTTCTGGACAGTAAACACGTAATCTGTGTATGCACACCTCCAGTGGATCTATTAACCACACTACGCCACTGGGTTACCTCGCATCCAGACCACTTACACAAATGGGAATTAGACATACATGACGGGTTGCCATACATACAAGACAAACTATACTTGCCTACCCTAGACACACACACATTGGCTTTGGAATGGTCCCATGATGCAGCTGTCAACGGTCATCCCGGCCAAAAACGTACCTTGACCTTACTCCAGCGTTGGTGCTGGTGGCCCTCCTATGAGTAGAGATGCAGTGTCCTATGTGGCTTCCTGTTCGGTCTGCGCTCAGTGTAAGAATAGAAAGGGTCGATCCCTTGGACTATTGCAGCCATTACCAATACCATTGAGTCCCTGGCATACTTTCACTATGGACTTTGTAACAGACATGCCTCGAATAATTGGCTACGACACGATATGGGTGGTGGTGGATTCCTTCATGAAGATGGCACGATTCATTCCCTGCATTGGAATACCCACAGCCCCTGCCGTGGCTAATCTTTTTTTTCGTCACATCTTCTGTTCTTTTGGGTTACCTTCTATTCTGATTTCCGATCGGGGCTCACAGTTCACATCCTGCTTTTGGCGGTCACTCACCAAGTTACTCGGAATTGATACACGTTTCTAATCCTACTACCATCCCGAGACAGATGGGCAGACCGAACGTGTCAACCAATCCATGGAACAATATCTGCGTTGCCTCTCCTTACAACACCAACAGTCCTGGTACCAGATACTCCATGTGGCTGAATTTGCATACAATAATGCACCTCATTCATCCACAGGATACTCACCCTTCTATTCCCTTTATGGCCAACATCCTCGTGTATTTCCTGTTCCTGGTCTACCACCCACACTTCCTCCCTCTGTTTCTTCATGCATTAACAACCTAAGGGAAATGCACGCACAGACCTTACTACATCTCCAGGAGTCACAGGTTAAGATGAGTAATGCAGCCAACAAGAGACGTGCTGAGGCACCTCTCTACACTATAGGGGACAGTGTTTGGCTTTCCACTAGGCATCTTCCGTTACCAGGCTGCTGCAAGCTCCTGCCCCGTTTTGTTGGTCCATACCGAATAACCCAGGTAGTCAATCCAGTAGCCTATCGCCTCTCACTGCCCGTATCTTGGCGCATTCACCCAGTATTTCACACTTCCCTTCTTAAACCATGTCCTGATAGTATGCAGAAAGTACTGCCTCCTTCCCCCAGTCCTGAAAGGAACCTCAGTCGAATACAAGGTTAATGCTATTCTGGGATCCCGTGTCATTCGGGGTTGTCTACATTATTTGATAGATTGGTTGGGGTGTGGCCCGGAGGAAAGGTCCTGGAAACCCGCTAGTCAGTTTAATGCCCCTTTGCTGGTTGCTCGTTTCCACAGAGATAATCCTCTAAGCCCACGAGGACTTGTGCCCTTGGGGTGGGGCTCTGTCGCGCCCTCTTCATCCGCCTCCACCTCCTCGGCCCCTTCCTTACCTGCCGGGTTGGAGCATCGGTGCTCGTGCGGGCCACGGATCCCTTAAGCTCGGCCTCCGGCGGCACTTCGCCACTTGTGGCGTCCTTGGCGCCTCTGTCCTCGCCTGTCCTGGGGCTTGCCTTGGCGCTTGCAGGCACACAGGGGTGCCCACCGACGAAACGGGCACCCCAGGAATCCACAACCCCGCAGCAGAAGGTCACGTGAACCGATTAGCGGTCACGTGACCCTGAAGATTTGTACAAATCGGTCAGGTGAGTAGGTGGGCAGTCACATGACCCGGAAGAGATGCTTAAAAGGAGCATTGGTCTGTATTCTCGTTGCTTCACAGCTGTTTTCTCTGGCGAGTCGCTATCTGGACCTTTTCTTGTTGGATTTATGGTATTTGGACCTTGTTTTTTTGCTTACCTGGATTGCTTTGGATTTTCCCACTAAACCTGGTATACTGGTACTGTGCTGACCACTGGACTACATAATTGAACTGTTACCTGGATTATCCTTTGGATTTGTTTGTCTTGGACATTCTTGGATCTTCAAGATTCAAGTATTCAGCCCCACCTTTACTACCCTGATTACCAACATCCTGCCCTCCATTCCTTCAGACAAGAGCAGTTAGGTTCCACGCTAGCACCCGTTATCCTTGGGATAGGTGTTTATTAGTTTTCCTCTTCACTATTAGTCATTGCAGTGTTCTGAGACTTGCATTCTAACTTTGCTTTTCTTTTCAGCCACCCGTTGACCCGGTGCTTCCTGCTCCTGCCTATCTCCTGCGGCCCCAATAACTGGCCAGCGAGTACTTTTACTCATCTCTGACTGGTACTTGGGGACGGAGGCATTATAATCTACGTGGATCTCAAGTCATAACAGTTTGTCTATATTTTTGTATGGATTTTTTAAACCAAATACAATAAAAAAAAAAGATTATTCTGAAGCTATCTATGATGGAATCTATTATCAGAAGTATGCAATATTTCCTTTTCTTTTGTTCACCAACATTTCAGAGTGCGTAACAAAGCACTAAATCACACTGCTGCCCCTTCTGCCCCAGAATTCAAGTCAGAGCAGGAGTTATCTTCAGACTCATTGAAACTAGAAAACAACCAAACACTCTTGATAATTTACCATTCTGGTTTGTCCTTTTTGCACTTTCCTCTGTAAGTTACTAAATGCTATGCCGATATTACTAAAAATAGTTTAGGGGTAGAATCCCTTTAATGATATTATTGCCAACTTTTAACCTATTCGTTTACCCAAGTGAGCTATGCTAGAACGCCATACTTGAAAGAAAAGCATGCGCGACTTTCCACAGTGCTTGAGGGCGAGTCACAAAGTTGTAGGTTCATGATAGCAGGGTTTCCGAGGTGAGAGCTTGAGGAAAACCCTTTGGGAGAACCAGCCAAGGGAAGTTCTTTGTACTGGTAGAAGGCAGTGGCTGAAGACCCGGTCATCAGAACAGTAGACCCAGACTCCTTCCTATGTTCACAACATAGTTCAGAGTTTACCAAGTGGAAGCAGGAGGCGGAATTCGGATATTTGTCTTTGAGAAATATCTCGACTTCATCAACACGCCATATGCATATATTGTATAGTAACGTTTATCTGGGCACATTGAAGTTGGCCACGTTCAGAGCATTGTGGGGAGACAGTAGTCCGTTTTATGTTTTCATGTGCAGTGACCTGAGGACTCTCAGTCGCCAATCCTGCAGGTATGCGTATCACAACTGAAGCCTTAGACCTGTGTAAAAGCTCAGCGACATGGACACATGTTTTAGTGTGTCCAAATAAATTCATCCAGCATGGTTAGGAAGGTGGAAAAAACAGCATAGGTAGCAGTCCATCCTGCAAGATGTTTCTCAGAGGACTCGTCTGTGGGGGGTGCGAGGATCCCTGCCCCCTTAGCCTGTTTCGTAAATAATGGGGTTATGTTGCTACTAAGGCCCAACCGTGGATAATGGTTAAATAATATGCATGATGATTAGAACCCCATACAATAAAATGATAACTATTGTTGGGGGCTGTGGGCAAATACTCTCTCTCCCCCGTCTTCTTAGTTGAGGACAACGTTCGTGATATTTTATAAAGTAAAGGTTCAATGTTTACATTTTAATAATAATGTATATCACTGTATTTTTGTATACATGTTTTTTTATTATGAATTTAGAATCTAGTTCTGTTTCTGTATCATTATTAATCAGTATTTTTTGTATGTCTGTTGTTATGCACTTTTATGGTTTTATGCAGAATACAAGCAAAGGAATATTTGCTGCCTCATTCGTTTGTTGGAGATGCGGGTGGGTTATTCTGCATGCTCTGAATTTCTTGGGACATGTCCTCAGCTGCTCTTCTTCTGTTTCAGTTATGGTGACTGTAATTTGAGGCACAATATTTCATGGCCTCCCCCGTTCTTTTCCAGGTCCTGCCACCGCTTCCACTGACGGACGAAATGCTGAAGGAGGGCCTGTCACTACTCTGCAAAACAGGAAATGGTCTGGCCCATGCCTACGTGAGGCTGGATGTCAAGGAAAAGTGAGGCCACTGCTCAGTGTGCAACACTGTTCTTAGCAAATCAATGTCCTTGCAATGCACATACGTGAGCTGCTCATCTTTGTGCAGTCAGTAGTCTGTGTCTTTCAGTCCAAAGTCCCAGAGTACTTCCTCTCACATTCTAGCCCTGGCCCATGCCATAAGAAGCCATGGCAAAGAAGCTGGCTAGATAGCAAAGGGAGTTAACGCTACCCCCAGAATGCAATTTCGAGTCAGACATTCATCAACATACAGGGAGTACTATTAAATACGGTGAGAAAAAAAATATTTTAATACAGCACTTAGAAGAGTTAGGAATCCAGCATTACACACTCTGTACAAACATATTATTAAAAATCACTAGGACTTTTTCATTTCGTTTTTACGTGTTCTTGAGAGATGTACGTGAAAATGTCGAAAGGGAAAAGTCTGTGGCAAGAAAGACCAAAGTTTATTTAAACATATTTCCCTTTCGACATTTTCACCTATGTCCCTCTCCCTCATTAATTCACACCTCATTACTTAACTTACGGCGGCACACTTCGCTGTGTGCCGCCTACTCCCCTGTCTCCCCGTAACGCCAGTTCCTTCCACTTACGTGTAAATGAACCCGCACCGCAGGGTTCTGTTTTCTTTTTTTTAATTTCCTATTTCTTTATTTTCCACAAAGTGGGGGACAACACAACCCCTGATCCCATTATAGTGATAAAGGGTGCGGTGGACACACCCACCACCCCTGCTACCCTTGTTCGCTGTAATGGGAATGTATGGCATATTGTTTAGCTATTTCAACTGTACGTAACTTTCGTACAGCCGAAATTCGAACAATTTTGTCATATGTTAATTTTTCATTCAACATTTTCTGTGGATACCGTTCTTGTCTTAGCCTGATAATGAAATGCAGTGACATCACAGATTGGGCCGATCCCTTGAGTTCCCTCTAATGGACTCCATGCTGAGCTGTCTGTGGACCAAATCTCACACTTGCCTTCAAACAGCACTCCCCCTTCCTGCCTCGATGTTCATGCTAATGCTCAGGTTGTATGTTCAGTTCACCCTAAATTCCGCAATACCAGGAAGTGGCAATCCCCTCCTAAAAATGTGTAACTGATGCATTTGCCACAGAGGCCAAGAGGTCCTAATTACCCATCTGGCAGAAGATGCACTAGGCAAGGAGAGGCCCCTCAGGACTTAACAACATTAGCGAGCAAGCCGCCCTGACACCTAGATATTTTTTGGGGGTGGGTGGGAGATCCTGTTTTTTTGAGTTGCCCAACCTTGTACCAAATCCTAATGGAGGATAGTGAACACGTACTCCATGTCTTGGTGTCCTTCTTGATCCCAGGTGGAACCTTGTGGCAGTTCCAATGCCAACTTTGTCTGTTCGTGCCCGACGTGGCACTACATAGTAAATTGCCACTTGGTCCAGTTTTCTATTTGCAAGCCTATCCCTCTATCAGACAATCAGACTACATATTAATCGTTCCCCCTGTGTACCTTCATGTGGTCCAGTTGTTCAGTGCTCTGCTTCAGTAGCATTGTCTCTTGTTTATCCAATCACCCAAGTGTCTAGTTCTAGCTGCCGTCAAACGCGTACAATATACTGTGACATGTCTACAAGCCACATCATTCGACTTGAGGTAGATCTCATGATTTCCTTGGTCCGGTGCAGGTTGAGACGAAATCTAAGAAAATGAGACCGATACCATGATAAGGGGAAAAGCTGCAAATATCTAGGTGTACAGCCATAGGCCTTAACTTCTTCCCCAAGAGCTGATTGCAATCAATGGGTATTCCTATCTTCCATTGTGCGGATCCAGTCCGACTCCCAGATTTTATTTTATATCTTGTCTGAGTTGATTAACAAAGTTTCTAAATTAGCACCTAAAGAGTCCAGCTTGGCCCTACAGCAAATCTCCCACTGCCTCAGAATGTCAGGACCCATCTTGCCAAACCCTGCACCAAGGATCTAAAACGTACATTTCCGAAACAATGACAGCGTCTTCCAGATCGTTCTTGCCAATAATGATGTTAACCCCAACTCGTACCTAATCACGGAAATCAATATCAAGTTTGGGAGCTTGAAGATCATCTGTGACAATTACTTCTGTGCCAATTGCTTTCCTTTACTCACGATTACAGTCTTGTTTCCTCGATTTCTTTGAGTTGGTCCTCGAACAGTCAACAGAAGAAATGGTTGGGTCTCCCTCAGCACGCTGAGAGGCCACTAAAATGGGCTCTGAGCACCCCGTGGGCAGCACCCTCTGGAAACCCTCTGGGAAATAAAACCCGGCTGTTGGTATCTTTGGTTCTTGTATGAAGATAGCTGTCCTTTCCACGATGTCCCAATAGGCGAATGTGGCGGAAATAATCTCCGCTGGAATCCGTGAATGCTCACAACAAGGAAGATGGAGGAATTTCAAGCAGCAGCCAGTGCACCCAAATAGGTGCCATCTTAGGGTGTGTTTCAGATAGCCTGGATGGTGTCTTTTCCATTGGATCCATAGGGATCTGCGAGATCCTCTAACAGTATGCCCTCCCCGTGGGGTACGTGCCCCCGGTTTCCATGGATGAGAGCGATGATATCTGTTTACTAGGCGGAGTGGGTGCACCGAGGAAGCAGGTTCCCAGGAACGTTCAGGTACGTGTTCCTTTAGTTGAGACATGAAATACGTTGTGGATTCGATTCCAAGTTCTGGAAAAAGTCGGATGCGATAATCAACTTTCCCTATTGCCTTGAGTACGAGAAAGGGACCAAAGTACTGTGGAGACAATTTAGAAGGAACAAGATGTTTGGGTAGATATTTAGACGAGAGCCATATGAGGTCTCCAACTTTGTAAGTGGTCTCTTGGGAACGCTGCTTGAAGCTTTGCTCTGGCTCTCGCCTCTACTAGAGAATCAAGGGCTCTTGCATGTTCTGTTTGTATTTACGTTACGATGGCATCCACAGATAGTATTTTGGTTGCTGGAGGTGGCAACCGTAGGTAATATCGACGGATAAAAAATGTATGAGCAAAAAAAAGTAGACATTCGTATGCTAGAGTGTTGAACATTATTGTATGCGAATTCCGCATAAGGCAATAGTGCATTCGAGTCATCTTGTGAGGCTGAAACAAAACAACAAAGGTATTGTTCCAATGACTGGTTGAGCCGTTCGGTTTGACCGTTTGATTGGGGATGATACCCCGAAGTGAGATTCCTTTTGGATGCCAAGTGCCTTACAAAGGTGTATCCAAAATGCAGATATATATTGAGGTACTTGGTCAGATAATATACTCTTGGGAAGTCCATGCAAACGAAAAATAGTGTGCGAAAAACATGTTGCCATTTGTGCAGCAGAAGGCACCTTGGTTAAAGGGATAAAGTGGGCCATTTGTGTCATAGAGTCTACTGTTACCATGATGGTTGTGAATTGGGAAGATGGAGGGAGTTCCAGAATAAAGTCTGTGGAAACTCTTTCCCATGGTTGAGTGGGGAGCAATGGTTGTACCAGTTTCCCCATTGGCATGCGTCGGGGCGTCTTTGATTGTAGACAGGTTGTACAAGAGGCTATATAGTCTGTGATATCTTCCTTCAGATGATGCCACCAAAAATATCGGCGAATTAAGTCCTAGGTGGTGTTGTTTCCTCTGTGTCCTGCAGTCTTGTGATTGTGACAAAGGCCCAGGATTTTTTTCCTAAAACCGGCAGAAGGGATGTATAACTGATTGTTATGATACCAAAGGTCTTGCTCTTGAGATCATTTGTGGAGTCGGATTTCCTGTTAGGTAATTGAACTGCTCTCTTCTCTGACTTCTTGTAGAAAAGTAGAAATGACATACAAAAAAGTGGTCTGGGGAAGAATCTTTTCTCATATATTGGGTGTTCCAATCTCTAGCACCTGCACAAAGAAGGAGTTTACATAAGAATAGCAGTTAGTCACGTAATCTCCCCACGCCCCATCCCTCCTTCGTGCAGAAGAGTTCCTCGTAAACACACTCCTGGGGTGAGCTGATAAGCCTAAAACTGCACAGTCATTACGCCCTTCTCTGCATCTCAGGGGCACTCTTTGGGAATTCACTTCTGCTGTTTATGACTATTTTATATCTGTCGTGTCAGGCCTTTACCACCCTCTGCCCTTCCCTTCTTCTTGGAATTTGACATCTGATTAACAAGAAAACAAACTTTGCAACACTGCCTAGTCGCACGCAATCACCCTTTTCTGCTCCGAGGCTCTACAGGATTCATCTTGCTACAACATGGGCAAAACCTTACTAATTTTTGTATCCCCAATTTGCCCCTTTTGCTCATGTTGAGCAAGATTATACGTCAATCTTATTCAAATCCTCCATTTCCTTCAACCACATTATCCGCAAATGCTCCTTTTCCTGATGAGAGTGGGTATCCTGTACCTTGCGGGTTGTCCTGCTACAGCTATCCATACAACCTCCAATAAGCATTGGCGAAAATTGTATGCACAGGCAGCAAACCAGGGCTAATCCTATCACTACCAGTATTGGGGTTAGCAACTTCCAGCCAAGATCTTTCAGTAACTTCACCCACCAACTATCTCCGACCCCCTCCTCATAGTGGATTGTCTCGGCTATCTTATGTAACCTGGATATCCCGGACAACACTCCCTCACTTGCATCAGGAATATACATGCAACATTGGGAACTCACCATAGTACAAAACGCTGCCCCTTTTTGCTGTCAACACATCCAACACGTACCTATTCTGTAATTCATCTAACCGTATGGCCTTCATCTCATATGTAATATTAGTGAGTATATCAGCTGTTTCACTAATCGTGGTCTCCACTGCCCTACTTAGTCTGCGTACCTCTTGGGAGTTCAGGAATATTCCTACAGGGAGTGGCATTGCCTTTACTATGTCAATAAATATATCCAGATCAGTGTCTGATTGGTCAGGCCCTTTCCTTATCTCTCTCTTATACCAGTGTTTAGCATACATTTATTTTGGGGTATAGATCATAGCAGCAGGTATTATCCTGGCAAAATAACATGTTCCCGAAAAGTTCCTGGGAAAGCCATAGATAAAACCTTTTTATTACAAACATACGCGTACCCTTCAATCTCACCTATACCCCTACTATACCTAGAAAGATTGTATGTTATACTACATCCCAAAATAGTTTCTCCTTTCATTCCCTTGAAACAAATATTCTTCCTTGAGTACTCTCTGGTTACCATCAAGGGGGGTGGAGGTAATTTCCCTACCCTTGCCTGACCTACAAGGTCTCTTAAAGAGTAGGTTACTACCTCCTGTTTCATATTATGAACTATACCTGCTGATATGTCTGACCATTCCATTGTAAAGCACCTGGAAGTATTTGGCATATACTTGTCTAGTGAGAGAACCCTCATCCAAAGCAAAATACACCTGTCAACTTCTGGTACCGCAAAAGCATACATTGGTATTCCATCTCCTGCATGGCGGGGAACATGACCACATATCCAACAATTTGAAAAGTTCAACGCCTTCTGTGTTGCATTCATTAAGCGTATATATGCATTCCTACTATACTCTTCATCTTCATGACCATCATGCTCATGCCTGTCTCTACTATATACATAATTGATATTGGTATCATTTGAAGAGTTTGCCACGGAAAACATATTCTTAAATTCATACATTGAAGGGTGTTCCAGATACCATAAAAAATACACCAAGCTCTGTTACCACCAAGACACCTGCCATACATAAAACAGTATTTTCCTTCCTTTTACACCCATATTTGTCCACCTTCATCCATCCTTGTAGGTGGGAAGGCAGAGCTAAATCCTGCAGTTCCATCTCACTTATCATTGCTTCTGCCACCTTACCTGAGGGTATGCTGACACTTGCAGGTTAAGTTCCGTGGCTTGGCTGGGTCCTAGCGCCTTGCGTTCTACCCTAGTGAGCAGCCTCTCACTCTTACAGCTTACGTTCCCAACCCTATTTAAAGCTCCAGTGTCTTTGTACCCTAAACGTACAGGGCGCACCAGCGGCCCTTTCACCGATCTGTCCCATGCCTCGTTGTGCCTTGTCCAGGAGGGACGCCGGAGGCCCTTCAAGCAACTGCTCGTTGTCTTCGGCAAGGCTGAGCACTGCTCTGACCGACAAAAGAGTCTGTGTCTCTCTAACAATCAAAGTTCAATTCACAGTCCTTGCTCGTTGCCTGGCACATATACTTTCCATGAACTCAAGTTGTACCTGAGGACATCCATTGGGAGAGGGGTCTGGGATGATTCCAACGGGCTCGTTTGTACCCCCGTTGATTGCAATAGTTCTATAGCAGCAGCTTTCTTCACATGACTTGCATGGTACCAGTGTGGTTTGCCGTCAACTTTCAGTGCTGTCTGCGTTGTCAGCAACACCTGATAGGGTCCTTTCCAGCGCGGCTGCAGGCCGCTAGTTCTGTCAAAGGCTTTAATTACAACCCAGTCCCCGGGTTTCACATCATGGCCTGGCCCAATTGGTGGTACTGGGGCCGCATTTTTCACCTGCATATGTATAGAAAAAAGCCTGTTAGTCAATGCAATACAATGTTGTTGCAACGCTGGCCAGGTTTGTTAAGACAATCTTTTTGGGTGTTCAGTCCATGGGTGCGTTTGGGCGCAGCTCTCATGCTGAGCAATGCCAGGGGCAAGGCATCAGGACACTTCAAACCTGTTTCTGCACATACCTTTACAAATGTGTTCTTAAATATTTTATGTATTCAATAATTCCTGCTGACTGGGGGTGAAACATGGCATGGAATCTTTGATCAATCCCCAGTACCTTGCATACCTTTTCCACCACCTTGGCCGTGAAATGCGACCCATTTTCTGACCATAGATAGGTGCGGACCGTATACAGCGGTACCCAATAGTTCAATATACACTTTGCAGTGGAGGCACCCCTCCTGAATAACCACATTTCATTACCAAGAAGTTCCAGATGTATAAAATCCATATACACCACTTCAAAGGGTTGTTTGGGCAGTTTACAGTGCCCTGCTGGGGCTGGCACACCCTTTCCAACATTGTACATTACACAGATTTTGCCCTGCTTTGCCCATTGCCTGCAATAGGGACCAATTATTTTGTTCTCCCAGACAGTTTTTAGCACACTTTCAGTGTTCTAGCATTTACATGTGTTGGTTCATGTGCCACGTTTACTACAACAGGGAGGTATGCATCTGGTAACAACCAACTCCTTGTGTTCACATTTGCCCATGCCCCACTCTCCAGTTGTCTTATATTTTCATCCGAGTGCCAGGTTTTCCTTTCTTCCTCTGTTGCATCTTCCTGGATTCTTACTACCTGCTCCCCCACACCCAATTCCCCTCCTTCAGTTTCACACATATATTGTCCAAGTGCCACTGCCACCGCCCTCATACATGGCGGTAATCCTCAGGCAACTGCATCTAATCCAGTTGAGAAGTAGGCACATGGCTTTTTCCTCCCACCTTGTTGTTGGGTTAATACAGACACAGAACACCCATTCACCTCATCCATAAATAAATAAAACATTTTCCCATAATCGGGTGTCCCCAGATCTGGTGCGTTACACAAGGCGCTCTTCAACGCCACGTACCCCTCTTCCATCTCTTTGTTCCATTCGAAGGGTACGTGGTGTTTCTCATCCTTTAATGTTTTTAACAGTGGTTTAGCTATTACTGAGAACTCTGATATCCTAGTGCCTACAATATGACAACATTCCCAACACCTTTCATGTTCTGGGAATCGGCATAGCCTGAATCAACGCTACTCGGTCTGTTGACAGTGACCGCCCTTCTTTTGACAAAACATAGCCCAAATAGTCAATTCGTCGCTATACATATGCATTTTTGCTAAAGGCACTTTGTGATTATGTTTTACCAGGTGAAACAGTACCATAACAGTTGCTTCCCATATATCATCTATGTACTGGACCGAGGATGTCCCTGTTGGTAGCATTTACCCACTCAGCAGTTCTTCCTCACATCACCAAGCTGCAGAACCAGCAAAACGGCTTCGCTGGCTCCTGTAAGCACCATTGCCTCACCCCAAAACTGCGTTTTTCAATGACAAAAAAACGGCTGCACCACCTGGCCAAGCGCGTATTGGGCAGGATGCAACAAGGGGGGCCCATTGAAAAGGCTTGCCAGGGTGTCCTTACATGTACAAAAGAAGGGGAGCGAAAGAAACAGCGCTGCTCCACTGCAGGCACAAAATTCCCATTGAAAAAGGGAATATTTCACAGTCAAAATAATGCCACTCTGATGCCATTTGTCCCTGTCCTTCATCACACCACCTTTATAAAAACCATGTCATGCCCAGCCATATTCACACTGTGCTCCATCAGAAAAGAGCCTTATTCCTGAAAGACAGACTGCCAGCCAAACCTGAGAAGATCAACAAAGGCTTTCCTTCAGCTACATGAAAAACGCTTAAATTGTGCTACAAAATGTAAAAAATCACTGCTTGAAAGAAAGTCATAGCTTTCTGTGCACATGTCAATTTCATGAAGACATTTGCCTTGTACAGACTGTTGTGTAAAATAAGCTCACTACAGCAACAACAAAGCTGACCAGATTTCACTACTAGGCCAAAGCATAGCTGACTCCACTCCAGCAAAGGCCTAGTTTAAGAAAATCCCACAAAAAAATCCCATTAAAAGAAAGGTGGGGGGCAGGCTGTGGTACCTTAGCATCCTGAGACCAGACCTGCTTGTCCACTACCTGTGCCCTGCAGTGTCCCGAATTGCCCAGCCGCCTCTCCACCAAGAGAGTCCGCCACCCGGCGACCCGAGCGGTGCAGTGACCAAACCCTGCTGACTGCTCCAAAATTCCCAAACCCCAAGCGTAGCCTGCGAGCATCCCACACCCCACAACACACAGTTTACCCCATCCTGATCCGTGTGTCCCTGTTCCACTTCTCCAAACAATCCCATCCCGACCCCGGCAACCCACTGAAACTGCTAGAATTCTCTGCGCACCCTGCCGCTGAATCTCCCAGCGCCAGGGCCACTTTCCTATTTTACTTTTGTTCTGCATAAATCATAAGTCATTAGCGATATTTTGACCAACAAATTAATTCTCCCCAAAGAAAAAGGGACAGACCGCATGAAGGGCCACAACTGCAGCGCACCCTGATATTCACAGGTGGTGCCCCTGCCCTCCCAGCCACCAAATCCAATCCAAGTAAAACCCGTCCTTCACCTTAAAACTGCCCCTCTCTTCTTTACTGCTACACCCTCCCCCAAACGAACCTCATTCCACCTTCCACCTTCCAAATCTCCTTCAAACCACCAGCTAGAGATCTATTTCCACCTCTATACCATACCATCTATACCATCCCTGCGATATACATCTATCCCCCAGGCCAAAAACCGCATTAAGAATTCAAGTATTTCACCCGTTTTCCTCAAATTCGTTTGTGTCATTTTTAAACGGGAATTAGGTAAATGGCAAGTTTTCCAACGTGTCATTCGACTGCAGCATGTTCTAAACTTTCCACTTGTTTTCAAATTGCATGCCTTTTGCTGATCCTTTCCTTGTGGTTGCCAGTGATACAACATACCTGCTATTGTGATAAAACATATGTATATCATAATTTTGACCACACATTAAGTAATTATTTGTAAAATTTGAGTGCCATTTTAGACCTTTGCAAAGGGTTTTGCCTCTTATTGTATCTGTTTAGTGCCTCCTATTCCTGACTACCTGCTGCTTCTTTCTATCTTTCTATCCACTCAGAATTTGATTACTTGTGGGTTGAGGGAACATTGCAGGGGGAAACCTTAACTTGGGTGCTATCTATCCTAATTCAAAAAGTGCTCCTATTCACTTGTGCTTCATATATGTTCCAGGAGAAGGTCAATTAAGTGCATTGCTTCCATTTTCATTGTAAATATCACCCCATTGGTGATTGCTGCCCCACATAAAAACTGCATGATTTCTTTGAATTATTATTATTATTTTTTTATAAATAAATATTGTTTTTTTCCAGCAACCAGCCTGGTTCACGGTCCATTGCGACCCGGGGTATTTGAAAAAGGGGTGTAATACGAGTTGTGTACCATCTCAAATTGAATCCGCATAAAAATGAAGAGAAACGCATCTCAGTTGTGCGCTACATACTAGGCTGAGACCAAGGTTTCACACATTTGAGACAAGGTACACATTTAAGACATCCTGTCACTGTACCCTGTGGCTTCTTATGACTTTACCTTGGATCCACTAGTATGTAACTGATAAACGTCATTGTATCATTAGCCTACTCACATATCACGGTACCTGTACAATACCTATCATGCCTGTACCTAACTTTCTGTACTTTCATCTTCATATGCCTGTAAACCTACCTCACTGCAATGTACTTTCATTTATGGCATGTATGTAAACTACCTTTCCATAACATGTATTTTATGACATGCGCCCAGATGCCTTTGGCCAGGCGCACTATATAAATAAACAAAATACAAATACTAAATAAAAGGCGTGTTACCTGATTGAAATCCTTAAACTTAACAACAAATTCCCCATGACCTTTGTTTCACTTGTAACTTCTACATCTGGACCGGTCCTTTACATCAATCATCCATCCTTCCTTTCAGTCTTCACAACAGACCTCATCATTAATACGTACCATAAAACTGATACTCTTGTCCCAACGGCCTTACCAACCGTTTCTCCTACCTGCACTCACCTCTTGTGGGGTCTTCGCCTCGAAGTCTGCTGGACCCAAAGGGCGGCAGCCTGCTGTCATGTCGTCCGGCGGGGCTGGCGGAGGAAGGGTAATGCGTTTGTGCAGTCAATGGTGCTTCTTCATTTGTTGGGGCCCCGATACCATTACTCCTCCAGCCTCGCCCTGAAAGGCCTCACTCAGTGAAGGGCTGCCACACCTTTGGGTCCCTTCGTGGTCGCCAGTAAATGGGGGTACACTTTCGCTACCCCACTTCTGTCAAAGGGGACCTCAATCCAGAAAAGACTCAGACGGTTGGTCAAGTCATCCATTTATTCAATTTCAGCATTCGCGAATGGGCATGACTTCCTGCACATTCAAAAGACTGCGCAGGAGTGAGCTGATAAGCATTAGGTCTGCATGGTTTATATACATTTTCAAATATCATTGGTTCCAATCTCTAGCACGTGCACAAAGAAGGATTTTACATAAGCATAGCAGTTAGTCACGTAATCTTCCTCCCCCCACATCCCTCCTTTGTGCAGAAGAGTTTCTCGTGAACACACTCCTGGGGTAAGCTGATAAGCCTAAAACTGCACAGTCATTACGCCCTTCTCTGAATCTCAGGGGCACTCTTTGGGAATTCACTTCTGCTGTTCATGACGATTTTGTATCTGTCGTGTCAGGCCTTTACCACCCTCTGCCCTTCCCTTCTTCTTGGAATTTGACATCTGATTAACAAAAAAACAAACTTTGCAACACTGCCTAGTCGCACGCAATCACCCTTTTCTGCTCTGAGGCTCTACAGGATTCATCTTGCTACAATATGGGCAAAACCTTACTAATTTTTGTATCCCCATTGGTTCCTGGAATATAAGTAATTTTCATATCATAGGAGGAAAAAAATATGCCCAATGAGCTTGGCGGCTATTTTGGCACTCAAAGTTCTGGAGATATTTCAGGTTCCGGTGGTCTGTTTGATTCAAGACTGGGTACTGTGCTCCTAAGAGAAGGTGTCCCCATTCCTGGCAGGCCTTTTTTATGGCCAGAAGTTCTTTTTCTAGAACCTTGTAGTTGCGATCAGAAGGAGTAAGCGTCTTGGACATATAGGCTATGGGATGTTCAGTGCCGGTTTTTTAAACCTGCTTGAGCACTCCTCCAATGGTGGCGTAGGAGGCATCAGTTTCGAGAATAAACGGTTGGGACTGATCTGGTATTCTCAAAATAGGGGCAGCACTGAATGCCCTTTTTAAGGTATCAAAGGTTGTTGTGTTTCCAAAGTCCAACAAAACGTGCTCCCTTTTTGTAGTAGGGTGGTTAGAGGCCGAATGACAGAAGAGAAGTTGGGAATGAATTTGTGTTGAAAATTGGAGAATCCCAGAAATCGTTGTATTTCTTTTACGTTGTGGGGTGGATTCCAGTGTTGAATAGCCTTGACTTTTTGGGGATCCATTGTGGCTCCGTCAGCAGAAAGGATGTAGCCAAGGTAAGAGATACGGGTCTGGTGAAACGAGCACTTATCCAATTTGGCATATAGATGGTTTTTTTGTAGTCTGTTTCATACCTCTGTCACATGTTTGATATGTTCAGGTAAGTTTTTTGAGGAAACAAGGATGTCATCTAAGTAGACGATAAGGGAGTGCAAAAGAAGGTTAGAAAAGAATTGATCCACAAAACATTCAAAGACTGAAGGGGCATTAGCTAAACCAAAGGGCATTACTCGGTACTCGTAATGCTCAAAAGGTGTGCGGAAGCGGTTTTCCACTCGTCTCCTTCTTTTATTCTGATCAGATGGTATGCTCCTCTTAAATCAAGTTTACTAAACACTGTAGATCCCCGTACAGCATCTATAATATCCTATCAATGGAAGAAGATATCTGTTCTTGCAAGTTATTTTTTTTAGGCCCCATTAATCTATGCAAGGTCTGAGTTCTTTACAGTCTTTTTTGGGGATAAAGAATAATGATGCTCCTGCTGGACATTTAGATTTGGTTATCAACCTGTGCCGAAGATTGGACTGGAGATATTCTTTCAAAGCTGCCTTTTCGGGTTCAGATAATGTGTACATTCTACCAAATGGTACTTGCACATCCGGAAGTAATTCAATAGAGCAGTCATTGCGGTCCAGAGGCAGTTCTTTAAATTCCTCGTTAGCAAAGACTTTTTGATATGCCTCGTATCGATCCGGTAAAAGATTGAGGTTGGAAACAACTTGAGAGCTGGTTTTTTGTTCATCCTGCTGAGGTTTGGTGAATAGCCCCACTGCACCTTTAGTAAGACAATTAGACAAACAATGTTCGGATCCCAAAAAAAGGGTACCTGCCGTCAAATTGACATAAGGGTTGTGTTTAATCAACCACGGTAATCCCATTATCAGGGGGTAGTAAGCCGCCTTGATTAAATCAAAGGTAATAGACTCCTGATGTGATGCTATTTTCATAATAACTTCCATAGTATTTTCATTGATGGGTCCAGAAAGAAGAGGGGTACCATCCACTCCTTCAACAGTTACAGCAATGGTTTTAGTGAGTCGTTGAAGTTTGTTCTGAGTAGCCCATTCGGTGTCCATAAATATCCCGGCGGCTCCACAGTCAATCAAGGCGGGAACCCCTGTCAAAGTGACTCCTTGGAATTGTAAGGTAACTGGAAGTACTACCATATTATGAGAGGTGGGAGGGCAGTCTAGGAAACTTTTAATGAAGTACCCGTTTGTTGTTCCCTTCAAGAATGGGCAGAGGCGTTTCCCGAACGTTTCAGGGGGATCAAGGTACAATCTGGTAACGCATGTTTATCTGAACCACAATACATACAGAGTCCCATGGTTTTGCATCTGATCCGTTCTTCAGGAGTTAAAGGGCCTCTGGCCGCTCCCAGCTGCATAGGTTTGCCCTCCTCCTGGCTTCTAGAAGATCTCTCGGTTTCTAGGCGTGTAGGAAGAGACGACATAAGGTCCTTTCCTCTACGTTTCTCAAGGTTTCTCTCCTGGATCCTGTAATCCATTTGTAATACCAATGTTATAATTTCTGCTAGATTTTGAGGTCTTGGTACTCTCGAGAGCTCATCTTTGAGTTCATCGCATAGATTCCTCCTGAAAATGGTAATGAGTGCATCATCAGCCCATGCAGTTTCTGCAGCCAACTGTTTGAATTGGGTTATAAATTAAAGGATCTCCATTTTCCCCTGTTTCAAGTCTAGGATGTTCTCCTGGGCTTTGACTACCAATTCTTTCCTTCTAAACATGGCTTGTACACTATTAGTAAAACCAGTGGCAGAGTCCATTAACTGATTGTTAGTGGTTACAAGCATCGCCCAAGACAAGGCGTTGCCAGCCATATTGGATATCATATAACTGACCTTAGCCCTGTCTGTAGGGAAGAAGGTTGGTTTGAGGGCAAACTGTACTGCACAAGAATCCAAATACTCTTTTAGTCTTTACCGTTGGATTTCCCATAAGGTAATGGTCCAGGGGGTAAATCAGAATGTTAGGTGACCAATTGGCGTAGCATTTGGTTTTCTTTTTTGAGGGTTTGTACCTCTACATTGAGGCTTTGAACTGCCGAAATCAACTGATGCACTTGTTGTTCCATGGTTGGCGTCGCTATCTGTGACAATTACTTCTGTGCCAATTGATTTCCTTTACTCACAATTAAAGTGTTGTTTCCTCGATTTCTTTGAGTTGGTCCTCGAACAGTCAACAGAAGAAATAGGTGTGTCTCCCTCAGGGTGCTGAGAGGCCACTAAAATTGGCTCTGAGCACCCAGTGGGCGGCACCCTCGGGAAACCCTCTGGGGAATAAAACCCTCTGGGGAATAAAACCCAGCTGTTGGTATCTTTTGATTCTCGTATGAAGATAGCTGTCCTTTCCGCGATGTCCCAATAGGCGAATCTGGCGGAAATAATCTCTGCTGGAATCCGTGAATGCTCACAGCAAGGAAGATGAAGGAATTTCAAGCGGCAGCGAAGTGCAGAAAGAAAAAAGGGAAAGAGGGCAGATGTAACGGAGAAGAGGTCCAGAATTGTCTGGAATGAGCTTCCTGACAATCTTAGATTGGAAAGTAGCTACTCGCTATTTAGGAAGCAGCTGAAAACGTTACTTTTTAGATAATTCATTACATTTTTCAACATGGACTCCCTTGAGTTCTCTGTCCTCTCTTTTCTATGTTGTCCCGTGATTTGTCCCTTCGTGTGCTTGTCGCGCCCTGATGCTTGCGAGCTTCGGCGCGTTATAAATATAAAGTAAAGTAAAGGAAGCAAAAAAAAGAAGGAATACTTTCAAATAAATGCGAATATAGGCAAGGATTGAAGCAAGTAGTAAGCAGAGCAAAGTAGCGACGCACCTACCCGACCGGCTGCAGTTCCCATATAGGATCGGGTAGGTGTTGATCGCGGCCATCTTGGAAAACACTAGACTGGTGTTTCAACTTGGTGTTCAGGAACCCAAATAGGCGCCATCTTGGGGTGTGTTTCAGATAGCCTGGATGGTGTCTTTTCCATTGGATCCATAGGGATCTTCGGGATCCTCAAACAACTTCCTCCAGAGAAGCCCACACTTTGTATGGAGTAAAAAGAAAACCATCTGCTCCAAAAACTAGTGCCGGGGTGAATTTGGCTTCATAGAAGGTCAGCACTGGCTTTATTGCCCAATACATCAAGGAGGGTGATTGGGCGATAGTTTTCGGGTCAGCCCTGTCGCCTCACTTGTGAATTAGTACAATGGCCCTCATTACGATACTGGCGCTAAACCATGGCGCTATTAGCACCATTGTTGGTGCCGGTATCATAACGAGTCCGCCAATGTTCAATGGGGAATTACCACCCCATTCCAAGGTTGGCGGGGCGGTAATTCCCCATGGAACATTGGCCCTTCCCCATTCCCATTTTTGCCCCATAGGGCTCAATGGGACTGGGGAAGGCGCTAAGTACGGTACCGCAAATTGCGGTACCGTACTTGGCACCAAGGTCCCTTTGCGGGTCCCTACTTTAACAGCTGGTCTAGACCAGCCGTTCAGGTCGGGTCCCGCAAAGGGACCTCATAGTAAGGCGCTAATGGGCGTCTTTTACGGCGCCGTTAACCCATTAGCGGCAGGGTCGTAATGAGGCCCAATGACTGCAGACTACCATGATTTTGGAACTTCCTCCACCTTCATGATCTGCTTGAAGAGAACATGCATAAAGGCTGCCCATTCCTCTGGTACCTCTTTGAGCATCATGTTGGTGATGCCATTGGACCCACGGGCTCACTGGGCATGACCTGCCTCATGGGAGTTTTCCCTGTCTTCTCTGCCAAGCTGGCAAACACTGGCTCTCGGCCATCCCCCTCCGCCACTTTGGCTTGTTCTTGTCTCACGATATCATGCTCCCCGAGTCCAGGACAGTTTAGTTTCGTATTGGATTCCGCTACGGTGAAAGGTGTCACTCTCCCTGGCCTTGACGTCGGAGGGGAGGTAGCCCCAGCGCCAAGGTGAGTGGGAGAAGCCGGCTCGACTTGAGGTGGAGGCAGGTCGCTCGTTAAGCTTTCACCCTGCGAGGCTGATAGGACTGTCAAAGGCAGGTTCGCGAGGTCTAACACCCCTTCATCTTCGTTATTATGAAAAGTGTTTAAGTCGGCCAGGACTCCTATCATCCTCAGTCTCTTCCCCTCAGATGGTTTGAGAGGACCTGCTCCACACATAAGGGGCTCCCTCTCCCCATCCTGTGCCAGGACCGAAATGGCCACAGCTGTCAGTATTTCTGAATCTGTGAGTTTGAGGGCATTTGCCTCCCTATGTTCCAACTCGAGGGGGTCATTCCCCCTGCCGCGCTCTGAGATTGGTTTGACCCTGGTGGGGTGGTGTACGGACAGAACCACCCGTCCGTCCGTGTTAGGAGCAAGTTTTCTTTTCAACGCTTGAGTTTGCCCTGTGCATTCAATACCACTTCTCAAGTCGTTTACGCAAGTGCAGGCATCTTTTAGACTCTGGATCCGCGGTCCGTTGTGGATTTAGTAATATAAACTGGGGCACAATTAAAAAAGAATGTAACTTGGTTCAGTCACTTTAGAGAAGTAATTGGTTTTGAAATATCCCACGTGTATTGGGTAAAGGTTATGTATATTTCTGGCATTCTCAGTTTTAATTTGCAGTGACATGCACATCAGAATGAAAAGCTTTGCAAAGCTTTGCATTCATTACATGTACAGTTGAACACACTTTTGAAAAAGGTGCATACATCATTTGTTTACCTGTCGTTTACTATTTTTCATGGATTATCTTTAAACACGCCAATGCACAGAAACCAACTGTACACTTTCCACTATGTGTGCATTTGCACATATATACAACTTTCATTCATTTTCCATTTCATTTCAGTTTCTTTTCAATACAGTTTTGACATTTTACAACATATGGGAATTTTGTAACCAAAAGTGTTCTAAAAATCTTGACAACTGCCTTGGGTTTTTATGTGAAGAAGAATTGGTAAGCATTCGAGTGCACGGTTATTGTTCTTGCCCAGGCACCAGTAGTTTCCAAACCCATAATTTAGCTGGTTTACCATTAGCATCCTGGGTGTACCGTGGGATTCCGAGATCTGGTCATCATTCAGGCCCAGTGGTCGAAGTGAGCGGGAACGATCGGGATCGGTGTTCCACTATTATTTTTTACTGCTAATAGCTCCACTACTTTTTGCAAACATTTTCACCATTGCGGGACTGTGCTTTGTGAAGATAAAGCACACTTATCAATTTTACCACCGGATATCAGTTACAGCTAAACTGAAATCTGTTTCAACTCAAGTGGTTATCAACCAGCATAACTGCAAACCTTGAAAAATGTTTGCACATTTCTCTCTTCCTTCCTACTCTGTCGCACGCCAGAGTCACAGTTCCACTACTTTTTTGGTACACTTCTATCACTGTTCAGACCTTCCCGGCATCATTGGCCCTGTTGGACCCACTGATTCGGCGTCATGCTTGGGGTGTCTGCCAGACCAATCCGTTCACTTCCCTGGGCGAGCTCCTTCTGACCCGCGGTCAGACCTGACCGCCTCCTCTTCATCCGTCGCCCCCTTCTTGCCCACATTGAAAGTGACAATGGACGTCTTCTGCAAGGCCGCTGAATGTCACTTCCTCTGTGACCATGATGGAATGGCGCTATTCATTTGTTTTGATGGGCTCTTTGTCAAGCGCCTGGCCTCGTGGCCGAATGCTAATAGTATCATTACCCGCATTCATGGGCAATGCAGGCAGGTATTACCAGGAGCCATGCTTATAAGTAGACATTCTGAGCCCATAACTGACACATGAACATAACGGGCACATAATTGGCCATATTGTCTTTGAGCAGAATTGCTTTGTTATTTAAAGGAGTTCTAGAATTGGAGCTCCATTGTTAACTATGTGACTGCTGCACAAAAGTACTGCTTCAAAGTAAACCATAAAAGTGTAAATGTAAAATTAATCCAACTTAAACTATCCATTGATGCATCTATGGATCCAACCATTCACACATATATAAGTATCTTAGGGTTTCTATAGTGATGCATTAGCCACTAGACAGGAGCGTTTCCCACTAGATAGCAGCACGGCTGAATGCCTAAGCAGGCATGATCTGCTAGTTTTGCGTATGTTATGCCTGAGACAGCTCCTTTCTTTAGCCAGCAGCAGTGGAGCTATTCAGTCTTATGTGGTGCTCGGTACTCTTTTCATCCTGTGTTGGTGAAATACCTCCCAGCCAGAGTGAACAGGGGTCTTTTTACAATTTAAACAAGAGTGTGGGAGCCTCTCTACTGAGAACGAGCATGACCTGTTCTATGGAATGTCTCCCACTCGAGAGGGCCTAGGACCACGGTTTAGCTCACTGCACCCTTCACAGAGGAGAAGTACCCATTTGCATATCAGTCCACCCGGGGCAATCCAGGCCTGGCCCCCTTGCTCACAATCCTTCGAGGGGCTTAGCTTCACCTCACTGAGGAGGCCCAGCAAGACCGAAACACGTGTCTGGGGTTGCTGTTGGTACTCTTGTGCAGGGGAGTATTGCCTAGCATTGCGGTGCTGGACTGCCCATGTGGGTGGGACCAGACTGATATGTAAATGGGTATTTCTCCTCTGTGAAGGGTGCAGTGAGCTAAAAACGTGGTTGCAGATCCTCCTCAGTGGAAGAAATTCCCTAGAACCGGGTAGTTGACCCATGTCTGTTCTCAGTAGAGGGGCTCCCACACACCTTTTTAGTCTTTTTACTATATATGTGGCTTAATGCTGACTTTCCTTTGAAGGTCACTGAACTCAAAGGGGACATTGCATGTCCTTCTCCTGGCTTTGATGCAAGGGATCTTCCAGTTGTGGTGGCATGTAGCAGAAATGTAGACTCGGTTCAGTCGAACAAATACAACAATGTGCAACTTCTAATGTGTTTCAAACAAATATCTTAAGCAGTTTAATTCCCTTGCGTGTGTTGGGAACAGCCACCAGTATAAATCCAATTAACCACCTGCTGAAGTGAAGGTTGAGATTGTTTGCACTAACCGGAGGACTAGGACAAGCTCTCCTCAATGAATGGCATCTGATGCTTTCTTACTCCTCCTCCCCAGCTCTGGTGCTGAAATGTTATTAACTGATTCAAATGTTCTTGACTGTTTCGTCCTGATCTTTGGTCCAATTGAATGCCTTGGCTTGTTAACCCTGGGTTTGGTTGTTTTCTCTGGTTTGTGTTTCCGTTTCTCGTACTCTGCACTCTTGTACTCTTTCCTAAGGCTAAAATACTCACACTGGGGTAAATGTTGCACTCTATCTAATCGATTTTGATAAATGAATTAATTGATCAAATGTGACTTCCTGGATGGTCGCACCTGATTTGTACGTCTCAGCGTCATAAGTCAATTTAGAGATGATCGCTTGGAAGTTGGACCTAATGGTGCAAGGACACAACTTGTTTTCCATAAGTTTGCTAGCTTCATCCAGATCGCTTTCCATTGCTGGTACGTTCATTGCCCAACCATTTCTGTCCCAGTTAATGACTTCTTTGTGAGAGTCTGTTCCAGCTCACGTGCTTCTGAAGAGTCTCAGTGGTTATGTCTCCAAATTGTATTTGCAGTTTAAATGCTTGTGTTGAATTGAACAGTCTGTTGACACTGTCCTGTTTATCTGTTTTTCTTGCAGGGAATTGACCGAGATCAACATCCTAAGAAGTTTCATCCATCTGCGCTACGTGGACATCTCCATAAATATGCTGCGCGACATATCCCCCTTAAACTGTCTGACTTCCCTGCTGTGGCTAAATGCTGACCAGAACCAGCTGACCAGTGCCCACATGGAGGATCTACCATACCTGCAGATTGCCAGCTTTGCCCAAAACCATATCAAGGACATGGGGGGCATCTCACACCCGCGTTTGGAGAAGCTTACCCTGATAGGTGAGTGGTAAGGCTGTGGATGAGTATGTGTATTTCACTTTCCAGTTTCATCCAGGTAGACCTTCTCGGGCTTTGGGCCAATTCCCCACCCTAAGTGTATGCAGTCCTTTGATTTAGCATCTCCAGTCCCCTATCCTTCATACCGCCAGTCCCCTAGCCACACCGCCTTCAGTCCCTTGCCTCAGTGCCTCCCCTCAGGACCTGAAGCCCCCCCCCCCCAGTCCTCAGCATTCATGTCTCGGTACAGCTAGGCTGTAGCCCCCACACTGGGATCTCTCTGCAATCATTTATGTGACCTATGCTCTATAGGTTTTACCTCATTGTTTCGCCCTGTTTATTTTTACTCCCACCCACTGATTTCCCTTTTTAACCTTGTGCCCTCCTCTAAGCCTTCCCCTTCCCTTCTTCCCCAATAGAGGCATGGAATACGTTCTAAGTGAGATAGAAGGCGGCCCGAAATACTATACAAGAAGCCTACACAGAGGCATGCATATCTCCAGTTACTGCTGCTTCAGTGACTTTTATTTTTTCACCACAACGCAATTGAGAGAAGTAAGTCCTTTTTCAGCAATTGTAGAATTGCAAGTTGCACCTTTTTATCTGCTTGGAAACATCAACGTTTGACATCAGGAAATGTCATAGGCATTCCATCTGTCAGCCAATTGAGCGGTCAGGCTTTCCGATGCTTTTCCTGATTTTCAGAAAATACCACTTATCTCTCTGGACAGGTTAAACAGCACTCCGCTCGTGAGCGGGCTGTGGGTGGTCTGTCCAATCCAAGCCCAGCAGGTGGTATTGCACCACAGGCTGCCACGAAGTAGAGGCGTAGAACGAGTGAGCGGGCAAGGCCAGCCGAAATCTGTAAATGCCCACTCAACAGCCCACTCAGCAGCGCTGTGAGTGCATTTACAGACGTTAATGTCACTGCGGTGGGCCCAACTGCATTAGCTTCAGGGCCCACCTGTTCGGCAATCCTGGCTACGCCTCTGCCATGAAGAAAACCTCTTCCCTCTTCCCTCAGAGGCTCAATGTGACTCAAGCTCTTGACCAGTGTTACGCAGACAACACACAGCTCTTCGTCAGACTCCCTGCTGACCCTCTTGCACCCTCCATCATCCTTGCCAGTCCTGGTGCACCTCCAATGATCTCTGCCTCAACGGAGATGCTTCTTCCCTTCACTCTGTCCTTCCCTCGGGGGCTCTCCCCTACACCTTCAACTGACGCCAGAAACTTTGCAGTCATCTTCGACTCCTCTCTTTCCTTCCTCCCTCACATTCAGGACATTGCCAAGAAGTCCAACTATCAGCTCTTCCGTCTCAAAAGAATTCTACCTTTTGTCACTTTATTCAGAGGCTCAATGTGACTCTCATTCTAGACTTGACTACTGTAATAGCCTCCTCCTGAACCTTTCCTCCACTCTGCGGCCCCTTCAGCTTATCCAGAATAGGGCAGCAAGACTTATCCTTGGCATTAAGCTCAAGGACTGCATCTCTCCTTTACTAAAAAGTCTTAACTGGCTCCCGGTTGCTGCACGGATTAAATTCAAATCCCTCTGCATCATCCACAAGGCTGTCTGGACCCGAGGACCACACTATCTCCAACTTTATCTCACTAAATACTCTCCCTCTATACCACTTCCCTCCTCTGGCACCAACTCTTTGCGTGTAAAGTGTTTTGCCAAACAAAGGGAAGGGGATCGCTCACTTTCCTCTGCAGGCTCCCTCCTTTGAAATAGCCTCCACGTCCCCCTGCGCCTGGAGCAGGATCTCCTCCAATTCCGGAAGCTCCTTAAGAGTTTCCTCTTTTCTGCCTCCTTCCCTCATTCTCTCCTCTGCTAATCTCACAGTTGCTGAATCTGTGCCCTTGCTCCTTATGCATCTTTGGGGCCCTGACCTCCACACCATTTCTTCCCAGCTCTTGTCTTTCCACAGCACTTTGCTTCTGCATTCCCTCTGCTCTGGAGACACACACTTACACCGCTCATGGCCCAGGCCGTGTAGCACTCAACATGCAAGCACTTCGTCCATGGCTCACCCATGGGCTCCGACTCCCCAGCACTTACCCCCTCTTCCCTCTTCCTTCTGCACTTGCACGTTCTGAATACTCACAAGGCATAGTAGGTTCGTCCCCCTCCCTCTTCTCCCTCTGCTCTTAAATATTGTGTTGTAATTATTGTAATGTACTTCCCACTCTCCCTCCCTCCCTGCCCTGTAGGCGCTTTGAAACAGTATATTCTTATTGTATAAGCGCCTTACAAGCAAACAATAAATAAATAAAGATATGAATGACCCCAAATGGCACTAACCTGGAGGGCAACGAGAGCACCTTAAGTGTGTAAGGCGGCTTAGGGCATCTGTGGAACCAAAAGCAAGCAATGCTAAAAAGCATTCTTTGATGGACATGAGCAGTTTGCGAAACAGGAGAAACGGTGCCCAAAAAAGTGGCAAGCCCATGCCAAACCTTTTCAGCGTCAAGTGAGCAGAGGATGTATGTATATGAAAGTCGCCAGTTGGGCCTCCTTACCCCGCAAAACAGCTGCACCCCGCTTTGCAGCAGTGGCAGCTAGTCCTATGAAGAGTTGAAGCACTTTCAGCTTTCCCTGACCAATAGAGTGTAGGGTCTCTTTCCGCTCGCTGCCCTGGTAACTGGGACAGCCCATTCACAGAACACAGCCCGGTAGCCGTACATTACAGGGCATACAAGATTGTGCACCACAAGGTGGCAATTCTGGTCTTACACCTAAGACAGTTGCCGTTCTGTGAAAATATAGATTTCAAAGGAATTGAACAAAGTTGGTACCTGCAAATGTCTGGTGGAGTTCTACCCACCCCCTCCGTTCGCCATTCTCATGTGCGTTTCTCACGTGATGTCAGCTTGGCTGGTGTCAGGATAGCAGCCTCCGGTGCAGTCATCTCAATCAGCAGCGCCGGGATTGGACCAGATTCCCACGGAACGGCGATCCGGTAACAGGTGTCTCCTCGGATCGGTCATCATGCAACGTTGCACACCAGTGACAGAACGTGAGGAATGTGATGTAGACAGCTGTTGTGAGCGCCAGGTGTTCAGCACTCACAAACGGACTTCTAATCTAGATTGGAAGAGCTCTGCGCCTTTTTGTCTTTTTTTGATTTGTGTTATCAGCACAAAGAAAGAAACAGGGCGGCGCAGGGACGCACTCTGGTGTCTGTCCTATATCTTTTTTCTGCAAGGAGTGTATATATGTATTAAGTAATGTGTTCGTGAAGGCGTGCATGATGAATGGGGGATTGGGTGTGCCTGTGAATGAGCGAGTGTACATGGGGGCGCGGGTGAACAGAAGGGGTGGAACCTCTAAGTTTTCCCCACCCACTTTTTGAAGTGGCCCCTCCCATCACCAGTTAGCCCCCCAGAAAGGTAGGTTTTGTTGTGCGCCTGACACTACCTGTTTCTGAATAGAACATTTCCGTACCCAGTCATTTTACCAAAAATATTTCAGTGGTACATCTCACCGAAGACCGTAAAACTGAAAAACACTGGAAATATTCCATAAATATATATATAGGATAGTGGGGTAAGGGGTTAAAATGAGTCGGGATGGGTTTGGGGTGGTGTTATAAGGGTAGGAAATGAAATATTACCACTCTGAATTTTCCATCGGTAAGATCACAAATAACCAACATTTCACAGGGTTCTGATCCAGATGATTCCCCCAGTGTTTTTTAATCACATCTCTCTCTCTCTGTGTCTCCCTCTCTGTTTCTCTGTCTCTTTGTGTCATTTTATGAACTGGGCTCTTGCCTTTAGGTAATATGATCGCCTCTCTGCTGGGGATGGAGTTCCGGAAGCTGATGAGCTTGCACACATTGGAGCTGCGCGGGAACCACCTGGAAAGTACGGCGGGGGTGTACCTGCCCAACCTGCGGAATCTCTATCTGGTAAGCAGGTTGGAGTAGGTGCGTGATTGGTGCGGCTAGAGGCGGAAGGAAATAGCACATCACATGTAGGGCAAGGTGTTCCCTACTTCCACCACTGGCACCTACCAGGGTGTTTAGTTTCACTTAGGAGAGAAAAAGAGTAATGGGCTGCAGGAGAGAGAGATGACCATTGAGAAGATGGAGACATGGTGGTGAGGGGACTTTGGGAAACAAAGTACAATAAAGAAATGGGGAAATTCATTTGAGAGTGCTTGCAGTCTTGGAGATCTACCCCATTTACCCACTATATTAATGTTTGACTGTAGTTTCTGCAGGGTGTGGACTCATATATCCTTATATGGACGAATGTTAGACCATTATGGCGAGCCACTTCGCAGGAGGTATGGGCTGACATCAGTAGTTGTAGGTAGCAGGTGGAAAGTAGGGGCGCAAATAATGTGGAGGGCATGCTCTCCTCCGCAGCCTTGCCCATTTGCAGCTGGGATTCCTGAGTTGGGCAGGGTCACGATATGATATGGCTTCGATCACACTACCTGTCACATTGCTAAGCTGGATGGACACAACTGTGAGCTCCTGCGGCTCAAGCGCAGTCTGTGATATCTCTGAGGCGCCCACGTCCGGAGATAGTCAGAAATGCCTTTTTGTTTTTTCTTTTATTAAAGTGTAATTTGGTTAATTAAAACCTTATACACTACAGACAAATTGCCAAAAACAATTACATTGCAATCCTTAAATCGTTATCATAAAGAAGGAAATACAAACACAATATAATCAATTTCTTCCAATTAAAATCAAGTCTTAAAAAGAAGAGTAGGAACATTATAAAAACAGTTTCAAATAATTTACTAACAGATGGCTCTTTTCCAAATATAAAAAGCTGCCCCAATAAAAACCTTTATCTCCCCCTCATAAATAACTGACCAAAATTGATCTGATTCAATCACCAACTATATTTACATACCCTTTATAATAACATTCCTTTAATTTAGTGCACATGGTGAGAATATGTCTTACAGTCTCCACCTCTATATTACAGTGCCTACATAGTCTTTCTGCTCGGGGGGGTATTAGTCCAAGCACCAGTAAGTTCGTTACAAGGTAAGGTATTCAAACGTAATTGCAAGATAAATCTTCTCAGTGCCCTATTTCCTGTATTTAGTAAGTATTCTCTCGGGCTGGCAGGCTTAAGACCTTCGAGAGCATAGGCAGCGTATCGTGTCTTAGTGTAAAGGTATGTTTGATTTTCACTCAAATCCCAGATATTTGCTTTTTCCTTTAGACTTTTCAAAATACAGATAGCTTCTTCTTTCACCAAAGGAAGGACAGTACTGTGTTTTGTAAACTTAACATATAAGTATTCTTAAACCTGCCTTCACTTCTATGTTTACCTATTAGGTTAAGCAGATTTCCTTCCTCCCCCTCCCCCAGTATTATTCTAAAATACAGTTTACAGCATCCTATTTTCCACAAAGTCAAGAGGGAAATAAGCCCCAGCTCGCATCTTAATGCTTCTATTGGCACAGTGGTAGATAATCCTAAAACAGGTCTCCAAAGTTTCCCTTCAAGTTGACCTAATTTACTCATAAATTTGCCCTCCAGTGTTTCCAAGGCATACAAAATACTGGGTATAATACAACTCTTGTATACCTCAAGCCTTCAATGGAGTGGCCTCCTTTACTGGACATATATTTCTGTATGACATTCCACTTCTTTAGTATTTTTGTATCTACCACCTCTTGGAAGAGATTTATACTGGGGTTACCCAAAATAGGCATCTCCAAAGCATCAACAACCTCCAAGGTAACGGAATTGATTTGCCATCTAGAGGCCAATGTTTTCTTCTCTTTCTTTGGTACTCCAAATACCATAGTCTGTGTCTTATTGATATTAATATTTAGAATGTTTGCCTCTGAATAGGAATACAGACCATTCAGCAATCTTTGCAATCCTACAGGAGTTATATCCATAAGAATGGTGTTGTATGCGTACATAAGGCCGCATATTGCTCTTCCCCCACTTTGGGGGGATGCTATTTATAGCAATAAAACTATCCCACATATCAGATATTGGTGATGTAACACATCCCTGCTTAAGGCCAGTGTTTGTGCTAATCTCAGGCGATAACATCCCGCCTTTACCCAGACAAATGGACACTGTGGTATCCCTATACATTTCTTTCAGAATGTGAGGGATTCTTGGGAAGATCTTTTTTCCCCTCAGTTTTTCCCACAAAAAATCTCTGTTGGGACAATCAAATGCTTTCGAATAGTCTATGAAGCACACATATAATTTTTCCCCTTTGTCCTTTGTGTCAGCAGTGATATGTTTCAGCATAGTCAAATTGTCCAGGGTGCTGTGGCCTTTTCTAAAACCTGTTTGTTGAGCAGAAAGGAGACCCTTCTCCTTTATACAGTTGTTCAAGGTACCCACTAACAGAGAACATAAAATCTTGCAGCTGCTGTCAGCCATTGCTAGCAATCTATAATTATCAGGCAATTTTCTGTCCCCTTTTTTAAAAATAGGGATAACTATGGCTTTCCTCCAACTATCTGGAATAATACCCTTTTCCCATATACCAGTAAATAGTTGAAGAAAAAGCACTGCCCATTTTTTAGGGTTTTGTTTGGTAACAATATTGGCCAGCCCATCCGGGCCGGGGCTCGCGAGGATTTCATTTTTGAGATAACTTTGAGATATCAATAATATCAAAGGGAAGATTATGTGTTCCATGTGGATTACTACAGGTAGGGATATCGGAGATGTGACTTATCTTGAAGAAGAGATTAGAAATATAGTGCATCCAAACGTCCTGTCCCACGTCATTGTTTTCTCTGTTATCATCATCCATCAAAAATTTGCGATATAAGTACCAAATATTTTTGGAGTCGTGGGTTTTACATATTTTGTATATGCACCTCCAATTAGCATTATTGGTATTGTATTTGTAATCCTTTAGCCAATTTTTGTAGTGTCTTAATATTGCTAGATCTCTTCTCTCTTTATCATCCAAGTCACATAACTCCTTAAGTTCCCTAATGTCCCGCTTCATTTCTTTTTTCCTCTCCTTTATCAATTGATCAAATTTGTGAGTATAGTTTTTACCATTTCTGTGTTTCATAATAAGTTTACCATTTATTCTCTGTATCAGACCCAACACATTAGTGATTGTATTGAAACCATTGAGGGCAATATCCTGGCCGTCAATAATAAGATGGTCAAACAGACTGTTAACTGTAGCTACATTTTTATCAGACCACGTGATCCTGTTTCCACCCGCCGTAAATTGTATATTCATCACCTTTCCCACTTCCCAACTCTGTATTTTTGGACCATTAATACATTTTCCCCTTACGGCTGTGTAGTCACTCAAAGGGGTAACTACATGTTCGAAAGAAATACCGGAGTTACTTAGTCTTTTGTTTACAAACATGTAATCAAGTCGATACACAACCTTCCCATTTGTCCAGGTTTCCCCAATACCTGACCCTTTGTTAGGTTCCAAATAGTTTAACCCCCAATTAGGCAACAATTTAAACCATCGGATTCCCTGGAAGGTTTGGAGATTCTTCCCCCCAACCAAATAGTAATCCTGTATTTCCGCTGGTAAAATAATAAGTGTTTCGTCCCACAATTCTTGACACCTATCCATCTCCCTTTTAGCAGTGTCACAATAGGAATTGAAGTCCCCTACTATACACATTTCAGAGTCCGGGATTCAGATAACCAACCTTCAATGGTTTGTTTTATAATATCCCCTATCTCCAACATGTTTTTCCCCCCTGGATGTGAGTAAATGTTAATAATAAGGAGTTTACCTAACAGGCTTCCTCTATCAATAACTGCACACATAACAAAAGGGGAATTCCCATATTTCTCATATGGTCTGTATGAGATGTGGTTTTTCACCCCAATACGCAGGCCTCCAATCGGTCGACCCTTTTCACCTTTAGTGGCTGTTTTATTCCAAATATTATATCCATCCAATAGCATTTCCCCACTAACAAGTTTCTTGGAGGGCAAAGATATCGCTGTCCAACAGCAATTGAATACCATCCATGTGGAGTAGGGAATTAAAACCCCTTCTATTCCAAGAAAGTAGGGTAAATTCTTTATTACATACCTCATCTCAATTTATGGTTGGTATATTACCCTCCAAGAATCGCACTTCCATTTGGTTACATCCCAACTCAATATTTATTGTAGAGATCATACCCGATTCCATGTTTTTGTCTTTCAAATCTTGGTGAATTGAGGAATGGCATATCACAATCTCATAATTGTTACCCCATACACCATTGGAGTATTCCCGTGTAAGGTCTACAAAAACCGCAGATCTAAATTGTACGATTACCCAATTTTCCCAACTCCGAAATTTGGGCAAGATGATAGTCAATGTCCCCTGAGTTAATATGTTGTAGCTGTGGGATAAGTGACAGTTTATTCAATATCCAAGCCCTATTTAGAAAAGGGCTTTCATCGGTTGTGGATTTTTCAATGATCTTAATACTTTTCCCCACTATAAATTGGGTTTCTTCTTTCTTACCGATAGAATTACTCATTCTAGCTTTAGGATTACTATAAAATGCCAATCGTTCCATCTGCTTAGTATATATCTCCCTCCCCTTTTATAAGAGACATCACATTTTCGTTAGTAGGGATATTAACATATTTAAAGTTGTTTCCCAAAGATGTGTCATCCCCTAATTCTATCTCATCTATCATATGTTCTTTGCCCCTCAGCCAGTTATCTAAACCCTTCTTTTTAGTTGCCCCTGTTTTCCCCTCATCCAGCTTACGCTGGCATTCAATGCTTTCAAAGTAGTTTCCCACTTCTACACATTCAGAATCTAATGGGGCTGTAGAGGCTAGAGCCAAGGTTTCTTTTTAACACTCTTGTGTGATTTAACCTTAGCCATAGCCACCCTTTTTCGGGTAGATCTCTTATTTTTTCTTTTACGTCTAGTACGTCTATTTAACCCTTGGGATGCAGTTATTTCACTGACACTATCACTTGAATTTATTACTTCTGCCAAATTTCCCTTGGACAGCGATGTCTCACTGAGATGTGTCTTTAACTGGGAGTCACCTTTCTCATTTTCTTTCTCGGCAGCCAAAACCAATTCACTCGGATCTCCTAAAACTACATTTACCTCATTCAAGTCATTATTTTTTCTATGCAAGTAATTTCCCCAAAATTCCTCTACCATAGTCCCGAGGGATCTAGTGTTATTTACCGATAGTCTGTTGTACCAAAGATTGATGTCACTCTGTTCCTTTAACAACTTAGTGCAGATGGTCAGGAGAACACCATCATGGTAGTCAGAGCATCACATTTCTCACCAACTTCAAGTGAATTTTCACTTTCACCACACCTTACCCTATTAGGTGTGTTTCCAAAATAATTCCCAGGAACATTCCAAGACGCATCTCCCTCATTAGGTTCAACATCTACCTGTGCAAATTTATCCATATCCGGTGTAGCTGAAAAGTTTATTCAAATAACATTATTCATATTGGTTTCGGCTACCGCAGAGATATCCAAATCTATGCGTGTTCCAATAGATTGCCGTCTAAAATTCTGTACTAATTTCAACAGTGAATTGTTATCAATCATCGAGCTATTGGAAGGGGGAGGTTGGAGTTCTACTGTCTCAGGTACATTCACTTTTTCTTTTATAGTTACGAAACTAAGTATTTTAGGTTGCTCTAATGCACATTTGGCCGAGCTAGTATGGCTAACATCTTTGTTACCTCTTTTCTTTAAATTTTTTAATTTGCCCAACACCAAAGATCCTGGTTTTGAATCTGGTGTGGGTATATTTTTTTTTCCCTTTCTTTGACCTAAGGTTGTGTGAACATGAGCTCGGGACCATGATACTAATGAAACGGGGGAGGTAAACCAACCACTCAGAAATATGAACAGAGGATACAGAAATCCTATAAACCCCAGAGGAGAGGAGCCACCTCGCAGCCTCGAGAGATTAGGAATCCAAGAGAATACACAACTAATGGAACCAAAATCACTCCCTACCTACCAAAAGAAGGACTATAGGTTAAAGTACAAAAGTGCTTATGCAAAAAGTGCTTGTGACCAACAATAAATAGTATTGATGGAGACAAACCCTTACTTAAGAGTGACAGGGTAGAAGAGATCTTTGCAGCCCCAAACTGAGTTAATATACAGGCAAAAAGGTTTTTCAGAGGAACGTTTTCAGACAATATCAGCATAAGACAGCGGTATTCAAACTGTGGGTCGCGACCCCCTAGGGGTCCGCGGGTGCATCCCTGGGGGGCCCTGAGATCTCAGCATGAATTTTAAAAAAAAAAAGAAAAAAATTTTTTTTTTTTAGATTCGTAGAAATGATAGGGGTGGCTCACATGGTCGGGCTGAAGCATGAAACTGTCTCAGGCAACAATGAAAAAGTGACCCACAGTTGTAAATGGATATTCATTCCTTTAGTCACAGACTGGGCATCATTACAACTATGGCTGTATGGTAACAACGGTGCTGGTAAGCTACTGGCACCGTTGCTACCGTACCGCCATAGTAAGAGTTGTGCTTGCGTGTGCCTGCCAGCCCACCAGGTCTGACCTGGTAGGCCGTGCGGCACCCGCGAGCACAGTTCGTTGGCTGCACCGGCACCGTTACGAACGTTGCCGGTGCATCCGAGCCCCCCATTCCCATTGAGCCCTATGGGGCTCAATGTGAATGGGGATCTACCGGTACCGGCACCCACGAAAGGTCAATTATGTCCGCCTAACTCGGCATGACCTGGTAATTGCCCATTCGCGGGTGCCGGACGCGGATGCAACTCCAGCTGCAGCCGTGCCGGTTTTACCAGCACAGCTACCGCCAGAGTTCTAATGAAGCCCACTGTTTCAATAGTACCCAAGGGGGTGCTTTGTGTTAAAATGTAAGTAAATTGTGATATATTCAGCAACAACGGTCAACATTACTAACTGCATAGTTAAGTAACTCATCAAACTGGTCCACATTGGCCACAATGGTGGCCCATTTTGACTGGCCCACACTAGCATTTTACATTTTTGATACAGGCATTGCCCTATAGGCCTGTCCGAGCCTGGCGGCTCATCCATAATGGCGAGGGGGCGCCCACCCAGTGGCCCCTCACCCATTATGGAGGAGCTAAGGAGCCTGCCCAGTGAAACAGTGGGCACTCCCTCAACTGTTTTATCTAGCTAATGGAGTGCTCCTGGGCTGGCTGAACTGTCAAAGGGAAACAGTTTCCCTTTGACAGTTTAGTTTAGTTCCCCAGCCGCACATGCTCACTGAGCCATGCAAGTGCTGGGGCGTTTTGCTTCGCCAGCATTGCATAGCTCATTGGAAATGCTGGCTGGGGCACTGCATGTCTGTATATCTGAGGGGGAGCTCCTGCGCCTCCTTGCACATACGGACAGAGCAGCCAGAGCAGGCCGTTTCAGCATCCACACGCAGGCCAATGTTTATTTATCTGTTTCTCCTCTGCTTCGCACTTTCCACTTCTCCCCCCTTCAATGCACTTTTCCCCTCCCCCTCGCACTTGTGCGTTCTCAATGTTACTGGGCCTAGTAAGATGGCTGTTTTCTTCTCCTCTGTTCCCCTCCCTTGCCTTGTGCTCTGAAACACTTGTGTACCAGCGCGATAGAAATAAAATATAAATATCAATATCAATGCCTGCCCCCTGGACTCCCAGCACCAATTGCAAACTGTTTGGCTATTTACCCATTTTTTGTTCAAAGTATGCTCTACAATGCAACATTTTAACCCATTATTTAAAAAAATTCACAGGGGGAAACCCCCCCTAACCTCCCCTTATTGGTTCGAGCTCCCTCACTATACTCGGTCGCTATTGCATTTTTGGCAGAAATAGTTATGCCCTCCACTTAAAAAAAAAAAAAAAAAATCACCAGCCGCCACTTGCCCTCAGACTGTTGGGAACGGGATGGGGGAACCCAGGGATTATGGTGGGAGCACAATGGGCGGGAACCATGGGATAGTGGTGGGAGCAGAGTGGGGAGAGCCCAGGGTGTGTGATGGGGTGGGGAGAGACCAGCGACTAGGTAGGTGTGGGATGAGGAAGCCCAGCGACTGTGATGGGAGCAGGTGACGGCGCGCAATATATACTGTGCATTTGGCATTTCTGGGGGGTCCCGACCTGCCCAAATTTTGCTCAGGGGGGCCCTGGCCAAAAAAGTTTGAAGACCACTGCCATAAGAAGAGGAGGGTAAAAAAGAGCTATCTTTAAAGGGGAATTAGTTTTCAAAAAACCATTCCTATCAACATTTTAAAAAAAACACTATTTTAAAAATAACACATCAATATTAAGTTGAACCTGTAATTAAATATATTAATGTCCTATAATTGGAATAATCAGTTTGTTAATAGGAAGCTACACCAATAATGTCCAATGTTTCAGTTCCAAGTGACCACCTGAGTTGGGTACACCGACAGCTTAAGGAGTGGCCTTAGTCCGACTCTCCCCCCCAACCAGGAGATCTATTATATGTAAATTTGGTGGATTTCTTACTTCTGATCCTTCAGCTTGCATTAAATATTCCTCCAGAGAATACTTGGCACGATGACAGGCTGCGGTGGATTTCAGGTCGCCATAACACGCCCAACAGCCTAACAGCAATTCAGTCGCTCTTTACTCCAGCCGGGCTTAACGCCACAAGGGTCACCACACCAGTTTAAATGTTGCACTTCTGTGGTGGGCGTGGCCTACAGTCCACGAGCGTCTGATCTTTCCAAAATTCCACTTTAAGCAATAAAAACGCTCTGGCAGCACAGCGTTTGCAAAGGACTCAATTTAGGCAGTGAATAAACCTATATCCTATATCCATGCCCGTATGTCTTGGGAAGTGTGTACATATTACACCTTCCTTGTGCAATAATTTGGTCGTGCAAGAATGTCCATCCAGTAGCTCGAAGATCTTTAAATGCCTCGTAAGGGGAGCATTTTGGAGAAATCCTGGACACATTGGCAAATCCAATTGGGCAGAAGGAAACGAAGATTGAAAGAGAACTCGCCTGTAACCAGGTCCACGGTAATCAAATGTCAGATTCATGGTATTTGTCTGTGAAATTCATTGTTGGTGAACAAGAACACAAATCTGGGAATGTCTTCACATCTGAGTCCTTCTATTTGTTCTTCCAGGTCCTTGCTACTCAGTATCCACATTTAGACAGCAGCCCCCTCACTTGGCCTGATTCCTTCGAGATGTCTTCTATTCAGATATCACCATAGTAGGATGGCAACCCCTTTCTCTAGTATGAAACTGTACTACCAATCACTGCTCAGAGTGGCATGATACTTGGCAGCATTTTAACAGGTGCGGCAGCACTGCTTTTCTAGTGCTCAATGCCCCAAACCACAGTAATATTCAAAAGAGCTAAAAAAATACTATTTCATAAGTAAACCTCATGCACAGAAATAGCCATGAAACCTCTGAAAGGGGTTCCTTTGCAAACTACAGACATCGTATGCTCATAGGACTGTCCTTTCAATGACGTGCACATGTGGGGAAAAGGTTCAATCCATGTGATGCTCAAGGGCACATTGGTCCTCTTGTTGAGCATCGGTGCCAATATCGTTGGTGCTGCCAAGCCATATATGTCACATAGCCACAAGTGAAACGCAACAGACATGTTGGCCTATCCTATCACACCCCATGCGCAGAGCACTGGAGAAGAAACAAGAGCTGTTTTCTCTTTTTAAAATGATGTATGCTGGCACTGTTTGCATCACACGCACACATATACCCACACACAATGGTAACTAAAGGCACATGTTCATTGCGGCCTGCAATCACTTTCTACAGACAAAAGGTCATAGCCATCCTCACTTATGGCAGTGAAACCATGATAAACATCGATCAAGCGATATGGCAGATTCTCGAAGGTATATTTTGGCTGAAAATTCAGACACTTCCAGCAGCATTCCCTAATGCCTCGAATCAGACATGAAATAGCAATACAAACGCTTAAATCAATCGCAACTTGGAAACACCTAGACCTATACAGGAAAACGTGCAACAACGATCACATCCCGGGAATAGAAATATTACGAAAGAAAAAAACCCAGACAACGGACACCGCCCTGAACATATGGAAACAAGCAGCCCTGACAAAACTAACACAATATGAGATCAATTTGGAGATGCTGACCAAGAGACCTCAACATGCAAATAAACGCATTCAATTGCATAGATAAGATTGAACATCAATTGTGATATGGATATAAGATCCATTAACAGATTGCCGCAATATCTGATAAGATTCCCTGATCAACTCATTAGAAATGAATTCTTGAGATTGAGACTCAATCTTCTGCCAACACGGGAAGTCTTAGCGAATCAAGACAAATACCACAAGCCCTACAATATTGTTGCTTCTGTACACAGAAAGAGATCCTGGAATCACTATACCATATCATTATGCAGTGCCCAAACCTACCAGAAAAACAAAGCCTCTTTAGAGACATGATGACCAACCAAGAAACGCCTCTCGATCCAAATGAAAGATGGGCCCACATGTTAGCCGGAAAAAACATCAACAACGTGATCACAATCATTCAATTTATAAAACATATTATGGTCCCACACCTGGGCCAGACGTGACCAATAAAGCATCAAAACAATACTGAACTGAAAGGATCAACAAAAGTATTACTTTATTAACAGAATGTTGCATTTTATGGAATATAGATGAAAAGTTTTATAAAAACGAAATCATAAAAATAAAAGAAAGAAAAAAAGTCACGTAAACTCTCATAATGCACGCCTCCGGTGACATGTTCTCTCTCCTGGTTTCTATGGAGGTTGTTACAGATTTTGTAGCTGTATAATGCCACAGAACATAGATATGTTTGTGTGTTGGTCTACAGTTATGAATAGAAGATGCACACAATAGTTTATTGCTGTGATTCCCACATAATACTAGCCAACGTTAGTAGCTGTCAAATGCCCCAGTCAAAGATGGCTGCACTATGTGTACAACAACATGATGGTCCGATCTTGACAGACCCCTTTTGCCCATTTGGTCTTGGAGGAGAAATGGCTACATCTGAATGGGAACATTATTGATCACTTCTCAGGTGTTGAGGCTCTTTACTACCTGAGGTTTTCCCCACGATCTGTGCCAAAACATCACCCCCACTACATGAGCAGAAACATGCAGACACGTTTTTTCCTTCCCCTTCCAAATTAGAAGAAAAGATGGCTGCAAAGATGCAGAGTATGTGCACCTACTGGAACTGAAGAAACAACTGACCCGCCACCATAATGGAAGGAAATGATTTGGAGTTGAATGTCCGAAGTGGAAATGTTTGAGGGAGAAATGACCAAAGATTATTTTTTCAAAATAATCTTCATTCTCCAGCATGGGGTCTGGCATGGATTCACATGCTCATGAATATTCCCCGTCGTCAGGCTGGGAATCCTCGGTAAAGAAAAAACCAGTATCAGTTTCGTTTCTGATCTGTCTTTCGTAGTAATAACCAATCACTGGTCTCTGCGTCATACTGACCACAGCCAATGACTGCCCTCTACCTAAGCACCGCCTCTGGCAGCCATCTTCAGATTTTTACCGCACGTTCATGTGTTGGGATCCTCGTGCTATTGCTCTCGAGCGTTAGTGCTATTTTTTCGCGCTTTTTCACAAAAACTTCGATTCTTTCGGTCAAAAGAGCCTCAAGCTCCACCGATCCTACATCCGATCAACGGGGACCCGTGTCGGATTCATCTGTGCCCCTCAAGGGTGAAGATTTCGTCGAGCTACACTTCGGAGGACTCCAGAAGCTTCTCAGGCCCGGTCTCGGAGATGGCCCAGGAGAAGGGAAGCTCGACGCCCGGAAAGCTGTTCAGGGCCTGCCCTGGATGCCAGCTGCAGAACGTCTTCAAGGAGGACGAACACTCTTTCTGCCTTTACTGCCTTCATGGGGACAAGACGCACGTGGAGAAGGACTGTGCGTTTTGCGGCAACATGTCGGAACGGACCATGAAGGACCGCCATCAACGTCTCGCCAGCTGGCTGGAGGGTAAGAGCCCGTCTGGCGAGAAGAAGAAGAAATCTGAGCGGTCTTCTAAGACCTTTGAGGGCGCCCCGGCGACGGGGGCCCAACATAAGGCCAAGCACCGCGAGTCCGCTGGCACCGGGAGCGCCGAACGGTCGGGCTCTACGGGCGCCAGGCAGGGCGCACCCTCCCCGGCGCCATCAACCACGAGCCAACGCTCTGGGTCGGGTAAGAGGAAGGCCGAGCACCCGGCGAAGCTCCTGGAGAGACCCCGGTCGAGCTCTAAGGCAGAGGAGGAGCGTGGCAGTGCCCCCTCCCTCAAGGATAAGGCGGTGAGCGCACCTAAGGTGGTGAAGGCCTTGATCCATTCGACCAAGCCCTCTATCGAAACGGTCGCGGCGGCCCTGGCCCAGCCTGTGGAGGCTGCACCAGTGGTGGCGGCCTCGGGGCCCAGAATCTCCCTGCCTCCTCGGAGGGAGTCTTCTTTCGTGCCCATCGATAGGACCCCCGTGAAACCCTCCGTGGGGAAGAAGGGGGGGCAGGGCGTCGTCGTAGATTCGGCCTCAACCTCAGAAGAGGAACTGATCGAGGTCTTAAGCCACGGCCTAGGCGTGGAACAAGACCAGCCCGTCGGAATGGGCCCCGACGCAGGTGACGACGACGACATCGTCGAGGATACCGACGGGGCCCCTGCTCGCCCGTCGGATTCCCCTCTGCCAGCGCCGCAAGACAACTCAGCGGCCATTTTGTTGGCTATACAGTCCTTATGCTCCGAGATAAGGACGAGACTACCGTTACCGACGGAGGAACCTCTCCCGTCGGGGGATCCAGAACCGGGACCTTCTGGTGTTCCCCCTACCAAGAAAAGAAGGATCCATCCACCGCCTCCTTTTCAACCGTCGCGCCCCGTCCAGCCCTCCTCCCCGTCCACCCGAGGGGATGATACGGGGACTGACACGGCAGCGACGGGTACGGACGACGAGGCATACGACGAGGATTTTCCGTCGTCGCCTCCCACCAGGGCTTCTCCGCCCGACGAGATTGGATCGTTCCACTCAATGATCGCCAGGGCATCCGAGCTTTTCCAACTCTGCCCTGAGGAGAAGAAAAAGGAAGGCTTCCTTTACCAACGGCGCGAGACCAAGAGGAAGACGGTCCTCGCAGTGCCTCTGTTGGACGACATTTGGGATGAGGGCCTTTCCCTCCTCAAGAACCCTTCCACGACGCCAGCGAAAAGAGACCGGTACGAGAAAAAGTACCGGGTCCCGGACTCGGCCCCCCTATGCCTCCGGGCGCAGCCTACCCCGGACTCCGTCGTCTCCGCGGCAGCCAGGAAGAAAGCGGGGGGGGGTGCGGCCTCCACGTCGACTTCCCCGCCGGACGGCGAGGGAAAGAAATTGGATGCCATGGGACGCAGAGTCATCACGTCGGCGGCGACGACGATTAAAGCGGCCAACGCCTTGGCTATCGTGGCCCGCTACGACAGGGAACTCTGGTACAAGATAGCTCCCCTGCTGGATTTTCTGCCGGACGACAAGAGGGCGGAGGCCCTTGAGATCCTGCAGGAAGGTGAGGTGGCCTCGGACCACGCCATCACCGTGGCGACGGACATCGCCGACACTGGGTTCCGCCAGATGGGCAACGGCGTTTGCCTTCGACGTCGCGGATGGCTCAAGGCTACGGACTTTCGGCAGGACGTCCAGACCAGGGTCCTGGACATGCCCTTCGACGGGAACAACCTGTTTGGGAAGACAGTGGACGATTCCCTTCAGGCCATCAAGGCGGATACTGAGACGGCCCGGGCCCTTGGAGTACTGCAGCAACGGCGGACGCCCTTTCGGAGCGGCGGAGGCAAGGGCGCCTCCAAAGGTTCCGGCGGCGGTTTCGCTTCCTACCGTCAAGCGGCCCGCTCGTCGTCGCAAGAGGCCTACAGAGGACGAGGCAAGTCTGGCGGCCCCCGCCGTCGTCGCCAAGGAGGCCAAGGCGGCAAGGCCGCGTCCAAGCAGGATTGAACCGGCCGTGGGGTCGGGCCCCCACCGAAGCACCCCGGTGGGAGGCCGGCTGGCGGGCTTCGTCAGCGTGTGGGAGTCCATCTCCACCGACCGTTGGGTGCTGGACGCCCTGGCCCGGGGCCACGCGCTCGAGTTTCAAAGAAGGTGCCCGCGCGTCCCCCCCGTGGCCAGGAAAGAACTTCACGTCCCTCAACTTCTCCTGGAGGTAAAGGCGATGCTCAGAAAGGGCGCCATCGAACTCGTCCCAAAGAGGCTTCGGGGCTCCGGAGTCTACTCGCGTTACTTCCTCGTGAAGAAGAAGACGGGAGGATGGCGCCCCATCCTGGACCTGCGACGCCTGAACAAGTTCATCAAGGCGCAGAAGTTCCGGATGGTCACCCTCCAGCACGTCCTGGGTCAGCTGGAGGAAGGAGACTTCCTATCGTCGTTGGATTTGGAGGATGCCTACTTCCACATTCCCATCCTAAAGGGGCACCGAAAATTCCTCAGATTCGTGGTCCAAGGGCGTCATTACCAGTTCAAAGCCCTTCCCTTCGGACTGCGGTCGGCACCCAGGGTTTTCACCAAGTGCCTCGCACCGGTGGCGGCGCAGCTGCGCCGCGAGGGGATTCACGTCTACCCCTACCTGGACGACTGGCTCATCCGCGCCAAGACGAGGGAGCTCGCCGTGGTCCACACGGCAAGGACCGTCCAACTCCTCACGGACCTGGGATTCTCCGTGAACTACGCCAAATCCCACCTGGTGCCCGCGCAAGTCGCACTGTTTCTGGGAGCGAGGCTCGACACAGTGTCCCTTCTGGCCTCCCCGTCGGAGGAGAGGACCAGGACCATCTTGGGCAAGGTGCAACGGATGTTGGTGGCCGACGCGGCCAAGGTGAGGTCCATCAAGTCCCTCCTCGGGATGATGTCTTCCTGCATCTACCTCATTCCCATGTGCAGGCTCCGGATGCGCCCGTTGCAAGAGTTCCTGGATGCGCGCTGGATCCAGACGACGGGCAGCTTCGAGGAAAGGATCAAGCTCGACGAGAGTTTCCGACGAGCGATACGGTGGTGGGGCACCCGCGCGCATCTGACGGCGGGCATGGACTTCCAGACCCCAGCCCACCAGGTGACTGTGACCACGGATGCCTCCCTAGAAGGGTGGGGAGCGCACACCGAAAATCTGCACGCAAGGGGACTTTGGCTCCCGACGGAGAAGTCCCTGCATATCAACGTCCTGGAGCTCCGTGCAGTGTTTTGGGCCCTCAGGTCCTTCCTTCCGTCCCTCAAGGGCAAGGTGGTGAGGATCTTCACCGACAACACCACCACCATGTTTTACATCAGGAAACAGGGCGGAACCAGGTCCCCAGCGCTGTCCAAGGAGGCGCAGGACCTGTGGCATTGGGCCGTCGCCCAAGGGATTCTTCTGGTGCCGTTTCATCTGGCAGGGATAAAAAACACCATCGCCGACTCACTCAGCAGGGAGCTGCGCTCGTGCCACGAGTGGGAACTACGGCAGGATCTGGTGGATCGCCTCTTCCGACGGTGGGGCACACCCCAGATCGACCTGTTCGCGACGGCGACGAACACCAAGTGCCGGAGGTTCGCCAGCAGGTTTCCCCAGACGAGGAGCATGGGCGATGCTTTCTCGTTCCCCTGGGAGGGCCTGTTCCTCTACGCGTTCCCTCCCTTGCCTCTGCTAATCCGGCTCGTCAACCAGCTCAAGAGGTCACGGTGCAGGATGATCCTCGTCGCACCTGCGTGGCCGAGGCAGATATGGTTCCCGGACCTTCTGGACTTGTCGGCGTCCCCGCCAATCAAGCTGCCGGCGGACGCGGATCTACTCTCCAGGGAAGGAGGCGCCATCCTCCACCACGACCCGAAGTCGCTGAACTTGCAGGCCTGGCTCCTGCAGCGTTAGAGTTTGGAGGATACGACATACCGGCCGATTGCAGAGAGGTTCTTGCAAAGGCCAGGGCGTCCTCGACTCTTAAATGCTACGGACACAAATGGAAGAGGTTCTCTGTCTGGTGCCACGCACAGAAGATTAACCCTCTACGGATTACGGCTCCCCAAGTGCTGCCGTACCTGCTGACGCTGGCCAAAGCTGGTCTGGCACACGCGTCCATCAAGATTCATCTTGCTGCGATCTCCCGATACACCAGAACCACGGGCCGGACGTCCTTGTGGTCTCATCGTCTGGTGAAAGAGTTCATGAAGGGACTGTTCAGATCGTTCCCGCCGGTGAAGGCTCCGGCCCCGGCGTGGGAGCTCAACGTGGTACTGACCAAACTCATGGGACCTCCGTTCGAGCCTCTGCACTCGGCCCCGTTGAAGTTTCTATCGTGGAAAACAGCTTTTCTCGTGGCCATCACCTCCGCACGACGAGTGGGAGAGATCCAGGCCCTTTCTTGCAAGGCCCCGTACTTGACTTTCCACGACACGAGGGTAGTGCTCAGGACGCACCCCTCCTTCATGCCCAAGGTACCGTCGGACTTTCATCTCAACGAACCCTTGGTGTTACCTGTGTTCTTCCCGTCGCCTTCGTCGCCGGCTGAGAGGACTTTGCACTCGCTGGATGTAGCTAGAGCGCTGAGGTTCTACGTGGACCGCACGAAAGGTTTTCGGAAGACGTCACAACTCTTTGTGAACTTTGGACCTGTCAATCAGGGGAAGGCTCTCTCGAAGGCTTCCATCTCCAGATGGCTCTCCGGCTGTATCATGTACTGTCACCGGTTGGCAAACCGACCGCTGCCTGGCCGTCCGAGAGCCCATTCCACCAGAGCGATCGCAGCTACCACGGCGTTCCTATCTGGTGTGCCCCTGCTGGACATATGCAGGGCTGCTACGTGGAGGTCGACGCACACCTTCACGAAATTCTACTGCGTCGACCGGGATTCCAGGGAGGAGTCCAGGGTCGGCCAAGCAGTGCTGCGCAACCTGTTCGCCTGAGGTGAGCCTGGTGAGGAGGTAAGATGCTTAATGTTGAGTTGATGTGATGCTTAATGTTGAGCCTTTGCCACCTCCCGTGGTTGTGCATGTGTGTACTGCTATGTATTCTTTATTCATGAGCATGTGAATCCATGCCAGACCCCATGCTGGAGAAGGAACAAGTTACTTACCTGTAACTGTTGTTCTCCAGCATGGGTCTGGCATGGATTCACATGCGAACCCTCCCGCCTACCCCTCTGCGGCTCTTCACTTGGTCATACTGCCACTTCACGTGCTTCCAAATCTGAAGATGGCTGCCAGAGGCGGTGCTTAGGTAGAGGGCAGTCATTGGCTGTGGTCAGTATGACGCAGAGACCAGTGATTGGTTATTACTACGAAAGACAGATCAGAAACGAAACTGATACTGGTTTTTTCTTTACCGAGGATTCCCAGCCTGACGACGGGGAATATTCATGAGCATGTGAATCCATGCCAGACCCATGCTGGAGAACAACAGTTACAGGTAAGTAACTTGTTCCTAATTTCTCCCCTGATCATTCCCGATGGGCCCAAACCCCTAACCACACCCCCGCCCACACCACTATCCACAGCCCCAACACACCACATCCCCACACCCCTACTTACCCAACATTCTGTCTCGCCGTGTCCCTGCAATGCTTGTTCCCTTTCACTTCTGTTATCGGGAACTGGCGCTGCCGGGTCCTTTCTTTTTTTTTTTCTTTCTTCAGGTCAGCTGCAGGGGGGTCCGCCGCAACACCCCGCTCACTATACACCCCCGCAGCCTTTTCTTTTCTTCGTGACTACGGGACAGCTGCAGGGTTGTCCCCCGCAACACCCGCTCACTATACTGTATGGTATAGTGAGTGGGCATTGCTTTTTTTCTTTTTTTTTTACTGCGAGACAGCCCAGCAACAAATGCGTGGTTTGGTCGAACTTTTCGGCCATTCAGACTTTTGGAACGGCCGAAAATCGTCCAAATCACGTATTCAGACATTTAAATTCTGTCTTTTTGGCCGAAACCGAAATAAAACATTGAACCCTTGATGGAATGATGGGAGAAAGACTACTGCCTGCTTGAATGATGGGCACAAAGAAATGCAGAAACGCTGGGAATAGAAGAAGCAGTGCACATGGCATCTAAGGGAGGAAGGAAATAAATAGACTTCAGAAATGTTGTATACATTTAGGATGCGCCCACCTGCACAAGACCTAAAACACAGCCTTAAGCAATGGAGTACAAACCTTGTTACCTCACAAAAGCTGGGGCACGAAAAGGAAGGAGTGCAGTAAGGCGATGGTTTCAGGGAAGAAGGGGAAGCTGAGAAATTGGAAGAGGAGGAGAGATAGAAGGGCGATAGAGGAATGGGGAAGCTAAAGAGTGTCTAGATATGATAGAGTAGGAGCAGGGCTGGAAGGAAAATGAGAAAGGCTGAAAGGAGGCAGAAAATGTGTGATGGGAGAGGAGAAAGAAAGCAAGAAGAGAGAAAGAAGACAGGAGTGAACATCTGGAAACTGAGCCATCATCTGATCCTGATGGGTAGAGAGATATGGAGAGAAAAGCGGGTCCATGAAAGACAGGAGTGTGAAAGAGAAGAGCAGGATGGGGAGGGGAATATTGTAGAGAGTGGGGGATAGATTGGCTCTGGAGCAACAGAGGGTGCTAGCGGGAGAGAGGAAGACGAGACAAAAAGAGAAAGGAAAAAGAAGAGTTAATCCAAAGAGAGGGCTTACGTGATACATGTAAAAAGAAAGAGAATGAGGGCAAGAGAAGAGCAAGATGGAAAAAAATGAAATGAGTGAGCTAGTGTGATGGGGAGGAGTGAGACGAGGGAGCGACAGCAGGCAGAAGTGAAATGAGAAGAAATATTACCTTGAGAAGAGTGTTGTTGATGGGGTAATGAGTGAGGATACCAGGAGTGAAGTTCGAGGGGAGTCTGGCCTTCACTGTCTCTCTATTTTGATTCTAGGCTCAGAACACGTTACGGCGTCTAGAAGGTTTGGAGGTGCTGGTCAATCTGACGACCCTCCACCTCCGGGACAACCAGCTCGAGACCCTTGATGGCTTCTCTGAGCACATGAGGGCCCTGCAGTATGTAAACATCAGGTAAGGTCTTTGGGGGGCTACTGTCATAGATGCCACCTTACAATGATACCCGATACACGACATGCACCATGATGGACTTAAACCAAGACAGAAAGTGGCATGCTGTGATACTAGGCAGTCAGTGTCATAGCACAACACGAGGCATATGTTGCCATCCACTGGCACCTGTGCCCACAGTGCTGTAGACAGCCAATGGCACAGGGTATGCAATAGACCGACACTCGACAGGGTGATCAAAAACAAAGGCGCATCTCCCCCATCACCGCATCACATCATCACAGGTCTTCATTTCAGTCCATTAAGCATTATCTTTGTGATTGCCTTCTGGTGTTCATGGTTTGGTCTGCAAAGGCAGATGAATATCCATGTATTTGCATGTTCCCGCATGCACAGGTAATTGCTAGGAGTGTGAACTTCGCAAACTAGAAGAGTGTTTTCTTTCTGATCTACCTAAAGGCCATATTGCTCTTGCATGTCACACTATCATCACCTCTTGAGACTAAACGTTCTTCTCATCTTGATTTGTCTGACGTCATTCCTTACTTGCTTCGTATCTTTCTTCTGTTGGTATATCTGCATCTGGTCTGTCCTTTTCTTCTCATCTTTCCAATTGGACTTACTTGGCCCCATTGGCTAGTGGTTCTTTTTGTTCTTTACCTCTGTGCTTTGGGGTTCCACTAGGATCGGTCCTTGGCTGCTTACTTTTCTATTTGTATACTATTCCTCATTATTCCATTATTCATCATTTCGTTATTTCATTGCCATTTCTATACCGCTGACTCCCAGATTTTCTCCCTTGTCTACTCTCTTTGATCGACTCCACTCTTCTCTCTCTTAAATTTCTCAGATGACAAGGTACGGATGATAGTTCATTTCATCTTAAAGCTGCCAAAGCGAGATTCTCTTTTCCCCTTATGATTGCTCTCCTCCTTCTTCTGTCTCCTTCTCACATGATCTTCTCTCTATTTCATCTGCTAATAATCTTGGTGCCACTCCGTCTTTTTCCCATTCCTATCATTTCCAAGTCTACAACATCTGTCAATTTCTAATAGGAAGACTCTTGTTCTTGCTTCGGTCTTCTCTTGGCTTGCCCATTGTTCTTCCCGTCTTGTAGACGTTCCTGCTTTTGCTCTTGCACCTCCCTAGTCTATCTTTCGTTCTTCCATTTGTCTTCTGTGTCCACTCCCACTCCCCTCATGTGTTCACACATATCTTAGCTTATCGCTGCACTTTGGTGGCTCTCTTTTCCCGCTCGTCTCCAGTTTTGTTAACTATGCATTGTTTTCAGATGCATCCAAGGTCTTCATCCTTCTTATCCTTCTTCTCTTGCGTCTGTACTCCTCACTATACTCTTCAGTCATCCTCTTTTTTTTCTTTTAACTGTTCCTCAAGCCCAAGGCGCGTGCTCAGTCTTGGTTCAGCTCATTTGTGCTTCCCGCTCCTGACCTCTGGAAAGTTCTTCCTTTGTCTGTGCCCTCTGCCTCTACTCTCTTCTTTTCGCTGTTCTTTAAAATCCCATCTTCTTTTGACTTCTCAACATAAATCTAACTTTATGTTGGCTGCCTTACAGAGCACCTATTATTATAATAAATTACATAACGTGGACTATGTGCACAAATTAGGACATACTCCAGAGTGTGCTGCTCCCTGTGTGATTGAATAATGTTATTTCATGAATGGGATTTGGTGCCTGTACTCCTTTTTCACTTAAGATTGTTTGCTTGTGATTTTTTACATCTATAGCTCCTTACGCAGAGGAGCTTTACAGAATGTACAATAATTGTAATGCTGTCAATAAATATCAGACTAAATAGAAACAGAAAGAAGAAAGAACAAAGGACCCCAATAAGAAACAAAATTGAATTGGTGGACCATGAAAACAGTCAAGGTGCATGTCAAGCAACATAATGAAAATTGCTAGACAAAAACAAGCCACCCGCAGCAGGAATAACAAGTTTGGGAGGGAGCAAATATTAAAAAAACAAAAAGTCCAAAAAGAAAATGATGCTTCTCACAGACCCAATAATCCAAAAGCAGACTTAAAAAATCCACAAATAAAGCTAACCTGGCTGTACAAGAGTGTTTCAAAGTATTGTGCACAGGGAGCGTCTTTATCTGCCAAGAGAGCAGAGAGGAACAAGGTCCTTTCTTAGGTAATTGTTATCATAACTCTGCACTGGATGCTGAATTTGGTGCTTTTCTATCTTCTGGCTCTTTCCCTCTGCAGGGGAAATCTGGTTGCGAGTGTGAAGGAGATGGAGAAGCTACAGTGCCTACCCATGCTCCGTGCCTTGGTGCTGCTGGAGAACCCTTGTGCCGAAGAAGAAGACTACCGCTCAGAGGCAATCATTGCACTGCCACAGCTGGAGCGCCTGGACAAGGAGTTCTTTGAGGCAGAAGAGAAGCTAGAAGCTGAGGAGACCCGCAAGGCTCGGCAAGAGGAAGCAGCGCTGGCCACCGTCGGCGAAGTCGGCGACTCCGGTGAAGCGCAGGTAGGCGTACAGCGAATTGCTGGAGTGTGAGGGCAGGCATGGTGACTGCCATGATAGAAGGACACAGTGGGTTAGACATTTGTGATAGTGCTGACAGCTAGATGGCAATGTTTTGTGGCAAGTTCTAACTGCGTTGGCGCTCCCTACCCAGATTTCTGCAATGTGATTTCTGTTTTTCTGCTCAGGAATCTGAGGTGGAGTGATCCACTCCTGATTAACCAAAGTTGCTGAGTGCCCCGACATTGTCAAGACTGGAAGACCTGTTTCCTGGTTTCACAGTGTCAGCAAAAAAAGAAGAATCTTGGAAATACATCCAGTTCGCAGATCTTGTGAGATTTGAATGCCATCTAACAAGACCCAGAAACAAGAATCGTTCACATCTGCAAATCATATCTTTGGAAGATTAGACTTTCTAAAGCAGGCATTGTATAGCTAATATGGGCGCCTTCTGCACTGAGATCTTCTCATTCACAACCGGTTGACGAATGACTGTATCTCTTCTGTGCAAAATGTTAACGCAAGTCACACACTTTTGTTAACATACTGTTGCCTAGTTTATTGAAGGGGACTAATGTATGTTGCTGCTGTTGTATGAGACTGTCTGCACTAATTCACAACCCTGTAACAGGCAAGATTAGCACAGCTTCTCTTTTCACTAACTTTCTATGAGCGTTGCAGAATGTCTCTATAAATTCACCAGTATGGTAGACCTGTGGTGGGGAATGTGTTTCTTTTCTAGAGCTTCTGTACAGAATTTGTGCAGCCCTGCTATTCGATTAAAAAACTCAGTGTATCTATCCTCTATGCATGCATGGAAGATTGGCCATATACCTTATGCTTGAAGATTCGCTCTGGCTGTGAGATATCTACCCTTTATGCATGCACGGAACATGGGCCATATACCTTATGCTTGGAGATTTGCTCTGGCTGTGAGATATCTACCTTCTATGCATGCAGGGAACATGGGCCATATACCTTATACTTGAAGATTCGCTTTGGCTGTGAGATATCTACTGTAAGGAGCTCATGGTGGCAACAGTGAAGACAGACACAAGTAATATATTTCAAGGGTGTGTATTTTGAACAATGTGCAGTTTGGAAAAACGCCTAATCTAACCTAAATCTAAAATGGGAGCAAGCTTCGACCATCAAATAAAAAAATAAGGAAGTTCTTGTAGAGTCTAGTCAAACTAAAAGTGCCTATACTACAAAACCTATTGCCATTCCTTACAACTAATATAGAAAGAGTGTGGGATAAGGATTACAACAAAGAAAAGAAGTGTTAACAAAATGATAGTCAGGATGTGCTAGCCAGGGGGTGTCCCTTCCCCACGTTTTGAGCACAGGATAAGGTGGCACGTCTGAGCACAGCACACACTCGAGCTTTCCCCAGCACGAACTGACAGTTCTGCTTTCAGCTTCTCATGAGACTCAATGGCCAAGTCTCTTTCCTCATGAAAGTCTCTTGGCGTTGAGGGTCAGAAAATATCAAACAAAAAGGTTCCTTTGGGCTTAGACCCCTCTCAATTCTCAGCCTCCATCCATCGGATTGACCATGGTTTTCCGAGTCACTTTAGGGTGTTGCTTCTTCACCCCTGGGTCCCCCTCTTCCGGGCTCAGACCCCTTTGTGACTTGTTCACCTACCTCTATCAGGTTCACTACGGCATTCCGTGAAGACACTGGTTCTTTTGCATTCCCCGCCTTAATGTCTTTTTAACAATCATACAGATTTCCTTCTCTACTTGCGTTGGTCAAAGTCTTTCGAATGTATAGAGGATTTTACAAGACCCCACACGACCACTTTGTCCCCTCCCATTAGAGCCCTCCTTAGGCCTTCTGGTATCGGTAGTTTCACATGAGCGGGTTTTGCCAGACTCTCTCGGGTGAACACCCAGCTGGTGCTGATCCCCTTTCGCAGTTGGTTTTCCGTTGTAAAATAAATGTGCTTTGAACTTTCCTTCTTTAGCCAGTTTGCAACTTTCATTCAACACAGCTCGTTTTTTATATTGGCTCTCCCCTTGACTCACCGACTGTGATGAACTGCTTGTCTTTTTAGTATCTGGAGTCAAGGATGGTACCAAGGTAGCAGGCATATCCCTCTGTCCTGCTTATCTGCGCAGGCAGGTTCCGTGCACCGTTGACCTCTGCCGTCACACACGTTAGCTATTGTTCACAGTCTTACAGTTCTTTGCCAGGAGGTTCTATGAGTCTGAATTGGAAAGGGCAAGGTTGCTTCTCTCCTTGTTGCCCCCTCGCTGCTCAACACCTTCCTCCTCCTTTTGAATGACTGTATTAATTTTGCTGTCTCGTTGTGCAGTCTGCCTTGACCATATTGTGCTCTCGTTGTCCACCATTTATCCCTGTGGGGCCGTCAGGTGTCCCCCTTGTGTTGGGACATGTTGGGTTAACAGCTCTGGTGTTAGTCTGTTGTCTTTCGTAATGTGTGCGAATGTTTGCGTTGGAAAAGGGGGGCAGTGTTTCTAAATGTCCTATGTGGTAGGACGGGGAAAGGGTGTCAAAAGAAGGGGGATACCATGTCTCACCCGTCGGTGTCCCACTCCCTGAGGACCCCCCATTGAGGTGATCCACCCCCCTCACTAGTCCACCCCTAGGAACTGGCTCCAATAGCAATGGCAGTGTCCTGGCCACCTAGATGACAGATACCAGGGGACTAGTTTGGGAGACACCTTTGGGTTACGCACATATCCTTCCTCCATGCAATGAAGCGACATTTGTTTCACAGGGGTACCTGGAAAGAAAGTCCACATTTCCCTGGTCTTTTCCCTTCCGGTGTCCAACAATGAAACAATAGGGTTGTAGGTCTCGACACAATTGCATGACCCGAGGGTTGGACTCTTTGCATTGGGTAATCCAAACTTGCGGCGAGTGGTCTGTAACCAGTGTGAACTTTCAACCCAATAGGTAATACCTAAGATGTATAATGGCGCCCTTGATGGCTAGGGCCTCTAGTTCCACCACAGAGTAATTCTTTTAACGTGGGAACAACTTGCGACTGGTGTATAGCATAGGATACTCTAGTCCGTCGCAAATTGGGACAGAACGGCTCCTAATCCTGTGAGGGAGGCATCTGTCTGTAACACAAACTCCTTTGATAAGTCAACTACCTTTAGGATTGGATTTTTTGGCTTAAGGTCTGATTTAGGATGCTATAGCATACTTCATTGTCATCATTCCAATGAAGTTTCTGCGGTTCTGCATTTTTAAGTTTATCTGTCAACTGGGCTGTTTTGTCATCCTATAAACCCGAGGAATGCTCTAAGGTCTCTTTTGGTCTTGGTAGTTGGTGTATCTAAGACAGCTTTTACCTTTTCATGTTGGGGCTGTACATTCCCATTCCCTATGAAAAATCCTAGATATTTTACGACTGATTGGGCCAATCTGCATTTGGCTGGATTAGCAGTTAGGCCAGCATTCCTGAGAACCTTCATGATGGTATAAAGATGGAAGAGATGGTCCTTCCAGATCTTACTATGAATGAAGATATCGTCAATGTAAACTCCACAGAAATCAGAGTAGGGTTGTAGGATTTTATCCATAAGGCATTGGAACATAGCTGGCGCACTATGTAGCCTGAAGGGGAGGACTTTAAAATGGAATATTCCTAGGGGCTTTCTAAACGCTGTTTTTTCTCTATGTGGCCCAGGAACTTGCCACTACCCCCTGGTTAAATCGAGGGTAGATAAAAAGGTGGCTAACCCGAATGTATCAATTAGGTCTCTATGCGTGGCATGGAATAGGCATCAAAGTCCAATATGGCTTTAACCTGACGGAAGTCTATGCATAATCTCCAGGAACTGTCAGGTTTAGTGACCAACACGATAGTAGAGGACCATGGACTTGAGGAGGGCTCAATGAGATTGGCTTTCAACATTTTGTTGACTTCCTCAAACACTATCTGTTTACGGGCCTCTTGTAGACGATAGGGTTTTAGATTAACCACTTTGCCTTTAGGGGTTTGAATATAATGGTATGTACCTTTTAACTCTTCCTGGTTTTTCTGAGAATACATCAGGGAATGAGACCACTACATCTTTTAGATCTTCTCAGTGTTGGGTAGATAACTCGGAAGGAATTAAATCAAAGTTATCTGTGGCTTCGGGAACCAGGCAGGCGAGTTCTTTGGCATGGGTGGCTGACTGGTTCTCTTTCCACTCCTTGAAGAGGTTTATGGGATATAAGTGGACTTTCTGTTTTCGGTCTGGTTGGTATATTTTATACGTGCATGTTCCCGTTTGTTCTATTATCTCATAAGGTCTGTGCCACTTGGAGACAAGTTTGTTTTCTGAGGTGGGTAAGAGGACTAGTACTTTCTGTCCGATAGAAAAAGATCTTAAATTCACTTATTCATCATAACTGGCCTTTTGTTATCTCTAGGCCTTTCCCATATGAGTACAAACTAAATCTCAAACCAATGTCATGTGTTCTCGTATTCTAGTGGTGGTTTGTGTGATTGGAATGGGGACCTCCTCTCGTTCTTTCTAGGTTTCCTGGAGCATGTCCAGGACATCTCTCGGTTTTCTTCCATAGAGTAATTCAAAGGAGAGAAAACTGTGGAAGCTTGGGGGGGTTTCCCTCACTGCAAATAGTGCCCATGGGATCATTTGGTCCCAGTCTTTCCCATCCGTGTCTACCAATTTCCGTAGAATTAGTTTCAGGGTCTTATTGAATTTTTCTACTAGACTATCGTTTTGAGATTTTACACAGAAGTTCGCAACGTGGTAATGTGGAGTAGCTCTTCGACTTCAGCCATAAGTTTACTCATAAAATTCGAACCCTGGTTTGTGAGTATTTCTTTGGGAAAGCCAACCCTAGAGAAATACGGTAGAAGATGTTTCAGGATCTGCTGAGTGGTATTATTTCACATTGGAAATGCCTCAGGATATCGGGTCGCATAATCCACGATCACCAGGACATACTTGTTGCCCAATTTAGATATTCTAGAGGTCCTATTATGTCCATACCAATTCTTCAAAAGGGGACTTCTGTGATTGGTAACGGGTTCAGGGGGGCAGGTAATGGGATGTGCGGGTTGATCTTTTGACATATTTTACATGTCTGTATGAATGTTTTTACATCAGCGTGGATACCTGGCCAATAAAACATTCCATTAATCTGCGCCTGGGTTTTAATTCGTCCCAAATGCCCTCTTGTGAGATGTGAATGTGCGATTTCTAGCATGACCTTTCAGTGGCTTTTGAGTATTATCAACTAGGTCTTTATTAAACCTTCTGAGAAGGTCTCTCTTCTTTAAAGTAACCCTTGTTTTAAGAAGAAAAAGGGACTTCCCTGTCAGGAATATGGGGTGGTGGAGGCGAAAGAGAAGGTGTTTAAATCTGAAAAGAGCTTAAGTATTGGTACATGGGGTTGGAAAAACTACATTTCCCAGCAGCCCCTTTGACAATTCGCAGTCCTTGCCGTGCGCGTTGGCCAGCTGTCTTTAATTAGCAACAGCTTATCACGGGCCAATGGCACACGGCAGGTGTGGTTTATTGTTTTCACAAGGCAAAGTCATGCCGGAGGTTCGTGCGGTCTCGCGCACGTCCTAAAGTTCCTCGAGGATTCCGGGTATGTGGTAGCAGCAGCACACGGAGAGCTACGCGGTCCATGAGAGAACGAGCGGCGGAGCACGGGAAGTGCAAGGAGGACTCGCGCCGCCTCGTTCAAGCTCTGCTCCCATACCGGTGCTGACACTGTGAACGGTGCCTCACTTCTATCAAGGCGTCATCATTCTTCGTCTGGGACGGCTTGCCAGTCTCCCAGACGCACAGATAAGTGCTCAATGAGTTTGTTTGCGTGAATTAACGCGAGGCAATGTTTGCATAATTATCTCTTTGAAGATAAACAAAGACTTTCAGGAGCATATCATATGGGTAGAACTCTATGATTAGTCCATGTCTAAGGGATTACTGAATGTTTCTACTATGGAGGCACTAAGCTGGCATGCAGTACAACATACAGCTTAGATTAGGGGCTGCTCCCTCAGTGGATTTGTTTGTTGGAATCCATTCTCTGTTAGTGTTGAACTCGCATCTTTGGTCCTACATGTTCTATGAGTTTTTATGTTGCTTATGCTTGCCCAAAGGGCCATGTGTCATGTTCTTCATGTGGGAATCACATCCCATGAGTTTGTTTCATTTACGCTTGCATACATGTATTCTACGTCCTGGTAATTTCTACATGTGCCTGTATCAAGGGGCTATTAGCGAGCACAAATACACTAGCTAAGGTACTTATTTGGCCTGTATTAAGGGGGCATGTTTGGTGACCTATGTGTGTGTTATGTTTCATGGTATGCGATCTACCTATTAGACAGTGTAAGGTTTTTCCTGCTCTTCCCCCTATCCTAGCCAATTTAGGTGTTTCCTAACCCTCTATCCAGTTTCCCTTAACCTCCCCTTCCCCGTCCGCAACCTCTCCCTAACCCTCTTCCCCCCCATTGGCTGCCACGTGGTATCCTGTGTTTTGAATGTCAGGTATCTGTGCCAACCACGGGTGGAGGGTCGACTTCATTCGGCTTCTGTGGTTCGGGGGAGAGTGTCAACACTTTCCTCCCCTATGGTGTTTTTGACATAATGAGCGGCCAAGCTTCGCCATTCCGCCATCCAATAAGCAGGGTGGGTGAGTGGAAAAAGAAAACAGGTCCTTCATTGCGGTGGGCGTCCTTCTACTCGAGCTGGAGTCTCCTGCAGAAGGAAACCGGATGGTTTATATGCCGCCTGGCACGCCCCAGTCCATTGTCTCTTTCGCAGGCATTCTCCTGGCTTTCGGGGGCTTCCCACCCTCAGCCCTGTTTCCTGCCCAACTCCCCCCTACACCGGGGGGAGGGAGGAGAGGATCCTGCCCACATTATCAGGGCGGCCTCCTCAATATTTACGTCGACACCTCCATAACCTGGGCATTTGTCCATTATTGTGCCAACACACTTGCTCATTCTTTTAGCCCCTTTTGCCAGCCCCCCACCAGAAAGGTGCAGAATGTGACATGTCTTCATTGTTGGCATAAAAAGGCTGCAGATTTATTTTGACAAACTATTAAATCAAAACACTGCAAACAAACTTTGTCAAAATAGCTCTGAAGATGTGGTGACTGCTCCGTGTCCAAAACTTGCTTCCCCCTTTCCCAAGCAAGTCCATGGTATGCTAGTGCTTCCCCCATCCCTCTCCTGGGCTGGGGGAGTGCCATTTGGTCTGGGGAAGCTGAGCCCTTATTGCTACCTCCAGCGCCCCTGCCGCCTCGGCCCCCAAGAAGTGCTGGTGCCGAGAAGATTGAAGACCCTTCCGTCTTTCCCACGGCTCATTCGGAGTCTTATTCTTGCCACTGGTCGCCAAGACACTGCCACGCCAAAGGTGGGTCCACACCAACTGTGGCTCCCCCCTATGCGACCTCATAATTCCAGCAGCTTTGTGCACAGATTCCAGTAAAAGCAGATCCATGCCCGATGATGACAAATGCACCCCATCCTTCAAATAGTATTCCGGGGACTTCCAATTAATTAGGCTGTGCCTGATCTGGGGGAATCCTCTTCCCCTGCAAAACTGACATTGCCCCATTCAACCTCCTCCTTGACTTCTCCACTGCTGAATGGCTTTCAGCACCCATGAAATTCCAGCGTTCGCACCGAATTATTCCTAGGTCTTAGATAGTAACTGAGCCCCAACGTTAAGTAATCCGATGCACTTGTTCCGTAAAATTGTTCAAAACCTGTTGTGAGCAGAATTCAGCAGCGCTCACCTAGATCAATGTTAACTACACACGGGCTGCCTTCCCCTGTATTCCTTAAATGCCTTGGGGAATCGTGCCCTTTCGAACGTGCGTTACGCCCGTGACCGCGCTGTGGAATCAAATATGTCCTTTTTCACCCATGCGGCCCGGTAACTGTTGTCTGCGTTTTACCCTGATGCGGCCCAGGCCGGAGTCTTAAATAAACAAATCTTTAACCCCTGCGAGTCAGGCCGCTTGCTTCGTTGCAATAATCAGAAAACAAGAGGTCCTTCGTTGGGGCGGGCGTCCTTCTGTTCGAGCTGGAGTCTCCTGCAGAAGGAAAACGGCCAGTTTATATGCAGCCTGGCACGCCCCAGTCCATTGTCTCTTTCACGGGCATTCTCCTGGCTTTTGCAGGCTTCCCGCCCCTCAACCCCATTTCCTGCCCAACTGCCCCCTACACAAGGGCTAGGGAGGAAAGGACCCTGCCCACGTTATCAGGGCGCCTCCCCCATATTTATGTCGACACCTCCAAATCTTTGGCGCCAAGGGACTTTTTTCCGTTCCCTCACATCGCGAGGACCTGGATCGCAATGCATCATAGTCACTCTACCAGCTGCACCTCCTCAGAGGTATTCTTCCTTTCCTCTCCTTCCCCCAGAAGCTCACTGTCTCCAGAGCCCTGATTCTCTCTAGGCTGGACTACTGTAACAGCCTCTATCTAAATCTGCCTCCCTCTACTCTCCGCCCTCTGCAACTTCTCCAGAACAGGACTGTGAGACTTGTCCTTGGCTTCAAGCCCAGGGATCATATTTTCCAGGACCGAAATCTCTGCATTGGCTCCCAGTGACTGCGAGGATTAAGTTCAAAACCCTCTGCATTGTCCACAAGGCCTTCTGGGGCCTGGGGCCGAAATACCTTCAACTCTCTCTTCCTAAATATCTTCCTTCCCGAGCTGTTCGCTCATCCGCAGCCAACTCACTCAGGGTCAGTCGCTTCTCCAAGCAACGAGTTGGTGGTAGATCTCTCTTTTTAGCAGGGGCCTCCCTCTGGAACAACCTTCCTGCCTCCCTGAAACTTGAGGAGAACCATCTCCGGTTCCGGAAGCACCTCAAAACCTTCATCTTTGCCTCTGCTTTCTCTCCCCCTCTCCCCTGCTGAATTCCTGGCAAGTAACTGCACTGGTTACCCGGCCCACCCTTTCTTATTCTCGGGCCCATGCCCCGCCAGCTGCCCACCTGCACTGCCTCCCTTACAACCCCTTCAACCTGGGACTGTTTTCTGTAGCCCTTCAGTCCCCCTTCCAGCACTTATGTCTGCACTTACCTTGCACTTGCCACCATTGGCCGTTTTATTATCTTATTTATTCTACTATAGCCATGTACTGCACTTTCCCCTCCCCTTCGCACTTTTCTCTTTCCCCCTCCCCGTGCACTTGCGCGATCTGAATGACACCTGGCCTAGTAGGATCGTTGTTTCTGTCTTCCCTTATTCCCCCTCCCTTGCCTCGTCGTGCCTTGAAACCAGGACTGGAGTGGGAACTAAAAGAGGCCCTGGAAATAATTACTGGGGACCAAAAGAGGCCCTGGAAATAAAGTTCAAAGTGGCCCCATATGACACATTTTCAGCAAGCCCAATGCTTTTCCTATGAGAAAATTTGGAAATACCACATAAAAGAGGTTCAGGGTGCAGAGGCCCACCGGAAATCTCCAGAGTTCCCTATAGGCCAGTCCACCCCTGCTTGAAACACTTGTGTATAGGCACGTTATAAATGCCACATCATATAATATCATAGTACTTTCCTGTTCTGTCAGGACAGCTATTTGATATGCTGAGGGGAGTTTCACAGCTTTTCTCACCAAGCGTATCCATTTCCAAACTGGAATGGTTTCTCCACCTCATATCCAAGTCCTCCTTTTCCTTCTCCAAGTGGTCGACTAGGAACCAAAAGAGGTCTTGGAAATAATGTTCAAAGTGGCCCATATTACACATTTTCAGCAACCCAAGCCTTTTCCTATGAGAACATTTGGAAACAAAATAGTTCACCACACAAAAGATGCCCAGGGTGCAGAGGTCTACCGAGAAATCTCCAGAGTTCCCATGGCCAGGGTGCTGAGGCCCACTGGGAAATCTCCAGAGCTCCCTATAGGCCAGTCCACCCCTCCTTCGCAGAGAGCCCGTACTTCTTTAACAATTTTGAGACACCGAGTACACTTGCACTGAACTTCGGTCATCCAAATATTAAATGGTAACCAGTGATAATAATGCTATGAAAAAAACCGAGGCATGTTTCGATGGTGTGAAAACAGCGTTTTCCTTTAATAACGCAAACATCTTCATCGCTAACATTAACCAATGCTAGCAGTTCCCTATACAGTAAGCGACCATTTTATTTTAGGTTTCGCCTGTGGTGTCGGGTTTGAGATTCAGAGGTTGTCAAGACATATTGCAGCACCTCCCAGTTGAAACACAAAATGATATACGCTGAAGCATGCCCGATTTAAATGCAATGAATGTACTTACCATTGCTCTAGAAAATCCTCAAAACACCAATATTTGTAGTTGCAGCTTTTCGCCGCTAGAGAGAGATGTTACTTAACATAACAAAGCAGAGTTAAACTCCACAATGCAACGCCCAGCTGAAGAGACTGCAGGTCAACAATAGTGTCATTCCCACAAGAGGTGATACTTTTGGTTTCGAAACTTTGAGTACGTGTGTTTTGCTCTACATTCAAAATCTGTTCGTGTTTCTAGGATGTTTTTGCCGTTGTTACTTCCGGTCTTTCGCATCCAGGAGGCCATTTTTAAACATGCTGCAGTTTCTGCCTGTGGTGAAGTCAGCGTGAGATATTTATGGAACGATGAAAACGCTGACCCCATTGCCTGAATAGGCGCGCGTTGTCATTAATTCCTTTATTTAGGTGGCAGTATTTTGCAGTTGCGTTATTTTTGGAGTGTTTAAATCACATATAACCGATTAAATCCATGCGCAATTCCAGACCACGACATCGCGACATTTTATTGCAGGTTCTTCAACTGTACCAAAAGAACTAGCTGCAGTTCCAGATATGCAGTTTCTTAGTTACAATACAATCAGTTACAGGATATGATACAATATAGTATAGTACATAAAGTTTACAGGTTATAATACAATAAAATACAAGGCAAGGTCAGTTGTTGACAGATAATGTACAGAAATATACAGGGATGCAGGAATGGGTCAGCTTTGTTATTCGGGTTGAGGACGCTAACAAGGTGGGATTTCTTTGGAGGTGAGCCAGAGTTTGAAGTTCTTCCTAAATGTGTAGAACGATTGGTCCGTTCTTAAGGTAGTGGGTAGTGAGTTCCACAGTTGGGCTGCCTTGGCAGAAAAGCTGCTGCCACCAGTTTTCATCAGTTTGAACCTGGGGACTCTAAGGCAATCTGAATTAGTGCTTCTAGTGTCTCGAGCTGGAATGTTCCTAATGAATTTTTCGGTAAGGTACTGGGGGACTGCATTATTGAGGAATTTGTGTGTCAGTGAGGCTGTTTTGAGTTGAATTCTGTCCTTAATGGTTAACCAATTATTGTCCTGTCTGAATAAAGAGATGTGTTGTCTTCTGGAGATGCCTAGGGCTGTTCTAAGGGCATTATTGTGGAGGATCTGAAGTTAATTGAGGATGTATTTGTTGGCTCCTATGTACAGGGCATTGCAATAGTCAATTTTAGAGAGAATGAGAGCTCTGACCAGCGTGATACAACTATCTGTGGAGAGAAACGGCTTGCAGGTGTGGATTAGCTTACATGTGTAAGCTGTCCACGAGGCAGTGGCACTGACTTGTTTGTGCAGGCTCAGAGAGGAATCTAGATAGAAGCCCAGCGTTTTTATCTCTTTGGGGACCTTGATGCCATTGCCATCAATTTTGAAAGAGAGGTATTGAAAGACCAGTTTCTTCTGGTTGGAAGGAATGGCTAGGAGAAGCAGCTCAGTCTTCTTGTCCTTCAGGCACAGGCCATGTGTGGCCCTCCAAGCCTGAATGACGAGAGAGATTTTGTTAACCAGAGTTAGATCTTTCTCGTAGTCGCCTGTCAGAGGTCTGAGGATCTGGGTGTCATCTGCATAGTTAGTGTAGGTGACACCCAGATGGTCTAAGTCATCAAACAATGGTTTGGTGAACACATTATACATGGTAGGCGAACAAAACACATGAACCCTGCGGGACTCATCATGTTATAGGGATGGGGTCAGCTGCTGCAGAGGCAGAGAAGACGCTCATTGATCTGTTGAATAGGAAGGATTGGATCCATGCTGTTGCTTCTACTGAGAAATGGGCCGCTGATGATAGGTGTTTGCAAAGCACCTTGTGTTCGACCAGGTCAAAAGCACCTGACAAGTTCAGTAGAAGCAAGAGGGCAGGTTTTCCTTTGTCTTTCAGGGCATCAATCTGGATCTTCAGGTCAATCGGGGCTGTTTCGGTGCCATGTTGGGGTCTGAAGCCAGATTGTCGGAGTCCTAGTAAGTTATTGGTTTCTAGGTAGGATTGTATTTGGATGTATGCTGCTTTGTCGATAATCGCCTAATTTAAGGGTTTGTGAGGAGGGTTTGGTATTCGTAGAGAGTAGAGTGATGATGTCTTCCTCAAAAGAGCCACATGATCCAGGAGGTCTGTAGATCAAGTACATTGCTATAGTGCGTGAGAGGAAGTTTAACTGACATCAATTTGCATGAGTTGATAGGAGAGTGTGGGATTATTCCCAGGTTTGATTTAACGATAAAAGCAATTCCGCCGCCTTTGGAGGATTCTCTGTCGGATCTTAGGACTGTGTAGTTGTCTGGTGTAGCAATAAGGAGAGATGATCCTGCGGCAGCATGTAGCCAGGTCTCCGTTATTGCTAGGAAGTCCACTTTTTTGTCAATAAATGGTCAGCAATGTCTGCTGCATGTGCAACCAAGGATTTAGCATCAATCAGTGCACCACTGATAGAGGTGGGATTGTTGGAGTGGTCATTGATGACATGGATGGAGACTGTCACCTTGGCTTTAGTTCGGTGTTTGTGGGATTTAGGTAGGAGGGTTTATGGTATCTTGTGGACGGCTGGCAGTAGGGGGTAGGCCTAATGGAATTGTATAAATATTGCCTAATCTAGTGCCAAGTCTGTTGTTCCTCATTGCAGTAGGGCATGGGCAGTTTGGTACTGGGTCTGGTCTGCTGCGGGTATCACCTGGAAGGTTGACATGAGGGTTACTAGGGTAGTTAGGGGTGAGGTGTTCTGGCCCCCGAGGAGGTGTGGCTCTGACGGTCTCAGGTATCAGCGATGGTAGGAATAGAGTGGGCTTGATCTGGCCAGGAAGGATCAAAGGAGGCAGAAACAGGGTGGGCTTCATCCGGATTGCATTGTTTGCATGGCTAGGCATGGTGACTGGGCTGCTATTTGTGAGGGTCAGTGTCTTGGCGGGTGAGGGAAGAGCCTTGGACTGTTTGGCTGTGGTGCCTGCTAGGAGACTGGTTTATAGGCAGAATTGAAGTATGGCTCTGAGGGAGTTGAGTGTGACATAGATTCTTAAAAACATCAAGATGGGCCTGTGCGGGTGCAAGCTAGTAGCTATATAAGGGGTGGCGTTCCCAAAAAGATAACAGTAGGCGCAAGGGCATTACAGAAGACAATTTGAATCTTTAGAGGTCGTAATGGACGTTAGGGCCCTGTGGTAACATGAATTGTAGGAAATCACAATGGGCTAAACATGAGTCCCTAGGAATCACAATAGGTGCATGGGTAGTGTAATAACATGAAATGCAGGAGATCACAATGGGCTAAACATGAGTCCCTAGGAATCACAATAGGTGCATGGGTAGTGTAATAACATGAAATGCAGGAAATCACAATGGGCTAAACATGAGTCCCTAGGAATCACAATAGGTGCATGGGTAGTGTAATAACATGAAATGCAGGAAATCACAATGGGCTAAACATGAGTCCCTAGGAATCACAATAGGTGCATGGGTAGTGTAATAACATGAAATGCAGGACATCACAATGGGCTAAACATGAGTCCCTAGGAATCACAATAGGTGCATGGGTAGTGTAATAACATGAAATGCAGGACATCACAATGGGCTAAACATGAGTCCCTAGGAATCACAATAGGTGCATGGGTAGTGTAATAACATGAAATGCAGGAAATCACAATGGGCTAAATATACTACTGAGTCAGAGGGATGGACGTTACCAGGTAGACCCTTTAAAAAGTGGGATTTAGCAATGGTCCAGGTGAATCTATTACCTCCACTCAGAATGGCGGGAAAGCACGAGGTGGAATTACCCCATGCAGTAATTTTGCCTGTCCTGTGGACACTCCAACTGGGTTTCGTGGCCCCATGACTGCCGCAAGCAGACTTCAGAATAGGGGTGGTAGCTGGACGTCAATATAGGGGGCAGAGTGCAGCATGGGAATGAGAGCACGCACTGCACGTCGGCATAATCAGTTCCAGAGTGAGCTCTTTAGGCAGATTAGGGGCACTGGTAAATCAGGTTGTGAAGTAGTCCTTCTTCTCTAGGTGAACAGGATAGGTTCACAGGAGTGACAGAGATGAGATAATGGACGCATGTGCACATTGTAATTCCTTGTTGTGTTTTCTTTTCAGCCGATAACTCAGCTGTGAGTGCGCCACCGCTGCATCCCTTAGCAGGGGGTCAATTCACCCTTGTGAATTGGCGTCATATGCTCCTGGGTGGCACAAAGGAACCTCTGGATCAAGTGAAGAACAAGTTGGCAGTTCTGCTTTCAAAATTGTAATCAGCTCACCCATGTGTGTGTTTTTATGACCCCTCTGCCGTGTGTCTGTGTTTGCCCTGTCTCATGTGTGCCTATCTCGCTAGTTGCAGAGTGCCGACAATGTTTGTGTGTGTGTGTGTGTGTGTCTGTGAACCCTGACACCTTTTGGTTTTCTGTGTATGTGTTGTCTCTGTCTATAGCACACGTGTGTGTGTGTGTGTGTGTGTGTGCATGCGCGCGCGCGCGCGCACACACGCGCTCTGTAATTGGATTATGTATATGCGTGTTTCGTAACATGTTTTGTATGTGAATTACGTTTGTTAATAAGGACGTGAGACTCATATAAAGGTTAAACGAAAGTGCTTTTCTTTGGTCCCAAACACAGGGAGGGTTGGAGTAAATATAACCAAATCTAAACAAGTCTCTGTAGAGAAGAAATGTGACGGTACAAGGGAGAGGAATGTTGATGGAGTCAGGTGCTAGTTTGCTGTAGGTCCAAACGGTCCTGCCCCACCTCGGGCCATGGTGAGGGCAAGCCATCCTTCAAGAGTATCATAGACAGTCACTCACAGTTCTTGGGATTGCAGGAATTATGGTACACTCCCTGATGTTCCTAGTGTTTGGTGGCCCTCAAGGTCTGCGATCGCTTGACTTTTCCAATGACACTCTGTCTCCCATATCTTGCATCTGTCCTGGGTTGACTTCCAGGCCACATTCATTATAGTCAAGGGTGATGCTGCTGGTTGGCCCTGACTCAATTCCCTCTGGAGTTGGGAACTGACTTGGCCATCATGCAGGAGCCCAGCGGGTTCTGTAGTCCAGGAACTGGTCTAGCTTGGCAATTGTTTAAAACTTTCTTGGCTCAGATTCTTCACGAGCCTCAAGTGGGGACCTTGACTAGGATCCCTGTTCTTCTCATGGCTGCCAAAGGGCGTTCCCTCTCTGGATTCTCTGGTGACTCATGGCTTTTTCATCCTATTAGCAATTTGATTATGGCTCCTGGGAAGCCTGCGGCTAGTTCCATTTCTGTGTCTCACTTCAGCTTGGGCCTTCGGGTTTGGCCTTTACCAGTCTCCTGGCCTGGGTCCACATGGCTCTCAACTCTGTTGACATGTGTTACAACTTTGTTTAATAACCATGAGACAAAGTGATATGTTATTTTCAGATGTTTTCTTTATTTTTTATTCATTTTATTTGAGGTTTACAGTTCTTCCCAAACTTTTACCATTTAAAAAAACTTAACAAAGTACATTCCTGCTTCAATTAAACAGACAACACTCTCTCCAAAACAATTTCCAGAAATGTAATTAGCGCATTTGACCATCTGGGACACTCCCCTTCACAAAGAGCCGCCCACCATGCTCCTGCACATAGACCATTGCACCAAGAAATTAATACTTACGTCCAAGGTTCTTAAACTTTGCAGTGGTTGACAAAACAGGATCAAGTGTTTTAACGACTCATCCTGTGAATTACAAAGTCCGCATTTTGGATGTGTAGTTAAACCATATCTATGGAGTGTAGTATTATCATGAAGAATGTTTAACCGGCATCTCAAACAGTTGTCGATGTTTCACACTTGGGAACTTTGTCAAGTAAGCCGGAGTGTTGTTGTAAGAACCTTGCAAGGTGTTCGTAAGCGTGTGGGTCTTTGAAAGTCCTCTCTTTGTTTCAGTCTCTTGCCAATTTTGAGTCCACACAATTTTCTTTACATAGCATGCATTATTTGCTAACATCTATTTTGATGTTCCGTAATAGAGAATTGCGGAGGGCAAGGGATTTGGATTTTGTTAAAGAGCTGTAGCTTGTCCCATTTGACTATTGCATACAGAGAAAGGAGACCAACCTCATGGCAGATGATAGCTCCAGGGACTGCGTTCGGCAAATGCAAGACCGACCGCCAACATTTTCCTTCCAGTCGATCCCATGTGTTCCAAAGAAGGCTAAGACAAGCCTCAGCTCCATATGTCAGGGTGGGGACAACTTTCTGATTGTAGAAACGTACAGTTGGGTGGAGGGAAAACGTTTGATATTTATACCCGATGAGTTTGGCTTGCGCTGATAATTGAATTACCTTTATAACCAGATGCTCTTTCCATGGAACTTCATTTGCACTAATCATGATGCCCGGATACTTGATGGTAGTTACTTGGTGCAAACAATGATTGTTTCGAAACCAAACGAAGTTTCTAGTTTTCTGTGTGCTTCTTCTGTACAGGATTAATACTTCTGATTTTTTGGGGTTTATATGTAGGCCATTTCGGTCAACTTATTTCTGGATTATTGTCAATGTTTGTTGTAAACCACGGGGTGTTTGGTCCAAAATCATCAAATCGTCAGCATAGAGCATCCACCCGATCATTTGGATGTTTAATTTAGGTGAGCAGGAGGGTGCAGGATACATAATATGTCGAATATCTGCAATGAAAAAGTTAAACAAAAAGGCTGCGAGAGGGCCTCCTTGCTTTAGACCCTTCGTAGTTTCGATTGGTTTGGTCAATAGGCCTTCATGATTTAATCTAATGTGCATTGATGTGCCGGTATATAAGGCTTTTGTTGCATTTAAGAGGTGTTGCGGACATCCGGCTATTATCATCTTCGACCAAAGACCTCCTCTCTCTATGCTGTAGAATGCACATTCAAGGTCGATGCATGCCATGTAGATTTTACAGTCCTCTCGCAGAGTTTTCAACTTCAGTAAATTCAACAAAAAAAGGTTCAAACTGCAGCCTACGCCTTTGACAAAACCAGTTTGTCTTATTATCCAGAGCCCCAATTCTAAAGACCCATTCCGTTAAGCGTTTTCGAAGTACTGATGCGAAGATCTTGCCTAAAACGTCCAGCATAGCAATTAGACAATAGTATGCAGGGTTCGTACGGTCTCTCTTTTTAAATATTGATATAATAATGCTTTTTTCCAGGACCTCGGTACATGACCCTGCAGGGCAATTCTCTGGGATAACTTGTGGCTGAATAGGGCCCAGTCTTCCGGGGCAGCTCTTAGAATTGTGTTAGCCCGTCCAGGCCCGGGGCTCTAGATATGCTCACTTTTTTAATGATGGTAAGGATTTCAACTGCATCAAAGTCAAAGTTCCATGAAGAAGATGGATTTGCACTATCAGTTTTTCTACTTGGGTATTGTATAGAGCAGTAAAGTGTTGTGCCCAGATATGTTCAGCGATCACAATCGATAGTAAATTGCAAGCATTGGAATTGCTCCCATTAAGTAGTTGCCAGACATTTCTGTGGTTCTTCTCTCTCATTGCTTGCATCATTTTCTCAGAGTCATTCTGAAACCTTTCATACTTGTGAGCTTTTACTGTATTACGATATTTCTGCCTCCTTTTTTTAGTTAGGTCTCTTCTTACTACCTGTGGGGCAAGCCGGAGTTCTCTCACATCTTTGTGCATAATGCGCTTTTGTTCAACCAATGCTTCGTCAAAACTGTGCTTCGGAATGGGATGATGTTTAGTGCCTTTTCTTTGGCTAGTGGACACAGCTAGCACTTGTGTGTAATTTGTGCTAGTTTTCTGATTTTCTAACCAAATTGGCAGTTTCTGAAGGAGCTGTTTTGGGTATCTTAGGTTTAACCGGACTCGAGTGAGAGTAGATTCCACTTCGATCTGATTTGGCTAGGTTTTTAAGGTGGTCAGTCATAATTTCGAAAAAATAATGTTGCATGACAAAAATGTTGAAAAAAAATGTTGAAAAAAAAGGTCGAATTCCGTTTTTTTGAATTATATACTTATTTTGGGGTCCGGGAGTAAAAAAAAATGGGTAAAACAAAAAAAAAAATTAAAAAATGGGGGTTGGGGGGGAACCCCCCCCATTTAGAAAAAGATACGTATTGAAAAAAAAATGTGACTTTTTTTTTCGAAATTTTTTTTCTCAAAATAATGACTTTCGACATTATTGTTTTCGAAATTATCACTATAAACCGGTTTTTACCATACTCATGTTTTGTATATCACATGAGAGGATGATTGGCTCATAGTCACTGGCCAGGGTTGGCACTACTTTCAGAGATGTTACTTGACATAAGAAGTTGGACGAGACAAAGAAGTAATCAAGTGTAGCTTTACTTACACCATTTTCCCAGGTTTTAGCACCAGGGATGCTCCTTGTGGGCTACCATTTAGCATATGAAGCTGTCTCAAGGCCATTGCCTTTATCCATTGATTGAGCTGTACCTTCTTTTGGGATTTTTCTGGGAACACTGACTGCTTTATTTCATCCTAATAGGCTAGACAATCAATATTCAGGTCTCCACAGAGGATATAGATAGGTTCTTGGTAGTTTATGTACATTTTGTTGATCTGATTTGTGTCAGTTTCCACAAAATTAGAGCAGATTGTGTTGCTTGGATTATAGTATAAATTTAACAAAACAACATATTTGTGACGCTTCGGCCTGTCACGATCTCCAATTCTTATGATCAAGATCTGTATGAAGGGATTTGGATAGATTGTTTTCACAACTTCTAAGTTGGCTGAGTTTCTCATAAGAATGCTCAGCCCCGCAGAAGGTCTTCCTTTCATCCCTTTCAGGGACTTATTGTGGTATGTTGCAAAACTGTCCATGAGTGGCACTTCAAAGAGCTAAAATTCTTGTAGGCATATGATATTGGCACAGGCTAATGGTGGTGGAAGACCCTGTATAACATGTTGGAAACCACGTGTGTTCAATGCACTGAGCGTCAGGTTCCATCTATCAGTAATCTTCAGGCATTAACGTTGCTTATGGTTTGACAAAGCTCCTGACAACCAATTCCAATCATAGTTGTCTAGGGTTACAGAAAGCACTGCTTTCCCACCATTATCTTTCTGCATCATCTGACAAGGATTACTGTCTCCGTCAAATGTGATTTTAAGTGACCTTGCGTCTTTTGGGAGCAGAAGGGTTTTCTTCTGGATTCGCAATTAACATCCGTGATGGTACTGTCTGATCTTTGTTAGATTCTCTGAAGCAACACTTTTAAATCTCTTTGGATGGAGATGATAGCGAGTCTCTACTAAAGCTTGCTTGCAGTCCTTGTTTGGCATGGTTTAGGTCGAAGCCAAGCGATCGTAGGTCGTCGTAGGTCTCCACTAACAGGGTGGCCAAAGCCGCCAAAAGCCATATGGACTAGAACTCTGTCATTCTCCTCCTCATTAAAGAAGACAACAATTTTAATGTTGCTTGAGTGGATGAGTCTTAGTTTTGGAACATGATGTAATAAGCACATGATGTTTTGTCGATTGCGACTGAGACTATCATCCGCTCGTAAGACACGTTCTAAGATCACCAAATGAGTGTTTTCATTTAAAGGCAAGTATGGTTTTGATGCTGGTTTATTTAAGATTTTTCGGCTAGAAGTTTCATCCTTCCACAGCTGAAAATGCACTTTTTTTCCATGGCCAGGTGGTGCAGAATTTAAAATCATTTTTGCAAGTAAATTATTGCATGGTGGGGGCTTGTGCATCTCAATCCTATTTCGATTTCTTTTTTTGTTCCAATGTGAAGAAAAGGGGCGATTCATGAGGTGGTTCAGTTTCTTGTTCATGGATTGAAGCAATATCAACTTCGCAAATATCGCTTTTGTTGGACGCAACCTCCAGAGCTTCATCATAGGTGGATAGTTCCATCAGAAAGTCGTCAAGAACTTCATGATTGTTTAGGACTGGGGTGTATGTATGTGTCCTTTCACCTTCAAAGACTTGGTCAATGATGAGTCTACAGGTTTATTTTCTTCCTGGTACTCTTAAAGGATCCCTTTTGTTCTCATGGCTGCCAAAGGATGTTCCCTCTCTGGATTCTCTGGTGACTCATGGCTTTTTCATCCTATTAGCAATTTGGTTATGGCTCCTGGCAAGCCTGTCACTATTTCCATTTCTACGTCTCACTTCTGCTTGGGCCTTTGGGGTTGGCCCCTACCATTCTCCTGGCCTGGGTCCACATTTTGTATTTGCATTTATTTTAATTTATAAAGCGCTTTAGTCCAAGGCGCTTTACAGGAGGAACAAGAAAGTACAACAAGCAACACATGAGATTAAATCTAAACCAGAAAACAGCACAAGGAACAATTTACATGATTTATGAGGTTAAGTGCAAATGGAGAGGGACCAGAGTGAGAGAGGGGGGTAGGAGGTGAAGGTGGAAGTGGCTTCAATGGAGAAAAGGAAAAAAAGAAGCTAAGTGGGTGAGTGGAAGAGATAGGATTTTAGAGAAGTGCGAAATGAAGGGTAGGAGGTAATAAAGCGGATGGGGAGAGGAAGGAGGTTCCAATGGAAAGGAGCAGAAGCGGGAAGGGGCACAGGGTGAAGGAGGAGAGAGAGAAGGAAGTGATCTGCAGAACCGAAAGAATGAGAAAGAGTATAGAAATTAAGAAGGGAGGATAGGTGGGGAGGGGCAAGACCATGGGCGTCATTTTAGGGGGGTACAGGGGTGTTTCCCCGCCCCCCAACTTTCATGGCACACTATTTTGTCCCCATTCATTTGGCTGGGGCACCTTTCCTTCAGATGTCATGTCCCCCCCCCCCCAACATTGTCAGCAAAGTTACTCCACTGGGCAAGACAATAGAGGGCTTTGAAAACTAGGCAGAGGAAGTTGAATTTGAGCTGGGAGTGAAATGGGAGCCATCTTAATGAGTTAAGAGAAGAGGAGATGTAGTCCACATGGCTCTCAACTCTGTTGTCATGTGTTACAACTTTTGTTTAATAACCATGAGATAAAGTAGTATGTTTTCTCAGGTTTTATTTAAAATAAGACTGACAACCATTGAGTCAGATGGGTGGTCAGTCTAAGGTGCTCCTCGGCCTCCACCTGGTCCCCCACATCCCCATCTGCAAATTAGTGTTACTGTGAATCACTACTGCCAGCTAACCCCCTACTGTCTATAATTGTTCTGGTTTAAACAGGTGGTCCAAGGCCGTAGCCTTCTCTACCTGACTCCCTCTGGGAATTTATAAGGGTCTGACCATTTGTGGTAACGCCAATCCTTTACCCTCTTGATGACTGGCTCTAAAACCACTCTTCACACTTGCTCCCCTTTTTTTCTTTCTCATCCTCCAAACCCTTCTTACTACCTATATCTCTACCACCCTCTCTCACTCACCCTCCTTCCCCTGATCTTACTGGTATCTTTTACTGCTCTAATCTCGCCATCCTCCAACTCGTCTCGCCTCTACTCTCCTCTCTTCCTCTCTCCTTCTCTATCCTTGTCCTTGCTCTCACCTCTCTCTCTCGCTCTCTCCCTTCTTCCTTCATGTGCTGATCTTACTACACTCTCATCCTCTCTCTCTCTCTCTCTCTCTCTCTCTTTCTTTCTTTCTCTCTCTCTCTCTACCGCTCTCTCCACCTGTCAACTTCCATATTACTTATAATCTCCATGCTTCTACCACTACCTCCCCTCTCCCACTCTTCCCTCTCTCTCACTCACACTCTCTCACATATCTTTCACCCACTACTCTTGAATTTGTGATTTATAATGCACACCTGGCAGGCCAAACTGCATTTGGGTGATGGTCATAAATTAGGTTTCAATGTGTCATTTGAATAATTAAGATAATGTGGTAAGATGGCTCAGCAGGTTAAGCGCTTGGTACTGTGATCTGTGTTTGGTCTGCAGGTCTCCTGGCAAGGCCAACTCAGCCTTTCATCCTTCCAAGGTCGATAAATGAGTACTAATTTGGGTTAGGTAATAATAGTAATTTATGATATGATATGTCATTTATAACGCACCTATACACAAGTTTTTCAAGGGGCGAAGAGGCAAGGGAGGGACAAAAGGAAGACGGACAACGATCCTAATATGCCAGGTGATTTCTAGATCGCACAAGTGCATGGGAAGGGGGGGGGGGGAGGAAAGTGCAGGGGAAAGGGGGAGGGGAAAGTGCAGTACATGGGAAAGTGGAATAAATAAAGATAAAACGGGAAAGTGCAGTACGTGGGAAGTGGAAAAAATAAGATAAATGAACAGCTGGTGGAAAGTGCAAGGAAGTGCAGACATAAGTGCTGATAGGGGGACTGTAGGGATACAGAACAGCGATCCCCAGGTGCAGGGAGGCAGTGCAGGTGGGCATTAGATGGGGCCAGGGCCAGAGATCAGAAAGGGTGGCCAGGTAGCCCAGTGCAGTTACGGTCAGGAATTCAGCAGGGTAGAGGGGGAGAGAAAGCAGAAGCAAAGAGGAAGGTTTTGAGGAGCTTCCGGAACCGCAGGTGGTTCTTGTGATGCTGGAAATGCATCGGAGGGACAGGGCCTCCGTATCCTTGTCCTTTACTGCTTTTTATCGTGTGTTCTGTCGTGTTTTCCGCACAGGAGTTCATGTGGAACTCCTGGCGGTGCAGCTCTCTCCTTTGGTTTTGGTGAACAGACCCATGGGATACCCTTATGGCACCCATGGGTAGGGCTGCAACCCTGTGCCCCTAGTGTATGTTTTTGGGCACCTGTGTGTGACCCACAGAGCAGGGTACGGGCTGGTGGCATCTCCGTGCTGAATTGACTGGTGCCCTGAGCGTCCTCCATTTTGGGATGCCCAGGCCCTTTCATTGGAATCGGTAGATTCCTGATGGAGACAAAATGGCCCCCATGGCTTCTTGCCTTCCATCGCCTGTTACCTTGATCTTCCCAAAGTCCCGGGAAGCCCTGACTCTGTCCCTTCCCCCTGACTGGCTGTTGGGTGGAAGTTCCATATATGGTAGTGTGGGGAAGTGCTGACCAGACTGGCTGGAGCCTTCTCAACGACCGTATGTTGTGGGTACGCCTGTGGGTGGGACAGGGTGAATGGAGTGTGTGACGAATATGCATTCTATGTTGTGGGTGTCTAGTATCTGGTGTTTGACACAATGGGCCTCATTACAAGGTGGGCGGTAAGGGATTACCGGCACCGGTAAGGACACCAGTGCCGGTAATCCCTTACCACCCTATTCCGAGGTCCCTTAGCTGGTCCCTTCCTCAATGCCGGTTTTTACCAGGCGGTATGGAAGGGACCTGTTAAGGGACTTCAGAGCTAATATTCAGAGCTATATATTATTAGCTCCATCCCCATTCCCAATGAGCCCTATGGGGGCTCGAATGGGAATGGGGAATGGTTCCCGGAATGGGGACTTACCGGGTCCTCCAAGGTTGGAATGACCCGGTAAGTCCCTATTCCGGGAACACGGACCTGGAATGCTTTAAGGCGGTTGCCATGGCGCTAATAGCGCCATGGCTACCTCCTACCTCGTAATGCGGCCCAATGACTGAGACAGCCCTGCCCGAAACCGGTATGAATGCAATGTTTGTTTGTTTGTTTTATTATTTGTAATGCGCGGGCATACCCTAGGGTATCAGTGCACAGCATTTACATGAATTTGCAAGGCTTAGTTACAGCAAACCAAAATATATTCATAAGCACAGTAATCGTAAATAGCAGTATCATATACAAGTATACAAGAAGGCACAGGTGGTTACAGTGTGTGCAATAACAAAGTAATATATACAAAACACAATAAGCGTAGGTAGCAGGATAAGAAATACATAGAGAGGCAACATGTGGGGGGAGATAAGCCAGGCAGATTACTGGCCTGGTTATACAAAAATGAGACTCCCCGACCGGTGATCAGAGAAGTCAAGAATGCGGAAGACCAGATCCGTAACACCCAGGAAGGAGTAAATGAGGGGTTTCTCAAATATTACAAATGCTTGTATGAGGACGCAGGCGGAGAAGTGGGTCAAGAAATTCAGGACACGATAGAAGATATAGAGCTTCCCACCTTAGATGACTCAGAGCGAGCAGAGCTGGATGCCCTGATCACCCCGGACAAACTAGACGCGGTGATCCAACACCTGCCCACGTGTAAAGCGCCTGGGTCAGATGGGTTGCCCAGCGAATTCTATAAAGGAATATAAGCAGCAGCTACTCCAGCCACTGTGGGCTATGTTTAATGAGGCCTACGAACAAGGGAAGCTGCCGGAATCTCTCCGTGAAGCAGTGATCATTCCGCTCCTGAAACCGGGCAAGCCGAATGTGGACTGTGGGTCCTATAGGCCCTTATCGATGCTTAATCAAGATAGCAAAATACTCACGGCGGTGCTTGCCAATCGGCTTAAGCGAGTAATTGGCAAAATGATACACCCGGACCAGACGGGATACGTCCCCGGCAGAAATATTACAGATAACCATAGGAGGCTTCACCACATTATCGATCATACTGAAAAAGACCCGGGTGAACTGGCCAATGTGTCATTGGACGCGGTCAAAGCCTTCGACTCAGTGAGGTGGCCGTGGCTGATGGCGACCCTGAAAGGGTACGGGATAGGACCGGGGTATATTAGATGGGTCAACATGTTATACAGCTCCCCGATTGCAAGGGTTAAAACGGGTACTATAATTTCGGATAAGTGGCAACTTAGCAGAGGGACTAGGCAGGGATGTCCATGGTCGCCCATGTTGTATATTCTTGCGCTGGAGCCATTGGCAGTCTGCCTAAGGCAGCAGTACGGGGTGGTGGGGATACAAACGACAGGAAATGCGCATTTGATATCACTCGATGCAGATGACATGCTCCTCTATCTGAGCTTCCCAGAGGAGAACGTACAATATGTGCTGGAAGTGATGGACCGTTATGCAGTCCTCTGCGGCATTTCAGTAAACCCAGCGAAGGCCAGCGTATTCCCCTTAGGGAGGTACAAAGGTGTTCCACTGGAAAAACTGCCCGTCTTGCAGATACCCTGGCAGACCGAGACGTTTAGATATTTAGGCATAAACATATACCATAAGATAGAGGCAGAGCACAAGCACAACACAGAGAAAGCTGTTGAAAGCATAAGAAATAGCATGGTGTTCTGGTCCAAACTACATCTGGCCATGATGGGAAGAGCAGCGCTGCCAAAATGGTGGTTTTACACAGACGTCTGCATTTTTTTGTAAATGTCCTGTTCTTGCTCCCCTAGACGCTTCTTTGCTAAACTTCATAGCCAGTGCAGGGGCTTCATTTGGCATAATTCTAGGAACAGGGTGGCCCTGTGGAAACTATAAAACTCATGTGACAAGGGAGGCATAAACCTACCGAATTTTGAATTATATTACCTGGCGGGACAGCTATTACATGTATCCAGATGGTTGTCCGCAGAGGACTCTGCGGAAGCCAGGCTCTTGCGGGGCGACTCTTCCCCATACTTTCTAAAGGAGACAGTATGGCTGCATAAGACAAAAGTGGCGAAGATGGAGCGACTGTTGAAGCTGGGCTGGGAGGTCTGGTGTAGAGCATGGAGAACTGTGGGGGACCCGGACCCGCTCTCTCATCAGGTCCCGCTGGTGGTGCTATGTGGGGAAGACTCCCAACTGATCAAAGGGGTCCGCAGATACTGGGAACCGGTGGGCCTGGCCTCCCTTCGAGACATATAGCAGGAGGGGGAGGCAGTGAAATTCCAAAGGTTGCTGGAGGAGACTGGGGTGAATAGGGGCCAATATATTACTTGCACCAGGATCATGAAACGGGTGAGGGAAAGGTGGCCTGAAACAGTACTTGCAGAAGAACCCGATGCCACCTTAGAAATGATGTACGACGTCTCGGAGGGTGGCCACGAAATATCTCGGATATACAAACTCTTGAGTACGAAGGCGGGGAAGGAGTTGTCCCAAGTGAGGCTTGACTGGGAGGGGGAGGTGGGAGAACCCATGACAGAGGGGCAATGGTATAGAGCCCAAAGGTACAATAAGAAGGTGTCCCGGAATGCGAGACTCCAACAGATCCAGTTATATATCACCCACAGAGCGTACTTGACCCCCGTAAAATAGCCAGGTTTGGTGGCTCATCTATACAGAAATGCCCCAGGTGCAGAGAGGAGGAGGCGGGGCTGTTGCATATGTTCTGGGCTTGCTCAAGGGTGAAGAGATTCTGGGTAGAACTGAAGACGAAAATGGCCAGCCAGGGGGTGGTGCTTGATGTGGAGCCAGCTTGGGCATGCATGCTGGGGAGCTTCCCTAGGCCATGTACCCTAAAACATATTAGCAAAATGAAAGACTTGGCCTATATCCTAGCTAAGCGTAGAATAGCAATGTGCTGGAAAGCGGCCCACAGGCCTAGAGTGGAGATGTGGTGGGCAGACCTCCTAAAATCGGCAGAAGCCGAAACAGCGGTCTGGTACGAAGCAGTCACTAGAGGAGGGGAGGAGGTGGTAGGCCCCCTGATAGCCTGGAGGCAACTGGTGACCTCGATGGCGAACACCCACCAGGTTAATCATGATACGGAAGACCAGGAAGAGATAATGATAATTGAGATACCTGAAGATGCTCAGGTAGATGGCACGGAAACGACGGCTCAAGGTTGTGGGGAGGAAGGGGGGAGGACGGAAGAAAGCAGTGAATAATGTAATTATTTCATATTGAAAATGTACGTCCGAAATGGTTGTAATGTTTGGAGTGTTGTTCGTTTAAAAGAATAAAACATTTTTAAAAAATAATAATAATAAAAAGCGTAGATAGCAGGATTATATACATGTATTCAAGAGGGCACAAGTGGTTACAGTATGTGCAGATGTCAAGGTAGGACAGACTAGGCAATTGGATGTGTTAGGAGGCCTATGTTTTCAACCATGAAACTACCTTGGATCGGAAATTTGGATAGGGTAGGTCCATTCTGAGAGTTGGCGGTAGGGAATTCCACAATTTAGCTGCTTTCACTGGGAAACTGTTGCCCCCTATTGAGGACCATTTGAAGTTGGGCACAGAAAGGCAGTCTTTGTAAGCTATTCTTGTGGGTCTCAGGGAGAACTTTCTATGGAATCTGTCGATCAGATAGATCGGGGCAGCGTTGTTAAGGGATTTGTGAGTGAGTGATGTCGTTTTTAGGAGGATTTTGTTTTTGATGGTGAGCCAATTGTTCTGTTGGCTGTGTCCTGTGATATGCTCACTTTGAGAGATGCCCAAAGCCGCTCTGAGAGCGTTGTTCTGAAGAGTTTGTAGTTTGCTGGTGGAAGCTTTAGAGGATCCCAAATGGAGAGCATTACAATAGTCCAGGCAGGACAATATAAAGGCTCTAGCGAGGGTCAGGCAGCTGATGTCGGACAGCAAAGGTATGGCTGCACGGATCAATTTACACGTGTATGCCGTCGAAGAAGCCAGCGAGTTCACTTGTCTGTTGAAGGAGAAGTTAGGGTCCAGGTAAAAACCTGGTGTTTTAACCTCCTGTCCAAATTTGATGCTTTTGCAATCAATCAGGAAAGAGCAGTAAGCAGGGCCTAGCTTCTTTAGTCTAGAGTGCCTAGGATGATAAGTTCAGTTTTATTATCATTCAGGCATAGTCCGTGTGTGGCCATCCATGCCTGGATGATGATGTACAGTCTATTCACCAAGGCAAAATCCTTCGCATAATCTCTGGAAAGTGGAAGGAGGATCTGGGTATCATCTGCATAGTTGGTGTAGGGGATACCGAGAGAATCCAAATCATCGAAAAGGGGCTTGGTAAATATGTTGTACAATGTGGGGGAGACACAGGAGCCCTGTGGTACACCACAGGTGATAGGTATAGGGTCTTCTGCAGCTGTGGATGAGAAGACCCTCATAATTCTGCCGTTGAGGAATGATCTGATCCAGGTGATGGCCTCAAAGGAGAAGTGAGCTGATGTGTGGAGGTGTGTGCAGAGGACTGAGTGATCGACCAGGTCGAAAACTGCAGAGAGGTCAAGGAGGAGGAGAAGGGCAGCTTGGCCATTGTATCTGAGCTTATCGACCTGTGCTTTCAGGTCAGTGAGAGCAGTTTCAGTCCCGTGTTGAGGACGGAAGCCTCATTGTATGGCTCCTAAAGGTGTGGAGTGTTGAATGGCTGGGTACTTATCCCAATACACATAACTTGTTGTGAGTGTCTGGAGAGAAGTGAATGGCCTGAATGCACTGTGTGCCTGATTGGCTGCCTGCCTGCATGAATGCCCTTAGTCGTGATTGGATGCTTGAGTATGACCCAGCGGAATTAATGGGAGATCAACAGTATATCTGGGACCTCTCACGGCTAGAATTCGTGTTCAGAACCTGAGGTCCACTACGACGAGTAACTGGAGTAACTGAAGCTTGACCTTGAAGCCCTGCTGGACGAGAAGAATTTCTGTTGCTCTCCTTCACAATCTGAAAGCTGCTGTGCCTCCAAGGACTGACCCAGAGAGGACCTGGTAAGGCACCCTCTTCCCAAGCTACGAGGGACCATGGTGCACCAGCTGATCTTTGCCAAAGCTCCATGGTCGACAGACCTTAGACAGGCTGCCGACCCGAGATGGGGACCGCCGCAGAATCACAAAGAGAAGCGCCCGGACTGTTGTCCGCCACTGTCGCCCACTGCCGTTTGCCTAAGAACTTTCGAATCAAAGGACGCTCTCATCCGCATTGTCGCTGCTGTATCCTGCTGGAGAAGGTCTGACCGTCGACGCGCCGAGGAGCATCTGCCAGTGGGTTTCCCACCACTCAAAGACCACAGAGATGCTGACGACTCGACGCCCTTGCTGGGCCACATTTCTTAAAACTCTTTGCGGTCCAGAACTATCGACACTGAGGTGCCCTGCACACCTCTTCCTTGCAGGACGTTTACGCTTCCCCGTCAATGAACACCACTAGGAACGACGCTGCCACTTCACTGTCGTAGCTTGACCTGTTCTCCGTCGGATGTTCGACGACCCGTGACTCCTGCCTTAAAAGGAGGGCACTCAAGAAGGGCTGTCGATTCCCCGACGAGGAACACTAGAACGCCAGGTACTTTGGGGTTGCAGAACTATTGGGAAGTCTGTTGTGAACAATATATGGACTGGGCTTGTGATACATCTTTGCTTAACAGGTTGCCCAGGTGGGCGGATCTCCACACAGAACTGTGTCTAGGTAGTGGGACCAGTATTCTGCCAATTGTTCCAACCAACTGCTTTCCTCCTATTTTCTATTGTTGGTTTCCTCATTAATTTGATCTGTGTGACATTTAACCTGAGTACAGTTGATGCACTTTAATGAGATCTGCTAATAATTGTGGTACCACTTAGAACTGTCTATATTTACCATTGTTGTTTTTCGGAGCACAAAGTGAGTTATTGTGATAGTGTACATAACCTTGAATATTAATTTTATAAAGACTGTGTTTTAACCAATATAGTGTGTGGACATTCCTTTGTGGGGGCTTGGGGACTACACTGTACTTAAGAACCAGCCTGCATCACCTCCTGAGAAGCTAGGCCTTGATTGCTGGACCACGATACCAATAATAGAGATTCTTGGCTGGGGTCCTCTGTGCCTCTCCTCTACCATATAGAGAGCAGAAGTACAGACACCCCCCTCCGGTCCTTTACAGTTCTCCTCAAGTTTCAGAGAGGCAGGAAGGCTGTTCCAGAGAGAGGCCCCTGCCGAAGAGTGATCTGCTACAAACTCGTTGCTTGGAGAAACGACGGACCCTGAGGGAGTTTGAGGTGGATGAGCGAAGAGCTCAAGAAGGAAGATATTTAGGAAGAGAGAGTTGAAGGTATTGCGGTCCCAGACCCCAGAAGGCCTTGTGTACAATGCAGAGGGTTTTAAACTTAATCCTCGCAGCCACTGGGAGCCAGTGAAGAGATTCCAGTCCTGGAGAGATACACTCCCTGGGCTTGAGGCCAAAGACACGTCTTGCAGTCCTGTTCTGGATAAGTTGCAGAGGGCGGAGAGTAGAGGCAGGCAGATTTAGAGAGAGGCTGTTACAGTAGTCCTGCTTAGAGAGGACCAGGGCTCTGCAGACAGTGAGCTTCTGGGGGAAGGAGAGGAAGGGAAGAATATCTCTAAGGAGGTGCAGCTGATAATGTGACTTCTTGCAGACGTCAGAGATGTGAGGGGAGAAGGAGAGTGCAGAGTCGAAGATGACCCCAAGGTTTTTAGCCTTGCAGGTAGGGGTAGGAAGAGGGCCTAGAGAGGCCGCCCAGAGAGCTGCAGGGAAGGATGGAGTGGGAGTGCAGATGAGTAGAATCTCAGTCTTACTGGCATTAAGGGAGAGGACGTTGGCGACACACCACTCCTGGATGGCAGACAGACAGTCAGAGATGAGGGAAGGGGAGTCAGAGGCTGAGGGTAGCCTGAAAATGAGCTGGGTATCATCCCCATAGCGCTGAAAGTTGGGACAGAGAGCGGCAATGCGGTGAGCAAGGAGTGCCAGGTATTGGTTGAACAGCCAGGGAGAGAGGTTAGATCCCTGGGGGACACCACAGGTAGAGAAAAAGATGTTGGAGAGGAAGGACCCAAGTTGGACCTGGGAGGGTCGGTTGCAGAGGAAAGAAGTCAGCCATGCCAGAGCCTGACCAGTGATACCCACGTTATCACGGAGACGGTTGAGCAGGATGGCATGGTTGACAGTGTCAAAGGCTGAGGAGAGATCAAGCAAGATGAGCACGCACAGGGTGTTAGAGTCAAGGTTGGTGAGCAGGTCTTCACGGATGTTCAGGAGAGCAGTTTCCGTGCTTCTGGCAGCTCTGAAGCCAGACTGATGGTCATGAAGACAACCAACAGAATCAGTGTGGAGATCGAGCTGGGAGATGGCCAGTTCCTCCAGGAGCTTGCCCAGGAAGGGAGTGTTGGAGATTGTGCAATAGTTAGCTGGGCAGGTGGGGTCGGCAGAGGGTTTCTTAAGAAGAGGGTGCACAAGGGAGTGCTTCAGGGGGGAAGGGAAGACTCCAGTGGCGAAGGAGTGATTGCAGAAATCAGCCAGGGCAGGAGCCAGGGAATCAATGTGGTCCTTGATAGTTTTGGAGGAACAGGGGTGAACCTGTTTCGACGAGACTTTCATAGATCAGACTTTTCTAGAAACCTTGTCTGCAGAAAAAAGGGGAAAGGCAGAGAAGGAGGGAGGAGGGGTGGCTGCAGAAGGGCCAGAGGAAGAGCAGGAAATAGAGGAAGGGAGGCGAGTGGAGGAGAGTGAGGACAGGATGTCCTGAGTTTTAGAAGTGAAGTGGGAAGCTGGTACCGTGCAGAGGGTCTGGGTCTGGGAAGGGACAGGAGAGGTAGAGACTGCGGCAGAATGGGCCATTTCCTTGCAGAGTTCAGCCAAGTTGTTAGATGCCGCCGAGACGTGGGCTTGGATGCAAGCTCTCTTCTTGGTGAGGACGGAGAGCCGGTATTGCCTTTGCAGTAGGCGGCAGGCCAGTTTGTCAGAGGATGAACTTGAATCGCGCCATTTCCTCTCGGCCACCCTGCACTCGCGTTTTAGGGTAATGAGGTCTGAGTCATGCCAGGAGTTACACTTGACTTTGGGCTTCAGGCAGATTCTCATGACTGGGGCAAGGATATCAAGAGTATCAGATATAGAAGAGTGGAGCGTGGAGAGGGTTGTGTCGGGGTGAGAGTCAGCCAGAGGGGGAGGAGGGGGTGAGAAGGTGGCGGCGAAAGCCTCAACTGACACGCGCTTCATGGGTCGGATGACTGAGAAGATGGGTGGCAATGAGGGAGGTGGCTTGGCCTGAGGGGTAGGGAGGGTGAGGTGGGAGGATAGGAGAAAGTGATCACTCCAGGAGAGAGGAGTGGAGAGAGGGACAGAGAGGGGAAGGTCTGAAGAGATCAGAACATCGAGAGTGTGCCCTGCAGAGTGAGTCGGGCCGGATGGGAGAATGGTGAGTGAGAGAGAGTTGCAGAGGTTGCGAAAGAGTCCAGAGGGAGGACAGGAGGCATCCAGGTGGATGTTGAAGTCTCCCAGAAGGAGGAGTTGAGTGGGTGAGGCCAGGAGTAAGGAGGAGAGGTCAGCCCACTCATAGAGGAAGGAAGAAATCTGACCAGGTGGCCGATAGATAGTGGCCACAGTAAGGGAATGGCTTGGGGAGAGAGCGAGGCATTCAAAGGAGGAGTAGGCCTGCGTAGTAGTGACAGAGGCAGGAATCCACTCAGGGAAGATAAGGGCTACACCCCCACCAGCGCGGTTGGGTCTGGGCGTGGAGAGGATCTTGTAGCCATCAGGTAGGAGCGTATCAAAGCTGGTGACAGAGCTGGCCGTAAACCATGTCTCGGTGAGACCGAGGACGTCAAGGTCAAGTTCTTCAAGAAGGCGGCAGATATCAGAGGAATGTTTGACAGCGGAGCGGGAGTTAAGAGTGGCAATGTGGAGAAGGTTGCCATCGTTGAAGGACTTCCGGGGAGGGGTACAGATCAGAGGTACACCCTGTGGAAGTGTAGGAAGCACCTGGGAGGAGGGCAGAGAGGGAGGGGGAAGGCAAGGTAGCAGAGGCAAGGGGAGGTGGGAAAGCAGGAGAGGGAAGGAAGTTGGTGAGGCGCGGAAAGCGTCTATCAAAGAGATGAAGGTTGGCCTGTGGGCCTTGGACCAAGACGGTCCCATTAGAGTAAACATTAATGATGACCTTAGAGGATAAGCAGCAGACCAGTAGGGCGTCCCAACAGGTGCGACCATTAATGGGAGAGGAGGAGAAAGGAGAGAGCACAGAGACCATATGAGGGGTCCATACATCTGGTGAAGGAACGACAAAGAGGATGTCGGTGAGAATTTCCTTGGAGGAGGCACTGGTGTAGGTGTCGGCGATAGGGAGGACTGGGTTGGAGACCAGGATGTCCTTTTTAAACTTCTTCCTACCAGACTTAGTGAGGAGAGCATGATAGCCAATAGAGAAGCAGTACGAAAATATGGGGGAGACAGAGAGCACCATAGAGTAGGTGGGAGAGGAGGAGGGTCCCAGGGGTAGATAGACAAGACAGCGAGAGGCAAGTGGGTAGAGCTATGGGACAAGACGGCAGCGCTCAGGGAGTGAGCTCAGAAAAAGCACAGGGCGTTCTAAGACATGAGAGAAGACATAAATTAGAGAATCCTAGAGAGGGAGAGAAAGGCCTAGGTTTTACAGTGCAGTTTTAGTGGTACGGATACAAGCAAATTAAAAACAAGTGGAGGCCACCTAAATGTGAGCGCTATATAAAAAACAAATTATTATAATTATTATACTGAGCAAATTATTGAAATAAATATGTTTTCAATGCTTTACGGAATAGATACAATCAAGAGATGCCCCTTAGCTCAAAACGCAAAGAGTTCCAAAGTTGTGGCCCATAGACTGAAAAGCGTTTCTCGCTCCTCTTTGGGCAAAACGGGAGGGTGGTACCTTAAACAATTTTTTGACTTTTGATCTGAGTGATCTTATAGGCAGATAAGCAGAGATCTTATTGGCAAGGTGCAGGGGAGACAGTTCATTCACACATTTGAACATCAGTCAGAGGAACTTAAAATCAATTTGTTGACCCACCGTTAACCAATGTAGGGAGATTCAGTGATAAGTGACAGGCGTACATTTTGATATTTTATAGATCAGTCTAAAAGGTGCATTTTGGGCAACCTACAGTCTCTTAAGCTGGTACCAAGGGATGCCTAATAACATGGCGTTAGCATAGTCCAGCTTTGAGTTAACTAGTGATCCCACAACTAACAGGACATCACTGCTATACAGAAATGGGAGGACTACCCGAAGTAGCTGAAGATTGTAATAAACTGATTGAATGGTTGTATTGATTTGTTGATGAAAGCTCTAATCAGACTGCCAATAGCAGCCCAAGTTCTAAACCCTAGAGACATATGTCGAGGGTAGGCCAAACAGATGTGGCACAGAAGGCGCTACTTCTGGTTCCTTTAACAGATCCTATGGACACAGAAGTGCGATCTCTTGAGAGCATTTAATGATCTTATCCAGTGGCACATTGGGTCTTCAATCCGCATATATAGCTGGGTATCATCATCATATGTATGATATGCAAGTTTGAATTTAGAGATAATAGTTATCATAGGCTGCACGTAGATATTGAGGAGAATTGGGGACAGAGAAGATCCCTATGGTACTCTGCATCCTACATTCATTTCTGGGAGATGAAACTGGCCAGTTTAACACTTTGCCAACGATCCATCAGAAAGGACCAAAACCATGGTAGTGCTTCATTTGATTCCCCTGCAACATGCGTAAGCCTGGTGAGCATGGTGTCATGATCCACATTACCGAACGTCGCTGAGAGGTCCAGCATATATGATATGATATGATATGATAGGTTATTTATAACATGCTTAATACCCAGAGGTTTCTAAGCGCGGACCCGGGGATCGAACCTGTGGTGCTCTGTGTCCTATTGCTTCCAAGGCGAGCACGTTGCCCTTGAGCTATCCTCACAGGATAATTAACAGTGCTAACCCCTTGGTCTGCGTTCTTCAATACATCATCCCACACCGTGACCGGTGCTGTCTTGCACCCATGCAATGACTGAAACATGGATTGGTACGTATCCAAAATGTGGTACCTCTCTACATGGTCCTGTAGCTGAACAGTTCCTATTTTCTCCAGCACTTTGGCTGGCCAATGAGAACCCGCCAATGGGTGATAATTCTGTTGTATTTGAGGATTGAGCAATGGTTTTTTTAGAAGTGGAGTTAATGTAGTATTTTTTTAATGTCCAACGGATTATCCCCTCTTTCAGAGAGAAATGTACAAAGGATGCTATAAAGGCCATTGGAGGCGTAGCATTAGTCTTAGATATGTAAACTGGAACCCCCTAAAAATACATGTACAGTAGGTTTAAGGTTTGATAAAAGCTTTCAAATAGTATTAGGATCTGTCTCTGAAAATTCAAGTAGCGCATCATTCGGTTCAGTAGCTTCGAATATCATGTTCAGTTGAGATGCTTTCTGAGAGATATCTTGTTGTAATATTTTCTTTTTTTTTGTTGAACAAAAGTGTTGAAATCATTAGCTCAAATTTGGGATTGGAACCAGATTAGAAGAAATCCTCGGAGGGTTAACAATATTGAACGCAGTTGCGAGATTTTTCTTCAAAATTGACGATTTAGCTGAAAGAAATGGTTTTTAGTGCTACGTGTGTCAGTTCATTAGCTCTAAATGTTTCTCTTTTTGGCTATAGTTAGTTTGTAGTGTGTTAAGATCCGCAGTACACCATGCCTTAGAGGTTTTCTTAGATTGTCTGGGTTTTCTAGGTGCAATAGAATTGCACGTTTCTGCCAGTTTGTCAATCCAGGTGGCAAGAATCTCCTCACTGCGTGTGCTATCAGCTTCTGTGGTCAGCGCCCTATTAATCATATCACATGATATTTTGTCCAAATCTTTTCTGGAATGAAACCATAGCTCAGAATCTTACACTTAGGGGGTCATTCTGACCCTGGCGGTAGAGGGTGAACGGCACCGGTAAGGAAGCCGGTGCTGTTAACCCCCTACCACCACATTCCGAGGTCCCTTAGCGGGTCCCACCAGGAACGGCTGGTTCAACCAGCCGCCCTTAGCGGGACCCGTTAAGGGATCTTAACGGGCACCTTAACCGTTAAGGGACCTTAACGGGCACCTTAACGGGGCCCTTAACGGGCCCCATTAAGGGGCCCGTTATTAGCTCCTTCCCCATTCCCATTTGAGCCCTATGGGGGCTCAAATGGGAATGGGGAATGGTTTTCGAAATGGGGATTTACCGGGTCCGCATAGGTCGGAATGTCCTGGTAAGTCCCCATTCCGACTACCCGGACCCGAGTTTGGAGGCATCCATGGTGCTAATAGCTGCCTCCAAACTCGGAATGACCCCCTTACTCTCACTTACCCTCTCCTCTCTCTCTATTTTCCCCAGACACAGGGCCTCATTACAAGGTGGGCGGAATAGGTTTAACGCGCCGGTAATGGTGCCGGTGCCCGTAAACCCATTCCGCCCTATTACGAGGTTCCCTTGCGAGACCCGCTCAGAATGTCTGGTCAGACCAGACGTCCTTTGCGGGTCCCGCAAGGGGACCAGGGAGCTAATAACGGGCCCGTTATTAACGGGCCCGTTATTAGCTCCATCCCCATTCCCATTGAGCCCTATGGGGGCACGAATGGGAATGGGGATGGGTTTTTTTAATGAGGAATTACCGGGTCCTCCAAGGTTGGAATGACCCGGTAATTCCTCATTCAAGGAACCCGGACACGATTTTGGAGGCAGCCATGGTGCTAATAGCACCATATCTACCTCCAGACTCGTAATGAGGCCCACACAGTCTCACACACTCCAATCACACTCACATATGTTATGCATCAGACTGCACAATCTCTACCACTCTCTCTATACTCAACTCCTTACCTACACACTCTCCCAACAGGCTCTCTCAAACTAGTCTCCACCTTCTGCTCCCTCCTCTCTAGTCTCTTGGTCTGCCCACTGTAGTCTTGACCGCATCCAAACTCCTTACAACCTCCTCTGTGCTGGCTGAGCTTTTATAGCCCAGCTGACCTGCTTCCAAAACTCCTCCCCATGTCCATTTGTCTCCCTGGTCACTTGTGATCCCGGGCCAATCCCTGGCTGAAATACGTCTTCGTAGGTTGGCACTCCTCCCAGGAGTTTTCAAAAAGGACCATATCCTCACCACCATTTTGGTGTTTGGTAGCATGACGATAGCTCCCCGGTTGACCAGATTGTGTCTCCGCGTCTTGAACTTGTAATTAGTCTTGCACTTGTTGGACTGTGTTTTGTCTATTTACTTTGGTTTGGATGTGATGCATCTTCGATGGATGAGGTAGGTAAGATTCTGTAGTGTTTTCCAACCGAGGACAGGCTCTGTGCTAGTGACTTGGGTTTCGGTTCTTCCAGGCAGAACGCAGTGTCTTCTGGGAGGCGTAGTGGCGATTCTGCAAAAGAGAAACAAGAAACCTGGCCAGGAAAGAAGCGGAGAGGCATTTTGGACTGGACAGTGGTACCAAGACATTCATGCAACAGAAAGCATTCTGAGAAGTCTAGGACTGTGGTGCCTCTCAACTCCCTCATGCTACCTCTGAAATAGGACAGGCTCTGGAAATGCCATGGTAGGCTGCCTACCCACGGTTGAGAGGGGCCCCTGCACCCTTTGGACAGGGTCTTATTTCACCCCCTACTTTGGCTGCTCCGTAGCTCTTGTCCCACTTGTCTGTTGGTATGTCTTTAGGCCACTTTCCCAGTTGTTGGCCCTATTGGCATGGCCATTGCTGCTTCTCCTCCTCCTCTTGGTCCCTTTTCCGCCTCCAGGCTTTCCCTGCCTCCAGTGTTTTCCTGTGATTGCCACCTCTTTCGTGTAACATCCTCTGGTGCCACTGGTCTGCCTCATTCTTTCTCTTCTGCCCCTCCAAAAATGCCAACCTCTCCTCACGATCCTTACATTCTCTCTCGCAAACACAATCACACACACACAAAACTAACACCGGACCCCTCCTTACCAAGCACACCTGTCCAGTGGCAGATTTAAGGCAAAGGGCCCCGTGGGCAGCACCTGTCACAGGGCCCTAGGTGGGCGGGTCATGGAGGCGGAGCTTTGGGTGGGCGGAGTTAATTTTGGTCACAGTGCACAATGGCAAACTTTAGGGACAACAGCAATTTTTTATTAAGTTGTCTTCATTACAGTTACCTAGGGGTCTGACTTACTGGAAACAGCTGGGCCTCCTCAGCAGGCTTTGCTATTAATGCTGAATATTGTAAACCTAGAGAACATACGCGTCCTTGTAGCAGAAAAGTGATGTCATTCTGTTTGTGCTGTGTACTAGTATGGAATTGCAGAGCCCTTGGCAATGTTTTGTATCTGCGTGCACTTTAGATGCAAAACAGATCAATGCGGACGGTGTTAAAAAACAAACAATAAGATATTTGATGTTTGTGACAATAGTGTGATGAGCTGCTTGTGATCGCTGCAGGACCAGATACTGTAGCTGTTAGTTTATTAATTACATTTTTTCCCAAAAGATGATAGAATGCTGTGACACTCCCCAACCATACCACACGCCTATGTGTCCAATCTACAAAACGTTCCTAATGGGATTTTTCCATTGAAAAGTGCCTTTGTAAATCAGGCCATATGGCGCCTTTAGGGTAGGGTGCTGCTCCATAAACTTCCTAAATAAAGGAAAAGTAAAAAAAAATACAGAACAACGTGCGGATGTGGATTGTCGTAATATTTAAAAACCTTCGCATTGCAGCATGTATTTTGAAGGAGATACTGACATTTGTATATAACAAAGCCCTAACCCTGTGACAACTAACATGCAAAACACACCACAAGAACTGCATTGTTTTTTTTTCATCAGTGACCAAACCCCTCTTCATTTTGCACCAACCTTGTTGGCTTTGTTTATGGTGTGAAAGCTGTCACATAAAAGCCTGCAATGTTCCCTCAGGGCTGACAAACCGTGTTAAGATCCACACTGAGCCACACAGCGATGGCACGTGTGCTCTCTGGCAACAGTCAGGGGGAAAGCGAGCAGAGAACTTGCTACCGCAAAGCAGGCCCACCACAGCAGAAAGGGCCCTGTGCTGTGTGGAAGGGGGGGCCCTAGCACAGGGGCCCACTCGCCATTTGTCTGGCTGACGACCGTTAGATCCGCCTCTGCACCTGTCCATGACTTCCTGGTCCTGTGATCGTCATCCACTTCCGCGTATGCGCGCTCTCTGTAACCACGAGAAAATCGGATGCCCTCATTTACGCAGCTGCAGTAGAACGGTGAGTTCGCTGCGATGAAATCGGCTCGCTCGTTCCTCACTCTTTCACTCTATCCTCATCTCCCGACCCCCAGACTCTAGAATAGTCCCCGCCTCCTTTGCTACTCGTGTCCGGCCAGTAATTGAGTCTCTAAGAGCAGCAGTGGCGACGCCTCCGATCGGTTACAGCTCTTACCATGAGATTAGTAGAGGGCTGCATGTCGCACCGATGGCTTGCCAGGAGGAGGTCTACCAACTTGGAATTAGTTTGCCCTATCACGGCAGTCACCTGATTCCGTCATTTCTCCCCTGCACTGGTGAGGGAGCTGGCAGTCCTGCCTGGATCACTGTTAGTGTTGATTCCCAATACCCTCGACTGGAGACAGTAAGTGAGCTTGTGGTGTCCAGTAAGTTGAGATCCAGGCTTGCGTTCCTTCGCCCTCTCCCAGGTGGCTGCCGCCATCTCTGTCCATGGATCCCAGGGCCCGAACACTTCTCCTCGGTGCAAGTCTGTCTCGCTCTTCAATTTCTTTGGGTTGGGTTAGTGACCCTTAGAAAAAGGATGGTGATGGCAGAGAAGCCCTGGGGATCCCCCATATAGCTCCTCTGGGGTGAGCACATTGCAGGTGGTCTCCCTCGGCCCCCTGGGCTTCTCTCGTCCTACTTTACAGCGTTAACAATTGGACTCCAGCACACCTGTCTGTAATCCTCATATCCCATGTGATTACGAGAGTGACCTTTTTCACAAGGGACAGGCGCCATTGGGTTCATTGCGCGATGCGGGAAATACATCTGTGTATGGGACTGCTGGGCACATTTTGATACCGCATGGGTGGTAATTGACTGGCAGAGTCATCGGCTTCATTACGAATTTGGTAGTAATTTTCAGTTACCATTACCACCCTAGATCTGCCAGATTACAAGTGCTGGTAATGTGCTATTAGTGCCCAGTCATGGAGTCCATTGCAATTCTAGAGGAATTGCCATGTGTGGTAATTCCACCTGTGATAATTCCTGCAATTTATGGAGGTAAGGTGGTATTTTCGCCACCTTAAATACACACTCTCTGTATAGCGGTGCAGCAAAAGTGGTGGTAATTATGTCCCTGCACGTTTTGGCACACCGGCATACTCGTAATGAACCCCAAATTAGGAACCATGCAATTTTCATGCACGTTCTGCACAGAGCTCATGGGGTTGGTGCGATTATATGTCTTTACATCGAAAACTTTCCAACAATATTGAAATGCATCGAAAGTTATCCAACGAAAACTAAGGAAAGAATGCATACTGGTTGGTGCATACAGTTTGCTTCTGCTTCCCGCAGCTGCTCTGTGCAAAACATGCACATGCAATTCTACATGTATTGGATTGCATGCAGTGGAAGAGCCAGGCATCTGCAGGGGTTTCTGCCTGCTCTTGCGCCTGCTACAGTGTGGACTCCATGGGGGTTCATGGAATTGCTTTGCTCAATGCACAGGCATTGCGGGCAGCATTTCTGATTGGCTTTAAGGTCTGCCCAGTTTTCTGTACAGAATGACCCGCATTTATATGGTCACAATTGCATGGAGAGTTCTGCCGATGCTTAATTACGTGTGTAAGCAGGCCACACCGTGCAATGTATGGGCACAAACAAAATGACCCCCTGTGCGGTCTCCCTCCATTATGTGTTCATGCAAAGAAATGCAATGTAAAATGTTCTTATGGAGCGCCCTATGACATGTTTGCTGACCTCGCTGCAGTGGCCTCTGTCATTAATGAGGGTCGGCGAGGTTTTAGGGGCATAGCAAGAGAGGCAGATCTGGAAACGTTGGTGTTGGTGGGCACAGATCAGAGGCACCGGGACCTGAGTGCCAGTCTTCTTCAATAGGTTTGGTGGGGAGACACTTGGGAGTGTGGAATTCGAAGGGGAGAGCCCATGAACTGCTAGGCACAGGACATTAGGTCTTGTTAGCAATGGGTGTAGGCAGGGCTCCAGATAAGGCGAGTACTGGGCCTTTTTATGCATGAAAATCTTGTAAATACGCCAGCTTTATTATTTTCCTGGGTACATTTGTATCATGAAACCTAAGCCTTTCTCCCTCTATTCAGGATTTTCAAACTTAGGTGGTGTTTAACTGTGACTGTCTGAGTACAAAAATTGCTTTGTGAAACTTAGGCCTTTCTCTCTCTATTCAAGATTTTCAAACTTGTGTCTCCCTCCTGTCTTCATGTGCTTTTTGTGAGCTCTTTAGTCTGAGTGTTGTCTTATCCGGTTGTTCTAGTTGCCTGCCTCCCGCTATCCTGTCTGCCTGCTCTAGCTGTCCTTTCTAGTGTCTCCCCCTCTCCTTTGCACCTCTCCCACCTACCCCATGGTGTTCTCTGTTTCTCCTATCTTTTCCAACTGCTTCTCCATTGACTATACTGCTCTCCTCACTAAATCTGGTAGGAAGAAGTTTAAAAAGGATATCCTGGTCTCCAACCCAGGCCTCCCTATCTCTGACACCAGTGCCTCCTCCAAGGAAACTTTCACCGACATCCTCTTTGTCGTTCCTTCACCTGACGTATGGACCCTTCATATGGTCTCTGTGCTCTCTCCTTTCTCCTCTTCCACCATTAATGGTGCCACCCGCTGGGATGCCCTCCTGGCATCCTTCCATTCCTCTAAGGTCATCATTAATGTTTACCGTCTTGGTCCAAGGCCCTCAAGCCAACCTTCACCTTTTTGATATACGCCTCCCACGCATGATCAACTTCCTTTCTTCTCCTGCTGTCCCCTCTCTCACTTCCAGGACTTCCTCATCTCCCCCTTCTGCCTCCTCTTCGGCTTCCTTGCCTTCTCCTTCCCTCTCTGCCCCCTCTTGGGCTCCTTCCACACCTGGAAAGGGCGTACCTCAGAGATGTACCCCTCCCCGGAAGTCCTTCAAGGATGGCAACCTTCTCCATATTGCCACCCTAAACTCTCGCTCTGCTGTCAAACACTCCTCTGATATCTGCCGCCTTCTTGAAGAACTTGACCTTGATGTCCTCGGTCTCACTGAGACATGGTTCACGGCCAGCTCTATCACTAGTTTTGACACACACCTGCCTGACGGCTACAAGATCCTCTCTGCTTCCAGGTCCAACCGCTCTGGTGGGGGTGTAGCCCTGATCTTCCCGAGTTTATTCCTGCCTCTGTCATTCCTACGCAGGCCTACTCCTCTTTTGAATGCCTCGTCTGCAGGCTCTCTCTCTCCCCTAACCATTCCCTTACTGTGGCTACTATCTATCGGCCACCTGGTCAGATCTCCTCCTTCCTCTCTACAAGATCCTCTCTGCTTCCAGGTCCAACCACTCTGGTGGGGGTGTAGCCCTGATCTTCCCGAGTTTATTCCTGCCTCTGTCATTCCTACGCAGGCCTGGTCCTCTTTTGAATGGCTCGTCTGCAGGCTCTCTCTCTCCCCTAACCATTCCCTTACTGTGGCTACTATCTATCGGCCACCTGGTCAGATCTCCTCCTTCCTCTCTGAGTGGGTGGACCTCTCCTCCTCACTCCTGGCCACAACCACTCAACTCCTCCTCCTTGGGAACTTAAACATCCACCTGGATGCCTCCTGTCCTCCCTCTTTACTCTTTCGCGACCTCTGCGACTCTCTCTCACTCAATATTCTCCCCTCTGGCCCGAATCACTCTGCAGGTCACATGCTGGATGTTCTGATCTCCTCAGACCTTCCCCTCTCTGTTCCCCTCTCCACTCCTCTCTCCTGGAGTGATCACTGTCTCCTCTCCTCCCACCTCACCCTCCCTACCCCTCAGGCCAAGCCACTTACATCACTGCCACCCACCTTCTCGGTCATCCGACCCATGGAGCGCGTGTCAGCTGAGGCTTTCGCCGCCACCTTCTCACCCTCCCGCTCTGGCTGACTCACACCCTGACACAGCCCTCTCCACGCTCCACTCTGCTATATCTGATATTCTTGATATCCTTACCCCTGTCATGAGAATCTGCCTGAAGCCCAAAGCCAAGTGCACCTCCTGGTACGACTCAGATCTCGTCACCCTAAAACGCAAGTGCAGGGTGGCTGAGAGGAAATGGCGTGCTTCATGTACATCCTCTGACAAACTGGCCTGCCGCCTGCTCCAGAGGCAATACCGACTCTCTGTCCTAACCAAGAAGAGAGCTCATATCCAAGCCCACGTCTCTGAGGGATCTAACAACTCAGCTGAACTCTTTAAAATCTGCAAGGAACTGGCAAATCCCGCTGCTGTCTCTACCTCTCCTGTCCCTTCCCAGGCCCTCTGCACGGCACTGGCCGCTCACTTCATCTCTAAAACTCAGGACATCCTGTCCTCACTCTCCTCCAATCCCTGCACTCTCCCATCTCCCGGCTCTACCTCTCCATCTCCCGGCTCTACCTCTAGCCTTTCTCCAGCCTCCTCTCCGCCTTTCTTCCCTGCCTTTCCCCTGTTCTCTGCAGGTGAGGTTTCTAGACAAGTCCGATCTATGAAAGTCTCATCAAAACAGGTTCACCCCTGTTCCTTCAAAACCATAAAGGACCACAATGACTCCCTGGCTCCTGCTCTGGCTGATTTCTGCAATCACTCCTCCACTGGAGTCTTCCCAACCACCCTGAAGCACTCCCTTGTACACCCCCTTCTTAAGAATCCCTCTGCCGACACCTCCTGCCTGGCGAACTATCGTCCCATCTCCATCACTCCCTTCCTGGGCAAACTCTTGGAGAAACTGGTCATCTCCCAGCTTAATCTCCACACTGAATCTGTTGGCTGTCTTCATGACCATCAGTCTGGCTTCAGAGCTGCCAGAAGCACGGAAACTACTCTCGTGAACATCCGTGAAGACCTGCTCTCCAACCTTGACTCTAACACCCCTTGCGTCCTCATCCTCCTTGATCTCTCCTCTGCCTTCGATACGGTCAACCATATCATCCTGCTCAACCGTCTCCGTGATAACCTTGGTATCACTGGTCAGGCTCTGGCGTGGCTGACTTCTTTCCTCTCCAACCGACCCTCCCAGGTTCTACTTGGGTCCTTCCTCTCCGCTATATTTTTCTCTACCTGTGGTGTCCCCCAGGGGTCTAACCTCTCCCCCTGGCTGTTCAACCAATACCTGGCACTCTTGGCCCACCGCATAGCCTCTCTCTGCCACAACTTTCAGTGCTACGCGGATGACACTCAGCTCATCTTCTGGCTACCCTCGGCCTCCTCCTCTACTTCCCTCATCTCGGACTGTCTGTCTGCTATCCAGGAATGGTGTGCCGCCAATGACCTCTGCCTTAATGCCAGTAAGACTGAGATTCTCCTCATCGGCACACCCGTTCCCTCCTTTCCTGTATCTCTCTGGTCGGCCTCTCTTGGCCCCCCTCCTTCTCCCACCTGCAAGGCTAAAAATCTCATGGTCATCTTTGACTCTACACTCTCCTTCTCTCCTCACATCTCTGACATCTCTAAGAAGTCACACTACCAGCTGCACCTCCTCAAAGGTATTCTTCCTTTCTACTCCTTCCCCCAGAAGCTCACTGTCTCCAGAGCTCTGTTTCTCTCCATGCTGGACTATTGCAACAGCCTCTTTCTAAATCTGCCTTCTTCTACTCTCCGCCCTCTGCAACTTATCCCGAACAGAAATGCGAGACTTGTCCTTGGCCACAAGCCCAAGGATTGTATCTCTTCAGGACTGAAACCTCTGCACTGGCTCCCAGTGGCTGCGAGAATTAAGTTCAAAACCCTCTGCATCGTACACAAGGCCTTCTGGGGTCTGGGGCCTCAATACCTCCAACTCTCTCTTCCTAAATACCTTCCTTCTCGAGCTCTTTACTCATCTACCTCCAATTCCCTCGGGGTCAGTTGCTTCTCCAAGCAACGAGTTGGTGGTAGATCTCTCTCTTCGGCTGGGGCCTCCCTCTGGAACAGCCTCCCTGCCTCCCTAAAACTTGAGGAGAACCATCTTCGGTTCCGTAAACACCTCAAAACCTTTCTCTTCGCATCCGCCTTTTCTCCTCCTCTCCCTTGCTGATTTCCTGGTTGACACGGAAACTGCACTGGTTACCTGGCCACCAGCTGATCTCGCGGCCCAGGTCCACTCCCCCGCCAGTCGCACTCCTGTACTGCCTTCCTGGCAACCCCAGCACTTGGTGACTGTTTTCTGCATCCCTACGGTCCCACTTCCTACACTTAGCACCGGACGTCTGCACTTACCCTTTCACTTGCCACCTGCTGGCCGTAATTCTATTTATTGTTATTTATTATTGTTCTTATCCCATGTACTGCACTGTCCTCATCCCCCTCCCTCCCCGCTCTTCTCCTCCTTCCCCTTCCCATGCACTTGCGCAATCTGAATGACACCTGGCCCAGTAGGATCGTTGTCTGTTTTCCCCCTGCTCCCCCTCCCTTGCCTCGTTGCACCTTGAAACAGCGCGTTATAAATACCATATCATATCATATCATTTACACACAGGTCTAGAGCAGAGGGCAGTGCAAAGGTCAAGTTACTTGACATAAGCCAGAAGGCTTCTTGTGATTTTTATCTACATTGATGTAATTGCAAGCCACCTCTGAAACAGAATGTATTTCTCTGAAGCTTTTCAAAAAAATAAACTACACACTGATAAAAGGAGTGGTTTCTTTCCGTTCAGCTTCAGAAGCACTGTGCATGTGTTTCTAGAATTTTAGGATTGTATAATTAATAAGATGGAAAACTAAATTTCAATTGAGAATTCCAGTGCTGTGTGCATAATCATGCAGAGGCAGATAATTTTTACACTTCTAATTAAATTTACAGTCTAATTATAAAAACAGTGTGTAAAGTGATGACTATGCACAGTCTAGTTTACAGCCATTCAACCTTGCAGTCAATGGGGTACATTACTATAAATGGTCAGTGGCAGCAGAGTCTTTGCTCAATTGTCATTACTCTGATCACAGGTGTTGTAGCCGCTGAAATCTTCAAGACTACAAATAAAACATCCAAAACCTGACTCTCAAGAAAGCGCAAGCGCTGTTCAAAAACAAACAAATGAAAGTTACATTGGTAATTGGAATAGAAACTCGGCAAAACCTGTCCCTGTGATAATCCAGATAGGTGTGTAGCGCTTCATAAATTGTTCGTCTTACATCTAGGTACTGTGATCATTATACCTCTGTCGATACTCAGTTAACCAACCTCTGAAGGATGTTAGCCAATAAGATAGCTCAGCCGGTTGAGCACTCGTTGCTGCAATCTCTGCGTGATCTGTGGGTTGCAGGTTCGAATACCGGCAAGTCCAACTCAGCCTTTCATCCTTTCGAGGTCGATAAAGGAGTACCGACTTTGGTTTGGTGGTAATTGTGATGAATATGTTCTATGTACAGCACTTTGCCAAAAGAGCTATATAAGTAACCATGTGACCACTAGATTAGATATAGAGTTTAGCATGGAGTCTGTGCCTCTCTGCACTGTTGTATCATAACACTGGCATACCATTAGGTAGTAATAGCTCCAGGAAATTAGGACTTTCATTAAACATCAAAAGACACTTCTGCTATCGAATCTCAAAACACACAATACAAATTCATGTATGCTTCACTATATAATTGGCTAGGTTTTTGTGATTTCAACATTTAAATATATACAGGAGAGATCAAATGGCCAGAAATAATGAAAGGTGTATTCTGTCACAATGCAGAAAGCTGCCGCATAGTAATGATTTCGATACAGTTTTTTCAGACATCGGCTGGATGTCGCATACATTTTACTCTCTTGCGAAGGAGAAAAGTCATTTTTACTCTCTTAAAAATCACATTTACTCTCAAAGTTTAAAAATAGAGAGTAAAATACTCCCACCTCAAAATCTTATCTGGAGTACCTGGTGTAGGGGGAGTGTGATAGGGCGCATGAGGGGTGCATAGTCATAGCCGATTAGTGTTCATGTGCTCACGGCTGACCCTGGGGAGGTTTTCTGTGGAGGATCTAAGGTGGTGAGAGATCTTAGACGGGAGTCGACAAGTCATGGAAAAGAGGGGAGTCAGCCTTAGTAGGCAGAACAACCTGGGGTTCTTCCTGCATTCTGCCCTCTGCCCTCTGGCAGACCGGTGTCATTTTACTTCCTCAATTTGCCACTGTCAATCTCTCGCTCCCTCTCCCATTCTCTCTCCCTCTCTGTCCCTCAGGTGGATGCAGGTTGCCCCATGCAACAAGAAGCTGTTAATTGGCAGATGTGGGAAGGGGGCAATCTGAAAGCTCCACTGAGGACCATAATCTACATGCCGAGGGTTATGGGAGGCAGGAATATTTGGTTGAGAGAAAGGGCTGCTTGAACTATGAGGACACCAGGCACTCATTTCACCTTCCTTGATTTGTTGGTTGGCAGGGTGAGAGTCACCTGAAACCTGACTCCAGGCTGCTAAGGCGCTGTGCTCATTGGCCAGTTGTGACAGGCAATGCTAGATGGGGAAGGAAACTGTGTTTCTCTGGTGTTTTTTATTTCAGGGCTCTAGGCAGGGGAGAGAATCCATGGTCATTCCTCCCGGAGGTCTACCCCGGTGCCTCATACACGCCTCAAGCTCCTACACATTGCACACAGCCACAAGGCAAAATGAAATCCCCTCACGCACTGGCCCCCACTCACAGGGTGGTGAGGCAGCTCCATAACATTGGTTTCAGAATGATGCAGAAACCTTAGGGGGTTCTTCAGAATGAAATGAGGAGCAGAAAAGGCAAAAGGTGGAGTGTAATACAAAGCTAGGAGTACCATCCCTTGGCATAAAGGGGGCGCCAAAACTGCATGAAGGTTAACGAAGCATGCTGGCTGTGCAAGAAAGGGAGATGAGTGAGAGGATAGGATAGGATAGGATCGGGAGACCAATAAGGGCAAACCAAATTTGCACTAACTCTGCCAGCAGATGACCTGTGCCTGGGCTCCCCTGCAAGCCTTGTGCAATAGCTAAATAATGAAACCAGAGGAAAAGTAGGTCTGCAGTACGCAACCCATTGTAAGGGCTGTCCCTCTAGAGATAGGAGATGACTGTTAGGGATTGACATGAGCACAAGGTGTGAGCTGTCCCAGACAGGGGTCTCCTGGAGCCAGGGTGGCCTCACCCACTAACTGCTGTTTACACTACAGAAGGGAGTGGAAGTGGCCGAGCTTTCCAAGGAGTGAAAGGGGAGATGTCTTCCACCCACCTTCATCAGGAGAAATCCCAGAGACATATTGTGGGCGTGGGTGTGGGTGACAGGTTGTGTAGATGAATGGTCGTGAAGGCGATTTCTTGAATCAACATCATGCAGGTGTTAGCCATTTCTGATCCAAGATTAAAAAAGCCAGTAGGCAATCCATCAGGAATTGCAGTTATGTTACAGCTAGAACAAGCACAATTAGATAACTTTTTTTGAATGTGCAACACAAATCCATCAACTGTCAGCTAGTAAACCCACTTGCTTGAGATGATGGATGTTGTCTACTAATTTAAAAACCAGCACAGCAGAAAAACCGCAATGTGTCATAATCATTTTCTCCCAATTTGAACGAATACATTAAATTTGAACACCAGTATTACATAACATGCAAAGATTGTACAAACCATGCGTTGATATAGAAACCATAAAAAAGAGCAGCATGGCCCCTGTTCATCCAGGTAAATTGTGACATCAGGTGCTCATCAATAAATCAAACAATAACATGACTATTCTGATCAGAAATGTGTTAAACAGCATAAAAACAGCATCTTTTTCTAGTCAAGGAAATTTGAATAAGCCACACACAAATAATTTGATCAGGGGGCGCACACTGAAAGAGAGACCATTAAGGAGCTCATTTTGCTCCTGGACGTAATTTGGCGCCAGGGAGCCGTTGCATGTAGACCTACACGTAGGCAGCACCCCGTTGCAAAATTTTAGTCACTTGCATGGTGGAGTGCAAATGTGCAGGGCAAAAGGCGGCCTACACCCGTCTACACTGCCTTTTGCCCAGCACATTTTCACTCCACCGTGCAAATGAGTAAACACTGCCGGCACGCATGGTAGGCAGCGTGTAATTGTAAACGCTGCATGCCATGCGTGAAAGGCAGGCAGCACTTACAATGGATTCCTATGGAGTCTGCTGACTTTATTCTGGTGCATAAAGCTGGCAGGCTCAATAAGGATCCTCAGCATTTGCGCCAATGATGGGGCACTTGTATGGCAGAGAGGAAGGGATGCGGCGGAAAACGCAAGTTGAGTTCCACCCCTCCTCTCCACCATACAAATTAATTAAAATGGGGCGTAACGTTAATGGAAGGTGAAACAGCCGTATGCAAGGCTTTTACGCCTTCCATTACCCTTATGCCCATTGAAAATGAACCTCTACCTGAAAAAGGATAGAGAACAATGAAAAATAAGGGACTACAAAATGCAATCACAGCCATATGTACGTTATATTTGTGGGAAATCATTGCCTGTTCTCATGGTATGATTATGCTGGTTTAGTTACAGCTAAAAGGTCTCGATTGTAAGATCCCCCCTGCAAGTCCCTGGTTAGCTCTTTGGGAAGGCCATCTGAGGAGTTCTAGTTTCAGTTCTCCTTTTAATCCTGCGAGCTTTCTTTCTTGGTGCAGTTCCAGCGGCATCTCCTTCCAGAGCGCTTGGCCTGTGAGATGCTAGTAGTCCTGAGCCAATCTTTGATTTCTTGACCTGGAGAGAGTGTAATCCTCTGGCTGTGATGATCTCCGTGGCCTTGATTGCTGGTGATGTGATGGGAGTGTGGATCGAGTAGATTTTATGGGTGATTCTTTCCATGTGTATGACGTGTTTCTCTTTGTAGCTGTTTTAGGGACTTGTCATGAAATATCAGCCGGCACAGGAAGCACCCTACGGCCCCAATATGAGACCTGTAGGCTCAGCGAGGGGCCTTTGGTTGGGTCCTTTTCTCGACAGGCCTGAACAGAGACTACCAGAGCATCTCCACTCTCGGCACAATATGGCGCTCGGTGGAACCCGTGCTGCCAGGTGCATGGTGAAGCATGAGGGCGTGTAAAGCTCCTCCATGCTTCCATGGGCTCATGTGTATGTTGCTGCTTGGGAAGTGGTTAGGATACGTGCCTTCAAACTTCCAATTAGGAGAGGTCATGAGAGCTGAGTTCCAATACAATCTCCTCCCAACACATTTTTTAGTTGGTCTTGTGTTTTTTATTTCCTTGCCACCCCTTTCCATCCTCCCACTTCCCTCCTTACTATGAGTCTTTAGTGTGCAAAAGTGTCATGGTAAATTAAATTAAAAACATGTTGCCATACGTTAGGTAGTAGACAAATACACTTTGATGTCCGGTATACGAATTGTGAATATTAATATTTACCTATGTGACAATGTCAGGAGTGAGGCCTTTTTTGAAGTACCAGATCACTGAATACCTTGCACAGACTTCTAATTTTGGCAGATAAGGCATAGTGTGATAAAGGTTGCGGGAGCCCTCACTGTGGTTAAGTGGCGAAGGCCGGGTTTGAGAGCAGTCTGCAATTCAGGAACTTGAACACCTCTCTTGCCAGATGTATTTGATAGAAACACTGTTTGCAAAAGGTCTTTTGAAGATTTGGTTTAAAAGCACTATCTGTGGAAGGCATTGTAAACATATGGTGATAGTGTTTTGCAAACTGCTGCTTTTGCAGAACTTTCACAATTGTTTTTATTTTTATTGTGTGTATATTTGGGCTTAGTGTTCAAATTAGCAAAAGGCTTTTATTTCAGAAGCTAAAGATCAAGATTATTGTGACTGTCAAAAAAACTATAGCAACTAATAACTACGTTTATCAAGTGCTGCTCACTACAAAATGAGAAGGTAGTCTCATTAATGTACCCCCTGAGTCTTGATTGGAGGGATGAGCAGACCAAAACTGTTCGCCAGGTGTAGAATAGCAGGGAATTGTATAGTAGAAGTAGAAAGTTGAAAAGGCAACTGAGCAGGTTGGGAGACTTTGCTGAGATGTTATATGTTTAAACCTTCCTGAAAATCATGTCTTCTTTCCAATTCCTGCAGCGACATGTGCTATAAAAGTGGTCTTTTGGCTTGGGGAGGAGTACTGCTCCCATGCGTGACTCAGTGTGGGAAATGTTTCCTCCATAGCAGAAATCAAAAGCTGGAACCCAAGAGTATAGGCACAGTAAGTGAACATATCTTAAAATGAAAGATACAAATGTAGTTCACTTGACCTTTCCGCTTAGAAGAAAGTGCAGCAGACTAAAGAGCATTGGCCTTTCAAAAAAGAAATCAACAACAGAAAAATAACCTAAGAGAGGACATTTTTCTTTAAATACGATGGCCAAGAATAAAAGGTGCTCACCTTTTTAACCCAGCAATGTGTAGTGAAATATTTCCTACAAAATCCCAATACGAGCATTTGCTTTGATGATCATTTTATGTGTCTTGTGGATAAGTGTCTGCACTGGAAGCATGACAACCTGGCTAAAAGCATGGATTGCCGACCTCAAAAACACACAAGGATGTTGCGTCTGCCCTCATTTATTCTTTACTTGTACCCTGAAAAAAAACACATGGTCACGATTAGGGAAAAATAACTGCACCAGTCTCCAAGGTTGGAACCTCTCTTGCCACATCCTGGGCAAATATTCAGGACTCACTTGCTCTCTCATCATTCCCCCTCCTCAACCCCATGTCTGTCTTTCAACAATACTCTGCTTTATAAAGATGACTTGAAAAGTGCACATACCATAGTAAGGTACCCACTCAAATATATAAATCATTACAGAAATATGTTAGGCCTAAAGTGTACAATTGTGGCATTATTCCCCCATCTTGACTGGGAGACTACAGATACCAGAATGCAATTCATCAAAATACTAAAAAAGGGCCTTTGATTTTGGCTGTTTGAAGTGTCGGAAGCAGCCTTCTAACGCACTGGTCGTGTTTTGCAGTGTGGAGTGCGGAAAGCGGCGCGGCTTGACGCTTTCAGTTCCATTGTGCTGACGCTGCACAGACCTTTCTTCTAAACCTTGCTGAGCAGGAGCTGAGCTGAGCCAGAGCTGGAGCTCTGTAAGACTGCAGCACGGAAGCAGAGAATGCCGATCTAAGTGATTACAACACTACGGCTCAGTAAACTGCGATCTGTAACTGTAAGCACACGTGAGTTAGGGGGATAAGTTTAAGTCTGCGCCCAACTGGTTGTTGCATCCCATTAAACTGGCGACAAGCTTTGTTCCTAATAGAGCACACAGCTTTATAACTGCATCAACTTGCCACTCTCCCCACTTCCTACTGTGACGACCCTTAATTAGCGGTGAGTGCAAATGGCATTCTGCAATAAACGGGTTACTGGCATAAGTTCTAGATTAGGGGAAGTGCTTAGGGGATGTAAGAGGAGGCAGAGTGTGCCTTGGTCATATATCAAGCAAGTGAGCTGAGAGTGAAGTCGTGGTTTGGCGGCCTGGTGCTGGGTGTTGGCTTGGACCTTAGCTACTTTGTGCTCCTGTTACCAATACTAACGCAGAGTGGGGTAGAGTGGAACACAGTCCTTGAAGTCCAAGCAGGACAACTGCGTGCAGCGGTTGCCCGATTTCATCAACCTGAAACAAAGCCTTCACTCGTGCGAACTACGGTGAATGGTGAGTGCCTTGGGCGACTTTCTTTTTCTTCCAGGTTTGTAAGCACTCGCCTTCCACACCTGTACGATCAACTCTTGACAAATAAAAAGCGCGTCAAAGGGAGGTTTGGTCAAACTCTGTAAAGAAGGCTTACAGGCCAGCCACTACCAGGAAGTCGATGGAGACTGCTGGGCTAGTCCCTTTAATCCTTCGAACCTCGCTCCGATAACTGTTGGGGGGCTCTATCCGCGCCCCCGATGCGGTCCCGCAAGCCCCGCCACACATAGCACACGGAGACACGGTGTTGCTAGTTCGGGCTTCCCGGTCGCTCTGCCGCGGCCGGGAACGCCCCCTTTATTTAAGGGGGGGTCATCGGGCAACGCCACACTCCTCCTTTTCCGGGAGGATCAACAAACAACACAAACCTTTCAACTTTATTAACCCAATAACCACACTTATGAAAACTTCACTGCACACCCAGAAGAGCAGAACCCCTTTAATTGCAGCCACCCCCATTAGGATCCCCAAACTCACTGGCCATCTGTCCAACAACATAGTCACTGAGGTAGGCGGGCTTCCCACGCCCAGATCGCTGGGGGTACCTCCGGCCTACCTCCGGCAATCGATGTCCCTCGGTTGCTTCACCTCGGAGGGGAGACTCCGGCACCTCGTCCTGGAAGCTGTCGTTGAACGATGTGTAGGGAGGATCAGGTTCAGGGGGGGTTTCAGTTCGCGAATCCCCCAACTTCTTGAAGAAGCTGACGTTCCGGGTGACGGCCGACCTGCCATCAGAGGCCGTGACCATAGAACCTTTCACCGCCACAACGTCCAATGGTTCGGGTTCGTAGGGTAGTGAGAGTTTGCCCTGGGGATGTCTATTCCGGATTAGAACCTCATCCCCTGGTTCGAGCCTCTGAGGTTGAAGGCCCCGTCGAAGATTTTCCTGCTCAATCCGAAGCCGTCTCTCAACCTCAACTCGCTGATCATCAATGACCCCTGGTTCCCTGTCCCCCGCTTCCGGCAGCAGTCCTCGGGGGCATCTCCGGAACAGCACCTCCGCCGGGGCCACTCCGGTGGCGGCATGTGGAGTGGTACGGTACACACGGAGAAATTGATAAAGGGCCCGTTGTAGGGATTGGCCTTGTCCCTGAGCAATTCGGAATGTTTTGTTCAATGTCCGCATCAGTCTCTCGGCATCTCCATTTGCCCGGGGCCACAGTGGGGACACCTTCCTATGATGTACTCCACAGCTCTCCATCAGCTCAGAGAATCTCTCGCTTTGAAACGGCGAACCATTGTCGGAACAGAGTGTGTGTGGAAAACCATGGGCCGCAAAGATCTTCTCAACAGCGATCACCACATGCTCGAATGCCACGGACTCCACAAACTCAACCTCTGGATATCTGGAGTATTCATCTATTATCACCAGGAAATGAGTCCCCACTGACGTCGAGCCAAAGTCCGCATGAACGATCTCCCAAGGCCTCGTGCCCCTAGGCATGGCCTCAATGGCAGGCTCCCGTTGGAGAGGGGAGGCCGCTTGACACCACACACATGCTGCCACGAACTCGTCGACCTTTCTCTCCAGCTCGGGAAACCAAACCTTCGAGCGGAGTCGCGCCTTGGTCTTGGCGGCCCCTTGATGTCCGTGGTGGGCGAGACTGATCACCTCGAGGACCTTTGATTGTGGAACAACAATGCGGTCCCCCCGGAGCAGCAGCCCGGAGTTAGAGAATGATAACTCTTCCTTGACCTTCCACAACTGTTCCAGCGATGCTCTAGCTTCTGGTGTGCGTCCGGCCACTGCCTCCAGAATGGACTTCCAGGATCCGTTGTGCATCGATTGTTTCAATATCTGAAAACACTCATCTCCTGCTGCTGCCACCTCCAGTTCCTCTATGGACATCGCATTTGGTGTTGCCGCCTCCACAACCATGCGTATATGACTGTCCGCTTCCTCTTCACAGGTATCATACCCCTCTCCCCCACTCGCTCCAGGATGGCGGGATAAGTAGTCCGCCGCATTGTTGGCTCCTGGTCTGTAGACAAGGGTGACGGAGTATTCAAGTAGGGCAAGCATCCATCTCTCGATTCTTGCCGGGGGTTTAGATGAGGACCCTGCCAGTATTGGAATCAGTGGTTTATGGTCTGTGACCACGGTCACCGGGTGCCCCAACACGTAGAGCCGGAAGTGGCGGCAGCCCCATAACACCGCCAAAGCCTCCCGTTCAATTTGGGAGTATCTCTGTTCCGTGTCTGTGAGAGCCTTGCTGGCATACGCCACCGGTCGAATGGTCCCAGTGATGTCTATTTGGGTCAACACAGCACCCAGCCCGAAAGGGCTCGCATCGACCACAATTTCCGACTCCAGCGCTGGGTCGAAGAATGCCATAGTGTCCTCCATGGTGAGAGCACCTTTGATGTCTTCGAAGGCAGCTTGTTCCAGGGAGCCCCAGTGCCACAGCGTATCCTTCTTGGTGAGCGCCCGAAGAGGTTCCGACCTTGCGGCCAGATTCTGGATGAAACGCCCACAGTACGTGACCATCCCTAGGAAACTCCTCACCTCCGTTACCGACTCAGGTGCTTTCGCCGCCTTAATGTCTTGGACCTTCTTCGGATCTGGCGACACCCCGCCCTCCTTAAAAATGAACCCAAAGAACTCGATAGACGAGCGCAGGAACTCACATTTCTCCCTGTGAAGGGTGAGGCCCAGCGACAGAAGGCGGTCTAGAGTCTTTCCCAGTCTCTGCATATGGTCCACCTCGGTCTTGGCAAACACCAGAATATCATCGCTGATATTAAGGACGCCTTCCAGATCTGCCAGGGCGCCCCTGATGATATTCTGGAATACCTCGGCGGCCGACGACACTCCAAAGCTCAGCCGCTTGTACCGATACAACCCCCGATGAGTAGTGAAGGTTGTAATGTACCGGGACTCAGGGTGGAGTACGACCTGATGATAGCCAGCTCGGAGGTCCAGCTTGGAGAACACCCGAGCCCCTTGGACCTCAGCAATAATGTCATCGATGGTCGGTGTGAGGTGCCGCTCCCTCCGGATGGCTTTATTGGGGAGCCTCATGTCCACACAGATGCGTACTGAGTCGGGTTGCTTAGGTTTTCTGGCAACCACAATCGGGGACACCCAGGGTGTTGGGCCCTCCACTTTCTCGATGATATCGAGGTGCACCAAATTGTCCAGTTCTTTGTCCACCAGTTCTCTTAGATGGAAGGGCACTCTGCGGTGTTTCAGCGCAACAGGTTGCACGGACTCATCAATATGCAGTCGGATCGGTTCTCCTGTCATCTTACCGATCCCATTGAAGAGTTTAGCGTAACGGTCAAGGAGGTCATTTATGTCCTCTCGGTGCACGGCGTATGCAAATCTTACGATCCCCAAAGCTTCCGCAGCCGCACAACTGAGCAGGGTATTGCTACTGACTGGGGTTACGTAAAATCGAGCCTTGATGTGCGACCCATCATGCTCCACCTTCGCTACAAACGCCCCATCCAGTGGTATGGGATCTTGACCACCGAACGCACATATACGGGCTCTCGGCGTTACCAAACTTGGGGGGGTCTAAGAGAGTCATAATGTTCCCTGGCCATCACATTAACAGAGGCACCTGTGTCCACCAGGACTGGGACCGGGGCGTTGTTGATCTCAACGATACACCGTGGCTGCCTTCTGCTCTTCCCTTTGAGCATCTCCACACTCGAGACAAAAAATATGTTTTCCTCGTCCTCTTCATCAGCCACCTCCGCCTGAGGATCACCCTCACCCTGTTCCACCTGGGCTACGCTGGGCTGCTGGTATTGGCGAGGTGCCCATATCCGAGCCTGACCTCTCGGTACCATCACGGGCAGGGCTGCACGGCACACCCTCGAGAAGTGATCTGCCAGTCCACACCTCCCACAGACCTTTCCAGCCGCCGGGCACTCCGCTGCGTGAGGGAGGTCATAGCCGCACTTTTGGCATGACTCACCGGCTCTTCCTGCCCTGTCTCGGGGCCCTCCGCCCGGACGCCTCGCTCCTCGGCCACCTCGCCACACGACGCACACCTCCTCCGACCTCACTGAACGAGACCCAGACTCCATCTTGACAGCCCGGGCTTCAGCTACCTCATGGCACCGGCCTAGCTCCAATATGCGTGGCAGCATGATGCCAGGCTCCCTGAGGACTTGTCTCCTGAGTTTCCCCGACGAACATGCTTGAATGAGCATGGTGCGGATCATGTCGTCCGCATCCCCCCATGCACATCCCAGAGAAAGGCGGCGTAGGCGACCATAGAAAGTGTCCAGCGTCTCCTCCTCCTTTTGCTTGGCCGAGAGCATGACAAACCTCTCATAGTCCGCGTTCGCAAGAGAGAGAAAATGAGTAAGGAGTGCCGCCTTGGCCGCATCATACGTGTTGTTGGCAGGCGTAAGGGACTCAAAAATGTCTTGGACTGCGGATCCAGCCGAATACAGCATAGTGGCGATTCTGCTGTCATCATCCGTCACGTGTGCCGCCCTGAAGTACATATCAAGACGACTCACCCATCTCCTCCATCGAGACCCCATGCTTGAGGGTGGACCTGACGCGTCAAACTCTGGAATGGGCTGCAGAGCTGCGTGAGCGGTGGGCACTGGTTGTTGAGCCATGATGGGGGGTGCAGGTTGGCCCAGCAGCAGACCTGGAGGAGCCTGAGTCCCTGGGGGTGCAGCAGCCGGCTGTTGGGCGGTCCGCGGGGCAGCCCCCTGGCCACGATCCTGGGGTTGCGACGTTGATGAAGTGTCGTCGTCTGAACCGTCAGATCCGTCCATGGACTTGAGCGCACAGGCACCCCCACCTACTGCGTTGGGGGCCGCAACTCAAACCCACGACCATTCAGGCGTTCGTGCAGCAGCCTCAATCTGGTCACCCCAGCACACCACCAGTCCCCATGGGGTAAATCCGGCAAGACCCACCACGCCAGGTGTACCTGATGATGAAGGAGATGAAGAAAGAGATGCACCGCACACTGATGATGAAGGTGATGAAGAAGCTGACATGCAACCACTATTGACTGTCCATCCCAATTTAGGAAGTTCCAAAAATTAAGCCTGGAGCATGGACTGGTTTCAGGCAAGCCCAGTCATACCAATCCTTCTCCGAGCTTCCACACGACGTATGAGTCCCAGAAAAACTCAAAAATCCATAACAAGGATATGGGCGTGCAGATTGAGCTACCCGCTCTTAATGTGTCCAAAAATTAGGCTCATAAAACGTTTCTGCTCCAAACCGGAGCCTGAGAAAGATTTATGGCCTCGAGACAAAATGGCCGCCGGCCGCGTGTGCGTCCTCGCGACCCGGCCTTGATCGGAGCGAATGTTCGATCCGCTCCGGTAAGAAAAATATCGTGAAGTCATTCACCGCCGGGCCCGGGTCTCCTCTACACCTCGTCGCCACTGTTGGGGGGCTCTATCCGCGCCCCCGATGCGGTCCCGCAAGCCCCGCCACACATAGCACACGGAGACACGGTGTTGCTAGTTCGGGCTTCCCGGTCGCTCTGCCACGGCCGGGAACGCCCCCTTTATTTAAACAGCACGCGGCGGCGTGACGTGTCACGCCGCCGCGTTCGCCCGTCATCGGGCAACGCCACACTAACGATGCAAGGGAAAACAAAAAATTATGCGCTACGAAGCACGGATTCCCATTTGAGGGGGGACCCCATCTTCAGTACTGCATCAAATCAGCCGGAACTCCAGACATTAAAGGAGCACGGACAGATTTCAGCACTCTTTCCACCTAAGCCATCGAAATTGTTTAGCCAAGCATTAAAGGGGGGGTGCGACCCCCAAAAACACAGTAATAATCATAAATGAAACACAACCAAAAGATTCTAGCACGACCATGGGCGTAATTTTAGGGGGGGACGGGAGTATTTGTCCCCCCCCAACTTTCATGGCACACTATTTTGTCCCCATTCATTTGAATGGGGCACTTTTTCTTCAGAGGTCATGTCCCCCCCCAACATTTTCAGCAAAGTTTCTCCACTGGGCACGACAAACATAGAAACTGAAATCTCTGGCCAGGTTCTGACGGAAATTGAAAACCATGCAAATGCCTCGTTCTTCGAAGCCTGTGTCATTCCTGAGAATGAGATACAGGCAATCGAGGAACTGCGAGACAGACTAAGCTACACAAAAAATCTTTAGTAACCAGGACACCCTGTCTGCCGTTATAGAAGCAACACTTCAACCAGATGTCCCATAAATAGATGATTCGACAATGTCACGTGATCAATCATCATTACTTTTTCACGGCAACAACTCGATAATCAATTATTCAACTGAGTGCAGAACCTTGTCTTTGGCTGCCCTTGACACCGTGCTGCAGTCTTTTATCCACCTGTATGATAGGATACAGTGGCACGCGAAGTTCGACTCAACACTCAATCACTGAATTAAATAAAAGCATTACTAACTCGAGATTTTGCATTACGCAACTCTCATCCTAGTCAGAATACTGCTAAGTTCCATTCAACAGATTTACGACCTATAACTCAGGAGCAAACAGCCTTACAAAAAGATGAGGATTCCACGAAAAAAATGGTGACACTGGGATCGAACACTAATACTGCTCCAACCTATTTAAGAAGCCAGACCCCACGGATTGACCTACCCAAAAGGAAGCATCGATCAACTAGAAGTCGGAAGCATCAAGATCATGGGCCCAAATAGACTGTTGAATCAGATCAACCAACGGACCATCTCAACATAAAGTTACGACACGGAGCGAAGCCAGAGAGTCCCTTTCGTAAAGGAAAGGAATACTTTCCAATTTTTGAGGCCATACGTGACTGTGATCATAGCAACCCACTAAACAGAAAAAGATTGCTATCTCTTCTCTAGTCGATCCAGCAACTTAACTAAATTTCATCAGCAGATACTACGTTTGTCCATTTGTTTGATCTCAACCATTTTGGTAAATGTGCGGTTCATTTGCATTCAAAAATTATTGAAAAACTCCTCATTGAGCAACAGAAAGCAATTTTATTGGCAGGGTTTGAATGTTATTATGCACGTAAAGCTGAAGGTCATAATATACTTTCTGCAAAAACGCCAATTACAATTACACGTCATTTTTACTCTGCAAATTAGTACATCAATGCCTCTTCCTATGTAGATCGTAATTGGGGTTGGCTTCCCTCAGTTTTACCCATCACAGGCTTCGCTTAAAACATGGATAATCCTGTGTTAGAACACAAGGGGGCACAATTCATTTTTGAATAGAGAAAAGAATGATGTATGGAACGATTTCAATTTGATCCTTCTCCAGGAAACACGGCTAACTTCGATACCTGTATGGGATGGTTTTCATGTCATGTCGAAGTTAGCAAGTTAGGGAATCAAAAGAAGGTCAAAAGTTGGTCTTATCACTGCAGTAGAAAATAGCAAATGGAATAAGTATCATTGAACTGGCAACACACAATGACTCTATTTGAATCACTAAGATCATGGACAGAAGAAAGCATCCACCGGCTTCTATATTGCTGATGATCAATGTGTATTTTAATCCATTCCATTCTTCTCTTGAGGCTATCCTAAATGAGATTGAAGATATTTTGGTAGACTGCTTAACCGCAAGTCCTAATATACGTGTGGTACCTGCAGGTGACTTCAACTGTCAATGTTCGGTTGGAGAATTTGAGTGGGATGACTTGGAAATTGGGATGAAAATCCTGCCTACATTGTGTAAGGCAAGAACTAATAATGGTAGAGTATGGTCACAATTCCTCTCCCGATGGGAATTTTTACAAACTAACTTGTTAAATTGCGGTGTTCTTAGAAACACACCCACTTGGCATAGTCCCTTTGCAGTATCATCTATTGACTACATATTTGTCAGAAACGTTGACTTGCAGCACCCCCCTTCCAAATTATTAAAACAAAAACCAGCAAGCATTACATTTTCTGGATAGCATTGACGGTTGAAGGTTTTACTAATACCTCAGTACCCAAGCACAAAGAAACGCTTGTGGTATCAAACTCGGGTGACAAGTTTCACCAACATCTCCAGAAACCAGGCAACGCTAATCGCCATCTATCAGAATGGTGGTACTCCCTGAGTGAGAGTGTTAAACGCAAGCAAACTTCTCTGGGGCAATTTCCTAAAATACTGGAAAGATTAAAAAAACAAAGAGCAGGTATACGCAAAAACAACAACAAAATACATTTTTTCAAAATAGACAGACCTATAATAATACCATACAAACTCAGAAACGTGAGCTACGTAAAGCTCTTAGAAGAATATCTAGATCCCCTAACACGAAGAAAGAAGAAAAAGACAAACAAAAAAGAATCTTAATTAGATGCCATCAGCGCTGGTGTAAACAGCATACAATATTTAATTATATAACATCGAATCAAGCCCTGCTAAATACATTTGTCAAGAAGGACACCAGAGCCATTTGGTGTGAACTAAATAACACAAATCATCAACAGGCAATGGTCCAATCAAGTGGAGTAAGTGAGGGTGATTGGGTGGACTACTTTTCGACCAAGTACACCACACATTCAACTACAGCTGTAGGTGCCATAGATCAAAGTGGTAAACCGTTACTATTCAATTTCGATCACCTAGACATTGAAATGATAATCAGCAAGTTAAAAAACACCAGAGCAAGCCCGGATGGAATAACTAATGGAATATTCAAAGATAATCCTGTCCTCTGGGCAGATATCCTATTTCATCTATTTAATCACATAGCATCCGACATTAAGTGTCCAGAGTCTTGGACAGAATCAATATTGGTCCCCATTTTCAAAAAGGGAAATCGTGAGGAACCATTGTGCTACTGACCGATTTCCCTGCTCGATAATTCATCTAAAAAAATGTCAAACTTAGTATTCAGAGATTTAAGGGCCTGGGACTAAATGATCAACATATTAAGCCCGCTGCAGACAGGGTACATCTAGGGCGTCGGAACAATAATCAGTGGGCTTTCTCCCACGCCTGTCTGTCAGATGTGGGATCTGACTCTGGACACTCTATGTATGTGGCAGCTGTGAACTTGACATCTGTGTTTCACAATTTCCACATCTCTAACTTATGGTCCAAATTGACAAAATGGTACATCAATCCCTGCCTATTGGCAATGATTGAAATCCTATACTCAAATAATTCAACAAGGGTCAGACTAAACACTGCAGGAGATCTATCAAGATCAATCACATTGAATAAGGGCATACGACAAGGCTGCGTGCTAGCACCTACTCTTTTCAATTTCTATTTTGCTGACCTATGGGAAGCCAGCAAAGAGTGGGGAGGATATGTTCTCATATGGGCAGGGCTTAAACTGAGGGGCATCATCTTTGGGGATGATATCGTCCTAATGGACTATACACCAGCCAGCCTCCAGCTCCAATTGAACGGGCTTAATCATTATTTGAAAGAAAACTCATTACAAGTAAACACCACAAAATCTTACATAATGGTAAGCTCTACCAAAAAGAAGAACAGGAAATATAACTGGGAACTGAATAATTCTCCAATTAAACAAGTCGACTCAATCAGGTACCCTGGATATGATATATCGGTATAAAAAAGAGAGTGAAACTGATGAGTTCGAATTGATAATAAGATCACCTCTTGCCTATTGTTGCTGAAAAGGGTCAAAAGTAAACTATGCACATACTCGATGATGCCTTTATTCGAGTTCTACAAAGTGAAAATTTCACCTATAGTGCTGTCCTGGTGCGAGATTATGAACATTTCAAACAGAAAGTTCTTCGATGTACTTGAAGGTAAAATCTTAAAACAAGTACTTAGACTCCCAGTCTCGGTACCAATAAGTGCAATAAGATTCGAATTGGGTCTCACATCTTGGTGGGCCCAGTACATTACTCGAAGCCTCTCTGTGATTCACAATCTAGAAAAGTCAGATCAAAACCCTTTAGGGCTTCACTTAAACATCCTAATAAAGCAGAACACCAACCCTTACTTAAGGAAATTGAACAATAGATGTGACAACTTCATTAAAATTATTGATCTGGGCGGCTCTGAGTCTGAAATAGCTGTGAAAAATAAAATAAAAAGGTGGGACAGGTCGTTGGATTTGTCCGATATTTCCCACCGAAAACTCTATAAGGCAAAGGAACTAATGTACATACCGCTCCCCCATTTAAGACCTTATCTAGCAGAATTCCCCAGTTCCCACTATCATGAACGGTGCCTGAAATTCAAGCTAAATTCCCTACCAACATTGGAGGTGGTGGGTCCAAAGCTGGGTGTAAGAAAGTGCAGAATTTGTGACTCCAACAGGTCTGAGTCATGATTCCATCTGGTAATGGAGTGCCCTGCATTCTTGAGTCACAGGATATGTCATTTCTAATGGTTTATTCATTCATCATCCACAGTTTTGACGAACGATTTATGGTACCGATTAATGACATCTTCCCAACTATCACTGTTGATAGCCTTAATTAAGGGGCAATTTGGAATTTTTGCAGCAATGAACAAGGTATCTTAGGCTTAGCAATTGTAATGTAATGGCTTTGCTTACTTGACAGATAACAATGAATGCATATTAATTATTTTCTGTAAGTCTTTGAAACATGTAATTCTAATTTAGTGATTTAAGGTTATTAGATGTTTTAGTTTCCTAATGTCGATTTAGAATTGAGAACAGTCAAATCTGAGTGTAAAATGTCGATTTTGTTGTGTAAATGTACAATTTGTATAAAAAACACAATAAAAAATTTAATTTAATGTGTTAAAAGGTTACCTGTTTGGGTTTCAGTGCTTGATAAATACATGGTTCATATATGATGTGATGAAAATATCACATTCTTCCAAAAATAAACTTTTTTGTGTGTTAAATATGAACATCTAAAAATAATGTAGATCATTTGAACAGTTTTGTTTGCCTATTGCATTTCTTAACACTGTAACGTTATGAGCATCTCCTCCAAAACAATTGTCTCTTACATGAGCCATTATTTGTAAATGTAACAGAAAAGAGCACTGGGAACATCTCGGTACCGCTCTGAACTTGACCAAATAGAAATGCCTCGTTAAGCAGCCAATTTTTCAGGAATGCAATGGGGCAGTGCTCATGTGCCCCACATGAGGTATTAGGGAGTTATTTGGTGGAATCACGCAATATTGGCGCTTTGTACCAGGTTTGTGAATTATTGTTTTTATTCATGTAAAATGCGTGATCATAGTTATCAAATAAGGAGAACTCTTGCTCTGGTGTTAAGCCATTGGTCTTTATTGTGTTGCTATTGGTGCTTATGCGTGTTTCGACCACACAAGGGTCTTTATCAAGGCTATGACATGCATAGATCATAAAACAGTTGTCGCACATTGATTCAGTGTCGTGTTGTATAAAATAGCATGAAGGCCACATTTGTGCAAAGGGAGGTGTGCAGTGCGTAGTGATGGGGTTGCTGACATGTGCATGGGTGTTATATAAACATGAATTCAGATCAATCAATATACAGATTGGAACTTAAAGTAATTACAGAATTGGTGAAATAATTTATAGGTTTTTGATTTGTCATAAGAATTGAAATAAAAGCTTTACATGTTTTCAGAAACGCCCACATATTTACTGTACATAATGTTGCACCAAGGACAGAAAGGAAAGAACAGAAGATATGTGGTGATTAGTATCACTTTGAGATTTTCTCCTGATAATCATGGTAATTAAGTAGTAAGAACTAAGCTTGCCATGTTTGGTTAGTCTGAGGGGTTGGAATGGTGTAGCTGGTTGCCTAGACATTTTCTTAGTATTTAGCACTGAGTAGTGCTTCTGTGGAGAGAGGGAGAATGGGGTTGGGAATGTGTTGAGAGCCATACCTATGGTTTACTGGTTCTAGCTTGAAGCTGAACATTTTAGATTATCATTGCGTCCAGGTTCAAAAGTGGTGATCGTGGTGGTGGTGGTGGTGGATGCAGTGGGTGGGTGCCTAAGGGTGTGTGTACCTGCGTGGGTACCAATCCAGATGGGATTCCAATTAACTGCTGACTGAGACTCTGCATCCGTCTATTGGTCTCAAGGAACAGTTGGTCTGGCGGTTGGAATGCCGGATCATTGAGATCATATAGTAGTCATTAAGAGCAGTGTGCTACCTGAAGGTTATGCCAAGATGGGTGAGTGGCGGGGGTTCCTAGGGCGTGGTCAGGGTGGGTGCCATGACTCATGAATCCTAGGGCTTACATTGGGTTGGAGTTACACGTAGCGCGACCCTGCGGTGCAGTGCCTTGATGTGCTATTACAGTTTCTGTATGGCCAGGAATACAATCGCATGGATGCAGTATATATTCATGAGGAAAACTTGGTTCCTATTTGGACGTAGGAAACAGCCAATTGATTAAGCTTAAAGGTCATCAGTGCGTGATCAGTCATGTGATGTAGACTTGTTATGGTCCGCGTCACTGATAAGGGATATTGGTGCTTTGTGCGTCGCATGAAAATACAAAAGTGAGCGAGCCATTTATGCAGGTTTAATTGTGGTTGTGACTCATCCCTCCCAGTGCAGTATTGCTTACCTTCGTTGCATGGCTGTTGGCAAGCGGGCACTTTCGGTACAGTAGTACCGGATTTTCTGCTCGGGTGGCAGCTGTTGTAAAGAATCATATGTGTATATCATAGTTACAAACAGACGTCCGCAGCATTACACGGTTTGCACAAATAATGTGATAGGGCGGATTAGCCGATGCTTCCATCAAGCATAGATACGGTGCGGAGAATACTCCGTATTGTGTTTTCCAAGACCTAAATTCTTACCTTATAAGGCACAATGCCTCTGTTGTACGCGACTCCTCGGACGATGGTCATTCCAATCCCAACGAGGAGAATTTCCGGTACACATATACTAGAGCCATGCTCATTGGCTCCATACAGAAGACTGAATGGTTGGACCAAAGTGCTGAGGGCACTAATTGGCCAAGCACCTCACATGGAAGTATGGAACAGGGTCCGGTTGCTACTGGTAACCCTGGTGTGGTTCACTTGTAAGCATGTACGAGCGCTCAATGTTGCGAATGCTTGGTTTGAATTGAGCCTGTTGTGTAAATGTGAACCATTCAGTAAGGTGTTATTGATGGTGGTCAGTCAAAATCTCGAAAACAAAATCTCGAATGACAAAAAGCCCGAAACAAAAATCTCGAAAAAAAAAAAAAATATCGAATTTTTTATTTATTTATTTATATATGTTTTTGGGGTCAGGTAAGTAAAAAAAAGGGGTAAAATAAAAAAAAATGAAAAAAAGGGGGGTTGGGGGGAACCCCCCCATTTTGGAAAAAAACACATTGAAAAAAAAATTCGATATTTTTTTTTTTCGGCCTTTTGTATTCGAGATTTTTGTTTTCGAGATTTTTTGATTCGGTATTATCACTATGAACCGTTATATCATTGTTATAGACACACTCTTGGTCCTCAGAAGGACTGAATCACTGCTTGTGTGTTAAGTGAAGTGACCCAGTGCCCGATGGCTATCTCAAAGATTAGGGTACACAAGCCTGATGATCGAGCATGCTATTGTTAAGGCAACCCAGGTTGAAGCCCGTGTTTTACGGTAACACAGAAATTATGTGTTGGAATTTATTGAAACTGTTAGGGGTAAAGGGGTAATGTTGTAATGGTGAGGTCCCTTAAAGTTGCACTATTGCAATGTCATGAAGAGAAAGCAATGGGAAATAGGTCATACTGCCTATGGTCTTATATATCTAGGTGTACACTTAACCCCACAGAGGTGAGCAAAGGTTAAGGTATGGGCTATGGAGCAGGCATATGGATTCCATACATACTGCCTGTGGTGGCTCATATATTTAATGTGCACCTTACCATACTGGAGGGCGAGGAGGGGTTAGAGTAAAGGCTGCTGCTCAAGGTCTCGAGTAGATTAGTTATTGTATATGTTGGTATAAAGCATACCAACTACCGAATTACACGGTTGTAGCCAGAGGATAGAGGGCTGGAAGCCAATATCTTCTGATAGTTACTATGTACCACAACCATCCTGTTTGGAAAGGTGTATGTTAGCGGAAAAAGAAAGACATTAAACTCATGTTCTGTATTTAGATCATTTTCCACATTCCTGGTTTTGCATATGAGTCGTGCCTCCTGCTGGCGCAATTTGAGTTCTCGGTTACCGCCTCGAGAGTCACATTTTACAATTTCAAGTCCCACTAATTTGATGTCCTCCTTGTTGTCCATTTGGTGCGCTTCCTGCCAATGGATAGACTGTGGGTACCGGGCGTTAGCTGTTTTGAGCAAATTAATATGTTCCCGTATTCTTGTCCTTAATTCTCAAATAGTACTGCCAATGTACTTCCGATCTCACACACAAATGATCACATAGATAACACATTTAGTTCTACAGTTAATGAATTGCGTGTTTGTTTGATATTGTGACTAGTGTTAGTTCCGAATTGGACTTTTTCTGTGGTAAGTGCGTGAGGGCACATGGAGCACGTCCCACATTTATATATTTGTAAACGCACTGCTTAAAAAAAGAAAAGCCACTGCAAACGGGTTTCGAGAGAGCCACAGGAGGTTGGGAGGCGACACTGTGGCCTCACGCGAGCTTCGTACATGGAAGCTGCACCGCCGTTGAGGTAGACACTGGTTCCTTGCGGTGCCCCTCTGACAGTGGGGCCCTGTGCTACCGCACACACTGCCCATGCCTGGGCCGGCTCTAGCAGTAGAGGTGAAGGTTAGGAACTGGTGGGGTGAGATTGCTGTCAAAGAGTACCCCAATGTTGCAGTCTTTGGAGATAGACTAAGAAATCAGGGGGAAAGGAGGGGCTGGAGCGCATGAGCATGGAGGGAAGGACATTAATTCTGTTTTAGGAGAGTTCAGCATAAGACGTCAGAGCGCCATCCTCTGGTGGCGAGGCAAAAGCCATGTAGAGATGCAAGCTGAGGGGACAGGGGTAACAGAAGGATAGGGGAAGAAGGCACATATGTGGAAGGACAATTTCAAGGAATACAGATTAAAAAGCAGTAGGCCAAGAACTGAGGCTCAGGGGCTCCCACTGGAAGGTGGGTGGGGTTCCCGCAGATAGAGAATGCATGACCAGCCAGAGTCTTGGAATCCAAGGTAAGAGAGGGCTAGGAGGAGGGAAGGTGGTCTGCATATAAAAAGGCTGGTCAAGAAGGGTGAGGCTGGCAGAGTATTTAGAGGGGTCAAAAAGAATGAACAGGCCAGGGGAGGGGAGTGAGCAGGGGCTACAAAGCGAAATGTGTGTCAGAGAAATGTCTGTGGAATGGCTCCCGCAGAATCGAGATTGGAGGGAGTTAAAAGGATTGATGATTTGAAGGTTGCTAGGGATCCAGCCTGGGAGTTGAGTGTTTTTTTTTAGGGCGAGGAGTACTGTTGTCCCTGGGTCAGTTGGTCCCGGATTATTGTGTCAGGATTGTCCCACGCACCCGGCACAGCTAGCCGACGTAACCTTCCCTAGAAAGGGTCCAAAGTCTCATCATCCTTTTGGCGAATGAAGCGCATGACAAAACGTCCGTAGTCAATGTTCGCAAGTGGCAGCGTTTGCTGTATCATAAGAGTTGTTGGGGGGTTGAAGAGACTGAAAAACGTCATGCACCGCAGGCCCAGCAGAATACAGCAGTGTTGCCAATTTTCTGTCATTGTTGGTCTCCATGGTCGCCTTGAAATACATATCCAGCCTGTCAATACACATTTTCCAATTGGGCCCCAGGCTGGATGGGGCACCCGAGATGTCAAATTCAGGCATCGGTAGCAGAGCTCCAGGTGGCCTCATTCCAGGCAGCAGGGCCTGGGGAGCCTGCACAGAGGCCACTGGAGGTACTGCTTGGTTGTTGTTATTGCTCATTATAACCGCACCCAGACGATGAAAGTGCCTACATCCGTGAGACAGTGATAAGTGACGCACACTGGATGATACTGGACTCCTGTTATCACCTGATGACTCCTTCTACCACCATTCAAACAGCAGGCCAGTGCATTGCCCCATGCACCCCAGAAAATGTCCAAAATTAAAACATTCAGGGGCATCTAGCATGCACCACAGTCCACAGTGGGCAGGATTGGCAGATGTTGCTGCTAAGGGACTACCAAACCACTCCAGTGGCTCCAAAAATTGAGCTGGGTGGGCCGAGGGGAACACACAAAAGAAAACTGCAGGCCTCCCCTAGCTCCTCACCTCAAACTCAACGAAACCTTGCAGAAAATGACTTCACAGGCACAGTACATGCATTATCAGCTGTTCCGCTGATGGGATTTCCAAAAATCAGGCTAGGTGGCGCACAGGCACTCTAGTAAAGAGCCGCGACCATCCCAAGCCTATTATACAAAATGGCAGCCAAACTGCGTGGGTCCTCTCCTCTCTGCGGTATTCAAGACAGTGAAAATTCAATCAATTAAGAAAAAAAATACACCGTCATCACCGCCGTGCCCGGGTGAACAATCAGATGCTCGTTGCCGCTGTTGTAACTCTCCGGTTCCGTCCGGAGTGCCTGTGAGCCCCCTCCCACCTACAGAGACGCACGCACACAGAAGTAGTTGGTTCGGGCTACTCGGTCGCTCTACAGCGGCCGGGAACGCACCCTTTATTTATACTACACGCGGCGGAGTGCAACGTCACTCTGCCACATGCGTGTGCCCCAAAGGGGCAGCACCACACCCGGTTCGAGGGTGAAGAGAGGGGGCAGGTTGGGGCAGGGAGAGTTGCCAGGGCTTTCATTCTTTGATGAGGGGAGTGGAGTAGTTTAGTTAGGGGCTATGGCTCTGTATTTCGGGGTTTCATAGAGCGCGCGAGCTTCGCGAGACAAGGAACCAGGTGGTTCTCTGTGTTGCTGAACGTAGCAGACGCATTGCTTCCCGTGCCATGGCGCACGCGCCCATGCAGACCGGCCGCCTCTCATTAATGAGCAGGGATTGTGGCCACGCTGGTCGGGATTTAGGTCACATGACACAAGGTCAAGAATCCGGGGGTAAGGGGGGGTGTAAGGGTGCATAGATGGACAGGTGAGCCTGTCATCACACGCACAAACGTCCGCAAACGCCGGTCTCTCCTCTGCGGCAGCCTGTGCTGTGCTCCCGCGCGCTGATGCACATATGTTTTCTGTCCCCGGCAGATGGCGTCTGTCAGTGCGTGAGTGTGGTGGGCAGCGCCCTCTGCTGGAGAAGAGGGGGGAGCTGTTATAACTTGCGCCTCATAATTCGTGTATTGTTTTGTGTCGCCTTTATTTCTCGTGTGCATCAGCCGTGCATTGTGTGTCAGTCTTGCCTACATTCAGCCCCTGCCTTCTCGTGCCGTGTTGGGGTCCCCCCGCGCCTCGTGTTCTTCACAGCGTGAATGTACCTCGCCGGCCCCCGTGTCCTACCTAGCGGCGTAATTCGTCGCCTCAATGTTCATAACTCATCTCTCCCTCGCCTTTTCTCTTTTCGTTCACTGCTTTCTCCTGCCGCTATTTCTATTTTCTCCTTAGTTGTTCTTGCTTTGACTTTCCGCACTGCACATCATTTCGTTCCTGCCTCCCTCTTTCCTTGGCTCGTGTTTCAATCCTGTCCATCTCACCTGTCAACCCTTCCTTTTAATGTGCCTCTTTCATCCCCCACTCCTCCTCCTCCCCCCCCCCATGATTTTGCGGCAGTGTCTCTCTGTCTCGCTCTCAAGCGGTGACTCAGCCCTCCCCTCCCCCTCTCCCGGGTCACATGTTGCCGGCTGAGCCCACCCCCTGCTCCCCATCCCGCCACCTCTCTCTGGAGCCTTCCTGGTGCCCTCGCTCTCCGTCTGGTGCCCACCTCTTCATCTGCAGAGGTAAGGCTGCGCCCTGATAGATGCTACCGGCCATGATTCGTGTACATATAGAGGTACATTTTGCGGTATAATTGAGTGCCTGGCTCGCCCTGTCCCATTGCGTTGTGCAGCCCCCCAGGCCCTCCGCCGCCAGCCTGCATTGCACCTCCCCATCACTGCGCATCGGGAGGCAGGGAACCCTCATTTCAGGACTTAAGCCTTCTCTGCCCTCGCCCCGCATCAGGACCAAGGGCAGGGAGCCCAGCCCCCTGCAGGGCTTCCTAGCAAGACACCAGCGTCCCCTGACCCCTAGCGGGATCCTGCCGCCCAACCAAGGGCAGCGAGCCCAGCCCCCTGCAGGGCTTCCTAGCAAGACACCAGCGCCCCCTGACCCCTAGCGGGATGCTGCCGCCCAACCAAGGGCAGCGAGTCCTTCTCTGCGGGGGGGCGGGGGGGAGGCGTGGCACCTGCTCCTCGCTTTACATGATATTTCTCCACTGGGGGGTGGGGTGCGGGGGTGTTAATTGTAGGGCAGCCACATTCCCGGCCAGTGCAAACTGCAGAGATCTGCCCTTGTCTACAATTCACAGGGGCAGCCCTCAGAAAAATAGGTCAGTGTTTTAATGCACGCGCGGGGCTGTGTTGCAGACGCCTGCTTTTAATCCGGAGGCTGAAGGTCTCAATTCCAATAGGACATCTCGGCAGGTTAATGCACCCGCTGCGGCGCACTGTGTGACGAGGGAACGCGGCTGTCTGGGAGACTTGGGGAGAGAAGTGAAGGAACAGAACGATGGAGACTAGGGGGGAGGGAGATGAGAAAGAGTAACGAGCACGGTAAGGAGGGGAGAGGGCGAGAGATAGACATGTGGACGGTAGAGAAGGGAGAAGAGAAAGAGCGCGAGTAAGTGGGTTTGGAAAAAGGGGCGAGGAAAGAAGAAAGAATGAGGAAGGGATGGGGAGTGTTTGGAGAGAAAGGAGGTAGGGGGCGATTGAGGGACATTGAGGAGCGTGAGGGAGAGATATGGAAAGGGATGCGAAATTAGGTGAATGAGGCAGGGGGACAGGAGTGAGTGACAGATGGGCAGAGATAGAGGGGGGGCGTAGGCAGTGGGTGAAGAGAGCATCGAGGGATATTGGGGCAGGGTAGGGAGGTGGGGAAGGGCACGATGTAAGAGGTAGAGTAAAAGAGCAAGTGACGCAGGCATTGGGGAGGGGGGTGGATGCGTGAAGTGGGCCCTCATGGTGCAAAGCCTCACCCAGACATATTTACACACAGACACACAAGCCCCGAGAAAAAGTGGTATACAACAGAAAAATAGCCAGAAAGGGGTTTGCCAACCTCCTTTGGGCTAACTGCACAAAAAATCCCAGACTTGCTTGAAGTGGAAAAGGTCGCTTTAATGTGACAGGCCACAGTTTACAAACACACGCTAACATGGCTCCCGTGCCTTATAGACTACAGATCCAGGAGCAATCCCCAAACACTTAATTCACCACTTCCTGCCCCTTATTCCCTCCCCTCCCAAATTCCTCTGAACCTTCATTCCTGCTTTCTCCCCCGTCTCCCCACGACCACACCCCTCCTTCTTCAATACCTCTTCCCCCTTTGCACCCCTGCAGGCTACCCTGTTAGTGCAAACAGCGCCACCCCCTCCTTTACCGTGCTACTACCCCTTTTTGCTTCCCTCAACAATCCTCCAAAGAGCCATGACCCCGGCACCAGAACCCCCCTGCAAGGTGTTCTTTCTGCCCTCCGCACTCCCTTCTGCCTCCTCCCATTTATGATGGCTTCCACCGCTAACCTCGTGTCCAAAAAATAGTACTGGTTCCCCATAAATAACAAATGATCCATCCTCCTGAAACACTTCAAAAGCCTCATATTTGACCTCTGTGCGTGAGTGTCTGCGCACCCCAGGACCTGCACAAACGGACAGCTCCCTGTCAATCTTCTTCCTCATCCGTTCCACCACCCATTCCTTCACAGCTCCCCTCCATACCCTCCTTGGCATGAACTCGGTCCATTCCAAAGCCGTACAACGTCCTTTCATCGCGGGACATTTTTGACTGTGAATTTTTTTTCTGAAAAAACCCATCGAATTATTTTTTTGGGGGTTACAAAATTATATATATGTGATGTGGGTGTTTGGGAATAGATAAAAACTGAAAGGAAATGGGGGTTGGGGGAGGGGACCACCCAAAAATAATGTAAAAATAATTCAATGGGTTTTTCCGTAAAAAAACTTGCAGTAAAAACCCCGCGAAAAAACATCCCGCGATGAAATGACATGGAACCACCAAAAGAAAGCCCGGCCAAATCTCCCTAAACCAACTAAAGTCCCTCTTCACCTTCTTTAAGAACGCCACACCTGTCACCTTAACCAAATCGTTCTCCCCAGCGTGTAACATCAGAGCCGCCGGCACCCCATGAAGCTCTCTCATACCCGCCGACATAGGCAAAAGTTGGTCCCACCTAAGCCCTCCCACCCCAGACCATCTCAACAAAGCCAAATCATAACGACACCCTAACTGGGTACCAAAAAGCCCTTTCGCTTGAGCTTTTCCTGCCCATTTCACTATGGAGTGTCCGCATATCCATATCCGAGGCAATTGACCACCCCTCCAAGTTGAATCTGAAAAAGAAAAAGACAATGAGCCTCCCTCTTGATAATTCCTCCGCCAAATCTCTGATGCACCCTTTATACTTAGCCGATCTCCAGCACCCCAGGCTCTTCACCTTCTCCTCAGACAAACCCATCCTGCTCCCTTCGGATGCCGCCCCATCCTAAAAGAATGAGTTCCAAAATCCTCCAACTTCTCAACCACTGTCAACAGGGCCCTCCTCACTACCCCCAAAACCTGAGCAGCCGTCACCCCTTCCCCGTTCTCATGCTGAAAAACCGGACCATCCCCTTCCCCTACATCTCTCCCACCATAGTAATCCGCTCTCACCGGACACAATTCCCTACAACCCCTGTCCAAATGCACCCAGAACCCCCTGTCCAACTGATCCATCTTTGATTTACACATTTTGATAACCACACTGTCTTCCGACAGACAGACATCCCTCCACATCAGTCCTCCCTCTCCGCGCCCCTTTAGTACCAACTCCCAAAAGTGCCCCCAAAAACAACCCCATAAAACATGTTGGAAACATGTCACCTTCCCACGGTGATCAGCATATGCCTTCAGGAACCTGGAAGCCCACTGACACTGGTCTCCTGCCGTCCTTCACCTTCCACTTTTCCCTCACCCATCTTTCCAACATCCTATGTGCCATTTACTGCACCTCCTCCCCTGCTGTCCTGGAAGCCCCAGAACCACTTTCCATAAAAAGCAGGGCTCGCCAGCTTCCCAGCTATCGTCACGCTGGACCAACCCCTACCCACACAGTTCAATATAAAGTCGATCACATCCCCCCTCCTTCTCTCTTCTGCATCATTCATCCCCTTCCAACTGCGCCATCCTCCACCCCCAGAAACTTAAACCATGCTCTCCTGTATGCAGCCGGCGATGATGGGGCCAGTGAACCCTCTTCTAAATGCAGGGCTCTCAATCTCCTAGCCACCACAGCTCCTCCAGGATCCAGTGCCCCTCCACCTCTGCTTCCATGGCCAGCCCATGGAATCACTTCCACTGAAGACTTGATATTGCATCAGCGATGCCTTTACCCTTCCCTGGCACGTGTATCGCCATAAGTACCACATTCCATTTCAGGCCCCTCGGCAGGAATTCCCTCATTAGCCTGGACACCCCTGGTCCCTGGTGGATTGTTTATTCACAATGTTAACCACTGCCTCGTTATCCACATTAAAATTCACTTTGTTATTCCATATCTCTCCGCCCCATTAGTCCAACACCACCAGCAGCGGGAAAAAGTCCAGGAGAAATATACCCCTCACCCCTCTTCCACTGCTCAGGCCACCTTTCCACGCACCATCTTCCCTTCCAGTACACACCAAATCCTCCAGCGCCTGACACATCCGAGAAAACCTGCACCTCCCAAGCCACTGGGTTCCCTTGTAGCCACATAGACACACCATTAAATTCCTCCAAAAATCTCAGCCACACCCTACAATCCTCCCCGACAGCCCCTGAAACTCTCACTCTGTGATGTGGGTGCCTCGCCCTAGCCATAGAATGGGCCATATTTCTACAAAAAGTGTGACCCAGAGCCACAACATGACACACAAAATTGAAATTCCCTACCAGTCTCTGCATGTCTACCAGTGTTATATTATGCATCGCTACCACCCTCTCCAACAACTGTACCAGCTTGCTCACCTTGTTTTTTGACACGCATGAGGACATAGTCGCGGAATCCAGTTAAATTCCCAGAAAAATCAGAACCACTGCCAGCCCCGCAGTCTTATCCTCTGCCAATGGCACTCACAATTTATGCATCAACGACTGAAAAACCTCCAGCATCCGCTGGCACGCCTCCTCACCTGCCCCACTGATGAACAGGAAATCATCCAAATAATGCAAAACTTTCCCAAAACCAGAATTGTAATTGAAAACCCACTGCAGAAAGGAGCAAAGGCCTTCAAACAATTCACATGACACTGCACACCCCACCGGCAATGCTTTGTCCATGTAAAATTGACCCTCAAACTACATCCCCAGCAACCAAAAATCCTCTGGATGCACCGGCAACAAACAAAAAGTCGACTTGATGTCACACTTGGCCATAAAAGCACCACACCCTTTCTTCCTCACCAAACCCATCGCCTGATCCACACTTGCACAGGACACCCCGCAAACCTCCGGGCAAATGAAATCATTCACAGACATGCCCTCTGGCCATGTCACATGTTGAGTCAACCTAAACTCACCGGTTGGCACAACCACTAAGGGGGACACCACCAGATCACCTGCCAAATCCAGAAATGGCCCAACCACCCTTCCCCCAACCACCTCCTTCTGCACCTTCACCTTTACCACCTCCGGATTCTCCCGTGCCAATTTTAGGTTTTCTGGCCACTGCCGCATCCTCGGGCCCCAGTACCCCAACTTAAAACCCTCCCAAAAACCCACACCCAAAATCCTGGCCCCTTCCCAATCCGGGTAAAAACAGAGCCATTCCACCCCCACCTTAACTGCAGTATAGGCCTTTCCCCACAACCCCTCGCCCCGCCCCCCGGCCCATCCCGCTCTCCTGTACAAAACATTGCATGACAGGATGCCATCCTGCGAATCTGCTTCACTCATGTCTGAATTTGCACACCGGCCTGGAGCAACACTCTTTATTAAAGGCCCAGCATGCTGCTGACAGCTGTCCCCTGCCTCCTCCCAATGCCCTATCGAGGACGGGATGACAAAGAAAGGACCGGTAAGGCACAGGTAAACCACTTTCAGTATGACGTGTTGGGGCTGGGCACGTGGGTGCCATACACCACAAACACAGGTCCATATCAATCTACCCCCCACAGCGCCTGCTTGTCCTCACCCATTCTTGCCCTGAACTCCTCATCGTACCTCACCCAAGAAAAAACTCTGAAACTTGTAAACGCTTTCCTAATCACATCCATATACTTAAATAAAGCTACACACCTCTCGGGGTACTTTTCACAGTAGACGCTAGCGTATATTATAAATGCTGATGTCCAATTTCCGATCGTAACCGGCACCCACGGCCTTGCCGCCAGCTTCCGTTCCTCTTCCTTCAACCCTTCTTTAGTTCTCACTTCCCTGTGTAACAGCTTGAACACGTCTACAAACAAACCAGCCCAAATATTCTCTTTTGTAGTCACCATCAAATGCATGCCCAGCGGCTTCATAATACCCATATGGAGTAGGTTCTTAGCCTTCTCTGTGCTCTCTCCCGTGCCTTCAGTAGACACTTCTGCCACCCCACGCGCCACAGAATCCAAAACCTTATCCGTCTGTACTTCGACCACGGCTACACCTCTCCCTTCCGCCTTCACCAAGGCACTTGCCGTCACACCCTCATCTTTCCCCCAACCCAGATGCGCCAACTCCCCCTTTTTGTGCTCCCCAGCTAGCCCTCAACATGAGCCATGCCACAGACCATTCCCTGCCCTGCTCACCTCTTGCCGCGTCCTCCTGGCCTCCACACCACTACTCCTCATTGTTTTCCTCATCGGGCTCCTACTGCAGGGACAAAAAACAACAGCAGTGTTCAGCCCATCTTCCCCGCATTCTCCCCACCCTCCCCATACCCCCAGCCGGCTGATATATATATATATATATATATATATATATATATATCTCCCTGCTTACTCTCGCTACTCAGCTTCTTCTTTTATTTTTTGTTAAATCCCTCCGTGCCATCCCAGAGACCCCCTGGGGAGCAACTCCCAACTACCCAGTACCACACCTGGACCTGGCACTGAACTGCAGGAGCAAGGTAGGGCCTTGTAACGTAGTTTCCCTTAAATATATATCTATTTTGTATACTGCTTGACTTTTATCCGTTTTATATAATAATATATATTTTTTTAAACCCCCAACCCTCCCAAACGACCCACTGCCGTAGCGACTTATGATCCGGCACGCCACCAAAGGCAGTGAGGGCCGCTCACTGCACTGCACCGTGGTGGGGCACAGTACGCACCGCAATCTGCAGTCCACAGCGGAGCTGCAGGCAGGCTCCTTGCCCCACCCCTCCCCTCCTGCCCGAAACGAGGACCGACAAGCATTCGGCCACAGCCCTGCAGTGCCGATCCCCCGAATCCTGACTCACACCCCTGACACAGACCGGGAACAGAGGGCGATTGCTCCCGGCACACTCCCCACCCCACAGAATCACCTGACCTCTCTGAGGGCCCTCAAACTCACAGGCTGAGATGGCAGTGGGAATGAGCCCGGAGGCTGCCGCTGCAGGAGGCCGGGTTATCAGGGCCATTCATTTCTGGTGCCTCGCTGCACTCTGCGGGGACGGCTTGAGGGGAGAGAGCGTGCATACCCGGGCCTCTCCCCGCCTGCACGAGGCGTCTCCCTTAGTCTACTGCGCGCAATGCTCAGAACAAGTGCCAGGCCGAGCTCAGCCAAGGCGCCCCGCTTAACACTTTCCGCTTCCATCACTGCATCTTTAAGGGCTGTGTAGAATCCCCCAAAGTGTGCATTGGGCACCGGAAGGACTATTCACCCCAGAAAGTATGACAAGTGCCCGCAGATGAGCAGTCAGTGGGCCGGGTGGCACCGAAGGAAGAAAGTCTGCACTTCACATATTCACCCTAACCCAACACCCTCACTCCTAACAGTTCCCTATCCACCCTTCACCCCTGAGGGATCACCCTTCTCATTTAACTGCTAACCCTTCACCCTTCATCCCTCCTAGCCCCTCACATCAGCCGAACCCTTTTACCCTTATCCCTTCACCCCCTTCTACTGTACGTCTTCACCCATAACCATTAACCCCCACTGCTAAGCTTCCATAGTAAACCTGGGCCATCACACTTTGAACTCTCAATTCCTAGCCCATCACCTCTAACCTGCACTCCCATCCCATCACCTTTAACCTAACAGTGCTAACAGACGCTTGTGACCTTCACCACCACAGCTGGCTGCTGGCCAGTCACTCCTTAATAATAACCATTCACCCATCCCTGCTAAACATGCCCCTACCCTCTAAAGTCTTCACCCCATCCACACTGTTAAACCGCCACCCTAACTCCTAACGTTTTAACTCAACCCTTCATCCCTGCACCTTACTCCTTAACATCTCCTTGTATTCTATAAAAGCAAGCACTGACCAAGCCAACACTTTTTGCTTTTGGCTAAGCATGGAATAGTCATTTGGCAGGCACTGCCATAACAGCACTTCCAATGCATATACTCTCAGTGCCTGGCAAATGCATATGTAATACCAGAACTTTAATATATGTAATTCCTATGCACAAGCCATTACTGACTTTAAGTGGATTTCACTCTTAAGGAACAGATACACATCAGGTGGCTGAAGGCACAATTGGCTCAGACATTTATATTACACAAGCAGCACATTTAAAACGGCAATTAAGCAATTAACTCTCAGCAGATGGTTTTAAAATAATGCTAGCAGGCCAAAGTTTGATGTTACTGCTTGATAAAGCTACTTAAAAGATATCTCAGGAAGCTGTGTTTTGGTTGGGGAGGGGCAGGTAGGGGGTGGGAAAGGCCATAGGTACTCAATGGATGAGTAAATACCCAAACAACACCTAAAGGCTATATGTCCCAATCACAGATGTCTTCTACCTCTTAGCTGTATTCCAATGAAAATAGTAGTCGAGGAAACTGGTATTTGAGGAAAAACACTCAATTAATGTGGTACATAAGCAAAAATAACACAAGTAACTGACTTGCCTATCACAAAAAAAGGCTTGTAGCAGGTTACATGAGCTGCAGGGAAGTCCCAGATGCAGAAATGCAATCGTTTTCTGGTGGGGTTTGATGTTTTTATCTTGTTGTGTGACATTCCCCTTGTAAACTATTTCAATTTCATATAGCGTGCAGCAGGACTGCAGGCACTCCCACAACTAAACAAGGAAGTAGAGAAAGCCTGCTGCGTGTGAAGGGCGTCTGCTGATTACTGTTTTTGCTGCTGGCTATTTTGCTATGAGCTACTTCGAGCATACTGCGAGGACACCGTGAGGATCACCTTGCTGGCTTGCTGATTCGCTCCTGCAACCTTAAATACCAGTCTCCGCCCACTTCAGGGAGCGGAAGACAAAAACAATGCAGACGCGCTCTTGCGGCGTTAAGCCTGCTGCATGTGAAGGTTGTCTGCTGATCACTGTTTTTGCTGGTGGCTACTTTGCTATGAGCTACGTCAAGCATACTGCGAGGACACCACAAGGATCCCCTTGCTGGCTGGCTGATTCGCTCCTACCCTTAAGGACCAGTCTCTGCCCACTTCAGGAAGCGGAAGACAAAAACAACGCAGACTCGCCCTTGCGGCGTTAAGCCCGCTGCGTGTGAATGGTATCTGCTGATCACTGTTTTTGCTGCTGGCTACTTTGCTACGAGCTACGTCGAGCATACTGCGAGGACACCGTGAGGATCACCTTGCTGGCTTGCTGATTCGCTCCTGCAACCTTAAATACCAGTCTCCGCCCACTTCAGGGAGCGGAAGACAAAAACAATGCAGACGCGCCCTTGCGGCGTTAAGCCTGCTGCATGTGAAGGCTGTCTGCTGATCACTGTTTTTGCTGGTGGCTACTTTGCTATGAGCTACGTCTAGCATACTGCAAGGACACCACAAGGATCCCCTTGCTGGCTGGCTGATTCGCTCCTACCCTTAAGGACCAGTCTCTGCCCACTTCAGGAAGCGGAAGACAAAAACAACGCAGACTCGCCCTTGCGGCGTTAAGCCCGCTGCGTGTGAATGGTATCTGCTGATCACTGTTTTTGCTGCTGGCTACTTTGCTACGAGCTACGTCGAGCATACTGCGAGGACAACGTGAGGATCCCCTTGCTGACTGGCTAATTCGCTCCTGTATCCTTAAGGACCAGTCTCCGCCCACTTCGGGAAGCAGAAGACAAAAACAACGCAGACTCGCCCTTGCAGCGTTAAGCCCGCTGCATGTGAAGGGCATCTGCTGATCACTGTTTTTGCTGTTTTGCTGTTTTTTCTGGTGATTCCAGGAGTTGAGTTCAGTTGACTGCCGCTTGCAGATTGACATCGGATTTAATATGGAGGAAGGTCGCCTCCTAAGAAGTTCGAGGAGGCGGCGTGACGAACCAACCTCTGACTTGGACTCAGACCATCCCAGCTTAATCACAACGCCTGAAGGTAAGCCTCCACCAGGAGGTTCTTCGAACTCAAAAACATTTGTTGCCCCCCCTTGTACTCCCATTCCCACCCTAACTCTGATAGCCTCACACAAGGGTCTGAGTGCGTTGAAACTGACACATCAGTAGCAAACACCGAATATAACCCCCATGCGACAGGCAACGCGGCGGCTCCTCAGTCCGCTTACCGCCGGTCAGAATTGCATGACGAAGTGGCGACGAGGAGAGAGCTAATTGAGGAGGTGGGTGGGGGACATACAGGAAAAACGCTACCCTCACCTAACAAAAAGCAGGGGAGGATTGTGAAGCCCATAGCCATAGAACATAGGGACCCAACTATACCTGACATAGAGATTCGGAAGGACTTACCTATAGCTAGCACACATGGGGAACCGTTAACACCGTACTTCGATTGTGAGACCCTGGATTTCCAAACTACAAAGAGTGTCACAGCAGAAATACACCACGTACCGTGCAAATTGGCTGCGGACACTTTTTTGGCTAGCACCCACCTGTGCCTAAGGGAAGACATTGCCCATGACTGTATCCTTCCCTTGAATGGACTTTTGCCTGACACTGGCTCTCAATGTTCTGATCATAAAGAACAATTATTGAATATATCTCTTTACGAAGAAACTCCACGTACGGGAACAACAAGAGAGTTGGAGGAAAACGACAAATTGAACAGTGCCACAACCTTTAAAGGAATGATAAAACCCAGTGTGGGACGCAAAGTAAACCCAAGAGGGAAAAGTAACAAAACGATTTTGAAAGCCCAGAAAACGACTAGAACAAAATCTAAGACACTCACAACTAACAGATACAAATTGAAAGAGCGACCGAATGGACAAAGAGTTTTAATTACTCAGTCAAAATCTCAAGAAAGAAGAAAAGAAATGATGCAAAGGAAAGTAACCCCTCCTGTTACTTGCCCCAGGAAGGAGTCTACAACGCCAGACAAATCTGGAACTTATAGGAAGATCATCCCTAAAAGAACCTTGTTATCAGGTAACCTGGCAAACTTTTTCTTCAGACACAAGTTACTAATTCAAGAGCCGTCAGAAACCGAACCTCTGGTGGCACTCAAAGTCTCAGACGCCGAGTTGCCGGAAATGGCAACAGATGACGTGGCTAGAGAAGACTCTCATCAACCTCCCCTTACTGGGCGAAAAGAGAATCTAGAGACACCGAAAACAACTAATCAAGCCACCAGATCGGTTGACCATCAACCATTGGTGAAAACCAAAAGCCAACCTTCACTGGTTTGGGACCCGCAGATGACAGAAGAAGGGGCGTTCACACCAAGTTCAAACATTGCCCCATTCACAACCTTGCCAGACTGCAACAAAACCAGAAAAAAGATGCAAGAGGTGTTCGAAGGTGATATCAGTCATGCTCAGGTTGTGAGTCCAGACAACCTCAGAAGGAACCCACGCCTTAGAAACACCCCTCAAGACAAACCAGCCATGGTGAATGGGAGACTGGGTTCTGGTGAACCTAACACAGGAGAGGACCACGTAAAGCCATACGTAACTACTCCTGTGGTTGTAATTAACAGACTTTACTCTGGAACACCACTACAAAACAAAGGTAGAACCATTCCCTTTGAACCACACGAAAGTCACACCTCCCAAGTATCTCCCATAAGAGAAACTCTGTGAGAAACCTAACCAATGGTGTAATGGACACGAGGACCCAAATCAGTTATGATTACCAAAACAAAACAACTACTCCTCTGACTAATTTACCCTCTATTAGAATCATGGGATCTTACCTCTAGGAGGTTAAGTGATCAAGTGTCAGGTGAAAATACAAGAAAGTCAGACCTGCTGTGTTATGTCAACAGTGACCATAGTCTTAGCACCATTCGCTAAGCTGTACAAGTCAATTCATGAGACCCTAAGAGACCAAACCTCAATCATTGCAACTATGAACAGTAAACTTCAATTCTTGGAAGGTTTTGTGACAGCTATGGAACTCAAAGGGAAACACTATGACTACCCAAAAAAGAAGCAAGTTCGCAAACAATTTTAATTTTTTTTATTTTTATTTTTATTTTATTTTTGGTAGTAAAAATTAATTTACACCTTTACAAAAATGTTTTCAAATGCATAAAATACATAATTAGAATATATATGTAAAAGTCTCGTTGATCCTTGAATGATTCGCAGTTTTAAAACCATGTCATAACGTAAAACACCTATTACAAATCTTACCACAATTCATCACATGATACAAAAGCAAACAAAACTTAAGTCACTTCTTAACTCCATTCGCTAAATTCGTACAAGCAAGCAAACACATTAAAAGAGCAGGTCATATGAGCCACGCATAGAGATGAACGTAGAGATGTCGCATCGTTACAAGTTCGTTCATATTAGGAGAATACAGAAAAAAGAAGATGGGATTCACAATGTTACAAACCCTTCATCCAGTCTAATATTCAAACTACTATTAAGTAACTGCAATTCTTTTTCCATTATGTTCACCAATCTCACTGTTGCCAAAATAATCGCTTTATGCTGCCCCCACATACAACGCAACCAAACTAGATTACGCTCATAACAAGATTTGGACCCCAAATCGTCTCCTAAACAGATGAGTCTTTGTGATTCAAAATACGAACAATACATAAATAGATGTTCTAGCGTTTCAGACTCATTTACTAAAGCACAAAACCTACAATGGTCCCATAACCTGAGCTCTTTATAACCAGACCAGTTCCTAATACGAGAGCTTGTGTGGATCATATCCATAAAACAAACCAGGAGGATTTTGTGGCCTTACTCGACCACTTCAAACTCAAAAAATCAAATGGGAAAATCCCATATCAAGTGTCGCGGCCGTGCTACAACGAGATGCTAGTTGAAAAATGCAAAATTGTCAGATGTCTTAAAAAAGCTGCAGCCAAGTCCAACCACGTAAACTAAAAACTGAAGCTAAGAATGCTACCCAAGAGTACAGAAACTGGGTAGCTGGACGTAAAAGAACTGTCCTTCGGAACGATGCAGAGAATATGCTCAAAGCTCTGACCAAGAAAAACTGAAGAGACTTCTGGCAGCTAATAAAAGAAGATCATTCAACCATCCACAACACTCAACAGAACTACGTTAGTGAGTCACAGTGGGACCAACACTTTTTGACTCTATTTAAAGATGGAGGAACACCTTTAACTCCAGTGATAGCGTTTAATTCTGAATATTGGGACCTGGGTATAATTCTAGAAGAGATCCAACTGAAAATGTAAAAGCTTACTACATCTAGAGCACCAGGGCCTGAAGGCCTAAGTAACGCAATGCTAAAAGAAAATTCTGAAGAATGGGCGACCTTTATAAATGTCGTCTTTGACAAAATCTGCAGAACGCAGCAAATCCTCTGTTCGTGAAAGACAGTCACGATCGTGCCCATCTTTAAAAAGGGGAAAAAAGACGAACCTCAAAACTATCACCCAATTGCGATACTGGACGTAATAGGCAAAATCTTTGGATCCTTCTTACTCGCCAAACTAACCGGCTGGATTACTATCAATGGCTGGTTCGATCCCTTTCAAACAGGCTTCATACGGAACATTGCCACATCGTGCTACTCAACATCTTAAAAGGCCAGAGCCATCAGGCGAATTCTAGAATATACATCATCTCTGTAGATTTAACACAAGCCTTTGACAGGGTAAATAAGCAAAGACTCTGGCAAAAACTTCAGAAGCGAAAGTGCCCGCAAGAAATGTTGCAACTACATTCTGACACCTTGATCAGAGTTCATCTAAACAGAGGAGGCCTTCTAAGTATGCCAATCCCAACTTGGAGAGGGGTCAAGCAGGGCTGTCCCCTTGCCCCTGCCATCTACAATTTCTATATTGCTAACCTTCCCGACTTTGAACCATCAATTCGGTCCTTTCCACCTAAGCTGGGAAAAACTAAACTAAGAAGACTCCTCTACGCAGATGACTTGATCATGATTGATCAAACAGTAGTAGGCCTCCAAAGACAACTAGACAGCCTCTACCGTTACCTGCTTGAAAACAACTTGGAGATAAACGAAAGCAAAACCAAAATCATTTGCCTTCAAAAGGCAAAACGGAGAAAGAGCAAACCAAGTTGGTTTTTGGCCGACAGAAAGATCGAGGAAGTGGATTCCATTGGATACCTTGGAGTAATTTTTAACAACAGCCCCATAAAGGCACCGGCCCAAGATTTTATAAAGAGTAAGATCACAATCTTGATAACACAGGGTCGTTTGATGGACGAAAGATTTGGAAGATTTTCCATCATTGGTCTAGTCAACGTCTACAGGAACAAGGTGGTTCCAACCATAACATATGGAGCCGAAGGTTGGATCCATATGCCGACAGAAATATGGTCAACATTGGAAGGTAAGTTCTGGCAATCCGTCCTAAATTTACCAAACTCAGCTGGAACTGTCAGAATTAGAAATGAGCTCACTCTAACTTCACTGGAAGCGATCGTGGATTGAAAGGCACTAAACGTATATCGAAAAACACTGCCTCCTTTCTGTGCATCAATATTCGAAGTGATCCAAGACGAAATTTGTAAATCCTCAAACAGGGTCCTGAACACTTGGGTTAGCAGCTGCCAAAAAACACCAGAGGAAGTCGGTTGCTCAGAAAGGGATCTGGTCACGAATCCTCTGAGAATCAAAAAAAGCTCTTTGAACTTGACTGGATCAAAACAACTGAGAAAGCAAGTAAAGTAGTTTGGTGGAGAACTTGCCTGCAATCCCAAAAAATGGAACCACCGGAGAGGCTATCTGAAAAGATTTCCGGACAGATCATTCAGAGACACCTTCCTCAGAATGAGATTAAACCTGTTAAATGCCAATGAAATCAACTACATTCAAGGAAGATCTACCTCAAAAACTTGTCTGTTCTGTGCACCAACTGAAGAGACCGGAACGATCAATCACTTGTTGATGACCTGTACGAGATGGGAGCCCTTGAGAGAGCTAAACTTGACCCCAATACTGAATAACCACGCAACAATGGACATGGAGGATTGTTGGAGGACTCTCATATGTGGAGAGCAAATCAAAACGATCATCGCCTCAGTTTCCATGATGGAGTCTATCACTTTAAACCTTGTTTAAAAGCCTAACGCCCAGGAGACTTCGGCCAAAGACTTACCACTGAACCCATTCTTTTCTTTCTTTCTTTTTTCTCTCTTTCTCTTCTTTTGGATTGGACGAAGCGGATGTATTGATGTCAAATGTTTCATTCTGAAAAAATTGTTCATTCAATTAAAAATATTAAAAATAAAAGAAAGTAGAGAAAGTCACACCTAGGAAGTCCCTGAAGTGAGTTAAACTGAAGCATTTGCCTTTCGGCCATCAAATCAGGCAGACAGAATTTATACAGTAAGGGTTACTGGGTTATAGTAAGAGTCAATTGTCAACCCTATATTTAAGAAGGACGATAGGTCTAATCCATCTAACTATAGGCCTATCACTCTTCTAGATGTAACAGGCAAGATCTTTGGTGCACTAGTTATGAAGGCTTTCAACACCTGGAAAAAAAGTATGGGACATTACAACAAATGGCAGGCAGGCTTTGAGAAAGGTATAGGTACCGCCCTGAACCTCTTTTTAATTAACCAAATCAAAGCAAGTGTTAAGTCGAAGCCTAGGGGGAGAGGGTACCTAGCTTCAATTGATCTCGCTCAAGCTTTCGACACCACTGAGACAGCTAAATTGTGAAAAAAGCTGCATCTGTGGCACTGCCCAAGGGATATAAGAGAAGCTTGTACGGTGCTGCATACTAATGCAAGCTTGTAGGTGAGGTTGGATAAAAGCGGATATTTATCAGACCCAATAAAAACAACGAAAGGCCTGAAACAGGGGTGTAAGCTGGCCCCCGCCATCTTCAACCAATTTATCTCAGATACACTGAATGCTTTTGATGACATCAGAATGTTTCCTCCTAGAATAGCCCGAGAAGCGGTGGGCCGTCTGCTGTATGCAGACAACCTAATCCTACTAGATCAGACACAAGTGGGACTGCAACTAGATGCTATAGCGGCATACCTGGATGATAATGGACTGAAAGTTAATGTTATAAAATCAAGAATCCTGTCTCTGGGAGGAAAAATTGGTCACAAGATCTCCAAAAAGCAATCTTGGTATTTAAAAGGTAAAAAAATGTTGGAGCTCTCGAGTATGGTTTACTTGAATGTCTGTATAAATAACAGTATAGTCGAAGCTCCTCAAGAAGCCAAACTAACCGCCTCATCACGAGTTGGGCGGGAACCATTAAATGCAGCGGTAATGCTATTACTGCCACATTTAAGGGTTTGCCCAATCACGAGTCTGGCAGCATTTACCCCAGCTCGGAGCTGGGGATAAACACTCCAGGAAATTTCCCATTTTCTGGCTCAATTTGCGCTGCGCTATTAGCGCACGCTAATTGTGCCGAAAATCCACCATTGGGTCCTGCGGACCCAATGGGGAATGGGGAGTTACAGTTACTGCACAACCTTTGATCCGGCCCTAATAGCGCCGCACTGGTTGGGGGTAACCCTATTAGCGCGGGCGGTATCCCTGTGGGAATACCGCTGGAATACTGCCCAACTCGTGATAAGGCCATAAGAGTGAAGATTAGAAGCCTGACCTTGCAGGCCTGAATATTCCAGCCGCAAGCACTGTAAATTTACACTGCAGCCGGTAATCGATTTCTACACAATGAAGGTGGCACCTACAGTCACATATGGCTTAGAAACTACATTCCTTCTGCCAGTGGAGCTATGGCCGAAGCTGGAAGGCTTCTTTTGGAGACAGGTTCTGTACCTCCCACCTAATTTGCAAATTCAACTATTGAGAGAAGATCTGGGGTTGGTTTCCTTGTATGCTATCACTCAATGGAAAACTCTAGCCTTCTTTCGTAAATGTCTCTTGGGTACACCAGAAGTTGGTTTCAAAGTATTGAATAAAGCCCTACAGGAAAATATGGATCCAGCGCTGTATATTTGGAAAAAATTCTTGTTTAAAGATTCTATAGAAGAAAACTCAATTAGGGAACCTGCTAAAGTCAAACAAAAACGATTTGATCAAGATTGGATCCACACAAGGATGGCCATAAACGTTTGGAACATAGACATAGAGGGAAGCCCCCATGATATTTGGAAAAATGTCTTTGCAAACAGCGGAGATCACAATTTATGCGCTTTCTCATCACTCTGATGCCTACCCAAGAACACTTAGTAGCAAGAAAAGAAAAACATAGTAGAACATATGAATGCAGACTTTGTAAAGGACAAAGGGATACGCTGTTTTATTTGACCTTAATATGTCCAGGTCTAAATCAGCAAAGGAGAAGATGGCTGGGGAAATTCTTCTCGCCGTCTCCTACTCGGACCGTGGAGGACTGGTGGTCAGCCTCGCTCCAAGGCAAATGCATTTCCTTAATGCTGGCCCTCCTATCATTTCTGAAAGAAGTGTTTGCAATAATAGACAAAAAGTAATGCTGTTATGGAACGTGACTGTATGCCTTTAGATTGTAATGTAGAATTTATAAGAAATTCATTAATTGGAGGTGACAAGGACCCCCTCTGAAGATGTGGCACTAAGATTTACTTTGTGGGAATAATTTCAGTCTATTTGCACCTGTTTTACCTTTCTTCTGTGTTTATTTTACGAGTTAAGGAAATGAAACGCTTCTTTCTTTTTTTCATTTTTTCTTCTCCTTGCCTCTTTTCTTTCTTTTCTTTTCTCCACTTTCGTATTTGACAAATAGCTCAAGGTTTAAAACTGTAAAAACAAATGCTAATAAATTAATCACAAAAAATATATATAAATCCCAAAGACCCCTGAAGTGTCTTTGGGATTTATGAGGCCATCAGTGACAATGAATTGATAAAAGATCACTGGGGAGAGTATGGAGTCGATTCCACAGGTGACTGGGTGGTGGTCCGACCTGCAGTGGCCCATCTGGGTGACTAGACAGTTTGGTGCTTGGCTTCGAGGTCAGATGCAGATGGTATCCAGTGAAAATCTCCTCAAGCAAAATGTCACCAGGAGAGGGCAGAATCTGCACCCTGACTAAAAATAAACACTTTCCCCGAAATTTAGAATAGTAAATAATACCAGTCCTAGAATATTTGGGAGCGTATTTTAGCGGGCAGAAAAAATAAATAGCCTCCCTGACAACATTTTGCAGGCAGGATTTTCCCATGGAATCTTCTGCTTGTGACTAGACTGGTCAGTGTGAGGGTGTTGAATGCGGCAGAGAGGTCGAGTAGAACCTGGATGCATAGGCCGCGTTGTCCTTGATTTGAAGAGCCATCTATGACTTGGAGGTGCTTGTGTACTGTCTGTTTCGCAGCAGCCAAAAAATTACAAAATCTTTACAGACTTGCACAGTTTCACTGCTCTTGCCACCTAACAAGTCAACACCTGTGTCCACTTGTTGTTTCTATGCCTTCAACAACACATTGTAGCCCTTACGCACTTCCTGCTCGTCTTCCCGGCAGTGAAACTAAACCAGCATGCATTTTATTGCTCAACCTCTAAGGCCAAAACTGAAGCTCAAACTCTACATGTCCTACTCCTTCGGGGAAACTCAGTGGTAGAACCACAGGCTAGGAAGGCTGGCGGGCGGGGGGGTGGCTTCAAGGAGTAGGGGGAACCTACAGGTAGGCGGAACAGGTGTCAGTTGTCACAGGGGTCTGTAGGTAGGGGTAATGAATTTAGAAGGAAAGGGGATATGAAAGGTAGCTGAGGCATGGATGTAGGCTGGTGGGGTAAGAGGGGAAGGTTGGTTATTGAGGGAGGCTGCGTGAGGGTAGCCCAGCTCAGAATGAGAGAGCGGCAGGAGGGTCTTGGAGGCAGAGGCACTACCTCCTCATTTGGAATGGAGATATATTTGCTGTTTGCAATGTCATTCTGACACCCTCGCCCGGTGGCACCCTGATCGGCCTTTAGGATGTCATGAGGTGGGCTGCGAAGGGGGGGGCTAGAATGATGCAGGTGGTACCCTGGGGCTGTGAGGGGTAGTAGGGCACATAGTGGGGATGGCAAGGGGATTTAGAAGGGGGGTCGCTCTGAAGGTTGGCTGGGGAGGATAGCCCACAGGGCCCTGGAAGGAGGCATGGTGGAGAAGCAGCAGTGGCAGGAGCCCGGGACGAGAGGCAGGCACCAGAGGTAGAGTGGCATGAGGACCCTGGATCAAGAGCAGTGGATAGAAGCTCCCTGGTGATAGACTGGGGTAGAAAGGTAGGAGGGTGTTGGTAGAGCAGTTGTGTCCCTTGGAGGTAGGGCTGTGGTTGTCTAGGCTCTACTTCAGTTCATACTTGGTGCGGAGTGGGTGTACAATCTGCGTGGGTTGTATTTATAACAATAGCTTTTTTAATGCAGAATGCTTGCATTGACATTTCCCCCATTTTGTAGTGCTGCCATTACCATGTGTAGCTACTCCCCAATGTAAGGATGCCCAGTTTATCGGCCATGAAAGAATGTCAACTTGAACCCAGCTCTCACCAGTGAGTGCTTAGCTCCTTAGCTGACCAGCTACCTAGTGTCGCTTGCTCTAGAGTCGTGGTGCTCAGTCTGGGGTCTGTTGTCATTTGCCCTGGAGCCTCTAGAGGGCAGTAAGTGGAGAAGAGTTGTGGTTGGCATGGACACAGCTTAGTGATTTCTGTGTGGTTTGGGAGGAAGAAGTGTATGCCTGTAACAGCAGGGAGAAGGTTTTTGTGAGTTAGTCTCAATGTTAGAACCAACTTTCTCAGGGTCACTCGTAGTTCCTTCGCATTCATTCATCACAACATTCTTGAGTTTCTGCCTTCAGTTCATCGTTGCCTGCTAGCTAATGGGAAACACCAAGACTGGCTCCAGGTGTCGGGCATGGAACTGGAACTCAACAGCTATGGATACTAGTGCTTTCAGAGAACTACCCACATGGCTCTGTCAATCTTTTCCATGTTCTGTGCATGCTATACTACTGTCCTTAGAACAGCCCTGGCTATGTTTATTCATTTGCATTAAAGATAATGAGGTTTTATTTGTATAGTGCTTTCACCAAAGCGCTTTACATAGAACATATTTACATACAATTGCACCCAAGCGAAGTTGGTACTCATTTATCGACCTCGGAAGGATGAAACGCTGAGTTTGTCTTGCCAGGATCCCAACCTGCGACCTGTAGCTCACACACAGATCGCAGCAGGGAGTGCTCAACATACTGAGCTACCTAACCGGCAAAATCATTTGATCTCCAACAAATATCTAGGCGAGGCAATGACAAATGTTCCTAGTTATTGGAAACTGTGATGTTGTAGCAGTAGGGTTAGAGGAGCTTGGCCAACAGTGGTACGGGGGGCCTGGAAGAAGACAGGGTGGAGTTAGGGGGTGATCCTCAGAGTGGGAGAGGTTGAAGCTTCTACCAACCCCTCCCACTCTAAGGATCACCCCCTTCTCCACCCTGTCTTCTTCCAGGTCCCACGTACCACTGTTGGCCAAGCTATGGCCCATGCTAAAATGTAAAACAGCACTTTTTGCCAAATTGGACTGAGTCTCGAGTCGGAGCAGCATAAGACTTAAGGTTGGTTTGGGGGGCAGGATGACGGGAGGTGGGCTCAGCTAAGCCCCCCCCCCCCGCCCTCCTCCACCATGAGTGAGTCATGAATATTTCCAGTCGACGAATGTTCAAAGTGGTGATCTGTGCACGTTCATGGCTCACTTATGGGGATGTTGTCCTTCCTCAGCTTTGGGGATTGGTCAGGCAATCAGGATTGACGGGATAGAGCTGCAGGGATGGGCTGATGCTTGGGAGCCAGTGGGGATGGGCCAGGTTATGGGACCTCAGGGGGCATTGCTCTGGGATGGGTCAGGATAAGTGGGGAGGGGCCGGGTATGGGTGCAGGTGAGCTTCAGAGCTATGGGTATGGGACAGAATATATCTGTGGGGTCGGCCGAGGGATGGGGAATGGTGTGCTTCCAGCTGTGGGTGTGGGCCGGGGAATAGGATCCGGTGGGATGAATCTGTGGGGATGGGCAGCAGGATGGGAACAGTGGGGAAATATCTGGGGTGGTGGTGGGCCAAGCTATCGGCATCTGTGGGGATGGGCTGGGGTGAGGGTTGAGGGATGGATTGCAGATGCTCTAAGAGAAGGCATAGCGCGGCTTGTGATGGGACTGGTAGGGGACAGAGGTGTGGGCACTGTGGGGCTAACAGTGGGAACTTGGTGGTGACCGAGTGAGAAGCTGTTGGGGAGGGATGCTGGGGATGAGAAGGGAAGAGGTTGGCGCGCTATGGAGGTACTTCCTGAAGTCTGTGGCGTGGGCTGGATGTGTCCATATGTGGATGGATCTGGCCTTTGTGAATCGATGGGTGGGAGTGGCCTGGGGTCCTTTTATTCTGTATCTTCTCATCTGAACTGAAGCCCCCTGTGCCTCTTTCTCCACAGGAATAATCCCCCAGTTTCCTCATCATGTCCATCCAGAAGATTCACGCCCGAGAGATATTGGACTCAAGGGGGAACCCCACCGTGGAGGTCGATCTACACACTGAGAAAGGTGAGAACCCCAAACTGTCCCCAACGCCAACACACACCCTGACCTCGATGAATGGATATATCTTGGCAGTGTGAAAGGTGGGGGCCGCCAAACTAACCCACCCATGACCTTCCCCATTCTGTGAATGTGGATCTGAAGCGCCAGGTGAAAGCCACAACAAAATGACCCTCTCCCGCCTAAAGTTAAGAGTCTTCCCAACTGTCGCCCTCTCCCCTTCAAGGTCAAATATCGAATGCTGAAGAGATCAGACTACTCTCCAAAGGGACCCTAGTCACTCCACATAATGAAGCTCCACCCCCTTAAATACCCCAGTAATTACAAAGGTGAGGGTCCCCCAAAATAAACACAGTAGCCCTGAAGTTCAGTGCCTCCAGCCTCACCGCAACCCCCCATATTTTAAGGTCTATGTGACCCCACTTGCCCTATTTACCCTCAGATGGAAAGCCGCAACAAACTGGCTCAGTCCCCTCACAAGACGAGGGCCCACGAAAACTGATCCTGTTCCCCCACTGTAGTGGATCCCCTCAAACGGATTTTACAATCCCTCCTCCTGAAAACCCCCCAGACCAATCCCGTCCCCTTCAAGTTGAGAGGCCACAAAAACGAACCTGAAACCTTCCAAGTGCGGACTGCACCAAACGGTCCCATATCTCCTTCATGATGAAAGCACCCTATGCACCCCTGACATTCCAGGGGTATGTGTCCCCCAAAAATGATAACATCACACCATAAGGTGAGGCCCTCCAGCCTCAGCATACTCTCCCACCTTTTTACAAGTACATGCTCCCACATGACACAGCTTGAGCTTAGGTTTGAACGGCCCCACAAACAGACACAAGTACCCCTCAAGGTGTGGGCGCAGGCAGACTAATCGTGAACAGTTAGAATACAGGAAAAGAGTAAACAATTGTAGCACTTAGGATTACAAGAGCGAGCAAACTAGGCTGGACCGCAATAAAGCTGCAATGCTGCGAGCCGCGTTGTAAGGCCATATTTGTTTGTCGGGAGACAGCTCCTCCCTGCAGACCATGTGACGAGAAGCGCCGCGTGGTCCCATCATATGGTTGGTAATGCATCGTAGAATAGTTGTGAAACAAGGCGGCAGCCATCTTGTAGCTGTCACAATGGTTGGCAAACATGATGGTGGCCATCTTGTGGTTGTCAGGCGAGGTGTAAGGTCTGGTTGGCACTAGACCCGCAATCCTCCATCGATCCTATACCGACCATCGTCGGGGTCAAAGTGTAACACAATGGGCCTCATTATGAACCCGGTGGTAGCCTTGCCGCCGGAGTTGTGGGTTTTTCCGGCGCTTGGCTTTGGGAAATTACTGGGGCATTACAGCCCCGGCGGTCCCGGAAGCCAAACCCCGGAAAAAGTAACTCCCCATTCCCATTGGAGTCTCATAGGACTCAATGGGAATGGGGAGGACGGAAGCACCAGCACTGTGTGCAACAGTGCCGGTGCTTCCGGAAAAGTCTGCGAGCAGGTGCCATTCCGCCCGCCAGGTCAGACCTGGCGGGTGAAAAGGCATCCGGCTCGCAGACTTGTACTCTGCCGGTCTGGTAAAAATGGTGCCGATGAGCCTACTGGCACCGTTCTTACCCGACCGGCAGGGTCGTAATGAGGCCCAATGAGACCCCACACAGCTCATGAATAGAGCCTCCCAAGCTGATTCTTAAGCGAGACCCCTGTCCGCAGCCCCTATACCCCGAAGGGTAAGAGCCTCCCTAAACTAGCTTACATCCCCCCTGAAGATGAGATCAACTGCTCCCCCAACACACTCCTTCTGAAACTGGGTCTGGCTGAGTCTCCAAACTGTCTGACCCCACTAAAGGTTGCCCTCCAAAACTGACCTGAGTTTAGCTCCACCCCCATCAAAAGGAATAGGCTTTAATCTTATTGCAAGATGAGAGTACCCCAAAGAGCAATCTCTTCCCTCACGCCATGAGCCCCCAAACAGACACATCCCCTCTAAAGTGGGATTCAAAATCGAGAGGAGTGGCTGAGTATATAAGCAATCAGTCAGTTAATAAATCACCCAAAGGATATGAGTCAAATAGCACCATTGGTGGTTACTGGCTGCTTCGCATGCAATTAAAGCGCATGTTGGCAACATATGAATGACTACAGTGTTTTATATTTGGCATATGTGTCAAGCATGCAACCCTTCTGAGCGTGTAATGCACACTGGGCTTGGTGATCATTTCATTTGCCATAATAATCACACTAACAGTAAAATGTCTGTAACTACAAATCATATATATTAACTTGCAAACACTTTGCTTTTGGCTGTGATGCTTGGGCTATCGTGCTTCAGCAGAGAACGACTTTTCCTTTCCCTGAATGCAGTCATTGCCCTGTTTGTGAATGAACGGCCAAGTCCCTGAAGTTCTCCACTAGCACGTGCTTCATAAAGTGCATACAAGATAAGTGGGGGGGGGCATATGGAGCCCTGGCTTGGGTGCTAACTCTAGCCCAATTACATTTTTGCCACAGGGAGATAATCGCACTGATCTAATTCGCCTTCCATTTTGCTTTGCAATGATGCTGTGTGTTGAGTTTACATGTTTTTTTTTGTAGCTGAAAACATTTGTCTGAGGAGGAAGCAAATAACGGAGCACTTGCGCCACCAAGTGGGCATTTTGAATATGACATTGACTCGTTTCCGTAGAGTGCAGATAGACGGACCCTTGTCTATCTGCACAATGGGCAGGGCCCTTCTGAACGATGGAGTGGTGTGTCTGATGCCATTGAGTCTTAAGAGAAGGCGAGGGATCCAGGGTCTCCTTATCCAGAACGGGGTTACTATTATCACTGTCTGTGGCCCTTTCGCGCTTTTTATCAGGAATGGGAGGGCCTGGCAGGGGCATGAAGAGCAGCCTGCTTGGCCATGGACATGGTCTTGACAGAGAATCCACCATCCAAAATGTAGGGCCGGGCTGAAGGCAGGCACACTAATGGGAGGGATGATCCGTTGCCTTCTTCTCTATACCTGGCAGGCATGCTTTTTCCATACTCCCTACCAGGGCTTTAAGTGGGGTAAGAAATCGAGGGGGGGCGGGAGGGCGCATTTGGGGGCGTGGCTTGTGGGATGGGCGTAGCCTTAAAAACGTACACAAACCGTAGTAAACCCAATAGCACTGGCTGTCGCATGGATGCCGGAGCCTTTCTTTGTTCTATGTTGTCTGTTCTTGTGAGCGCCTTGAGGCCAATGGGCGATGGGGCGCTATACAAAAATTAAAATAGATAGATAGATAGATAGATAGATAGATAGATAGATAGATAGATAGATAGATAGATAGTAAGGTATGCAAACATTTTATATATTTGTATGCGTACCGTCAGCGCTGGAAATGGAAAAAAATTGGTGGGGGATCCCACAAGGGCTGGGGTAGGGGCGGAGTTTGGGGAGTTGTGCTAAGGAGGCAGGGTTAAGGGGCGCGGAGCTGGCAGTTGACCTCCGGTCGAAGGAAATGTCCAAAATAATAGTTTCAAAAGGCGCAATTTCTTTCATGCTGCTTCTTTTCCAAACTATATATCAGTTCCACTTTAAACCACTTTCATGGCATGAAGATGAGTTACTTCATTATGCTGACAATAGTTTTGACCAGTGTTGCTGAGTAAATATTCTTTAAAATGCACAATTTGCAGCCCATTTTATTTAAAAAAAACTTCCCTTTCGGTACTATTCAAACCGGGTGATTTCTGTTCATCATAAGCAACGTTTTCTTTTACTTGAACCACACCCAACACAGCTCCTGCAGCTCCCCTCTGAAAGCAGTTGGGTGGCTGCATCGTGTGTGATGTTAATAGGAGTATTTATTTATGCAATGTTTGTCAGATACCTGTATATTTATGTATTTATGCAATGTGTGTCGGATACAGGTATACGACAAACATTGCATAGATAAATAAATAATCCAGGCCCACGTATCCGACAAACGTTGCAAAAATAAATAAATAAACCGGGTCGTGGCTGAGGACCCTCGTGGCTGAGGACTGTAACTTCCTCTTGTGACCTCTTGCATGGGGTCACCAGAGGAAGTTACAGTTTGCTTGCAGGTGCTTTCTTCTTTTTTTCCGCCCTTCTCCCCAGCGTAGTTCAGGGGTTTGGGACAGGTGACTCTGGCCGGATGCCGAGATCCGGCTACACATCTGGTGCCGGATCTCGGATCCGGCGAGAGCCGGCCCAATGACAGCACTGCGTACCTTACTATGGTTTGTGTAGTGTGCAAGCCATCTTTTATAAACATAGAAATATGTAATATATGTAACATATTTCTATGTTTATAAAAGATGGCTTGCATACTACACCACAAACCATAGTAAGGTAAGCACATAAATATATAAATGCTTACATTTATATATTTGTTTGCGTGCCTTACTATGGTTTGTGTACTTCAAGATGGCTTGAAAAGTATATAAACCATAGTAAGGTATGCACACAAATATATAGTATTTATATATTTGTGTGCGTACCTTATGGTTTGTGTACTTTCAAAGCCATCTTTGTTAAACTTTTTTATGTTTATAAAAGATGGCTTGAAAAGTGCACAATTCAATCCATCTTTTATAAAGCTTTCCCGACGGACAAAGCCAGAGGCGTCTTTGTCCGTCAGCGAAGCTTTATAAAAGATGGCTTGAATTGTGCACTTTTCAAGCCATCTTTTATAAACCTCGAAATATGTCGAGGAGTCCTCAGGTTCGCCGAGGGTTAAAGACGCCTCGGCAACCTGGGGAAACAAAGGCACAGTAACTGTCTCTGGTGACCCCTCACGCAAGGGGTCACCAGAGGAAATTACAGTGACTGACAGAAGTGACAGCCAGCAACGCTGTGGCTGGCTGACACTTCTGTCAGCTTGGCTGACCTAATGGTGGGCGCATCTCCTGTTGCGGCTGCGGCCGCAATGGAATAATGCATCCTGCCAATGTTGTGGTCGGGTGGGAGCAGGGCCCCGGCTGAACCCCACTTTTAGGAGACTGCCGGGCCCGGCCCCAGCAAGCCCCGGCCCACTTAAAGCACTGCTCCCTAGATAATCCTCCGATCAAGCAAATAGCTGTGCTGCCAAGATATTCAGGTGGCAACAACAGGTTCCTCCCTGCTGGTTCTTTTGCCACTTGGTTGTACCAGCATGCACCCGTTTGTCACTGTCGATCTGAAGTGCTGCTGAGCTCAGGAGATCACTGCCAGCTCCCTCCTAGTGGTGGAGTTCACAGCCTCCTGCCTGCTCATAGGGTTTGACATGACAGATTGCCCACACTTGCGCCCCATCCCTCCAGACTGCAGTCTATCGTGAGCAAGAGTGGCGCTTTTGGATCCTGAGGAACACCCCAGAACAGGCTACGAGGGCTTTTCCACCCGGCCAATTGCTTCCATAGAACCCTAGAACTCAGGCTCGTGGATTCATACTCTTTTGAGGCCATGGACCACATGGCTGAGGGACATTTAAGGAGAGGCTTCTAATCGGTCCACAGGGCCTTTGCTGTTACGGTAAACATATATCGCTGAGGGTACACCCAGCCCCTTTCTGATGCATTATCTGCAGAGAGAAGGTTGCCCAAATGGAGCACAAGGTTTCTGCTCTTCCGAGTAAGAAAAAAAGCTGTCGCTAGAACCATTCTGGACTGGACTCCGGGTAGGGATCAGGGTAGATTACCTGAAATGTATCTTGCAACCATAGTACTGTAGGGCTTTGCACACCCTCTTACAGTCACATTGGCATTCCGAATGCAATGGAGCCTGAATAGACTCGCTGTCGCGATACAGTTTTAAAGTGGTGCACTCCCAATGGAGGAAACTGACAAATGGAGCCAGGAGTCTTGTAAAAGCCTTAGGGACTGGCACCGCCCAGACGGGAGGACCAGGAATTGATCGATGGTGTTCTGATCTGGAAATCTGAGGACTTCTGATCAGCTGCATGGAATTGGGATGTTCAAGTATGGATCTTCTAAATGGATAGAAGTCCACCGCACGCCTGGATGGTGTGATGCATTGATATGCTGGGGACATGTGATGTAATGGTTCAGTGCTGTGATGACCTGGACTTTACGACATTCCCCAGAAAGTTTCTTCATCAAAAGTAGAAGTGAAGAGCAGCCTTCCTCCTGGCCTCACGCCGGCACCTTGAAGAGGACCTCCTTTCCCAGCAGCTGTTGGACCCCATCGGGCAGGCCTGATCTCTGCAAGGTGTTCTTGGGTAAAGGAATGGTCACCTGAGACAGAGGTGGTGGTTTCAAGAAATTAAGGAGTCATCCCCCAACTGGGAAAATTGGGACCTTCTATTCAGGTGTATGGTGCTGCAGGGGCCTTCTGTAGGTTTTGTGGCTGGGCGACCTCAGGCAGAGGAACGTCTGCCCCTGCCTCCAAAGGAACATCTGGATGGAGTGGCAGCTCATGGCAGAGAAGAACTCCGCACCAAAGGTTTCGAAGTTAAGGACCCATAGCGCCCTCTGTAGGATAATGTGTGTCTGCAGTCTTTAAAAGATGTTTACAAAAACGCAACCAGCCTCTAGTGCCAGGGTTGTCCAACTCCAGTCCTCGAGGGCCGGAATCCGGATGGGTTTTCAGGATAGCCATCATTAATATTCACGAGATAAATTTGCATACAATAATTCTAAATGCATGCAAATACTTTCTCATGAATATTAAAGAGGGGTACACTGAAAACCTGTCAAGATTCCGGCTCTCGAGGCCCGGAGTGGACAAAGAACAAGCATGGGCCCAAAAACTAGCCACCTTGGAAGGGCTTTTGTCCAGGAGGCTTCTGCCTTTCAATTTCGTAACCATTGGTGACTATGGGCTGTGATAGAAGGGCTTTCCCAGATGCTGCACCCTGCAATATATCATACGCAACATCTGGGCGCGATTGCACCTGGCCTCCCACAATTTCCAGACGAGGGCATATCCCTTCCACAGGAGCGATTTGGCCGCATTACCGGAAGAGGTAGGGCCGAATGGGCACGCTTCAGATCAGTGTCCGTTTTCTGGATCAGCCAGCATAGCTTCACCTGGTGTAACATTTGCCTAGCGTTTTAGGTCTCCCAGCTGGCCATCCAGCTGAACATGGCCTGGGTACTTTGCATCAATCTCATCCATTGTGTAAAGTTTTGAATACATATCTGGGAAAGGAAGGTTTATGTGTATCATTCCACTATATGAAGGTACATTTTCCATTACTCACGGGAAAGAAAGGCAGCAGGGGGCAAATCCTTCAATTGCCCCAGAAAGTTCATTTCCTGGAAGTGGAGCGGTCACTGGGAATTCCACATGGTGCATATTCTCCAGGGCGTCCTTCAGGTCATGCTTCCTGAGATGTTTACCAGCGAACACCGCCCCTGCACCCCCTTCTGTTTCCATGGGTGCATTTCTGCCCCTCTGCTGGGTTGTCTGCTGTGGCTCAGTGCGTGGAACTTCTCCTGGCCCCCCAGCCCCCATAATGTCAGCTGCAGCCTGTGTCATAGACCGTCTTTCATCGTCTGCTCCTCAGGCGGTTCCATGTGATAATGTCCCTGCAGAAATGTTGCCAGGCAAGAAAGGTGCCGTTTTTTGCAAAGACATTATCATTAGAAACTTGCGGGGGACACGCCAACAACCGCTGACATTTTTTCTAAAGGAAGACGGGGTCACCCCTGCAAAACCCACTCCCATTTACCCCATATATTGTTCCCATATATCAGTGGTCTTCAAACTTTTTGACCCCGAGCGCCCCCTAAGAAAAATTTCTTCGGCACAGGCCCCCCCCCCTATACACATGGACTCCAAAATTGTACTCGGTTGCGAACGGTTATCGCGCGCTGGAGCAGAGTGGTGCCCCTAACGAAGGAGTGAATGCCAAACACCACGTTGTTTCAAAATCATTGCTTGCAATGATTCAAATCAGATTAGAGGACAAATATTTGTGAACAAAGCATTCTGATTATTTTGCTATAATACAGAGGACTCGACTAAAATAGTGTTGGATATTTATTTCACACAAACGAAAACACCCAATATTGCTGTCTTGTAGTAACATTTGCTATGCAAGTGCTGTAACAATTTGTTTCTCAAGTACAACAACGTACTGTCCATGCTGTCACTTGCAAGTTGGACAGTGGCATACTGGAGAACTAGTGTGAAGGGTGGGCCTGCCTTTCACCAGCCAGCCTGTCAATATTGGGTTCAATGTTTGCAATAGCCAACCGCAGGCACACCATTTTATCCCCATTCATTTAGCTGGGGAAACTTTTCATCAGATGTCATGTCCCCCTCAACATTTTCAGCAAAGGTACTCCACTGCTTGCCTCCTCTCCTCCATGCCCCCTAATGTGGGGGTCGCAGAGGGAGAGGGGCGCAGGGAGGACTGGTGCTGTATTAATAATGCAGCTCCCCCATGGCAGTTTGCTGGAGCCCAGCAATCTGCCATGGGGGAGCTGCGTTATTAATGCAGCACCGGTCCCCCCTGCACCCATCTCCCTCTGCAACCCCCACATTAGGGGGCATGTAGGAGAGGAGGCAAGCAGGGGACCGAAACTGCTCTGCCGGTGTTGTTTACTACGCGGCTTCCCCATGGCAGATTGCTGGAGCCCAGCAATCTGCCATGGGGGAGCTGCGTTATTAATACAGCACCGACAGAGCGGTTTCGGTCCCCCGCTCTCCTCCTCTCCTCCATGCCCCCTAATGTGGGGGACGCAGGGGGAGGGGGGCGCAGGGGGATCCGGTGCTGCATTAATAACACGGCTCCCCCGTGGCAAATCGCCATGGGGGAGCCGCGTTAAAAATAAAGGGGAAGGGGTGACTTACCTCTCACACGCGTCGGCGGCAGCAGCAGCAGCAGGGAACACAGGACACCACAACGCAGCCTGGACGCGCGATCCAAATGCAGGAAAGCGTGCGTCCAGGCTGCATTTATTTCCTGTTTCATGGCCATGCCCCCACCACATCGCACTGGCTGAGCATGTGCATGGGAGCCAGTGGCTCCCCATTGCACATGCTCAGTTCAGTGCCGCAGATTGAAGACCTCTGCCATATATAATGTCACCTATGCCATTTCCCGGCGACTATATGTATGGCGACATTATATACGGGGATAATATTATCTGATACCCCTCAGGCAACAATGTGGGCAAGTTGGGATGCTTCTGATGCCTGTGACGCTCACGGGGCGGGGAGGGTGCTGGGGTAAGAGGAAGGGGAGATGTTTCTTCTCTTCTGCGTGACCAAATTGCCCATGACCAGGGACAGACAAACAGCCATTCATGCTGGACACACTTCGTTTTCTGGGTCCCCAACCAGACTTGATTTCGGTGTGGGGGAAGGTATTCGATTAGCACCTTACATACAGTCTCTTTCACCTGCCACATTAAAGGCTGCCCCCTCCTTTCTACCTGAAGTCTAACTCCAGCTAATGTATGCGTGCAACGCCTTTCTTTTTGTAATCACTTGCAGCCGGCAGCTCGTAGCGTTATGGTTACAATTGGAGTGAGCAACGTGCCCATGTATGCCGGGCCCGCAACAACGCCGCCCTTTCACCCCGAGACCCTTCCAAAGCAGGAAAGGGTGGCACAGAGCCAGATGGGGATGCCCGCCACAGCACAGGTGCCCAGATACCTCTGGGTCAGGCGCGCCATACAAACAAACAAACAAACAACCTCTCCTCCCCTGTACATATGTGATAAGGAGACCGGAGGACTCGGGTGACAACAAGCAGAGGCAGAGGGTGCAAGAATGCGGCAGCACTTAGGGATCAGGATCGCATGACAGTCGCTTTCATGGTATAACAGTGGGAAGTCGCTCGCCTTCTACTAGTAAGGAATTTTATGAGGAAGTGGGAGAAGCAATGGCATCCAGTGCAGGGATCGAAATTAAGATTGGATAAGCAGGCGCTGAAAGCAACTCCTGGGGGTCCAGCCTTAACCACTGACAGGAGTTACCACTTGGGAACCAGGAGCTAGTACATAGTGATCCGCAAATCTAACATTTACATACGGTACAATCATACCACTTTGGCCATTATTTTAACCCCTTACGCTTTAAATGTTGTATGCATGTGTCCTAATGTTTATTACGGCAGGAAGGATAGCTCAGGGGCAACGTGTTTGTCTTGGAAGCAAGACAACGCAACCCAACACAGGTTGGAATCCTGATCCCCCGCTTAAAAACCACATGCTGGTATTAAGCTAAGCGTGTTATAAAAGAATAATTAGAATTTATAGAGTTAAATTCACATGGGTATGTTTGATCTGCATCAGTTGGCCTGGGAAGCCAGATGTTGGTGTCCGGCTAACCAGGCTCTTCTAAGCCACAAGCAGGAGCTAAATAGCTGCCATCTCCCCTCAATTTCGAACCCTGCCAGTGGGTAGTCACTGTATGATATTGGCTCTTACAGTGTAAGCAAGTGTAACCCCTCACTCAACTGAGCCTTGCAGTTCATCAATTACAATTTAAAGGTGAACCCCCAACACATACACCACTTTGGGTTACTAGAAGTACTCATTTTATTTAAATACAAAGCAACTGTCTGTTGTTCTAAGATTGGACCTGTGACAAAGCTGGACCAGGGTAACCCGGGTAGGGCCCTAAAGAATGTCAAAAGCTGCTTGGCCAATGGTACAGTTCACCCCCTGGTGACAGTGGAGGAGGGAGTGTGAAGTGTGGGCGGTTTGTCTGGGGGCAGAAGAACTCTGAAAGGAAAAAATGAAAAGACAGGCCAGAGAGCTTGCCAGGGCTGCTACCTCAGGCAGCCAATAGGGTGGTCCGACTGACAGCACGTGGATGGGCCTTAGAGCTCCCCACCATGGGGAGGACATACAGAATGTCAGTCCGTCATCTCAAATAAATTCTATTCAGCAGTGCGCCATACAATTCAGCAAAAACACAAAAGGTTCTGTGTTCTTAGATTGCAAGGCTTTTGTTTGCAAAGTTTTAGCTGAAAACCTTCCGCCGAAAAAACAAATTGAAATGTTTCTATTTATTTTAGTTGGGGGTTTCACCCTAAGCCCCACATCTCTATTATTTAGTATCTATTCCCCGCACACCTCCTACCTCTTATATCCCTTAACACACCCACGACCCATATTTTTTGATGAGTTTTTACAGCCGAACATTTCCAGCAAAAACCTCAGTGAAAAAAAGGCTGGCGATGTAACAACGTTGCACCACACAAAAAGCAAATGTGAAAGATTACAAATGCGACAACATCTATAAAATACATTCTCAAATGACCAGCGTAAGGATTAAAATACTTAAAAGATACACGAGTAGATATCATATGAAATCATGTGTCTATAAATATGATAAATACACCTAGAATATAAAAGAAGAGCATATCATGAGTAAGAAGCAGCTCGCTTCTGCATGCTGACACAACGAGCTATGCAGAAGCAGCGAGCTATACAGACGCAGCGAGCTATGCAGACGCAGCAAGTATACAGAAGCAGCGAGCTATGCAGAAGCAACAAGCTATGCACACTCAGCAAGCTATGCGAAGCAGCGAGCTATGCAGAGGCAGTGAGCTATGCAGAAGCAGCGACCTATGCTGACGCAGCGAGCTATGCAGACACAGCGAGCTATGCAGACGCAGCAAGCTATGCAGAAGCAGCGAGCTATGCAGGCACTGCGAGCTGTGCAGAAGCAGCGAGCTCTGCAGAAGCAACAAGCTATGCACACTTAGCGAGCTATGCAGAAGCAGCATGCTATGCAGAGGCAGTGAGCTATGCAGAAGCGGCGAGCTATGCTGACGCAGCGAGCTATTCTGACGCAGCGAGCTAGGCAGACGCAGCGAGCTATGCAGATGCAGCGAGCTATGCAGAAGCAGCGAGCTATGCAGGCGCAGCGAGCTGTGCAGAAGCAGCGAGCTATGCAGAAGCAACGAGCTATGCACACTTAGCGAGCTATGCAGAAGCAGCATGCTATGCAGAGGCAGTGAGCTATGCAGAAGCAGCGAGCTATGCTGACGCAGCGAGCTAGGCAGACACAGCGAGCTATGCAGATGCAGCGAGCTATGCAGAAGCAGCGAGCTATGCAGGCGCAGCGAGCTGTGCAGAAGCAGCGAGCTATGCAGAAGCAACGAGCTATGCACAGTCAGCGAGCTATGCAGAAGCAGCGAGCTATGCAGAGGCAGCAAGCTATGCAAACCCTTTTAACCATGCTCTACAAATATATTTAGCAACAGCAAAAATATTTTGGCTATTATCAGTACTCCTACAAAGCAAAATAGCTCCTCTTGATGTCCTAATGCCAAACTCCCGAAATCTAGGTTTCGAGTACCCCCTTCTGTATGAAATATAGATGGGGCAAGCCATAAGAAAACGCTCTATGGATTAGACCCTATCTGGGCAATGTGGGCATTTCTTTGCTTCATCAGGATCCCAGGTATTACATAGTAGAGCCACAGGTAGAATTTAATGCATGTCAGTCCTGAGCTGCAAAGAACTTGTGGTGCTACAACCCTTCTGGGATCAGCATGGGACGAAAGTAAAAGTAGCTGCCTTGGGCCCGAGGCAATGTGTTGAAACAGGAATATCTGAGTATAGAGGTGGGCACGTCGATGGCCTCTGGACTCCTTGACACACTCTCGGGGAAAGGAAGAAGGTGCTCTCAGCCCTCTAAACCCAGGTCGATCGGAGGTGCTGGTGTCGGTCAGGTGTGTAGCGCAAAAGTTGGTGGCCCCCCTTTTCGAGCCAAGTTCTGCAGCAAAGCCAGGGACACGCCACACTCTGGGCCAGCCTGGACCACCACGCAAGCGCAATGCCCATGATGATCATGCCGATGCCACGGCACGCGCGCCCTGAGCTCAGTGGAAGATACACGTCTGCTTTTTGATCTAAGCTAATTCTTTCACCTAATGTACAAACAAGAGGCGGCACCTGAGCCCCTGGCACCCAAATGTACCAACCACTGGTGGCAGCTGGTGATTTTGTGTAATTGGCGGGGCCTAAATATGTGCCACGAGTATGCAAGAGTGACCGAGCATCACAAGGGAGCACAAACCGATGAATCACACTCATACCCATTCACAACCAGTCACTCACCCATACACCTTCTCTCATTCACTCACACATGCACCCAGGACATTCACACTGCATTCTTCACACAGGCGCCCCCCCCAGAACATTGACATATTATCCCGTTCATACACAGTCACTCAACCATACAGCTTATCTCACATTCACTCACACTGGATTCTCCATGTGAGCACCCACCCAGAACATTGACACACAATCACACTCATAACCATTCAAACAAACAAACAAACAAACCTACCAGTCACTCACCCACACACCTTCTCTCACATTCACTCACACTGCATTCTCCATGTGAGCACCCACCCAGAACATTCACACACAATCACACTCATAACCATTCACCTACCAGTCACTCACCCACACACCTTCTCTCACATTCACTCACACTGCATTCTCCATGCGAGCACCCACCCAGAACATTGACACACAATCACACTCATAACCATTCACATACCAGTCACTCACCCACACACCTTCTCTCACATGCACTTCCACTGCATTCTCCATGTGAGCACCCACCCAAAACATTGACACACAATCACACTCATAACCATTCACAACCAATCGCTCACCATTACACCTTCTCTCATTCACTCACACATGCACCCAGGACATTCACACTGCATTCTTCACACAGGCGCCCCCCAGAACATTGACATATTATCCCGTTCATACACAGTCACTCAACCATACAGCTTCTCTCACATTCACTCACACTGGATTCTCCATGTGAGCACCCACCCAGAACATTGACACACAATCACACTCATAACCATTCACCTACCAGTCACTCACCCACACACCTTCTCTCACATTCACTCACAATGCATTCTCCATGCGAGCACCCACCCAGAACATTGACACACAATCACACTCATAACCATTCACCTACCAGTCACTCACCCACACACCTTCTCTCACATTCACTCACACTGCATTCTCCATGCGAGCACCCACCCAGAACATTCACACACAATCACACTCATAACCATTCACCTACCAGTCACTCACCCACACACCTTCTCTCACATTCACTCACACTGCATTCTCCATGTGAGCACCCACCCAGAACATTCACACACAATCACACTCATAACCATTCACCTACCAGTCACTCACCCACACATCTTCTCTCACATTCACTCACACTGCATTCTCCATGCGAGCACCCACCCAGAACATTGACACACAATCACACTCATAACCATTCACCTACCAGTCACTCACCCACACACCTTCTCTCACATGCACTCACACTGCATTCTCCATGTGAGCACCCACCCAAAACATTGACACACAATCACACTCATAACCATTCACAACCAGTCGCTCACCATTACACCTTCTCTCATTCACTCACACATGCACCCAGGACATTCACACTGCATTCTTCACACAGGCGCCCCCCCCCCAGAACATTGACATATTATCCCGTTCATACACAGTCACTCAACCATACAGCTTCTCTCACATTCACTCACACTGGATTCTCCATGTGAGCGCCCACCCAGAACATTGACACACAATCACACTCATAACCATTCACCTACCAGTCACTCACCCACACACCTTCTCTCACATTCATTCACACTGCATTCTCCATGCGAGCACCCACCCAGAACATTGACACACAATCACACTCATAACCATTCACCTACCAGTTACTCACCCACACACCTTCTCTCACATTCACTCACACTGCATTCTCCATGCGAGCACCCACCCAGAACATTGACACACAATCACACTCATAACCATTCACATACCAGTCACTCACCCACACACCTTCTCTCACATGCACTTCCACTGCATTCTCCATGTGAGCGCCCACCCAAAACATTGACACACAATCACACTCATAACCATTCACAACCAATCGCTCACCATTACACCTTCTCTCATTCACTCACACATGCACCCAGGACATTCACACTGCATTCTTCACACAGGCGCCCCCCAGAACATTGACATATTATCCCGTTCATACACAGTCACTCAACCATACAGCTTCTCTCACATTCACTCACACTGGATTCTCCATGTGAGCACCCACCCAGAACATTGACACACAATCACACTCATAACCATTCACCTACCAGTCACTCACCCACACACCTTCTCTCACATTCACTCACACTGCATTCTCCATGCGAGCACCCACCCAGAACATTGACACACAATCACACTCATAACCATTCACCTACCAGTCACTCACCCACACACCTTCTCTCACATTCACTCACACTGCATTCTCCATGCGAGCACCCACCCAGAACATTGACACACAATCACACTCATAACCATTCACCTACCAGTCACTCACCCACACACCTTCTCTCACATTCACTCACACTGCATTCTCCATGCGAGCACCCACCCAGAACATTCACACACAATCACACTCATAACCATTCACCTACCAGTCACTCACCCACACACCTTCTCTCACATTCACTCACACTGCATTCTCCATGTGAGCACCCACCCAGAACATTCACACATAATCACACTCATAACCATTCACCTACCAGTCACTCACCCACACATCTTCTCTCACACTGCATTCTCCATGCGAGCACCCACCCAGAACATTGACACACAATCACACTCATAACCATTCACCTACCAGTCACTCACCCACACACCTTCTCTCACATTCACTCACACTGCATTCTCCATGCGAGCACCCACCGAGAACATTGACACACAATCACACGCATAACCATTTACATACCAGTCACTCACCCACACACCTTCTCTCACATGCACTCACACTGCATTCTCCATGTGAGCACCCACCCAAAACATTGACACACAATCACACTCATAACCATTCACAACCAGTCGCTCACCATTACACCTTCTCTCATTCACTCACACATGCACCCAGGACATTCACACTGCATTCTTCACACAGGCGCCCCCCCCAGAACATTGACATATTATCCCGTTCATACACAGTCACTCAACCATACAGCTTCTCTCACATTCACTCACACTGGATTCTCCATGTGAGCACCCACCCAGAACATTGACACACAATCACACTCATAACCATTCACCTACCAGTCACTCACCCACACACCTTCTCTCACATTCATTCACACTGCATTCTCCATGCGAGCACCCACCCAGAACATTGACACACAATCACACTCATAACCATTCACCTACCAGTCACTTACCCACACACCTTCTCTCACATTCACTCACACTGCATTCTCCATGCGAGCACCCACCCAGAACATTGACACACAATCACACTCATCACCATTCACCTACCAGTCACTCACCCACACACCTTCTCTCACATTCACTCACACTGCATTCTCCATGTGAGCACCCACCCAGAACATTCACACACAATCACACTCATAACCATTCACCTACCAGTCACTCACCCACACACCTTCTCTCACATTCACTCACACTGCATTCTCCATGTGAGCACCCACCCAGAACATTCACACACAATCACACTCATAACCATTCACCTACCAGTCACTCACCCACACATCTTCTCTCACATTCACTCACACTGCATTCTCCATGCGAGCACCCACCCAGAACATTGACACACAATCACACTCATAACCATTCACCTACCAGTCACTCACCCACACACCTTCTCTCACATTCACTCACACTGCATTCTCCATGCGAGCACCCACCCAGAACATTGACACACAATCACACGCATAACCATTTACATACCAGTCACTCACCCACACACCTTCTCTCACATGCACTCACACTGCATTCTCCATGTGAGCACCCACCCAAAACATTGACACACAATCACACTCATAACCATTCACAACCAGTCGCTCACCATTACACCTTCTCTCATTCACTCACACATGCACCCAGGACATTCACACTGCATTCTTCACACAGGCGCCCCCCCAGAACATTGACATATTATCCCGTTCATACACAGTCACTCAACCATACAGCTTCTCTCACATTCACTCACACTGGATTCTCCATGTGAGCACCCACCCAGAACATTGACACACAATCACACTCATAACCATTCACCTACCAGTCACTCACCCACACACCTTCTCTCACATTCACTCACACTGCATTCTCCATGAGAGCACCCACCCAGAACATTGACACACAATCACACTCATAACCATTCACCTACCAGTCACTCACCCACACACCTTCTCTCACATTCACTCACACTGCATTCTCCATGCGAGCACCCACCCAGAACATTGACACACAATCACACTCATAACCATTCACCTACCAGTCACTCACCCACACACCTTCTCTCACATTCACTCACACTGCATTCTCCATGTGAGCACCCACCCAGAACATTGACACACAATCACACTCATAACCATTCACAACCAGTCGCTCACCCATACACCTTCTCTCATTCACTCACACATGCACCCAGGACATTCACACTGCATTCTTCACACAGGCGCCCCCCAGAACATTGACATATTATCCCGTTCATACACAGTCACTCAACCATACAGCTTCTCTCACATTCACTCACACTGGATTCTCCATATGAGCACCCACCCAGAACATTGACACACAATCACACTCATAACCATTCACCTACCAGTCACTCACCCACACACCTTCTCTCACATTCACTCACACTGCATTCTCCATGCGAGCACCCACCCAGAACATTGACACACAATCACACTCATAACCATTCACCTACCAGTCACTCACCCACACACCTTCTCTGACATTCACTCACACTGCATTCTCCATGTGAGCAACTATCCAGAACATTCACACACACAATCACATTCCTACCCATTCACACACCAGTCACTGACGTGTACATGTTTTCTCACATTCACTGCATTCTCATTCACATGACAGGTGCAATGTGGATGGAGAGAGAGTCAGGAGGAGAGGTGGTGAGTTTAACCAAGAGCAGTTCACAATCCTCTATCACGGGCATAGTTGACAGCCTTATATGTAAGGCATCTTTGAAGATAAGGGCGAGTCCTCCACCTCTGGCATCTGGCCTGTCAAATCTGAGGCTAGCAAAGACATCTGGTGTAGCTAGAGAGTGGGCCGGGCCTGAGGCTTGATGGAGCCAAGTTTCAGTGATGGCTCATGGATATCTAGGGCATATGCCATGATAGATCTAGCAATGATAAGGGCTCCTTTAGGAGGGGCAGGTGTAGCTGCATCCAGGTGGGTAGCTCGAGGTGCCTTATTGTTTCGCTGTAGACGTAATATGTTATTAGTACTATTAGGCTTGTTGCTGCATACTCTGTTCATACAGGGCTGGCTAATTAGAGGAGTAATTTGCACAGAGTGAGCCCTCTGTCTGTTACAGGAGGTTCTATGAACTAGGTGCTTTATACATTCTAGGCCTCAAAGTGGGAGTGCATGACCCTAGATTTAGGTTTCTATCCCCAATAGTAGCCAGGAAGCAGTGTGGACTTATTTTAGTAGTTCTAGAAGCAAGCCTGCTATTACTGGCTGTTAAAGTGGCTGAGACTGAGGTGTTCTCTGTTCGTGGTGCTAGCGTTACGGCATAGGATGTTGGATAGGACGGTAGGAATTCTAGCCAGGAAGTAGTGTGAGCGGCGTGAAAGATGCAGTCCTTGGGCAACTGGAATGAGTGTAGGCCTTAACGGGAGTGGCAGCCATCTAGCAGTAGTGTGGTACCAGAGACTCTTTGGCCTTAGGAACTATTAGTTATGTTGTGATGTAGGATGGTGATAGTGAGCGAATTCTGGGTCTGTGATACAGCAATGGCGGTATTCTGGAGGGTGCGGCTTGGAGGGGGATGAGGCATATTGCGATGGAGCTAATGCAGCTCAGTGGGCAGGGCAATGCATACTTTCCCGGCGGCTTGTGGGGCTACTGTGGGACGCCAGATAGGGCAGGATGGTAATGGCAGGGAGGCACAACGATCGAGTGGATGGAAGTGTGCTGGGCATTGGGAGAGACTGTGTAACCTTAACTACAAAAATTATATAGAGAGACAGCATGCAGGAGGGGATAAACCTGGGAGGATCTTGGCATGGCTCTATAAGAGTGAAACCCCTAGACCCATGATCAGGACAATAATAAGAGAAGACGGAAGGGTGGTTGATATCAAGGTTTAAAGATGTAGGACGGCAAGCATGCCCTAAGTGTGATGAAGAGAATGCGGGCATGGTGCATATGTTTTGGTCATGCCCGGTTATTGAGCGCTTCTGGAGCGAAGTGGCACAAAAGCTAGCGGAAAGAGGAGTCAAGATTGTAGTGGACACAGTGTGGGCCTGTTTGGTGGTGGGGTTCCCTAGACCACAGGAACTTAAGCATGTGAGCAAACTGAAGGACCTGGCATATGCGCTCGCCAAGAGGAGAATTGCTATGCGGTGGAAGACATGCCATGGGCCACGATTAGAGGTGTGGTGGAAAGACTTGCAGAAATGGGCAGAGTCGGAAACCATGGTATGGCTAGAAGCGAGCAATTCCGGGGGGGAGGAGGAGACAGAGACCCTGATGGCCTGGAAATTATTAATAGCAGAGTTGTTTGGGTCAATAAAAGACCCGACGGAACCTGTAGAAGAGGAGACCCTATTATATGAAGCAGGAACAGAATATGAGAAGTAGTAGGCTCGGAACGGGGGGAGGGATAAGGGAAGCAGTGAACATGTTTAAGAAAATATTATGGAAATGTTATCAAATATACTGCAAGTTTGGTTTGTATTGTTTGTTAAACTATTAAAAAATGTTTTAAAAAAAACTGTTTTTTAGAACTGTTTTTACCAAAGCATTTTACATAGCACATTTTTATGAAAAATTGTTCACACTCAACCCAAATTAGTACGAGTACAAATAATGTTGGCCAGCTTCTCCCTTCCTCCCCAATCGCAGAATGCCACCCTCATACTCCTCGCTTTTGAAAGAGTCTTGCTCTGACCCTCGCCTCCAGGCCCCCCTTTGTGGACCATCCCGAAAATGTGTAGACCACTAATTTATATCCAGAGCTACTGTCTACGGGCCACTGGTGCAGAAAACTAGAGATTTTTTAAATGAGCCATCATCCACTTGAAGCCCAGGGGTGCATGGGGGATCTGGAAACCAATCTGGGGCCAGATTACAGAAACTTTGCACTGGTGCAAGTGCAAAGTTTGCAGGGTATTAGCATGGTAAAAACACTGGGACACATTAAAAAATCATTGCACCTCGACAAGTGCAGTTTGGCATATTAAAAGCACCCGGGCTAAAATTGCCATAGTGCTAAAAAGATACATTTTGTATGCATTTTTGCATCAGGACAAAGATTGCCCTAATGCTAATACCATTCCGTATTAGCACTAGAGCAAACTTTGCCCTGGTGCAAAAATGTAGTAAAAATGCCCTAGTGCTAATACTGTGCAAATACCATGCAAACCTTGCACTTGCACTAGTGCAAAGTTTCTGTAATCTGGCCCCTGGTGTCCCACCTTCCTCTGGAGAGATGCCAGGGTCCCCTCACACCAGAAGGGAGACAATGAAACACAAACAGATTCAACAAAGGAGGAAATGAGGTCATGGGGCCTTGCTGGAAATGAGGTCATAGGGCCCAGTTGAAGGTGACACTAGCACCAGCCACAACTGGAAGCAAAGGAGGAAATGAGGTCATGGGGCCCTGTTGAAGGTGGCACTAGCACCGGCCACAACTGGAAGCAAAGGAGGAAATTAGGTCATGGGGCCCTGCTGAAGGTGGCACTAGCACCGGCCACAACTGGAAGCAAAGGAGGAAATGAGGTCATGGGGCCCTGTTGAAGGTGGCACTAGCACCGGCCACAACTGGAAGCAAAGGAGGAAATTAGGTCATGGGGCCCTGCTGAAGGTGGCACTAGCACCGGCCACAACTGGAAGCAAAGGAGGAAATGAGGTCATGGGGCCCTGTTGAAGGTGGCACTAGCACCGGCCACAACTGGAAGCAAAGGAGGAAATTAGGTCATGGGGCCCTGCTGAAGGTGGCACTAGCACTGGCCACAACTGGAAGCAACTGCATCTTTCAGAACTTTGTGAGCCTCCCACACATGCAGAAAGTGTGTCATCGGCTTGAAGCATAGGTGCTGCCAGGACGCACCTGGGATTCCACCTTCCTCCACTCGGGAAGTGAGGCCTCCATCCACCCCGGGGAACTCCATCACATGCCAACAGTTTGGGCTTGTGTTGGCATCTAATAGCAGTGCCTGCGAAATGCCTAATACTTTATAGACATGGTCAGTCACTGGGAGGGCAAATAACCAAACGCCTACAAAATACACCTAAAGAGAAGTGCCTGCAACTTCAAGTAGTCAGTTCTGCGCTCTGCTGGGCGGCAAAATAAGGTAGCAACCAAAAGAGCGTTTGCCGCTGCGTCCAGCAAGATAAACATAGGTTTCAGCTCGGCACTACTAAAAAGAAAGAAATATCCTGAAACTTGATTGTCCTTATTCTGGTCAATCACAGATAGATGAAATCCTGATTCTGCCTCAATGGGAGTCAAACATCTGACCTATAGATAGCATTCTGTGCTCAGCCAGCAGCATTCGCTCAACCCAGCCATCTATTCTAGCTAGCAAAGCTAACATGTTTCCCTCACCTCTAACCTGCCTCTGTCCCTCACTTCCTCTCCCTCCACTCTAGCACGTCACCCATCATGGTCACATCCTGAGCGCAGCTGGCTGTACTGCTTACCTGCACTTAAAAATGTCCAATGTTGGTTTTCCTTAATATTTGTATGTCCACTTATCAGGGTTTAGCCTTGGAGCAGCAGCAAAGGTGCAGAGATAGTGTGGGGCATTACTGACCCGGTCTTAAGTGGGTTGGACATGAGCCTAAAACAGTGGCAAGCCTCCATGTTGGCCAGCGATGCCTGCTGACTGGAACAAAAGCAACCCTGTGATCCTGAGTGTTCTGCCAAGGAGAAAACAAGATGCATGTAGCGCTTGCTTTAAGAGTGTCGCTTCCAGGAAAGCGCTACACCAGAGACCACTGCTGCACAAACAAGCCAAAAAGATTGGGGCGTGTGGGGAGAGCATTGGGAGACACGCAAGTCTCACCGCAGTTTGTTAGTGCCGGTAACTGGCATAAAGTCTAGCTTCATCACAGAATGGACAAGTAACCACCTTTGTTTGACCCGGATATACTTTCCAGGATCTGAGCTTGCACACCTACTGGCATTCTGTTCTACTGTCCCATGGAGGGTACTGGTGGAGAGTTCAAGTCTCCTGTGTCTTCAGGTGAATACACAACAGAGTTCAACCTCATGTCTTTGTTGGGTTCTCAGGGTCACTGGGGGGGGGGGCACACCTTGCTCACCGGGTGGCGAGGGGAAGATGAACGTTTTAGCTCTATTATCTTTCAATCAAGGAGGTGGCTAATCAATGATACACATAATTGAGCGGAACTTGCAAACATGTCCCAGGGGCTGCCCTGCCCTACCTGCAATATTCACCAGCCACACCTTGCATCTCTGTTCTGTGGTCTTTTCGTTTCAGAACAGGTGAAAAGCCAACCTAGCCAACAGACTTGCTTCCTGAGAAAAGGGGAGCCACCCAGCAAGGTCAAAATTGCCCTAAACCAACAGAAATGCTTGCTTACCATTTCTCAATCAGGTGGAATGTTTAAATGACAGTTCCCAAGCAGGAAGAAGGCACTTCTACAGCTGTTAATTCTTTTCTGGAAGCATTGACCTTGATTTTCCCATTGAAAAACAATTTTTCAAAACAGGCCCATAATGTTTACTAACAGATAGCATTGCCATACAGTTTTTTTTTGTGTCTTTATGACTTGACTGAAAAGCTGCATAATGCATAGAAGTTTTTTTAGGCTGACATCATTGTGCATTCATATACTTGTATTCTTTTGCTCCAAATAGGGAAAACTATGTTTGGTTCACATAAGTATTTATATATTTGTCATTTTAGTTTAGAGTGTGATTTGTGTACACAATCCTGTGAACATAGGACAGTGCTCAAAATCCCGAGCACTGTCCTCTGTGTGCGTGCGCAGGATTTTGCTTGCTCTTTGTATTTCGGCACCATGTTGCCTGCAGGAGTCAGCTAGAAATCTTGAATGCGAGTAAAATCCAGCAAACACACAGAGGACAGTGCTCAAGTCAGAAGGGATCTCATGGTTAACGACGGCAGTGTGGGGTTTCATGTCTTATTGGAAGTTTCTTATTTGAACACTTTACAGTTGGTTTACAAACGGTAGGGAAGGAAAACAACGGAAAAGCAAATGCATCGAAGGACAACAATAGAGGTGGGGTGAGCCAAACAATTTATGTGTGAAGCCGAGCCCAATCAGTCTGATTGCGGGACCATGAGGGGCAAGCATCTGCACGACCCTTCTCAGCTAACAGAGGCAATCATTGAGCCAGTAAGGGTTCAAGCACTTCATGACATGTATCACAACATTGCCGATTTTGTGTTCTAAGACATTTACACATATTAAAACTGATTTAAAAAGGACGAGCAATAGCCGTAGCTATATTTAAAAAAACAAGGACATAGAATGCAGAAAGACAGAAAAAATGACTGCTGTTGAAAATATTATAAATTAATTTAGTTATTTAAAAAAAAGATTATACTCACATGATTTAATGTTCCTTAGAGACCGTCATCCAATATGGCTGCCTCCATGGAAGAGCTTAAAGAGATGGGCAGGAATGGGTGGATTAGCATGGCTAGGGGCGGGTAATGGGAGGGATTCAATAACCTAACAACTGTGTATCCCTCCTCAAATGTCATATCCATTGGATAAGCATTGCAGACCCTCATTCAAAGCCCATATTTGAAGCTCTTATGTTAAAGCTCTTATTTTAATGACAATAGTTTCGTCTTAAAGTTCGCGCTTTCAACGCCACCTAATAGCCAAAACTAAAAAGGTTGCCCAGGAGTTACTGAGTCCTGCAAAACATATGTTTTGGTCAGTTACAGTTTGCACTCCCCATGGAATGTGTCATTCTATTTACTGTGTGCCACTCATAATGCACTTTCGTTTACACCCAAGCCTCCACACTGCCTGAAAGGTCTCCCTCTCAATGACCCATTTCACGCTTTTAGTTGAGTTTATGGGGGAGCAAGGAGAAAGGCGGCTAGGGAGGCGATCACTTAGGCCCTCATTACAACACCGGCGCTAAACCATGGCGCTATTAGCACCATGGTTGGTGCCGGTCTTGTAACGGGTCCGCCATGGTTCAATGGGGAATTACCACCCCATTCCAAGGTTGGCAGGGCGCTAATTCACCATTGAACCATGGCCCTTCCCCATTCCCATTTTCGCCCCATAGGGCTCTATTGGAATGGGGAAGGCGCTAAGTACGGTACCGCAAATTGCGGTACCGTACTTAGCACCAAGGTCCCTTTGCGGGTCCCTACTTTAACGGCTGGTGTAGACCAGCCGTTAAGGTCGGGTCCCGCAAAGGGACCTCGTAATCAGGCTCTAATGGGTTAACAGCGCCGCAGCCTTTTACGGCGCCGTTAACCCATTAGCGCCAGGGTTGTAATGAGGCCCTTAGTCTTTCTTTTCCCAATCTGGGGGTAGAGGTTCACTTTGTGCTCCATCAGACCCTCACTGCATACTTCCAGTGCTAAAACCTGGATATTTCGAACCACTTGGGAAGCACTTTCTGCAGCATGTGCTACAGTCTCATTACAGACATTATTTTCTTGTCTCTGCATTTGAAGGCCTCTTCCGAGCAGCTGTTCCTAGTGGAGCCTCCACTGGAATCTATGAGGCCCTGGAGCTGCGAGATGACGACAAGTCCCGATTCCTGGGAAAAGGTAAGAGCATGGACTATCCTCCCGCGGTCTCTTTGGGGGGCAGGGGGGAAACAGGTTCTGTCCTTATGATAGTTCCCAAGCAAAGTGGGTTAGGGTCAGGGGCAGTGGTCAAAGTGTATGAAAAGACGTACTGGACCTATGCTCCGTACTGGCCTGCACCCACTCCCTACAAACCCATCACCACTACCCCTCCTGTGCACAATACAAACCCCCAAACACATGCACGTGCTGTTTAAGGGAACGTTCAGTGCAGTGCACTGAAAGTGCAAGTGTCAACTTCTTCCTACACTTTTATTTTAAAACGAAACCATTCCGTAACGTATAGGAACAGTAAAATGTAATTTAAAAGTAGATGAGCACTGCCGCTCCCGCCCACTTTGACCACTGGTCAGGGGTGAAGTGCGCTCTAGGTGGGTGAGGTGCAAGGCTCTGGCAGCGGTTGTGGGGGCTGATTTTTGTGCAAGAAGAGTTGCAAGATTCCCGTGCGGCATACGCCAGGCTGATCAGAGGGGGGTGTTACTGGGCCACTTCCCACTCAGCCCTCACTATCTCTGTCACTGATTGAAAGGCACTTTACAAGTAACAGTGTGGGCTTGCACTTTCATGGCTGTAGAGTGAGAAATAATTAGGCACAATGCATGCTGCAGGGAGAGGTATGAGGTGCGCTCCTAGGCTTCAGGGTGAGGTTGGAAATTGTGGTGGAGGCTGGTTGCCTCATTGCTACGTTTCCCAGTTCCATGCACGACCCCTCGATGTAGTCCTTGTTTGTGCTTCCAATTGGAACGTGTAGTTTTGGTTTTCCCATTGCTTGGGTGGGCTACAAGTCCCAGCATGCTGTGCAGAAAAAAAACAGGACTGGCTCAAAGATTCGGCATGGAAAAGGAAAACCTGGCAGATATAGTTTTAGTGTGAGAGGGAGTCAAGGGTTCCCGATGGGGCACCAGACAACACAATATCACTACTTTAAAGGCAGCACGGAGTACATCAAAAAGGAGATTCTGGTTTTCTTGCGGGGCAACGGCCCCGCCCCCAGTGACACCCCCACTATCTCTGACAACGGTTGAAAGGAACTTTGAAAATTGCATTCTGGGCTACTCCTCTCAGAGCTGCAGAGCAAGGAGCAAACCGTGCACTCCGTGCTGCAGGGAGAGTAAAGAGTTGCATTCTCGCCCACAGGGTGAGGTCTGAGAAACAGCCTCACACTCTGACCCTCCCACCTCCACACACTGAACTTTATTTACTTTCTTTCTTGCAGGTGTTCTCCAGGCTGTGGAAAATATAAACAGCATGATCGCCCCAGCGCTGCTTGAGTCTGTAAGGCATTTTATGTGCATATTTTCAGTTTCATCTGCATATTTCTGTGACTTTACTTATCGTTAACGTATATCTTTGGCAATCTGTTTGTATGTATTCATTTTTTCTCCAGCTAACGCTTTTGTGAGGGTGAATATACCTACTTATTTCAACAATGTCTGGTGTTAGAATGGATTTCTAAACTCTGGCCTGATGGACAGAAGTATAGGAGGCCACCCTATTTTAGTGAAACAGGGAACCTTCTGGACAATGCCAGACCAATCACGGTAGCTTCGCAGGTGGTCAGGACAAAGTCTCAGGAGGAGTGAGAATGATCAGAAGCCCACAATGAGCACACACAGTCAAGATTCCACAGAATACGCTTAGACAGGTGTATAGCAAAAATACATATACATTTATTTTAGGCCCAATAAAACAACACAAATAACCAAACAAATAATGCAACAGTTACCACACAAGCATTTCACTATTTAACATATATACAACTACTGTATCCTAATGCGATAAAGGGAGGAAAACATCCACAACCTGTAACAGAAGGGGTGTTAACAGGAATTATGCATTAGGCAGTCTTCAAGATGGAAACCCTAACTTATTCAGTCCAGCCCTAAGAAAAGAGGGGAGCCTTGTGCTCAATGTACAGCAGTGCGTAAAAACGTGTGGTCATGCGTAAAGCGAAGACAGTACCTTTTCAAGATGCTGGGACAGTTAGGTAAGGGTCCTGAAGGGGGTAGAAGAAGTTCCAATCACCAGCGAAGGGTCTGCCCTCGCGGACAGATCAGTTTTCTGATGTTTGAAACCGGCTAAGGAGCACAGGCGATCCCAACCAAAGAGAGGATCCCAAGGAACCCTTGTGCATGAAAACAAATGGATAAGCCAGGGGCCACTGGTATGTTATGCAAGTACTCACCGGCCCTTGCTCCAATCCAGACCAAACTATGCTAGTTCAGTCGAGGTCATCTGAGGTGGTAAATTCTGCCTTTACTTCTTGGATCCAGCTCTCAGGTGCTGCAGGACGGGACAATAGTCTGTGATGGGACAGTAGCCACAACTCTGCCCACGAAGGAAGGAGGAAGAAAATTCCAGTGCAGCAGGACTCACAGCAGAGAAGGCGGGAAAGTCACCCACAGCAACTGTCACCACAACGTAGTGATGCAGGGACCGCAAAGGCTTGCAGCGTGATGCACTCTCCTAATTGGCAACCCAGTGGAGCTAGGCCTATGAAATTTGGTGGAAGATCCACAAGCCGGGATTCCCAAAGTTTCAAGTCCCAACTCAAAATGGCGGCGCTCCTATGCAATGTCCTGGAACAGAGCTGGTCAGTTCACTGGATGGCCCAGGATCACTTCTGAGAAGGCTCTTTTGGCAGGAAATCAGGAGCCGCTGAGAGTAGTTGTTTCCAGTACTCAAATGGGTCGAAGCGTCCTTGCTGGACTTCTAAGGTTCAGAATAAAGCAAGTGTTCAGGGTGTCAAACCTTCCAGCTCGTCCACGTGTCTGCTTCAGCTCACAGGATACTTGGCTCCTTTGGTAGTTCGGTATGAACCACTGTAGATTGACCTGGAATGGGTGCAGGGCCCATTCTTTTATCCAAAGTTCAATGCGTGATTGAATCTTGACAACCAATAGAAGATCTGCCTCTTTGCATGTGCACCAGCCGTGGTCCAATCATGGTCCACGGTGGTCCTCATGTATTCATGCATAACAGACATCCTGGCACCAGTAGTGTGCATTGGGACCAGTCCCAACCCTCTTCCTGGGCAATAGCACACATGACATGCAGGAGCCTGCGAAAGATGCGGTTTTCGCCGGAGGCTACATGCCCAAATAAGGAAGTCCCGGGTCAGCTCAACCTAAGTGAAGGCTAAGGACAAGATGGCCAAAGGACAGAACAAAAGGCTTTGTGGCACGGCCATTTTCGGCACTGGCCATAGTCATGAGCAATCTGTGGTAAACGTGGTGTGGTTCTCTAAAAAGTAGTAACAATACCATTACAGTAAACTGCTGCTACCAGTTTGTCCTAGGCACACTTGTACATTCGCCAAAAATACCTTAGAGGGTGTCTAGGGCCATAAAACAAAAAGGACCCCAGTGCACTGTACAGTAATGTACTTTGTGCACTGATAAAAAGTTAACAAGAAATGGCAACAAAGTCAGATACTAAGGGAAACATAGTTTCCCAGTACTCACAGTCACACGGACATGTCAATTTCCCCATAACAAATTAGTGCAAGTGCAGGGAAGTGCAGCTGAAGGCTGTGCTCCACTGGAAAAAGTCAGGCTAGGATAGCCAAACAAAAACAAAAAGTGGGGGTCCATAATATGGAGAGGAAATGGTATTCAAAGAAATCTTTCCTAACATCTGGGAGTTGCTGCAGGCCCATATAGGTCCTTATTGGGCCTAATAAATAAGCTGTCTGCTGCCTCAGCTGTTTTGAAACTTTATTGAAAGTTACCTAAAGGCTGGACCTTCCGTCCTTAGACTTAGACGGTATAGGAACGTTTAACACATCGAGACAACACCAAAATCGGGGCAAAAAAATTAAATACAAACAGAAGGAGATAAAAATTAAAAAATACAGGAAAACATTTAGTAGCTTAAGATGTTTCACTTTTGTCTGGCAGTCTCTTGGCTTCTTGCGTGAACCAAATTGCTGTGAGAGCCCTTTTCTCTAATGGAACAGCTGGACTAAATACAATGGTGCGGCAGGTGACCATAAGCAATGCTAGTGGTTCTTATACATTCAAAGATTTGCATCAACTTTTGGTTATAATTGAGGCAGATGTGGACCGCTTGCTCGCTAAATCTAGGGAGTCAACCAATATCCAACTGGTGCAGCAAGGTCCAAACATGTCTAGACTGCACTAATTGGCAGCAGGAGAAAGACTGTTTTTTGCATATTGCCTGTCCCTGTTTGTGATGAGGCAAATTGAATGAAAATTGATAACATGGAAGGCTGTCCAGAGCAATGCAAGTGGTAATGGAGTGACGCTGAGTGTTGGCAGTGTTGGGAACTCTGTTTTGCTGCCTGACTACCTCGTTGTGAAAGGAAGTCGCTTTTCCCTTCAAAGACCCAGCACAGGTCGCGGAGCGACGCGGAGTGACGCTGAGTGTTGGCAGTGTTGGGAACTCTGTTTTGCTGCCTGACTACCTCGTTGTGAAAGGAAGTCGCTTTTCCCTTCAAAGACCCAGCACAGGTCGCGGAGCGACGCGGAGTGACGCTGAGTGTTGGCAGTGTTGGGAACTCTGTTTTGCTGCCTGACTACCTCGTTGTGAAAGGAAGTCGCTTTTCCCTTCAAAGACCCAGCACAGGTCGCGGAGCGACGCGGAGTGACGCTGAGTGTTGGCAGTGTTGGGAACTCTGTTTTGCTGCCTGACTACCTCGTTGTGAAAGGAAGTCGCTTTTCCCTTCAAAGACCCAGCACAGGTCGCGGAGCGACGCGGAGTGACGCTAAGTGTTGGCAGTGTTGGGAACTCTGTTTTGCTGCCTGACTACCTCGTTGTGAAAGGAAGTCGCTTTTCCCTTCAAAGACCCAGCACAGGTCGCGGAGCGACGCGGAGTGACGCTGAGTGTTGGCAGTGTTGGGAACTCTGTTTTGCTGCCTGACTACCTCGTTGTGAAAGGAAGTCGCTTTTCCCTTCAAAGACCCAGCACAGGTCGCGGAGCGACGCGGAGTGACGCTGAGTGTTGGCAGTGTTGGGAACTCTGTTTTGCTGCCTGACTACCTCGTTGTGAAAGGAAGTCGCTTTTCCCTTCAAAGACCCAGCACAGGTCGCGGAGCGACGCGGAGTGACGCTAAGTGTTGGCAGTGTTGGGAACTCTGTTTTGCTGCCTGACTACCTCGTTGTGAAAGGAAGTCGCTTTTCCCTTCAAAGACCCAGCACAGGTCGCGGAGCGACGCGGAGTGACGCTGAGTGTTGGCAGTGTTGGGAACTCTGTTTTGCTGCCTGACTACCTCGTTGTGAAAGGAAGTCGCTTTTCCCTTCAAAGACCCAGCACAGGTCGCGGAGCGACGCGGAGCGACGCGGAGTGACGCTGAGTGTTGGCAGTGTTGGGAACTCTGTTTTGCTGCCTGACTACCTCGTTGTGAAAGGAAGTCGCTTTTCCCTTCAAAGACCCAGCACAGGTCGCGGAGCGACGCGGAGCGACGCGGAGCGACGCGGAGTGACGCTGAGTGTTGGCAGTGTTGCCAGGGGTGGCTGGGGTCCCTGGGGAGCTGGGAGCCGCCACGGCCCCCGTCCACGCCTCTGTGCCGAACTCCACTCGCTTTTCCTCCTTGCAGCTCCAATCGTATTTTGTGCCTGAACGCGTCTCTCAGTGCATCTATTTTTATTTTTATTTTTTCACTTCTACGTGATCCCTACGACCTCGATGATGAACACCTTAGACCCTGGCCCCTCGGGGATCAATTTGGACAATGTAGTGGTATATCAAGGAGAGGAAGATACCACTCATCCGCTTACACGGCGGCAACGACGCTTCCTGGCTGCAGGCGGCTGTGTTCCCTCTGACCCGCGCTTGGATCTAATGGTAAGTCGCTGCAAGTTCCGTAAAAAGAACTGTGCTTCCTCCACTTCCATAGACTCCGAGAACTTTTTTGATTGTCAGGATATCACCTTAGTTTCGTGCAGTACTGACCTATATCCACTAGCAACGCCAACTTCAACGTCTCCAACTACACTAAAAACATTACAAACAGAGCCCAATAAAACTTATGCGGCGAAGGAGGGAGAGTCCGCTGTGGCTGATGATGCTCATAGAGCATCTTTGGACTCTGCAATTGTTAACTGTGTATCTACAAACACCCAACTGGATAACACAATAGTTAATGCGGAGAAAGGTAATGAACTGCTGCTTACTAAATCTCTTTCAAGCATGGCCGGAACGGTAATTGATTCTGACAAAGACGTACAGGAGATGAGTATCGCCGTCGGTGTTACCACTAGCGGAGGCATGACGAACTGCACAGACCCTATAGACAGTGCGAGTGGCATGGCTAGCAATGGCTGTGAACTTAATGACAAACGGCCTGCCGGACCTTTACATAACCCCAATGAAATTCTCCATATGATGGAAAGAAATACGGGCGAGACTGTGGCCCACAGTGAGTCCTTCAGAAAAACACCACTGATGGATGTTGCTCCTGGGGAAATAGCTCTGATAACACGGTCTAGTCCTGGACCTGCTTCGGACTGTCTGCCATGTGTCAAGAAGAACTGTTACCGATGTAGCCCGATGGTCCTAGCAGACAGGAGTCGTGTAGACTGCGGAACGGAATTATCATCGGTAGGATCCCGCAACCCCTTGGAACAAGTGAAGTCATTGGAGGTATTCTCGACCCGTGAGGAGCACGTCTGCAGTCTCCCACTTGGCCCACTAAACCCAAATGAACTTCCTAAACCTTGGTTAAAACCAGTGACGAAAAGGAAACGTACAGAATCCATCAATGATGATTTTAGCGACCTTATTATTACATCACAAAAAAGGCTCGCCGAAGATAGAGAGCAAGCTGGCTCTCTCTTCACTGGATTGGAAATTTACTGTCCACCGTCTGTGGTAGATATACAACCAGATGCTCGATCTAAGAAAAAATCGAATTTACGTAGGAAAAAATCTAGATTCTCGCGAATAAGATCTCAGAAAAGTAACAAACAGAATAGCCAAATATTAAACATGGCAGAACTGATGGCTAAAGAAATTACGAGAGAACTAAATACACTTATAATGGCTGCTCATACGATTTCGATGTCGCCATATATCAAACTGTACGAACAGCTGAATGAGAATATTAAAGATCAAACCACTCTCATAGCCTTGTTGAACTCGAAAATTATCAATGTGGATCAAGATCTAAATTGGATGAAACAAACTTGGACTGATGACCATCTAAGAGCTGATGCATATATTAAGACCATTGTGGATCAAACCAAAAATAGTGCGATGGACAAACGACTGTTCGCTGAAGTAGCTCGAGAAGCCATAACACTATTGCAACAACATAAATCAAATCCTGCTCTTAAATCAATGATACCTAAAGAGATTATAGAGCAGAATGACGATAAAACAAAGGAACCTACTACGAACAATCCAATAGACTATGAGACCCAAATTATAATCCCAGATACTAGCTTAAATGCAGAGATAATCACGCATGAGATGAGGTGTGAAAAAAGAGATGTTAATGCTCATCCGAGGAAATGTACACAAAAATCAAAACGACCACGAGAAGCTGTCATCTGCACAAAAGATAGAAAAAGAATCTGTAGTAGCGAAAAAACGACTACGCACACCAGACAACTAAAAGATGCTCCACAAAGCTGTGAAGTAAATGAGAAATCATACTTATCTCAAATGCAAGACATTCCCTCTGACAGAGATGAGGATTTAATGTCAGCAAATCCTATAGACAAGTGCACAACGGACGGGGCTATCTCAACCTCTCAATCAGAACAAGGCGTCAATGAACCCGAGACACAAGATCTCAGGATTTCTATGTTTAGGATTGAAGATTCTGGTGTGACAGTCTCTCCTGCCAAGCCAGATTCTATACAAAAAGAGATGTACCCAATATTTGAATTAAAAAAATCAGATGCAACACTAAATAATAAAATCAGAGATAAGATGATTGAGAAAAAATACATAAAGAAAAAACAAAGAAAAAACCAATGTAGATCAAGTGTACGATCATTCTTAAGGAACATCAAAGGGCTTTGTTCTACAATAACCATCAAACAAGTGGATGAAACTGCCGCGAAGGCTAATCCTTGTACAGCGAAAAACGCCATACCAGCTGAGCTACTAAACCTAAAAGACGCATCAAACGACCAACCTGTTGGAATTGCGAGCATTTCTGAAGAGCTTTTAGACCTCTCAACATATGAGCAAGATGATTGGATTGAGATTCCTGATTCGGCCATGTCTGAAGATCGGCCCCCCTCAAACGCCTTAATCAATATTGACCTCAATATAGGGGAAAAAAATCAAGTATTCCCTAAAACGAAGATTCTTACAAAGCAGCCGGTTAGTAGAACTATTCCTCCTTCCAAACCTGGCTGCTCAGATCATGAGACACATGCACTTCAACAAAAAGACACTAACAGTGATTTTCCCAAACACTCTGGCACAATTTTACCCACCGCGGTGGAAATCTCCTCTGATTGTATGACAATTGAGGCTAAAAGAGCGCTTACCTTAGCCACCAAGAAACTCTTACAATCTGAGACAAGGCATAGCTCGAGTAACTCGGACTTGTGGAAATACGAGCAAAACCTTGGCATCTTGGAGGCTAAAATGGCGCTAATGGATAATGGATTAACTGAACCAATTCTGATAAGAGAAGCTGATCTTAAAGTAGGATCTCACCACAAATTCAAACCTTCTTTGGAACATTCTTTAAAAGCTCCATCATCGCTAAAAAAAGAGCCATTTGATTCCGCTAAAACCGACATATCTGGAAGTACAGCAAAACGCACGAGCAAGCGATGCTGATGGCCCTGATCATAGCCTACAAGTTCGAAGATCTAAGAAAATGGGAAAATACCTGTTGCGCTTAGAACGTATAGTGAGAGAAAAGGATGACCTTCTCTTGAATAGGAATAATGTGATGAAGCTATTACATCATATTCCACAACTAAGAACTGTGGCCTCTGATGACATCCTAATAGTAGAATTCGAGGATGAGAAAAATAATGACTGCGTGATCCTGCATATAGCGTCTAAAATCATCTGTGATTCACTTTTAAACGCTGGAACCATTCTGAACTGTATGGGGTTCGATATACACGAAATTCAAAATTCACAGAAGGCAGATCAACCGACAAATAAAGGACTAGTTCTAGTCTATAATCCTGAAACCGAGAATAAAAGAGTGCAATGTGCTGAAGAACTATACTCAAAAAGCAAAAATGTTACTTCTAAGTGCCACAACATTAATGAAACACAAACTTCAGAAACAGAGTTAGTTGAAGTATCAAATGAGCAGATGCACTCCAAAATGAAGAAAGTAATCAATCCACAAAGGGAAGATATGGACTGGTCATGGGTCGCTAAAACCATTAATAACACAAAATATAGCTAATGCCCAAAGATTAAGGAGATGGGTAATATATGCATCGCTTCATGGAACACACGAGGACATTCACATCTCTTTGAAGATACATCAAATGAACTGATGGATATAGACTTGCTCTGTTTACAAGAGACTTGGCTACTGGAATCACCAGTAGCAGACGGCTTTGAGATAGCCTTCAACAGAGCAATTAAAGGGGAAAAAGGACGACCCATGTCAGGAATGTTAACGCTCGCCAAAGTAAAAAGCGGTATACGTATCTTATCTCACACTATTGTGTCACCATATATACAAGTGTGTAAAGTGAAACTTCCGGAGAGATACGCGAACAAAGATAATGTACTAATACTGATTAATATATATTGGCAACACGCAACAACACCATTAGACAACTTCATGGAAACTATCTCAGAAGTAATTTGTAATATCAAAAGGAACGAAAAGGATACAAACATCTTAGTATGTGGAGATTTAAACATAAATTGTCTGTCTATTATAAATGACTCCCTTGAAGAAAAAATAACCAATGGCGAACATGCAGCCAGACGTTGGATGCAAGAGATGGAAGTTTGGAACTTACACTTGCTGAACGGCAATACGCCAGGGGATATTCCCGCCCATCCAACCTGGAGAAGACTCTTGCAAAGCTCGACAATTGACTACATGTTCGTAGACGGAATTCTAAGAAGCGAGGTCTTGTCCCTCAAAATCACCGAAATGAAGGCTAGCGATCACTGCCTAGTAAAGCTGTATTTGAAATCAAACGAATCGAGAAGACCAGTTGCCAATAAAGTATCGACACTTGAAGTAGGCCCTGGTCGTAACAGGTTAAGATTGAGTGAGAATAATATCATATCACTAAGGAAATCACTTGAAAATATAACAGAAATGGAACAAATCGAGTACACAACCCTATTAGAGATATACCGGGAGAAAAAACACACTAAGGTACGACCGGATTTTACACAGCTCCATGCATGGGATGCAGAAGTTAACGAAAAGAAAAAAAATCTGAAAAAAGCACTGAGAATGTTCAAAAACAAGTCCAACACAAATAATCAAAGCATGATAAGAAATCTGAAACAAACCTATAAGAACTGGCTAATCAGCCACAAACACATCATGTTACAGAGAGATGCCGAAATTATGATGGAAGTACTTGCTAAAAGAAAGACTAGAGATTTCTGGGCTCTGCTCAATAACATCTCAACACCCCAGGGAGCCATCATACGCAGAAACATTCAGTAACAATCAACCCAATATAAGAATTTTGCCAGCCTCAGAGCACGAGTGGTCAATTGAAATAAATAAAGAGGAAATCTACAGAAACATTCTAAAACTAAGCACATCCAGAGCACCAGGACCAGATGGTCTAACAAATCAACACTTAAAACAACACCCAGAACTATGGGCAGATATCTGCTACTTATTATTCCGGACCATTCTCCAGACGAAACAAATACCTTCTTCCTGGCGGTGCGCCATTGTAGTACCAATTTTTAAAAAAGGTGATCGAACCGACCCCAAAAATTACCGGCCGATAGCTCTACTTGATGTGGTCGGAATTTTTTTTGCCTCCCAGCTCCAAAACCAACTATCACGTTGGATCCAAGATACTAAAAGATACGATCTTCGGCAAACTGGATTCGTGAAAGGAGTTGGTTGCGGGCTGAATCTAACAATTCTGAACTTTCTGAAAATGGAAGCAATTCGACAAAATAGAAAGATCTACGTAGCACTTGTCGATCTATCTAGCGCTTTTGACACCATCGACCGAGAAATGCTCTGGGAAAAGATGAAGAAATGGAAGTGCCCAGAAAATCTACTACAACCCATAAAGGAACTCCACACGGATACAGTCATTAAAATCCGACTTGATTCAAGTGGAACGTTGAGCAAGCCAATCGAAATGAACCAAGGTGTGAAACAGGGCTGCCCGCTTGCAGCAACGCTGTTTGGTTTATTTATATCCGATATTGGCAATAGTCTCGCAGATGTAAACTCCTTTCCACCAAAAATAAATGGGCAGGCAATAAGTTGGATGCTATATGCAGATGACATTGCACTACTAGACCTTAAACCAATTGGACTAACTCGAAAACTAGCAGCTCTGGAGAGATACGTAGAACAAAATAAACTAAAAATCAATCCAACAAAATCTGAAATAATAATCCTGCAGGACTTAACACGAAATAATAAACGGAGCACAAAAAGTATCCCAAAGTGGAGACTGAGAAATGAAATCTTAAGATGTGTTACAAAGACAAAGTACCTAGGTGTTTGGATTAATAGTAACATAAATGATGCTCCCTGGACAGAGAATGCTAAACAAAAATGCAGACAATTAGCAAGTCAAGGAGTAATAATAAATAAAAAGTTTGGGAAATTCTCGTTACAACCAGTAATCGCCCACTATAACCAAAAAGTGATTCCATCACTGATTTATGGGGCAGAAAGCGCCCTAGGAGTGTCTGCCACTCTATGGCCAGAACTAGAAAATCAATACTGGAGGAGGGTTCTGCATTTACAGAAAGGAATCTCGAGTGCATGTGTGAGATATGAACTTAATTTAATATCCATGCACGCCCGTGTGTTATGGAACATGCTATCCATATATCGGAAAACCATCACAGTAGAATGTTTGCCTCAATTCAAGATCTTACAAAATGCTATGAAGGGCAACAAAGAAACTCTACTATGTAAATGGGCAGCCGGGTGTAAAAAGCAATTGGAACTACTGGGGGCTGATCAAGAGACCCTGAGAAATAACCCGAATTATGTGAAGAAAAAGCTATGGGAACAGGATTGGTGCTCGACAGTTGATGATCGCAATCGCCACAAACTTATGGAAGATGCAGCTATAGAAGCCAAAGATCGAAAACAACTGCCGCAATACTTGATGAGATCAGCTAATGCAAGACACCGAACAAACTATATGAAATTTCGTATGAACTTAATAAACACCAGAGTAAGTCGAGCAATAAGAACGAGGAATCTGGAAACTTTACTCAAGTGTCGTTTCTGTAATAAACATCAAGGAACCCTTAAACACTTGACACTGTACTGTGAGGCCCTGAAAAATCAGAGATCTGTACACTTAGGACACATAGTGCGAAAATACGCCACTTTAAGTGGAGAGGATCTATGGCGAAAATTTCACAACCCATGTGAAAAAGACACCTTTGGGTTGACATACTTCGTGGAAATACTTGAAAGTCTCCTAAAAGAGAACTAAATTAGAGAAAGAATTTAAAAAGTAATGGATGCTTCAAAAATGTTGAAATGTGGTGAAGAGGCAAAGCAAAGCCAGACAAAGGATTGGTAATGGAGTAATAAATCATTTGCAGCGAACAGAGTAATGAAAAATGAGAACAACCAGATCGGGGAGAAGAAATAAGTCATGGAATGCTATACTCTATCATGAAAAATGCACCGTAAAGACCCATTTTTGAAGCACCATAGAGATAGATAGGGGAGGAAATTTGTGTATAATTTTGTTTTTTCAAAAAGTTTGTACAAACTAAATGAAATATAAAAAAAATAAAAAAATAAAAATAAAAAAATGAAGAATTCTGAGGGCTTCCGTCCATCACTTTGTGGTCGCAGTTGCAGGGAGGCTTCCAGGATTCAAGGCCCAAAGTCTCGAAAATGTGGAACATTTGAAAGGAAGAAATGTGCGGAAGGCTCAGGAGTCACAATAGAACACTGCTGGGTCTTTGCTTTTAGAAGCCCATTTGGGAATATGGCATGATGTGCGGCTGCTTCACTTGTACCATCAGCCTCCCATTGCTCATCTCTTCCTAGCCCATCAATGAAGCGCATCAGGAAAATCACCCAAAGCCGGTTTGTTCAGATTTTTTCACTGGACATGCTGGTGAACCGGCAAGGACAAAGAATGTTCTAAAAAAATTAAGAAAAAATAAGCAATTGGATTAAATAAAGGCCCCTTTTGGCAAGGAGATCCCAGCATCGGCTCAGAATGCCCGTACTATTATGCAGTTTCACAAATCTCTCAAAACATGGCTTTTTCCACAACACCTAATCAAGTACTAATCCCAGTGGATGCTCAGATTAACACACAGACCACTAATCACAGTACTGCACTACTGTTAAAAGATGCCAGCCCAAACGCCAGCTCCCCACACCCTGTACAGTGCTCCACTGCTATTGAGCTAGATCTGCACATTAAGCAATAAAATACAAAATGAAAATAAGGCGGGCAGCTCCTCAGAAGCAGGACATTTCTGCAAAGTGGTGTGCACCTCTTCTGGAAACCCTGATGCAGAATCATTGGCTGACCCAGTTTTACTCATGCAGTTGGTTCTCAGACCCTGCATTGTTATGGATCTTGTCTATGGGCCCGCCGAACTGCTGCAACCTTAGTGGGTCAGAGTCCGGCCCTCTTATGGTGATCAAGCCTCACTGTGCACCACCCGTCATGCTTGTGTTGCTAGGTCTGGAAAAGATCTGGGGCTATGCTAATGTCAGGACTGTCGGGACTCACATCTAGCTAGCCTTTTGGTTGTAGCCTCTTCTATCTGGGGCTTCAACCAAAAGACCCCGGGCTATAGCCACACCAGCCCGCCCCTAGAAACGTCTCTGTGTCATAGACACTGAGAAGACATATCTCACCCAGGTCAGCAGTAAACCTGAGTGCTATCACACAACATAGCCAAGCAGTCTAAGGGGTCCACTATGCAGCGTGTCATGCAGTCATTGCCTGCGAAAAAGATCACCAGCTGCAGAAGCACATTGCAAAAGCTGAAGGCACACACATTTTAAAAGATTAGTGCTCGGATTGGGTAAATACCAGGGGGTCAAAGTAACAAAACATGTGTAGCATTTCTGTCCAGAAGTAGGAGGAAATTCTTACCCCCTCCCCATCAGTGTTTCCTTTGCATCCCTTCTTTGTCGCCCTATCCCCATCTACTCCCTGACCGTATTCATGTCTTTCCCTTTCAACTACCTCCTTCTTTTTCCCACAACATACTTCTTTCCTCCGTCCTAATCTCGTCCTCTGTTTCCTCTTTCCCGTTGTGATCTCTTGTGTTCCATTGCATCTCTTCTCCTTTGCACTGTTCTTCTCTCCTCCACTTTCTCATTTCATAGCCCCCTTTGTCTTTCAACCGTCACAGACTCAACTTAATTTATTTTTGATCTGTCTCTTTTTCTATGTTCTACCTTCCGTTTTTGTTTTTAAACCTTTTCTCTTCCAACTTTTATTCTCCCCTCTTTCTTTCCATGTGTCTCCCCTTCTCTTTGTCACTTTCTCTCTCACTTGTTATGCATTTTATCTTCTCCCCTTTTCACTCAGCAGCACTCTCTCAGTCCTCTTTCAAATGTCTCCATATTCAGTTGTCTCCCTACATTTTTAGGTTTGGGTCTACTTGGTTGCAAATATTTGAACTTTTCACATTTGACCAAATTTATTTCACTCTTTATTTGATCGAAAATGCGTGGGGAGACCCCCCCCAACACCCCTCCCTATTCCCTTGCCCCACCCCATATATATATTTAATTAAATTTGACTGAATTTCAACCTAAAATCTGATCGTAAAAATGTGGTCAAATGTTTTTCGCCCAAGTATGCTAATACCAATTTGTATCCTCCATTTCCTCTGCTCTTTTTTTTCTTCCTTTCTTTCTCTCTTTGTTTCTTTCTTTCTCTCACATCACTCCTGATCTAATTCTATACCTCTTCCAGTGTAACACTGTTTGCCATCTATTTTATGAGTGATGTCTACTTAAGCAATCTCTCACACTCATCTGTTTTTTACCCAACTGAATTATGCCCATTACAACGTTTTGATGTATTTTCTTTGTCGTTAGGGCCTGACTGTGACAGAGCAAGAAAAGATTGATAATCTTATGCTGGAGCTGGATGGGACGGACAACAAATGTAAGAGGCTTGTCTTTGAAAAGCTATAGCTGCGAATCAGGCTACAAGGAAGGGATAATAGCATTCCAATCTGTGCCTCCTGAGGGACTAAATGAGGAACTGGAAGTAAAAGGGTGTGAGGATAATATTTACCAGGGGAGCTTGTTAAGGGGAAAATAGATCAGTAATATGACAGAAATACCCAAGAAGGTATTGCTAGAAAAAAGAGACAGGCATGTGGGGAAAACGAAAATGGGAAAATTTAAGAATTTGAAGAAATATTTTGACAACATTGATGATAGAGCGGGATAGGAAAACTACTCTGAATGAAGCCCTTTCTGTGTACACCATTCAATTTGTATTTTGTATTTTATTGGGAGTTATATAGCGCTTTTGCCAAAGCGCTGAACGTACAATGACGGTTCAAGAAGTGATTAAAAAACAAATGAGCAAACCAGTTGTTCCAGGGAGGAGAAAGGGAGGAACAATGGCAGGCTTTTAGATGAGAGCGAAAGATATGAAGAGATAGGGATGAGTGAATATCAGGAGAAAGAGAGTTCCAGAGTTTAGGGGCAAAAAGGGGAAAGGTGCAGAAACGGGATGGAGCACAAGGAGGTTTAGAGGAAGATAACAGATGAAGATGTTAGAGGAGGGTTTGGGAGGAGAGCATGGTGAGATCAGAGCAGCAAGATAGGGAGGGGCAGGTTCATAATAGCATTTAAAGATGATACAAAGAAAATGAAATAAGAGACAGAATTCATAGGAGAGGAGCAAGATAGGCAGAAGAGAAAGGGGGATTGGAAGACAGAGGTCGAAGTGAGAAAATAAGACGAATAGCATAGTAGAAAACAGAGCAAAGAAGAGTAGGGTAGGAGGAGGGCAGGCCAACGACGAAAGAAGAACAATAGTCAAAGATGGAGAAGACAGAAGAGGAAATAAGAAGTTTAACAGCATGAAAAAACAGAAGGGTGTGAATATGATGGATGTGGAAGAGGTGAAAATGACAAATGTGAGCTGTTGAGGAAATATGAGATGAGAAGGAAAGCGATGAGTCGAAGATGACACCAATATTACATGCAGAAAAGGAAAAAGATAGAAAAGGGAGGAGGAAAAAAAGAGCCCAGGAATAGATTGGAGAGAGGGGAGGGAGAGGATTGTGGGAAGAAAGGGATTTCTGTATTGGAGGGATTGAGATGTAGGAAGCGGGGCGACAGTGGCACTGCCACTTGGTTTTGCCTCATGGCAAAGTGGTTGTTTTTCTTTAAAAAGAAAATAAAGGGGCATGACACCATGCAAAAAAACTTCAAAGAAGTAGGGCATTCTTATGAGTGAAAATGAACTTAAGGCCGAACCATAGGGAGACAGTGTTGTCATGAAAGGGGTAGTGTTACCAGGCTTCTGCAATGCCAAAAATGTCAGTGGTGCCTCCATGCTGCGACTTTACTGGTGTGTTTTATCTGTGGGATTGCAGCTCAGTTCGGTGCCAACGCCATCCTTGGGGTGTCTCTGGCCGTGTGCAAAGCTGGAGCAGTGGAAGAAGGGGTGCCCTTGTACCGCCACATTGCCAACCTCGCGGGCAACACAGACCTCATCCTGCCTGTGCCGGTGAGATGTCTTCCAGTGCTTTGTCGCTCTCTCAGAGGTAATGAGAAAACTCCTGCTTGGGTGAGAGGAGGTCCAAGACAATCCACACTCTATCTCTGTTTGTATAGTATTTCTCTCCAATTGGGTTAGGGTACTTCTTTGAGACCTGACACCTTTGGCCCGACTCCTCTTAATATTTAAAATCTGCTATTTATCGCTTTGTATAGAACAATTGTATTTACAATATTAACACAAAGTCAAAATGTGTAGACATGCTATTACTGACTGAAAGATTAAAACCTGGGTAGACGTTTGCTGGGATTTTAGCCTGCAACATAAAGTTGACACACAGTTCTCAGCAGCTGGAGCTTAACTCACTTAGCTATCATACCAGCTAACCTCCCAATGTTGTTTGCAGGCCTTCAACGTGATCAACGGTGGCTCACATGCCGGTAACAAGTTGGCTATGCAGGAGTTCATGATCCTCCCTGTAGGAGCCGAGAGCTTCCGCGATGCTCTGCGGATCGGTGCAGAGGTATACCACAACCTCAAGAGCGTGATCAAGGAGAAGTATGGGAAGGATGCCACCAACGTTGGTGATGAGGGAGGCTTTGCCCCCAACATTCTCGAGAATAGCGAAGGTGAGCGGGAAAGGCAGTCAATGGCTGATTCATGTTAACCTCTTTGAAATAGTTGTAAGATGCCATCAATGTGTTCTGGAAGCACTGGGTAAACTGGCAGCCCTGGTGAAAGGTGGGGCACGGGTGTCAGAAGGCTGGATGAAGATGTTTGCATTTGGAACTTAAAGGCCTGCAGGGTTAAGATGTTTTGTACACACGTGGCATGTGCCAATCTCTAGAAACACTGAAAGAAAGTTCTAAACACAAACCGCTGAGCTGGTTACCCATGGACATGGCTATGGTGAGTTCTTGTAGACTCACTTGGCTACTATTGAGTTCCTGTAAACACAAGTAGCTCCGCCGTGTGTTCTGTAGACACATGTGGCTTTTATGGCCATCCCCATGACATATGTGAGCATAGTTGGCGCACATTGTACACACTTTGTCATAGTTGGTGTCCTGTGGATACACTGCAGTCTTAATTCCTGCAGATTTGCTTTGCTGTTTAGAAACACATGTATTTAGTGCACAGCCTGTTAACATACATGATCATACTGGGGGTCCTGTAGATGCACTTTAACTTGGTTCATATTCTGTGTGTGTATGTGTGCATGCCTTAGGTTCACAAATCCACGTATTGGATTGTTTAGGGTTTCTCACCTGAGGATTTCCCTGTACACATTATCACACACCAATACTCAGGTACATTATTTCTCATTGCTTTGTTTTTCAATCGTTAGTAGGTATGTGGTTCCTGTCTATCTTGCCCTCCAACAGACCAAGCTAAATCCTTGTATGTTACTACCCCTAGATCCCGCTGGTGGTCCGCTTATCTAGGGTGAGGGGATAGTATAAGAAGCTTGCCCTATCTAGATAATCACTTACTTCTACACAATTATTTTAACTTTAAACTTTAAAAGGCACATGTCAAAATAAAGCCCAGATCATGTGTCTACTGCTAGAAAATGAATTGTTGTCAATGTTATTCTTTTTCTTTGTTTAGCAGACGTAAAAGATATAAAAAGAAAAAATTCAAAAGTCCTTTTTATGTATTTTTATGGAAAAACACAGTCCTTCAAAGACCAAAATCTTCTTGTTTTTCTGCCCCCAGTTCTATGTCGGGGTCTTCATATATTCCGACTTCCTTCATAGTGTTATTGGGGTATGTTACCCTCCTTTCAAAATATGGAAAGGGTAGAAATCGAGACCTTGCACCAGTCCTTCAGTCAATTTCCTTTTTCGATGACACAATTGGCCTACCGGTTTCAGTGGACTCATTTCATAAAGCCACTTCCTTCAGGGCCATTCATTGCAGCACATTGTTATGTGTTGCACCCATTTGCGATGCAGCTTTGCTTATTTCAATATTGCTGTACCCCACCATAGTTGTGTCGTTCCCCTTTAACTCTAGGTCCTCATGCCTGCCTTCGGTCCCATAGAATAGTTTAGATACTGTAGGCTCCTTGCAATGCTTGAGGTCCAGTAAACACGCTTAGCCATGGTCCAGGTCCTGCAGTTAAGACACGCCTTGCTTTTCAGTAGGTTCTATTGACACCATGGCCATACCAGAGAACCTATTTGTTTGTTTTTTTGTTTATTTATTTGTTTGGTAATGCGCACCAAGCCCTCAGGTAGACGGGCGCAACAGAAACAAGAAGTCTTGAAACTTAGTTACAGTACAAAGGTAGCAATACATAGAGCAGTGATTGTGATAGGACCAAGATGCAAGGTACAAGATACATTAAGTGCAAAGCAATGGTCATGGTAAGTCAAGAAGCATTATCACGAAGTATCGGTGTCTGCACACCTACGTATACACTGCATGCACACTTAACCAAGCTACCGAATAGTTTGGTGAAAACAAAGGGTCGTGTAGGGGCTGGAGGGTAGAAATGTAAATCGTCAGTTAGGTGTCATTAGTGTGTAGCCAATTGAGTATCTTGTGTCTGAATTTAGGGTAGGGTTGTTCTAGTCTGAGGTCAACTGGTAATTTGTTCCAACATTGTGCAGCTTTAACAGGGAAACTGGTTCCTCCTGCTGTCGAGCGTTTGAACCTAGGAATCTCCAGCATAAATAGGTTGGCAGATCTCGTGGGGCGGGTAGCTGTTCTCCTAGTAATTTTATCCATGAGGTATGGAGGTGCTAGGTTATTCAGGCATTTGGAGGTGAGGGATGTTGTTTTGAGGAGAATTCTGTCCGTTATTTTCAGCTAGTTAACCTCTTTCCTAAATTTGGTGATATGCTCTCTGTAGGGGATGTTTAATGCTGCCCTCAAGGCGTTGTTCTGTAGTCTTTGAATTTTGTCTGTAATATATTTGTTAGCTCCTGAGTACAGGGCATTACAGTAGTCTAATTTTGACATAATAAGAGCATTGGCTAGGGTGGTACAACTCGCTCTCGAGAGGTATGGTCTGGAGGCACTGATGAGTTTGCAAGTGTACGTTGTAGATGAGGCAAGGGAGTTGACTTGCTTTTTGAGAGTGAGAGAGGAGTCCAAGTAGAATCCTAAAGTTTTAACTACAGACATCACCTTGATAGGGTTGTTATCAATGTTGAAGGATGTGTAGTTTGGGCTGAGTTTTCGGATGTTAGCTTCAGAGCCTAGGATTAGTAGCTCTGTTTTTTCGTCATTCAGGCAGAGGCCATGGAATGCCATCCATGCCTGAATGAGGGTGTATATTTTGTTCACCAGGTCTGAGTCCGCCTCGAAGTTGCCCGAAAGGGGTATGAGGATCTGAGTGTCATCTGCATAATTAGTGTGACACCCAGTCTATCCAACTTGTCAGGTTATTTTGATAGGGTCGGCACAGGCTGAAGTAGAGAAGACTCTCATGGTCCGGTTAGCTAAGAAAGATTGGCAAAATGAACCATTCAAATTGTCCTATGGACAGAAATGGCAATGCTGCCGGTCCTTAAAATGTGTGTCTTAATACGGAGATCCTATATACACACCTGATCATGCTGGTAGTCTGCTATACATAATTGTCTATGCAGATGATCTTTTAGACCCACATGGCTATGCTTGGGGTCTTATATACACACGTGGCCTTGCTGAAAGTCAAGTAGACACACACAAATATGATGAAGGGCTGATAGACACACTCACAAACATATGAAATTGTAAAAGTATGAGGACTCCAGGTGCAAATGTCGTATGGGCTGCGAAGAAGACATGATACACTTTTTGTTAATTTGTCCACGCTTCATAGAATTACGAAGAAGATGCTTAGTGCCATGTTTAAAAATAATGGAATTAGGACTTGTAGTACTGCAATAAGTTACATAATGAGTTGCGATAAAAATGTTTTATATATAATTCTGTTGAATTTCTTACATAGGCAGATCTTTTTAATGTAAATAACACATTTTGAGATTTTATGTATACATTTAGGATGATGTTAATATGTATGTTAATGGAGAATTCTGAAATACATACATTGATTGATACTCAGCCATGCTGCATGTCTGGTTGGCATGCTTGGCCATGCTGGAGTTCTAGAAGACACACACAGACATGGTGGACTCCTGATATACACACTTGGACATGCTGGAGGTCTAGTAGATACACTTGGCCGGAATATAAAGAAGGACCTGTAGGCGCACCCGTTCATGCTGTAGACCTTTAGACACACCTGGTTATGACTATGGCCTGTAGATATGATTGGTCACAGCTCAGAAGCAGTAGTCCCCTGAACTTTTATTTCATCCACTTCTCTTCTCTATTTAGCCCTGGAGCTTTTAAAGGAAGCCATCGAGAAGGCTGGTTACACAGATAAAATCGTACTTGGGATGGACGTTGCTGCCTCTGAGTTCTACAAAGATGGGAAGTACGACCTGGATTTCAAGTCACCCGACGATCCCAGCCGATACATCTCTGCAGAGGAGTTAGGAGAACTCTACCAGAGCTTTATCCGGGACTATCCAGGTGAGGAATCTATCTCTCCTACAGGGAGAACACAGCATGGGACCCTTTATTTTCTCATAGGCAGGAGAAGCAGGCCTGCATCTAGTGTCTACCCCAGTGTGCTTCTTGACACAAGTCCTTATGCGCTTGAATGCTCCCAACACTAGTATTTGTAAATGTGAATGCTGAAACCAGTGCCTTTGAGTGTGGTTGACAACACTATTGCTTGTGAACCGAAATCCTCCTGGCAATGGTACTTTGTTTTTCTGTAGTGGGACTGAACTCAGTCTACCCAGCACACAGATAGTGGCCACTATACTAACGAGAATTCACCATACTACTTGTGAGAATTGCTCCTAACACGAATGATTGTTAGCCTGAATCCTGACAATAGTGCATATGAGCATAAATCATCCTTCCATCAGTACTTCTGAGCATTCATTCTGACACTCGTGCTTGTGAGTGTGAAGTCTTTGGATCCTAGAACCTTTGAGTGTAAATCCTAATTCTAGTGACTTTGAGTATGAGCCATGACATTATTGCTTGCAAGATTAAGTCTTCCTCACAGTAGTACTTGCAACTGTGACTCCTTAGGCTGGGAAGTATGGCTGAGAACCCTGACAGTAGTGTTTATGATAGTAACACCTCCTGACACTAGAAATTGTTAACATTAATCCTGACAACAGGGCTTGTGAGCGTGATTCCTGACATTTCACATGGAAGCATGAACCTTGGCATTAGCGAGTGTGAGCATTTAATCATGACTCATATTCTTGTGAGTATATTCCCTGGGACCAGTGTTTGAGAGGATGATACATGATTGATGGCACCAGCTGTTTGGATCTTTAAAAAAAAAACATTATTTGTAACATTTTCATGAACAGTACAAACCAATAAGTCCCAATTTCCACCCTCCTCTTCACCCATCTGTTGAACATTTATCCCAGTGCATTGTCATTCCTCCCTCCTATATACGTATTACACAGACCTATGTTGTACATTTGCCACCATGTGTATCTTTTCTCAGCCCGTGTCTCAGTAGTCAATGTCTGCCTCTGCTTCCGACCCATTGTCCTCCCCTGGGTCCGCTTTCTGGCAGAGGTAGTCTCTCTGTGGGGCCCAGATATCCTTAGGTCTACTTTGCACCAGTAGCATGTTATTATATTGAATCTCATTCGCTTCACGGTATGACTATGTAGGTAGACAAGACTCCAGTGTGGGTGTAGACCCCCTGTTCCATGCTCTCGCCACCCGAGTTCTGCCATTTATGGAAGCCATGCACAGGAACATACATGTGGATGTGCTTTCCTCGTTAAATATACTAAGCATCCATTAAGAATTGGTAATGTCCAGGGTGGGGAAGGAAGTGACCCAGTTGAGAGGGGAGTGGGAAGAGGATGCGGGAGAACCCATGCAGGATGGGCACTGGGAAAGAGCACAGTGGTACCACAAGAAGGTGTCCAGAAATGCAAGATTACAACAGATCCACCTATATGTAACTCAAAGGGGGTACATGACCCCTCAAAAGGTAGCCCGATTCAAGAGCACAGAAACACAAATGTGCCCCAAATGTGGGGAAGTAAATGTGGGGATGATGCATATGTTTTGGGCATGTCCTGAGATTCAGAGATTTTGTGGGGAGGCCACTCACCGCCTCTCTGAGAAAGGGATCAAGTTAGACGTAGAATCGGTGTGGGCGTGCATGTTGGGAGGATTTACCAGACCACGTAAAATGAAGCATGTCTGCAAACTTAAGGACTTGGCTTATATTTTGGGCCAAATGTGGAATAGCCATGGGGTGGAAAGCGGGTCAGAGACCCAGGATAGAAGTGTGGTGGCACGACCTCCTGAAATGGGCAGAAGTGGAAACAACAGTATGGTATGAAGCAGCCTGCAGGGGGCAGGATGATGAAGTGGGAGCGTTGATGGCCTGGAGACAGCTAGTGGCCTCATTAACCGAGTCTACCCGAGCCAGTCCAAGCGAACACGATACCTCCGGGAGCATGGAAGGAAGGGCACCCATAGAGGAGTAAGACTAGAAGTGCAATGGAGTAAGCTCGGGTTACGGGGCGAGGGTATGGGATGGCAGCAGTAAATATATGTTGATGCATATGTTTGTACACTTATAACTTTCACTCTCGAGTGTGCTGTGTTGTTTGAAAATTTGGAAAATAATAAAAAAAATATATATATATATGTTTATATATACTAAGCATCCATAATCGTGGTGATATTGGGACATTTCCTGCTGCAATTTCATTCGTAGCACCAATAACTTGGTGCCAGAACCTTTCCACTGGCGGGCATTCCCCTGCTAAGGGCAGAACATTTGCATCCCTCTTCTGTCATCCAGCACAGGTCGGGGAGATGTCTGAGTAATATGTACTCAATTTACTTGGAGTGTGATATATCTGATATAAGTATTTATAGTTAGTGAGTCTGAAGCGACTTTTCAGAGCTATGCTCCTGGTTTGCAGGCATGCCTGCTTCCATTGCTTATCTGTAAGGGGTTCCCTGAAGACTTTCCCCTATCTACTTTGTGCCCTTTCTTGTGTATTCACCTTCTGTGCTTTAATTATTCTGTACACATTGGTTCCCATCTTGGTGTATCTGGTTGGGTTCATGATGTTGGGCTATGGGGGACATTTTAGGTTTGGGAGGTGTGTTCTCCATATGTTGCTGTAGCGTGTTTTAAGGTCTCATATACAAAAGGCTAGTCATTAATTCACTGCTGCCTTCTCCTTCAGTTTTTCTAGCAGATTAGTCCCCCTCTATATATATATATATCTTGCAGCGTGTGGACTTCCAGGCGCTCAAAGTGCAATTGAAATATTTTCCCTTGTGTCAATACAACTCCTTCTACATTAGCAATAGAGAGGATCAGGAAAGTATAACCAACGAGTTTGACCATCTTGTCCCAAGCGTTGTCGGTCGTATGTACTGTGTGTAACTCTTGTCTGTTTATTGCCCTCCTTCCCCACATTATGGATTTTACATCTGCCGTGTGCAACACTGCTTTTCCTATCCTCACGAGCAGATATTCGTGTTTTTCGGCCACCCACCATGTGGCATATTGTGCCTGTGCAGCTAAGTAATACGCATATGGGCCGTGGTAGTCGAGACCTCCCGTCTCAAATGGTCCCGTAAGAAGGTCATACTATATTCAGGGCTATTTACCCATCCATGCTAAATTACCCAACATCCTCTTTGTCCTTTGCCAAAAGACCATTGGGGGTATAATCAGAAAATGTATAACAACCTTGGGGCAATTAACCAGTTTTGCTAGCGATATCCTTGTTTCTTGAGACAGGGGCAATTCTACCCACCTCGCCACTTTGGCCTCTAATTTGTCGAGGGTCTTTCTCATGTATATAACAATCCCCAAATACCTAATATTGTCATCTTTCCATCTAAGGTTTGTATGGACGTCTTTCCACCTGGTGCACGGCGTTAGGGCTAGCAGTTCTAATTTTTCCCAATTAATAGTCAGCCGTGATAGTCCCCCATATGTCCGGGCATCTTCCATTAATGGATTACGGTTCAGTTGTGGGAGTTTTATATACAGCAACATGTCATCCATGTTTTTTTTAATTTATGTTATTTTCTTTATTGGTTATTTGTAATAGGCTCTATAGAGCAAATTGTGTTTCATGTTGCATCAAGACAGGGGGGAGGAATAAGGAGGACGGTATAAAACAAAACCAGAAAAAAGAGGTGCGGACGCCTTTCTGCGAGAATGAACATGGCCTAATGACCTGTTCTATGGGAAGGTACCCACTCGAGAGTCTGCAGCCACATTTTAGCTCACTGTACCTTTCACAAAGGAGGAATATCCATTTGCATATCAGTTTTTGTCCCACCCACTTGAGCAGTACAGCACCGAAATGCTAGGCAATCCTCCTTTGAACAAGAGTACCAACAACAACCCCAGACGCGCATTTCGGCCTAGTCAGGCCTCATTAGCGAGGTGTATCTGTGCCTCTCTGAGCACAGTGAGCAAGGGGTCACCGGCCACCTTAAAGAAATCCTATGTCTCCCTTCTAGCTGCATGAACACCCTACCACTACTCGTGACCCTGGGCAGGAAAATCTGGTCCCGAGTGATGAAGCTCCTCCATATCCGCTACACCTATTCATCAAATGCTCCTATTGTGGCAGATGTGTGCAAAAACAAAATGAAAGTGAAGATAAGAAGAGGGGGGAGGGAAAGAAGGGGAAACAGTGTGAGGAGGGACGGAGGAGACGGGAAATGAAAGGCATGTGAGAAAGGGTAGTTCAAGAAAACAGGGAAGGTGGGTAAAGAGCCAGAGACCTGAGGCAAAACATTAGCAGACAAAATAAGGTAACGCTGGCATAGGCAGCGGATGTCAAAAGGTATTGAACAAATAGCTAGAGATAGGTAGCATAGGAAAAACCAGTACGTTTGGTAAGGGGTAAGGTACACTCACTGCAGCTGTGGAATTATGAATGCAGCGTGAGCGTCACCAAGGGAAGACCCTCCGTTCAATGCAAAGTGATCCGGACCAGTCACACAACGTGGGATGGGGGGGCGGAGGGCGGGAGGCGGGGGGGAGGGGGAGGAATCCAGGGGGTTCACAGGCCGCAAGGCAGCTACAACGCAAATTGAAAACATACTAGTAACAATGTGGGCAAAATACAACGCTGTGCCCTAGATCGAACAAGCACATGGTACACAACGCAGCTGCCGGGTTACAAATGCAGCGTCTACAAAACTACAAAGGAAATGAGCAGATTAGGATAGGACGAAGGAAACATAGCAAACGTGACAATTTGAATTAGAAATGAAGATGTAAAGCAAGTTCCTGATAGACTGTATGATTCACAAAGGTTGAATGTTCAAGCTGTTAGGGCCACCGAGTGTACAGTTGCTAACACTGTTATGGAAACAGAAGGGTGATTGCTTCAAGATGTCAGAGTCTCATAGGGGTGGAAGATGAGACCCAGTGGCAGCCATTGGCAACTGCAGATACAGTACGAAGCGATGAAGGGAACGTGGAGAAGGCGGCGGGTAGCCGGCGGGCGAAAGGGTGAAGACCAAGCAGTCCCAAACAGTGCAGAGGCTATTATAATCGAGGTGGACAGTTTTAACCCCCAATGGCTATGGTACTCTCTGATATGGCAGGCTAATGGCTCCATCGCCAGTGCGAATAGCATGGGCAATAGTGGGCATCCTTGTCTGGCGGCCCACATAGGGGTTATCTTCCAGGATTATATTTTATTAGTCAGGACTGTGGCTTTTGGGGAGCTGAACAGTAATCATATCCATCCCATGAATTGAATCCCCAGCCCAGATCTTCTTAGCACCTCAAAGAGAAATCCAATTCGCCAGAGTCATATGCCTTCTCTGCATCGAGGGAAGCCACCAGCGCCGGGACTTGTGGGTCTATGGCTATGTAAAAGCGCAAATAGTCACCTCCGATTATTTTGTATGGGGCAGCGTGGTATGAATCCCGCTTAGTCATTAAGAATCAGTGCCGGCATCAATGGTTGAAGCCTATCCACACTAGTTTAAAGAGCATTTTATTTTCTGTATTTATTAACGACAGCGGCCTATATGAGGAGCATCTCGATGGGATCTTATCAGGTTTCTGCAGCACTGTGATAACAGCTTCACACGTGGTAGTGAGTACTTGAACATCTGCCCAAGGTGGGGCGCTATTTCCTCTGAATATCTTTATAAAATTCTCCTGTCAATCCATCACAACCATTATTGTTTGGCAGTTTGTTAATGACTATTTTTATTTCTTCTCTGCTTATTGGTTTTTGAGAAGCCTATCAGGTGCACCGTTCATCCATCCCAGGCCCACTTGTTCTTGAAATCGCCCCAGCTCCTCAGGAGTTGCTTTAGATTGTGCTGTGTACATCCTCTGACAATATTCACCAAATACTTTATTAATTTCTACATTGACCTTCAGCAGATGTCCCTCTGCATTTTCCACTTCTATTATGTCTGTGCTCTCTCTTTGCGTATCGCCACGGCTAGGGTCCTGCCTGGTTTCAGCGCCTCGAGAATTTTGGATTCCCGGTTTTCCAAGTCTGCTAAATTTTCCCAGCTTCTCACATCCGTAGGAGAGTCACTAAGTCTTTACCTCAGTCTAGGACCAGTTCCATTGTTTTTATTTCCACTTGCAAGCTGTACAAGCGACTTCATTAGTGATTTCAATACCCTAGATTCCTTTGGTATGCATACTCCCCGCATATATACCTTGAAAGTTTCCTATAAAATATTAAAATCCTCTACTGACTGTGCATTTTGTTCGAATGAACTGTTTGATTTCCTGCTCTATATCCTCCCGAAATGCTGTGTCTTGAGTCATCTTGCTTTTAAATCTCCTGAGTGTTTGGGGTGTGGACTGGCCCATTTAAAGCAGGGTATTATTGAGGAGTAATCTGATAATGTTCTGATGAGTGTTCTACATTCGTATGTATTTCTAAGTACATCCGGGATTACGTTTAGGTAGTCCATCCGTGAAGATGCTTTATGTATATGTGAATGGTAAGTGTATTCCCTCAGAGAGGGTTTGTTGTGTCGCCATACATCTGCAAGGTTATGGTAATGTAACAACTCCGCCCATATCACAGCTGATTTAGGAAGGGTTAGTTGTGTGGAGTTCGCCCTAACTAACTCCAATGATAGGGCAAGATTAAAATAGCCTGCCCAAATGATCTCATATCCCGTAAATCTGTACAATTGGCTTGCACATTCCTGGAAAAAACTCAGGTGAGTCTAGGTTCGGTGCATATAAATTTGCCAGGGCAACCCTGCTCCCGTCTGTTTCTCCCGCTAAGAGTAGGAATCTGCCCGGTTCACCTGATATGTTGTTGTGCAACTTGTATTGTAAAGATGTGTGTATGTATGTGACCACTCCACTGGAGAATGATGAACTGTAGCAGAGTATCCCCCAACCGTGGGCGTCTGTTTCCTGTTCTTCCTTACCCAAGTGGGCCTCTTGGATCATCAGTACATGTATCTGGTGTCTATGCGCGTACTGTGCTATCTGTTACCCAAGTGGGCCTCTTGGATCATCAGTACATTTATCTGGTGTCTCTGCGTGTACTGTACTATCTGTTACCCAAGTGGGCTTCTTGGATCATCAGTACATGGATCTGGTGTCTATGCGCGTACTGTGCTATCTGTTACCCAAGTGGGCCTCTTGGATCATCAGTACATGGATCTGGTGTCTATGCGCGTACTGTGCTATCTGTTACCCAAGTGGACCTCTTGGATCATCAGTACATTTATCTGGTGTCTATGCGCGTACTGTGCTATCTGTTACCCAAGTGGGCCTCTTGGATCATCAGTACATGTATCTGGTGTCTATGCGCGTACTGTGCTATCTGTTACCCAAGTGGGCCTCTTGGATCATCAGTGCATGTATCTGGTGTCTATGCGCGTACTGTGCTATCTGTTACCCAAGTGGGCCTCTTGGATCATCAGTACATGTATCTGGTGTCTATGCGCGTACTGTGCTATCTGTTACCCAAGTGGGCCTCTTGGATCATCAGTACATGTATCTGGTGTCTATGCGCGTACTGTGCTATCTGTTACCCAAGTGGGCCTCTTGGATCATCAGTACATTTATCTGGTGTCTATGCACGTACTGTACTATCTGTTACCCAAGTGGGCCTCTTGGATCATCAGTACATTTATCTGGTGTCTATGCACGTACTGTACTATCTGTTACCCAAGTGGGCTTCTTGGATCATCAGTACATGGATCTGGTGTCTATGCGCGTACTGTGCTATCTGTTACCCAAGTGGGCCTCTTGGATCATCAGTACATGGATCTGGTGTCTATGCACGTACTGTACTATCTGTTACCCAAGTGGGCCTCTTGGATCATCAGTACATTTATCTGGTGTCTATGCACGTACTGTACTATCTGTTGGACCTTCTTGGACTTCTTTGTGCCCCTGATATTCCATGTCAGTACATTTATTTTAGGGTGCATTCTGCCTGTATGCGTGAGGTCAGCTATCATAGTTTGGGCATCTCCGGTTTACGCATCAGGCCCAGGTTTCCGCATGCTACTTTTGTGCCCTTTTGCCTGGATCTTCATTAAACCATCCCCCCTTTTATCCTGGGACTGAAACCAAATAATTACAATGTAAAGCCACAACAATGGTTCCTCCCCCCACGCTAGAAACTGTAAGTTACTGGCTGACCCCTTCCCACATTATAACTCAAAACAGTGAATCAGCAGTTACTGCTATGCTTCCACTGCTTCTCACGGTGATTTAGTGCAGAATCATCTGCTCATATTATGTCTAACACTATCCATTAAGCTTCAATATTTTCCTTTTCCCTGGGGTGTGTCAATGTACTTTGGTAGCTGGGTGACCGTGGCCCAGACATTAGCCTAGCATCTTCTCTGACAAGTTTCTTCCTTCCCTGGTGAAGTAGGGCGAGGGGTCTTCCTGATGTCCACCAGCTTCCTGGCGTATCTCATTGCGGCTTTTGGGTCCATAAAGAAGCAGGATTTGCCATTATACATTACTTTCAACTATCGATTCCTGCTCTTGCGGAGTAGATCTTTCACTTCTTGGAAGGGTTTCCTAGATTCCTTTACTTGTGGTCTGAGGTCGGAAAAGATGCGGATTGTAGATGATCCATATTTCAATTCACATTTTTATCTGGCCACTTTAAGAAGCATGCCTCTATCCCGGTAGTTGAATATGCAAGTGATAACTGGATGCTCCAATGCCCTGGGTGGAGGGTTGCGACGCAGTGAACAATGAGCGTGCTTCACCATAAACATCTTGGAGACATCAGGGTTATCCAGGATCTCCAATATCATGCATTCAACATTGGGCTCCATCCTGTCTATGGCTGTGGATTCCGGCATACCAAGTATCCATATATTGTTGCGGCATGAGCTGCCTGCCAAATCATCATTTTTTGCATCTACTTTCGTGAGTGCTTGGTGGAGCTGGGCGAACCCTGCCTGCAGTCTTCTTGTCTGATCTTCATTGCAACTGATAGGTTTTTCTGCCTTTCCCATCTGTCCACATGGCTCTTCAAGTTGTATGGCCAAGGCTCTACTTTGCAGGTTGGAGTGTCTATGTTTGCCCCAGTGTCTCCATGCTGTCCTTGAAAGCCGCCAGCATTTGGTTCAGTGCCTGGATGTCTAGGGGTGCAGCTTTCCCACTATCCTGGGGGCACATCTGGCATAGTTTCCCATCTTTACCTGTTTCTTGGGGTTGCCCAGGAGATATTGCATGCGCACAAGCAGTGTTATAGGAAACGTGCATATATCAGGGAGTAGAACACACTGTGGATCCTGGGCTTTGCTTCTAGAGGGGTTGGTGTTCGCTCATGTCACAGGAGGATTCGTCACAGGAACTGTGGCTCCTATGCCTGCAGGTGTTGGAAGGAGTGCAGGGCTGCTGTGTAGAAATACCTGTGCATTATGACCACTGCCCAGTGGGCTTACCAATGCTGCAGCGAGAGGGGGTATATGGTATAGGATATGGATGTGTTCCACACCCTATGTCCTTACAGCCAAACAGTCATCTGTGATTCCCAACTCTGGACGTGCCTTACATTGTCAGGTTCTTGATGATTCTTCCAACTCTAATCATTCTGACCACTATGCCGATCGGTGGTTAGCCCATCTCAGGCATTGCATGCCGCCACCCCAGGGCTGCCTGCCAGGGCGCAGCACCCTGTGTCTATATTTCAGATCTCCTGCCGAAACCACTCTCTTCTCCACTAGGGCCTACCCCAGTGTGCTGTCCTCGGTGGAGCCCTGCCGCCACCACAGTGGGCCCCGGACTGCCAGCAGCAGAATCGTTCACTGCAGTCCACACCGTGCGCGGGTTAGCGCAGTGTTACTCAATCGCTCTATAGGCCAGACGTTCCTCTCTGCCTCGCGACCAGGCTCCAATACCTGGCCGCCGTGCTGTGTCGAAATCTGTGGCCCTGGACCACCAAAGATCCGGTAGTTATCGCCTCCCCGCCCTTACAGGTTGTGTAGTGCCACTTCAGGGACAATATGTTAAGGATATCAAGATAGACACGTAGGATGTTTCGATTCCATTTGGGAGCCCTCTCAAGAAGCAGTAATTTTGCTGCGCATGCACCAATGCCCCCCTGCTGTTTGGATCTTACCTGTGAAAGTCTGAATCAAGAAACAATTGTTTATGAAAGTGAATCCTAATACTAGTGCCTGTTAATTTAATCTGGACACTAGCAGATGTGAATATGAACTCTAACAATAGTGCTAGTGAGCTTGAATCAGGGCACTAGTTTCTTAGTACTTGTGAGAATAAATCAGTCCTAACACTAGTGAAATTTAATTGAATTGAAATTGGATGTATAGAGCGATGTACGCCAAAGCGCTGTACATAAAACAAATTACCTGTACAATTTACGTGAAAACAGCAAATGAAATCAAAAAAGATAGGCAAGTAAGTCAAGAAGCGAGACAATGGGCCTCATTACACGTAGTGCGGTAAGGGTTTACCGCCTTACTACGCGGTCCCTTTGCGGGTTGGTACTTTAATGCCTGCTTTTTACCGTAAATTGCGGTACCGTAATTAGCGCCTTCCCCATTCCCATAGAGCCCTATGGGGCAAAAATGGGAATGGGGAAGGGCAATGGAGGAGCAACCTTGGAATAGGGCGCTAATTCCCCTTTCCTCCAAGGCGGTACCGGTAAATTACCGGCATGAACCGCACTCCGTGTAATGAGGCCCAATGGGTTTTGAGCTGAGAATGAAACAGGGGAAGAGGAAGAGTGTTCCAGTGTTTAGGGGCAAGAAGAGAAAAGGATCGAAAGCGGGAATTGGCACAAAGGGGGGTGGGAAACATTAAGTAAGAACAGAGATTGAGAATGAAGAAAGTGTGAAGGAACATAGAAGGAAATCAGGAAGGAGAAATAGGGAGGGGCAAGGCTATAAAGACATGAAATAACCAGGCAAAGGAAATTGAAAAGCAGATGCAATTCGAAAGGAAGCCAGTGGAGGGAGACTGGAGTAGAGGAAATAGAGTCACGAGAAGAGATGGAGAAGAGAAGATGAATAAAAGAGTTAAAGATGGAACGTACTGGAGGTAGACGGATAGCAGGAAGCGCAAGAAGATGAAAAGAACAGCAAAATAAGCGAGAGAAGATTAATAAAGAGACAAGAATTTTAATTTCATTTAAAAGAAATAAAAATTCTAGCCTAAAGCCTATAAAGATGAAAGCGAGAGGAGTGGGCAACAGCGGAGATGTGAGAGGAGAAACATAAGGAAGAATCAATAATAACCCACAGAGTTCTAGCAGAGGAGAAAATGGGGAGAGGAGAAGGGGGAAAGAGTTGGAGGAAAAGGCAAAGGTGGATGTATAGTAGATGCAGGAAAGAAATGGACTTCCGTCTTGGAGGGATTTAGATGGAGATAGTGAGCTGTCATCCAAGACTGAATAACGAGAAGGCGGGAGGAGAGAGTCTCATGAATAGAAGGGGAAATGAAGAAAAAGAGCGGAAAAGCTAAGTGTCATTAGCATAAAAGTGATGTTAAAGGCCAAAAGAAGCAATAAGAGAGGCAAGAGGTATGGTGTATAAAGAAAAAAGAAGGGGACTGGGAACGGAGCCCTGAGGAACACCAAAGTGAAGAGGGAGAACAGGGGAACTTGAGCCAGCCCAGGACAGAGAGTAGCTAACAAGTCGAGTAAGATCAAGAGAGAGGATTGCATATAGTGACGAGCAGCAAAAAGTGAATCGCAAACCGAAGGAGAGCAGTTTCAGTAGAATGGAAAGGATGGAACCCAGATTGGTAGATAGGAAGAAGAGAGGCAGTGGTGATGTGGGAAGAAACTAGGACATGGGCAATACGTTCCAACATTCTGGAAAGAAAAGGTAAAGGTGAGATGGGGCGATAGTTAGAAGGGAGAGAGGGGTCCAAGGTAGGCTTTTTAAGTATTGGAAGAATAGTAGCACATTTAAGAGAAGAAGGAAAAACAGACAATTGGAGATTGAGAGATTGAAGAGAGAGGCCAACTAGGGACAGACTGTGGGAATAAGAGAAGAAGGGAGAGAGTCGGATTGAGCAGCAGTGGGATGGGCTTTAGAAAGGAAAGAAGAGATATTGTTCATTGAATTAGGACAAATGAGGACATTGGAATTGGGTGGGGTGGAGGAGATGAGTGAGCCGAAGGAGAGGGGCAGGTGTAATGCAAGACCGTAAAAGACCCTAGAAGAGTAACTTTAGATGAGAAGAAAGAAGCAAAGTCAGAAGCAGAAAGAGATGAAGAATGAGAGGGTTCAGGAGGAGCGGGAGAAAGAATGTGATTTAAGATTTGAAAAAGACGACAGGGATAAGAAGAGAGAGAAGCCAGTAGTCAAAGTCAGAATGAAGCAGAGAAAGACTAAGACAATCAAAAGTTGATTGTGACTTCTGCCACCAACACTAAGCCCGGCACAAGAGACGCCGAGAAAAAACGTGGGGGTAAGCCAAGGTTGAGGGGGCTTGTGAGATGAGCAAAAGGGAGAAGGAAGAGTCGTGCAAATGGAAGATGAAAGAAGGGAAGCAAAAGAATCAACACCAAGAAGATAAAATGTCGAGGGGTGGAAGGGAGGAGATGAATGAAGAAGGGTCAAAGGACTGAAGATCGTGTCAAGAGGAAACAGGCTGAGAACAGGGATGGAAGGGAGGAGATGAATGAAGAAGGGTCAAAGGACTGAAGATCGTGTCAAGAGGAAACAGGGTGAGAACAGGGATGGAAGGGAGGAGATGAATGAAGAAGGGTCAAAGGACTGAAGATCGTGTCAAGAGGAAACAGGCTGAGAACAGGGATGGAAGGGAGGAGATGAATGAAGAAGGGTCAAAGGACTGAAGATCGTGTCAAGAGGAAACAGGCTGAGAACAGGGATGGAAGGGAGGAGATGAATGAAGAAGGGTCAAAGGACTGAAGATCGTGTCAAGAGGAAACAGGGTGAGAACAGGGATGGAAGGGAGGAGATGAATGAAGAAGGGTCAAAGGACTGAAGATCGTGTCAAGAGGAAACAGGGTGAGAACAGGGATGGAAGGGAGGAGATGAATGAAGAAGGGTCAAAGGACTGAAGATCTTGTCAAGAGGAAACAGGGTGAGAACAGGGATGGAAGGGAGGAGATGAATGAAGAAGGGTCAAAGGACTGAAGATCGTGTCAAGAGGAAACAGGGTGAGAACAGGGGTGGAAGGGAGGAGATGAATGAAGAAGGGTCAAAGGACTGAAGATCGTGTCAAGAGGAAACAGGGTGAGAACAGGGGTGGAAGGGAGGAGATGAATGAAGAAGGGTCAAAGGACTGAAGATCGTGTCAAGAGGAAACAGGGTGAGAGCAGGGATGGAAGGGAGGAGATGAATGAAGAAGGGTCAAAGGACTGAAGATCGTGTCAAGAGGAAACAGGGTGAGAACAGGGATGGAAGGGAGGAGATGAATGAAGAAGGGTCAAAGGACTGAAGATCGTGTCAAGAGGAAACAGGGTGAGAACAGGGGTGGAAGGGAGGAGATGAATGAAGAAGGGTCAAAGGACCGAAGATCGTGTCAAGAGGAAACAGGGTGAGAACAGGGGTGGAAGGGAGGAGATGAATGAAGAAGGGTCAAAGGACCGAAGATCGTGTCAAGAGGAAACAGGGTGAGAACAGGGATGGAAGGGAGGAGATGAATGAAGAAGGGTCAAAGGACTGAAGATCGTGTCAAGAGGAAACAGGGTGAGAACAGGGATGGAAGGGAGGAGATGAATGAAGAAGGGTCAAAGGACTGAAGATCGTGTCAAGAGGAAACAGGGTGAGAACAGGGATGGAAGGGAGGAGATGAATGAAGAAGGGTCAAAGGACTGAAGATCGTGTCAAGAGGAAACAGGGTGAGAACAGGGATGGAAGGGAGGAGATGAATGAAGAAGGGTCAAAGGACTGAAGATCGTGTCAAGAGGAAACAGGGTGAGAACAGGGATGGAAGGGAGGAGATGAATGAAGAAGGGTCAAAGGACTGAAGATCGTGTCAAGAGGAAACAGGGTGAGAACAGGGGTGGAAGGGAGGAGATGAATGAAGAAGGGTCAAAGGACTGAAGATCGTGTCAAGAGCAAACAGGGTGAGAACGGGGATGGAAGGGAGGAGAAGAATGAAGAAGAGTCAAAGGACTGAAGATCGTGTCAAGAGCAAACAGGGTGAGAACGGGGATGGAAGGGAGGAGAAGAATGAAGAAGAGTCAAAGGACTGAAGATCGTGTCAAGAGGAAACAGGGTGAGAACAGGGATGGAAGGCAGGAGATGAATGAAGAAGGGTCAAAGGACTGAAGATCGTGTCAAGAGGAAACAGGGTGAGAACAGGGATGGAAGGGAGCAGATGAATGAAGAAGGGTCAAAGGACTGAAGATCGTGTCAAGAGGAAACAGGGTGAGAACAGGGATGGAAGGGAGGAGATGAATGAAGAAGAGTCAAAGGACTGAAGATCGTGTCAAGAGGAAACAGGGTGAGAACAGGGATGGAAGGGAGGAGATGAATGAAGAAGGGTCAAAGGACTGAAGATCGTGTCAAGAGGAAACAGGGTGAGAACAGGGATGGAAGGGAGGAGATGAATGAAGAAGGGTCAAAGGACTGAAGATCGTGTCAAGAGGAAACAGGGTGAGAACAGGCAAGAGAGGCAGGGGAATAAGGAAAAGTAAGAAGAGAATGATCAGAGCAGTAGAAGGGGAGGGTCCCGACAGGAGTAAGAAATAAAGAGGAAGAGAAAATGAGACCCAAGGAGGAACCAGTGATATGAGATGGGGAGAGAAAATAAGAGTCAACAACAGCAAAAAGTGGAACTGTGGAGTGGATTGTGACCAGCTGGAGATTAAAATGCCCCAGGAGAAAAAGAGGAGATAAAAGGACTTAAAGGTCGAAACATAACGAATTAGGAGGTCCAGGGGGGTGGGCGATACATTAATAGAAAAGCAATAGGTATAGGTTTAGTAAAGAAGAAACCTGATATTCAAAAGATGGAAAATGAAAACAACTGCCAAGAAGGAGAATAGTCGGGCACCACAAAGATGTTAAGTTGACGAATGCCCACACATGCAGGTGGGGTGGGCGCCGGTGGGGCGAAGGATGGGGCCAGCGGGAAGCGATGGGAGCAACACAGTAAGGAAAATGACACAGACATCATAAGTAAAAGAAACCGATATGGAAAGAAAAGACAATGGCTGCTGCCATCTGCTGACAGCCACAGACAGCCAGGTGGGGGGGGCTTTGCCCGGATGCAAATTCGGAAAGGCCCAGGTGAGGGAGCGGCCGCCAGGCGGTGGAAGCACCGAGCAATGCAGCAGTCCGGTGCACGGTCCTGTAGCCCAGCTGGCAAAGGGCATGTGCTGGGCAGCCGGAGATGGAAGAGAGTGAGCGCCTGATGGTAGGACGGCATGAGGCAGCAGGCACAGGCCAGCCCAAGGCCACAGACAGGCAGGTAGTTGGCCGTACTTGGCCTTGTGAGCTTCAACCCAGGTACTCGTGCTTGAGAGTGTGAATCTTTAACATTAAATGCTTCGAAAAAATAAATGTTCACTCAAGTACTTTTACGTCGCGTTCCTAACATTGATGCTGACACTTGGAAGCCTGATGCTACTGATTGTGAGCAAAAAACCCTTCTGACATTAGTGTCTGTAAGCAAAGCATGAATCAGGATTTTCCCACCTGTGAACGTAAATCCAACACTGGTGCCTGAAAGGATGAATTCTCCCCTTTTAGCATGTAAGGTATAATCCTGACACTTGTTGTGCGACTTGTGACACTCATGCCTAGGAGTGTCAACCCTGGAACTGTTGCTTGTGATTGTAAATTGTGAGTTTAGTATGTCGCTGTGTCAACGGACAGTCATGATGTCGGCCTTAAAGAAAGATCAACATCATGACTGTGCGTCGACACAGCGACGAATCGGCAAAGTCGCAGAAGACGTACCGGAGACACACACCACCAGTATGTGAGTAACTTTAGTCTGAACGCCAGGAGGCAGGGCCCGACTGCTCGTCATTTGTTCCTTGACCCCTTTTCATAACCAGCCCACCCTAAACCCTTTACCTATTTTGTTGGTCAAATAAACCATTCTGAACCCCAATATCAGATTCTTGAGTTGCTTGCTGATCCTTTGGCCATGACAGTGCTCAGTGCAAAGGTCAGAGTGGACAGCTGTAAGGTGCACAATCACCTTCGGTCCAATGGCCATCATAATGTTGGTCTTTCTTTTTTAGACCCCAAAGTGTTTCAGGTGATCCCTTCCCCCTGTCACGGCTCACGTGGTCCTGGGCTGCAGGCTTCGGTTCCACACCTGGGTCAGCAGATGCCAGGCTTCAGCACACCTGGCCAGTGTGTATCAGAGGGTAGGACTAGTGGGCTCGCTCCGGGGAGCCGGCAGCAGTCTGCCCCGCCTTCAGAGATGCAAACTACTGCTATCTACGGCTTCAAGGCCCTGTGTTCTCCTGGCTGTAAACAGGTTCCACTGCACTGGCTACCCCCTCCCCCCCCACGACCATGCAAGGCACACTCAGCTAATGGTAACAAGTTCTCAAAGAGATCCATTCTCATCTCAAGATTGCCGTTTTCCATAAAAACCGGTTACTATTAGGACTTTGTAGGGGAGTGGAAGTCATTAGTTGGGCTACAGCAGAGGTGCTAGAATGGTGGTATAACAGGCAAGGACTGGGGACCCTTGATGAACACCAAAGGGTAGACATGGGCCAGGGAACCTAGGTGGAACCCGGGGGATGCTCCATGTACCTCATCACAGAGCGGGTGGTGGCCCTCCAGCCGCCCATGTTTTTCCCAGCAGGATCTACCAACTTCAAACCTGCGACTTCATCACAGCACCGAAATCCTAAATGCTTCTGCCGGCATGGCATGCAGGCCTCAAAAGTAGAGCTTGTGCTGTAGATCTGCCAGATGATATCGCCCAGCAAGCCTGTGTGGCTCTACCCCAGAGGGTGCCTTTTTAAGAGTAGGAAATTAAACCTAAATGAAACAAAAATGAAATGTTATAATTACTTCAAAATTGCAAATCTATTCCTAAACCTATAACATGTGATAGTTGGACTTTTAAAGTCCCATCAACATCACAGTTCTGAAGCAGATGAGTAAGATGGCACATGCTTGGGGTGTACTAGCACCAATGTAAAGCATAATATTTATAATGTAGCTAATGTTTACTGTAGCTAAGGCAGTCGTCCTCAAGTCACCCAACTACTCAGCATCTCCGGCGGGCAGCGCACCACCACAAGCCAGGACACGTGCAGACTTGAAATCCTCTGCTACAAAAAGGAAAGGACCAGAAAATAAGTCTTCTGTGCCTATGTACCAAGACTATGGAACCTCCTCCCCGTCAGCATCAGACTCGCCCCCACGCTCCTACAATTCAGAAAAGAACTCAAGACCCACCTCTTCAACGAATCTCTCCTCCTCACACCTAGGCCATCACGTTGTGTCTCTGTGCTGTTGTATACCTCTCTAAAGCTCTCTGTTGCTTCTCGAAACAAGGTCCATGCTCAATAAATACCATATTAATAATAATAATTATATTATATAATAAAATGCCAGAGGTATTTTTGTCTAAAGCCACCCTGCCCGCTTCACCTGTTATCACCGCTAGAGGGCGCTGTTGCCTTATGTATAAGACAATAGACTTCAAGTTCATGTTCCTGGCAAACAAAATATGCATTTCATGTTATCACCACAAGTGGGAGCTGTTGCCTTATGCATACAACAATAAGACTTCAAGTTCATCTTCCAAGCGAACAAAATGTGTATTTCAACAATGATAACATACAATCAGCTGCAGAAAAGGCCCAAGACAGGAACACCACTACAATAGCATACTTCAAGTTGCATACACTAAGAAAATATATACTTTAAATTCATCTGATTAAGCACTATTTCACTAACAAAATAAATAACATTTTTTACTGTACTTATGTATTATGTAATTATTCCTTGTAATAGTTCTTGTTATGTATTATTATATCAGCAATATTCTTCATGTACGGTTTAAACTTTATTTGACTTCAATGTACTTTATTTTATTTGTTTGTTTCTTTCTTTTATTATTTATAATGCACAGATATACCCAGGGGTATCAGGGTGCAGCATTTACAAGAATATGCGAAGCTTAGTTACAAAGTATAACATGTACATATTAGCAAAGGGAGTGTATACAAAGCATAATAGGAAAACAGGCAATGTATACAGTACATGCAAGAGTACAAAGTGGGCACATGTGGTTACACAGTGTGCGGATAGCATGAAGGCATAGCCTTGGCACTTAGCTGTCTTGGTGGTCCTTCAATTTCAGCCATGAAACTACCTTGGAACGGAAATTCAGGTAGGGCATGTCTACTCTAAGGTTGGGAGGCAAGGAGCTCCATAGTTTGGCTGCTTTTACCGGGAAGCTGTTGCCTCCTATAGTAGCAAGTTTGAAGTTTGGGACAGAGAGGCAGTCTTTGTATGCAGTTCTGAGGGGTCTCGAGGAAGCTTGTCTATAGAATCTGTTAATCAAGTAGATCGGGGCAGCATTGTTAAGAGATTTGTAGGTAAGTGATGCCGCTTTTAGGAGAACTTTGTCTCTAGTGGAGAGCCAGTTGTTCTGTTGGCTGAGTCCTGAAATGTGCTCTCTTCTGGGGATGCCTAGGGCTGCTCTCAGGACGTTGTTCTGGAGGGTTTGTAACTTGCTGGTGGTAGCCTTGGAGGTTCCCAGGTAAAGGACGTTACAGTTGTCAAGGCGGGATGGTATAAGGGATCTAGCGAGTGTGAGGCAGCTAGCTGCCTGATAGAAATGGTTTAGCTGAGCGGATTAATTTGCACGTGTATGCAGATGAGGATGCCAGGGAACTCAGTTGTCTTTTGAAGGAAAGGTTAGAATCCAAGTAGAATCCTAATGTTTTGACCTCCTGTCCAACTTTCATATTGTTTCCATCTATCATGAAGGAGTTGTAGGCCGGGCTGAGTTTCTTTAAACTGGACGTAGTACCCAGGATGATAAGCTCCGTTTTCTCATCATTCAGGCATAGTCCATGAGTTGCCATCCATGCCTGAATGATGATGTACACCCTATTTAGCAAGGCCAAATCCTTTCCATAATCTCCATAATCTCCAGAAAGTGGAAGGAGGATCTGGGTATCATCTGCGTAATTAGTGTTGGTGATACCGAGATGATCCAAATCATCGAAAAAGGGGTTTGGTAAATATGTTGTACAATGTGGGGGAGACTTCGAATCATGCTGCATGTGAATTGTATTACTCTGACATCCCTCAACATTATATATCTGAGTCCAAAACACATATCCAGTGTTAGATTCGCCCATAGGGAACCCTGGAAATGTCCCGCTGGGCCTCTCCACCAATGGCCACTATTGTGTATGTGCCCTGGTTTTCTTCTCCTCTTACCCTCTCTCCCATCCACACTGCCACCTTCCTTTCATCTTAAACCCTCCTTCACATCCATTTGAAGTAAAGGATTTGTTATACAGCTTCCATTATTCAATTCCCCACTACTAACAAACCTGTTTTTTGTTACCTTTTCCTACAATGTAATCATTATATAGGGACAAATGTACTTTAAAATTCAACATTTTTACCAATTTTTTCCAAATATTCAAACCCTACTTAGATGGGTCAGTTTTGGTTCCCAGTCCACCTCAGGCTGGGCCACCTTCACAGGGGGGGTGGCATGTCGAAACAAACACCAGCCACTGCTGTTCTGGCAGAAGGGTGTTAGGTGGAGGATGGCTCACTAGTCACAAACTCACCACTCAGGCCTTAAAGAGCCTTTCTTTCCAGGGCGTTTCCTAAAAATAGGGTCCGTCCCTAGTTATACAGGCGCACCTTCCAAAGAACATAGAAGACTCTGTATTTACAACCCATGGGAGTCCAGCATCTGCGCTCTCAGCCTCCTGAACACATGACCAGGGATGTCATGTAGGTGGCTCCCTTGCTACCCCTACAAAAAAACTGAAAAAATAACTTTTTTTTCTTTTTTAAATGCAAGCTCCTGGGCTCTGGCCAGCACCATGTGGCTCTTTCCTTCTGGAGTGGCTGGCTTTCTTGTTCAGGCCACCTAAAAAAGAAGGAATAGGAATACAAAATAATTTGTCTTTCTGGAATTCTATACAATAATTGCTAGACACATTAAAGGTTTATTTCAGGCACACTTCAGGGGGTGAGTCACTGATTTAGTCTCTTCTTAAACACCTCAACTCAGCCTTTCATCCTTCTAAGGTCGATAAATGAGTACCAACACAGGTTGGGTGATATTGTATGTATATTTGTTCTATATAAAGCGCTTAAGCGTAAGTGCTATAAAATAACACATCATTATCATTTGGCCTTGGATGTCCGCTTACATTCACAGTAATTTGGTAATATGGGCCCATACACACTGGTCTTAGCGATGCATATGGCGATCCATTCTTGTATGAAATGTATATCACATTATAGTAATATTGTAACCATATTTTTCGTACTGTACTTAGGAACAATGCTATGTCACACCACTTCCTGTTCTGCCAAGGGCTGAAAGGTTGTGTTCCATTGCTTCCCGTGATATCACTTCGGCATGAGGTCAAATTACATCACTTGCTGTGATGTCAGAAGAGGTCATGGGTCGTATGATGTCACTTCAGCTACACTTGGCATTTTGGTGAAATGACGTCCCTGCACATGACAGCAAACAAAACAATCAGAGTCCACTTTCAGCCTCATATAGAGCTTCGCACCAAAGAGCGGCCCCAAGCAGTTGTTCAGAGCAGCTTCCCAGCTGAGCCACTACCTCTTCAGGGTAACAAACACAAGAGAGAGACTTGCTTCTCACCTGGAGCCCACATAATCCGAGCTGTCCTTCGCTCACTTTAAGAGCATTTCCAAAAATAAAGTCATCAGGAAAAACTCAACCATGGTGTCTGGGGTTTCGGCAAAGCTACAGCCAGGGCAAAGGACAGCCATCTACCTTCTGCTGGGCTTGTCTGGATGTGCCCGGCCACCAGCAGTAGCCTTCAGACAGACCTTCCTCCCAAGATGCTAAGCAGGAAAGGAACCTCTGGGCTCTGCTCACCACCATCTGCACCCCTCATCACACAGCATCAATCCATGGATTGCCCTAGCGCAGGGGTCAGCAACCTGTGTCTCTCCAGATGTTTTGGACTACAAATCCCATCATCCCTAGCCGTTGACTATTTTGGCTAGGGCAAGGGCGGGTATGCTCGTCCTTTTTGATTAGAGATGAGCAGTAAATTGCATCCAGATCAGAAACCCCCAAACCCCTGGTGGGCTGCACAGCCAGAGTCAGCACTCTCAGGGCCTGCAGGAAGGACAGCAACATCAGTGCATTTGTTGAAAGCAAGGGGTGAAGCTGTCTCATTCGACATCATTTACAGAAGTAAAATCGTTTCTGCGGACAGTAAAAGCAATGATTATGTTATATTATCATATAATTGAATTATTGTTGCTTTAGGTTTTATCATTGCATTTATTTCGCTATTATGTGCCCATTAAAACAATGTGTGTCAAGTGCGTCAACCGGTTCCTATTGCCATCAAAAGAAGAAAATAATCGTAGAAAAATCACTTGCACAGAAAAGGCGGGGTGATATGATCCCCCCAACGATGGGTCCGAGTCACTAAGAAATGCCTATATAGAAATAGCGCAGAGACTTAAATGTCCCGTTGTTGGAATTGGGCAGGGGCGGCTTACTAAGAAGGGTGACATGCCTTTCTGGGGTTTTCTCGCCCATGCAAACGATGCGCTGGCCACCTACTTGCAGGCCTAATTGTTAGGAGCACAGTCCTGACATTACTGAATGACAGCCTCCGAGCACCCTCATGCGTGCTGCAAGCACACCCCACTGTGAAGCGCCCTTCAATGATCTGTTCTTGTGAAATCTCCCAAAAATGCATTTCTATCCTTTTACTGAGGGATTGAAATTCAAGCAGAAAAGCCATTCAAATAATGCTTGAAAGGATCAGAATTAACCCATCACATGCATTGCGTGTCCCCCACAAGATCCTCTCCCTCACCCGTCCTAACCCCCCACCCCGCCCTGCCTCTTCCAAACATGCACAGTGGATTTCTGTAAACATGCACAGGGAAATCCTGTAAACATGCACAGTGCAATTCTGTAAACAGGCACAGGGGAATCCTGTAAACATGCACAGGGAAATCCTGTAAACATGCACAGTGCAATTCTGTAAACAGGCACAGGGGAATCCTTTAAACATGCTCAGTGGAATCCTGTAAACATGCACAGTGCAATCCTGTAAACATGCACAGGGAAATCCAGTAAACATGCACAGTGGAATCCTGTAAACATGCACAGTGCAATCCTGTAAACAGGCACAGGGGAATCCTGTAAACATGCACAGGGGAATCCTGTAAACATGCACAGGGGAATGTTTATGTTTTCTGCACATTTCGAAATTCATCCTGTTTGTGAATTGTGGGTGTGCTTTAAAATGTAAATACATGCCCCCTTCGGCATGCCTGCTTTGTACACTTTTGCCAACTGGAGAAATGCATCCAACGGAGCCTATCACGAGTGCAAAGACTACACTTGTGAACAGTAATACTGGCTCTACAGCTTGCAAGTGTGACTACTGACACTTTCCGAATGCTACTGGTTGTGAGTGTGAACACTGACACTAGTCATTGTGCTACTGAATTTAGCTGCAGACGTTTCTAGTCATGGGGTCAGGGAATGGATGCCCGCTGTTAGTGTGCCAATCCTGGAGCGAGCGCACTATGAATGAATCCTGGCTGTAAAGGGCTGCAGTGCACATCCTGGTGTTAGTGGACTCATGAGTGAACGTTTTGTGTGCAGTCTGCAGTGTGTGTACTATTGCCAGGGCAAGGAAAAGTAAATGCTGGTGGGACCTTCTATAAGTGGGTTCCTAGTGATTGCATCGACAGCCAAACCATCGGCAACCATACCATTGACAAAAAGCATCTAAAAAACCATTGAATGCATTTTTAAAAAATATATATTTTTATGGGGGGGTTCCCCCAACCCCTCTTTTTAAACCATTAAAACACTTTTTACTAAACTAAACCCTTTACCACTGAAAGAAATGCATTCAATGTTTTTATTTCGATGCATTTTTTCAATGGTATGGTTTGTCAATGCTTTGTATTCGATGCAATGACCGTATACCCTATAAGTGCACTCATAAACTCATGAGCAAACTCTGTTGCTGGAGTGCAGCATCTGGAATGCTGCTGGTGGAGAACTCACGTGTGACCCCCACATGCTAGCCTGCATTAGTGTGAGTTTGTGTGCTTGTGCACTCATAAGTAAACCCTTGTGCTAGGGGACAGCTGTGTGGGTCCTGATGCTAGAGTAAACACGTATGCTGGAATCCATCAGTGTCACATCTCATCAAGGGTGTTGCTGGGTCTGGAAACGATCCGGGGCTGCGCTAATGTTGGGACTGTCGGGACTCGGGGCTAGCTAACCTTTTGGTTATAGCCCCTGAGATTCTATCCAGGGCACCAACCAAAAGACCCGGGTATATACACACACCCCCCCGCACTCTATAGCGACGCCTCTGTGTCTGGTGGTAGTATTTCATTGAGTGAGAGCTAAATCTTCATTGTACTTAAAAGTTCAAATCGAAGCATTACACCCCAATTACAACCCCTTTGGATTGTGAACACAGAGGTCACTATTTGGATTGTGTCTGCTCGTGCCCACCCTAGTACAAGAGAATGACCCCATCCCTCCCTTCTGTCTCATTGATTTCAGTCGTATCCATTGAAGACCCCTTCGACCAGGACGACTGGGAGGCCTGGTCAAAGTTCACAGCTGAGGTTGGCATCCAAGTGGTTGGGGATGATCTGACAGTAACCAACCCCAAGCGAATCGAAAAGGCCGTGGAAGACAAGGCTTGCAACTGCCTCCTGCTCAAAGTCAACCAGATCGGCTCAGTTACCGAGGCCATCCGAGCGTAAGTACCGTAGATATTTCCCGCCTCACTCAATTCGCAAGAGTGACACATCTTGGGGGGTGCCTTGTTTTTCCCCAGATTTGTCAACCTGGTTGACTTTTTTGGAGTATCCAGGCATTTCCTTATGGCAAATTATAACAGTCCCACAAACTATTGTTCACAAAAAATATTCCCCACATTGCTTTGCTCCAATAACGAGTGTACAGTTTGTGGGCAAGATATTGGGCCTCATTATAGGTCTGCCGGTCTGGAAACAAGGGTCCTGGTAAGCTCACTGACACCCTTGTTTCTGGATCGGCAAACTCTGAGTCTGCCTGCCGGAGCCGCTGTTAGCAACGGTGCCGGTGCTTCTGTGTTCCCACTCCCATAGAGCCCAAAAGGGACTTACATTTTACTGGTGCTTGACTTCCCGAGCCACCGGACTTGGAATCTCACGGTGGCACCGGGAAGTCAGGCGCCGGTAACATTTTGAGAGTCCAGCAGCAACCCGCCGGTAGCACCGGCAGGGTTACCGCCGGACCTGTAATGAGGACCATTGTTTTAGAATGCAAATGTGAAAAACTAAAACCCCAAAACTGTAGGCTAACAAAAATCAACCAAATGGCAAGAATTTGCATAAAATATATCCCACTATCCCCGGGCTGTGGCACATGTTGCACACCTTTTGCTCAAAACGCCATCAATCACATTCTCTGGATTTTTAAACCTAGAGATTTCTGGTGTGTTTGTGTGTAAGGTGAGGGCCAAGAGAGTGCAAATGTGCCGCAGGAGGCCACATGCCAGCAAACGCTGAGCCATCCAGGACATCTTCTCCCAATCTCCCAGGGGGGGATAAAAGACCCGACAGCAGGGGTCTGTAAACCTTTGGCTCTCCAGTTGCTTTGGACTACAGATCCATCAGCCCTCTCCAGCATAGACAAAGGTGAGCACTAATGGGAGCCATTGTCCACAACATTTGGAGCGCTGCAGGTGGGGGACCCCTACCCTACAGTCTTCTGGTGCTAAATTAGACAATGCATGTTTGAAAGATTACACTTTGAAAAAAAAGCTTGAAAACCCAACGTGGGAATACGTTTGTAAAAGTCCTGAAAATGAAGCAACAGTAAAAAATAATTAGTGGACAGATGAAAGATAGTTTCAGGGGGGTTATGCAGGGTGCCAACTCGTTTTAATGTTGAGCAACAACCTTTTTTAAAAGGGTAATGGATGCCTGGTATTGTGGAAAGGAGGGTGGAGTCTTATCTGAGCAAAAGGGAGAACTAAGGTGTACCTCCCTATTATAGAATGTTAAAAAAATGCATGACTACAGGATGCATGGAAACAGGAACATGGATTCAGGGATGGGAGCAAGAGCAGGACAGGGGGGTCTCAGCAGGGAATCAGAAGGAAAGGCGCTCTAGACACAACATTAACAAACCAAATGCATCAAGAAGCTAAATAGTTTCCAGCCTCAAACTTTCATTTTTCAAACTTTTCTGTTTACAATTTCCCGCTTTCAAGCCAATCACCTATAATCAAACTAAGGGCCTTCTACACATACCTGGGGTATCAATGAGTCTGTGGGTACACAGTGGCGTTGGGAACATCGTTGCTAAACTTGTTGCATTCTCTTACCCATCCTATTACAGCTGTAAGCTTGCCCAGGAGAACGGCTGGGGGGTAATGGTCAGCCACCGCTCTGGAGAGACAGAGGACACCTTCATCGCAGACCTGGTTGTTGGACTTTGCACTGGCCAGGTATGTGTGTGCGCAAGATCAAACCCTCATTCATTTTGTAAAGGCAGGTGCAGACAATGGGAGACCACTTTAGGGCTGGCTTAGGTGTGTTTTTGTCAGTCGTACAAACCCAACCTGGCAAAACCCTGGCACTCCTTCTCCACAGAGTGGTCTTCCTCTTTCCTTGGGCTGATGACGCCCCTTTTTAGATTGTTAGTGACCTTTTTATAAGTTCAGTTTATCCAGACCATCCCATGTTCTCCGTTATCTGGAGAAGCCATGGGAACCACATGCTTGGAGCACTCGAGAAACCTCTTTTGAGTGTTAATGACCTTGAAAAAGCCAGTTATCATGTATTGACAAATTGTATCTGTTAAAATAATTTTATGGAACATTTAGAAAAGTGTAATTAATTAATTTAGAGAATAACTAGTAAAAGATATATCGTGGTCAACTGAAAACCCTGCTCTTTGCATACAATTCTGGCCAAACTCATAGAAAGTAGCTGCCTGTCCTTTTCATGTGCATCCTGTCTTCAAATGGTGTTCTGCTCGTGTATATGTTAGTGCCCTGATGCCTGCCGGTTACCGGCGCAGTACAAATAAATAAATAAACAACATATGCAAGAATTATTTTTTTATTCAAGAGTTTTATTGCAAGTTTAATATAACTGCACAAAACCAAGTATGAGAACATAGTTTAAAATGAAGGCATCGATGGCCATCATCAAACATACATCAATGAAAGGTCACAAGCAGGAATGCGAAGAACACTACTCAGCAGGGGTTCCTACTGACCCACTTCCCTCCTATGCCGATGCCGCCGCTCACATGTGAAGGCAGTGGCATTGAAAAGGTAATAACCTTGTTACAGATTGGGTTTCTTGTATGGCTGCCCGGCCCAGGAGCACCCACATTACCCGGCAGTAATTTATGAGATAGTCGTCACCCCTGCAGGTTGGATACAACTAATACTTTGGTTGCCGAGAACCAGAAGGTTCAGATAACCAACCAGGAAAATCAATATTAAAACTTTTTCTGTTCAGCGTCGCATAAAATTGATGATAAAAATGAATGTTGATCATTTTCCTGGCACCAAGCAGTCTGATTCATGATACATGCCAGCTCAGCAATTGAATCTTGGCGCGATCGCCCTTTCTTGGTCTGCAGCTTTTATAATCAATAGCATGCCACCTGAGGACATGGGTAAGATGGCAGACCGTCCGCTCCCCGTTCCTGAGACACAAAGTTGCACCCAGGGTTTATGCACAGGAGACATGATGTCAGAAGGACCTTGATAACAGACTCTCACATTACAGAGCTTGCAACGGATAAACTGAGGTAGGTAATAGGGGTGGGACACATTTCTTGAACATTTCTCAAATGGCACGGCCTTGCATCACCAGAGGGTCACTGTGCCTCCCCATACCCAAGGCGCACTGTTATGCCTGACCATGGGCATTGATAGCTATAGCTCTCAAATCAAGCGCAGTGCTGCATTCTCACTGCCCTCAGTGTGCTTAACACAAATGTGCGTGTGCTCAGCGGCTTGAGTGATCTCTGCTGTGATCTGTGTGTGATCTGCAGGTCGCAAGTTCGAATCCCGGCAAGGCTGACTCAGGTGGAAAAAAAGAGTACCAACTTCAGTTGGGTGATATTGTATGTATACCAGTTCTCTGTAAGCACTTAGGTGTAAGCACTATATAAATAACACATTATCATTATAATTTACTCCACGGAGGGGTTTCTTGTATGGCTGCCCGGCCCAGGAGCACCCACATTACCCGGCAGTAATTTATGAGATAGTCGTCACCCCTGCAGGTTGGATACAACTAATACTTTGGTTGCCGAGAACCAGAAGGTTCAGATAACCAACCAGGAAAATCAATATTAAAACTTCTAACTGTTCAGCGTCGCATAAAATTGATGATAAAAATGAATGTTGATCATTTTCCTGGCACCAAGCAGTCTGATTCATGATACATGCCAGCTCAGCAATTGAATCTTGGCGCGATCGCCCTTTCTTGGTCTGCAGCTTTTATAATCAATAGCATGCCACCTGAGGACATGGGTAAGATGGCAGACCGTCCGCTCCCCGTTCCTGAGACACAAAGTTGCACCCAGGGTTTATGCACAGGAGACATGATGTCAGAAGGACCTTGATAACAGACTCTCACATTACAGAGCTTGCAACGGATAAACTGAGGTAGGTAATAGGGGTGGGACACATTTCTTGAACATTTCTCAAATGGCACGGCCTTGCATCACCAGAGGGTCACTGTGCCTCCCCATACCCAAGGCGCACTGTTATGCCTGACCATGGGCATTGATAGCTATAGCTCTCAAATCAAGCGCAGTGCTGCATTCTCACTGCCCTCAGTGTGCTTACCACAAATGTGCGTGTGCTCAGCGGCTTGAGTGATCTCTGCTGTGATCTGTGTGTGATCTGCAGGTCGCAAGTTCGAATCCCGGCAAGGCTGACTCAGGTGGAAAAAAAGAGTACCAACTTCAGTTGGGTGATATTGTATGTATACCAGTTCTCTGTAAGCACTTAGGTGTAAGCACTATATAAATAACACATTATCATTATAATTTACTCCACGGAGGTGTTATAGCAGTTAGACACCTCTAGCGTTCTTCTGCAGCAGAGAGGCTACAAGACAGGGAAAAGCTGGAGACGCAACAGTACTGAATAAATGGAGACGAAGAGATCCACGTAGGTAGATATCTCGGGTGACAAGATCAGGGCACCTACATTTCAGGGCTGCATATTCCTGCCTCACCCTGGGAGGGGCTGAGGAAGCATGGACGTTGGCCCTTCAACACTTATGACGGAAGACGTACTTAGATGATGATAAATGAATTGTTTGAGCCATGCAAGATTACCTCAAAAGGCATAGAGGGAGGGCCAAAACTGCCTGTTGGAGTCACCGTTCCCTTCCCCACATTGTGTTGTAGGCACGTGATGCAGTTCTGAACCCCCCTTTCGTCATTATTTTTTATGTGCGTGTTCTCCCATACTGTGTCTAGATGCTGGACTATCTTTTGTGACACAGACATGAGTAGGGCTGTGGGCCATCGTGACCATTGCAGTTACATAGGAATTGGGCAACATCCAGTTTCTACTCTTCTTGTCTACCCAACAACCCTCTAGATCTAATTCAGCAGAGCCCTCAGCCCACCCTTGTATTTCATCTGCAGTGGCTTCTGCCTGCATTTCTTTGTCAGTAGCAATTCCATTTTCTATCATGCAGGGCACTTCCTCTGACTGTACTGTTAACATTTTGGTACTCAAGTCAGTGGCCGTTTGCTTCGCAATTCTGTCTGCAAATGCGTTTCCCACTCCCACTTTACATGTTACTTTTTTATGTGCCTCGCATTTCAATATTGCTAGGTGCTTCGGACTTCAATTATGAAACGATACGGTACCTCATTACCTCCTTCCTTATACACCGGAAGAATGGGACTGTTACAAGTACTGCCTGTAATCTCTTCAATCACTCCCAATCTTACCAAATCAGAAACAATACTTTTCAATCCTTTCTCTCCTTCTGCCAAAATTTTGTATTGTGGTATACGCGGAAACACTACTCCTTCTTCCAGGGCTATTTTCACTCACTCTATCTTCAAGCATCCCACATCATTGTCATTCATCGCCCATATACAAGTTGGCACTTCACTCAATTCTCCTGGCAAAGGTTTGGACACAAATTTAGATACCAGTACATTTTGTGGTGATATAGTCAAAAATACTCCATCTGGTGTACAGTGGAAAGCTTCACTCAGTTTTTTCAATAGAATTAACCCCAAAAGGTTCTCCCCACAATTCTCTGTTAAAAGAAATGGGCAATATTCAGTGAATGGGCCTAATGTCACTGCTACTGGTTGGGACATGCGATTTATCACTGGGGTGCCTGCAAATCCTACTGAAATGTTTCTTTGCCCTGACAGTGGTATTTCTGGAACCAAGGGATGATCTATTGAGAACTTTTGCGCCCCCGTATCTATGAGAAAGCTATGCTCTCCATTCCCGACTTTCATTTCTACGTAGGGTCCTTTCTGATTCACGGGAATAGACACTGGTTCCGACCCCTTTCCTGGGCTTTCCTATTGGGGAAACAACACATCATCTGATGTGTAATCGCTACTATTACTATAGTACGCACCCGATCGGGTATCAAAAATGTTCCCGCCCCTACCTCTATTTCCATTTTGCATGTTTTGATGGCTCTGATTCGGAGTAGAAGTTTGATTCTGTGCTAGGTCCTGATTTTGGATAACATTCCCTTGACCATTCTGATGCTGCTGCATGCTATTTCTATTTTGCCCATTAGTTCCTGGATGCCCCCTATGCTGACTTCTTTGGACATACCCATTTCTATTCTGCAGATGTTGACATTGCGCTCGCCAGCGACCTTCCTCTCTGTAGTATGCACACTGATTCAATCCCAGAGGCCCACCATGCATATTTAAATTACTTCTGCCTTGTGCATTTCCTCTTCCTCTGTTGTGTCCCACCACTTGCTGGAGTAGCACTCTTGTTTTCAAATTCGAACTATCCTTTACCTATTTTTCTTTCTCTGTGTTCACTCTGTTCTCATAATATTGGGCCATATGTAGTACTTCACTCAACGTTTTGGCTTGCCATGCACTTTCCGAGGTCATTATTAAGTTTTGAATTGGAAGTATTAACCCTCTCACATATTTGTAAACAAATAGTCTTTTTCCCGCTTCTGGGCCTACATCCTGTCCACTGAAGTCTGTAAATACTTCCTCAAATCTGTTAATATAATCTGTCGCTAACTCATCCTTGCCCTGAACACACGCAGTCAATTTGTCCCATTGAATTCTTTTCTCTGGTACAATTTCTTTCAATTTTTGTATTATCCGTGCTGGTAACGCCACCATATTTGGCTCTGGCTTTCCCCCCACCTCTTTTTCTCTATCTTCCTTTATTAAATTTGCCCATGTGGCGCCGTAGGCCGTTTTATCATCCACCTTTCTTATTTGCTTCCATATGCCTGCTAATAGGATTACTGGAAATATTAGATCTATGTCACCCATGGTGAGCACGGATGATTGCAGGCAGGACTCTACTTCTTTCTAAAATCCCGCGGGATTCTTTCTTATATCGGGAATCGTCTGTTTTATGTTATTTACTTCCTGTCTGGAAAAAGGGACATGTACATATTGGGCGGTATAATGCGCTTCCGTTACTCGCGCTGGTTGATTGCCTACTGCGGGAATCTCTACCTTTGGTACATAAGTAGGGGGCACTTCTCTCATAGGAAATGCCACACTCACTGTCCCTCCCCCTTCTCTCATATGCAATAATATTCCCAGGTCAAGTGATAAGGCTGTCTCTCCTGTTCCACATTCTAGTGCTCTCTTATATACTGCCATTATTTCAAGGGGACTGGCTTTCTTCTCATTTATATCTTTGTCTATCAGATGTTCAGCCATTATCTGCAGTGCTTTTCTTTTCATGGGCAAAGGGTATTCATCAAATATTTCATGTATTTCCATTGTGGGGATGCTAGGATCGGAAATCTATTTTAACGCCTCTCTTACACATACTTTTAGTTTATCGCCTGTCTGTCTTGTTCGACGGCAAATATCGCCGCTGTATATAGGGCTCTACCACTTCCGTCCTATCTCTCCTAATATCTTTACTCCTATACCCTGGTGTGGCAAACATTTCAGCATATTCATCATCAAGTTCATTCTTAAGTTAAAAAAGTCGGTCTACATGTTCCCTTATCTCTTCCTCTCTCCCTCTACAGCCCGCTAATGCATTCAAATCCAACAATCGTTGCGGCGGAAGCTTTCAAATTAACTGTTTCCATCTCGCCACTAAGTATTCCCCCATGCATTCCAACACTACCTGTCTTTCATTGCTCCTTCTGAAGTCATACATCGAAGCTAGCGCTGATGTTGCATCATTCCCATTTATATACATTTGAGCCTGTTCTCGCAACTCTCGCTTTCTCTCCTTGCTGATCGCACTATGGGTCACTCTCGCACATCCACTTTGTCCGGCCCCTTCTTCTGTTTCAACGAGTTCAAGTTCCATCACAGGAGGGGCAAATGGGACAGAAACAATCTCTGGGGAGGGAGGTGCAGATGGGACAACGGGAACGGGAAATGACTGTTGCAACGACTGGCTAATGGGAGGCGCTGATTGTGCGGTCTGTGGCTGTGCCAGTATTTGGTCAATTGGGAGGGGCAGAGCAGCTGGATGGGGCTGAGCGATAGGTACTGATGCAGTCTTTTTAGTCTCTCCCCTTGGGCCTCGCTTTGTGTCAGTTAATATTTTATTTATTAATTTGTCTGATGAATGCAACTCTCGTTGTGGGTATATCTTTTCTATACTCAACTGGTTGCGCCTATTTGATTTCCTCAAACTATCATTCCACTCCTCCTCCTCCTTTTCTCTCACTCTCTCTGCTTTCGACTTATTCCTGCACGCATGTTTCTCCCTACTTCTCCAGCGAAGCATAGCTTCCCTTCTCCAGTCTCTAAGAATATCAAATGCTGCAGGGCGTGTTTTCTTTTTCATCAACACCTTTTCCAAATTATCTATTCTCGTCATTTCAAAACTCCCATGATTCGGCCACTGGAGATCTTCCTGTTTTCTGGTTTGCTTATGCCAAATCTCACAAAACATTATCGCTCCCACACCATATTTCACATACATATCACACGCCGGCGTTCCCACGGGTGGTGCAACCTGGCCAGTTTCCAAAAATTGACTCCCGCAGTGGAAAAATCTCACTAGGGTGGACAATACCCCAGGCATGTTTTAACCTTACCCTTGGCTAACCAACCTTACACTGGGTGTTTGATTTTGCAAAATCAACTCTCAACCAATATCAGGATTACTTTGAATCGGGGCACGACTCACCTGATCAATCAAGTTGTTTTTTTCAAGACACAATTCGTCCGTATACTGACGCAACCAATGATGTTGTGTCTGCGTATCTTGGCTCACTCTGCCTCGTTTCGGGACCCTCGCCTCCTTGTTCTCTGACCGGGCACGTCGATCAGGGATCAGTTGTGTGCAGATCTGCAAAGGAGTCTCTCATCGCTTTCGCAGGGGCGCCCCGAACAACTCTTGATCCTGGCTCGGTCGTCCCGTCCTTGCCGTTCACTTCGCCTTCCTTATCTTACAACGTACACAATGGAACAAGTGGGGGAGGGTCCCTATTCGGGCACCATCTTGAAGGGGCCCCTAGGGGACCCTTGCATGTGGAAACAAGGCACAATCACCACACACAAACTGATACGCCAGACACAAGGTTGTATTCCCAAAATCTAGGGTTTATTGCAAAGCAAATAGTCTCAGTTGGCCAAATGGGTCCCACGCCCCGCGACGTGTGTCTTCCAGACCTCGGGGGACGCAAGAGCCCCGAGAATCCTACCACAGTTACATATATACAAAGCAAGCATCTTACAATCAGTAGTGACACATCCAATTCCGCCCCTAATACATTTCCTTTGAATTGGGCACGATGATTGACAATGGTGACGAGTATGACATCTTCAAACATTAATTTAGCAACAGTTTGCAATTTCGTGAACCTACATATATAAGTCTTTGTTTAAAGAACACAATGCTTCTGTTTCTACAAGCAAGCTGTGCGTAGGGGAGAGACACATTCCAGGCCTTGCTATCTCCTGGTTTCTATTTGTGTGCTGGCGGTCAACTTGCTCACCAAAGTTCTACAGGGCTCAGGAAAGGGGGGCCGCAAAGAAGAGCAAAGAAGAGCATAATTCAAATCATTTAATGTTCGCTTCTACCATTTCTACTATGTTTCCGAGTCTAGCTGGCACCTGCTGTACTGATTAGAATGCCTTGCAACTTACTTCCCAAGGATATGTGAGGGAGGAGACCGGCCATTTCTGTCTGGGTTACTGCGTTATGTTTCAACATGTCTCTCGCGGCCTTGCGTTATGCATCAGTAGACAGAATACTATTTCAACAAAGCAGTTTTGACATGAAGCAAACGGCAAACGTTAGAGAAAACAAAATGGCAATTTCAGTCACCTCAAAATGGCTGCACTTCAGTCAAGTTTATGGCTACATTTTTCTAATACTAAACACATGAGGCGGTTGGCCTTTGGCCAACAAAGTACATTGCCTTCCGATCGAGGGGTGTCTGTTTTTCTGGACTGACACTTTGGTTGGGCGGCTCCGGAAGCAGGATATTGTTGTTGGGACTTGATTGTATAACTTTTGCAGAGGGTTATGGGAGTCGAACTGCTATATTGTTGCTGTTATGGAAAACAATACAAATACATTTAAAAATAAAAAAAGAATACCCTCATCGCCCACCTCCTGAAGAAGTCCTCTGATGATCCAGCGATACTTGCTTATTATCAACTATTAGCCAACACCCCTTTCTCGAGGAAAATGCTTAGAGAAAACGGGTGCTCAGCAGCTTCTGTGATGACTTACAAAACTTATTGCATGAGCTTCAATCAAGGTCCCCCCTGCTTGAGCAACTGAATCTGTCCTGCTTTTCTGCACCCTTTGGACAAAGGCCCTCGGGAGATCCTCATCCTCCGTGACTGTCAACGGCTTTTGAGATCCTCATCCTTCCTGACTGCGGCTTTTGAGATCCTCATCCTCCTTGACAGTCTGCAGCTTTTGAGATCCTCATCCTCCTTGACTGTCAACTGCTTTTGAGATCCTCATCCTCCTTGACTGTGAACTGCTTTTGATATCCTCATCCTCCTTGACTGTCAACTGCTTTTGAGATCCTCATCCTCCTTGACTGTTTGTGGCTTTTGAGAGCCTCATCGTACTTTACTGTCAATTGCTTTTGAGAACCTCATCCTCCTTGACTGTATGCGGCTTTTGAGATCCTCATCCTCCTTGACTCTCTGCAGCTTTTGAGACCCTCATCCTCCTTGACTGTCTACCACTTTTGAGCTCCTCATCCTCCTTGACTGTCTGTGGCTTTTGAGATCCTCATCCTCCTTGACTGTCTGTGGCTTTTGAGACCCTCATCCTCCTTGACTGTCTGCAGCTTTCGACACTATGAATCGCTCTACTCACTCATCTGAAGGACTCTCAAGGCATCCAGGTTCAGGTTTTGATGTGGATCGCCTTTTTCCTCCAAGATAGAGAGCTGCAAGAGAGGTCTTGATCCTTCCTCTCCAGGTCCTCTGTTCTGAGCTGTGGTGTGCCCCAGGGTTCAGTCCTCTTGCTGGGGTTCTTTAGCACATACATGTGTATAAATAATCTTTTTATTGCTGATCATAAAATGCATTGCGGAACGTATGAAAACACCACTAGATATTTAGGCATTTTCTTAAAGGACAAACGAAAACACTTTCCTCTGCAATGCAAAAAAATTTAAAAAACAGCATGCATAGGGGGTAGGAGACAGAAAAGAAGAGGAAAGCACCAAAGATGAAGGAAGGATGAGGAAACGAATAATAAAAGAATATAAACAACATGAAACAACAAATCAATAAAGAATAAAAATGGAGGCCAACCAAGGTAGGTAAGAGAATTCCAGATGGATAACTTGTAATGCCACCCAAAGTACAGACCGCAAAAACACTTGATTCTGTCAAGTGTACACAATTTAGCACAAAGACAGGCTCATTAGATATAGCTTCCTCATCCCTCACCATTGCCATAGCAACCATGCAAGAAAAGAATCATTATCCCTCGATACGCCACAAGGACAAGCCAGCATCCAACTCCCATGGCTCCAGAAAGTAAAGGAGGAATCCCTGCAAATCAGCGTGAAGAAGATTCTTGCTGTCATGTCTCTTCTGTGTGTTCATCTGTACTCTGCTGCAGAAAAAACATATGCAGCACCTAGATCTGTAAAAACAAACCGCTTTGCATGATAAAGTACTCTCAATTTAGCCGGGTGCCAGACAGAGAGAGGACCACCAAGTTTGCCGAGTCTGCAAGAGTTCACACCGCCTGTGCATTGCGGTCTTGCTCGAGTCATTAAAAGGGGTTTGCTGCCACCACCCAAATGTGGCTTCACATCTCAGGGCACTGTAGGACCATCACCACTATTTATCATGTATACAACTTAGATTGCTGCGACTTCCCTGGTGGAAAACGATAGGCATCCTTGACATGAAAAGGGACAACATTGTCCAGAGTGCCCACCTGGGCATCCAGGAAGAATCTGAAGGAAGCATGTAGTCATTTTGAAGAAATCCTAGAAGGGACTCCAAGCACCCTAATTTTAGCCGTTCCTTGATCCAGCTGGGTGGATGGGGCATAACAAACCCTCATGAGCTCTTTCTAGGTGTTGGCTCTGGCAAGTCGGCATCCACCTTTTGTCTTTCTTGCCATCAAGGCTGCTGTTCTCTGGTCAGCCATCATTCTATAAATCTGTCAAACTGGGGCCATGCTCCCAACAAACCCTGCACTTCCCCCTTGAGACCACCTCACCAGGCCGGACTCTCACCTTCGGGTGTCATTTTGGTATTACGCACCGCCAAAGACCCACCACAGCAGGGATTCCAAATTGGAAAGTTCGGAGGAGGGAAAGCCCAGAGCTGATCACTGGAATCAGTTCCCGATATCATTGGCCCCCTCCTGCCATTCCCCAACCCCGCGGTGGCAGGTAGAAAATCCACAGGCCCGTCGTGACCACAGAGTTGATGTTCGAAGCAGACATTTTAGGCTCTACTCAGCCCCTCCCCTAAAGCAAATCTTAAGCCACTTGCTGATCTCTTTGCTGCTGCCTTCTGGACCTATAGAGAAGATACCCGCATTGGTTTCAGTCTGGCTGATCCCTTTCATATCTGCCTGCTTGCCTAGTATCAATGATTGGACCTTTGGTAGATAACACCCTCAACACATCAAAAACAGAGATAACTAACCTTGGCTCGCCCTTCGCCCCGAATTCCCCTTCACCTAACTCACCACTCTGGGTACTCCCCCACCTCCCTATTGTATTAGCAGTAAAAAACGAGGGTTTACCTATGATGTCTTCCTCACCTTTTCCACTCAACTACAGGATATTTCTAGGAAATCCCACTACCACCGCCTATCGCGCCTAGAAACACTTGTGTCTAGCTGCGTTATAAATGACTCTGTCAGGATTAGTCAGGCGAGTACAAAGGCAGCGAATATGGCAAGGGAAATGTGCACCCAGGAACTACGACTCAGGTATGCTAGAACCCAGGAGTGCAAATAGAGTGTGACATCAAAACCAATATATGAAAAGGGATGTGGGGTAAGCACCTGACCGCGAGGAAAGTCGGCAAGCGCCTTACCCCCAATTGCTGTTACAGGTACTGACAGCGCTAAACCCACGTGGAGGGCAAGCAATGACAGGATCTGTGTACTAACACTCTTGATGGTATTACATAAGGGAACTTAAGAACTGTACTCACGAGGACGAGATAAACCTCTTGAATGTCAGCTAGCCCACGAATCCTGTTGAAGAAACTGGGACCCCGAAAGGCTAGAACAGCAATGGAAGGAAAACTAAATACCTAAGTGGGAATAGTGTTTACAAAATAGTGAGGAAAACATAAGCATTCACACAGGAGCTAGCTACTACCGCACACCACACCTAATAATCAAAGGGAAAATAAATGCAGAAGTGCAGTGGAAAACATGGAATGGATCCTCTAGAAAGTAAGGATCAGGAGCAGGGAAAAACGAAATAACCTATGCAAACTTCTCCCTACCCCTCCATGGAAAAGACAGGAAACTAAACTAAGAGGAAGGCTAAGGCAAATGGGTAACAGCAGCAAAGGACAGAGTCAAAGAAATATAGAACACAGACAAACTGGGCTGCATCTAAAAGGGGAAAGCACTGAGAATTGCTGCCTGCAAACAGAGGAAGACAAAAAGGGAAATCAAGGGAGCAGAAATCAATTAGCGCATGAATCCGAAATTCAGGGCGGAGGAAACAAGAAAACAGGAACAAGGAAGTAGGTACAAAGGCAAGGAACCAGGAACCAGGAACCAGGGACTAGTCAAAAACAGGAACACTGCGATCGATGACCAGCGCTGGACTGAAGTAAGACTGAGGCTTTTAAAGCTGCTTAACGAGCACACGCCTCGGGTGTGCTGATTGCTGCACCTGCCGCCACAGCTGTTACCTATCCTCCACCCAACCTTGTGTTGCAAGGGTGGAGGTGGAGCAGTGGGCCAGGCATTCTGGGAAGCATAGTCATTTGGTTAAAGAAGCATGCTGGCTGCCAAAAACCTGGAATGGATCCGGAAGGGAAGTAGCTGGGAAAATAGGGATTTAGCGCTCCCAAATCATCACAGCACTGTAGCATAAAGTTCGGAGGAAAAGTCCAGTAGGGAATAAACCCCAAATCATGCCCCCAAATGGTGGGAACGGGAGCGAAGGGAGCGAGTCGTGACAGTCTCATCATATCATATCACATGCTGGAACGCATTTGCCCTTCCTATATATGTCCCATAAAGTGGAAGTGAAGAGAACCTTGGTTCGTTCCCCTACAGACTATTGTACCTGTTTGTACTGCGGTCTCTGGAAAGGCTTGACACAGCTGTTACAAAGAATCCAAAACAAGGCTGACAGGCTGCTCCTGGGCTTAAAACTCAGAAACCATATCACACAAGCCCTCCACTCACTCTCGCAGGGGTACTGGTAGAGAGGCAGGGATCTTGCGCATCATAAGTCAAGCCTTCTGACGACTGTGCTGGGTCTACATCTAATGGAAAATCTTCAAGCAGTGCCTTGTTTTTGCTAAGAAAAAGAAAGATTGTGGCCGGCTGTTAAACACTGCTGGAGCTTCCCTGTGGAACAACCTTCCCATCCCTCATCTGTTCAGAAAATGGTTGAAGGCACTCCGTTTCACGCTTCCTTTTGATCCCTGATAATATTATTGTCCCCTCCCCCCCCCCGCACGCTGAACCTATGTTGGTTCTGAAGATCTGCCAGACTGGTTGTTTCACATGCCTGCTCTCACCTGCACTTATTCTTATGCTGCCCTACTTAGTTGTAATGCACACCCAAGCTCACTTTCCTGGCCTTTCACTGCGCCTGGGTGTTACAAGGCTTCAAAGGATCAGACCTCTTCAACCCCTTCCCCTACCCTTTTCTTTCCCTCCACTTAGGGTGCTGTGAAGTAACTGTGCTCGCTGTTGGCGCTTTACAAAACCAAAATAAATGAATGAAAACAGAAGTCGAAAGGGCCCCCAAGCCTCGTCCCAATGGTTGGGGGGGGAGGGGGTGTGCGTGTGTGTGCGTGTGTGTGTGTGCGTGCGTGCGTGCGTGTGTGTGTGTGTGTTTTTTTAACAAACTCCCCATCTTGCTGCATGAGGAGGCGAGCTGTTAGGGACTGGGTTGGTCCGGGCACTGCCAAATACACCTCCTAGAAGGTGGAAGGAGTGGACAAAAGGTGGAAGGAGTGGCCAGAAGGTTGAAGGAGTGCCACCCCCACCAAGTCACAGGGTTATTTACACCCTCAAGGGTGTTGCAGATCTCTGCTCTGAAAACACTCAGGAAAATATTATCAGGGATTTCTAATAAAAACCCAGTAGAACATTCTCATTCATCCTTGTAGGGTAACTCCATAGTATATGGAGTGTATCCGGATCATAGGGCATCACCCATTCCCCAGTTTTGTCAACCCTTTCTATGCAATGAGTGAACCCGGCCTAGCTCCACCGGCCCAGAGTGCGAAGTACCCTGACCAGGAGCAAAGAAGTTCCCAAATTCATCAAGAGAACTGGTCTGCATGGTTGGGCAGAGAAGCAGCGAAAATGCTGCACGTCATTACCCTGTAGCAGCAGATGTCATCGATGACCACACATGCACCACACGGGTTCCAAGAGGACAGCAATGCTACTGGACACTTTTAAGGATGCAGACTGAACAGGTGAAGGAAATCACCTGATTAGCCATTAGAAAAGGAGTCAGGTAGAAAGACAGAAGTAGATTGGTTAAGGAAATCCTGAAGTTTGAAAAATCCAAAGCCCGAAACAAACCTGTGACGGCATAGGCCATTCCCCAGCCCTGAGACAAGTTCCAAAACCTCAAAGGAACTTATAACTAGAGGGAAAAGGAAAGGAAATGGCATAAGCTTGGAGCGACGCTGACATGCATCCTAACTGTCCATGGGCACACGGAGAGGCCACAACCTGGAAAGTGATGGCTCATGCCTTGGCACGCGTATGGCAGTTACTCTGGAGAGAGCCAACCCAGAGAACTGAGCCGGGGGTGTGCTGCTGGGAGAAAGGCAGACGTAGTGAAAGGCCCTTGAGTCGAGCAGAAGGAGGCCTGAACGCCAAGCTTCCTGTCAAGGAGAGAGCCCTGGCAGGAGAGTGACACAATATCACCTGCCTGAACAGGACCCTACATGCTGGGGAGGAACACCAATTTTTCTGAATGATTAAGAAACCCACAGCTGGGAGGGATATCGGGTGACTGCTGAAGAACCCCAAGTTCTAAGAGAGACCTAGAGTGAATGCTGAAGTAACCCACAGACTGGGGGAGACCTCAAGTAAACACTGAAGAAATACATGGCCTGGAAGAGGCCTCAAGTAAATAGTGAAGAAACCGAAGGTCTGGGAGAGACCGCATGTGAATGGTGAATAAACCCAAGCTCTGGTAAAGACCTCACATGAATGCTGAAGAAACCCAAGGCGTTGGAGAGACCTCAAGTGACTGCTGAAGAAACCCAAGGCGTTGGAGAGACCTCAAGTGACTGCTGAAGAAACCCAAGGCGTTGGAGAGACCTCAAGTGACTGCTGAAGAAACCCAAGGCGTTGGAGAGACCTCAAGTGACTGCTGAAGAAACCCAAGGCGTTGGAGAGACCTCAAGTGAAAAGCGATGAAACCCTTGGACTGAGAGAGGCCTCAGGTGAATGCTGAAGAAACCTACAGTCTGGGAGTGATCTCAAGTAAATATTGAAAAAACACAAGGTCCAGCAGAGGCTTGAAGGGAATGCAGAAGAAACCCAGGGTCTGTGAGAGACCTCCAGTGAATACTGGGAAACCCCAATGTCTGGGAGAGACCGCAAATTAATATTTAGGAAACTCAGGGTCTTGAAGAGACTTTAAGTGAATACCGAAGAAACCCAAAGTCTCAGGGAGACCTCAAGTGAATGCAGAAGAAAACCAAGTTGTTGGGGAGACCTAGAGTGCATGCAAAGAAAGCCAGTTCCACAAGGAGTGTTGCAGGAAACCCAGCAAAAGCTGGAGAAACCAGGGGCTGAGGTAGATCCTTAGAAACGGAAAACCTCAGAAGCATGAAACTTGGGAGCTGTCTTGAATGCCACAGTAAAATCAGGAAAACTGGAGAGGGGTCCAGACTGTGAGTAAACCATGATTTCTTTTATTAGACTAGGCTGGTCCTTTTGTTGGCCAAAGCTTGGAATAATTAATCTGGAATGTTTAGTTAACCAGGAGGCGTAAAGATGAAGATTAGGAATTGGGATATTCTGTTGGCCATACCTTTTGAACATTGTTTTGTAGTATAGGGTGTTCCAGGAGTGGCAAAGACTATTAAGCTTAGATTAGGAACTTCAGGACTTGGGCTCCCATCTTTGAAGGCATTGGACGCCTGGAGAAAGCCACACTTTGCATTGTGCCATCCCTGACACTATCGGCTTTAGGGGCAACCTTATTGTTTGTAGACATTTCCCGAGATCTGAAAGGCATTTCTATCCAACCCCTTCCCTGAAGAAACACTTAATAAAAGCATCCATTTGACCCACAGTAATTGAGTGTCATGTGTACCATTGCTCGGCCTTCAACACCGCGTGTGTGTTTGTGTGTAGGGATGTGGGGTTTTGGGGGAGGGGTTGTCCAATGGAATAAAAATGGAAACTTAGTTGCCATGAGCGAAGTCTTTGCTGCGTAAGGCTGAGCTCAGCCCATGTATACAGAAGCTAGAAGTTGCCCATGAATTATGTGTTTCTTTTTGTCTGACTAATGAATTTTCTTTATTTGTTTGATAGATCAAGACAGGCGCCCCTTGCAGATCTGAACGCCTGGCAAAGTATAACCAGCTCATGAGGTAAATACTCATTTGTGGAACTTAATATTTCAGCTAAAAACGGAAAACAAGGTTTTCAGTGTACTCCTCTGATACTACACCTGTGTTCAGTGTATTCCACTAATACAGCCCCTCTGTCCCGTGCACTTCAGTAATACACCTCTGCACAGGTCCCGCCTCGAACACAAGACAGGTGTGCAGTGTGCCACTCCAGTAATAACTCCACTATACAACACATTTATATTGTTTAGTCCTCTGATAAGCACGTGTGTGTATGCACTGGTCGATGCAATACCCTTGACCATGTGTCACTCAGGTACAATTATGAATAACATTCTACGCCAATTTCATACATGTGTGCAATGCACTTTAGTAATAACTCACACTCACAACATGTAAAGTATTCCACAATAAAACATTGTGTTTAGTGCATTCTAATGGTACAAAACCTGTGAGCAGCAAACTTGCCGAAACAAATGTCTGTGTGCAGCGTAGCCTACCAATACAGCACTCGTGTGCAGTGTAATACTGTGACGAATCAACTTTCGGGGCACCAGTGGTCCAGAGATGAATATTGGTTTCTAAACCATCAATCAGCCCCACACCACTAGTACACCAGAAAGGATCCTAACAGATTGGAAACACAAGCAAATTATAAACCTCTGTGTCCAATTTTGGTAACGTGAATGGAACGGCAGGCTTATCTCCGCAAGTTCGTGGATCGTTGGGTAGTTGAAAGACAGCGAAAATACAATTATTACCCAATGATAAAAGGCGCTGTCCAGTCATGGTTGTATAAAAATATCTACTTTATTATTATCACAGCAGACAGTTCTAGCACACTACAAAATACAACCCACCCTGTAAAGGAATGCAGATGACAGACAGTTTCAAAGAAGGAAAAGGGGTGCACTCTGGATACTGACAGGAGAGTAGTTGTCACTAGGGAACTTCGGAGAAGGACCAGGGGGACAGAAACATAATATGCCTTCTGCGTGTAGAGGTTCTTGGTGCTCGATAGTGTAGAGTTGGTTTCAGGGCGCTTTGCAGCATCTGCAACAGATTTCAAGACAGGAGACAGCTGCGGGTATCAGGCGGCAGGCAGTTCGGCGAGCAAAGGCTTGATAGACAGCTGCAGGCTGGCCTACACAGAAGCTCGAGGTCAGGAATCATTGGGCCTCATTCCGAGTATGGCGGTAAGGGATACTGGTCACCGTTAACGAGACCGGTGCCGGTAATCCCCAACCGCCACATTCCGAGTTCCCTTTACGCCCTCGTCCTTAACGCCTGCTTTTAGCTTTTAGCAGGCGTTAGGGACGAGGGCGCAAAGGGGCTTTTTAGCCAATAACGGTGACCGTAAAGTACGGTCACCGTTATTTACAATTTCCCCATTGCCATTGAGTCCTATGGGGGCTCATTTGGGAATGGGGAAGAGCCCTGGGGAATGGGAAATTACCGCCCTGGTCAACTCGGAATAGGGCGGTAATTTCCCATTCCACCAGGGCGGTGCCGGTACGGGTCCGGTGCCGACCAAGGCGCTACTACCGCCATTGGTTAGCGCTGGACTCGGAATGAGGCCCATTGTCTCAGTGCTGGTTGGTGGGTCTGAAGCACTGGTCGAGCTGTCTTGAACAACGTTAGCGACTGCAGCATGACAACAGTCAGTGGTGCAGTTGGTTGCAGCTCGAGGGGCTCGACTGGCTCGAAAATGTCCTTTAAGGCAGATGCTGGTTGATGCTTGTCGATGCACACCACCTAGCTTCTTCACTGGGCTTGTATCGTCCTTTAAGGCGGGCAGCCCAAAGCTGAGGAGAGTGTTGCAGGCAACGGCCTTGTCCTTGGTTTGGTTCATAGACTCTCTGGAACTTCCCACCTAAGAAGCTTGCTGCAGAGCCTAGCAGGGCTCGCAGTGTGCTGGCTGGAAACCGGTTCTGGAGCTGCTGGAGGATCCTCTGGGTTCAGTATCTCTCTCTGTTCCCTGGGAGATGTTTAGGGGAGGGATATTGCTTCCCACTTCGGAAATCATGGCCTTCCGTCACTGACAAATGTTTTAAGGCAGTCTACCTTCAGCCAGGTTCCAAATTAGTTCTTCTGTTACTCCTTGCAAAGTCTTCAGATGATCTGCCAAAAGAGGGACTCAACACTCTTTTAAAGCCAAATGGGCCCCAGTGATTGGTGTAGGCAAGTAGTCTTCAAAATTTTTTGGCCGGGGCCCCCCTGAGCAAAGTTTGGGCAGGTCGGGACCCCCCAGAAATTCCAAATGGACAGTATATATTGCACGCCGTCACCTGCTCCCATCACAGTCGCTGGGCTCCCTCATCCCACTCCTACCCAGTCCCTAGTCTCTCCCCACCCCATCACACACCCTGGGCTCTCCCCGCTCTGCTCCCACCACTATCCCATGGTTCACGCCCATTGTGCTCCCACCATAGTCCCTGGGTTCCCCCCATCCCATTCCAAACACATTCTGAAGGCTAGTGGCGCTGGTGATTTTTTTAAGTGGAGGGGAAAAACTATTTCCCCCAAAAATGCCATAGCGACCGAGCATTGTGAGGGAGCCCGAACCAATAAAAGGGTGTTCGGGGGATTTCCCCCTGTGAATTTCTTTTTAAATAATGGGTTAAAATGTTGCATTGTAGAGCATACTTTTAACAAAAAAATGGGTAAATAGTCAAACTGTTTGCAATTGGTGCTGGGGGGCCCAAGGGGCAGGCATGACATTTTTTACTGGACATCTATGATAGATGTCCAGTAAAAAGATACCATCCCTGCCCCCTGGGCCCCACTAGGCCTAACATAATCAACATGATTATGTGTGTATGCAAGGAGCTGCAGATTCATACAGCAATCACTCTATCATTCACACAAGCATCCATCACCATACACTCACTCATAATATAAGCATACACACATCCATACACATGTTTAAATAAAAAGAAAGAACATAAACAAACCTTCTGCATTGGCCTGCGTGTGGGTGCTGAAACGCCCTGCTCCACGCTGCTCTGTCCGTATGTGCGAGGAGGCGTAGGAGTTCCCCCTCGGACATACAGACATGAAGTGCCCCAGACAGCATTTCCAATGAGCTATGCAATGCTAGCAAAGCAAAACGCCCCAGCACATTCATGGCTCAGTGAGCATGTGTGGCTGGGGAACTAAACTGAACTGTCAAAGGGAAACAATGTTTCCCTTTGACAGTTCAGCCAGCCCAGGAGCACTCCATCAGCTGGAAAAAGCAGCTGAGGGAGTGTTCACTGTTTCACTGGGCTGGCTCCTTAGCTCCTCCATAATGGTTGAGGGACCACTAGGTGGGCGCCCCCTCGCCATTATGGATGAGCCGCCAGGCTCGGACTGGCCTATAGGGCAATCCCTGTACCAAAAATGTAAAATGCTAGTGTGGGCCAGTCAAAATGGGCCACCATTTTGGCCAATGTGGACCAGTTTGATGAGTTACTTAACTATGCAGTTAGTAATTTTTACCATTGTTGCTGAATATATCACAATTTACTTACATTTTAACACAAAGCACCCCCTTGGGTACTATTGAAACAGTGGGCCTCATTACAGCCTTGGTGGTAGCTTTGCCGGCAAAACCGGCACGGCTGCCGCCGGAGTTCCATCCAGATCCGGCACCCGCGAATGGGCAATTACCGGGTCTACCAAGATAGGCGGACCTGATAATTGCCCTTTCGCGGGTGACGGTACCGGTAGATCCCCATTCCCAATTAAGCCCCATAGGAATGGGGACCTTGGATGCACCGGCACCGTTAATAACAGTTCCGGTGCATCCGACGAGCTGTGCTCGAGGGTGCGGCATGGCCTGCCAGGTCAGACCTGGTGGGCTGTCAGGCACTGCGAGCACAACTCGTACTATGGCGGTATGGTAGCAACCGTTGTTACCGTACCACCATATTTGTAATGAGGCCCAGTCTGCGACTATGAATATCCATTTACAACTGCGGCCCACTTTTTCATTGTTGCCTGAGACAGTTTCATGCTTGAGCCCAACCAAGCTGGTCAAGTGGCACAGCGAGTAGAACGCTCGCTTTGACATCCGTGCAGAGCCTGCTAACGCAGGTTCGAATCCCGGCAGGGCCAAACTCAGCCTTTCATCCTTCAGCGCTCAGATACCTGAGGGTTTGTAACGCTATATAAATGCCAAATTATTATGTGAGCCATCTCTGCCCATTTCTTCCAATCTACAAAAAAATAAAGTTTTATTTTATTTTATATTTCATGCTGAACTCTCAGGGCCCCCAGGGATGCACCCGCGGAACCTGGGGGAGTCGCGCCCTACAGTTTGAATACCGCTGGTGTAGGCTAAGTCTACCTTAATTAACCAATTCTGGGTCCCGCCAACAATCTCCTGTATACGTCAGGTCATAACCAGAGTGCTTTGCAACAGAAAAGGTAAAGGGGTGAAAACATGTAACACTAAGTCCCACCCATCTTCCTGTCTGTTGTGGATCAAAGGATCTCTCTGGTTAATTGAGCTCTCTGTGGTTCCTGATTAAAGTGGCAGGTCTCCCTTGAAGCTGCGGCGGGACCAGACTTGTGGTCTCCACCAAACCACATACTCGTACCTTCTGAATGGGGTCCCCCTGCGTGAATGACTACTGTAAATACATAGTTCCAAGCATGACAGCAACAAGGCATGCCCTTGATACTGAGAGGCAGGATCTGGCTTCAGGTTGACAGTGTATATTAAAGGTTGTTGGGGGTTTCCTGTCCTTTGTTAGTCCTGCGACCAGGCCTCCTGTGGGTTTGTTTGAATTAACTCTGATTAGTATGCGAGGCTGCCACCAGTAGTTAACAAAGGAGGCCGATGGAGTCATGGAGCTTTTGGCAACTACATATGACGCATGGGACGGCACCTGTAGGCTGTGGCCCCCCAGAGTACACAGGTCTATATGTATGTTGTGCGGTGAGAATAGGAAAATGTGTGTGGATTGGCCCCACACATTTTCCGGAGGTTGATCTTCCATCATTCAATTTCTATCCAAATTTAAAAAATGCCCAGGCCAGTGCACACCCACCTCGTGGGTGGTCGAATTCCTCACAAATACACAATGATCACTAATGGCAGCCACGACGTTCAGACATTGGGACGTCATTATGTCATTATATCAGTGTGCACAGGGATTCCAGCCTCTCTTCCGCAACCCCAGTGCTATGTGCCCCTGTCCATCAGGGGAAACCTGACCCAAATGGTCCAGAGGTAGATAAACATGCCGAGATCTTCTGTCTGCATGTCTAACTGGGCAATTTACTGGTTCAAAATAAATCAGCCTGTTAGTGTGTTCAGGACAGGGCAATTACTTGACAGCTCTATACATGGATACGTTTTATTTCACTGTATGCATGTTCAGTGGTGTTTAAATGCAGTTAAACATCAATGGAAGCAGGCTCAGATGCTTGTTGCAATGACCTTCCAATGCAGATGTTGTGAGCCGTGTCACTGTAGTTTTGCTCCATCATTGTCTGTGAAGAGGACAGTGTGACTTTCATTTTAAAAACGGGAGAATGAACCAAAGCTCTATTAGCTTGTTCTGTGGACCCCGGCTCTCTCAGGTGCCCCTCAATCACGTTTTGCTCTCGCTGTATGTGCCACACCACAGGAGGACATCCATTGGGGTAGAAGCCTGTTCTGGCTCATAAAGGCAGCGCATCCCGACGTGCCAGGCAAATCTCCTCCGAGCAAGAGCAACTTAGAAGTGTGTCTGCCTCCTCTGGTGTCACAAGCTGCTGTCTTTTTATGCACAGAGAGCAATAGGTCCCCACCTGGATTGCCCTACTTCACTTAGGACAAAACCCCAAGGAACTTATGTTCTTCAGTGGTGTAACATGAATGCCTTACATTCACACCACAGCACATATTCAGACATTTGTATGGCGGAGAGGAGGAGCGGAACACAACTTGTAGCAGTAGCATAAAGAAGGTGAACCCCATACAGATCCATTTTACATGTTGCCTCAGCATGTACAATTACAAGCAAATGTCAGGCAGCGTTTAATTGTAATTGTGAGCACTGCCTGCCATGTGAGCATGCCAGGCAGCATTTACTGACTTTGCACCTCATAGGGATCCATTGTGCTCGCTGCCTGCCATGCTCACATATACACCTTCTCTCGCCATGCAATTTTTCCCTGCGTCAGGTGAATGACCACAATCTGGCAGCGGGTGCCACAAACATGTAAAGGCTCCCCACCGCCAAATTACCATAATTGAGGAACATGAGCTCCCTTGTGATTCAAAATTATCCAGCGATTGGAGATGTCTTCAGGTGAGAATGAGCATAAGCTAAAGTGGCTTCTTCTATTGTCTGTGGCCTATCCAGGATGCCCCCCATCCCGCTATAGCTCTTTGTGCCTATACCAGAGGGGAATAGCCATTTGCATGCGAGTCTCATCCCAGCGATAAAGGCAGTGCAAGCCGGAATCCCAGGTTAATGTCCTGAGCAGGTTAACAACAGCGCTACCTCAGTATAGCCGAGCTGTGCAGTTAACTGTGAGACAATACCAGTGTAGTTCGGGTTAGGTGTGTTTTTGCATTCATCAGCATAATGTTATTTATTGTTACTCAGGTGCAAGTGGGTTAGGCCTTGTAACTTCAGTGGAAGTTTTCTGAGCAGTGTGTCTAATGGGTGGGCGTACGGGGATGTGCAACTGTGGCTCAGCTGCAGTGTTTGGGCACTGCAATTACAGCGCCTGTAAACAGGGTTGGACGCTCCAGCGGAGGTGCACTGACCCGTGTAACTTCACTGTAATTATTGGAGAGGCGTTGAAACATGTAGCTGTAATGAGGTCTGTAATTACAGTGTATGCAGTTTGCACGTGACTCCACATGAGGGTTAGCCTTTTAGCAGACGTAAACGCTCGTGTGCAGCCTAACCTATTGGTGAAGAGCTGTGGCAAGACCCTCGGTATCAGTGTCTCCTTTCCTGGGAAAGTGGTAGCAGCGCTGGGCTGCTGGCAGGGCAATGGTAGCCATGGGGCATTGCCCGCGTAAATGAAGTGATGGTCCGCTTGCAGTGAACGTGCCATGCTGCTGTACTGGCAGTGTCGTTCTACTGATTGTGTACTGGCAGTGTTATTTCAGTGATCGGTACTGCCGCCGCCGGGGTTAGAAAGTGCTTGTAGGGTAATGCAGTGATGGGGAACTGTGATAAGCCTCATCCTATCTTTGCTTACTTAACATGCCTGTAACTAAGACTGTATCACTGTTTTACAATTAAGCTTTCTTTCATTGACTTGCAAGCGCCGCGATGCCCATGGGCTGCATGTTGCGCTATACAAACACAAATAAATAAATACATTGTAATGTGGGCGTGCTGCCAGTACTGGCCCACTTAAACCTCTTGAGCTGGGCAGCCTAATCATGGCGGGCTGTGGCAAGAACCTCAAATTTAGAGGCTTCTGTACCGAGCAAGTGATCTCAGTGCTGGTGTATGGGTAGTATATGTGCAGCGCTGGTGTGTTGATCGTGTCATGCTAGTGCTGTGGGCGTGTAGTGTAGCCACAGTGCTAGCATACTGGTCGTGTCTTTCCGCCGCTGGACTACTGTCAGTGTAATTACACTGCTCGTGTACCTATAATGACATTGCAGTATATGTGCACCAGCAGTGTCATTGCATCACTGATTAGCTGCAAGATCATTTCAATGCGTGTGTAATGAGCGTGCAATTGACACACCATTGCATTGGCAGTGTACCTGTAGTGCTTCTGTACTGGCAGTGTGATTGCAGTGCTGGCAAATTGAGGGTTATACCGGTGCAGTGGCTCTGGCAGCGCAATAGCAGCGCCTTTGTTGTGGTGTTGCAGTTGCAGTGTTGTCTTCCAGGTAGTGTTACGGAAGTGGCGCTGGTGTATTTGAAGTGCAATTACACCGCTGAAATAAGGCACTGTGAATAGCAGCCCTGGTGTACTGGTGGTTAAAGGCAGGGCTGGGGAGTTGTTTGCGTAGTTGCAGTGGTCATGTTCTGGTGTCACCCTTGCTGTACCACTGTACTGGCAATATTTCCGCTGCGCTGGCATTCTTGCAGTTTAATTGCAGTGCTTTTATTGGGGCTTTTATTCAGCAGTTCGGGTGCACTGTAATTTAGGCAATGGGGTACTGGATTATAGTTGTTATGTGACTCTGCTGCTGGTAGTATGTGCTGGTAGCGGACATGTTACTTTAGTTTATTTGTAGTGCGCATCCATAAACCCTTAGGCGTGAGGACGCAGACAAGAAACCAACAAACAAATAACATGGAGAGGGCCGCTAGGCGAGCGGTACGGCGAGCAGTGGGTGAGACAGATGGACACCAATAGGTGTGTGTGTGTGTGTGTGTGTGTGTGTGTGTGTGTGTGTGTGTGTGTGTGCGTGCGTGCGTGCGTGCGTGCGTGCGTGCGTGCGTGCGTGCGTGCGTGCGTGCGTGCGTGTGTGTGTGTGTGTGTGTGTGTGTGTCCGCGCGCGCACTGCTGGTGCAACTGCCCTGTTGATGTACTGATAGTGCAAGAGACCTCCTACTGGCCTGGCACTGCAATTGCAGTGCTGGTGTACTGTGCTGCAGTGCAGGTGTACTGCTAGTGCTGGTGAATTTGCAAAGCGTCTCCAGGACTGATATGCAGTCAAGTGGTGGTGACTTAATTGAGGCGCTGGTGTACTGGTAGTGCAATTACAGTGGTGTACTGCCATTGCAATTACAGTGGTGTACTTGTAGTGCAATTACAGTGGTGTACTGCCATTGCAATTACAGTGGTGTACTTGTAGTGCAATTACAGTGGTGTACTGCCATTGCAATTACAGTGGTGTACTGGTAGTGCAATTACAGTGGTGTACTGCCATTGCAATTACAGTGGTGTACTGGTAGTGCAATTACAGTGGTGTACTGCCATTGCAATTGCAGCACTAACATGTCGGCAGTGCGAATCCAGTGACTGCATTTGGTAGTGTAAGTGTAGTGCGGGTGTCTTGTCAGTGTCATTTAAGTGCCAGTGTTCTGGTGGTGTAATTGCAATGAATGCATTTCCTGTTTAATGTCCTTCCATTAAAAGCACTTTCTTATTCTCCCATCAGGATCGAGGAGGAACTTGGCCTGGAGGCACGCTTTGCTGGACACAACTTCCGCAACCCCAGTGCTCTTTAACCTTTCTCATTCACCCCACAATGCGAAGCAGCTCACGTGGGGTCTCTACACACACCACCGAACTAGAGTACACTTGCTGTCCCAGCATCTGCCTTTGCACACTGCTTGCAGCTCACCCAGCCACCCCTGGGGTACCCCTGTGATAACCTCTCTATGGCTTCTGTTCTCCTTCCCACTCCCTCAGCATCTCTCTCATTTGCACCCCCCTAGTACTCCCTCTTGCTCTGCCTCTCCTCTTTTCTTGTTTCCTAAGGTTTGCACCCCGCCTTGTCTCTCTTTCTCTTTCCCTTCATTACTATGCCACGTCTCTCCCAGTCAATATCTAACCTTGCTCTTTCTCTTTCCCTTCATTACTATGCCACGTCTCTCCCAGTCAATATCTAACCTTGCTCTTGCCCTTCATTACTATGCCACGTCTCTCCCAGTCAATATCTAACCTTGCTCTTTCTCTTTCCCTTCATTACTATGCCACGTCTCTCCCAGTCAATATCTAACCTTGCTCTTGTCCTTCATTACTATGCCACGTCTCTCCCAGTCAATATCTAACCTTGCTCTTTCTCTTTCCCTTCATTACTATGCCACGTCTCTCCCAGTCAATATCTAACCTTGCTCTTGCCCTTCATTACTATGCCACGTCTCTCCCAGTCAATATCTAACCTTGCTCTTTCTCTTTCCCTTCATTCCTATGCCACGTCTCTCCCAGTCAATATCTAACCTTGCTCTTTCTCTTTTCCCTTCCTTGGTTTTCCTCTCATCTTCTCCTCTCTTCTTTACCTCTCTCCGGTCGGGGCGGACTGGGAGGCCACCAACGGCCCGGGCAGTAAGGGTATCAGCCCGTTCAAAAAAATGTTACATTAATCCTGTATTCATACAGCATTGGGAATGCTTTTGCCTCATAACCACTGGCATACAGTAGGATGATGCACACAGCCATTGCTAGCATGGCAGTGTCAGCAGTACAAGAACGTAGGTTCTTGCTGCACCTTTCTTAATATAAGACATTTCAATCGGACACGTCCTCAACAACAGAAAAAGAAATGACATGGCCCTGCCTGTGCCCGAAGACGTTCTGGGCAGAGTACGCCTGGATCTGAGCAGCATGCACCCAGTGGAGTGAGCTATCTGCCCTCCAGGAAATGTGGCCATATAGCCGGCTAGTGTCGACCCTAATGACCGTAGCTCGAGAGCCCTTTAGTTGGGCTTTGTCCTTGTTGACTGGCAGGGCCGGCCTGCCCATGGCTTGAGAGGGAGGCGGGAGGGATGTGACCACACACAGCAAGGCGGCCCCAAATCAACACCAGAGCAGCCCTGATGCCTTGGGTGGGGCCGGCCCAGTGGGTGAATGCCCGATTACATCAATGTCTAATCCGCCCCTGCATGCGCTTCATCCTTCTATTTCTCTCTCTTCCACAACTTGCTGTCCATCCATCCATCCATCTCACTGGTCTTCCACAGCCATATGTGAATTCCCCCCCCCCGCCCCTCCCCGCCACCTCCACTCAGTCAATAATAGCCAGGAGATTAATTAAAGCACTTCTCTGCCCGTCCAAGCTTATTTTTTGCTGACTCTCCTTTTTTTATCAACTTCTGAAAAAAGACTAGATAGCCACCTGGACCCACTTCTAAAGGCTTCAGGACCTGGCTCGCCCCTTTTGTACGTAAAACTGAAGCAATGTCTAAATAAACTTGTTTTAATTTTGACAATGTAGCAATGTTCCCCCCCCCCCTAATGGCCCACGTGAAGGCATCCCACAGGAAGCAGCTTGCTGCTCTACAGTGTCCTTCCGGGTGACGCTCTGTAATTGGCTTTACCGGGTGAGATGTTCTACTCAGCCGGATGTGAGCAAGGTGGGAGGAGTGGAAGTAAGATGGCGGCTGAACGGAGCAGGTCAGAGGCTGAAGGTCACAACGAGCGAATGGTTAGCATTCTCTTATTGAGTCATGCCGTGATACATTGCAGATTGGTGGTTGGGAGACCTGCAATAGCGCAGCTCAGTTTTATGGAGCTGTGGGCAGTGAACGTGTTATCACAGTGCTGTAAAATAAAGATAGAATCCCGCAAGTGAAAAATCAATCGTTAAGGGGCACACAATGCCACACTACAATTTTGACAGAAACAGTACTTAGTCTCTTCCAAGATGGTCAGTGGGGTGCTAAGCATCTTAGCTATCATCACAAAACATTATTAAAAAAAAGAGAATGCGATTCCAGATGTATTAGTGACCACGCTTTAGTTTCTGTACGTTCTTCCACCGTGGCAGTGCACCCCCAGCAAATTTTTTGTGGGTAAACTGTCTTTGCAGCAGGAGGTTGAGGTGCCTAGTGAATGGCACGCTGAATGAATTGTTTAACACACCGTGTGGAAAGCTTTACGCACAAAGCAGGCGACAAATGAGGTCCTAATGGCCAGGCCGCTCAGCCAGAGCATGGGGAAGGAGGAAAAGGGAGTCGGGATAGGAGCTTAGTTAGAGATAGTGTCCTACCAAAAAATATACAGGCGCTGGCCTTTTAAGTTGCGTCACATTTGTTGGTGTTGATGTAGTCTGGGGGGCCTTCACTGTAAGCTCCCCTCAGTAACAGATGCACCGCTCTCTGCCACACAACCCCCACAAAAAACAGAACACTGAGTCAGTCCCCTGATGCAATGTCCCTTGCTGCTGTCACACGCGCTTTGCCTGTAAGACACAACCAATTCAACATGGAAATTCTTGTGGTAATGAATGAATAAAACGTGTTAATCTCAGCATCACCTGCTTCGCTGTGGTTGTTTTTTGCAAAGGCTCTTGGCTTCTTTGAATACGCATGAAAGATGGGTGGTTGAGCAAGTACTTGGGAGTGCTAAGAGATCCCTACCTCGTATGGCGAGCACACTCCAAGGTCCTTGGGGTTGTGGGCAACGCCGCAGGCCTGGTAACCTGTGCCCCATGGCAGCTAGGGAGGGGAGAGGGACGAGCAGCAGCCCAACAAAAGTGTAGCCGGTGCTCCTCCCTCTCCCCCAGTAAACTACAAAGCGACACCCGTCGCCACCGGCCTGGGAAGAGTAGAAGGAAGGGCGAGGTGTGAAACAACACCTCGCCCTTCCTCCCCAAAGGGGTGCTAAGCACCAGGGTCAGGAAGGGGGGCAGGAATCAGTGTAGTCTCAGGCACCACATGGTACATTTTTGTTGTCAGCAACAGCCGGCCAGGGGTGGAGGGGGGTGGCACCCAGCCCCCCACACAGGCACAACAAAGACCCAGGGGTCCCTGCACGGGGACCCAAACGCCAGAGTTCTCTGCGAACACAGAGTCTCTTCTTTTTCCAAGAACCCTCCCACCCTAGAAAAAGGGTGAGAAGAAAGAGAAAGAAACAGGTCACCGAACGGTGACCACACACTGTCGTGGGACAAGAAAGGCGGCACGGGCCAGAGGGGGTAACCTCTGGACCCGATGCTCAAAAATACAGCATATTATGGGTAATGTAATTATAATTATGTTTTGTTATGACCATAAGTGTGCAATAAAATCTCACTGCCTTTTATTGCCAACACTCACCCAATGCTTTTGCGTACTACCTGGGGGGAAAAGTATGGGGTTTTTGGTCCACCTAGGTTATGTTCCCATTCTGCCTGCATATGGGTCCACTGATTACAGCACAGCAACAAGTGAGGAGACTACAGAAACTTGCAAAAGACCGTGCTGAATACTCGACATAAAGCCGCTAGTGGGTGCACATAGAGCGAAAGTTGTAGCAAAACTTTCTTGGTGAGTGGAAGTTTCCACAAATAAAATGAAGCTTCTGCTAGACAAATTGGAGGCTAGCTGCCTCAGACTTCTGCCGAATTTACTGAAAATTCTACCCGTAGAGTGCTAGAGACTGTAAGGATAGTGTTACAGTAATGCATGCACACAAAGTTCTGTAACTATAACAACATCTTCGTGTATGGTTCCAGAATGTTGATGAGAGCATACACGAAGATGTTACTGAAAGAAGTTGGCCTCCTGGGGGCTTCTCCCATTAAACTGAAGATTTCATTCATCATATAACATAAGCGTGATGTATATTTGTATCGCAAGAATACACAACAATTGGCGACGAGGAGTTAACTGCATGGAGAGAGCCCCCGAGCACAGCGTGAGCGATTGAAGTAAACGCTCCGAACATTGTTGCCGCTCGTTACGAGGAGCTGCGATTGAAGCGCTTAAACGTGATGAGAGAAATATATGCGCTGTCAAGAAACAGGTGAGCGGCGCAATTAAGGGAAAGAAAAAAACTTTAAAGGAATAGACTTACAGGGATCGGCAGCATACGGACGTTACGCGCGAGCGGGCCAACCGCCTAGTGCACTAGAGGAAAGGACCTTAGTGCGTGCTGTGCGTGCCGCCATTTTTGATGAAACAAACGGTGAATGATACGCGCGGCGAAGCAGCAAATAGCATTTTATACGCTTTGGGTGTAAGAGAGGTACAATTCGCCACAGAAGTTCAAACGAAGAGAGAGAGTGATATGGAGGTGCTAATATAAAAAAAATAAAAAAAATTTTGGTAATTGGACACGTTTAAAATTCACATACAGAAGTGATGGATAAACAATACAAATAAAGAGAGAAGTAAAAGAAGTGAAGTGTAATACAGAAGAGAACAACAAGATAAAGAGATCATAAAAAAAAGGATTTCATTGCATACTAGTGTATCATGCAGACCATAGCTGCCCCAGTAAAGTTTTTGCCATTGCCTGGGAATCCAACATGCCCCTGGGAACAATGGCAAGATAATTTCCAAGTGTATCTGAGGGCAATAGGAGGCTCAAGGTACAGTAATGATCAGAAAGAGGCTACACTTCTAAGTTGCATTGGTGCAGAGGCACTAAGGATTTTCAGGACATTACCTGAATTGGAACATGATGAAGTGAGCTGGGAAGAATCTTCGAGTGGAGCTAGAAAATATGACACAGCGATTGCCAAACTTAATAAACATTTTGGAAATAAAACTAACATTGTATTGGAAAGATATAGATTTTTCATGAGAAAACAAGGTAAAGAAGAAAGCATAGACTCATATTTAGCTGCAGTAAGGGGATTGATGGCCACTTGTGCTTTCACAGGAGTAGCAGATGAATACTTAAGGGGTCAGATGGTGTTGCATGTGGCAGATCCTCGCATTCAACAACGATGTGGCAGGCGAAGAACCCCACATTGGAGAAGACAATTGAGATAGCCAGGTCAATCGAACTGGGTGAAAAATGTATGAAGGAGGTCCAAAACAAATTGGAGAATGTAAAAATCAAATCAGTTCAGGATATGGAGGATGGGCAGCATAACAGTCAGGAAGACTAATTGATTGCCATGGTCAAGAGATTGGTCAGGTCAGACACAAATAATGGACCCAGACAAGAAAGAGCAGGCACGTTCAGACAAAATAACAGATGTTTGAATTGTGGATGGTATAAACATGCCAATGCAGAAAGAGATTGTCCAGCTGTGTCAGCAGAGTGTTACAGATGTGGACATCTAGGACATTATGGAAAAATGTGTCGCAACAGTAGAGGAAGAGGCAGATTTAACAGCCGGTTTGGAAGAAATACTGGCCGATACAATAGAGGCAGAGGTGCAGCAATGACGAGTATAAAGGCATTGGAAGAAATGGGTGGTCCAAGCAACCTGTTGGCAATCACGGATCGGCTTGAAGACAAGGTTGAAATACTAGCTGTCGCGCCAAGTGAAAAAGGTGTGGGACCGTGGGTTGCCATGGAGATAAATGGCATAACGTTACAAGTGATGGTGGACACTGGTTCTCCTTATACGATGGTTGATGTGGAGACATATGTTAATGTATTAAATAAAAAGATGGAAGAGCTACAGACGACAAAAATCAATGCAACTGGGTATGGAAAAACACCCATCAACATTATAGGGTTTGTCTGGGTACATCTGAAATGTGAAGGGAGAAAGACATACTGCAGACTGTATGTGGCTGAGAATGGGTTTTCGATAGTAGGATGGTGGGAGCAAGCATCTTTGAAAATCAGAATTCATCCAGGTGAAAATGTGCCCATTTTATGCATTACCGAGAACAGTTGAGAATTTGGCAAAGGCTTTTCCCAAAGTATTTAATGAAAAAATAGGATTACTCAAAGGATTTGAACATCGTATTATACTCAAAAGAGGTGCAAAGCCAGTGGTACACAAAGTGAGGAATATACCCATTGGTACCAGAGAAGCATTGATGGTTGAATTAGAAAGGTTATGCATGCAGGACATCATCGAACCCATTGAAAGCTCAGAGTGGTTATCCCCAATTGTAATTGTAAAAAAACTGGATGGATCCATCAGAATGTGCATGGACTTAAGAGACTTGAATGCCAACATATGGGTAGATCGCCATCCTTTGCCGAACATTGGGGAAATGTTGACCACCATGAAGCCAGCAAAGTATTTCACGACATTAGATCTATCGTCAGCATATCACCAAGTAGTACTAGAGGAAGAGTGTAGACATTTAACGTCTTTTGTAACACCATTGGGAGCTTTTCAATACAAGAGAATGCCTTTTGGGTTGGCTTCAGCAGCCGCGGTGTTCCAAAGATTAATGCATCATTTATTTGAAGGTTTACAAGGAGTACCATATTTCCAAGATGATATCTTGGTGTCAGGGATGTCTCAGGAAGAACATGATGCAAAGTTATTAGGTGTACTACAGGTTCTACAACAGAAAGGAATGACACTAAAAATTGAAAAGTGCAAGATCAAGAAAAGTGAGGTAACATACTTAGGTCATCGGATAAATGCTGATGGTATAATGCCAAAGGAATCATTGGTAGACACCATTCTAAAAATCTCTGATCCTAAGAACAAGGACCAACTCAGGAGTTTCAAGGGTTTAACAGAATACTACTCGAAATTCATTGACCATTATTCGTACAGAACTGAGAAAATGAGAAGTTTAATGTGCAAGGGTGTGAAGTTTAATTGGACTGAAGATTGTAAGGGAGAATTTGAGCAAATCAAAACATTGATCAATAAAGCACCGGCGTTGGAGTTGTTTGATTCAAGTGCCAAGACAAGAATATCAGTGGATGCAAGTAATATAGGACTGGGAGGAGTACTAGAACAAGTTCAAGCAGGTGAAATTGTTCCCATTTCTTTTGCCTCAAGGACATTAAGAGGTGCTGAAAGACATTATTCGACGATAGAGAAAGAAGCTCTTGGTGTTAAATGGATATTAGAACATTTCAAAAGTCTCATTTGGGGCATTCCAGTGGACATTAAAACAGATCATAAACCACTTGTACATGTTTTAAACTCAAAAAATCCTCACATGACATCTCCACGCATAAGAAGGTGGACACTGATCATCATGCAATTTAATGTGACCATAAAATACACTCCAGGAAAAAACAATGTGGTAGCGGATTGTTTTTCTCGCCTACCGTGTGAGGGTGTCGCGGGTGATTGTGAGGACAAAGAAGAATTTATGGAAGAACAAAACATGGATTGCATCATAGCTCAAGTACATCCAAGTTTCTCAAAGGAGGAATGGATAAGAGCCAGAGAATGTGACCCTGAACAGGAAATGTTGAGAAGAGCCATTGAGAGTGGTTGGAAAGATACTGATGACAATGTAAAATACTGGGAAAGATTTAAAGACGAGTTGTCTAGTGATAAGGTATGTGTATATCGAGGAGAACGTATAATACCTCCGACGAACTTGAGGAGGAGGATTATGGACATTGCCCATGAAGGCCACGTGGGGAGAATGTTGACAAAGAGAAGAGTAAGGACAGCTTATTGGTGGCCTAACATGTGGGGTGAAATAGAATCTCTAGTCAGAGATTGTACCGCATGTGCAGTGAGTGACAAGAGCAAATCGATAAAGACAACCCCATTGCAGCCGGTGAATATTCCTAGTACAGTATGGACAAAATTAGCTATTGATATAGCTGGGCCATATGAAACATTGGGATCACAAAAAGTGTTCCTCATAGTGTTGGTGGATTATATGTCCAAGTGGGTGGAATGTGGTATTGTCGAGGACTCTGTATCGGCTATCAAAGTCATGAAATTCTTGGAAGAAATCTTTAACAGAGAAGGAGAACCGCAAGAGCTGGTGTCGGATAATCGAGCTCAATTCATGTCTGTGGAAATTCAAAAGTTTCTGAAGGATAGGGCCATTAAACACAGCACTACGGCCTTATACCATCCAATGGGGAACGGTTTGGTGGAGAGGATGAACCGTTTCATAAAAGGTATTATTCAATTAGCCTTATAAATGGTTTACCATGGAAAGAGACGCTCAAAGAAGCTCCCAACACATACAAAGTTACACCACATTCAGTAACTGAAGAAGTTCCATTCACATTGATGAGAGGAAGGACATCTACAAATAGACTTAGGCCTGCTTGGATGATAAACAAAAAGAACAAAGAGATACATTTGGAAGACATTGTCAACAAAGTAAAAAAAAAACAAGAAGAGTATAAAAGATACTATGGTAAGCAAAAACATGTTCAAGAAAGTCAAATTGAGAAAGGTGATTGGGTAAGAGTGAGAGAACCAAAATGTGTAATGAAAGGAGAATCAAGATTTCGTCCTCCCCAAAGAGTGATAGAATGCTCAAAGAAATCTGTGATTTTAGAGGATGGCAGGAAATGGTCATGTGATGATGTAGTTTTGGCAAAGGAGGAGGAAGTAATGAGAAATGAAAGGGAACAAGGCTGGTATGGAGAAACATTTCAAGACAAGACATTCAAGGATAAAATTGATGAAACAAGTATGATGTGCAAAGGAAGTACACAAGGAGAGAAAACACAAGAAAAAACACATGAAGGAAGGAATGACAATGCTCAGACAATACCAAGACACAGGAAAAGAATGTGGAACCGTAAACAAGAATATGTGTATTATTGAGAACTTGAAAACTGAGGATTTGGATCCAGCCGATATGTTACACTCTTGGTAACATGAATATATTGTATCCATTATATTTTGCAGAAATTTAAAGTTAAAATTTAGTTATATATATATGCACAGCATAGCAGAAATGTTATGGCAAGATTTTCAAAATTTTTCAAATTAAATTTAAATTTATTTAGAAAGGGAGATGTAAGGATAGTGCTACAGTAATGCATGCACACAAAGTTCTGTAACTATAACAACATCTTCGTGTATGGTTCCAGAATGTTGATGAGAGCATACACGAAGATGTTACTGAAAGAAGTTGGCCTCCTGGGGGCTTCTCCCATTGAAGTGAAGATTTCATTCATCATATAACATAAGCGTGATGTATATTTGTATCGCAAGAATACACAACAGAGACATGAGTGCTTCACTAGTCCGATGTTAGCCGTAACAACGCACAAAAGGCTGAGACATGCGTGGAAATTGTTTAATGCTGAAGAAAATAGACGACACAATCGGCTGTGGCATGAAGCCTTAAAGATGGAACAGTTATCTAAAAATACTCTGCTCACTGAGATAAGGACTGAGTGGAATATTTGGGAAACAAGGATGGGTTTAGAAATGGTCTCGCTCTCGGAGAATAGGTCGAAGAAGACACTTGAGACTGAAATTTTGCGGTTGTATAGGTTTCAGAATATTATAAATTTGGCAACTAAGAGTAATAATCATGACTACCTGGAAGATGAGTTACCTGTAGAAGCTGGATCGGCTTACCTTGAGGCGTTCCCCAATAGGTACCTGCGTGCGGAATATATGAGAATAAGATTTAACCTGACACCTACTTATGAGGTTCTGCTTTCTAGAGGAGGGATCCCCAGATCGGAGCAGAGGTGCAGAGTATGCAATAGCACAGATCTAGAATCTGTGAAGCGTCTATTTATTTACGGCTCTGGATCGGACTATCGAAGGAAACATAGGCTGCTGGTATCAATACTTATGAGTTATTTGGAATTAGAAACAATAGGGAATGATTTTATAAAAGGAGAGGATGCAATATTGATTCATCATCTAATGCGACTATGGATGCTGATAAAGTACCTCGCGGAGGCCTTAAACACTGCTGAGCCTAGTGTTATTGGACACATCCTTTTAGATGGTTGGAACTTCTGCATATCTTGTTTCCTATTCCTTGTTTAGGTTCATTATTCTTTTAACTTGAATATATGTTTGTGTGATGTATTGTATTTTGATGTATTGGAATTGTGATGAAAAGCCTTGCGGCTAAGATATAAGAATACAAGAAAAGATGTGTGGTTGAGTAGGGACCCCCTCTGTGGGGACACTTGTACAACAGCTGATTGGTTGAGATGGCAAAAACACCACAGGCACACTGTTTGTTCTGCAGTTACTAGCACTTCTGCTGCAGAGGATGGGAAGGTCCATGTCCTCCGCAGGTCGCGTCCATTCCAGAGGATGTAGATCTCCATGTCCCTCTGGCACCCACTTTAATTGTGTTCTCACAATAACACCCTTTCTGGCCGCGACAGGTACTATCTTACAAACATCACTAACCAGGCTTAATGCCTTAACAGTCTCACTCCCTATCAACAAAAAACGCAAATAATCCTACCCCCCTCCTTCTCCTAGTTACCTGCTTCTCATCTCTCTCCTCCTTTCTACAGGCAACTATATACATTTTTCAAGTCCTGTCTTAATTTGTAGGACCCCCATGCAATTGTGTCCAATTCTCTGAAACCGTTTGCTGCTTCTCCTTCCCCTGACTTTTGTTGTCCCGGGCTAGCCTGTTCATACCCAGACAGATCTAACCTTCTCCTGATCAAGTTAACAATGCACACTACCATTACTTAACCAAGACAAGCTTTCCTCCACATGCAATCGAAGGCGACCCAACCCCACCCCCCCGCTGAACCGTCCCATCAATGACAAAAAATGTACAACTGCATTGTTTACCTATAAGTGCCTGCGTTTGTGAAATAAAACCTACCCCAAAAATGTATTTCGTATTATTGAACATATCCCTGTATCTCTTGTACACACACATCTCTTTAATGGGCCCACAGGACCATTAACAAAACAAGAAATACAAACCTGGCCAACCGTTCATTACCATAGAAGCAGGAGGGCTATCCCCTTCACATGGGGTCCAAAAATGTCCCACTTCAAAAAACCTACCCCAGCAGCAGTCAATCAATGATGACCACACTACTTGATCAAGTACCCTGAGTGAGACTCGGCTGCCTCCCCTGGACCCCTTTGTGCGACAAACAATACAGACATGTCCTTTGTGTGTGCAAGGTTGCTTTAATGTGACAGCAACATCTTACACACATTGTTAACCTGGCTTGCTCCCTCAACAGAAAACCCTATCAATGGCTTTTAATACTGAAATCATTCTGCCCACTCCTCCATTAAATGCCCCGTCCTCTGATCACTCTGTCCCTATCCAATGAGAACAGTGTACATTTCCCAAGTCCTTCTCCCACCTTCAGAAACCTTGAACTCTGCCATTTTCTAAAAAAAAAACGTTTGACACCCCTGCTCACTTGCTGTCCTTGGCTAGCCTGTGCATTCCCAGGCTGAACTACCCAGACCTCCTTAATGCTTCCCAAATCAAATCAAATCAAATTAACACAGCACAACAGCTGTGTATCTTCCAGTGACAGTTTTGTCCTGCCACCACTGCCCTGTCAAACGGTTACCAGTCCTGGAGAAGCCAAATAAGGCACAGTCTGTTTCGTGTTCTGCAGTGTGGTTCCCTAACAAATAACACACAGTTTGAGGCAATACCATCAATGGCGTAAAATCATCTCAGTGAAAGGCAAAGCCTAAAATTCAGATTTCAGTCCTTTTTTTGTAGTGAAGAAAAGTGTTTCTAAATGTCTGTTCTTTTCTCTGCTCTGGCACAATGTGATCTATTGAAAAGAGCCTGTTTTCAAAATGTTCAACGGCTGTAGCTACTCACCCAATGCAAGTAAAATGGGATGAACACATTTTTATCCTAAATCAAGTGAGTGTATTTGCGGAATGTTACTGTATAATGAAATGCTTCTGGACATGAAACATATCTGTTCATGGGCACAGTGGGGCACAGGGATCTATTGCAAACAATCTGTATGCAGAAAACCTTTAAAAGCAGAAGTTATAATAACTAAGAGGTCTAGTTAAGTCAAACATAGATTGATCCTCAGTGAAATGAAGTATTTAAACAGGCTTAAACAATTGGGCCGGATAAGGATCTACATCAGGCCATGGATAACCTTCTATTGACCTCTGATTAGTAAGTTACCCATTGCAACATTGTTACCCATTCTATATTATATGAGGCCTTCACAAAATATCATGGACAAGATCACCCTTTCCAGAAAATTGGCTGAATGGGGGTACCACAACTTGTCGATACTCAGAGAAAAATATGTTGAAATAAGTCACAGGACTAGGTTGGATATAGTATGAGAAAAGTGACATATGATGGCATCTGGATTTCTTGACCCATCCGCGGAAGTCTGATTAGGAAGTTGTGGCATGGCAAAGTCAAGAAAGGATATAGAAAGAGTACACAGGAACAGGAAAGATTCCCACAGATGGAGAAAACAAGGCATAACCACAACCCCAAAAAAGGACCACGAGGCGTGACATCGCTGCTGGAATGTAATCTGAATGGCCGGCCTGACTAAACAAAAGAACACTGCAATTTTATTTTGCGGTATAGACAAAGCACACTTTACTACTGTGATTTTGCTCTCTGAAACTACACACACACATACAGACGCACACACAGACAGACACATGTACACACGTAACACCACTGCAAAAATCCATTGTTACTGGTGTTCCTTAATTTTGACATTGATTTTGAGGAGGTACTCTCAAATTCCTATGTGGAGAATAACTGCTTAATGAACTAGAACAGTCTTTGGGATTTCAAAAACCAAGTGTTTACAAAACACTATCATACTGGTGTTTCCACTTAAACCCATCAACTTTGGGGTAAATATCTGATGCACTACAGTTGTTGTGGTCTCGCCAACGTGAAACTAAATATTCTCAGATTACATACTCCTGTGAACCATTTGATCAAAATGCAAATAGAGATCAGAATGTCCACCCATTTTAAGTGAAGTCACACACTTGTGCATTATAAATATGTGCTTCATTTGGAATTTCGTTTTTCTGGTGTGTAAACTAAGATGTTCCATTTCCAGTACCCCGCATCTATAATTAGAAATACATAGAGCAGAACTCACAAACCTCTAGAATTGAACATGAATTGTGTATGGTTTGTATGTACGTTTGATGTACACTGCTTTAAAATCTAATAGATCGTATAAAACAGTTGTATGCAACTAAAACGCAGTGTGCTATTGATGGGTAATGTATATGCTCAGCACAGAATTTCATAGGAAGGTATATCAAAGAGCCAAAGTTATTAAATTAAATAAATTAATCATCTACCTGGAGAGGGGGTAGCAACACTTTTAAACAGAAGCCAGAACTGTACCTCACTCTGCTCTTAAAAGGTGAATGATATTCCAATATTATAAATGCAAGACAATGATTTGGGTACTCACCATTCCAGTTCACAGTTACGAATCTAAAATGAACACCAAGATCTAGAAGAAGAACACAACTCAAGGCAATATTCATTGTATGACAATGCGTACATGTATTTAAAAAAATACAGTGTATTTATTCATTTTGACTTGTATGAGAAAGCTATAATTTGAGCTTGTATCCATGTGTATGCTTCGAGCAATAGCTATTGTATACTCTTGTTTTGTGAACCGTTTAGTACTCTGTATTTTATGACAGCATAATCCCAGGGTTAAGGCGTTGGCCCGTATCACAGGTCAGAGCGTCAACTGAAAACAAGAGATGAAATCAATAGGGTTCAGTTATTTTATTTGTACAAAAACACAGGGGTTGAAGAAGGCCTATAGGATCTAACAATGAATATCATCAACAAAACAGGTATAGGCCTCAATATACAGTGCAGATCTGAGCTACTCAATCCCAAGTTTAGCATAGGACTACGGTCTTAAATCAGGGTGTCCTACTGTATCACAGTTTGTGTCATATTTGTATTACCCTGGCTGGTTCATACAAAGTCACTGCAGTTCCTAGATATTCCAAGAGTTCTCGCATACCTCGTTCATCCTCCGGGTAAAGGTTGGCCTCCATTGGCTGGGTATGGCAAACATCACGGGACACCTTGAGTCAGCACTCTATTTCTTCCCTGTCTGTCCTGGGGGAATTGTCAGGCTGAGGTTATTGTTGGCATGCCCCTAGCCAAGGCTGGTATGCAGGTCCCTTCTCCCCCTGAGTCTTGGCATCTAGTCCCTAGTTAGACTGGCTCCTAACTCTTCTCTGTCTCAAATCTGATCTTTCACTAGCCAGGGCTTTGGATAGGACTCCAGTGAGCTGTGAACAAGGTTACTCACACAAAGACTATGTGGCCTCCTGCATTTTATGCCTTCTCTTCTCTCTCTCGCCACCTTCTTACTCTTGATCTGTTCTGGAGTAGTCTGCTTATTTATTCATTTATTTTTTGCATTTATTTAATCGCACAAAGCCCCGAGGCATCTAGGCGCTAGTTACAGAAAGTGCATAGTACAATACAAGAAGTGCTGTACAGTTCAAGAAGTGCAAGAACTCGCGTATGGGTTGCAACATAATGGTAGGTGGTGGGGGCAGACACTCTCACAGTCTAGTCTCATAGTGCAAAGGACTCCAGGTGGGCAAACAGCACGAGAAACATGAGAGACAAAGATTGGTGTATATACACATTCTGGGAAAGTCTCGCCTCATGGTACGGGGGCCACATCAGAAGAGTAAACACGCATGAGAGACAAAATAGATGTGAGTGCACAATCTGGAAGAGCCTCACCTCATGGTATGAGGGCTTCTTCAGGGTGCAAACAATCATAAGTGAGAAAACTAGTGAGTAAACGTTTTGGAAAAGCATAGCCTCATGATAAGGGAGGCAGAGTAGTTGCTTGCCAGAATGCTTGAATGCGTGCATGGAATGTTAGGGTGGAATGTCCGTGGAGCCTGGGTGAGTGTTCCTTGGATGGCAGTTGGAACGAGAGCTTAGTTGGGTGTGGATGTTTCAGTGTTGCTGTGTTTATAACTATCATATTTACATGGTATTGGAATTACCTTCTGGAACAAGAATAAAGGAACTAACTTACCTTATGTGGACTCAACTAACTTAGCCTATGTGGACTCAGCGTGGTTCTTCACCACCAGAACCAGAACACTTCATTGGCGATGAGGTAGGATTCTGTTCACAGAGTGGGACAGGACAGGAACAAGGAAGCTCTGGTGGGGGGAGTAGCAAACAACTTCACAGCCACTGCCCCCATGGACCCATCCACATTCCAACAAGTAAGGAGAGGGGTGCGCTGCCAGCACTAGGCAATCATCTGTGCAGGTGCCTGTTCCTGGAGGTGGGCTGGCTGAAGGCTGACAGGTGAACTTGTCGTTTGGTTGAGGGCTGGTGGTGCCAATCAGCAGAAGGAAGGTGGCCATAGCGAGGCAGCTGGGGGCACCCAGCAGGTGTAGCACTGTCCCCAAGGAGTGAAAATCGCAGGTGTCAGCGGTGTGTTACTGACAGGGGGCTAAGCGGTGGGTTGGCACATCCAAGCTGTGGAGAGGCCCATCCAAACAGTGAAGAAGCCCAGCCCAGCAGTAGCCAAGCAGCAAAGGAGTGTGGGCTCAGTTCTTATGGAGCCGCTGTGTCCATGAGAGGAGAGGAGCCAAGTCGAAGGAGGAAGCGTCACGACCATCAGGACCACCTCGGTAATGATGACGTGGTCAGGTGGTGATGCGGGCGCATCATCAAGTTTGACACGCAGGTCGAGGACACGCAGGTCGAGGAACATCAAGCGCTGTCATGAGGATGAGGATGAGGATGACACCATGCAGAGCGGCACATGGCTATTGATGCCATTGGTGCACGCCCTTCCAGCAGACGGAATGGAGTATGAAGGAGGTGGCGCTGAGGTACAGCTCTGGGGAAAAGCAGAATGATACGGCATGCATGCCCACGGAAGGCAGCACAACGTATGAGGAGGAAGTGAAGGTTGCTGCAAAAAGACCTAAAAGGACTGAGCAAGGGCAGCGGAATGACGTGCCTCAGGAGTATGGTGTATGCAGTAGAGGCAGGCTGGATAGAGCATACACATGTTCCTTGTGTAAAATATTTTTTATAAATTAAAGAGATTTGATCCTGGTTTGTGGTGAAGAGGAGCAATTGGATGCCTCTCCTCTGGTCCCCGCCCCTCACCACTGTCCTATTGGAGTAGCGGATGAAGAACTACAATTGGGAACAGATGCATGAATCCATACAACATTCCTGTACCACATCGAGTGTATGAGAGACGATATGCACTCAGGCAGCCACTCAGAATATGCCCTCACCCAATAAAGATGCTACCAGGAAAGATGTCGACTGCCGAGATGTTAGAACGCAGCAATGAGTAATATGGATGTACTCTAAGTAAAGTCTGATGACGACAGAATTATGTCATAAGAAAGATGTATGAACCTATGCTGAACCGATATGAAAATACTTAAAGCTGACAATGTAACTGAAGCACTAAAGACAAAGTAAACGTGAATATAAGAAGATGAACTAACTTGCTGACCAATAACTGTAAATATGATGTAATGCAAGGTAGAATAGGTACATAGAAGCTTGCTAAAATAGATGCACTACTTTTAGGACGGCCATTAGAAGAAAATGGATGTTGGCCTGTGTTAAGAATCAACCCTGTTACCTCAAAAGATGAGCCTAACATTGCAAAATTGAAAAACATATGAAGAAACTGTTTACAGGTGAAGAATAAGGGAGTATCTTGGCCTGGGATCAAGGAGGCTATTTTGAGAGATAGATTCAAGGCACAAAGGGAGTCCAATGAACAGACCATGTGCATAAGACATATTTCGGCTAAGATTAGGAGAGACAAGGACATCTGCAAGTGCCAAGTGTTGAACAACCATGAGGGCAACAGCCTATGTGACACGGGGTGAGCAAGTCTCTAGAGGCCAGAAAGGGTAATGGCACCCTGTTTAATAAAATTAAATCGACGTAAATGAGAGACTGAAATGGACACATTTGTGGTCTCCTAACACGTGACACAGAAGTCGAAAACAAGGGCTATTCATTAAAAGTCCAGTTGGAGATAGTGGTCTGCTCATACTCCCTTGCATGTTCCAGAACAGTGAGCAGATTAAGAAGTCAGCTACAGACAGAAGGGCTTGGCTAAGGATCAGGTTGATGACATACGATGGACCATTTGTATATTGTGTATGTAGAAGTAGCTCATGGCGTGTCCTACAGACAAAGGGCAGCCAATGAGATATTAACACTTATATGATTCTAGAAGTAGATGTGTTCCCCAAATCCAATCCCTCCCGTTAGTAGGTTTGCAAATGCCACGTAGGATGATGTCATCAATGTTGTATGAAAAAGTAAATACACTTTGTACAAATAAGATAAGGTGTGAATATGCATGCATCTGTTTTGATGGCTGTACATCTCCCTGCTTTCTTTGATTGATATTAAAGCAATATTTTACCATCTTCCTTGGGTCTGTCCGGTTATTTGGTGTAAGATATTTACTGGTAATTCAATCTAGCACATAGAGGACGCTTCAAAGTACTAGAGCAGATTTAGTAGCACTGCGGATGGTTCTGGTCTAACAACCTGGGTCTAGGCCCAGATCCAAACCCCAGACGATCACCTGCTCTTACCATTACCTAGACGATCGCAGAGTTTCCTGCGGAGAGTGGAGCATAAAAGAACACATGTTCAACACTCAGTTGGCAAGTCTCCCTTTGATGACATTCCTGTCCGGTCCCCACAGGCGCCCCGTGGACTGAAGGCGAACTGGTCGATTGTGAGATAATTGATGCAGAGGGACTTGAGCTGAATAGCAGACGTAAGTAGAACATTGAATGTGGTAAAAGATAAAGGGGGAGGGATTGTATTGTGGTGTGTTGTGTATGTGTGTATATATATATATATATATATATTTTTTTTTTTTCAAAAGGGAAAGTATGCCCTGAGACACGGCAAATCCAACAGTCCCAGCAATGAAGAGGCAAGACAGCAGGTCCAGGCAGCACAAGTATTCTTTATTTAGTAAAAGTGCATCAAAACAGAAAGCCTGGCAAACGATGCATTTTGCGGTACGCTGAACGCTTGTTCACGTAGGTAGGCATATATATATATATATATATATATATATATATATACATATATATATATATATATATATATATATATAGAAAGAGCAACTGTATTATGGGGATTTTAAAAGAGGCAAAAAGGATACCTCGATCCCGCAAGGGGCAGAAAGAATAGACGCTGTATCTCCATGTGGAATGTTAAGGATTCCTGAGGCATAGAGCCAATAAGAAGGGCGTGTATTGAACTCTGAGACAGAGTAAATAATAAGAGATGAGATACATTTATTAAGAATGGTAAAGGACGACATACGTAGGGTAAAAAATTGAAGAGTGAACGTATGTAGGTAGGGGGTGTAATATGTTTCTGTAAAGCTTTCTGTATGTTTAAACTGATAGATATAAAATTACAGCAAAAATAAATAAATAAAAGTGATCTTTTGGTACATTTTGTAAACAAAGGATTGACGTCAATCAGAAGGTTAAAATTAGATCAAATTAATATAAAAATAAAGAAGAGAACCTTAAGATATTAAAAACAAAGGACGATATAAAAATAATTGAAAGAAAGTGTAAATGAAGGAGAAAAAAGTACAGTGGTACAAAGAGTTTTAAAAAATATTTTCATTTACAGATTATGAGCAGCGATTGATGGTGCTTGCTCAAAGAGACTAAAACGATACCTAGAAAGAGGTATAACAGATTGGGTAAGTATTGGCAGTCTAAATTGACTTGTCACTATGGAGGACGCACCTCTTAAACACCTATTTAGAACATTGTCGAGATATACAGCCAAATTAGGAAATATCATTCCAAGTGGCTCTCCAAGGGCACAACAAATAAAACACTTATGTCGTTGCCTCCAGAGGGGTCGTTATCAAAACCGACATTGCGTCAAATGATGGCATGCTTACATGCAACTCATAAAGGAAAGAAGTTCCAGCTGAGAGGGAGTGGGTGCTTAATTAGCATAAAGGAAAAGATGTAACACCTACGGCTCCTATTTCTCCCCAAAAAGCAAGATGTAAATACTGAAGAGAAGGGATTTTATCCCTTGAAGGAATTAAAGGCAGCAGCAGAGTATGTTAATCCAAAGTATGATCCCCCAGCGTATAGCAGTAAAGACACCACAGAAGAGAGCGGGAATCAAGAACGCAAATACATATTAACACACGATGAAGATAAACGGCGTGATGAGAGAAAGGATAGATAGGACAGACAGATAGAGATAGAGGAAAAGGCAGAGAGATAGGAGGGAAGAAAGGTTATGGCTAAGGGCATGACAACAGAACAAATGGATGGGTGGACAAATATTGCTCAAACTAGATGACATAGGCATTGATGGAGTTCAAGAAAGAGAGAAAAGAGATGAGTCAGAGAATAAAGAGAAAGAAGAAGAGCAATTATACAAAGAAGAAAGGGACAAAGAATGTAAGCGATAGGAGGAACGGAAAAAAAGTGAGATGAGAAAATAGGAGAGATTAGAAGAAGAGAAACAAAAAGAGGCAGAAGCCCAAAGAACGAAAGTACATATGTTAAAGAAAAGGCGAGAGGAGAAAGAGTTAAGTGAAATAAGGAGAAGAGAGGAAGAAATTAAGCAAAGTAGGGGATTAAAAGATGATGAGATTGAATATTTATGCCATAGGAGCATAGTGCCCATAGAAGCACAAGAATGATTGGAAGAAGAAAGAGGGTCACAACAGCCCGAGGGGAATTGCAAGGAATGCCATTATTGGCAAGGGTTGGTGGGCAGGGTACAGAAGACAAAGAGCAAAGGCTTGGGAACCTATTTAGGCAAATGAGGGATAGAGGAAGGAAAGCTCCCGATTAAAGGGAACTGAAGGTAGATCAGGGGATTTCATGACAGACGATCATAGAACAATGTTTTTAACGAAGTTAGATCTTGATGTTATAGAAGATAACAGTCATACGAGTTGGGGATAATAATGTCAGATGAGGAAAGGAAGACAAGAAAGCATGAAGAAAAGGCGCACATGGATTTTCAAGAGAATCGAGCATAGATAAAGGGATAAAATGGGCAGATTTAGAGGACCCTACAGAAAAAAACACCAGAACCGACACCATATACTGAACGACCGCAAGTATGAACGCACAGTAGAGGAAATATATCACCACCTTATGTAAGCAGATTAAGGGCATTGTCAGGATGGAAACAAACAGACGAGGACAACGTTGCATGGTAGACAAGGAGTGTGGGCGGGTGTAATTATCAATCAGGACTGTTGCAATTCTCACTCTTAGAGAAAGGGGTGGGTCGACTACAATATATTACATGGCCCCAAATGGATAAGGATAATTTAAAGTGCACACTTCCAAGTTTAACTTCTGGGGCAGGAAAGTGGATTTCTGAATTAGAGAAAAGAACGTCATGAGCAACTTTAGCCATGGGTGATATTAAAGGCCTATTATCAGCTATTCTAGGGGAGAGAGCTTACAACATTTCGAAAAAAGCAGGATAGCCAAAAGTCACCGGACAGAACACGGTGCACGATGGAGCACCATTTAATAATTGTAGAGCAGTTGTGTGGTGATCATTCTGAGTACGATATCCTGATACATCAGATATTTATCCAGGACCTTCGCCCATAGAACAATATAGTCAAAGTAGCATTTTCCTTAGTTCCAAATCCTGCGACAAGTATTTAACTTTTGTAGATTAAAACATTTTTGTTTCTCAATTCCCCTTCATGAAGACTCAAAAGATTTGATTTCCTTTTCATACAGAATGATTCGCCTAAAACACACTCGTTTGCACCAAGGTTACTATGAGTCACCATCAATTTATAACAGGGTCCTTCAGATGGACTTCAGTAATGTTCAACTTGTAAGTACCATAATTCATTACATTGGTGACATTTTAGTATGCAGTGAGACAGAAGAAAAGTGCAGAGAAGACTCTGTCAGACTTATTCTGGCACAGACAGTGTACAAAGTAGATAAGGAGAAATTAAAATACTGTCAAGAAGAAGTACTGTATATAGGACAGTTGATCTCACAAGAAGGAAGAAAAGTGAAACCTGAAAGGGCAGATGAGAACCGAACAGCCAAGAACCGTCCGAGATAAATGCAACAATTTTTAGGCCTATGCAGTTATTGCAAGGCCTGGGTCTTCTATTAAAGTACATATATTCGTCCACTTTTAAAAGGACTCAAAGAGGCACAGATGGCTACAAATAAATTAATATGGACAGAAGAGATGACTAAAGGAGTTTGTGAATTATAAAAGCGATCAGCACAGCTCCTGTGCTAGCTATTCCAAATTACAGGCAATCATTTTACCTATTCTCTCATGCAAATGGAGAAATCATGACATCAGTGCTTACACAGAAAGCAACACTAGGACATGGTCATAATCAATTGGCTTACAATAGTGGGCTATTAGATCCAGACATGAAAGGACATTATCCATGTGAGCAATATTTAGCTGCAGCGGAATTTGCAATTGAGAAGACTTCAAGTAAAACCATGGGGTGTTCAGTTACGTTATTGGTAGAGCATGCATTGTTTGCAGTTTTGGAGAAACCTAAAAGTACATTGACCATACAAAGAGCATCAGGATTTGAGGTAATTATCTGAAACCCTGCAATTGTTAGGTGTAGCACACTGAATACAGCAATGTTTATAGCTGAACCAGTGGGAGAAGATGACAATGTGCATGAATGTATAACATACTGAATGTTATGATGATATTCCCAGAGTTAGAGAGAATGCTCTAGGAAGGGGGGGGGGGGGTGGCTTTCATTGATGGGTCCTCAAGAATTGATCAAAAGATGGGGTTGAGGCATATGGGATCGGCAGTGGTAAAACTGAACCGAGAGGGTAATTTGAGGTAACGATTAGCAGAAAATTGTCCCTAAATTACTCAGCACAGGCTATAGAATTTGCAGCGCTTATTGATGTGCTGCAAAGGTTTGGAAATGAGGAAGTGACTGTGTACTCTGACTCTGCCTATGTGACATCAACCGTACACGCAGGCTTGTCACGTTGGAAAAGTAGGGGGTTTCCTCCGTGCAGATGGCACTCCAGTTTAACATTCAGGCTTATTAGAATAGCATATTGAAGCATTGCGTTTCCCAGAGACGATATCAATCGCAAAATGCACAGCCCATTCAACGAGAACAGATTTAATCTCTTGCGGAAATGAAACTGCAGATTTAGAGGCCAAAAAAGCATCCTATTATCCAACCACATTTGAAAGTGAAGTCAAGAATATAGGGTAGACAACAGGGCGATTGCATGCTGGTTTAGGAAGGATTTAATATGACGTCCATTGTACAGTTAATTGAAATACAAGGACAAGCATCGCAAGAAGACAAAGAGTTATGGAAAAAACAGGGATGTTCTCTATCCCCTACTGAGGGGACAATTTGGACACAGAATAGCACTGGAAAGCAAGTTATGCCCCTAGCATTATTGAGGGGAGCGTTGGCGCAACTTCACTACCCGTGCATGTGCCTCGAAATAGTCTAGAAGCTACTATTGCAATGAATGGTTCATAGCAAACCTATTTGAACATGTGGCACAGTTCATTATAAACTGTATTGTGTGCCAGAAATGTACTGCAGGACACACTTTGCGAAAAGTGAGAGGAGTAATCCCCAGACCAAATGGACCATTTCAGCATCTGCATGTTGATTATCTAGGTATGCTGCAGACTTGTAATGGTTATAGATACTTGCTAGTTGTAATATGTCCCATTTCTAGATGGATCGAGGCAGGTCCATGCACGCACCCTGATGTCGCATGTGCCGCTAAGTTCCTTGTGCACAAAGTATTTCCAAGATGGGGTGTGTGTGTGATGTTTTGTGATCGAATAATGGACAGTACTTCGTAAATGAGCTATTTGAAAATATAGTTTTACTATTAAGTATAAGACACATGTTTCCATCATTCTATCATCCACAAGCAAATGTTATTTGCATGAAATTAAATGGGCTTTTGAAGGAAAGAATAGCTAAATTGAAAATTACTTTACAGAAGGTATGGCTCCATTGCCTACTGTGAGAAACTACGAGTCTCACCCACTAGTCCCTGGGGATCTGTCATCCAGGTGGCCAGGACACGGTCATCGCTTTTGGATGCAGTTCCTGGGGGCGGACCAGTGCGGGAGGATCACCTGGATGAGGGATCTTTGGGGAGTGGGAGTGGGACACCTGTAAGAAACCTGAAAGTATTCTCTCAAGTAGAGCCAAGGAATCCCTTATTTAGGTGGCCAGGACACGGCCATAGCTGTTGGATCCAGTTCCTGGGGGCGGACCAGTGGGGGAGGATCACTTGGGTGAGTGAGACCAAGGATTATGCTTGGGAGAATATCCAAGGTGAGGTGCGGTACTGTACCAAGGAGGAAGAAAAGGACGAGCTCCCTGAGGCCTTCATAGGGTTGCAGTACATCAGCCTCATCCTCCTATTAAATCTCTCCTACCCAGATCCAATAAACCTTCCATACAAAACCCATACTCTAAGATCTCTAACCTGCTTGCTTCTCATCCAAACACCCCGGATATTCTTTTACACATTCCTCTAGTTATTTAGGCCCAAACACCCAATCTACTATGACAGAACACTACTATTCCCACAATCCCCTATGTTCTGTTCTCCATTCGGTCATTATCATTCTTTTCACAAACCTTCCTGTAATAATGTAACTTCAGGGGTCTTCTTAGGCTTCTTACACATACTTTATTACAAAGTTACATTAAGCTACATATAAGGATAACCACTGGGTCCCATCACCCAGGCTTAACTGACCTCAGGTAGAACACTCATACAACATTCACACATCAACATTCCACATGACATCACAGGGTCTCTCATTCACAAGCAAGCACTTCCCAACACATCTCCTTCCTTTCCAATGATGCACAACCACACAACATTCACCAACAAGCACTTCACAACACACCTCCTTCCTTTCCCACACCACACCAATGAACGCATCACAACACATCCCTTTCTTTTTTACAACCACCACTGGCCTGGGAAAAACAACACAATACTGGGCACTCATACAGGACATCCACACCATGCATCTTTTTATAGAGAGATGCAGCTCTAAAGAAAATATCTTAGGGATGCTATCCCCATATTGCTGCAAGACGCTATGCCTACTCTGCTCAGGGTCGCTATCCCTACTCTGATGTGAGACGCTATCCCTATACTGGTGCGGGGTGCTACCCCTACTCTGATGAGGGACGCTATCCCCACTCTACTTAGGGACGCTATCCCTATACCGGTCCAGGGCGCTACCCCCTACTCTGATGGGGGACGCTATCCCTTACTCTGATGCGGGACGCTATCCCTACGCTGCTGAGGGCCGCTAATCCTACTCTGCTGCGGGACGCTATCCCTTCTCTGCTGCGGGGCGCTATCCCTACTCTGCTGTGGGACGCTATCCCTACTTTGCTGTGGGACGCTATCCCTTCTCTGCTGCGGGGCGCTATCCCTACTCTGCTGCGGGACGCTATCCCTAATCTGCTTCGGGACGCTAGCCTTACTCATCACTTCACTTCAGGTTGAAAGGGACACTATGCCTACACTCCACTTCTCATAGAAGGCTCTACCTTTCTATATTGGGAACGCTATCCCTATACTTCACTGCTGATTGGAGGGACTACCCCCTATATTGGGAACGCTATCCCTATACTTCACTGCTGATTGGAGGTACTACCCTCCTCCATTGGGGATGCTATCCTTACTCTTCACTTCACACTTCACTGAAAAGGGAAGGTGCTACCTTCCTCTATTGGGAACATTATCCCTACACTTTACTTCAACTATCACACTTCTGATATATTTACACTATCACACTTCTGGTATATTTGCATTTCATACCAACCTTCAAGAATGGTCGACCCACTTCTAAAATAGGACATTTTGAATTTCAATATCTTATTACAGTAAAATCTGCAAATCTATGAATCTCTAAAAGTCCACGCCGCCTTCATGCAGCCTACTTTTGCTTTATGTGCATACCTCTAAACTTCTATATGTCCATGCTGTACTAGACAACATAACCCTGAAATGCTTCAAAAATGTTACTTCTAGCCCACTCAGGCTCTCTTTCTTGCAACTCCAGGGATGCATCATGCACCTCCAACTTTCTCACTTAAGTAACTGTATTCTATAAAGTACATAAAATTCAATTTATAGCTGCAAACCCTCAAAAGGTTAGGCTTCAATCAGTAACTTTTAAACTCCAATACTTGTAGACCACATATGCATATTCTCACTATCATTTGCATCCTCATAAGAATACAGTATCTTCTTGCATTAACGTAGCCTTAATAACGTGACTCTACTGAAATACAAATCATCCATAAAGTTCATAACTTTAAAGGATACATGCATATGATGGTGCCTCATATAATGGCGCTCCTTCTTCATGCCCATCACTTCTTTTAGTCTGGCCTGAGAAAGTTTGGGGAAGTTATACTGCACCAAATCCCCCAAAGTCATGTGGTTTCACTACGCTCTATAGCGCTTCTGCCAAAACAAAACAATCATTTCTCATTGCCCAAAGGTCCTTCCCAACTATTTCTTCCTCCCTTCACTATGGGAACTTCACTGGGCTCAACATTGCAGTGACTTCTTCACACCTTTGGTTACCACGCTGCATCTGCTTTCCCAAATCTTCCTTTTGGGGACCTTGTTCCTCACTTTAGTTCTCCCTTCTCTTTGCTTCTACTTCTGTTCTTTGAAGCCTGCTTCTGCGTCAAGATACCACAGCGCAGGTGCTTATCTTCATCACGCTGCACGCTGGGGCCCACGCTGGGGCTTTCTCCACTTTACAACCCCCTGGACACTGCCCTTTGGAGCCTGCTTCTGCTTCAAAATATCTCAGCGCAGGTGCTTATCTTCATAACACTGCACCCTGCCTCTGCTTCACACTTCACACATTTGGGGCCTGCTTCGCTATTGGGGCTTCACTTCCCCAGTCACTTTGCTGCAGCTTCTACTTCAAGCTTCAACACTTCTCCTTGGGGCCTGCTTTACCATTTGGGGCTTCACTTCAAGACTTAACCCCTCTGCTTCTGCGCTGGGCTGCCCATTCCTCTTTACTTGTGCCTTGGACCTGCGCTTGGGCTTTCTTTACTTCTCAACCCCTTTGCTTCTGCACTGGGCTGCCCCTTCCTCTTAACTTGTGCCCTGGTCCTGTGCTGGGGCTTTCTTTACTTCTATGCCCCTTGCGCTCTGCACCCCTGGGTGATGGGACTTACTTTGTATCTTTGGGGGGCAGTGGTTCCTTGCCTTCCTCTGCTGCTCACCCCTCAGCAGTCTTCTTCTTTGCGCAGGTTCTTTGTTTCAGTAATCCTCGTTGCCAGTGTAATAATGTAACTTCAGGGGTCTTCTTAGGCTTCTTACACATACTTTGTTACATAGTTACATTAAGCTACATATAAGGATAAGCACTGGGTCCCATCACCCAGGCTTAACTGACCTCAGGTAGAACACTCATACAGCATTCACACATCAACATTCCACATGACATCACAGGGTCTCTCATTCACAAGCAATCACTTCACAACACTTTCCTATCCCGTCTCGAGGGCTACTCTGACACTCCAACCCCTCCCCTTTCCAATACGAAGACTATAATTCCTGATAACACCCTATCCCCATCCTACCACGCAGAGCATGTAGAAACTCTACCTTTCCCATTTTCCAACACCAACATTTTTCCTCGATGTAGCAAACAACAGACTTGAAATAAAACTGTTTATCTGACATGTCCCAACATGAGGGTCAGGCAAAATCAGGCAAATGACTTAAATCTCACACACACCTGACGGCCCTTCCTTTTCCCCACAGGGGTAAAAGGTGGAGCAAGAGGGCACAAGGAGAGCAAGGCGAGCACAGCAGATAACATGATGAGATGGCTAATCAGGCGCAGCAGTTCAACAGAAGGAGAAAGGTGGCAGGAATCGAGAGGGTGGCGAGGAGAGAAACGGCCTTGCCCTTTTCATCCCAGGCCTGGGAATCTTCATGCAAGAGAGCCTAAGACCGCGAGCAATGGCACAAGTGTCTGGCAGCAGATGTCAAGGGTACACGGGACAAGCCTACACCAATAGGCAGGAGCGAGGGAAGCTCCTGCGTCCGTGGTACCGGCCTTGACTCCAGAGAGAGAAAAACTAAGCGGTTCATCACAGCCGGTGACTCGAGGGGAGAACCGATAAGAACCGTACTGTGTTGAGTGAAAATCGCAAAAGTGGCAAGTTTTAACCAAGTTTAATGTACTGTGAAGGAACTGTAAAATAGTGCTATGGGGAGACCAGCTGCAGAAGCGGCACCACGTGGGTGCTAACTGTCAGGAAACCACCTCGTTCTCACTCCAGTGCACACAGCGCACCTTTGCAAGGCAGTTACTCACTCATTTCCTCCAATCCTGTGTTTAAACCACATAAAGCTTTGATTACACAGTGTGACAATCCCTCTCGCAAAGGTAAGTCCCCTACGTGCCGTGTCTCATTCCGGGAACGCTGGGGGTTGTCTTGTAAACTCTGGCGGCCTATCCATAGACTCCACTTGGCTTGTGCACGGCGAGATGCTTTGCGTCAAGTCAGCTGATGCCTTAAAGACTCTGCCTCGGATTCAGAGCTCTGCTTCTGAATCTCGTTTCTAGTGGCATCTTCATTGTTACTCACCTTGTTCTTATTTACCTCGACCCGGTTTTGCATACTGGACTGCTCACTTCTTGATCCTTGGCTCATCCACACAACGGAATTGGACTCTGAACATTCAACTGACTTCTTTTGCATGCTGTTTGTCATTATTGCCTTCGGATTACGACTTCGGATTTCCCAATCGGATTGTTTTCGTTTCATCCTCAAACTGTTACCTTTTATCCCGGAACTTTTCACAGACTTTCTTTGAATCTTGCTTGGACTAAGGACTTGGTTACAGGCGTCCTCGTTTTGTCACTGTTAGGTGGATTTCAGGACTCTTGCAGGCGTCCTCGTTCCTTCGGGAATAGTCTGGTACGAGACTTGTTTCTTGGATTTTCAGCTCCACTGCACAGATTAAGGACATCGGAACTTCTCTAGGAAATATTGTTCTGTTAAACACTGGTAAGATTGGCACTGAACTCTAGTGTGTTTAAACTACAGATATCAAGAGGGCATAGAAGGGCCACCGAAATAAGTCAAAGTGGTCATACTGAGGCTCAAGCAAAATCCCTGTACAATCGAGAGATATGTAAATTGTGTGAAAGAAAGGGAAGTGAATCCTGAAAACATTGAACTGTGTAAAAAGAAAACACTGAATGTGAAGAGGGGTCAGCGCCCAGAAGAGGGGGACACAGGGGTGAGCCACTATCACTCTAATTGAGAGCCACAGTAAACACAGTGAAGAGAGGCTAAGAATCGAGAGGGGTCGGAGCCCGGCAGAGGAGATCCAAGGGTGAAAAGTTGTCACCCCAAAGATTGGTGAAAATGAAAGCCAAAAGTGAAAGCAAAAGAGACTAGTGAGACGGCAAGAGTGAACCTGACCGAGGGATGCCAGTGAAGAGGGTCAAAGACTAAAGTTCCAAGCAACAGTGTGTCGACAAACGTGAACCGGGCCGAGGGATGTCCACTATGAACTGTTTGAAAAGACATTGAGAAACCAAGGGAACTGAATCCTGCAAGAGAGAAGAGAAAGCCATAAGGAACCCGGAGGTGGGAAGCTGAGATTTGAGAAGGGTCCTAGACCCGAACGAGGGAGATCCAGGGGTGAAGCTATTACCCAAAGTTCATTAAGGAAAACTCTTATATAATTGTGGAATACGATACGTGAGGGGTCAGAGCCCGGAAGAGGGGGTTCTGGGGTGAAGCCATCACCCGGAGAGAACTGTGGCTAAGAATTGAGAAGGGTCAGCGCCCAGAAGAGGGGGAACCAAGAGTGAACCATTATCACGCCAGCAAACTTTCATTTGGTTAAAATAACTTTTATTTTAGTTATATTGAACACGTCAGGCCCTCGAAGGCAAGAGACTTTCAAAGAAAACAAGACTTGGCCATCAACGGTCCTGAGAGCTGCCAATGGAACTGTTGTCTCGTGCTGGAGAAGCCCGAGCCTGTACTTTGCTCCACGATCCCACCTTACCCTGTGCTTAAAACGTGGGGAAGGGAGACCCGGGATGCCATCTGACATATTATTTGAGAACACTTCTTTCTTTTCTTGGAAACTATCCCACACCCTGTTTTGTATTAGTTGTAAGGTTTGGAAATAGGCTTGCTAGTATAGGCCCTTTTCATTTGACACAACATCATTAGGACTGCCTTATTTTTCATTTGATGGTTGACACTTGCTCCCATCTTAGATTTAGGTTTACACTAGGCGTTTTTCCAACCTGCATACCACATTCATTGTTCAATAAACACCACTGAACTGTGGTCCTTTGTGTCTGCCTTACTTGTTGCCACCATGAGTTCCTTACACACCGGATGGTGAGCTGTGGTATCACCTTCCCTGTAATACCTTAACCCCATCCTACCCGGTAGGATATTTAGGAACTCTAACCCTTGTCCCCTTTTACAACACGAACACTTTCTCACTGACAGCCCGATCTAAGGGAAAACAGACTAACACCCGAGTCGTTTACCTGAAATGTCCCAATAATATGGTCAGGCGAGGTTATGCAATTATCGACAATCACTCACACCTGACTTCCATTACCCTTCCTCACATGGATAAAAGGCGGAGCACAAGAGCACACCCTGAGCGAGGCAAAGCACATGAGGAAACAGCAGTTTCGAGACGGCAGCTGAGCAAGAGAGTAAGGAGGTAAAATCAAAGTGGATCGCAAGGAGGGAAATTCCCTTGACCTTTTCGACAAGGAGCCATTACTTTCCCGAAACGTCGAGAGAAAGCGTAAGACCAGGAAGCCAGGCTGAAGAATCCTGCATTGTGTGTGGGAGATACCCAGGGCCTTCCTGCATCAATAATCAAGGCAGGGAGAATCACCAGTAACTGTGGCACCATCCTTTGCTCCAAGAACAAAGCCACTTCAGTGAAAGCGAAACAGCCAGTGAGTTGGGGAGACCAATACAAGACCAGTCTGTGTTGAAGCCAAGGTTGCAAGCAGCAACATTGTATGGCGAGCGCTGGAACAATCATTGTTTAAATGAGTGTGATAGGAGAAGCGAGTGAACTTTAAAGCAAGCTACAATACCTTTGACAGAGTGGTCCGACACTGTGTGCGTGCTCAATCAAAGGGCTCTGTAAGGTATCTAGCTAATAAGTAATAACAGTAGATAAATTTGGTCCGAGCCTGGCAGAGGAAGACCAATTGAAAGAGAAGGAATAAATGTGAATCGAAGTGGACCTGCGACGGGCCAAGCAAAATCCTGTGCACAGTCGAAAGTGTTTGATTTTGATGAAGTAGACAAAGTTTGGAAAAGTATGTGTTAAAGTGGGTCTGGGCCCGGCAGAGGGGGACCAATGGTGAACAGTAAATCACCTGAGAAGTTGTATAAGTGAAAATCAGAAGAAGAAAAAGAAAAAGAAGAAAGGAACTGTAATGTTTGGTCGTGTTGCATCAGGCCCTCTGAAATAAGAGACTTTGAATGACAAAGAGACTTTGGCACAGAAGATCCTGATGCTGAAGTCATGAACTGCATCCTCATGCTAGAGAAACCAGAGACTGTGCTAAACTCGAATGTGCCGGCTTGTCCCGTGCTGAAAACGTGGGGAAGGGAAGCCAACGGCTTGAACATCCTGACATATCATTTCTTGAACACTTTTCTTTTGCATAACATTGTTTCCCACACTATTTGTATTTAGAAGTAAGGATTGGCAATAGGTTGATTAGTATAGGCACTTTTATTTTGACAAGACACCACTACAACTGCATTATTATTATTTGATGCTCGTAGCTTTCTCCCATCTTTAGTTTCAGGATTAGATAGGCATTTTTCAAACCCAGTTGAAGTTCAATAAACACCTTTGAACTGTGATCACTTGTGTCTGTCTTACTGTTTGATAGCATGCCTTCCTTACACTACCCCTTCCGCTATATGCGCTGCAGAACCAGCCTAGCTCAGATCACCATTTGACTCCACATGAGTTGGTGATGACACGTATGAGAACTCCTCTCACCCCCCAACATGGGCAAATACAGATACCCATAGTGTAGCGAGGGCTTTAGGCAATGAAATGCATGATTATTTGAAAACAATGACTGCAAGTGTTTCTTTTATGTCTCAACAGCTCCAGAACTGACAGGAGGGGTCAAGGGGAAGCATAAACGACAATCAGCCCATTGATATGGGCGAAACACTCAAGCCTCTAAGCCTGTATCCATGGCACAAGGTGCTGGTGCACAAATTCGGACGTACCTGGAGTACCCCCTGCTTTGAGGGCCCTCGTGAAGTGGAGGAAGTAAGCCCTACTGCTGTAAAACTACAAGGAAGGAGAGGTTGATAGATTTACATGACGTCAAACCCTATGAAGGAGAAACCTTGACCTCTCCTGCAACATAGCTCTCAACTCACCCGCTTTTGGCGGGTGTCACCCGCCTTGAAAGCAGATGAATCACCCGCCAAGTCCCTCATTCGCCCATTCACTTCTATGGGGCTCTGCCCCGCCAAAAAGAAAATCAGGTGTTTTCTCCCGCCTTTGTGACAAAAAAGGTTGGGAGGTATGCCTGCAACTACCCCTACTGAAGCAAGTGAAGAATTTCAGTGTGTTCAGGCAAGAGCTATAACCAAAAGCCAAGACAAGGCAAGGGAAGAAGAAGTAACACTTTTAGATTAGGGTTTCTTACAGACTGATGGACTTGCAGTGATCCTGGAACACCTTCCTTAGACTAAGACAAAGAGACAATGTGACAGAAGCAGTAAAAGCCACAAGAACAGAAGAATATTTAATTTCTTATGCTACCTATTGTACAAACTTGCTTGCCATCTTTTCTCATATCCTACAATCTTATCCAGCTCTGATCAGAAGACATATAGACATTGTGACATTTCACAGAAATCCAAAAAACAACACTATTGTTTTAAAGGATAGTTCCGGGACTTTTTTTTTATTGTCCCTACGGTTCGGCCATGTGTTTTTAAGCATAAATCGGTAGATCGTAGAAAACTTTCCTATGGACCTTACCCGACTTTTCGTCCATTAACGCACTCGAAATCATCCGCCATTTTGTGATAATCCTATCATTTCCCCCCATCGACCTGGCTCACCTGCTTTTGCGGCACTAAATCAAATTCCCCGCCCCTGAGCCTGTCATCAGCAGACTCGTACCGCCCATTTCCCAACGCCAAAGCACGTCTCGTGTCAACAATCGCTGCGCCTCAGCTAATGAAGTGTCGCCATGGAAATGGCAGGACGCCTCTTTCCTCAATAAGTATAAACACACCGTTTCACAACACACAGCAGCAGATTTTCGATTCCATTACTCTCTCTGTGTTACTTTGAGTATTCTGTGACTCGTTTCTGTGCTCTGGTCAGCTACCTTCGCCGCTTCTAGGCCTTGTGAACACCTGTACCATCTCTGTAAATTATTTTACTTTCTTTACCACACAATGGCTACAATAATGCCGTATATGTACGAGCCCGAGTACACCGAGGAGGAACTACTGGAAAGGCAAGCACGCGAAAACGATGGGGATTCGGACGGCAGTTGGGAGGACCAGTCAACGGATGAAGAGCCTGGACCATGTCGCATGGACGGCGTCTCCACCTGGTGCACGTGCAATCGGTGCGAGCTAATGCCAACTGAGGAGGAGAACTGCTGCTGCCGTGAAAATTCCGTGTGCTTGGCCTACATTTCGGAAGGCGAGCCAAGTCCGCAATGCATCACCGAGCTGCCAGAGTTCAGGGAAGCCTGCCTCTCACGCACCGTGTTGAGGATGATGATGGTGCTTATGCACGAACTTCGCGGCACTGTTCGTCCGTGTAATCTGAGTAAGGAGTAAGTATACTCTGGTTGTGATGTCAGTGATGCCACTTGGTTCCATATTGTGCATTTTCTAGATAGAATTTTTTTCAAAGCAGAATGACATTTTTTACCTGAATCGACATTGATAAGAAAGTTTTGTCATTTTAATACAGTTTGCATCTTTCTTTTTCACAGGTGGTACAGGCTGGTGGCCTATCGTTGCTTCACTTGGTGGCTTCACGGGAGGCTCGGACACCGCGTTCGGAGAGTAATACCTGCCTGTGCGGTACTTGCCATTAGACAACATTTCCCCAGCGACAGTGGACAATACCGCGGATTTTCCCTGGATGTGCTGCAACTGGAACTTTACAATGTGTAATGTTTATTATTTATGTTCAATTGAAATTAAGATCTAAAATAAAACCCAACATATATTTTAACAATGGTTGTTACCACACCACTTTGTTCAAGCGTTGGCAATAAAAGGCCGTTGTATTTTATTGATACAAAACATGGTTATAGGTAAATAATCAATATGGTTGATCATAATAAATCATCCTTTTGGGCACCGGGTACAGAGATGACCCCCTCTGGCCCGTGCCACCTAGCCACCACAGGCCAGCCTGCTGCTGACTAACTGCCTAGGCATCCAGGGTCTCCAGCGTGAACTGCACCCATATATTCTCCTGGGAGGTTGAGGTATTTATAAACTCACCACCCTGCTTCCATGTACTAGATCCTGCAGCCTGCCTCTTACATGCAGTTAGATGGCCTCTCCTTGGTGAGGCCCTGCGGCAAACGAGTCTTGTCTGCACGACCACCGCCCCAATCCACCCCCCCCGCCCTATCAAAGGCAGTTCGCACCCGGGTACTTGAGCTGGCAAGTGGAGCTGTCAGGGAGCGATAAAGGCCAAGAGGTGCCAAAGACCATGTACACTTCAAAGTGGTCTATAGAGCATGGGTTGTTGTTCCCATGTCTACCTCCAGACCCCGTGTCTCCTGCCAAGCATCCCCCCTCACGCTGGACGCCCCCCTGCAAACCGCATAATGCCACGACATATTCACGTCATTCATTCACAAACACACCCCTGTTTCGAATTCTTTATAACCCACTTCATATTTCTAATGAGAACTTCTTTGCGCTTTGCTAGTCAACCCGTGAAGGTGCTGGTTATCTGCTCTTCCTCTCTGTGAACTTCTGTGACCACTTCGAGCAAACTCGTCAGTTTGCAACCTGTGAACTGCTCCCTGTTCTACGACAAGAAACTACTCTGATCCCTGCATCTAACTGTTTGTTCGTCAAGGTAAGGCCATGTACCATAATCATTTTGCGTCCATTTTTTTAAATTATATCTATTTGCTAGTAGTCATCAAATTGCATCCATGTTTTCTTTTCGTTCAAGACAGTACATGCAAGGAACTAGTCACATGTTCTGAGTTTAGTCAAATTATTTTTCTATTTTTTTAAAGTTATTCAAATACTTATCCGCATGTGAATAACGTGTATAGTTCCAACAACCAAAACGAACCTTGCATTGAACCTTTTATGTGTCATTTAATTTTTTAACACATTGGTATTCATAGAGAATTGTTGATCTTGACTTTTCAGAACTTTCCACAATGCCTGCCTGTTCCATTGGCGGTTGCCCTTCGAAGACCCATAACAAATCTGAAGGTACTATAATGCATGATTTCCCTAAGACAATAGATCAGATAAGAAAATGAGTCCGATATTGCGGATATCCACCGTTTGAGCTTGAAAGTAGAGTCCTAGAAGTCTTTGCGGACAAGAGGGGTGATCGATACCGCATCTGCAGCAGGCACTTTAGCTCAGACATGTACTCCACATCATTGCTAATAAAGAAGAACACACCGCGAGCGAAGCGAAAATTGCTCTCAACCGCTATTCCCACTCTATTCGTCCACATCCCTCCACTGGTGAGTCAAGTTTACGGATTTAGCTCTCGGCCTTGCGGTAGTGTGTAGCATTAGCTAACAATAATTTCCCCATTTATGTATCCACTCAATATGAAGGCGGAAGATTCTCCATCCGTGTCGTTATTGCAGTCATCAGCCACTTCAAGCGCCTATCGGGTAATCTTACTTAGCTATTCTGCCACTGACTTGTTTTAGGCATGTAAATCAATAGTTTTAATTTATCGTGTAATTATTTTACCTAATGGTACACCCTTGTACTCGTCCTCTAGTCTTTGTTTTCAGTTATAATTATTGTTATCCAAAATAATGCAAGTACTGTCTTTCAGGGAGATGCTGAGGAGTCCAACGCATTGACGACAACCGTTGATGTCACTCAGATGCTCGAGGTACGTTTCCGGACAGTTCCATCGATGGAGATCATCAGATCTTGCATTCTTGTAGCGTGATTGTTACACACAATGTTTCTTTCGTTTTTAGCCATTGATATGTCCTTCTGTCGTCGCCCTCCTATGTGTCTTCTTTTTTCAATATTGTGTTCATTACTAATGAAAGTCCTATGTTTCAGGGAGTCGATGGAGCATTAGTCCAAGAAGAAGGGGGAGCATGCAGTTACGGGTCGGCGCAACAGCTTGCAGAAGTGTGCACCGCAGTTACATCGTCCCTTGATGTTCTTATGCATTTCGAGGTATGGATACTGACAGTTCGATCAAGCGAAATCATATGACGTGATTACATCCGCTATACTTCCTTCTTTATTAACGCAAGTACTATGTTTCAGGGAGATGACGGAGCTTCTTCTACAAGAACATCACCCCTAGTAGTTGATGCAGATCTCTGGGTGGTGACACTTCCAACGATCGAGCAAATCGAATCATATTTAGATATCCATTACTTATTTTAGACAACTGATCATTTGTGCTGGTCTATTTAGATGAGCCGTTGACGCCTGCACAAAGTTTATGTTTTTTTTAACAAAATAGAAAACCATACTAATGCAATTACTGTGTTTCAGGGAGTTGCTGAAGCGTCATCTTCAATAATATCATCAATGGAAGTCTATGCGGAGCCCGAGGTGTGGATCTTGACAGTTCCATCTAACTAGATCAACAATGCGTGAATAATTGTCGTTTGAATGTTCTACACAATGCGTTCATTCGTGTTTTGCTATTGAGATGTACGTGGGTATTGGTCCCCAAGCACATTTTGTGTTTTCAATATTATTATACATACTAATGAAAGTTCTATGTTTCAGGGAGTCGATGGAGCGTCAGTGCGTGATGGATGTGCTTACCATGAAAATATAGTCGTTGCAGCGCAAGAGGAAGTGGAGACATGCACACACGAGTCGGAGCAACAGCGTCCTGATGTTGAAGTTCGAGGCAAGAAAGTTTCAAAGAAAAGAAAGCAAAAGAAGGTTAGTGTCCTGGTCACTATATTATGTTGTTTTTCACTGTTAATAGTTCAATACTGTAAGTTGTGTTTAAACTGAACATCCCTTTTCCAATCTGTCCTCTAGTTGCGAGTGGGTGTACGAACTAGATCTACACAGACAGTGAAGCGAACGAGAGATGTTGCTTGTCAAACCTTTTGGCAGGGACTTGAGACTGGAGATGCATCGTGCCAATGGGAAGAATATGAAGTGATTGACAACGGAGCTATACCACCACCAGACATTGATAGTGAATGTCCTCCTGGTAGTTCGGATGCAGTCGAAGATCAATTCACAGAATCCACACCCGCAAAAACTAAGACCGCGAGAAAGTTGAAGAAATTGTTTTATTCACCCATCGCCGGAGAAGGAACAGATGTTGCAATGGAAGAGAATGAAGTGGACGACAATGAAACACCATCAATATCACTGAACATAGCGGAAGACGATATCAGAGATTCTACCTTTCATGTGAGTGACATGTCCTCAATGTTACAGGCCGAACCAGCTGGGATGCAGAGTGACAGTATAAGGAAAGAGGCCAAATTCATTGTATTCGATAGTTGTTTGATTGATATTATTATTAGGATGAAATGTGGGCATTCGGTTGGTGGGGAGGTATGTGGGGAGCCATTGATTAATGTGACTCGTGCTATTCGAGGCACTAACCTTAAAATACATGCCACCTGTACAAAATATCATCCTTTCTCATGGTCTGCACAACCCATGCTGGGGCAACTGCCAGCAGGCAATCTACTTTGTGCAGCGGCCGCACTTTTTAGTGGTTCAAGTTTTAAAAAGTTAGAGTATTTCTTTCAGTTTGTGGGAATCCATTTCATTGCGAAAACTCAGTTCTACAAATACCAAATCGATTATCTATTTCCAGCCATTAGCGAAGCTTGGAGAATGGAAAAAATGTCTATTGATAGTACATTCGCGGGCAAACGGTTCAGGCTAGCCGGTGATGGACAGTGCGACAGCCCAGGATTTTCAGCCAAGTACTGCACCTACCACTTTCAGGACATGGAAAGTAAGAAAATTGTGAGTTCGGTGGTCGTGCAGGTGTCACAAAGTACATCCTCAGTGGCCATGGAGAAAGTTGGCTTTGTAGCTTCATTGCAAGAACTACAATCGCGGGGAATGGTGATCGACCTGATAGCCACGGACAGACACGTTTCAATTGCCAAGACAATGAGAGAAGAGTACAAAAATATAAATCACCAATTTGACGTTTGGCATCTTGCAAAAACAATCAATAAAAAAATGTCGGCTGCAGGTAAAAAAAAAGATATGCAAGGTATTTCACAGTGGTCCAAGTCAATCAGCAACCATCTTTGGTGGAGCTCAAAAACATGTGGAGGGTCGCTGGAAATTCTACTGGAAAAATGGCGGTCAGTAATGCTACACTGTAGCAACGTTCACTGCTGGACCACAAACCAACATTTCCACAATTGTGAACATGGCCATTTGTCCACAGAGGAGGCACGGAAGAAGAAGTGGTTGATTCCTTCATCACCCACTCACAAAGCCACTGAAAAGATTGTATTTGATAAAACTATAACAAGAGATTTGAGGGGACTCACGGAATTCTGCCACACAGGAGATTTGGAGGTGTTCCACAATATGTGCCTAAAGTACAGGCCAAAACGATTGCATTTTGGCATGGAGGGCATGATAAATCGGACTCTTCTAGCGGTCTTGGCACATAACCATAATGTTGGCCGTCAACAAAGTAGGACGACCGGAACTTTAGGGACGCTTCGCTACAATAAGGCCTTCACTAAAAGAAGTAAACAATGGGTGATCAAACCAGTGTTTCAGGATATGCAATATGAGTTTATTGAGAGACTTATTGTTGATGTCCTAGATAGGCACATACATGGAGTTGTGAACGAACCTGTGCAGGGGACAACTGCATTGCCACCCAACATTGCCTCTGTTCCATGTCCACCTAAAGCAGAGCTCATTGAGAAATACACATCACGGTTTAAATGATTGTAATTTGATTGTCTGTTCTCTCGAGTCTCCTCATGTTGCAGGTCCATTGAATATGTGTATCTATGTAATGTGTAAATAAAAGTGATTGCTCAGTGTACATGCAATGTGTCTATCCAACCTTGTTCATTTGCGCATTAAATTAAACCAAACAGTAATATAAATCATTTTTCAAAAAATATAGAATGTCTCCGTATTTATGGTTCTCTGGGGCTGCAAATGCACACAGACAAAATGCAAAGATGGAGTGTAAATTTCAAGTCCTGTGAGATGGCCTTACACTGAATGTAGCTAACTAGGAATGTGTGCTCGTTCAAAGTGAAGGTCAGCTGCTTTGATTTTTTGCTGGGTGCCGGAATGGCCCACGACTCAGTATAAGGTTCTATTGTTATTTGACCTTGACAGGCCGGGACCATCCCGAAAGACTTCTTTTTGGGGGTGTGGTGCAATAACGTAAACGATAATGAATATAATTTCAGAAACGAAAGCCATTTAATGTTCGTACATTAGAAGAAATAACGTCGGCATAGAAGGAGTGGTATTTCGGGGCTGCCCTACGCACAGACACAATGGAAAATGCAAATATAATGTAAGTAACTCTTTAGATGAGTTTATACCGCAATTTAATTACTATACAGTAGCTTTAAAGACGGGTTAAGTTGTACTTGTTCGTTCTATGTGGCATATTGTTTTGTACCGCACACTATCTTGAGGAGAACCATCTCCTTTTACGGAAGCACCTCAAAACCTTCCTCTTTGCTTCTGCGTTCTCTCTCCCTCTCCCCTGCTACAACTTGTCCACTGTCTGCGACCTCGGTCCTGGGCCCTTCCACTCTCCACCTGCACTGCCTCCCTGTCAACCCCTGCACTTGGGGACTGTCTCAGTATCCTACAGCCCCCCCTTGACGTATAATACCCAGTTGCACTGTCCTAGCTATGAAATAATTTCCCGACCTAATATATAAAATGAATAATTTTAATAAAGATCTGATGGTGAGACTAATTTCATTTTTTATGTTTTTAAAACAGGTACATCCTTCATTATTGTATGTGTCACGAGTACCAGACACCGGCGGATGGCTTCTACAACCGCCAGTTGCTTCTCCGCGTGAACAACGTTACCACCCTGACCATTTTATGGGACGATCGCCAAGTACAAGTATGCCCTTACGCGGTACTAACGGCTAGATGCAACATACAGACCGTTGTGGTGGCATAGTGCCTCGTTGTTGGAACAGCCATGCGATTATCAGTGCGACCGAAGAGCTTATTTTATCGTAAACCCACACCCTGTGTACTGCACACGAACATCGCTTGCCTCAAGACGAACTATTTTGGATCGAGAGCAAAGAAAAATGCAAATCGCTGAATATTCTCTAAACATTTGATGTCCAATAAATGTACTTTACCAAATTTACAATCTTGCGGTTTGATTGAAAAGTACAGTTTCATATTCCGAATTGTGGCGCGCTGTGTTGTGAGCTGATCTGTGTTGGTTTCCGGGTTCTGTGTGGAGTCGCGTAGAAGATGCCTGGGCGCGTTTGCCTACACAGCACAGTCACGTCACGGAGAGAGGTGGGGAATATGAATGTTTTGATAAAGTCTGTTTCAGGGGCGGGGGATTTGATTTAGTGCCGCAAAAGCAGGTGAGCCAGGTCGATGGGGGGAAATGATAGGATTATCACAAAATGGCAGATGATTTCGAGTGCGTTAATGGACGAAAAGTCGGGTAAGGTCCATAGGAAAGTTTTCTACGATCTACCGATTTATGCTTAAAAACACATGGCCGAACCGTAGGGACAATAAAAAAAAAGTCCCTGAACTATCCTTTAAGAATCATATTGGTGATTATTTGCAGTTTTTGTTTAAAATTCATGATTCAGCAATAATCGATAAAACTTGATACATTCAAAATGATTGGAGAAATGGAAATGTTTCAAGAAGTAGGAAATGTAGCTCCACAAAAGAAATGTATTGTACGAGGGATAATTATTGGAGCTTTTTGTGGTATTTTGTTTTTAACTGCTAACCTCATTACATTGGCATTCACACATATTACAGGCATTGATGAACAAGAAAATAAGACATCCACAATTGTCCCTATTAAGAGTGCAAAAACCCCATTGATCTCTGATATTAAAAATAAAATTTCTCAAAAAAGGAGATGTTCTGAAGAAGACAATGAAAGTATAAATGCATATTTAGATAAATCAGCTCCTGTGTAGCTAACAACCTATGGTACAAGCACATGAAAGAGGAGCACATCAGAAGAAAGTTGTTATGTCTGTTCCTTAATACCGTATGCCATGAATGCAAGAACGTTTATTGCAAGGGAAATGCCTTCACATGATGCAAAATGCATGCACCAATAGAGGACAATTAGAAGGTAAATGGGCACCTCTAAGATGGTGATCAAGACAGACTTTGCCATATGAAGACACATATAAAAACAAAGAGGATGGAGACTGGAATGAGGTGGACATGCAAAAAACTCATGTATTCATCCCAGTATGGAGACCCAAAAAACACTGTTGAAATGTTATGTTATGTTATGTTATGTTATGTTATGTTATGTTATGTTATGTTATGTTATGTTAAAAACACTTGTAACGTGCACGGTCACCCAAAGGCATCATGGCGCGAGGAGACACAAGGTATCAAGGCCATTGGAGGGCTTTAGAAAAGCCAGATTTTAAGTAACTGGCGAAAACTCAGATGGTTCTGAACCCGTCTGAGGTAAGTAGGCAGGCCATTCCAAAGTTTGGCCGCTGAGACGGAAAAGGCGTGCCCCTCAATTCCCTGATGACGAAACTCAGGAATGGACACGAGGAGAGCATCCCCTGACTGAAGAGTGTGCCCTGGCACATAGGACTGCAGATAATCGGCCCATTGGTGGTAACATGCTTTGTGCATCGTGCAAAGGGATTTGAACTCAATCCTTTTTGCCACTGGAAGCCAGTGGAGGGCACGAAGTACCGGGCTGATATGGGCGCTATAGGGAGTTGAAGTGGCCACCCTAGCAGCCAGGTTCTGCAGACGTTTCAGCCGAAGGATAACACCCAATGGCTGGGCCAAGACCAGGGTGTTGCAGTAGTCGATGTGACTAATGACCACTGCAGTGCCAGCCCGTGGGCGAAGATGGATAGGAAGGTAGGGTAATACCTCAGGGAGTACCCGCAGAAGGAAGTGTCCTGACTGCATTAACCTGAGCCGTCATAGATAGTGATGAGGTGAGCTGAACCCCCAGGATCTTAACTACCGTTACAGGCATGGGAAGAACCACAAAATTGGTGGGCCAAAAAGATGAAGACCAGAAAGGAGAATCAGGAGGAGAGCCCACCACCAGGATCTTTGTTTTGCCCCCATTTAATTTAATTTCAGCCATTTTCTGCCCATCCAGCCCCTCACGGCCACCAGGCACTCACACAGCAGGGAAGACATCCCAGCCTTGTCAAGGTCTAAACGGACCAGGATCTGGGTGTCATCGGCATAGGAGTAGTACCACAAGCTGTAGGAGTGGATAAGGCAAATCAATGGCTGAATATAGATGTTAAAAAACACTGGGGACAAAGCCGAGCCCTGGGGGACACCACAAGCAGGTGAACAGACAGAGGACAAGAAGGACAGAAGAGAAAGAGCTTGGTCCCTATCAGATAGAAAAGATGAGAACCAGGCTAGGACGGGGCCAGAGAGGCCTGCTGATGCTATGCGAGATACAAGGATGGAGTGGTCGACAGTGTCGAAGGCCACCGATAGATTTGACAATATTAGTGCACCCACTCGACCCTAGTCAACCAGCATGGTCAGATCGTCCACCACTGAGGCAGGACACTCTCTGTCCCCCGTCCCAGGCGTAGGCCCGACTAGAAGGGGTCAAAAAAGGAGGACAACTCTAAAAAGGAGGGAAGATAGATGGGCCAGTAGTTAGCCAGAACTGAGGCATCCAGTGACGGTTTCTTAAGCAGCAGAATAACAACCGCTTGTTTAAGATTGGTGGGAATGACACCCGATTGAAGAGAAAAATGTACTGCTGCCTTACCCCGAGAGGTTATCATGGGCAGAATTTCTTTTAGGGCCTTTAATGGCACAGGGTTTGATGGAGCTGAGGACTTCAATGCAGTTACTGCCTTAGATACATCTTATGCAGTGAGGCCAGGGAAGTGAGACCAAAGAGGGTGGTCGGAGGCAAACAGATTGGTCGCCGTAATGCACGGCCCATTTGGGGCACTCGAGGCAATAACATTGCAGATATCTGTAATCTTGGTAACAAAAAAGTCGCCCAGCGAGTTGCACAACTGCTGGCTCGGGATCACTGTAGGTGAAAAGCGAGTGGAGGATGAGAATGACTTAACTACTGAGAATAAGTCTTTAGATTGGCAAAGAGCTGACTCCACTTTGGGGGTAAAAAAGGCTTGTTTAGTAGTCCAAATGAGAAGATGATACTTGGTGTAATTGGTCCTAAGTACACTAATTTACTGTGAATCCAAGCAGACGTCCAAGACCAAATGATATCTTATTGTATAGCACTTACGCTTAAGTTCTTTTTTATAGAACAAATATGCATACAATATCACCCAACCTGTGTTGGTACTCATTTATTGACCTAAGAAGGATGAAAATGTTTTTGAAAAAAAAAGAAAAATTGAAAAAAAAGATTTTTTTTCCACATATATTTTCTTCCAAACTGGCCCAGGCATGGCCAGAAACGGCCCTCACACCCCAGTGATGATTTCGGCCTGGCCACAGGCCGAAAGTCCGAGGGGCCAATCTGACCCTGTTTGACAGGAGGCAACCAAGTAAAGAAATGGGAACAGGACCCTGGAGGGCGGTAGGCCATCATAAGATGCAGGCAGTCTGAACTATCTACCACCCAGCAAACAAGCAGGGCCTCGAGGCCTAAGCTATGTGGTAGAACAACCATAGTGATAACAAAAATAGATTTAAAAATAACAGTAATGCCCCCCGGGGTGGTGTGCTAAGCGATCAAGGTGTATTATTCTGTAACCATTGGGAAGTACTTCCGAGAAGGTAGGTGCAGAGCTGCCATTCAGCAAGGAGTTATCTTGGATAAACTCGGATTAGGAAACTGCATGTGTCACCATAAAGCGAGTATTCAGCAAAAATGTGTCACGCCGCCCGCTTTGGGGTCCACTTACTTGAAGCGGCGCGCCCCGTCCTGGAGGCTGTACCCGCGCTTTCGCTTAGGGGTTCCTGGGTTGTTCTGGTCATCGCGCGCTTCCGGGTTTCCTGGGCAGGTTGGTCAGCGCATGCGCGGGCGGCCATTCCGCGCTCTTCGCGCATGCGCGCTGCACGGAGTACTCGCTTTGGAGGACCTTGCGGTCCACGCCTCTCTCCGAGCCAACCAACGCTTGGGAGTCGGCTCGGCTTGCGTTCCAAGCCTCCTAGGGGTTGGCAGTCCTATTTAAGGAGCCCGGTCGTTCATTCAAACTGCGTCTCAACGCGGTTTGTTTAGGATCGTGTTTCCTCGCCGGTTCCTTGTGCCTACCTTACCTGTTACCTGACTCCTGTCCTCCTTGTTCCTGGTACCCTCGGGTCCTTACCTGTAACCTGACTCCTGTCCTCCTTGTTCCTGGTACCCTCGGGTACATTCTGCAGTTGCCTTGCCTTGTCCTTCCTTCCTTTGTCCTGTGGTAGGGTGGTTCCCTTTCCCCTCTTCTGAGTTGGGTGGTTCCCCTGTGGTTATTAGTTGGTCCTTGCCTTGTACCTTGTCTGCCTGCACTTTCAGCCTCCCTCTACCTTGTGAGCCATTCTTCTACCTTCATTCCCGGATCCTGCCTCCTACCAATCTTCACTGTGTCCTCTCCCTTGGGACTTCCATCTTCCGGATCCAGTCTTCCTTGGGACTTCCGTCTTCCGGATCCAGTCTTCCTTGGGACTTCCATCTTCCGGATCCAGTCTTCCTTGGGACTCAGTATCGTCATCTGGAAAGGCTCCCCCTGTCAGTGCTTGCACTGTCCTGACGCCACGTTAATCAGGGGTGAGCAGACTCGTGGCGTTGGGAGCTGGTTCATCTCCAACCCGGTTCCATTCGGGCGGGAGCTGGGCTGGCTTCTCGCGTCATCAACCACATCCACGCAGGACTCCTGACAGCCTGGCATCATCATCAAGGTCTTCAACCAGACGAACAGGTACGCAACGTCCTCGTGACGCACTCTATAACAGATTGAGACGCCTGCCTTCGGATACTTCGGACACAGAGATGGAAGAGGACCCAGGTCTTCGTATTGAAGTACAAGCTCTTCGTGCTGAGATGACAGCACTCCGTCAGGAGAACGTGGCTTTACGTCAAATGGTGACACAGAACATAGGGGCATCTCCACAGTCTGAAAACACCATGGCCCACACCGCACCCATCAAGTTCGATGGAGACCCCAGACGTGTGGGTGAATTCTGCAATCATTGTCGGATACATTTCCTCTACCGTTCGACTCATTTCAACAATGACAAAGCCAAGATCGGCTACATTTTGGGCAATTTATCTGGGAATGCTCTTGCTTGGGCTACACCCCTGGTTGTTACTAATAGCCCCATACTTGGCGATTTCTTGGCCTTTGAAAAAGCGTTCTTGGATGTTTTTCAGTCTCCTAATCTGGCTTCCACAGCACAGAATCTATTGATGGACATTCAACAGGCAAATTCCGATATAATAACTTATATCAGCCGTTTTCGTCTACTAGCGACTGATTCCCTATGGCCAGAGATAACACAGAAGACCTTGTTTTGCCGGGGATTAAGAGAGGAATACAAGGACGAGTTGTTGCACATTCCTGAACCCGAAGATTTACAGAAACTTATTGAACAGGTTTTGAGGATAGACCAGAGATTGGCCGAGAGAAAGGGTGAGAGACGTCGGTTTGAGAAGGTGTTCCCCAGGCCATCAACCATACCGACTGGACTGCCAGTACCTTCGGATTCCTCTACCGAACCAATGCAATTAGGCGCAGTAAGGGGTCCCTTATCAGAAGAAGAGAAGAAGCGCAGAAGAAGACTGCGATTGTGTCTATACTGTGGAGCTGCCGGTCACTATCTGAGTACCTGTCCTTTGCGCCCTATCAAGAAAGGGGGAAACTAGGAGGCCTGTCGTCTATTGGAAAGGCCACGACAGGTCCTTCTTTGCTACAAGTCCTTTCTTGTGCCAGTACGGCGTTTCCGCCTATGCAGCCAGCCGTCTTGATGATTTTGCAAATCAGTCTGAAGTGGCAGGAGAAGACAATTGATGTCCATGGATTATTGGACTGTAGGGCTTCCGGTAATTATATTGACAAGGAATTCGCCATCAACAACGGCATACCATTGCTCACCAGAAGAAATGCGATACCTGTGGAGGTCATTGATGGTACACCTTTGTCTTCCGCACCTATTCGATTACATACTGTTGGCATGCTATTGCGAATCGAGGCTCATGAGGAGGAGATCGCTCTCGATGTCATCAAATCGCCTTCATATCAAGTGGTGTTGGGATTACCTTGGCTTCAGCGACACAATCCCTCGATCAATTGGGAGTCTCGTATTCTAGCGTTTACCTCTGCTCTTTGTATTCAGGAATGTTGTGGTTCCGGCACGTCATTGAAGCCACCAACCTCAACCTCTCTTACCACCGGTAAGAACCCGCTTGGTTTGTGCTCCTTGTCCCAGATTCCACATGCGTATGCTGACCTGAGGACAGTATTTTCTGAACCTGGAGATATACCCCTTCCACCTCACAGAACTTTTGATTGCTCCATTGACCTGATCCCGGGTGCGGTGATCCCGCATGGGAAGGTTTATTCCTTGACCCAGACCGAAAGACTGGTACTTCGGAACTACTTGGATGAATGTGTCAAGAAAGGATACATCGTACCTTCTAAATCCCCCGCGGGATTCCCGCTGTTTTTCGTGAAGAAGAAGGAGGGCACTCTACGGCCATGTATTGATTATCGTCAATTGAATGACATCACCCTTAAAGACAGGTACCCGTTACCTTTGATTCGAAACATCATGGAGTCATTACGATCAGCCAGGGAGTTCACCAAACTAGACCTTCGCGGAGCCTACCATTTGGTCAGAATCAAGGAGGGCGACGAGTGGAAGACGGCCTTTAAGACTCCATTTGGGCATTACGAATACAGGGTAATGCCCTTCGGGTTGTGTAATGCCCCGCCCGTCTTCCAGCGGTTCATGGATCACATCTTCAGCGACTTGATTGGCATCTCGGTTTGGGTTTATCTGGATGATATCCTGATCTTCTCAGAAAATCCGGAGGAACACGTTTCACATGTACGAGAGGTCCTTCTACGTTTATCACAGTATCAATTGTTCGCCAAAGCTGGAAAATGTTCATTTAATCGGAACAAGATGGAGTTTCTGGGGTATGTAATCAGCGAGGCTGGAATCCACATGGATTCTGATAAAGTACAAGCAATCCGAGACTGGAAACAACCTCATGACCTGAAGTCCCTCCAAAGATTCCTGGGATTCGCCAATTTTTATCGGCGCTTCATTCCTCAGTTTTCCCGTATCACGGCCTCGTTGACACGTTTGACCAGCGTTAAGACTCCGTTCCTTTGGGATTCAGAGGCATTAGCAGCCTTCAACCGTTTGAAGACGGCGTTCAGTACAGCTCCTGTTTTACGTCATCCCAACGACGAGATGCCTTACATCGTTGAGGCTGATGCTTCCAACTTCGCTGTTGGCGCTGTTCTCCTACAGAAGCATCCTGTATCTAACGAAGAACACCCGGTGGCCTATTACTCACGAAAGCTCGCTCCGAGCGAACAGAACTACGCTGTCATAGAGAAGGAACTCTTGGCCATAAAGACTGCGTTTGAGGAGTGGAGGCACCACTTGCTGGGAGGACGTTTTTCTGTAGAAGTCCGCACTGATCATCGTAACCTGCAATATTTGCGATCCTTGCAGTGTCGCACCGCTCGCCAGGACAGGTGGGCTTTTTTCTTTTCTCACTACGACTTCAACATTACTTACATCCCCAGCTCTCAGAACCTGAAGGCTGACGCCTTATCGCGCTCTCTGGAGAAGGAAGAGAAGGATTGCAGTCAGAACACTCCATTGATTTCTCCTAAGCATTTTCTTTTGACGATTTCTCCTCATCTGCAGAGAATAGTACAAGAAACATCGGTGGACCCTGATCGAGCCGACATTCTGAAGCGACCACAGATCACTGAACACAACGGTCTTTTGTTCTTTTTGAAACGTCTGTACTTACCGACGTGTTCACTCCGGTTAGACATCCTTCAAGGTTTACACGATTCACATGTTGGTGGTCATCGTGGCGTCAAGGCCACTCAAGAGCTGATTTCCAGACAATTCTGGTGGCCGGGTTGGGCCAAGGAGGTCAAGCGGTATGTGGAGAGTTGTCCAGTTTGCGCTCAAACTAAGACGCCAAGAAGAAAACCTTTGGGATTGCTTCAGCCTACTGAAACACCGCCTTACCCATGGCACACCATCGCCACTGACTTTATTGTCGAGCTTCCGCCTTCTGAGGGCAATACTTGCATTATGGTAGTAGTGGACTGTTTCACGAAGTATGCTCACTTTATCCCTTTTTCTAAGATACCTACCTCCTCTCAGATGGCTCTGGCATTTCTACACAACATTTACCGGCTACATGGGTTACCGGAGAAGATCATCTCTGATCGTGGCTCGCAGTTTCTCTCTTCGTTTTGGCATCAATTGTGCAATCATCTTGGTATCCGCAGAGCCTTGAGTTCTGGTTATCATCCGCACACAAACGGACAGACGGAGAGAACTAACCAAACCCTAGAGCAGTACCTACGCTGTTATGCCAATGCTACTCAATCCAACTGGGTGAAGAATCTTGATTTGGCTGAGGTATCCTATAACAACGCAACGCATACTGCTACGGGTATCAGTCCTTTCTTTTGCTCTACTGGACTACATCCCAAGTTGGTTCCTTTTACTCCAGTACTACCTAGTGCTGTTCCTTCGGCGGATCAAATGGTTTCTGACATCCAAAAGCAGCACGACCTGGCCCGGGGTACCCTGGTTTAGACACGGAAGCGCATGAAGAAGCAGGCAGACAAGTGTCGGACTACGGAACCGGATCTCCAGGTGGGCGATCTGGTTTGGTTGTCCTCTAAGAACCTGCCAGTACGCAATCTGCCCACCAAATTGGCACCCCGATTCTATGGGCCTTTCAGGATTTCCAAACGTTTGTCCTCAGTTGCTTTTCGACTGGTGTTACCCCAATCTTGGCGAGTGCATCCAGTGTTTCATGTCTCCCTTTTGAAACCCTTTGTGAAGGATGTCTTTGGGCGTTCCAGTCCTCGGCCTTCCTCCATTCAAGTACGGGGGGTCCCTGAATTTGAGGTACAGGAAATATGTGACTCACGGATTCGTCGGGGCGTGCTCCAATTCCTTGTTGATTGGAAAGGTTACCCTGCTTGTGATCGCACTTGGGAGCCCCGCTGTCATGTGCATGCGCCCCGTCTGGTTCGTGACTTTTTCCTTCGTTGTCCCTGGAAGCCGGGGGCTCCGGGTCTTTCTGGGAGGGGGCATAGTGTCACGCCGCCCGCTTTGGGGTCCACTTACTTGAAGCGGCGCGCCCCGTCCTGGAGGCTGTACCCGCGCTTTCGCTTAGGGGTTCCTGGGTTGTTCTGGTCATCGCGCGCTTCCGGGTTTCCTGGGCAGGTTGGTCAGCGCATGCGCGGGCGGCCATTCCGCGCTCTTCGCGCATGCGCGCTGCACGGAGTACTCGCTTTGGAGGACCTTGCGGTCCACGCCTCTCTCCGAGCCAACCAACGCTTGGGAGTCGGCTCGGCTTGCGTTCCAAGCCTCCTAGGGGTTGGCAGTCCTATTTAAGGAGCCCGGTCGTTCATTCAAACTGCGTCTCAACGCGGTTTGTTTAGGATCGTGTTTCCTCGCCGGTTCCTTGTGCCTACCTTACCTGTTACCTGACTCCTGTCCTCCTTGTTCCTGGTACCCTCGGGTCCTTACCTGTAACCTGACTCCTGTCCTCCTTGTTCCTGGTACCCTCGGGTACATTCTGCAGTTGCCTTGCCTTGTCCTTCCTTCCTTTGTCCTGTGGTAGGGTGGTTCCCTTTCCCCTCTTCTGAGTTGGGTGGTTCCCCTGTGGTTATTAGTTGGTCCTTGCCTTGTACCTTGTCTGCCTGCACTTTCAGCCTCCCTCTACCTTGTGAGCCATTCTTCTACCTTCATTCCCGGATCCTGCCTCCTACCAATCTTCACTGTGTCCTCTCCCTTGGGACTTCCATCTTCCGGATCCAGTCTTCCTTGGGACTTCCGTCTTCCGGATCCAGTCTTCCTTGGGACTTCCATCTTCCGGATCCAGTCTTCCTTGGGACTCAGTATCGTCATCTGGAAAGGCTCCCCCTGTCAGTGCTTGCACTGTCCTGACGCCACGTTAATCAGGGGTGAGCAGACCCGTGGCGTTGGGAGCTGGTTCATCTCCAACCCGGTTCCATTCGGGCGGGAGCTGGGCTGGCTTCTCGCGTCATCAACCACATCCACGCAGGACTCCTGACAGCCTGGCATCATCATCAAGGTCTTCAACCAGACGAACAGGTACGCAACGTCCTCGTGACGCACTCTATAACAAAATGCTGGAAATTAAAAGAATGATTTGCCAGGCGTGACTGAAAAATCAGGAGAGCTAGGATGCTGGGAAAGGACACAGCTGTTGGTGTATGGGCGTGTAGCAACCAGTACTGGATGGGAAGATGGCCTAATATCAGGCCCTGCACACTTATTGAAGAAGGAAGCAATCCACAAGGTGCAAAAGGTGAATGATGAATGCCTGGAATCCTGGGCCAAACATGAAAAACTACTCACCTGGGTTAAGAAAGAAGCAGGACCAGTGCATATATTGCAAGTGAAGAATGCGACAACTTGCTTCAAGAATGATGGCAATATCTATGTTGGAAAAAATAAAGGTTGTGGAGAAATAATCGAAGTACCATAATGAATGGAGGAACTGCAGTACTAATCGATATTGGGCTTGTGTATCCAGGGCTTAAATGCAATTGCCTAAATACTGGGGAGGAATGTGCTCCATTGTAATGGCACATGTCCCAGCGTTAGTGATTCCCCAAACTGACCTCCATATTGAGGAGTTTCCAAAAATGAATTAATACAAAAGAAGGAAGAGGTCACTTCATCTTCATCGAGTAAAAAGAGAGAACTATTTTTCATCAAAATCAATAAACTCTTATGAAGACATTCCTGATTAATTAAAATGATTCAGTAAAACTGCCATGATAATGGCATCCATATTTACACCAGTACTCCAAGCAGCAGTGAATGCCAAGTGGTGCAGATCACTAGGTGGGAATTGCTGCAGACAATCAATGCTACAATAAAAGGATTCAATGCAATCAAAGAAGAATTGGGAAGCATCAGGCTAATGACTCTCCAGAACAGGTATGTTCTGGATCTAATAACAGCAATGGAAGGAGGCATTTGTGCAAACGTTGGGGCATCTTGCTGTGCATTTACACCATCTCATGATGGAGAAAATGGAACCCTGACAGAAGTAATAACGATGTTAACAACCCTGTATACAAAGATGGAAGAGGAAGCTGATGAAACAGCAGGAGACAATTGGTTCTCATCTCTGTTTTCATGGATTCCATCTTGGTTGGTGAATGTTTTCAAATTACTCGGAACCATAGTAGTATTAGTGCTGCTAGGATTCTGTCTCATGCAGATCATCTTGGGACAATGCCAGAAGACAGCCAAGAAAGCTGTGGGAATGAAGATAATGATTGACATTAACAGTGGCACTGGAGAAAAGATGCAGACAGAAGACAGTATCTCGAGGAACAAAGTTGTACTATCCCCAAGATCCGAAGAGGTATGTGGGACGATGGATATTCTGTTCACCAGCTGGGGATTGTTGATATATGACTTGGAGTGTGGATGAACATATAGAAAATGCAGGTCACCTGAGGGGGGTGACAAAGATATGTGTCCAGAAGAAAAGAAAATATGATAAGATGATAGAAGAAGATGAAGCAGGAATTGCAGAAAAAGATGAAAAGAAGGGTATGGTTCAATATTCGACCAGAGGGGCGAATGTAGAGGAGCAGGTGGATGCCTCTCCTCTAATCCCCACCCTCCCACCACTGTCCTATTGGAGTAGCAAACAAAGAGCTACAATTGGGAACCCATGCAAGAATTCAAGCAACATTCCTATACCGCGTGTCATGACCACTGTGAGGGGGCACAAGTTGTGCCACAAGCAGGCTCCCACCAGAACCCTGAGGGCCTTAAACCACTGCAAAAGGGCTCCTGGAGCCAGTCCTGGCACCTTTGGCACCAGGCTCATATGTAGGAAGGAAGGGCTGTTCAGACTAGGTCCCATTTATGTACATGGACCTTTAAATCCAACATGGAAGCACCCACACAGACTAGTTCTAAGAACCAAGCCATGCGGTCTAGTGTTTTGGGTGTGGCAGGCCTAGAACTACTTTCCCTGGTACTACTTTACCTGGGCTATATAAACCACACCCTGACTGTAGGACACGCTTCGTGTTATTCTGCAACCCGCAGCGTGACGCTCACTGTGTCCAGCTCCTGGTCTTCAGCATCTTCCTGTAATCCTACAAGAACAAGATTATTCTGTTTTACCTGAGAAAACACCATCCAGCACTCAGCATCTCAACTGAGCTGCAATCTGTGGAAACCGAGAGAAGACGAAACATCACTCACCTGTGAGTACTAGCTTAAGGACTTCCGACGAGCCGCTACCACAGCTGATGTTCGAACATTGCGACCTGCAATAACGAGAAATGGAAAAACAATATTAGAACGCGCGCTTCCAAAACATCAAAGGAAATGAGAGATATTCAGGTTCGCTTTCAATATTAAACACCCGCACAGCGCTGTTCTTACCTTAACGGATTCCGGGGCCTGTTTTTCATCGCGCTCTCATCCACTCGCAGCACCACAGCGGCCTGTGAGGAGAAGACGAAGAAAACACAGGTTAGCTTTAAAAGACAATAAAGGCACTGTGCTTCGCGCTTTCTCTTACCTAGAAAACATGCCTCTCCATCCGGCACACCAGCATCAAGACCTTCGCACCTGAAAAGAAGGAGATAAAGACATTAACAAATTCCCACCATAAAGAGAACAAAGACTTACAATTAACAAACCTACCTGCCTAACAGCAGATTCGGGGCACAGCAGGCCTGGGCCCAAGAAAGGCGTATATGCACCAGTGACGCAATTCGGGCAGCTCGCCAGCAAACGTCAAGCGCCCCTGCACAAGAAACGCAGGATGCCTACAAACAACTAAGGTGAGAAAAGAACCCAGTAGAAAGGGAGTCGGTCAGAGGGATGTGGGAGATTCACCCATTAGAGACAGTTATCACAAATCCTCCCTTCTGTAATTGCAGATTCATTATTCAGCACTGGGCAACTACGCATCTAGGGTTCCAGATCTCAAAGCCTTCCAGATGCCCCCAGGGATATCAGGTGAGCGTAACACGCATCGAGTGTATGAGAGACGATATACACTCAGGCAGCCATTCAGAATATACCCTCACGTAGAGGCAAAAGAAGGATGCTACCAGGAAGCATGTCCACTACTGAGATGTCACAATGCAGCTATGAGTATTATTGATGAACTCTAAGTAAAGTCTGACGACAGAATGATGTCATAAAGAAGAAGTATGAACCTATGCCGAAACAATATGAAAATACTTAAAGCTGACAATGTAACTGAAGCACTAAGAGAAACATGTGCCTAAAGACGAAGTAATCATGAATATAAGAAGATGAATTAACGTGCTGACCAATAACTGTAATGCAAGGTAGAAAAGATACATAGAAGCTTGTTAAAAATAGGTATATGTGCGCCCTGAGGCCTACAGGCATGTTGGCGCGTTACAAAAATTAAAATAAATAAATGAAATAAATATGCACAACCTTTAGGACGGCCATGGGGAGAAAATGGATGTTGGCCTGTGTTAAGAATCAAACCGGTTACCTCAAAAGATGAGCCTAACATCGCAAAATTGAAGAACTGATGAAGAAACTATTTTCAGGTGCAGAATAAGGGAGTACCTTGGCCTTGAGAAATGGGTGCAAGGCACAAAGGGAGTCGAATGAACAGACCATGTGCATAAGACATATTTCGGCTAAGATTAGGAGAGACAAGGACATCTGCAAGTGCCAAGTGTTGAACAATCACGAGGGCAAAAGCCTATGTGACGTGGGGTGAGCAAGTTTCTAGATGCCAGAAAGGGTAATGGCACCCTGTTTAATAAAATCAAATTGTCGTAAATGAGAGGCTAAAATGGACACATTTGTGGTCTCCTAAAACGTGACACAGAAGTCGAAAAGAAGAGCTATTCATTAAAAGCCCAGATACAGATAGCGGTCTGCTCATACTCCCTTGAATGTTCCAGAACAGTGAGCAGACTACGAGGTCAACTACAAACAGAAGGCATTGGCTAAGGATCAGGTCGACGACATACGATGGACTAATTGGAAAAAAAAGAATGAATTGACGCATCTCGAGCACCTAGGTTTCGTTTTCACTCACATGCTGCTAAATGAGCCGAAAGTCCAAGGTTGGATGGGGTTCCCAACCAATCATAAAGCCTGTCACGTGCTTTTACATACAATGTTGCATTTACCAGCCCGCTGCCATATTCTCTGCTATAATCCGTATATTACGTATGTAGAAGTAGCTCAGGGCATGTATTACAGACAAGGGGCAGCCAATGAGATATTAACACTTATATGATTCTATGAGTAGATCTGTTCCCCTAATCCAATCCCTCCTGTTAATAGGTTTTGCAAATGCCACGTAGGATGACGTCACAAATGACGTATGAAAACCTATATAAACTATGTACAAACAAGATAAGGTGTGAATATCTATTTTGATAGCTGTACATCTCCCTGCTTTATTTCATTGAGATTAAAGCAGTATTTTACCATCTTCATTGGGTCTTTCTGGTTATTTGGTCTAAGATATTTACTGGTTATTCCATCTAGTGCAACAGGATGCTTCAAAGTGCTGGAGCACAACAGGCTTTTTATCAGAAAACCAATGACCTCTGCATATATGAGAAAAATAATATTAGACTTTTGTGTGGGGTGAAGCCTGTGTCATTATAATGTTCTGTGTTTTGTTGCACATGGTGGCTTCTGGTTAATTGGGGGGACTCAAGTCTCTGAAATGGTGTGGGGTGCCCAATGTTTAGGTTGTGGAGGCCTGTACTATTCATGCTGTTTTATTTGTGTTGTGGCCTCATGTCACGATTTAGGGGTTAATTTATTTAATCTACCTATTTTCCTTTCTTTTATCAAGGGGTGCGGTATGCATGGGAAGTTTACATTCAGTGGTTTTACATGCTTGGAGAGTGCAGGATGGACGTATTGGGACATTTCAGGACACGTGTATCTTTGGGGATCTGGACATGAAGATGGAGGGAGGTCTGCACACATGTTGGTTGGACATGAGGGGGCCAGGGGATCTTCATGCATCATTTGGACATCGGGGCGCCGGAAAGTCCATCACTATTTGTTTGGACTGGTGGGTTTAAGGTCATGCAATGTATGTTGCATTATGTTTTGTTTTGTAGTTGCCATATTGTTTCTTGTTTTATTTTGAATGGGTTGGGATCTTGAGGGGTGTGTGGTTCATGTTGATGGGATGGCGGGTCTCTGTATTGGTATGATGCCATCCTCTGGTTGCCCGCCAGATCCAAAAAGTTAATTGCGGTTGTGGGGTCTGTAAGGAAGGCATGGTATCAAAGCAAGACAGACACACGTGATCACAGTTCAAGGGTGTTTATTAAACTGTAAAATGTGTGAGATAAATGCCTAATATAAACATAAATCTAAGATAGGAGCAAGCTACGGCCATCAAATAATAACAGTACAATGCTAGTAGAGTCTAGTCAAATAAAAAGGGCCTATACTAAAAAACCTATTGCCAATTCTTACCGCTATGTTACAAAATAGCGTGGGGTAATGTTTCACAAGAAAAGAAAGACGTTTTCACCAAATGTTAAATCAAGATGTTATTGCCGGGGTCTCCCTTCCCCACATTTTTAGCACAGGACAAGGTGGGGAACTTGAGCACAGCACACTCCTGGACTTCTCTGGCATGAGCTTACAGTTCCTTTTCTCTATATCAGGGCCTTCTGTGCCTAAGTCTCTTCTCATGTAAAGTCTCTTGCTTCAGAGGGCCTGATATGCCAAAAAAACAACAAAACAAAAGTTCCTTTTGTAAATCTTCACAGGCGATTACTCTTCACCCTAGGATCCCCCTCAGCCAGGCTCCAATCCTTCTTTCAGCATCAGCCTCCCAAAGCACTTGCCAATTTAAACAGAGACTTATGAAGGGCGATCTGGTCTCGATGGGTCACTCTGTTGGCCTATGGCATGTGCAGGCTTCACAAAATCACAGTTCGTATGGCATTCCCCTCAGCCAGGTGCAAACGCCAGTTTCACAATTCGATTATCATCAAAAACTATTACAACGTGTCAAGGACTTTCGATTGTACAAGGGGTTTTGCTTGACCCGTGTATGACCACCTTGACACCTCACGATGGCCTTCCCTAAGGCCTCTTGTTATTTGTAGTTTTTTACCTTTTCTTGTTCAACACAGTCTCTTCATTCAGGAGAGGGGTACCAGTCAGAGACCTCCGAACAAGTGCCCACATGGCACCGGAACACTCTACCTCTGGTACCAAGTTCATTCACAAAAGACATCTGTCTCTTAATCTTCTTAATGTTGCCACTGCAACCAGAGTCTAACATAGCCCGGCCCACTATCAGGTTCGTCCGACTCACCAGCTGTTCTGAAATCGTTGGCGTTTCTTTTGCTATTCTCTGGCTATCAGTGCGGGAGAGTTCCATATACCGCTGACATCCGTCACACCCACGCCACCAGCGATTCCCGGACGTATGTTTCTTTTATTGGAGGCTTTGCTGGTCGTGGTTGAAAAGGGCAAGGGTAACTCCCTCCTTTACATCTTTTCAGGTCTTGCTGCCTTTCTGCTCTGTTTGAACTGCCATCCTGGAATGGTTGCTTCCTTGTGCGTTGCCTTGCTCAAAGTGTGCTCTTGTGCTCTGCCTTTTATCCCAGTGGGGAAGGGAAAGGGCAGTCAGGTGTGTGTAGTTGTCAGCAATTGACTGACTCTGCCTGACCCTTGTGTTGGGGCATGGCAGGTAAACAGCTTTGGTATTAGTCTTTTGTCACTCACAGTGTGAGAAGGTGTCCGTGTTGGAAGTGGGGGTAGAGTTTCTAAGTATCCTACTGGACAGGATGGGGAAAAGGTGTCAGAAGGAAAGGGATACCGCGTCTCACCCTTCTGTGTCCCACTTCCACTCCCCGAAGACCCCCATCCAGGTGATCCTGCCGCACTGGTCCACCCACAGGAAATGGATCCAATAGCGATGGCCATGTCTTGGCTACCTGGATGACAGATCCTTGAGGACTAGCGGGTGAGACGCCTTCAGGATTCTCACAGGTCATATGTGGATATATGGGTTAGTGGGTCCCAATAGGGGTATGCCGCTATCCCCTGGATGCAGGGTGGATCCAGAAAATCATTGCAGTTATGGAGTCATATGTCTATGTGGGTTAGTAGGTCTTTGTACAGGTAGGCCACCATCCTCTGGATGTGCTTGTTGCATGGGTCCTTGCATGGCTGAGGTTGGAGGTGCTGTGTCGTTTGGATTTCATTTCAGCATTCTTGCATCGCTGTGGGCAAGGCATGCCAAGCTGTTTGTGTGATATGCTTCTTACAGTGCATAGGATTTGGTTGGTGGAGGGTCAAACATGGCTAAGGATACAGGTGCCATGTGGGGGTATTCAGGTATGCGTGGCTGTGGGTAAAGATGCCATGCAGCCTGAGTTCATTGTTCTTTTGGAGAAATTGTACTTGTTTTGCTAGTGAACATGTGCCACTTGTCACATAATCTTGTGATCAGTGTTTTGCTTGGGTTAAAATCTACTCTTGTTGCTTAGGATCTTGAGGTGGTGGTTGCATTCTTTAGCTGATGGTGTTGTGTTAGTAGTCATATGTCCCAAACTGGATAGGAAGCTTTATTGCGGGGCACAGTGGTTTTGTAATTGGTGTTTTTGCGGCACCTCTGGGTGTGTGTGCAGTTCAGTATGTGGATTGTACCATTCCATTCCCTGTTATTTTGTTGTGGTTGGTTACTGCAAGAAACTTGAAGGTGTCTCACCCGCTAGCCCCTGGGGATCTGTCATCCAGGTGGCCAGGACACGGCCATCGCTTTTGGATCCAGTTCCTCGGGGTGGACCAGTGCAGGAGAATCACCTGGATGAGGGGTCACCGGGGAGTGGAAGTGGGACACAGGACAGCCAGATGCGGTATCCCCTTCCCTGTAACACCTTTTCCCCATCCTACCAGGGAGAATAATTGTGAACACAACTACAGCCCACCCTTTTCCGACACAAACACTTTCTCACGGACAGCTCACTGTGAGAGAAAATGGACTAACACCCGAGCCGTGTTCCTGACATGTCCCAATACAATGGTCATTACACACACCTGACTTAAGTCACACTTCCGCACATGGATAAAAGGTGGAGCACGAAAGGACACTCTGTCACTTTCATGAGCCTTTGAGAGTAAGAAACATAAGACCCAGAATCAAAGCGAAAGAAACCTGCATTGTGTGTCGCAGGTACCCGGGACTCTCCCACGTCAAAAGCCAAGGCGGGGAGGATTGTTTGCCGTCGTGGTACTTGTTAGGCAATGTTTGAATGCAGTACCCTCTGGGAACACTACAAACAACTATGACTACAGGTATAGACAACCCGACCTTTGGTATAAGCTTGTACTACACAGTGTTGGTAGCGTGTTGAGCAGCCAGGCTTATCTCAAGAGGGGAAATGTGAGCAGTAGTAGAGTTACACAAAGATTCACAAAGATTCTCAGTTACAGATATTCAAATAAACTCTTACACTCAAGGTTTCTTGCATAAACAATTATTAATTTATGTATCAGTCAGTTATAAAGCCTTCTTTATAAGGGAGCAATATAATAGTAACACACAAATATACTTCAATACTGTACACATTGAGTTTCTGAATCAGACAAGACCCTTTTGGGATGGCCCACAGACACACACTACACTCACAGGTGACTTCAGTAACAAGGGTACTGGGGACATTAATATCTTACTGTTGGCATTCAGAACACTCTTAAAAAGTTGGTAAAAGGCAAAGGTTATTAGAACACAAGAGACCACACATTTCCTAAGCAGTGCAGATACTTCCAGAGTTCACTAGAAGAGTTATTCAATTCAATAGGATAAGCCAAAGTCAATTGGCAAAAGTCTTGGATAGGATTACTCTTCTAGTTATGAGCCCCTCTTTACCTCAACGGGCCATTATGCCTCAACCTTTAGCCACAGGGACCCTGCCAGGTCCAGTACTGAATCCAGAATGTGTCTCTCTTGGAAAAATGAGACTGGAGTTAGAGTTTAAAAGGTTACAAGTCCAAGCTGAAAACAAAAATCAGTATTTCAAACTAAGGGAAATGGAATTACAACCTGCTCTTGAAATGAAGAAATTGTCTCTTGAAAATGTTTCTATCCCAGAGTATTCTAGGTCTTCCAGTCCTAAGAGACCTCGCATGCCTAAAGAAGCAGTGAGTATGAGTATGTATGAGGTGAAACTTGATATTTTGGATTGGTTGGGTGATTTTGAATATAACTATGGGATTCAGGGTTTCACACGGAGTCAGTTGATTCCTTGGCTTTTGGAGAGGTCAATTATTTGGTGGACTTAGGCAATCCTAAGGAGGCCCCCAGGGTCTTTCACAACAACCGACTAAAGGCTTATGTCTCTATACCAGACCTGGGACCTTTGCTTCTAGCCTCTGATCAGGTGGAGGAGGAGAGTGAGCCTCAACCTGCCCTCCTCAAGGGATATCCTTTAGATGGAAAGATAGAAGGAGTTAATCTCTCTTCTGATCTGGCACTGGAACAAGAGGAGGAATGCAAAGTTCTGTTAAATCAGTTTGTCCCTGTTTTCACTCTCACCAGGCTTGACCCCTTGACCCCAGCATGAGATTCTCACTGGTGACTGTTTACCTGTTAAAAGCAGAGGTTACAGAATGTCAGACCATGTAAGAACCCACATAAAGGAAGACGTCAACAAGATGCTTGATCTCGGGGTAATAGAGCCATCTACAAGTCCTTGGTCTAGTCCAGTTGTGCTAGTACCAAAGGCAGGATGCAAGGAATTGAGATTCTGTGTTGACAATAGAGACCTTAATGCAGTCACCACGACTGATGCCCATCCTTTACCTAGGACAGATGAGCTGGTGGACACGCTTGGTTTAGCCAATTACCACAGTACATTTCACCTAACCTCAGGCTATTGGCAAATAGCTCTGACAACCATGCCAAGGGGAAAACTGCATTTTCAACCCCTGGAGGCCTCTACCAGTTTAAGGTTATGCCTTCTGGATTAAAGAATACACCTACTACATTCCAAAGGATGGTGAATCATGTTTTGGATGGGATGGAGGACTTCTGCATGGCATACTGAACGTGAATGTTTTGCCATTGTGTGGTTTTAGAAAAAGTTTAGGCCATACTTGTATGGATCTACTTTTGTGATTCAAACAGACCACCAACCCTTGAGATGGTTAATGCAGATGAATGGGGAGAATCCTAAATTGTTAAGATGGTCAATCAGCCTACAGGGGTTTGATTTTACCATTGAACACAGGTCAGATGTAATCACAGAAATTCTGATTGTCTCTCCAGAAAGTATGACCGACTGGAGTAAGGAGATTCATCCAGGGGTGGATTAAATCCTCCTGTACCTTAGTCTGGGGGGCGACGAGTGTTAGGGAGAATTCTCTAAAATGTGCTAATTCCCTCCACCTTAGAGACCCCCGGCAACTTTGCTGGATTTTGAGGACTTGATTTTTTTACCTGGAGACAGTGAGACCCTTTTTCCCACTCTCTCATGTATTTTGAATGTGAATTTTAACAATGTGTTTCTTTTGGTTATGGAGTCTAACAAACTCCATAGGCATCATCACTGTTAAGTCAGCATTGATCCTGAAGGGCAGGAGAGTACATCTGTGAGGCTCACAGTGAGGTAGGACTGGAGGCCTCCCCTCAGCGTTGCACCCCAGGAGATAGTGGGGGCCGACGAGCAGGGGAAAAGGAGGCGAACCAGGGGAGGAGAGGGGCCATTGCTGTGCACTGTGGAACGGGCCCAGGAGAGTTAAATAGCTGGGGAAGCTAATCAGGCCCCATTGAATTGAATCCACGGGGTCCTTTAAGACGAGGTATCAGTATCTGAGATGGATGGAACTTACTCATACATCAATAATCAGACTGACTCAGGAAGTTTGGCAAAACACAACTGTTTTATTAACAATTATCTAAAACAAGGAGTTACAACGATCATCAACGGACGTTCACTCGATTTCTCTCAAAGCATTACATGAAAAAACACAGCTTTTATACTAAATATGTGTCACTACTGACGTCATTCTAGCTGGCAAAATAAGAAAACCTACTAGGGGATCTAATAGGCTCAAAATGAACCATCTAAATATACATTCTATATAGGTGGGTTATGATTGGGTCTCTAAGGTCAGGTGGACCACTAAGCCCATTCCAAGTGCAAGTCATCTACTGAATCATATTAATACACAATGTCCTATTGGCTTGTGAAACTGTAGGGCTCTTTGCTTCGTGGCCCTCTACAATTGGTTGGCATGCTTGTACCCTTCTGGAATATTCCACTCGCTAGCAGCAGGCAAGTTGGTACCCCAGGTGCTAGCAGGGTTGGCCTGATCATGCCCCCCACCCAATTAGCCCACCATCCATCATCACTCCTGCGGTCTGCCATTCAATTAATATGTTTGAACTCAGCCTTGTAGAGGCTCACTGCGCCTGTGAATAAAAGGGAGTGAAGGTATGTTCTTATCTTCTGGTGTAGCTCGACCCAAAGTCTATTTTCATCTGACCATATGCCTGGAAACCATGTTTCGAGCTCCTTCATTGTATTTAATACTATTAAATGAAGAAACATTGCCACTTCTAGTGTTGTTCCATTACACCTCAAACAGGAGCTCCACTTGTTTCTCACATTCAATGTATCTTCTTAAGCAGACACCCAGGCTCTCGTCTGCCCGACTCTTGACACTGGGCCAGCCAAGCCTTTCTCGAATCTTCCTTCGCCGTCAGCTATTCTTTTCAACTGCGCCACACTTCCAGCCCTTTCATTCATGGGGCTCAAGTTTGCTAAAGTGCATTGTGGAACATCCAGACTCTACACATTTCTATATATATATATACATTGGCGCATCGCCTGCAGTCTATTCACTACATACCCAGCCTCATGATTACTTTGTCTACTTGCGTTATTGCATCTGTACATTTGTAAAATGGCTTTGCATTTTCTTCAGTGATTCTTCGCACATGCAATCTTCATTTCGATTCTGATATGTTGCTTACTTCGATAATTTGTCATCAGATTCTATAAGGTCTACATTCTTTCGTTGTTGGCATCTCTTATGGGTGCATCATCTCGGCTTCGTGTGACGTCACCAGACTTCTCTTTCATTCATTTTCACACTTCTTCCGGAACTTCCTTCAGAAGACTGTTATTTCTTCGTAAATGCATATAGGATACCTTGTTTCAAGGATTCTTTGGGGTATAGGCACCCTCACTGGTATTGCGCATGTCGCAATTTCCGGTTGCCAACATATAGGCAAAATGGGGGCGGGACTTCTGGTAGAGGTACTTGGCTCCTCCTCTACACTCCCCCCTCTGGGCGATTTGTCGCCACTCTCCCATCACCTCCAGATCTAGATATACTCGTCTAAAGAAATGCTTCTTTAGAGTCCAAATCTTTATGACTCCTTTCAGGCATCCTGCTGATTTCACATGTTCATCAATGCTCCAAGTCATAGGAGTACATTGTCAATTCGGACTGCAATAGATCCACCATCCCACATACTTCTTGTGGTTCTTCGGATACAGGAACTTTGTTCCCCCAGGTACATGAATACTGGCTTTTACATAGGCTCTGGTTTCTTCATCTGTCAGCTCGTTGGGTTTGGACCCAGATTCGACATCGATCATGATCTTCATTCCTTTTGCTTTCTTTGCGGTCTTCTTACACTGTGTGATTATTATTCTGATCACACAGAATCCAACATGATCATCACCAACAAGGCTCCAAGAAAGAAGATATTTGCCATCCATTGTGGAACCCATGAGAAGATCGACGCAAACCAGCTATCATCTGCAATGTCTTCCACTTCATCTTCCACCTTTATGTGCAAGTTTGTCAACATCGTTATGGCCTCTGTTAAGGGCCCATTCACATCATCATGAGAAAGTATGAAAGTGCAACATGATTCTCCGATTTTGGTACAAACACCTCCATCCATAGCTGTAATCATGTCCAGGACATATCTGTTCTGAAGAGTAATCAGTCGTATGGCTCTCAGTTCTTCCTTGATATCATTGAATCCCTGTATGGTAGTGTTGATCATCTGCAGGAGCTCCCATCTGGTTATTTGTAACCATTTGGCATTTGCCATCGTCTGTATCCCTGGCATAAAGATTGTCGTGAACACTGCTGAAGTCTGACTGAACAACCTATGTTCATACGAAGTTGAATGCTTCTATTTGGTTTATGATGTCCAATTACTGCTACAGCTCTGCATACGACTATGCCTTCGTCCCAGCCATCCGGTGAAAGTAGAGTTCTGGCTTCTTTCATTGCATCTTCGTATTTATTCATCAGTCTTTCCTTGACAATTGAGATTCTTATTTATCTCCCATCTGAATCCTGCTCCCTTCATTCAGGCAGTTTGTATCTTATCACATGATCTCTGGTGTGTGCTCTTTCTCTTGTCTTCAAATCTTGAACATAATCATCTTCTTCTGGAGCCGACCATTCCATCACCCATGCCAAGGATGCTGTTCGACCCTGGAATTGATCTCTTGTATTGCAGATTGCAAGGTGAGTCAGGCAATGAGCTGTCTGGACATCTATTTCTATAGCTACGAATACCTTGGACTTCCCCATAGCAGAAAGTAGGAGAGCACATACATAGCAATCCTCTTCAGAGGTTCTCCTTCCTAACTCGCTCATGTGTTGATATCACATGTTATTCCCCAACTGTGCTGTACCATCTAGATAATTATTCAATTAATAATCATCTTCCCTTGCACTTCTCTTGTGTCTCCCCTTTAGAAGGTGAGCTTGTGAATAAAATTCCTGCAGTATATCAAAAACAGTTCTTCATACAGGGTGAATCATAGGAACACTTGTCAAAGAAATCGGTGACTTTACATGTGTCACTGGTGTAGGGAACATCACATATGGCCTTGGTCTTCTTGCAACATCTAACTCTGCAAAACAGTGTGGATCAATAGGAGCAGATAAACAATAATATATGCAGAGCACGCATATTTATTTATTTATTTGTATAGCGCACTACAGCCCAAAGGTAACGAGGAGCTGTTACATGAAATTGTATTGTTTACAGCATGAAAGAAAGCTTAGTTCATGGTAGTAGCTCAAGGGTTACATAGAGCATATGTTTAGTTGTCATTACATTTACACCTCAAGGATGGGGAGTACTGTCAGGAAAAAAATACATTACAGATTTCAGATCCAACCTTGGAGGGACCAAGGAAGAGAAGCTGTGTTCATACAAATAACATCATCTTAATCGCTTTGTGAAAGGCAGAGTGTGAGTCAATCCCCCTAATGTAATGTGGAAGGGTGTTCCAGTGGGTTGCAGCCTGGTGGGGAAGCTTTTACCCTCAGCTCGAACTCTCAGAGTCTTGGGAATGACAATTGTATTTCAGTGGGCCTCTCTGATGGGTCTATTTGAAAGAGGTTTGACAATTCTTTGTGCTAGGTAGAGAGGAGCAAGATTATGGACGCATTTATGAATAAGGGCAAGAGTTTTAAAGATGATCCTTTCTTTGACAGGCAGCCAGTGAGCCTGTTTCCTTGTTTGAGAGATATGCTCCCTTTTAGAGATACCTATTGCTGTCCTAAGAGCATTATTCTGTACTATTTGGAGCTTGGAAATATGTTTCCCACCGGTCGCTGCAAAGGGGGCATTACAGTAGTCCAGTCGGGAGCCTATTATTGCTCTTGAAATGGTGAGACAGTTCTGCTTAGATAAGAAGGGTCTTGCTGCATTGAGCCATTTTGAGTGGTCTGCAGAGGTACGAGCAATAGCATTGACCTGTTTGTCCTTAGTAAGGTTGGAGTTTAGAAGTACACCCCAGGTTTTAATCACCTGGGAAACCTTGATTGAAGAGTTATCAATCAGGAAGGAACTGTATTGTTTGTCCAGTCTTCCGATGGTTGCAGGGGATCCAATAAGCAAAAGTTCAGTTTTCTCAGTATTGAGGCAAAGCACATTTTCTGCCATCCAGGTTTGGATAGTTGAGTAAATGGAATTAAGGGTGTTCATGTTGGACTTGTGTCCATATGTTATGCGCCAATACATCAGACCCCACCATCGGTGTCCCTCCACACATCGTTGAGTCTGCTCACTTTCTGAAAATGCATTATTTTCAATAGCCCACATCATGCCTGTGTACTATTTTTAAGGAAAGAAAAAACCTTTTTAATCAGGCAGCCTTGTTAGATGATCAGGTAGCTGCCGAATTTGCACAATTATCGCTGCCAGTAATCTTCTAATTGCAGGGCCATTCTTAGGATCCTGCACAAAAGTGTGTATGTCAGTGCTATGCCCAACAAGAGCTGGATAAGCTCGGACTATAAAAATGAAGACAGCGAGAAATAGTGTATGAACATCGACATCAGATAGAACCATAGGTCTGACCAAAAAGAACTCAGTAAGAAACGAGTCAGGGAACTGCCCCTTTTCCAATCGCCAAATATGAAAACAAGATCTGGCATTTTGAGCACATCAGCGCTTTTCTACATTCCGATTTAGAGATTCCTGTTGCTCAAGAACAGTTACTTTCGCACTCCTGCTAAAATATCTATAAAGAGTTTCCAGGATAAGCCACAGTCCAAATGCACACTTGCATTTATTTAATCAGTGATCTTAGCGTACTTCTTCCTCATCATCAATCGAGTCTGCACGTGTTGAACTGCTTCTTGTCTTGCTTACGAATCGGGTGGGGGTGTGACGGTCTCACCAGCATACAGCTTCACGTCGCCCAAGTGGATCCAGGCGGGCCTTTCTTGAACTTTTACTGCTGAGGGAGGGACATTCTCCACAATGTATGGTCCACTGAAACGGGGCTCATGCCACTTCCTAGTGAAGTTGCCAATTAAAACGGAATCTCCAGCAAAGAGTTTAGGTACAGATAGTTCTTTAAATCCAGTTGCTGAATGGTCTTCATCTGTGTCCTGAGACCGATACCCCTTACGCTTGAGTTAATCAGAAATTACAGAGATACTAGCGGTCATACATGTCAAGTACGGACGTAACTAATTTCCTAACAATTCTGCAGTTGTCTGCAGTTGTCTGGGCATCACTTCTACTCCTCGATGGAGTAGAGAGGGGCATTCTCATTCACCTTCCTGTAACTAGCTCATGGGGTGTGAGGTGGTGATCCAACCTGGGCTGATTCCTTAATGCATATAATGCAAGGGTTAGGCAATACAGCCATCCCTCCTTCAGTGTCAATTTGAGTTTAGCTATTCTTACCTTGAGAAGACCGTGAGTCTCTCACATATCCTGTCCACTTGCAGGTGATAATCAGAAGAAAACATATGTTTATTACTAAGCAATAGGCTGATCTGCTTGAATACCTCATTGACAAAATGAGGACCATTGTCCGATCTCAGCACCTCACATACTCCCCATCTAGGAAAAACTTCTCAGACTAAAAATCTCACAGCGCAAGTGGCATCAGGGTGTGTACATGGACCAGCTTCAATCCATCTCGAAAAGGGGCACACCACCACTATCATATACCTATATCCATGACACACTTGCAGCATATCAACATAGTCAATATGTCAAGGCTGAAAAGGACCATTCGGTAGAGGAATAACTCCTCTGATTGTTTGCAATGTGTGTCCAGCAGTAAACTTTTGACATAAAATGCAATTTACTACATAAAAAGAAACGTGTTCTAACAGGTTTGGTACAAACCAATCCTCCGTAATAGCTGCTGCAAGGCTTTCCCTAGTTAAATGCGCAGGGTAGTGTAGCTGTTCTAACGCTAACCTTAATAAGGCTACAGGCATCACCGGCTTCCCAGTGCTGTCCTGCCTTCACAATGCTTCAGAGGGGGATAAAGAACACCCCCTCCAAGTCCATAGCTCCATCTCTTCCTGTGGAGCACTGCCTTGAACTTCCATTAACTGTGTTTTGGACAAATGATTAAACCCTTCATTTACAATCATAATCATGACCACTTTTTCTTTTATATTTGGAGCATTAAAACCTGAAATATACAGGCAATATGCAACCCTTTTAGCCTCTTTGTCTGTGGCTTCATTCCTGCGTGAAATCAAATCAGTTATTTTAGTATGTGCTGCGCATTTAAATATTGCAATGGCTACTGGGAGTTGTAGTGCCTTAATAAGCCTGTCCAATAATGCAGTGTGTTGCACTGGAGTTCCATCCGCTTCGAGGTAGCCCCTCCTTTTCCAATATGCTAGCCCCACGTGCACGGTTGAGGTCACATAGGCGGAATCACTGTACAACGTCACTTCCTGCCCTGCATGATTTTCGAGCGGGACCATAAGTGCCACCAATTCTGCAGCCAGTGCTGAAAAGTGAGACGGTAGTCTTGCACTTGCTATTACTTCGAATTCCCAATTAGCTCTGTGCCTTACAACAGCTGCGCTTGAATGCCTTTCTCCATCAGTTTGATCAATTTCCAAAGACCCGTCAATAAAGAGAACCTCCTCCCCTGCCAGAGCATTCTCTTTTACTCTTGGGATCTCATCATAAAGGTTTGGCTACAAACGTGGCAGGGTTCACTATTTTGCAACTGACCATTTTGACTGTCAGATTTGATATAACTACCTGATAAGCAGAAACCCTCTGAGACATCAATGTACCCTTAGTTTTCTCCAGAACAGCAAACAAAGCATGCTCAACAAATAAAGTCATGGAACACCCCATTACAATGCTTGTAGACTTCCCAATAGCGAATGTGGCTGCTGCCAGTGATTGTTCGCAAAGAAAGTGTCCTCTCATAACTGGATCTAAAATCCCACTATAATATGCCAGAGGATTGTACCCAAGTGTGGTCCTCTGTGTAAGCACTGCTGTCATAATATTTCCATTTGTGTGCGAAAACAGAAATAATTGGGAATCCCTAAAACTGGAGCTGTACAAAAGGGGTCTCATATAAGAACTATAATCAAATACCCATGCTCTAACATAGTTGCACAATCCCAGAAACTACTGCATTTGCTTTATCATGTGCGGTTTTGGTGTTTTCATAAACGCCTCATTGCAAGATTAACTGGCCCATGTACAACACTTCCAATTGGCAATACTGCAATTTATCTTCGTCTACCTTATATACCTTGTCTGCTAGGATGGTCATTAATTGAATCAAATCTCGTCTTCCTCTGTTGTGCTAAAAAAAAAAGTTTCATCTACGTACTGCAGCACTTGGCAAATCAATAGTGCTTAGGTCCATCTGCAGGACTCTATTAAAGATTGATGGAGACTCACAGTATCCTTGGGACAAACAAGTACTCTTCAGCTTAGGCTGACAAAACGTAAGATCTGGGGAATCATTATGCAACGGGATTGAGAAAAATTCATTTTTCAAGTCAATCACAGTGAAATATCGTGCCTCTGTAGGGATACTACATAGAATCGTTGCAGGGTTCAGAACTAGAAGAAACTCTGCCTCTATAATCTGGTTAATTGGTCTCATGTCCTGAATTAGTCTCCACATCCCCCTTTTGATTTCTTCACAGGATACACAGTCGTGTTACACAGTGACTCTGATGTCACCAAGATGCATTGTTCCATCATGGCTGATATAGTCTTAAAAATACCTTCATCCACCTCTCGAGACATTGGGTACTGCCTTACTCGAGGTAAAATTGCTCCAGGTTTCAGCTTAATCTTAACTTCTCCCACCCCACTCAATAGGCCTACGTCATAGGGGCCGGTAGTCCATAAAGAGGTTGGCACTTTTTCTATCACCATCCGCTGTGGGATTTCCATTCTCTCTATTCTGATCCAATATGTAATACTCATCTCGAATACTACGTCATCGTCTGACGGATTATCTTTAAACATATCCTCATCAGTGACTCAATCTATACCCTTCCCCAATGGCAATTACCATTTTCCATTGCCTGCCCTTGTCATCAGTTCCTTCAAGCACAGCCAATTCCCCTCATACTATGGCTACCTGTAATTCTAGGGGATTAATCTGTCCCCCTCTTCGCCCATAAGTACCTGTGGCCGGGTAACCTTGTCAACAAAATGCGTACCCCATAGTGAAAGTCTTCTGGCTCTAATGGCATTCCTCGCAAAGCCATGTATCCCTGGCATGGAACACACTATGCCTTCAACAGTGAAGGAAATCGTCATATTCAACTTTGTCAATAAATCTCGCACCAAGAATATTAACCGGTGTCTGTCTTGAATACAATAATGGAACAGACATGTCACATTCTCCTATGGAGACTGGTAGTTTATCAGTAAAAGGAACTCTACTTATAGCTTCAGAAAATCCTTGCGCATTCATGGCATTGCCCGATAACAGAGATTTTCTCTCTCGTATACATGAGCGAATTGCCTCAGTATCTACTAAAAAAGAAAAAGATTTGCCTCCTATGGTAACATCAACCCTTAGTTCCTCTTGAGGATTCAGTGTCACCGATAGTACTGAACACATACCTATTCCCATGCATGTAAAAGGACTTCCTCCCATCACAGTGACACCCCCTACTCTAGGTGTCAATAACTGCCCAGTGTTTGTACTCTGCATTATATGTATGGGTGCGTTCTGTGACTGCCCTTGCAGCGGATTCAATGGTGCTTGCTGTGGTTGCAAAGCCTGTTGCATTTGCAGTGCTTGTGCTTGATACACTGTCTGCTGTTGGGTGAACCAGTCCCTCTTTTGTGAAATATATGTTGTGGATAAGCTGTCCCACTCTTAGGAATTGCCCATTCTGTACATTGCCTTGGCTCCCACATGTTCGCGCAATATGTCTTGTCATTCCACATGTCCAGCATACAGGAGGGAACCTTCTAATTTGACCTCCTTGCACATTTTGATTATCATTCTGCACATTCAGAAACACACCATGGTTATTTTGAAAGCCACTTTGATTATTCTGAAAGCCACCTCTTCCCTTAAAACTCATTACTCTGCCTTGCGGCGTAAACCCACTCCCTCCTTGGTCTGATCGGCATTGATTATTCGCCTGCGATGTACCCACGGCTTGTGGCATTCCTAACCCCTCTCCGCTTGTCAGTACTGCTCCTTCTATGGCGTACATTGACAATTTCTTCTGAACTAGTTTAGCTTCCTCAAGTTTTCCAGCATCTTCCTTCTTCCTATTTTTCTCTTGCAGCAATCGGCATTGATGCTCGATAGTCAACTGTATCTCTGCCCACAGCTTTGCTTCCATTCCCACTAATTTCTTGAGCTGTCTTTGGACTTGCTCTGGCAATCCCTGACACAGAATGTGCTAAAATACTGGCACTGTTTTCCCCCACGGCTCCCTCATTTTCAAGGTCCACCGTTCCTGAATGCTTTGAATGTAAGCAAGCAGATCTTCGTTATCTTTCATTTTACGTGCCATAATTACACTCATATCTGACGTATCAGGATACTGTACTCCGAGCGCTTTCCAAACTGCCAATCTACAATTATTAAATGGACTCCATCATGAGCTGTGTTCTGTGCCGTGACACTTGAATAACCTGCTCTCGTCCATATGTCATCAGCCCTTTCCCCAAGAATAGCTGCTAGGAGTCCTTTAATATACCCTATAGCTAGAGTATTTCCTCCTGTCATCTTTTCTAGCTCATAAATTCATTTTCCTGCACCTGCCGTAAAACTAGGAAGTTTACATCTTAAATTATCCTTATCCATCTGGGCCCAGGGGATATACTCCGGTCTGACCCCTCCTATCTCCAATAAGGGGAATTGCGAAACCCAAAATCCACAATTGGCTCCCATTGTCTGCCTATCCATAGTGGGGACAATGGTTCCTGATCGCCTTCTACCTGGCAATGACCTCAACCTGTTCACATATGGTGGCAATTCCCCCCTCTCACTATGCAATCATCCTTTATGTCGCTCTGGGTATGCCATGGGCTCTGGTGTCCTATCTTTAGGTTCGCCTGAATCCGACCATGTCACTTCCTTGTCTGTCTGCCAGCATCCCTCAGGACCACATGCACTTTCTCCCTACTCCCCATGGAAGGTTTCTTTATCTTCGTCTGACATATCTAGTCCCCAACTAGTATGAATTTCATCTTTGTCATCTCTGTTTAAGGTCAGCCTGTCCAAAGACAAGGCTCTGTTCTCAAGACTAAATGGGCTTCCTTATTTGCCCTGTGACTGGACAACTATAGATCGATCTTCTTTTCCACTGCTTCTCAATTCACTTTTTGTCCTTTTCTCCTGATAAGCTTTATTGATCTTATCTCCAACACTTCCTCTTTCAAAAGACGGTCCTGGCATTGCTTCTTGCGATGGGAGAAACTCCTCTGTGTTGCCCCATGATATTACTGGACTCGGGTCCACCAGCTCTTTTTCAATGCGATCAATGTTGCATGCTCTCTGTCTTCTTTTTCGCTCTATTTCTTCGTTGAATTCCCTTTGTTTCTTTGCTTCCCATCTACCGCTTTCCTCCTCCTGTCTTTTCTCTTCCCTTCTTTCATTTGCTCTATGCATTTCTTCATCCCTTTCGTCTTTGCATTCTTTTATCTCATAGCTTCTGTTCCTCCTCCTCTTCTTTTCTAGCCTTTCCCGTTCTTCAATTGCTCTCTGCCTCTTATACTTTCTTTGCTCTTCTGTTCTTTCTTCCTTTCTTAGTTGCTCCTCTTGATACATCTGCTCTCATCTTTGCCTACTCTTCCTTTTGTGCTCATCCGCTTTCAATCATTTCTCTCGGTCCCTGTCTTTCTTATCCTGTTCATCTTGATCTTCTCCTTGCCTTACTTAATGCTTTTTCCATCAAGCTTGAACAGTGTCTGTCCACCCATCCATTAGTTCTGTACGAGTGCTATCTTGTCAGCCCTATCATTTTCTCCTTTCCATCTCTTAATCTCCTGTATCTGTCTAGGGTCACATTTGGTCGTTCATTTTTCTATTTGTCTTGTAAGAATTTAGAGCTCACCTCCTTTTCTTTAGTCCTTTCTGGACTCTCGTCACTGCTATAAGCAGGAAGTTCATGTATCGGATTACTATATCCTGTCACCACTTTTAATTCCCTTCATGGATACAATCATTTATCTTTTGTACTATCGCCATTTACTTCAGGCACGGTAAAGGGAGCAGAAGGCTCGACACCCTCCTCTGGTTAAGCATCCAGTCCTCAGGAGGCAGATCTTCCTTTCCATCCTGGTACATCTTCCAGAGCTCTAAGCTAGCTAACCTCTTTTCCATTTTATTTCATGTGTACACAGTATGCAAGTATGTGGTCATGTGTTGCAAAACCGCTTTTGACAGCGATCTCCCTTGTGGCCATGGCATGAACATTTTATCGGCTGTACCCCTAACCCATTCTGCACTGTACTGTTTGAGGTTGGGTGCGTGTTTTGGCAGTTGCTTGCAAAGATGCATCAGTGGGGTCACATCCCCCATTGTGACGAGTCTCAATTGACTGTCAATTCGTAACTTTGCTTTACACAACAAAATACATTTCAGAAAAATTACAAATATCGGCGCGCACCAACAATCACCTCTCAAAGCCTCTATTTCTCAATTTACTCCAATATACCTGTTCATTTGGTGCCGACATCGACTAAATAGATAGATTTGAACCTCAATCTCTTCTTAACACAACCTATCTTTTGTCACTCTTCGACACTTCAATTTTCCAATACACAGACAGACAAACTAGTTGACTCCAACATGTATCTCCTCAGCGCTCTTCGATGCTATCTCTTGCCCCTAAAATACCCGATAGGAGTGTAAATCATTTCCTTTCACAGACCTTGTCCATGTGTCATCTATGTACCGACTTTGGGTTTTGGAATGACTTCTTCTAGAAGCTCCTTCAGCTTAGGACTCTGGGCTCCTTTTGACGGTCCTTGTCATATACCTTTGACACTCCTCGCCATGGATTAAACAACCAACCCCTGTTACTTCTTTCTATTATCACAATCCCCATTACTTTGCCACTCTCCTCAATCTACTTGCCATTCGCCTTTCAGCTCCTGACACTCGGGATCGTCTCCTCCTCCAACCGGCCACTGTCGCATTCAGTCCGCTCAGCGTCTGTGGAATCCAGGAGGGATTTTGTGAAAGAGGGACCCATCCCAACTGTATCTTCTTATCTTGCAAGAATTTCTATATCGCCTGTTCTCCACAAGAAGCCTCGCAATCCTCCAGCTAAATGGCGGAGGACGCCCAATGTTCCGAACGTCTTTAAAGCCTACCTGGTCGACGGATCTGAACCATCCTTTCCTGATAACATGTGAACCCACGGGGTCCTTTAAGATGAGGTATCAGTATCTGAGATGGATGGGGATGCAGAACTTACTGATACATCAATAATCAGACCAACTCAGGAAGTGTGGCAAAACACAACTGTTTTATTAACAATTATCTAAAACAGGGAGTTACAGCGATCATCAACAGATGTTTGCTCGATTTCTCTCAAAGCATTACATGAAAAAACACTAATGACGTCATTCTACGTGGCAAAATAAGAAAACATACTAGGGCATATAATATGCTGAAAAAGAACCATCTACATATACCTTCTATACAGGCGGGGTTGTGATTGGGTCTCTAAGATCAGGTGGACCCCTAAGTCCATCCCAAGAGCATGTCATCTTCTGTGTCAAACTAATACACAACATCCTATTGGCTTGTCAAACTGTAAGGCTCTTTGCTACGTGGCCCTCTACAATTGGTTGGAACGCTTGTACCCTTCTGGAATATTCCACTTGCTAGCAGCATGCAAGCTGGTACCACAGGTGCTGGGAGGGTTGGCCTGATCATCTCTCCCCACCCAATTAGCCCACCATCCATCATCACTCCTGCGGTCTGCCATTCAATTAATAAGTTTGAACTCAGCTTTGTAGAGGCTCACTGTGCCTGAGAATAAAAGGGAGTGAAGGCATGGCCCTATCTTCTAGTTTCGGTGTAGCTCGACCCAAAGTCTATTTTCATCGGACCATGTGACTGGAGACCACGCTTTGAGCTCCTTCGTTGTATTTAATACTATTAAATGAAGAAACCTTGGTACTTCTAGTGTTTTTCCATTACACCTCAAACAGGAGCTCTGCTTGTTTCTCACGTTCAATGTATCTTCTTAAGCAGACACCCAGGCTCTCGGCGGCCCGACTCTTGACATTGGGCCAACCAAGCCTTTCTCAAATCTTCCTTTGCCATCAGCTATTCTTTTCAACTGCACCACACTTCCAGCCCTTTCATTCATGGGGTCCAAGTTTGCTAAAGTGCATCGTGGAACATCCAGATTCTATACATTCCTATATATATATACATTGGTGCATCGCCTGCAGTCTATTCACTACGTAGCCAGCCTCATGATTACTTTGTCTACTTGCGTTACTACGTCTGTACATTTGTAAAATGGCTTTGCATTTTCTTAAGTGCTTCTTCACACATGCAATCTTCATTTTGATCCCGAAATGTTGCTTACTTTGATACTTCATCATCAGATTCTATAAGGCCTATATTCTTTCTTTATTGGCATCGCTTCTGGGTGCGTCATCTCTGCTTAGTCTTCTCTTTCATTCATTTTCACACTTCTTCCGATACTTCCTTCAGAAGACCGTTATTCCTTCATAAATGCATATAGGGTTTTCTCAACGGATACCTTGTTTCAATGATTATTTGCGATATAGGTACCCTCACTGGTATTGCGCATGTCGCAATTTCCGTTTGCCAACATATAGGCAAAATGGGGCCGGGACTTCCGGTAGAAGTACTTGGCTCCTCCTCTACAGAATTACAACATACTGGGAGCAGCCTGGCCCTGTGCCCCGCTAAAAGGAAAGGTGACGTCTGGGACAAGCGATACCGGCACAGGGCATAGGTGGTGAGGTGAGGGCCCCGTCAGCTGGATGAGGGGCGTGTGCCGCCTCGCCACAACCCACGTAGGGTCTGCCACAGGAGAGTGCCAGCTGATAAGAAGGGGATAACGCCTGTGGCACTGGAGGTGGGGGAGAGGAGGAGTCATAAGGAGGACCCCGAAGGGTGAGTCAAAGTGGCCCCTGGACACAGCTGAGGGGGGCCGGCGACAGACAGAAGAGAGGGGTCCTATCCTGTCCTCCTTGCACCTAGCCCGTCTGCCCAATTGGAGTGGGGTGAGCGTGGACCCTGAGCAGAGCCGCGCATTACCAAGACTGAGCAACTGACCAGAGAAGAGCGGGATGGGTAGTTCATTGAAGAGGCCACAGAGAATACTGGGAGCACAAAGATAAATGAACTGGAGAAACACCTTTGAGCGGTTCCAATTTCAAATCCCTGTACCTGGTGCACCCCAGACTTTACTGTGCCAGGCCAGTGAAATGTAGGAGGACCAGTTGTTCACCAAGAAGGACACAGCCGCACTAGTGAAGGAAATCAGGGGAATGCGCTCAGCAGTGGGCCTCAGGTTAGATAACATGGACAAGAGAATGGACTCCATTGACGAGAGGGTTCAATGCCTGGAGAACAATCAAACCTTGCTTGATACTTTGCAGACACAGATGGATTTGAGGCTCTCAGAACTGGAAAGGGTAGAGACCGAAGTGAAATTAAAAATGGACGACTTTGAAAACGGGGAACGAAGGAGCAACCTTAGTTTCTTCGGGTTTCCAGAAAAAGAGGGAGAAAATGAGGGAGATATCAAGAGGTCAATCATAGACGTACTGAGAATCCTGTTTGGCTCGGATGCGATTGATGAGTCCACGATCAACCGAGCGCACTGAGCAGGGGGCGGAGCGAGGGGACCAAGGACAGTGTTGGCGAGGTTCCACTGCTTCCCTGAAACGGTGAAGATACTGGAGTGTGCGAGGAAGGCGGGTCCAGTGACCTATGGGCCCACAAAGATAGCAATCTACCAGGACCTGTCAGCCTTTACTTTAGCAAGGAGGAAGCAGTGTGGTCCCCTAACAAAATGGATCACTGACAAGGGTGTGAGGTACCGATGGGGCTTCCCCTTCTCAATATATTTTGAGCACAAGGGTTACTCATACAGACTAACAATGGAAGATGACTTTCAAAGGACAATCACTGAACTTATGGGGGACTCCCAGCCGCTGCCATGGGGTCCTGGCGAAGCGATGGAAGGTGCATGCAGCAGCGTCCAGCTGAAAGATAGACAGAAGATTCCTAGGACACAGAAGTTTCAAAAATGTAACCCTCCCCCGGGAGGAAGGGGAAATCGATGAATACCATAGGGAAAGTTATCTCTGAGGTCATTGTCATGTTGGAAGGAGTGGTGAGGCCCTTGGGGCAAGACGTTAGTGGGGTGGAGAGGAGGAGTGGCGAGAAGGGGGGAGGGAGGTGATTTGAGGTATTCGGAGATGGAGGGCTCAGGGAAAAGTGCTCGATTGATAGCTGGTCCCGGGTTCAGGAGGACCGCTGATGATTTGATCCAATCTAAGGTGATGAATCTGGACAGGGTTGGATGTCAGGGGTGAGGGGGAGTGGGAAAAGGAAGGTGGAGATGGGTTTGTTATGCAAAGTTCTGAGTGCAAGGTTTCAAAGTTTGTTAAATGTTCCATGGGTTCCGGGAACGGAGGCCCATCGAGGGAATGTCTCAGGGGAGGGGTAAGTCATGCAGTGTTCCAACAGCAGAGTAATGTCTGGATCGGGTGAAATTAGTATTGGCTTCCTCAATGCACGAGGCCTCAACTCGCCAAGTAAGTGATCAATGGTGCACCCTGAATTTAAACTGGCAAAATTAGATTGGATGTGCCTTCAGGAAACACATCGGCCCAGTGGTAAAGAGCCCCGACAACGATCCCGGGAGGTGGGGGAAGTGATCATGGCTTCTGATGTGGGGAAAAGGTAGGGGTGGCGATCCTGATCTCAACCCGACTGGGATTTGTTGTGGAGTCGGTTCTAGCTGATCCCAATGGGAGGTATGTGTTTGTAAAGTGTTTATGGTGCAACACTCGACTCACAATGGGCTCGGTGTATGCTCCAAATGTGGCTCAGGGTGATTTCTTGCAGGGGGTTTGGGATAAACTGATTGAGTTTGAAGAGGGTCAGTTGATGGTTGGAGATGACTTCAATATTGTGCTAGACCTGGTCAGGGACTGCAAGAGAATGGGGAAGGGACCGGCTGTAAGATCAAGGGGTGGGAGAATCAGAATGTTTTAAACAAGTAAACAAGGTTTCGGGCCTGGTAGATTCCCTATCGCCCCCTCTGGAAGGTGAAAGGCTGCACACCTTTTATTTGGCGGTGCACAATTCATTTTCACTCATTGACATGATTCTGGTGGACGCAACCATGAAACCTCAGGTTTCGGAATCTCAGGTCTCCCCAATCCCATGATCCGATCATGATATGGTTAGAATCTCGGTTGACATGGGGCAGGGAGGAGACCCCAGGGGGAGCTGGAGGTGTAACGACGTACTACTAAAAGATAGGGCATGCAACAGGAGATGCTCATGGGAATCAAGGAATATTATTCCTTCAATGACACCGGAGAGGTGGGAATTCAGTCTGTGTGGGAGTGCTTCAAGGGAACAATATGGAGGTGCTGATCGAAAAGGCTCTCAAAGAAAAAAGAGAGGGGGAAGAAGGAAAGCATTTTACGCCACAAGATAGCACAAATACAGCTGGGGGGGGGGCCCAGGGAACTATAATCCGCCGCCAGAAGCGAAAGAGCTCTGGCGTTATAAAACATAGTTGAAGGCCATTATGACCCAGGACATGAAAAGGAAGCTTCTGTTCCTGAAACAGAAATATCATGAGAGGGGGACAAAGCAGACAAGATTCTGGCATGGAGATTGAGGGAGGAGAGGGAGGAGAGGAAGTGAAGAACAATTGGGGCTATAAAGGCAGAGGAGGGTGGGTCTGTCTTCGACCCCAAGTGTATTGGAAAGGAATTTGCAAAGTATTGCAAAGTATTATAGCAACCTCTATGCGTCGGAATGGACGGGGGAAGAGACACAAATAGATGCGTTCTTGAGGGGACTACCCATTCCTTGAGCGCCCCATAAGTATTGAGGAGATTTTGCTGCCCATTAAGGGTATGAAGGCTGGGACGGCCCCAGGGAAGTACGGTTTCATGATTAAGTTTTATAAGCTATTCAGGTCATTGTTGGTCCCATGCTTAGTGAAGGTGTACAATGCATGCCTGTAGGGGGAGGCTCTGCTCTCAATGATTTTGTTGGTAGCAATTCCAAAAGTGGGGAAAGATCCAACTATGTGCACCTCATACAGGCCCATCTCCCTCCTTACCAGTGACATTAAGATTCTAGCGAAAGTCCTAGGAACGATACTAAAGGGGGGGGTATGCCGAAAGGTGGGCTTCATAAGAGGAAGACAGGGTTCTGACAATATACACAAGACTGTAAATGTGATTAATGGTGCACGAGAGGGGTCTTGGACGCTTGTCTTGTAACGCTAGACTCTGCAAAGGCCTTCGACAGAGTCAAATGCCCTTCATGATGAAGGTAATGATGAAGGTACTGAAGAAGACGGAACTCGGGTTGAACTTCCTGAGATGGGTGACAGAGCTTTACAACAAGCCCAGAGCTAGAGACAGTCTGAATTAGGGACTTTTGGAGGTATTCACGTTGACCAGAGGAACAAGATAGGGGTGTCCCCTCTCTCCGCTACTTTATGCCTTAACGATGGAGCCGCTGGCAATTGCGATCCGTTCTAATGGGCAGATCAAGGGTATAGGTGATGGGGAGATTGGGTGCAGGCTTTCGCTTTTCTCGGACGACATACTGGGATACCTCACCAACATCCAGCATTCACTCCCAGCGCTCATGACACAGATCGAGGAATATGGCAACTTCCCGGGGCTAAAGACCAGTATAGGAAAATCATGCATTATACTGATACTTAAGCACAGTCCTCTTCTAGATTCCAAGAGGCGATACCAGGACATGATCGTTGACGACAAGGGCATATGGTACTTGGGTATTCAGGTGACTAGGGACCTAGAGGAGATGGCGTCAGCTAATTATGTTCCCTTTCGTACACGACTGACAGCAAATCTTAAAAGGTGGGACCCCCTATACTAACTTGGTACGGACGGATGACATCTATAAACATGAATGTACTCCCCCGACTGCTATATTTATTCACAGCCATCCAGACACAGCTCTCAGAGAGGTTCTTTTTAGAAGTGACAGGAGAACTCTGTAGATTTATCTGGGGTAATAAAACACTGAGGGTGAAAATTGGCGACTCTGACACTCCCGAGGGATAGGGGTGGAAAAGTGAAACACTCTCATCGAGAGACGTTAGTGAGGGCAAGGACATAGCATGATGGTAATGGAAAAGTTGACTGTGATAGTGCATGATTGGTTAAGTGACTTGTATGCAGAGTTGAGTGTGCTACTGCTGAAATGGGGGCTGAAAGGGAAGAACCCAACAGGTCATACAGTTACTTGAGCTATGGCGGTGTTGGGGGGAGGCTTCGCAGAGGGCCAATGCAGTCTAGTGGAGACACGATACGGAAAGTTCCTCCGAGACATAAGTAAATGGGTATCTGCACTATTGGATACATTCTAGAGACGGGTTTTGGGGGCGGCGGGTGGGGAGGCGTTGTTGGGGTTCTAGTATACAGGGGGAAAGGGTGTAGGGGTGTGTTACCCGTGAGGTTGTAGGGGGGAGGGGCCGGGAGGAGTTTGGAATTTGAAAACAACATTGTTATGTCTTGTTCCTTTAACAAATGTCAATAAAAACAAAAGTTTAAAAAAAAGATTGGCCCCAAAATGTGGCCTGGCCTGAAGGTTCAGTGTAGACATTCTAGCAGGCATCATTGATCCCGACTTCCGGGGAGACATAAAGGTTTTCTTACAGAACCATGGCGAAAACCCATTTGAAGTACATTGTGGGGAAAAAATTGCACAAGGAATACTTGAAAGGGCTCTATTTCCTCGTTTTAAAGAGAGTGAACCAGAAGAAATGGAGAGAGGTACCTTAGGCTTTGGGGAAGCTGATGAACCATCTATCACTCAAGAGAAAAGGGAAGAAGAGCTTACGATCTTTCCAAACCTGGCCTACACCCAGCAAAATGACCCAGCCCTTTTTTTACAAGCAATTCCCAAAGGGGAGGGAGTAGAGAAGGGAAGTCCTTTTTTCTTATTAAAGCAAGTATTGCTGTATAGAAAAGAAACATCCACAGAAGGCCTACGTAAAACTCAGTTAGTAATCCCCAAAACCCACCGGAAGATCGTACTAGAGATTGCGCATTCCCATTTGGCAGGGGGACACTTAGGACAATCCAAGACCCAGGCACAAATCAGTGGGAAGTTTAACTTTGAATTAACTTTGAATTAATTCCTCAAGAGCTATCTAATCAACAGGTATCCATGCTGATATAAAAACCTTTATTCAGACATGAAACATCCCATTGCCTGCACCTGTGAATTTTTTACCAATAATAGAAGTCCCTTTCTCAAGGATTGGGATGGACATCATTGGACCTTTAGAAACGTCTAGACTGGGTAACAAATATGTCCTTGTGATTGTCGATTACGTGACCAGAGGCATTCCCTATGCGGAACAATACCACCCAGCATATTTTTCCAGGGTTGGCTTTCCTAAGGAAATCCTGACAGGTCAAGGTTCCAATTTCATGAGCAAGCTCATGGGTGAAGTCAAGAAGCTGCTCCATATTATCACCTTACACATCTTCAGTTTACCATCCTCAGACAGATTGGTAGAAAGATTCAACAAAACACTCAAAATGATCCTAAGAAAGTTGGTAGATAAGGATGAGAAGGACTTGGACCGTATGATCCCCTGAGCACTATTTGCAGTAAGGAAGACCCCTCATGCATCTAGTGGATTCTCTCTTTTTGAACTACTTTATGGTAGAGAACATAGAGATGTTCTGGACATGCTCTGGGAAACCTTCCCATTCCCCTTTTGCACAACGCTACCAGATTGCCAGAGCATATGAGACTTGTTTGAAATCTAGTCTATACATATGACAAATAGGTAAACTTAAGATTGTTTTCCGTAGGACAAAAAGTATTTGTCCTCTTGCCTACCTCAAAAAACAAACTTGTCTCTAAGTGGCACGGGCCATATGAAATATTGGAACGAACAGCAACCTGTACTTATAAGGTAGCAGAACCTGACAGGAAACAAAAGATCCATCTACATTACGTAAATCTCTTAAAAAAATTGGAAGAAAACCCTGTCTGCCACCAATGCCACAATACTATCCTGTTCGGTACTAGATAACTTTGAATTAATTCCAAAGGGCTATCTAATCAATAACAAGAAGATTTGAAGGATTTATTTCTCGATGTAACTAGGAAGTGTGCAAGGCACTTATCACTACATTAGAACACCCAAAGGAAAAGTGGTCCATCTGAAACCATAGAGACTCCCTGAGGACCAGTAAACAGATAGTGGTTGAGGAAGTAAATAAAGTGTTAAGCACAAATATTATCAAACTCTCTTCAAGCCCACGGTCCTCACCTAAAGTATTGGACACTAAACTTGACCATTCCTGGAGGTTTTGCATAGACTTCCGCCAAGTTAATGCCATTTCCAATATCGATGCCTATCCCATGCCATGCATTGATGACCTGGTTGATAAACTCAGAAACGCCACTTTTCTATCAACCCTAGACTTAACCAAGAGGTACTGGAAGGTTCCAGTGTATGGACCTGATAAAGAAAAGACAACTTTTTCGACGCCCCTGGGACTGTTCCAGTTCAAGGTCCTCCCTTTTGGCTTAAACAGAGCTCCAGCCACTTTCCAACGACTTATGGACAAAATATTACAGCCCTACTCTGATTTCTGTGGAGCTTATATTGACAATATAGTAATTTATAGTAAAACTTGGGAAGACCATCTTTACTATTATGGGAGACCTCAGAGTAGCTGGCCTAACTGCCAATCCATCCAAATGTAGACTGGCCCCATCAGCCGTGAAATACCTCGGCTTCTTTGTAGGGAATGGTAGTATCAAACCTCAACGCGAGAAAGTGAAGGCCGTCCTAGATACCCCTACGCCTAAAACTAAAAGAGACCTCAAAACCTTCTTAGGGTTAACTGGTTATTACTGTAGGTTTATCCCAAACTTCTCGGACAGGACAGCTAGGCAGACAGACAAATTAAAGAATGCTGAACCCCAGAAAATTAATTGGACTGACGAGGACGACATATGTTATAACAACCTAAAACAAACCCTGTGCCAGAACCCGATCCCAAAGGTAGTAGATTTCTCGAAGGAATTTGTATTACAAACAGATGCCTCCCTTAGAGGGCTAGGAGCAGTCTTGTCACAAATTTGCAACGGATTGGAACATCCCATCTTATTTATGAGTCACAAACTGTTCCCACATGAAAAGAATTACTCTGTGCTGGAGTTAAAGGGCCTTGCCATCAATTGGGCCATTACCCACCTTAGGTACTACCTCTTAGGAAGGAAGTTCACATTTGTCACAGATCATTCTCCGCTAGTTTGGACTAGGCAGCGGAAATATTCTTACCCCTGAGACATGTGATGGTTCTTAGACCTGCGATGGTTCTTAGACCTGCAACCGTACTATTTCACTGTGTAGCACCGAAAAGGCAAAGACCAATGGAACATGGATTTCCTTTCTCAGTTCCCGTGTGAAACAGATGCAGCCACATCACATAGGGGAATGGTATGTGAGAAACCTGAAGGTGTCTCACCCGCTAGTTCCTGGGGATCTGTCATCCAGGTGGCCAGGACATGGCCATCGCTTTTGGATCCAGTTTCTGGGGGTGGACCAATGCAGGAGTATCACCTGGATGAGGGGGCTTTCGGGAGTGGAGGTGGGACAACGTATGGCGAGACGCAGTATTCCCTTCCCTGTAACACCTTTTCCCCATCCTACCAGGTAGGATATTTGGGAACTCAACCCCGCTCCCCTTTTCCAAAATGAACACTTTCTCACGGACAGCTCACTGTGAGAGAAAACGGACTAACACCCGAGCCGTATACCTAACATAGCCCAATATAATGGTCAAGCAGAGTCAGGCAATTACTGATCATTAAACACACCTGACTTCCGTCACACTTGCCCACGCGGATAAAAGAGGTAGCACGAAAGCACACTCTGAGCAAGGCAAAGCACACGAGGAAGCAGCTGTTCCAAGGTGACAATTTAATACAAGGAGAAAGACGGCAAGGCCGGAGAGGGTTGCAAGAAGGGAGGTGCCCTTGACCTTTTCAGAGAAAGACCGTTACTTTCTTGTGCCTTTGAGAGTAAGAAACATAAGACCTGGAATCAAAGCAAAAGAAACTTGCATTGTGTGTCGGAAGTACCCGGGGCTCTCCTGTGTCGAAAGCCAAGGTGGGGAGGGTTGTTTGCCTCTGTGGTACTGTCCTTGGCTCCTACAACAAAGCAGCGCCATTAAAATCACCACAGCAGGTGAGCCGGGGAAACTGATACTAGACCGGTCTGTGTTAAAGGCAAGGTTGCAAGCAGCAAAATTGTATAGAGAAAACTGAAGAGAATAGTGTGTGAAGCATATGTGACAAGCAACACAAATATAATTAAAACAGCAGATGAGTGACTGAATTTTTGAAGCCAAGACAGACACCGTAAACAGAGTGGTCCGGTGCCACATGGGTGCTCATTCGAAGGTCTCTGTTAGGTTTCCAAATTAAAGGTGTTGATTTAAAAAGTAATTGTGAAATCGAATTGGTCCTGCAATGGGTCAAGTCAAACCCTGTGCACATTCGAAAGTCTAGTTGATGCTAACTGAAATTGGTCCGAACCCGGCTGAGGGAGACTAATTGAGTAAGAGGAAGGATCTGAGCCCGGCTGAGGGGGATCCAGGGTGAACCGTGAGTCACCCAAGAAAGAATATTCTGTGAACATTGTGAAAGAGGATCTGAGCACGGAAGAGGGGGATCTAAAGTGACAATCGTTGCATGAAAGGGATCTGAGCCCGGCTGAGGGGAATCCAGGGTGAATAGTGAATTACCTGAATTGACTACTTGTAAGACCGGAAGAACTTTTCATTTGTTTTGTTGTATTAGACCCCCTGAATCAAGAGACTTTGATCGGTAAAGAGACTTGGGCACAGAAGGCCCCGATGCTAGTGATTGAACTGTACCCTCGTGCCAAAGAAGCCAGAGATTGTGCTACGCTCAAGTGAACTGCCTTGTCCCATGCTGAAAACGAGGGAAAGGGAGGCCAACGGCCCGAACAACCTGACATATTTTTGTGAACACTTCTTTCTTTTTCATAAACTCTACCCCCACACTATTTGTATTTATAGGTAAGGATTGGGCCCTTTTAGTTTGACAAGACACCACTAGGACTGTGTTATTATTTGATGGTCGTAGCTTGCTCCCATCTGTAGATTTAGAATTAGATAGGCGTTTATCATACCCTTGTTGAAGTTCAATAAACACTGTTGAACTGTGGTCAATTGTGTCTGTCTTACTGTTGGTGCCATGCCTTCCTTACATTACACTGTATCATCCCAGTTGCTTTGTTTTGGCCATATATTGTACAGGGGGCATGTTATATGAGTTATGTGCGAATGGGTTCTGGCAAAGCTGAGTTTGGAGTGGATGTTGACTTATCTTCTGCATTTCGGGCTCTTTTATCTGAGTGTTTTTGGGAAATGTTTTGGTTGAATGTTTGTGGAAGGTAAGGAGGGAGAGGTGTATCATTTGCTTGCTTAGATGTATGCATGGAATCTCAGGATGGAATGTCAGTGGAACTTGGGTGAGTGTTCCTACCGTGCAGATGGATGGAGAGCTTGGTCCAGTGTAGATTGTCCAGTGTTGCTTTGCTTATAACTATCATACTTACATGGTTTTGACTCGCCTTCTGGAACAGGAAAAAAGGAACTAACCTCCATCTCAAATCCGGTCTTTCACTAGCCAGGACTTTGAACAAGATCCCAGTGAACCCAGTGATCTGTGAACAAGGTTATGCACTCATATACTGTGTGACTTCCTGCAGTCTCTGCCTTCTCCCCTCTCTCTCTCTCTAGGCATTGACTAGTGTGACTTGGCTAGGAATGCTGAGATGGGGGGAGATACTATGGAGCATCCCAAGTCCACCACTTTCCGGGTGGCATCAAGTAGCGAGCAGCCTACTCAGGTCCCTGTAGCCTACCTGACCCACACCCTGGTTCTGCTGGCAATCATGTTGTGATCTTGCTCAAAACAACTGGACAATAGGGGATATTTTAAAATGTTACCACTTTTCTGATTCCAACCCATTTAACCTTCTGCCATCTCTTCCTAAAATGTAAGAAAGCATTGAAACTGTCAGGGGCTCATTACAAGTTGGCCGGCGCGGTATGTGACAGTTTAATGTATATCGGCACATTGCTGCACCTGTCAGCACCAACTTCGAATACAGTTGTAGAACCCTTTTTCATCTCTTCAACCTCCTCACCTGTGGAGTCAAAATCCTCCTCAACTGGGCTGAGCGCTCGATGTGCCGTGTAGTCCTTTTCTTTTTTCCGAGGCTGAGCGTGTCTCCCACAAGAGGAAGCCACAGTGAGAGCGTGTAAATGCGCCCTGACCGTGTCCCCCTCCCGGGAGGGACAAGAAAGGGGGAAAAAAGCCAGAATAGGCAAAAAAAACCCTGGAACCGGCAGGTATCCTGATGGTAGCTGGGCGTGTAAGCAGATGATCAACGGGAGAAGGCAGCAACAGGACCCAGTAGGAAATGTACACTCCAGCATACACCGGCAGCGAAAGTAAACAAAGCCAAAGGCAGAAAGCCGGGCACGAAGGAGGGAAAGTAGGAAGGAGGGAGAGAACAGAAGGTGGGGACCTGAGAAGGACCGGGAAGAGTAAGAGAGGTGAAAGAGGAAAGGCTCGAGGAGCAAGAGGAAAACAGTGTGTAGCAAGACCGCGGTCGCGAGGAAAAGCAGCTGACCGTGGAAGGTTGCAACGCGCTGGACCCAGGGAGAGGAGTGGTTAAATACCGCTACGGTCATCCTAGCGGAGAAAGACTAGACCGTTTAGTGAACGTAGCATCAACGTGACGGAAATCAGGAAGTCCGTAAGCGGCAGCGGGGCCAAAGACGCCAGGTGAGAAAGCGGCGCATGACAGCACCGCCCAACTATGAGTTTGCCGGTGATGTGGTGGAATGACCTACAGCTAAGAGTTGGAGCTCATTCCGTCACCTTACCGGCAAACATCGCTGGTATTACAGGTGCTGATAATACTGGCAAAATCCCTGATGGAGTCCAATGAAACTCCATGAAATGGGGACTTACACTGGCTTCAGCCACTCGTATCCAGTGGACAGTCCACCGGATTGAGTTGTGGTACTGGTAAATTCGTTTGCCGGTATTCTACAGATTTAACACCAGATGCCAGCAAACTTGTAATGAGCCCCATTGGCTTTTATCAATTTCCATTCCCTTCAGAACCAGTGTCTGAATTAATTCACACAGGCTCACTATATGTTATTATAGGCTAATGGTTTGTACATGTTATCATGGGGATCAAACCATTGTTGCACAATTTCTGGATATGTAAACACACTGGCTATGATGTTTATCGTGTACATTATATTTTGCATCAACAGACTGTGGTACTGGACCTCGAAAAAAAAAATAACTATGATCCTGTTTAGTGGAAAAACCAATGGATTTTCGGGATGGAAACATGCCTTTGAATCTACACATTTGTTTAATCATGCTGTGGAAGTCCAACTAAAAAGAGACTTAGCCATTCCCAGGAATATTCAACATTTCCTTCTACCTTTATATATTTAGAAATGGCAGCCATTAACAGACATGCTGATCTCCATGAATATTAAACTCCAGCAAATGGAGATCTCTGTTTCGCCTCCACTCTGTTTTGACATCCTGCATGGCTCTTAGTGTGAAGATTGGCTTGACGATGGGGGCTGGGTGTTGTCACCCATGAAGTGATGGGGCCTGGGGCAATATTGGGAGAATTACTTGGTCCATCCCACCAAACCCTATCTGCATGGCAAGGGCTTGTCAATGAATTCAATCGTATAACATTGGCCCCTTTAAGGGAATTTTATGCCCGAAAGGTAGCTGCTGAGGTTACTACTACTGGTCAAATGAACACCAAAAGTAGTATGTTACAGGTAAAGTAGCAAGTAGAGAACAGAGGCTAGTCTTCAGCGAGTCAAAGAACCTATTAGATAAGGGCAGTGGCATGGAAAATGCAGAGGGCAGTGAAGGGGTGCAAGGACAGACATGAGAGCACATGATAATTCCATCTTACTGAACATCAGTAGAGGGAGAGAGTGCAGAATACTAAGCATCCTACTCTTGTGAAGCCGCTCATTCCTAAACACTGAAGAAGGATGGTGGACAGTGTGCATGAAAGCTTGGTCACCCTGATGCAGGTAGGTGCGGGGCCGCCACAGCAGCTGGGAAGCTGTGCACAAGTAAAAGGGAGAAACCCGATGCCAAAAGTAGTGGTTACACATAATTCAATGTAGGTGAGAGCGAACAGTCCCTGGGGACACCGCTTGTCCATTATAAAATGGGCCAGTAGGACCAGAGTGGTGTGTGAGTCTGTAGAGAGCTGCTGTGTGGTACAGGGACAGCTTGGAAGTGAAGGAGCTCGAGAGGAGAGGAACAGACTGGTGGAGAAATGCAGGCTGGAGGAAAGTGAAGTTGGCAGAAAGGAAATGGGGTCAGAGAAAGGAGGCTGGAGAGCAGGGGGTCAATAGGATATGTTACTAAAGGGGGAGGTGGGAAGTAAGGAGGAGCTTTTGATATATTGTAGGAAAGTAGAGAGACGGGAGGAGGTGCTCAGTCAGAAACAGGAGGTGATTGAGGAGGACACGATAACTAAGGGAGGCAAAGAGGAAATTAAGGAGGTGCTGGGTGAATTCAAGGAGGAGAAGAAAGACCAACTGAAGGAGGAAGAACCAGAGCTGGGACCTAGCAGAAAATTAGAGAACAACAGGTGAAATAGATAGAGAGTGACGTAAAGACAAGGGCGAAGGAGGAACATTCCAAGGGAGGTGAAGTGGAAGAGGAGTAGGGGACAAGAAGTACCCAGGAGAGGGCAGAGCTGGAGAGCTACGCGAAGATGGCCGCTCTTCTGTGAGCTCCTGTAATCCTGCCACAAATCCAGCCATTATCCTGCATAATCGAGGATTATTCACCCTGAAAACCTGTCAGCAATTAACTGAAGGCGCCGCTGGTCACTTGTGTGGCTGACTTGGTTTCAGCTGGAGCACTGATTTCGCTGGGGTTGAGTGGTGGCCTTGCAGCACATAGACAATGTAGTCTGTGGGAACGACTGCTGTGGAGTCTGCCTCCAGGACAAGATCAGCTCCGGGGACCCTGAGGGCTGAATCTGAACATCCGCTGATACATGTGTATGCTGGGAGCTGACCCCTGTTTGGTGCTGATGGCTATGGCTCCAGGTGGAGGGGTGTTGCCGCGTTGCTTCGGGGGACAGAGCGCCGATTGGCCGGGCGGGTAGCTGCCGGCACCCCAGAGGATTGTTGAGGTGTGGCTCGACATCTCTGCCCCCTGCCTGGTGATACCCCCAGATCTCTCTTGGGAGCACCTGCACAGACTGCAAAGGTGGGCACCGTGATACAGGAACAGCCTGCGGTGTAGTCGAGCCGGTGGAGGCGAGTCCCTCGGAGCAAAGAGCGCCCGTCATCAGGATTCCGTGGCCGGTGAGGTGTGCCACACGCCCCCCTTGAGAAGCATACCTGGGAGGTAAGCTGAGCATTTCTGCTTGGGCTAAGAGGCTCCGGGCAGCGGCACATGTCTGATTGAGACAGAGAGGGCTTGGCTCGTTGATGTGGGGCGGGCTGTTGGCCGAGATATGGTGCTGAGTGAGAGCAGTTGGTCAGGAGTATGTAACTCCATTTTGGGTGGGGCAAGTAAGGAGTGTCTAGGAAGACTGCAGAGGATTCAGAATGATGCAGTACGTGTGGTCTGCAATATTTCAAGGAGAGCCGATAGCGAAGGCTCAGAAAGAACTACATTGGCTCCCTGTCACAACAACAGTACAATTTAAGATTCTTACCATGGACCATACGTGTTTGTTTGGAAACGGCCCTTTGTATTTGAAGGAAAGATTGGAAATGTATAAAACTGGCTGTAACTTACAGTCTTGTGATGCGCATTGTCTCACCATATCACGGTTTAAGAGAGTCAGAGGAAATGGTCGTTCTCTTCCTGTGCTGATCTCACAGGCATGGAACAAACTCCCTAGCAATTTGCGAAAGGAAAGGGACCATCTCGCTTTCAGGAAAGGCTTACAAATTCTTTTATTCGTAGGGCCACAGAGCCCAGACGGTCCCTCAGATCACCAGAACTCCGCGGACATAGGGGAGATCGCAATGGAGCCCGCCGAGGGGGGGAAATGAACAAACTGCATGCATGGCGCTAATGTTGGGAGTTGCTCCACCGTAGTTAACTTACCTGTGATGCTGTAACCGAAATAAATAAAGTAGTTAAAAAAACGTATTTTATTCACTTAGAACCGGCCAGGCCTCTTGTATTCCTTGTCTTGTCGATTGCTTACATGCTCCATGTGTGTGTGTAGCGCCCATGGGCTTTGGCGCTTAACAAATAAATAGAACATAACATAACACGGGATGGCCCTGAATGCCCAAATTACACCGTCAACATAGGATATCCCAGTGCTGACAGGAACAGGTTACAAGTGGAGCCATTGAGAGGTGTAAGGCTTTGCCAAGGCGGAGGTTGTTGATATCCGGTCCAGTGTTTTCTTGTGCCATTTGACTCTCCTGGGTGGCCCTTGCCCGGCATATTCTTTGTTGTGTTGGGACTGCTGAACACTGTTTTGAGCTGGACAATCTCTGAATAGGGGTCGCAATGGGGAAGCACGACAAAACTCAATCCAAGCTCCCTTACGGAACCCCGTCACAGCCAAAAAGCACAGCACGGGGATCTCAAGAGGTGGAGGAGACAGTAGAGCTATGGCCAGAACCCTCGCTGGACATTCTTAGGGACATAAAATGTATCTTGACCCAGATTCAAATCGGCATTAACTAGCTGGACAACAAAATGGACAATCTTACCTGTAAGGTCAACAATATGCAATTCCGATTCATCCGAAATGGTGACAGGCTAGATGAAGCAGAACAGCGTCTCTTTTTTTTTTTTAAAACTCTTTTTATTGAACTTTTCAAATTTTAACAACAAATCAACAGTATAGGAAAGAAACCATTCCCCCCTACAACCTCCCCAGGACGACGAGCATTCAAAACCCCCATCTTCTTTCTCCCAGACAGTTCCTCCACCCTATTGTAGCTCAAGAAGTCTCAGGTGCTGCGTACACCACATCACTCTGTAGTCATCTTTAAGAAAAGTCATAATCTCTCCCCAGTCGGCAGCAAAGATTTGCACTTTATTCTCCATGGCATAACTTGCCCACTCCAAGGGCACTATGTCCCAAACTTTCCGCAGCCAATCCTGTTCCCTGGGGATATCGGGACTCCTCCATCTCTGGGCTATCAATAAAAGGGCTGCCAGAGTCAAAATTGCTTTTGCTTTCTCCCTACCTCTGATTCTCCCTTCGTCAGAGGCCGCCCGGACGCCCAGGAGGACCTGCATTGGGGTTCGTGTATGCCCCGGACCAAAGACCCTTTCGTGCGCCTTTTGTACCTCAGCCCAAAACGGTGCAATCTTGGGGCATTGCCACCAAACATGTTCTGCTGTGCCTGCCAAACCACAACCCCTGCAGCAGCTGCTCGATCTCGTGGGGAACACCTTGTGAAGCCGGGGTGTAATGCCACCCGAATAAGAGCTTATACCATGCTTCTTGAAGCTGGGACACTCTGGCTAATTTGGGTATCTTTTTCCATAGCCGTTCCCACTCAGCCCTCCCTAGTTGCCGCCTATCTAACTCCCGGGTGAAGTACCCAATGTCTTATTTGCGCGTACCGCAGTCTTTCCTTCTCTTGTATTGCAAATACACTTTTACAGTCCTCAAACAACAACAATTCCCCTTCCCGAAACATATCACATAGCTTCCTACACCCCCCTCCTGCCAGCTCTCAAAAGCCCCCCTCTCCAGGCCTGCAGTAAAGTCGCCATTACCAAAGAGTGGAGTAAATGGGGATGGATACGAAGTGATTCCCTTAGATCTTACCATTCTGTCCCAGGTATCTGCCATTCATTTGGTTATAGTGCTTTCATAGAGGTGTCCAGGTCTATGCTCTCTAAGGAGCCAAAGCACTTCCAAAAGGTTGCGGTGGGCCACCGCCCTATCCATTCTCACCCAGAGTTTCTCCCGCTGACTGTCCTCCCCCTTCAACCATTCCCTAATAATTCGTAGCTGAGTTGCGTCATAATACCGCCAAAAGTTTGTTAAAGCTAGGCCTCCCTTCCTTTTGGATGCCATCAGCAAACTACCACTCACCCTTGGTCTCTTCCCCTCCCACACAAATTCTTTAGTCATTATCCCCAGTTCTTTAAAGAAGCTTGAGGGAACAGGCTGCGGGATCGCCTGGAATAAGAACAGCAGTCGCGGGAGCATAACCATCTTCACCACAGCGATCCGCCCAGGCCAAGATATTCTAAGGCCTCGCCATCTTTGATAATCTCTTTTGATTGCTTTAAGGAGAGGGGGAAAATTCGCTGGGTACCACCCTACTAGCGTAGCCGTGATCTTTACCCCCAAGTATCTAATCCCGCCCAGGCTCCACAATAAAGGAGTACTTCCCTTTAACTCATCAAGTTCTGTTCCCCTAAGCGTCAGATTTAGGACCTCAGACTTGTTAGCGTTAACCTTAAGCCCCGAAGCCTACCCATACTGTTCCAACAGGGACAAGCTAATTTGAATCAACTCTTTTGGCACCGTCAGCATTAGTAACATGTCATCAGCAAAAGCTGCGACCTTCTGTTGTTCACCCCCGAACGGAATGCCCCATATATCCGGCTTTTCCCTGATCGCTTGTAGTAAGGGTTCAAGATACAACGCATAAAGAATAAGGCATAGAGGGCAGCCTTGCTTAGTTCCCCTTTGTAGGTTGACCCTCCTGGTAGCCGTTCCATTCACCATTATTCTAATTGATGAAGCTTGATAATTGGCCTGGACCATCGTGAGAAATTCCCCCCTTATGCCCATCTTTTCCATTACACGAAACAGAAAAGACCACTCCACGCGGTCAAAAGATTTTTCCGCACAGAGTGCTACCAAGACCGCTAGAGTGGATGTTCTCTGAACTTTTTCACATAAATGGGCCACACGCCTGAAATTATCTGCAGTTTGCCGGCCTTTAACAAAACCCGCTTGGTCGGGGTGTATTAGAGAAGGAAGGATGGCGTCCAACCTATTAGCTAAGATTTTGGTATATATCTTGGCATCTATATTGATCAAGGCAATGGGGCGGTAAGCTGATCTCTCTTCTGGGTCTTTATGCGGTTTGAGGACAAGAGTCACCTTTGCCTCCTCCATGGACGGGGAAATTTTACCTGTCCGTTGAAACGTGTTGAATAGAGAGGTCAGTTGCGGGGCCAGCTGTGTAATGAACATTTTATAAAAGGCTGCTGCATGCCCGTCAGGGCCGGGGGCTTTGTTCACAGGGAGGGCTCTAATCACCCCCCTTACTTCCTCCTCCGTGATTTCTCGGTTCAGGACTTCCCTCATCTCCCCATCAATTTCCCATAGCTGTACGGATTGTAAAAATTGATCTTGCACCTCACTAAGGGGGTTTTGGGATGCATAAAGGAAGTCATAGAACCCCGCTATAGCCTCCTTCAGTTCCTCCCTCCCTGTAACCGTCTCCCCAGTGTCCAGTTTTAACGCCGTAATGGCGTTTTTTGCCCTTTTTCCCCTAAGTAGCCATGCCAAAAGCATATCAGCTTTATTCGCCTTTGCATAGCACTTTTGCCTCACAGCTAAGAGTGCCCCTTCCGCCTTTTTGGTACGTAAGCGTTCTAGCTGGCCCAGCTGGCCCAGCGCTTTCCTGTATTCCTGCATGGCTATCCAGGATGGGGTCACACCCGCTGCCTGCCTAGCCGCTTCCACCTCTACTTCCAATTGAACCTCCAAGGCCTTTAACTGTTTCACTCGAAATGCGGTCGCAGCAATTAGGTTCCCTCTGATTGTAGCATTAAAGGCGTCCCACCGTATCCCCTCTCCCGTATCCTCCGTTCTATTAATTGCGAAGAAGGTCTTGATCTTTTCTTCAATTCCCTCTCGAACTACTGGGTCTCTCAGGATAGCACTTGGGAACTTCCAGCCCCATACCCCCCCTCCCTCCTACCCAAATCCATGACCACTGAAACTACCTTATGGTCGGCTATACCAATCGGTCCCACCTGCACCTCCCGGATACCTCCCGCTAGTCCTACTGAGACCCATATGTAATCTATTCTGGATTGAGATCTGTGAACCCCAGATAAGAAGGTATAACCCTGCGCATCCCCCTTTACCTCTCTCCACACATCAAGCAAACCCAGCCTCCTGATCTTTTCCTTCAATTCAGCTGACATCACCGCCCCACCGCCTCTCATACTTTTACTGTTTCTGTCCCGTTCCCTATCCCATGCAATATTCAGATCCCCCATCAGGACTATCTGCCCCCAGGATTGTTCTTCTAATACTTTCATTACAAGCAGCAAAAACTGTTCCTGACCAGAGTTGTGGCCATATACCACTGCAATTGTGTAAGAGGCATCCCAATACTTCCCCCTCACCACTAAGTATCTCCCCTCTTTATCTCTGTGACTGCCTCCACTCTGAAATCAACCGTGCTTCTAATAGCTAGTGCTACCCCCTTCGTTTTACCGTGTCCTGAAGCATGTAAAATCTGATCAAAGCCTCTCAGCCTTAATCGTCCCTGATCCTTGGATATCAAGTGCGTTTCCTGGAGTCCCATAATATCGGGTCTCTCCTTTCTCGCAAAATGTTCCAACTTCTTCCTCCTTAAAGGAGAATTCAGCCCTCTCACATTATGTGTTACCCACTTAAGGAGTTAAAGTTTGAGACAAAGATCTTTCTATGAGCAACTGTCTTCTCATCTTCCTCCTCCTCGAATGCCTCGCCCCCCCTTCCCCTCTCTGCCCCCTCCCTCCTTATTCCCCCCCTCCCACCTCTCCCTGGAAGAACACCCCCTTCCCGCTTGCTCACCACTCCTAACTCAGGCACCACCGCCCTTTCACCCAAAATGGTTGCCCCTCCTCCAACTCATGGCTTCAGTTCGCCTTCTAGAGGCCCACCGCCCCTTTTGCTGCATCATGAGTTAGAAGCCATTCGGTGAGTTACTCATCTCTTCAATAGTATTTCCTTTTTATTGCCTCACGCCATCTTTGCCACCTTTTCTCTTCTTCTCTCCCACCGTTGACCAGCTCCATGGTTTCAACCTGTTGTGCCCCCCACACCCTGAACTCCCAAATTCGGCGGGGATTCCTCCAGTTCAATGCAAAGCGTGTCGGCCCCTTCCTGTAGAGTTGTCACACGCTTCTGAGCTCCCTCCCATTCAAAACGTAGGCGAAACGGGAATGTCCATTTATACCGTATGCCCTTCTCGTTCAGTACTTTCAATAGCGGGCCCATCTGCCTCCTTTTCATGAGTGTGCTAGTCGCCAAGTCCTGAAACAAAGCGATCTGCTGACCTTCAAACATAATGGGCTCACGCAGCCTTGCCGCTCGAAGAACTGCCTCCTTCTGGGCGTATCTAGCAAACGCTGCCAGGACATCTCTAGGTCTCGCCCTCTGGTCTTTGACCACTCGACCGGTTCTATGCACCCAGTCCAGCTCGATCTTCTTGGGGTTCCCTTTGTCTAAAATGCCCACAAAGATACCTTGAAGAACCTCCTGTAGCTCTTTATCTGGGACCGACTCTGGCAGAGATTTCATTCTAATGTTGATCCTACGGGATCTATTCTCCATGTCCTCCATTTGAACCTCGAGATTCCTTGTAGCCACGTCTAACCTCTCTATAGCTTCGCTGTTAGCTGTGGTTTCCTCCTCTACCTCTTGGAGGCCATTTTCCAGAGTAGAACAGAGTCTTTTAATGGTGGAGGATGAATCCTCTGGCAACAAGGGAAGTAGCACAACTGAGGAAGGTGGTTAGGGAGCTGCAAGAAAAACAGGATGTTTTGGAATCTAGGTCCCGCCATAATAATCTCAGGATAGTCGGGGTCCCAGAGGCAATGGACAGAACCCCATGGAACAGATGGTTGAGGTGCTGTTGCATGAGAGTCTAAGGAATCCGGTTTTCCGTTGGCCTTTGTGGTGGAGGAGGCCTATCGAATCCTCGGGGGGGGCGCTCCCCGGTGCTGGGTGCACCGCCCAGACCTATCATCGCCAGACTCCTTAATTACCGTGACAGGGATCATGCACTGCAGCGGTGCAGGGAGTTGGGCTTCCTTAACTACCACGGTGACCAGATTCAACGTTTCCCAACTTTTCAAACAAGGTGCAGGAGTCAAGGAAAACTTTATAGAGGTTAAGAAAAGCCTGAAAGCTAAGGGAGTCAAGTACACAATGCTGTTCCCGGCCCATCTGCGAGTCAAGCATAACGGTAAAGCTTGTTTTTTTCAGTCCCCAGAGGAGGCAAGTGACTTTCTGGAGACCACGGGTAACGGAGCTGGGCCATCAAGTAACACAAATGGTCCGCAGAGGCCCTTACCCAGAGGCCCGGACTGAGGCCACTGCCAAGCAGTTGCAACCTCAGGTAGTCGGTGTGTGGTGACTTGCCCCCGTCCTTTCTATCTTTGTGAACATGTCAGGGTAGGGTGGCTAAAACTCAAGAGGCTCCCATTCTTTGGCCTTTGGTAGTTGTTGTTTGGGGGGGTCAATACTGGCAGGTTGGGGTTTGTCGGTGGGGGGGTTCGGACAGTTGCTGGTTATGGCAAGGTTGGGGTTGGTTTTGTTCAGGCAGCACACAGTCACCAGGTCTCCATTTACCTCAGTGGGGGTGCTCATGATGAGGCATTTGGTGGGAAGTGCAGCAACTAGGCATCTGGCAAATTGGGGTTGTGGGTGAGGGTGAAGGGGGATGGATGTTTCTGTTTGCACTCTGGGTGGGGTGCAGGTCCGATTGTTGGGTTTTTCAATGTTTGGTACGTATGGGGATGATTTATTGACTGGGAATTTACAGATGACACACGGTCCTCAGTCCTTATTCGCCTCAAAGCAGCCAAGAGGGGGACTTACGAAGAAAAGGGGGATACAGTGGCAAAGTCCTGATCAGTCTCGGGGAGGTGTGGGACGAATTTCACTGCACTCCAGAGATGGTGGCCAGTGTTGACAATTGGCTATATTAAGCATGGGTGCCTTAAAGCGAGAGTCAATCACATGCAACAAGGTTAATTGCGAGTAAGGGGGTTACATACATGATGTGGAATGACCGTGGCCTGAACTGCCCCTCGAAAGCGAGAAAGGTCGTCCTTAAACATGCAGGGATACTGTGCGGACATTGCTTTTCTTCAAGAGAAGCATCTATCGCAGTCGGGGGAGGCTACGCTTGCTAAATCATGGGGATGCCACAGGTATTTTTCATCATACCCCAGTTACTCTCGAAGAGTGGGTATGCTCATTAGGAACACACTGGGGTTTTCGATGTACAAAGGTAGTGAAGGATACAGAGGGCAGAGGATTGGTCCTAATATGTCAGATCCAGGGGCGGGGATTCACCTTTTTGAACTACTATGGAACGAAAACTGACTCCTTGGATACCCTTATATTTATTGAAGATCAGCTTGTGAATCTCCCAGAGGGTATGGCTTATTGGGCAGGGGATTTTAATGCTGTCATGAGAAAATCGCTAGATAAATTATGGACTGGCAGTAAGGGGGTGTCCAAGTCCATCCAGAAATTGCATCACATTTGTGCAAATTCCGGTCTGGTTGATATATAGAGGGAGCATCATGGCCTGGAAAGAGGGTACACATTCAGGTCTTCAGTGCACAGGACGGCGTCCAGGCTGGACTTCATTTTGATGTCTGCGGCCAACTCGGGCTGGTTTCAGGGATGTAAGATTTTGGAACATACCTTGTCGGCTCACAGGAGCTGACACTTTAAGAACAAGAGTTTGGGGACTCAGTGTTTAAGGAAGAAATATGAGAAGGGATACTTCGTTATTTTCAGGAAAATGAGGGCTCTGTAACGTCCGACACCACTCTTTGGTAAGTCTTCAAATGCGTCATGAGGGGGTTATGCATTGCTAAGGAGGCTGCATTCTCAAGGCCATTAGAGCGGAGCTGGAAGCCCATGAGGCTAGGCTGCGAGAGTTGGGATTAGGGGATGGGTTCCCCACTGATGCAGGAATGCAGGCTAATTTCTGTGAGGAATTTGGTCTGTCTAGAGAAGCAGCGGATTGGGAAGTAAAGATCCTGCATAGGAATGCAGCAGTGCGTAGGTATGGGGAAGGTCAGAGGATGGGCATCTTATTGGCTCGCTGATCAAAACTGAATCCTCTAATTCGCATATAGCTTCAGTGGTGAACCAGGCGGGTGAGCTCCTGCAGATGGATGAGGGGTTAATGGGGGCATTTGTTGACTTCTATAAGTACCTGTATTCTTCAAAGCTCATGGCACATTGAGGAGAGATTGAGGAGTACCTAAAGCATGTGGGTCTGTACTGAGTGACGCTGGAAGAAAGAGTGTGGCTAGGCAGAAGGTTAAAGGCGCAAGAGGTGCTGGCAGCTATCAGGGCGCATCCCATTGGGAAGTTGGCTGGCTCTGATGGGCTCTCTGCCGATTTCTATAAAGCTTACGCGGTTCTCTTAGCCCCCGCCTACTGTGAATGTATCAGCAGGCTGTATATGATGGGGTGATGCCCGGGTCATTGAGAGAGGCGGTGGTCACTTTACTCCTAAAATCATATAAGAATGCTGGCAGTTGTTCATTTTACCGTCTGATTTCTTTTTGACCAATGTGGACACAAACATTTTTCCTAGGATGTTGGCTAAAAGGCTCTCCACGATTTAGCCAAAATTTATACTGCCTGATCAGGCTGGGTTCATTCCGCGTAGGTCCACGTCATACGGGCTTGACAGAATCTTCAGCCTCATGTCCATCCTAGACCAACAAACATCTGCGGTCGCTGCCCTTCTTGATGCTGAGAAGGTATTTGACTCCATTGTGTGGCCATTTCTTTTGACAGTTTTGAGGCGCATGGGGATAGGAGATCATCTTGTGACGGGTTGATTTGTTGTATGAGTGTCCTGTGGCATGCCTTCGGGTGAATTGTAGACTCTCTGACCCTATTGCAACAGAGAGGGGTACACAGCAGGGATGTCCATGGTCCCCCTTGCTATTTGCCATCACAGTCGAGCCCTTGGCTGAAATGTTCCGCTCTAAGCATATGGGCAGGGGGGTGTGTTACTATTCATGCACACATTGGTCATCTCACTATATGCTGATGATTTGATCCTTTTTCTCATGGGCCCCGAGGTAAATCAAACACCGGTCATGAGGGACATTGTGGTTTTTGGCTGCTTCTCTGGGCTCCAGGGCAACCCTTCAAAATCTGTCCTGTTCCCTCTGGCTAGCGGTACGGAGAGGTTCCAGGGAGAAGTTGACTTCCAATGGCACACAGAAACAACTTGCTATCTGAGGGTGATGGTGGCCAGATCACCTGAAGTGCTCTCTCAAAACAATGATGCTGAAAACCTGGGGCACACAGAGACACTCCTACGCACGTGGATGAAGCTGCCGAGGTCTCCAGACAGGCGCATATCGTTAATTAAGATGGGGATACTACCCACATGTCTGTATGTATCCCTTAATCTCGATCCTGGCTACATGTTTAAAGCACTGAAATCTGCGATAATGACCTTCAATGGCAGGGGAAGCAGGCATGGGTATGTTGGGAGAAGCTGGTGGCCCCTTTGGAGAGGGGAGGCCTGCTCTTGCCGACTTTGAAGCTTATTGGACAGCGGCAAAAGCGTCCTTTCTACCATACTGGTATAACTTGATTCCAGACAGAGCACATGTGCAAATAGAGAGGGCACTGGTCGCCTCCTCGCTGCTGAGGGCAGCCATTCGTACCTCCCTGCAGCGCATCTCCAAGCCACAGAATATGGTTGAGCTCACCTGTAGCGCCTGGAGGAAAATTGAAGAAGTGGCCCGCGATGGGTTGCTCTATTCCCCACTTCTCCCAATTAAACATGTCCCGGGTATTCCACTCACAGGGGAGACTGTTTTTGTCTAATGTATGGACAGGTTGGGCATTACATGTTCATATTTTCCCTAATGGGCAGTTTCACACACTGGAGGGCTTTAAGGCCAAGGGGGAGGTGTCAGCGTTGGATATATTTGTGTATTTTAGACTGCGGATCGGACTAAAGGACAGATTTGTGGACTTCCTCTGGGAACCAAAAGTAGCACCGATCTTGCACGGGTTAATTGGCTCAGAGTCTAGGACCAGAATGGTTTCTAGGCTGTATGCTGCTATAACTGATGAGGGCGCAAGATGGGCGGGGGATTCTCAGGCTAAATGGGAAGGTGCTTTGGGAGCCGCTGTGTCGGATGATTCTTGGAGGTAATGTTGTCTGCAAACCTGTAAGGGAGCTATCAACCGAAATTTTAAGTTAATCCAGTTTATATTTTTGCATCAATTTTACTTGACCCCGAACGACCTTCATAGATTTTTTCCCGAAGCTTCGAAATCATGCCGAAGGTGAAGTGCAACCTCGGCTACCTTACTACACCTGGCCTGGGATTGCCCTTGAATTCAGAATCTCTGGGAGCAAGTGTATTAACTGCTTGAAGGCATTGCTGGGGAGCGGGTGGAGTTGTCTCTGATTGTGGCGTTGCTGGGATGCACGCAAAGTATGCCTAAACATGTTAGGAAATGATCATGTCTTTTACCCTTGCTGGCTAAAAGGAGAGTGGCCATGGTCTGGGGTAGATGCCTCTCCCTCAGTTGAACAGTGGAAATTTGACATTTTAGATTGTTACGAAACTGAAAAGGACTATGGAACCTATGTGCACTCGACATCGAGGCCAAAGGATATCTGTGGCCCGTATGTAGCTTACATAATATCGCTTCGCAGTGGTGCGCCTGAGGGATTGGATTGTCACTCCTCCTGCTGAGTCCGAAAACATACACCTACTTTAAACTTTTTTCCAAACTCCTTTTTCCTTTTTTTTGCTCCTTCTACTAAACTAGTTTGTAATGACTGTCGGATGGGGGTCGGGGGGTGATGTTGTCGTATGGGTGAGAACTTGTATTGCTGGTTTTGTTTTTGCTTTAAAAATTAATAAAACATTGTTTAGAAAAAGAAGTAGCCAGGAGAGGCTTTGGAAGGAGGACAGGGACTGCCAGGCAAGCCTTACACCTAGCAGACTAGACTGGAGGAGGGAAGAGGTATGGATACATAGCAAAGAGACATGGAGATATCAGGAGACATCTGTGAAGAACAGATGGGAAGAAGGAGGAGAAGAAGAGGAACAGGAGACAGAATGGGAATGTCCTGGGTTCCACAACAATGAAAAGAAAGGTGAGGTGTTGGGGAACAGTGACAGTTCCCCCGGACAGTCAAGAGAAAGTCTATAACACACCCAGTTGGTACTCCACCCAAGGCCGCTGCAAGGAATGTTGCCACCGTAGGCAAAGTGTCATATTGGCGCCCCCCACTTAGGCACTTGAACACGTACACTTCATGCTGCACTTGGTCGAGTTTTTCGTGCCTAGGCTGCAAGTCGCCTTTCTCAAATAAACAGAACATGCAAATAATATATAAACAATACACATAGGTTGTTCTTTTCTCTCTCTCATCTACCCTTCCCTGCCTCTTGTTTTCCTATCATTCAACACATGCAGGAATGCATTCATTCTGTATGCTATATGGATATACTAACAATTCTGTTTCTATTTTTCTGCGCATTAATTGTAATTGTATTCTCAATTTATATGGGCCGACATGGTTATTTTCTCATTTTTTGTTTTTTGTTTTTTTTACTTCCTAATCTGATTGCTCAAACATACCACCAATTCCTAATGTTTTGCGCAATTACAAATCATGGTTTTCATTGTGACACAACAATCATAAATGTTTTTTAATTTCATTAATTTCATTTTTTGTGTGCTTGTACTCATTCAGCCTTGAGATAGACTGGGATGGGCTGAAACACGTGCCGGCTAACCAACTCAAACTGTCAATTAAATCATTTTGTGGCAATTCTGAAAAATATGATGACTTTATTTTGCTCACAGGTGCAAGATATCCCGGTCTGACCCTGACTAGTGAATATATATGAGGTGTGGGCCACGCCTCCCCCGATCTTGCTGCAGGCCTAATCTATTATATCAAAATTGATATAATGTACGGCACTAATTCAATCACTTGGTGCTGTGCAAGTTGATTCAGCTTCTAGTTCCCAATCCACTGTTTTCCTTCATTTATAACCTCCTGTGAAGGGTTTGCAAAGGTGTTGAGAACAGAAGAGGAGAAGGAATACAGAATAGTGAAATGTGGGCTTTTGTGTATGTATAGTATAGAAACCATAGTGGATAAAGGCATACCACAAAGAACAAGCTGGTGGCTGTGTGTGGTCATCCCACTCAGCTACCTTGCAGCTCCCTTGGCAGAGGCCAAGGCTAACTGCTTTAAGATCCTCTTTAACAACCATATCCCTCATACCATCATCCTGGGGAGAGATAACTTGAATGGATTCGCCACTATATTGTTGATATCGGACTTGACAACGCCAGCTATTTTCCCCATACCAGAGATATTTTGTGAGGAGCAAGAATTGCTGTATGACTTTTTTTTTTTTACTACTCCAGAGGGAATGACCTGTTCCAGATTCCAGATGGGCCCATCTCTTAACCTTTTCCTCACTCTTCTCCCCCTTTGACTACCTGCTCTCTTCTCCACGATAGCACAGATTTCTCTCTCTCTCAAAATTAGTTAAATCCCAAACCCTTAAAATTAACACATTCATTAAATATCTGTCAATTTCTCTAGAGGGACCATATGAAATCTCTCCACCAGGGGTGTGTGTTCCGTATTTAATGCCCCAGTAAAGCAACAGGGGCATTTAGCCGATAGCTTCACCACTGAGTATGAAAGACAGAAATTAAGACAAAGATTGTAAGATTTGGAAGATGTGTTATCTAAAGATTCCTTTGATGTTGGTTAGACTAAGTTGCACATCAGTGCCATTCCAACAAATTGAAACATGGAACCAGAGTGTTAAACAATACTCGCCAGCATTAGCATTGTTAGAATTCTTAGCCACACTCTTTAAAAATATAAAAAGCTTTAATTTATTGGTACAATTCTTAGTGCCTACATCATCCCTATACTTGGGATTTCAAAGCCCAATTGGGAGTTGAGATTGTGTTGCTGACATGAAGAGGTTAAATGAAAGGATACAGATGTTCTGAAGGCCAATACCTAAAATAGACCAAGATCATGCCTACATTGTAGGGTCAAAGGCTTTTACAAGTCCAGATCCCACTTTACGATAGTGGTGTGTACCCGTGGCAAACAAATCAAAACTTCCCTTTACTTTGACAAGTCACAAGACAAGTCTAATATGTTTTAAGTTTTTATTATGAAATGATATTGAAAAATAGATATTCCTAGGCTTGGTCCCTCTATCCTTTCCCTCATCTTTGAATAGGGCTCCCACCTTCCTCCTCCAACAGGTCTGCTGACTGTACCGATTACCTATAGCCAGGTGTAATATAGCAGGATAGGCTGATTGCCATGGCACGCCTTTACTCCTGATGACCATCTCTCAGCCTTTTCCTCACTCTCCTCTCCCTTTCACTGCCTGCTCTCTTCTATACCCTTCTCTCCCTGTCTGTCTGCCTGTCTGTCTCTCTCTCTCTCTCTCTCTCTCTCTCTCTCTCTCTCCGTCTCTCTCTCTCTCTCCGTCTCTCTCTCTCTCTCTCTTTCTCTCTCCTCCACAATCTGCCTCCTGGTCCCTTCTCTCTCTCTCTCTCTCCCCTGTCTCTACTCTTCAGCATCCCTCCCCCGAGCTCTCTCCTCTCTGCACTCTCTCACTTGGTCGTATCGCCCTCTCCTCCTTCTCCTCTCCTCCTCTCTCCATTCTCCAGCACTCTTCACATATCACTCCTCCCTGCACTACCGATGCCTCTACTCTCCACCTCCCTCCTGCCTCTCATTTTCCTCCTACTCTGCCTCTACTCTACTCCACCCTCTTGCCTCTCACCTGTCTCTCCTCCCTCTATCTCCCCCCTCTCTCTCTCTACCTCTAACACTCTCCCAATCCTACTCCAAACACCCCTGCCCCTACAAAGCTACCTTCAATCGCTCAATCACTCACTCACACACAAACAACAAAATCAGTACCACCCTCTGTGCGAAACCAGAAGGCACTCTCACAACTACTCCCTGGGGATATTCAGTTCAGGTGGCCAGGGAAGGCCTATCACTTTTGGATCCCCGACCCTGGGGGTGAACTAGTGAGGGAGCATCACCTGGGTGGAGGGTCCTTGGGGATTGGTGAGAGGGGGCCTGAAGGTGAGACATGGTATTCCTCTTCACTACACTGATTTATCAGAATCTCCCTCAGTCTTTATAGGATAGTCAGGCCTTTCCAGCTTTTCCCTGTAATCTTACTTAAAGTACTGAGACGAGGAAGAGACAACTAAGTGCAATGCACACTTCCTATTGGAAACACCACTATAGTACGGGGACAAAGAAGAGGGAGCCTGAACACTACAGAGCTGAAGGTCAGGCATGTCCCAGTAATTAGCTTATAAGTACACCTGAACACCCTTGATGGGTTACAGGTGTATAAAAAGAGAAAGGAAAGCATTAGGGATGAAAGAGCAGCAGGAAGGCCTGGCCAAACTGCGAGAAGCCAGGGGAGAACGAGACGCTGAGACGCTGAAGAACTGTAGAGCCCAGCAGAGTGTCATTGTGTGGTGAGGGAGCTGTATCTCCAGGGAGGCAGGAGAAGGGAGCCATGGAAAGTGGTGGTCCCTTCCCTACGGCCAAGAAATGCTTGTTTCCCTGATTGGAAGTGTCATTTTGGGGGTGGATGAAGGGCAGATGGTGAGACCCTGACATCAAGTCCCAGATATCATCGTAATGAGGAAACAGAGCAGAAGTATGCTGCGGCTGGTGAGTTTCAAAGAAGTGCGAGAAACCCGGTGCGCGTATGAGAAAGACTGTGTTACATTGTATCAGAGTGGTTGTGTGCAATCAGCACGTTCTCGAAAGCCTCGGATTGAAGCAGAAGAGCGAACTAAAAGTAACCAAGTGTTTGAAAGGGTTTTTTGTAGAAACTATATATCAGAGTGGTCACGTTGGGGCGGTACGTGTTCAAAAGTCTCTGATTAAACAAGAACTTTGGGAAAGGAACACAAATTGGAACACTGTTACTAAGTGAATGAAAGCTGTGGATAGGCAGCCGAGTGGAGCCAGTGAAGTGTGTGCAAATGCCTAACGGGCAAAAGCAAGCTGAACAAAAGTGTAGGCTATAAATAAAAGCCAACATTTTGGAAAAGAGAGCCAACCTGAAACAAGATAAAACTGAAGAGTGTGGAACATTGGTTTTGTGAAACTTTGCTTGAAGCTTGGGGAAGGGAACCAGGAGTTCTTTTGGAACATTAATTTTGTGATGCTGTGCTTGAAGCTTGGGGAAGGGAAACCTGAGCTCTTTTGGAACATTGTGTTGGTGAACCAGTACTTTAAGCTTGGGGAAGGGAACCGTATGTTCTTAAGGAACATTTGAAACCTAAAATTGTTGGAACTGTATCCTGAACTTGCAAAGGGAGCTAGATGCTGCCCCAGACTTTCTTTTAAACACTATTTAAGTTAAAATAACCGTACACTACATTTCTGTATCAGACGTGAGGGCAAGCATAGGTTTTGACACAGACAGACTCTTGATTTGGACTTATGGACATAGACTTTCCTTAGTTTCTTTAGGTAGGGCAATTCTCACCATAGCTGTAGGGCAAAATAGGCATTACACCCATCCTAACACTTCATAAAGATTTAATTGTTGAATTCAAACTCTGTTGTCTGTGTCATCTCTTGATACCATGCCTGTCTCACACTTTGCAGTCCCAACACCTTACCGTCACTTTCTGAAAACACTCCAAAGTCTCTTTCAAGTCCACCTCCACCTTGTACACCATCCTCTCTTGTCGCCTGGTCTTCTTCCAGCTCCTCTGACCTAAACCAAACACCTTCCATTGCAGACGGATACCACTGGCTTTAGAAGTTTTTCTCTTCCCCCCATTTGGCATCCATGTACAGTGCTTCCCTAGGCCATTCCCATTCTTTCTAGCCCAAACTTCTCCATTCCTCTCCCCTTTTGTCCCGGGTCTTCCCCTGACAGTGTTCTTAAAAGGCCTTTAGTCTCCAGCAAACATCTTTGACATGGAGTCCATGCAGTAAATGTGGTTGTTTGTTCTCTGATCCCCTTCATGATTAAGTCATTTCTTGTCCACAATGTTTTTGGGGAGTTTTTTCTGGTCTCCTCTAAATCTAGGTAGCTCCCTGCTGGGTCCAACTCTACCAACACTGTCCCACCTCTCCCCCAAAGCCAGTCTTGGGTTTGTGGGGTAGAGACTGGCCTCAATATCAAGTGATGCACAAAATATAATTCATGGCATTAGGTGCCCTTGGAGCATCTATAATGTAGGGTTAACGAAGAGAAAAGCTGAAGTACCTTGGACGGAGCATAAATCCAATGTACATACAGGTAATGACAAGTCACCAGTTGCAGCACACTTTATTTTATGTTATGTTATGTTCTGAGAATTTCTTAAGTACACTGCCACCAAAAGGTATCATGGAGCTAGAGAGGCCAGGCACACAGCCATAAACGAGAGCCCCCCTACGTCTAAAACAGATATGTTTTTACAGCCTTTCTAAAGGCTAGATGGTTGGATAGATTTTTTATGGCCGGCAGGAGCTCGTTCCATAGCTGAGCTGCTGCTATGAAAAAGACTTGTCCCCCAATTCGCACACACAGAGCAAATCGGCTGAGGAAGAACGCAGGCAAGGCTTAGGATAATAGCGGGTAAACTTTGTGCGAAGATATTCCGCATCCTGATCATGCAGCGCCCAATGGACGATGCATAACGTCTTGAAACTGATGTGCTGGGCCACCGGGAGCCAACGCAGGGCCCGCAGCACCTGTGAAATATGGGCTCCATAGGGCGTACCTGTAGCAACGCGAGCTGCTAGGTTTTGAAAACATTGCAGTTGCAGGACCAGCCCATTTCGGCTGCGACAGGTAAAGGGAGTTGCAATAGTCCAGCTGGCTAAGCACCATTGCTGCCACCACAGGTGGACGAAGAGGGGCCAGAATAATAAGAAGCACTTTTTTCAGTATCTTAAGCAAAAAATGGCCAGCTTGTCAGACAGTTGCTACTTGGGCATCCATGGACAGGGATGGAGACAGGACTACGCCCACGTGTTTCACCTTTATCGCCAGAGGTGGAAGGGGGCCAAGAGAGGAGGGCCAGAAGGAGGACACCCAAAGTGAAGGATCCCACCCCAAGAACATCTGTCTTGTCTCCATTGAGTTTTAGCCAATTGTGGTTCATCCAGGCCCCCACAGCTGCCAGGCACCTCTGAAGGCACGACGACACCGCAGCCTGATCAAGATCTAAACGGATCAGGATCTGGGTGTTGTCAGCATAACAGTAGCACCTGAAAAAGCATCCGCCCTGTCGGTCACCAGTGAAACTGGACTTGGATTGACACCGGAGACAGTTACTGTTCATTGTTGTTTGAAATTATTGTTTGACATGTTCCTGTATAAGTCTGCAGACTTGTTTATTGATACTGAAGTTGGCACCAGAAAGAGGTGCAGTGTTTGCAAATATAACAAAATGCCAATAAACAAATTTTAAAATAAATAACAGTAGCACCTGACGCCGAAGGAGCAGATGAGACACAAAAGTGCCCAGATGTAAATATTAAATAGAATCGGAGACAGGCAGGGGCCCTGCGGCACCCCGCAACTGAGAAAGCAGAAAAGCATAGAAAAGGGGGCATAGAGAGAGCCTGTGTGTTCCACCAGGAACGAGGAGAACCAGGCCAGCACTTGCCAAGATGTACCGATCTGAGCAAGGTGGGACAGCAGGATGGGGTGGTCGACAGTGTCGAACGCCGCTGAAAGATCTAACAAAATCAGGGCACCCACCCCTCCTGCGTCCACCAGCCTAGCCATGTCGTCCTGGACAGAGACCAGGACACTCTCGGTGCCCCTGCCAGGCCTGAAGACAGACTGGGCATGGTCCTAGAGGTGAGAGGATTCAAGGAACGTAGAGAGTAAAGGTGACACCAGAGACTCCAGAAGCTTTGTGAGAAAAGGGAGAAGAGAAATGAGGCGAAAATTAGACAGAATAGATGGGTCCAGTGACGGCTTCTTCAAGAGAGGAATTACCATAGCAAGCCACCACTTCCCCACCTGATTTAGAAGAACTTCGTTGGGTCCAAGATAAAATAAAATATTTGGGTATAAGACAAACTGAACCTATGGGTAAGGCTTCCAATCTCACTATACGGCAGGCTGTCCCTTCTAAAAATGATTGTAGTTCCCAAATTATTATACTACTTCACAAATATTCCGGCTTGGCCAGGCCACGCATTTTTTGATAAGCTGTGATCGCTGGCTGTGGAATTTACCTGGGGCACTGGAACACTGCGGATGAGATGGGAGGCCATGACCAGGCCATTTGAGCAAGGGGGATTGCAAGTCCTGTACTTTGAATTGTATTATGAAGTGGCACAGGCACAGTACGCTGGATACTAGTACTCCCCACATGATCGTCCCCTACACACATCCTTAGAGGAATACAGTGTGTCCCATTCAGTCTGCGCACAATAGTGCTGGCTAACCAGCACACAGACACATGCACGTTTGATCCGGTCCGAGCGACAGTGAATTCCTGGGCCAGTATGTGTAAGAGGTTATTCGTCACTGAACCATATGCAGGGGCAATCCCACTTGGGAACTGCCCAGGTCTCCCCCAACATACAACAAGGCCATTCAGAGGGGATGGGATCCCGACGACACACTGACATTGCACAACCTCTTCCCGGAGGGCTCATTTGTCACACACGCTGACTTCTCTGAAAAACTGGGTACTGGCTCCATTAAAACACTTCAATATTATAGGATAAGAGCAGCAGCCAGGTGGCTCTGGCCATCGTTCCCGAACAAACACGAGGAGTCCGAGGTGCTGGGCATGGTAGTATCAGGCGGGAACCCTAGAAGGCTAGTTTCTACATTGTACAGGAAATGCCAAGAAGCTCAGAATCAACCCAGAAAGCAAAAGAGAGCTGGGGGGGGCAGATCTGGGAGGCCGTTAGATGACACCCAGTGGATCCGGTGGTTTTGCATGACCAAGGAGGTATCCCTCAATGCTAGGCACAGACTCATACAATTAAGATACTCAACAGACTGCACTACACCCCCGCAAAAATGGCTAGGTTTGTCCCTGCGGCGCACGGTGGCTGCATCAAGTGCAGTGCAGGATTTGCTGATGCATACCACATGTACTGGGGCTGCCCGAGTGAAGCCCAATTTTGGCAGGAGGTTGCCGATAGTCTGCATGAATGTACGGGTATCTCCCCTGGTCTGTTACTTCCGAAATACTTATTTGGAGATATAGGTAAGGTAACAGTCGAATTGAGACGCCTGTTTAACCTTGGGTGCTTGTTGGCTAAAAAATGCATACTACTTAAATGGAAGTCTAGGACTGCTCCGGACATCAAAATGTGGGTTAACGAAATGACGTATGCCAACGAATGTGAGGAGACCGATGTGTCACTTGTACGAAGCTGCAGGCCCAAGGACATCTGAAAACCTTTCAGAGAATACTTAACTGAACGCAAAACTGTTTAATGTCTATTATGCATAACTAATTAAAATAGGATTTGCTGAATGTACAATATCTACATACTTGGGCTCTAAAAATCCTGGACCGATGTAAACGCTGTAATTCTGTTGAAGATTGTATTTGAGGATGTATGCTTTACACTGCACCTAAATAAAGTTTAAATAAAATAAAAAATAACTGAAATAAAGAAAATACTTTTAGTTCTTATCGTTTCACAGAGCTTCTGGGTATAAATCTCTTGGCTTTTCTTAAGAAAAGAGTGTGCTGTCTTTGGGCTCTGTCTTGAGGAATCTTAGAGACGCGACTCTCCCCAGATTGTGTACTTGTCAGCATGTCACAGGCTGTACTATTGGTTCTCTTTTGGGGCGTTGGCATACCTCACGCTTATCAGGCAATGTACTTCAGTGGTCAGCATACCACACTCTTGATTCTCTCTTTACAATCTCTTTAGGGCACCTCACACTTGTTCAGGAGTGTCAAGACCACAACTCCCATTAGGCAATGTATTTGGATTAAGAGTGCAGCACACATTGTGCTTTTAGTTCTCTTAATGGACTTGAAGTCCTTCATGCTGGTTTGTTAGGGTCAGGACCACATCTCATATGAAACAGCACACTCGGCTTATCAGATTACCACTGTAAGGAATGCATGGTATCAAACAGTAAAACAGACACAAGTGATCACAGTTCAAAGGTGTTAATTGAAAAACTTCAATTGGGTTTGAAATACGCCTATCTAATCCTAAATCTAACGATGGGAGCAAGCAACAAATATCAAATAATAATAACACAGTTCTAGCCGAGTCAGTCAAAATAAAAGGGCTTATACTAATAAACCTATTGCCAATCCTTACTTCTAAATACAAACAGTGTGGGATACAATGTTATACAAAAGAAAAGTGTTCAAGAAATGATATGTCAGGATATTCAAGCCGTTGGCTTTGCTTCCCCAAGTTTTCAGCACGGGCCAAGGCGGCACACCCGAGTTTAGCACACTCTCTGGCTTCTCTAGTATGAGGATGCAGTTCGAGACGTCAACATCAGGGCCTTCTGTTTCAAAGTATCTTTGTCATTCAAAGTCTCTTATTCCAGAGGGCCTGGTGCAACATGACAAAACATTAAAGTTCCTTTGTTCTCGGGATTTTCATTTTGACAACTTCTCGGGTGATTAACTCTACATCCCGGGTCCCCTCCACCGGGCTCAGATCCACTTAACACAAAACCTTCAATTGGTCTCCCTCTGCCGAGCTAGGACCAAATTTATGTTCTTTTCCAAACTTTCTCTACTTCATTGAAATTGAAGACTTTCGATTGTGTATGGGATTTTGCTTGAGCCGTCACAGGACCACTTCAATTCACATTTATTAATTCTCTTTCAATTGATCTCCCCCTGCGGGTTTGGACCAAATATATCTACTTTCACCATTTCACAGTTGGATACCTTACAGAGACCTTTAATTAAGCACACATGCCGGACAACTCGGTCAAAAGTATTATAGCTTGCCTTAAAGTTCAATCACTCATCAGAAGTTCATCTTCGCTTGCGTCTCTTATTACAAGCGTTTTAACAATGTTCATTCCAGGGCTCGCCATATAATGTTGATGCTTGCAACCTTGGCGTCAACACAGACCGTTCTTGTATCGGTCTCCCCAACTCACCGGCTGTGTTGATTTCACTGAAGCAGTTTTGTTCTTGGAGCCAAGCTAGGTACCACAGCAGCTGGTGATTCGCCCCACCTTGATTATTGATGTGGGAGGGCCCCGAGTATCTCTAACACACAATGCAGGATTCTTCAGCCTGGTTTCCCTGGTTTTACGCTTTCTACTCTCAAGGTCTATGGAACGTAACGGTACCTTGTGGAAAAGTTCAAGGGAATTTCCCTCCTTGTGATCCCCTTTGGTTTTGACGTCTTTCCTCTCTTGCACAGCTGCCATCTCGAAACTGCTCTTTCCTCGTGTGCTCTGCCTCACTTAGAGTGTGCTCTTGTGCTCAGCCTTTTATCCATGTGGGGAAGTGTAATGGAAGTCAGGTGTGTGTGTGTGATGGTTAGTAATTGCCTTACTTCACCTGACCATTATATTGGGACACGTCAGGTATACTTCTCGGGTGTTAGTCTGTTTTCTCTCATAGGGGCTGCCCGTGAGAAAGTGTTTGTGTTGTAAAAGGGGGTGGAGGGATAGAGTTCCTAAATATACTACCTAGTAGGATGGGGTAAAGGTGTTACAAGGAAGGGGATACTGCATCTCACCATCTGGTGTCCCACTCCCACTCCCACTCCCCGAAGACCCCTCACCCTAGTGATCCTCTCGCACTGGCCCACCCCCAGAAACTGGATCCAAAAGCGATTGCTGTGTCCTGGCCACCTGGATGACAGATCCCTGGGGACTAGTGGGTGAGGCACCTTCTGGTTTCTCACACCACACACTGTACATTGTCTTGTCCTGGGACTCCTCATCCCACCTGATGCTTGTTGTCAAGTGTCAGAACCACAACTTCCATGAGGAAGTTCACTTTCCTGGTTAACATAATATACAGAGTCCTTTAGGTTCTCTTGGGACTTCACAGCTTACCTCCCACTCACTGGGCAGTGCCAGAACCACATCTCCCATTAGGCAATTTACTTTCCTGGTCAGTACTCCACAAGCTGTGGGGATTATCTTGGTACTTCTTGGTGTATCTAGCACTTGTTAGGCAGTGACAGAACCACAACTCCAATCAGGCAGTTACCTTTCTTGGCAGTGGATCAGGCCAGAATGTGAAGCATGGCTGGTTAATTCTTCCTCTCTGGAGCCTGTGCTTTGTGGACCCTTTTAGGGATAGTCTTGAGGTATTTGTTTTTCTTTTGCTCGCAGGTTCACTGTTGGACTTCCCACCTCCAACCTGCATTTAGCCTGTTCCTTCACCCTCCACTTCCAGAGATTCTATTCAGTGACTGCCTGTTTACACAGTGTCGTATAACCAAATTGGATCCACAAAGAAGCTGAACCCAACCCTCAGGTTGGGACAGATTGTATTTAACATACACATGTTCTTTAAACTTGAATGTGTCAGGATAGTGTCTAGTCAAAGGTTCCAACACTGTCAGGGTTTGTTTAAAGTTCATAAGGCTCAGGGTACTTCCCCATCACTTACAAAGTCTCTGTACGTCATTCTGATTGTCCCCAGTTGCCATTTACTGTTTGACTATGACCAGCTCCACTGGGTCTGGTAGGTGTGGACACATTGGTGGGTCTCCACTACAAGATGGTGGTAGTAGTCGACCTTTCCTGCAAACAGAGACAGAACCAACTGGGTTATTCTTCATCAGACTTCATAGATGGGCTTTGCTGTTTCACTTGAACTGCCACTGTGTGCTGCCTGCTGCGAGTCTATGAACTACAGATACCAGCATAACCTGAGGGTGCCTGCAGGGCGGAGAGCCCTCAATTATAAAAAAAAAAAGCCATGCCTGCGGCTGAGCTGAAGCAGAGAACTGTAGCGGAGAGTTGCTGGAAACTGACAGTGGAGTGCTTGTACTGGGAGTCAGAACCGGTGCCACACCAGGAGTGTCAAAACCCTCCCACACCAGCGGAGCGGTGCAGTATGTGAACCATGTACTACAGTTAGACAGTTAGAGGCAGTTGGAGGTGCGCTGTGGATACTCCTGGAGACCGAAAAGGTTTCAACACCAGAACCGCCCACCCACCCCTGTGGAGCAGAAAAACAGTGTCATTGCGCTGTCAGTAATCGCACATCACCTTGACTTTTACTTTATTGTATTTGCTGGTAGTATTCAGTGCTCATTCTTCGCTTGGATTCTAAGAATATCTTGTATTCGTATTGTGCATAAAAACGAGGAATTACAAATTAAGAAGTAACCCCATAACTGACGAAGAGGGTTTTGGAGTTGAGAAGTTCTGTCAAAGATAAATGAATCGTTGACACGGGGGTGGGGGGGTGGGCAGGAGGTCAACGGGAATGAGATGAAATCGTGGACAGAACTTGTTTATTTCCAACATTAATGCAATCCAGAGACCGTGGCTTAGCTAGTGCATCTATGTTACCGCAACTGTCTGGAGCATGCAATCTGAGTGCATCATGCCTAACTGCAGCTGAGCAGATGGCAACACTCCTGCAAATTAGAGAGGTTGAAGTGTTGACTTTGGGGAGAGGAATGATAGCTAATAGCCTCATAGAGTGGGCTGGCAACCCTAACAGGCTATCTGGTGATGGTGTGGGGGCTAAGGTGGTCTGTAATCATCTGGCTGCTAAAAGCCCCTCTGAGGTCTAAGGCTAACATTGCACCCCTATCCTCTGCAAACCCCATTGTTAACTTCGAAAGTGCATGTAGCACATTCGGATGCTTTACCTATACAGCTATCCCAAGAGGACAGTGAAACTGTTTCCAATGCCTTCATTGTCTGTCTCACTAATTACTGTGTGGGAGATTACAATGTACTTATTCTCACACCAAAATGGTAGAGGTGGTGTGGGGATAGTGTTTCAAGAAGAGAGAGGAGCTGCTTCTCCTGTACTAAATGGTCACCTATTAAACACTGCTGTGGAAGGAGAAGAGGTAGTACCCCACCTCTATAATGGTGGAGGCTGTGTGGGGACTCCGTTTGTAGGGAGCACTCCAACGACTATCCTTACCTCATCGTCATTTGAAATGGCCTTTGGGAGTGGCTTGGCTGAAGGAGCCTGACTGAATAGAACAAGTGAGGTCTCCCTTTACTCCTATTCAAACACCTTATCAAAATACGAGTTATACTAACATGCAAGATGTTGTTTTGAGTGGGGAAGTGTTGCAAATAATTGGCACTAAGAAAACAATGCCTGAGTATTTTAAGACTCAGGGGCCATCCACCAGTACTGACCTCAGGCCTCCGCCAATTGCTAGGATGGGGAAAGGAGTAGTGACTTCACATAAGAACATTGTTAGTGACGAGAGTCTCCTTGAATTAGACTTATAGACTGATCAAAACTCAAATGAGGAAATGGCGACAATCAGACAGGAGGGTTTGAATGCCACGATTGACATTGAGGATCTCTTTTCTTTTTGAACGGAGCATCCACATAGTTCGATCAGTCTTCCTATGGAGGATTCAGTGGCTAGTCCAATAGGGCCACAGCAGTATTTGCACCATACACTTAGAGAATTTGATAACCAGATTAGGCTAACCCACCCAGAGATATCGGCTTTGAATATGGTTTGAGTTCTTTTTTTGGACTTGTATGAAAATATTAATTTTGAACTAACCACGCACACTATTCAACTTAGTGATGTCATGGTCAATCTGGAAATGGTGCATAACTCAGTGACTGACCTTTCAGGTGCAGTGGGGGCTTTGGGTAAATCTGTAGGCATCACAGCTCCCCCACAAAACTTGAATCAAGACCAAATTGAGCATTCCACCAGTATAAGGTAACAAATAGATGGCCCTTCTACCAGGAAACCTCGCTGGGCTGGTAAGAAAGAAATAAAAGCACGCAGAACTAATTCGAGGACATTTCTGCGTACCCTTCATTTGACGGAAGAAGCTGCTGCTTCTGCACAAGAGGTGACCGTGCAGGGCAATGTTTCGGAGCAAGTGGATGGCAATGAAATTGTTGACTTGGATTTTGTAGAAGTTCAGCACAAGTTGATAGATTCTACTACTGTGATCCAATCTCTCCCTATGGAGCCTTCGGTTGTTATTAACACTACGACTCCCTCTTTAGAAGAAATTGTCAATACACCTGCTGCAGTGAAGAACCTGTGTATCAAATTAAAGAAGACATGGACACAATGTGTGATGCCTAATGATAATCAAGTGAATGGCGGTATTAGAAGTTACCCCATATTTATTTCTGGTTGCACAAAAACATTGTCAACAGGATCGGAACTAGTAAGTGATGTTGAGACTCTGTGGGTTATACAGTGCCATGCTCATGTGTTTAATTCCATTCTCTTCCACCAAACTCTGAAACTCTTTAGAGATGAACTGGGGACAATTGTCACTAACTAAGGATGCGAGCCACCCTTCTCACCAAAAAATACCTTCTAGAGATCTGATAGTATTTCTCGATGTGATATCTCTGATTACCCCAAAATCTGGCCATTTAGTAAGTAAGTCTATGACCACAATAACCTATGAGTCCTTGGCACAGTGAAAATGTAACGGTCCTAGCAAATCTATAGCAATGGTGTCCCAGGGTATTCTGGGAGTGTGATGTACAATCATGGGGGCAATCCTCATCTCCAACACTTTGTCACTATTTCTACATTCTTCACATACCTTGATCCTCGCCTCAGTTTTTTCGACAGTGGACACCAGAGGATAGGCACTTACCCTGTCATTGCCACCAACATCTGTGTCCTTCATGCTTCACTCAGGAGGGTGTACAGTTGAGTGTTCCTCTACGCGAGTTTAACAAACCACTGCTTCCTTCTTCTGCAGCCCAGGCAGCAGTGTTCCACATCACCAATTTGAAGTATCACAACACCAGGGCTGAGGTGAGTGAGCAATCTTTATTAGTTTCTATATATAGCCTCCTTCATCTCTGAACAGCTTTCAACTGACTCAAGTTTCCTAACATAACATTCCACAGCATCATAGAATTTTCTGGTGACACAAACTACTGAAAGTTTCCACTAATGGCAAACATGTAACTATATACATAATAAGATCTTAGACTATGTACTGTGAGATACCCGATTGTGTTTCCCTGTCTAGTCCCCGGGATCTGTCATCCAGGTGGCCAGGACAAGGCCATCGCTTTTGGATCCAGTTCCTGGATGTGGACCAGTGCGGGAGGATCACCTGGATGTGGGGGGGGGTCCTTCGGGTCCTTGGGGGTGGGCGTGGGACACTGGAGGGTGAGGCGCGGTATCCCCTTTCTTTAAACACCCTTTCCCCATCCTACCATGTAGGATATTCCAAAACAATGACCCTCCCCTTTTCTGACACTTTTGCACAACACGAAAGACAACGGACTAACACCAGAGTCATTTACCTGACATCTCCCAATGCAAGGGTCAGACAAAGTCAGGCAATTGATCAGAATCACACACACCTGACGGCCCTTAACCTTCCCCACAGGGATAAAAGGTGGCGCACGACAGCACACTATGAGCAAGGCAGACCGCACGACATGAGAGCTAATTCAGCACAGCAGTTCAAGAGAAGCAGAAAGACGGGCCAAGTTGAGAGGATACCAAGGGGAGAAGTGACCTTGCCCTTATCGACAGAGACCGTTGAAATCTGAAGAGAAGGAATTGTAAGACCGTGAACAATAGCCAGCATGTGTTGCAGCAGATGTCAACGGTACCCGGGTGCCTCCTCCGCTGACAGCCAAGCCGAGGAGAGATGCATGGCCCAATGGTACCGACCTTGACTCTACAGACAAGAAAGCAAAGCAGTTCATCACAGCTGGTGAGTCGAGGGGAGAGACGATAAAGAAACCAAACTGTGTTGAACGAAAGTAGCAAACGGCTAATTTAACTTTGAATGAACAAAGAACTATTGATACAAGGAAAGGGGGGGGTGCTGCTGCACAATTTGCCAAGGTGGCAGATCGTGTCTCAGCTCTGCATTGAGTGGGGGACCCGTGTCCATTTTCAATCTGTAAGAGTGAACTTATGAGACTGGGGATTTAGGACTGGTGAGACGTAGGGTGTGCGCACGTCTGGTGAAAGTCCTGCGAGGTTTGGCACACCGGAAGTTGTGATCCATCCCGTTTAACAAGTGCTCCATGTCCACACTAGTCGGGGAGCTGGGCCATGTCAAAGCTCCACCCAGCCACACTCCGAGACGCTACTGTGAGGAGCAATTGCAGACCTGCAAGGGAGTACCGTGGGCGAGAACTGGATGCAGCACAGCGAATCCAGTGGGAGTTATTGTTTTCCCCTGACCCATGACTCCTAGCGATTCTGGAGGACTAAAGTAAGTGAGTGTTACGCTCACCTGGCTCCCACAGGGGCGTCGATCGGACCCGGACAGCTGCAACCTCCTCCAATGTGAAACATAGTGCAGAGATGACAGACTGGACTGGACCCCCTAATCTCGTTTGCTTGACCCGTAGAAGTATTCTCCTGTAAGTGGAGAAAGGGATTTAGCCACCTGTGGATTTTTGTATTGGCACCCGCTGTTCTCCCCACTAATCACCACCGATATTCACTTTCAGTAAGCTCACCTTATGTTTGTAAATGATGAGCTCTCCATCCTGCGTGGAATGCAGGGGCACGTAGATACCAGTTACTTCACTGGTTTGAAGGCGTTGGAAGAGTTCCGGATGAATATTGACTCTGAGGTTCCAGGCAAGAACCTGTAAGTATAAAGTTCAAAGAGTTCAATATGTCCGATGTTCACTCTTGTACCTTCCTTTCTTGTGTTGCAGCTGGGTCCAAGGGAAGATTGTCTTGTGGCAGCTGATGGTGTTCAGGTAAGAGTCTGTATTACCCAACACTGTCCGGCAAAAGATGCGTGTGTTTAAATTGCTGGTTTCACTCTCCTTACAGGTGCGGCGTAAGAAGTTGCGGTTTGTTATGGAATAATGCCTCCGGTTGTTAATCAGGTAAGTCTATGGTGGAGAGGTTGTATTTGTTGGCTCTCTCGGCTCACCTTATGTTTCTTTCGTCCCCTAGATGGTGGAATGCGGCGGAGAAAATGATGGAGGCTGCGCCGGATCGAAAAATGCTGTGAGGACTGGTGAGTATGGCGCGGCGCTGCAGCTGGCGATGCGACGCATGTTGAATAATGTCCTTTTCAAGTTCGAAGACGTGATGGATCCAGAATTCAGGTAAGGATTGAAATAATATGTTTTCTAACCTTTCCTTCTTCTTTCTTCTATTGCTAGGAGCTCTGGATTCGAGACAGGCGTGGCTGAAGACTGGATGCTGACTGCAGGCACGGTGAGCGTTACGCTGCTGTATGCAGAATAACGCGAAGCATGTGCTGCTGTTCAGGCATGGTTTAAATAGCCTCCAAAGTAGTTCCAGGTAAGAAGTCCCTAGAACCACACCCGAGTAAAAAATAGTCCCTGCAGTAAAATAGTCCCATCCAGGCCTCACGTTGGCTTGGATTCATTTGCAGCATGGTCTGCACGAAGTAAGTAAAGTCTATGAGCCTGGCGCCTATGGCGTCAGAACTGATTTCTATTATGAGCCTGGCGCCTAAGGCGTCAGGACTGAACCCAGACAGCCCCCAGCCGGGGCTGCTGAGGTTTTATTAAATATCTGGATGCCTGCTCCCGGGGCTGATGGGCTTGATCCAGATGCCCGGGGGAAGGCATCAAGACAGCACTCCCCGCAAGGCCCCTCCTAAAGTTGCTCTTCCCCTTGGTCCTGGTTTGTCTGGGAAGTTCCAATGGAATTTCTTCACCAAGCGAGGCGCATGAACGTGGTCACTAGGTTCCCATGACCTTTCTTGTGGTCCGTAACCCTTCCAGTCGATTAAATAAAAAAGTCTTGATTTAACCATCTTAGAGTCCAGGATATTCTTTACCTCGAATTCAGGTTCTCCATCTATTAGGATGGGGTCAGGTGGTTTGGTTAATCTTGTCCCAGGTTGAACTGGTTTTAGAAGTGAAACATGAAAGACAGGATAAATCCGCATATTAGAGGGTAATTCCAATTTGACGGCCACCGGGTTGATAATGGCCTTAATGGTGTAAGGTCCCAAATATCTAGGATTGAAAGTTTGAGTTTCCTTTAGAGGTATGTGTTTTGTAGCCAGCCAAACTTAATCTCCAATCTGGTATTGTGGAGTTTCACTTCTATGTCGATCAGCATTTTTCTTGTATTTCTCCTTTGCTTGTTTCAAGTGTTCAATTGCTTCCTTAAAGGCTTGTGTAATAGTAGAGTGCAGATGAGTCACTGCAGGCATTTCTAAGTGTTGAGGCGAATCGAGTTCTGAGGTTCGAGGATGATGTCCATATATGGTATAAAAGGGGCTTTGTCCGGTTCCTGAATGTACGGAGTTATTGTATGCGTATTCAGAAATCCATAAAATATCTTTCCAATTGCTTTCGGTTTGGTGTAGCATACAACGTAGGTATTGTTCAAGAGTATGGTTGGTCCTCTCCGTCTGACCATCAGTTTGGGAGTGGTGACTGGTTGATAGCCTTAAGTTGATTTGCACCAATTGACAGCATTTCTTCCAAAATTGCAAAATGAATTGACTACCTCGGTCAGAGGGCAATACGGAAGGAAATCCATGGATTCGAACAATGTTTTCGAGAAATTACTTGGCCAAAAATCGAAGTGGAAGGTAATCCTTTTAAAGGAATAAAGTGGGCCACTTTGGAAAAAAGATCCACAATGACTAGAATGGTGTTAAATCCATTACACGGAGGTAGATCTGTAATGAAGTCTAAAGACAAGGTGTGCCATGGTGTAGGTGGAATATCCAAAGAGTGTAAAAGGCCAGCTGGTTTTTTCTTCTGACTTTTGGGCGCAGATACCAAAAGACAGCACAAATGACTTCACGTCCTTTCGCCAGGTGGGCCACCAGAATTGTCTTTTAATTTTAGCTTCAGTTTTTGCGATACCTGGGTGTCCTTCCATGATAATTGGAGATGACTAGTTCTTGTAGTTCCTTGTGTGGTAGAAATAGACATCCTTGATAGTAAGGCAGGTCATTGATGACCGAATAATCTTGGCCTTTCTTTACCCAGTCCTGCAGGGCTGCTGGATCGAAAAGTTGTTGGATTTTTTAAATGAATGTCTTCTAGAGTCTGTAGAGTAGTTATGCCAAGAATTCTTTGTTCTGAAAATATAGGCACCGGTTCCGGGTTCGATTATACTTCTCCCATCCCTATTCGGGATAGGGCATCTGCCCTGCCGTTTTTGCAACCTGGTCGATAAGTGATCACGAAATCGAATTCGGCAAAGAATAATGCCCACCGAAGTTGACACAATGATTTGGCCTTGGCTGTTTTCAAATACTGCAGATTCCTGTGATCGATGATTACAGTGATGGTATGCCTGGCACCGAGAAGATAATGCCGCCAAGCCTTGAAGGCGGACTTGATGGCTAATAACTCCTTATCAGTAACCGCATAATTTAATTCGGGTGCTGAGAACTTTCTTGACCAGAATGCTACTGGATGAAGTTGACCGGTTTCGGGATCCTTCTGGGACAGGACAGCTCCCATGGCTAAACTGGATGCATTGGTTTCAACTATGTATGGAAGCTCAGGGCGTGGATGCTTTAAGACAGGTGCAGACGTGAATTTCGATTTTAGCTCTTGGAATGCTCTTTCAGCCTCTTCAGTCCACAAAAAACTTTTGTTTTTTCACAAAAGTGCTGTGATGGGGTGTACAATATGTGAGAATTCAGGAATAAATCTACGATAGAAATTAGCAAATCCAAGCATGCTTTGTACCCCTTTAACAGAACTGGGTGATGGCCACTTGAGGATTGCGTCCACCTTTCGAGAGTCCATTCGAACTCCTTTTGGAGTCAGGATAAATCCCAGGAATTCAACTTCTGTAGAATAAAAAACACATTTCTCCAATTTTGCGTATAATTTGTGCTGGCATAGTTTCTCTAGGACTGCACGAACGTGCTTCACATGGTTTGATTCTGAGGACGAGTACACTAGAATTTCGTCTATGTATACGACAACACAGACGTCAATGAGTTCACGAAGGACATCGTTCATAAAATACTGGAAGGCTGCTGGTGCATTGCACAACCCGAAGGGCATCACCTGGTATTCGAATTACCCATACTTGGTGAGAAAGGCAGTCTTCCATTCATCGCCTTTCATTACACGTACCAGATGATATGCCCCTAGGAGGTCTAACTTAGTGTAGATACAAGCATCCTTTACTTGGTCTAGTAATTCAGGGATCAGAGGCAATGGGTATCGGTTTTTTACCATAATCTGATTTAATGCGCGGTAGTCTGTGCACGTTCTAAGGTCACCTTCCTTTTTAGGCACGAAGAATAGAGCGGAGGATGCAGGAGATTTGGATGGACAAATGAAGCCATTAGCAAGGTATTGGTTCGGATATTGTCGTAGGTGAAGATTTTCGGGTTCCGTAAGGGCATAGATTCTACTGCATGGAGGTTGTGCACCGGGTACTAGGTCAATTTGACAATCGTATGATCTGTGAGGTGGTAAGGTATTTGCCTGTTCTTTTTAAAAACATCCTGAAATTCTTGATATTCCTGAGGTAACTGCACAACTGGATTAGTAACAGAGGCCAGGCTTTTGTTCAAGGTTTTTTCTGGGTAACAGGTGTGTGCACAATATGGGAAGGTCACTCTCTTTTCTCGCCAATCAATACAAGGATTATGTGTTTCCAACCATGGCATTCCCAGAATTATTTGGAATTGCGGGGCCTTGATTAAATCAAACACAATAGTTTCCTGATGCCCATCTTGACCCAACAGTGTCAGCTCAGTAGTGGAATGAGTTACAAGCCCGGAAGCAATTTCAGTTCCATCGACTGTGGTGATGACATCCGAAGCGGTCTTTTTGCAAAGGGGTAGATCCATCCTTGAGGCCAATTCGTGGTCCATGTAGTTTCCTACGGCCCCGCTATCAATGTATGCCCTTACTGCGTGCATACTTGATGGCTGCCTTGGATCATTTAGGACCATTGGTATAATTAGGTGGGAGGTCTGAGTGTCCTTCTTTAAGCTCGGCAAGCGGACCTCTACGCTTGTTGGGCATGGTCATTTCCCGAATCAGGCTCTATTTGACTTTTGTCAGCAATTCCTACTACTTTCTTGGGTGGTTTTATAGGGCAATCCCGTAAAAAATGTCATGCGGTTCCACAGTACAGACACAATTGCATCTGCCGTCTCTTTTCTCTTTCCTTTTGAGTTAAGGGTCCTTTAACCCCCCCGATCTGCATAGGTTCTGATGCATCTGTTCCTTTGGGGGTAACATTGGGTTTAACCCATACCCGACTCTCAAACTTAGCTCGATCAGCCTTTCTATTCTGAAATCGGTGGTCTAACTGGACCACTAAGTCTATATATTCTGCGCAATCCTGAGGTGGGTTCACAACTTGAGCCAAAACATTTTTGAGTTCTCCCCGAAGCCCACGATGAAATAATGTAATTCGTTTCTCCTCAGGCCATCCAGTTTCCACCACCAACCTACTGAAGGTTGCGATATAGGTTAGCAGATCCTGATTACCCTGTCGAAGGGATAAAAGTTTGTTATCCAGGGCCTGTCCCTGTGAATGTCTGGCGAATAGTCTTTCCATGCTTCTTTGAAAACCCTGAAAATCCCAAAGAAGAGGGTCATCCTGGTTGACTAGTGGAATTGACCAGTCAGCTGCGCTGCCACTAAGATATGATAGTACAAAGGCTACTTTGGCTTGGTAATTTGGAAAAGCTCCAGGTCTGCATAAAAAGTGCAAGCAGCATTGATTCATAAACACTGCAAACTTTTTTGGGTCCCCAGCAAAGCGTTCGGGTGGAGCTAAAGAAAAAGCCCCAGGTAGGATTACTTGCACAGGATTGCTTGATGAAATAGGAGCTGGGTTTCCCCCGAGTCCAGGTAGGGGTGTTTGCCCAGCTTGATTTTGTAGCAGTTGTCTAGCAACATCATCTGTGCGTTCCTTTGACACAATCAGTTCTCTCCTGAGGGCATTAGTCTCTTGGCGCGCAGCTTGCACTTCCGCCCTAAGTTCCCCTAATAATTGAGCTAGTTGGTCTGTTGCGGAGGTTTCCATAACGCCCGGGTGGGAATTTGTAGATAGGCTTTGCATTCTGTTACGCTCACCTGGCTCCCACAGGGGCGTCGATCGGACCCGGAGAGCTGCGACCTCCTCCAACGTGAAGCGTAGTGCAGAGATGACAGACTGGACTGGACCCCCTATTCTCATCTGCTTGACCCGTAGAAGTATTCTCCTGCAAGTGGAGAAAGAGATTTAGCCACCTGTGGATTATTGTAATGGCACCCCGCTGTTCTCCCCACTAATCACCACCAATATTCACTTTCAGTAAGCTCACCTTATGTTTGTAAATGATGAGCTCTCCATCCTGCGTGGAATACCTTCCTTTCTTGTGTTGCAGCTGGGTCCAAGGGAAGATTGTCTTGTGGCAGCTGATGGTGTTCAGGTAAGAGTCTGTATTACCCAACACTGTCCGGCAAAAGATGCGTGTGTTTAAATTGCTGGTTTCACTCTCCTTACAGGTGCGGCGTAAGAAGTTGCGGTTTGTTATGGAATAATGCCTTCGGTTGTTAATCAGGTAAGTCTATGGTGGAGAGGTTGTATTTGTTGGCTCTCTCGGCTCACCTTATGTTTCTTTCATCACCTAGATGGTGGAATTCGGCGGAGAAAATGATGGAGGCTGCGCCGGATCGAAAAATGCTGTGAGGACTGGTGAGTATGGCGCGGCGCTGCAGCTGGCGATGCGACGCGTGTAGAATAATGTCCTTTTCAAGTTCGAAGACGTGATGGATCCAGAATTCAGGTAAGGATTTAAATAATATCTGTTTTCTAACCTTTCCTTCTTCTTTCTTCTATTGCTAGGAGCTCTGGATTCGAGACGGGCGTGGCTGAAGACTGGATGCTGACTGCAGGCACAGTGAGCGTTACGCTGCTGGATGCAGAATAACGTGAAGCATGTGCTGCTGTTCGGGCGTGGTTTAAATAGCCTCCAAAGTAGTTCCCGGTAAGAAGTCCCTAGAACCACACCCGAGTAAAAAATAGTCCCTGTAGTAAAATAGTCCCATCCAGGCCTCACGTTGGCTTGGATTCATTTGCAGCATGGTCTGCACGAGGTAAGTAAAGTCTATGAGCCTGGCGCCTATGGAGCCAGGACTGATTTCTATTATGAGCCTGGCGCCTAAGGCGCCAGGACTGAACCAAGACAGCCCCCAGCCGGGGCTGCTGAGGTTTTAGTAAATATCTGGATGCCTGCTCCCGGGGCTGATGGGCTTGATCCGGATGCCCGGGGGTAGGCATCATGACAGTGAGCTCCCCGGGGGTCGCTTCATACATACACTCGCCTGTGCGGCACACAGTGATCCTTCCTGCAGCTGATCCTTCCTCAGCCCGGGGGTTCTCCATGGGGATACCTTATACGCACACTTGATTGTGTGGTGAAAGGCGACTTCACCGCAGGCTGCACATCCTCAGCCAGATCAGTAGCCTCGGTCGCATTGCAATGCGATGCATCAAAAAAGACTGAACATTTTCTCTCTGCACGAAAAGCGCAACTCGCCTGTTTGGGCCCCATCTAGCGGCCTCCTCTACTGGTCTGGTGCACTGACACGCACTCCTCCAGTGCAGTGGGGCACGCAAGGCACAATTTACCTGCTTGGGGCCCCACCTTGCGTCCTCAACTACTGGACTGCCACTCTGACACGTGTTCCTCCAGCGCAACAGAACACTTCCAGCATGGCCTATTGACTGTTGTACCACCATAATAGTCTCACAGCGATATTGACCTCACATATCAGGTCATCTGCTCTCCACAATAACAGCCAGACAGAACAATAAATAGGCCTCCCCTTGGGGCTGGAGCAGTTGTACCCCCTCGTATTCCAAGCAGAGGACACACAGTAGCCATTACTTGCAAGATTATATTACAACCATCATAAAATGCACGGCAGGTGGCATGACGAAGGGCACTGGACATAAAAAAAAGCAGCACAATTGATAAATTTACAAAACCCACAGCTAAATCTACGGAAATGGCAGAAGAAGGCCCCAGCAGCTCTGCAGTCACAGAAGGGGCCCTAGCCCCTGCGCCTATAGACCTAGAGGGTGTTATGGACTCAATGCAACGTGGGTTTGCTGTGATGAATGATAAACTGGATGGAATTATGGCCAATGTCACGTCAATCCGTAATCAACTTTAAAAAGTGACTCACTGCATAACGAAAGCCAAGACTTGCATTAGTGGCACAGTGGATGCTGTAACATCACTAGAGGGCGACGTTATGACCTTACCCAAGGATATGAGTGTTGTGAAATCAAGGTCCGAGGACCTGGAAGCAAGATCACGTCGTAACATCGTATGGATCGTCGGGTGCCAGAGGACGCGCTCACGGTCACGGTCACCATGGAGGCAGCTGTGGAAGGTTTGCTGAAAAAAATTCTTTCGGATCCCGGCTTGTCCCCGCTCTTTGTGGTTGAGCGTGCACATCGGGCACTAGCAGCAAAAACCCAAACCTGGTGGCTATCTGAGGCTGATAATAGCCCATTTGATGAACTACCACAACAGAGACCTGGCTCTGCGAGCTGCAACCAAGAAACAGGAGCTAAAGCTAGGATCCAACACAGTGCACATTTTCCCAGACTACACCTTAGCTGTGCAACAGGAGAGGCGCACATTTGCTGGAGTCAAAAAGCTTCTCAGAGAGCGTGGTATTGTTTATGCCATGCTTTACCAGCTAGACTGTGTATACAGTATAAAAACAAGACTCACTTCTTTACGTTCCCAGAAGAAGCCACAACGTTTATAGAAACACACACTCCACTACCAGCGTTCAGTGACTCTGCAGAGATTTAATAGTTTGTTATGAAGCGGTCCCATGCTCTGTTTCAGTCAAGATGTGTTGATGGTAACCCTTTAGTAACTTTAACGTTCAAAGGACCTTTACTCTGTCATATAAATGGTCCTCCACTCATAGCAAAGACTGTCACCTCTCCCCGATGCGTGTGCATACAGTTGGTAATCCAGGTGGGGTTGTAGTGGGTAACTGGGTGGGAAGATGCATAGTCAAAGTTCGGGGCACTATGAGGGAAGGGGAGGGAGATTGAGGGTAGAATTCGGATGTTAATGTTACAAAATGCACATGGTGTAGAGATTACAATTGTTGACTTCATGGAATGACACAATGGGCCTCATTACGAGTCCGGCGGCAACCAGCCGTTTTTTCCGGCTCGGTTACCGCCAGACTCGTATTACCATTCCGCCTCCGTGACTACCCAGAATTACCAGGGCATTACGACCCTGGTGTCCCGGGAATTCCGGAGGAGGAATTCGGTAAATCCCCATTCCCATTGAGTCCCATAGGACTCAATGGGAATGGGGAAGTGGAAACACCGGCACCATCTCGTGATGGTGCTGGTGTTTCCACGTCTGCATGCAGGCGGGTGGTGTTAAACCAGCCAGGTCAGACCTGGTGGGAACGCCACCTCCCGCCTGCAGGACTCGAGATCGGGCGGTCCGGAATTAACAGTGGCGACGGGTTTACCGCCACTGTTATTTCCGGACCGCCCGACCCGTAATGAGGCCCAATGTCACGTATGGCCACAATCCTGGATACAGGATGACTGTGATAGGGACCGGTATCACCGCTGTTAAGTTGTTAAATTGGAATGTGCAAGGCTTGGGGTCACCAATTAAAACACAGAAAGTGGTTCCCTATGCCAACAGACTGGGGGTTAAGATTTTATATCTCCAAGAAACCCATATGTCACATCAACGGGTGCACTGTGTGGCGCCGAGCTGGGGCGACCAGAAATATTATACATCATATTCCACCAGAGCACTTGGGGTCATGATACTAATACATTGTTCGCTCTTGTTTTAGCACTGTAAGACTGAGAATGATGAACATGTCAGGTATGTTTTTGTGCATGGTTGAGGGGCCATGATGTTTTGTTTCTTAATGTATATGGCCCTAATGCTGATGCTCCAGATTTTTACTGTGATATGTTTCAAGAGTGTGCAAAATATCCTACGGTGCTGGTTATTTGTGGGGGAGACTTCAACACCATACTTGATGTGCAGCTTGACCGTACTTCTATGTTGATCTCCCAAAAGGGAAGGCACCGGGATCAGATGGGATGGGCGCAGAATTCTATAAAGAGTTTGTAGACAAGCTAGCTCCCTATCTTATGCAGGTCTGGTCGGAAGCCCTGGAAACAGGGTCCCTCCAGGAATCAATGCGCGAAGCTAACATTATTTTACTACTTAAATCGGGCAAAGATCCCAATGAATGCGGGTCATATAGGCCTCTGTCACTAGTCAACACTGATGCCAAAATATTTGCAAAAAAACTTCTTGCTTCTCGGCTGACCTCTTTGATGCCACATGGTACATGAGGACCAGGCTGTCTTTATATCAGAAAGGTCAAAGGCTTTGAACCTACGTCGGATGTATTACATTATTTCACAAATACCACAGGACAGTCAAGGGATTGCAATTTCATTGGACATGCAGAAAGCATTCGACATGGTGTATTGGCCCTTTCTATTTAGAATATTAGATAACTACAGTGTTGGCCCTAACTTCACAAAATGGGTTAGAGTCTTGTACTCCCAACCCTATATTAGGGTATATACTAATGGTGTGCTCTCCACCACATTTGGATTGGAGGGAGGCAATAGAATCTACTGTGTTTTTAAAAACCAAGATTAGCTTGGCGTGCCCCTGTTAGGCTGCATTTGATTCCTTTCGAAGTTCCTGGGCGTGTTAACGTCTTCGCTTTGGTACTTGCTGCATCAGAAACAGTTCGAGCCATAGGCACTCCCACAGTTGTAAAGAACTACAACCCTCATCAGGATTGTAGTTCAGAAAGGGAATTTCTATAGAAACCCGGTGCGAACGCGCCGGCGCGAGCGAGTTGAAGCCAGTCTGCGCCAGTCCGCGCTTGTACGCGTTAGGCACCGGCGTAGCTAATGGGTATTGCGGAAGTGCTTTTCGTTATCATGGCTGAAAAGGAACAATCATTAGCCAGGTCTAGGGATCTGATGGTTTCATCGGAGGTACGTTCCTTAGGAATGCCCAACCTCAATTCACAGGTAGCACATAGTCTGGAAACTGGTACTTTGCCATCGTCATCTTCAATTATGATTGATGAGGCAGCACAGTCTGCCACTAATAACAAGGGGAAAATAAGAACTATGGAAAGTCTGATTGCTAACTCCCCTTCTACCAGCACCGGGGAATTAGACACTGATTTTTTTATCTCCACTCCTACCATATTGCGACCACCGGGAACTGGACACTCAATAATTCAAGGGAATCTGCAGTATGCATCTCCTGTACAAGTCACTAATCCAGTAACCAAGTTAAATTGTATGCTTTTGAACACCAGATCATTAGTCAAACACTCCCTGGAAGTCGCTGACTACATCGAATCAAATAATCTTGACCTTTGTGCCCTGACAGAGACTTGGAGTTCTTGTGCTTCCTCACCTTCTCTTAATCTAGCTATTCCACCTGGCTAAGTAATGTTACGTAAAGACAGACCAGATGGTAGAGGTGGGGGAGTCGCAATAATCCTAAGGGACTCTCTTACGGTCTGGGAAACAACGGGCCTTTCACCCGAAGGTATTGAATTGATACATATGAAAATTGGAATGAACCCTGAATAAACGATAAACTTTCTACTTTTATACCGGCCACCATCCTCAAAGCTTCATTTGGCAGAAGTTCTGTCATCCTATATTATACCCCTTTTGAAGCCAGCTACCAGATTTTTAATCTTGGGTGACTTCAACTATTGGCTGGGAGTAGATAATGACCCCCATGCACTGGAGATGAGACAAACCCTAGATGACTTGGGTTTCTCCCAACTTATGACAAAGCCAACCCATATATCCGGCCATACACTTGACTGGTTAGGAAGTCTAAATATTCACTGTAGTAATATCGCTGCTAGCCCTTGCCCATGGTCTGATCACTCATTCGTCCATTTCACCTTGCACGTGCCATTTCCAGTAAAATCCTTGATCAAGCCACCCAAAGTTTGGCTAAGGAACTTAAAACGTATCACAATAGATAACATTGACCCATTACTTAATAATAATCTTCTCAATATTCACACAGAAGGTTCCCCTGAGGTCATGGCTAAGATTTTGTTAGTCAATCTATCTCATATATTAGAGAAGCTAGCGCCTCTTAAGTTAAAAAATATAAAAACTCCAGAACATAAAAGTAAGGCCTGGTTCTCACAGGAGCTATGGGTCCAAAAAACTGAAGTTAGTAAAGCATTCTTTGCTTGGAAAAAGGAATGCATTCCTACAAGACTAGTAAGCTATAAGAAACTAGTACATGATTATAAAAAGCTGATCCTCGAAGCAAAGAGAGAATTCCATAATAATAGAATTAATACAGCCAAATCTAACACCAGGGAAATCTTTAGAATACTTAAAGAACAGGAATAATCCCCAGCTCCCTTAGATAACTTAGCGAAAGACGACGCCTCTTGGTGCCAACTAATACAAGATGGAATATTCAACTAGCTTCATAATATTCGCATGAAAATGGTAGAGAAAAAGAGCTCCTCTATTCCAACATGCAAGGATTCTAACTGGAGTTTTATTCGGGACTCCGCAATACCTCAATTTGATTTTCATCCTATCACGACCAGCGAGCTTCAAAAAATTATTGAACACATGAATCCCTCTCAATGTAGAGGAGATGCTTGCTCCTCGATGATTATAAAGAAATGTCCTCCACAGGTCCTTGAAGCTTTAAGTATATTCATAAACACATCTTTGAAGGAAAATAGTGTCCCTGATAAGATTAAATCTACCATGGTCACTCCTATTCTCAAAAAACCAGGCCTGCCAATGGACAATCCGCTTAATTTTCGACCTATATCTAATACTCCTTTCCTATTGAAAATCTTAGATAGAGTGGCATATGGCCAACTGGCAGAACACTTGGAGAAATACCCCATTCTTCATCCTAAGCAGTCAGGTTTTCGGGAGAAATTTGGCACGGAAAAAGCGCTCTTAGAGCTTAAAACTAAACTCTTGGGAGATATGGATAAAAAGGGTTTATCATTAATAATCTCCTTAGATCCGTCAGCAGCTTTTGATCTGATTGAACATTCCATTCTGATTCAAAGATTACAAGACGTGGCTAATCTCTCGGCCTCGGCAGCACAGTGGGTACAGTCTTTACTGGAGCATAGAAGCAGCAGAGTCTGCTCTGCTTCGGCAGAAGCTATTCCTATATCGGTACTATATGGAGTCCCCCAAGGGGCAAGCATGTCACCTTGTTTATATAACCTCTTTATTGCACCTTTCTTCTTTATGTTAGAAGAGGAGGGGGTCATTTTTTCAAACTACGCTGATGACACTCAATGTGTCATCTCATTAACAGGACACCACGAGAGGGATGAGTTAGAGGTAAATAGAATTTTTTCCTTAATCGAACGGTGGATGTTGGAAAATGTTCTTGCTCTTAACCGTAGCAAGACAGAGTTATTGATTGTCGGTAGCCCATTGTCACGCACGGCGGCCGCGGCCGCTGGCAGTTGTGGAGACGCTGGCACTGGAGCGGCCATTGAAATGGCCGTTACGATGCTGCACGTTCTCCAGCCGCGGTCCAGCTTTCCGCTGTCGGACCAGCGGCGCGCTTTATTACGAGCGCCAACCCGGAAGCCCGCGCGTTGCAACCTACTCGCGTTAGGCTTCCGGGTTGGTACGCTCCAGTCCTTTCCTCTGTGTTCGAGCCTTCTCCCGCTACCTTCTCCTGTGTTTTTGTGCCGTCCAGCCTTGTTATATCGGCTACTCCCGTTCCTCTCTGGCTTCCCTCTTCCTCTGCAGTCCCTCCGTCCTCGCTACATTCGTAGCTCCAACATTTCTTCCCTTTCTTTCTCTGTCTGATTGTTACTCACCACTCCCATCCTACCCTCATTGGGTAGGCTTTTCATTCTGTTGGGTCCTCTCATTCCAATCATTTCGGCCTGGCATCCTGTCATCGTACTCATCCAAGAGGGGTTTTTTGAGCCTTTTGGCTTTTTCCCCTTCATTGGTCTGCCCCGTTTCGGGGGCCCCCCTAGGCCCCGAGTCAGAGGGGCAGGGTGGCTTCCTCTCGAGGCAGACCCCATCTGCATTCCAGAGAAGAGGCTTTGAGAAGAAGGAGATTTGGACTCCAAACAGAAGAAGAGTCGGCAGGTGAGCAGGAGGGCATAAGGGTCACTTTGGATAGTGGTGAGGAGTCGATTGACCCAGGGAGTGATTGTGACAGTTTGCAACGCCTGAGAAGAAGTATGGCCTCCCCCGAGCAAATACAAGAATTAGTGGCTGCGGTCCAGGCCATGAATGTTGAATTGCAGAATGTAAAGGCAGATAATGCGGTCCTGAGGCAGATGATCTCTCATCGGGAAGCTAGAGATTCCGACTTACCGCCTATGACCTTATCCACAGGCAAATACGACGGCACCCCAAAGCGCTTAAAAGAATTCTTGGAAGCCTGTTCCATTTATTTTACCTTCAGACCTCTGATGTTTTCTAATGATCAAGCCAAAGTGGGGTATATGATATCTAACATGATCGGTAATGCCTTGGCTTGGGCCACCCCATTTGTGACCAACAACAACCCTATTATCAGAGATTATGGGGGTTTTCTGACCCTACTGCACCAGACTTTTGAACAACCCGAGATAACACATGTGGCGGCAGAAGAACTATTGGATGTGCAACAGGGTTCCAGTGATCTGCTGACATACCTCTCCACCTTTATACGTTTGGCCTCTGAGGCAGGTTGGCCAGAAAGGGCCCAGTATACAATTTTCCGTCGAGGATTGAAGGAGGAGATAAAGGATGAGCTGGCCAGGATAGCCCGTCCCACTACCCTGTCGGACTTATTCTCCATTGTAACACAGATCGACTACCGCCTTAGTGAACGCAAGGCTGAAAAGAAGAAGCAGAAAGCGTCGGTCACCCCTCTACCTATTGCCTACCCAATGCCCTCACTGCCTCACTCCAGTAATAAGGAGGAACCAATGCAAGTTGGGTCCGCCAGATCCTCTTTGACACCCGAAGAAAGAAGACGTCGGAGAGATGCGGGCCTCTGCATGTATTGTGGATCCAATTCCCACTTGCTTCGGAACTGTACTGAAGTCCCGCCTAGACGCTTGGGAAACGATCGACCTCGGAACTGAAAGGGACGAGTACCCGAGGTCCGACCACAAGTCCCTATGTTACGATGACTGTAGCTTCTCATTCCACCACCATGGACTCTCGCCTTATGGCTGTTCCCATCCTGTTGGAAACCCCGACAAAAGCCTTCACCACCATGGCGCTATTGGATTGTGGCGCCGCAGGGGTATTTATGGATAGCGAGTGGGCACACAAACATGGTCTCCCTCTGCTGCAACTGGAAGAGGTCCAGAAGGTAGAAGGAGTTGACGGTTCTCCCCTGTCATCGGGGCCTATCACCAATTCCACTGTTTCCTTGAAGGCGTGCATTCTCCAGCATTCGGAACAGATACAATTTGACCTAATACGAGCAGCCCATTTCCCAGTTATCCTCGGAATTCCCTGGCTAAGGAGGCATAACCCGCTCATCGATTGGGCACAGAACACCCTGGCTTTTACCTCCTCATATTGTAAACAGAACTGTTTACTCCATGCCTCAGAAGATTTGGTACAAGTCCTTACCCCCCAACAAGAAGGAGTACATGAATTTTGTAAAATTCCCTCAGAATTGGATAAGTTCAAAGGAGTTTTTAAAGACAAACCTGTCTTGGATCTCCCTCCGCATCGGCCGGAAGACTGCGCCATCGAGCTGGTGCCAGATGCCCTGGTTCCGTTTAGTCGCATGTTTTCCTTGTCTCTATTGGAGAAGAGGGCGCTTCGAAATTACTTGGACTCTCATCTGACCAATGGCCTCATTCGTCCCTCCAAATCACCGGCTGGAGCCTCTTTATTTTTCATACCAAAAAAGGATTCCTCAGAATTAAGGCCATGTATTGACTATCGGGGTCTGAACAAGGTCACAGTATGCAACCGTTATCCAATGCCTTTGATAGCAGACATATTGGAAGCTGTACAAGGTGCGACCATCTTCTCTAAATTAGATCTCCGGAGTGCCTACCACCTTCTCCGGATAAGAGATGGGGATGAATGGAAGACTGCCTTTCGGACTCCGTTTGGCCTTTTTGAATATCGAGTGATGCCATTTGGCTTGGTTAACGCTCCGGCCATATTCCAGCGTTTCATGGATCGCCTGTTTTCTGACCTATTATTCATCTGTATCATAGTTTACCTTGATGACATCTTGGTTTTTTCAAAATCCTCCTCCGAACATACATCGCATCTTCAGACAGTGTTGCATAGGTTACAATCTCAACACTTATTGATTAAACCTGAGAAGTGCCTCTTTTATATGTCTTCTGTTCCTTATTTGGGTTATATCTTATCCCATGAAGGCATAACCATGGATCCCAGGAAGGTGTCTGCCATCATGGACTGGCCTCCACCCACGTCTTTGAAAGATGTCCAACGGTTCTTAGGACTAGCCAACTTCTATAGGAAGTTTATCGGACATTTTTCGCAAATAGTGCTGCCCATTACTTCGTTACTTAAGAAAGATGCCAAGCCATTTCAATGGTCGGAAACAGCCAAGCAAGCCTTTATTGATCTAAAGGGGAGATTCTGTTCCGCACCCATTCTATCCCAACCTGATCAGAATCAGCCCTTTGTAGTAGAGGCTGATGCTTCTGCTAGCGCCTTAGGAGCAGTACTTCTTCAACTCAAAGATGGACTGGAACATCCTATCGCATATCTTTCTAAAACACTATCTACAAGTCAACAGAATTACTCTGTGATTGAAAAGGAACTTCTGGCTCTCAAGGTGGCATGTGAGGAGTGGAGACACCTACTTCAAGGCGGTTCACATCCATTCACTTTACGTACTGATCATAAGAATTTGAAAATTCTCTGGAATATGGAATGTGTCAACTCAAGGCAGGTGCGCTGGGCTCATTTCTTCTGCCATTATGACTTTTCTATCACCTACATTCCAGGCACCCAAAACAGCTTGGCAGACGCCTTGTCGAGGTGTCAGTCTTCCGAATATCACTCTTCTTCACTTAGTCATACTATGTTTCCCCGGAACCGGATAGTGGGGATAATCTCGTCATTCCTTCAAGAGGTTAAGACAGCAACCCAACCTGATTTGGCAACCACTGTGCCGGGTGGCTTACATCCTCAACTTCGTTGGTCTGAAGGTCTTTTACTGGTGGGACAGCGTTTGTACATTCCCTCTAAGTCCTTACAACTGAAGGTTTTGGAATGGCATCACAACCATGTTACCGCTGGACATAGAGGTGTCAAAGGTACATTAGAGTTGATTTCTCGCTCTTTTTGTTGGCCTTCTCTTTCTCGCGACGTGAAGTAACATTGTAAGTCGTGTATGGTGTGCGCCCGAAGTAAGAACTCCACTCACAAGCCCTATGGGTTGCTGATGCAACCGGACTTGCCAAGCCGGCCATGGTCCCAAATATCCACAGACTTTATTGTAGACCTGCCCCGATCCCAGGGATTGACATGTCTTATGGTTACCATCGATACATTTACCAAGCTGGCTCATTTCTCAGCACTGCAAGGAGTGCCATCCGCTACTGAAATGGCCGAAGTTTTCCTTAGAGACGTATTTAGGCTCCACGGTCTGCCTGATAAGATCATTTCTGACCGAGGCACTCAATATACCTCTCGATTTTGGGGCGCCCTATGTCAACGGTTAGGTATAGAGAGGGCCTTGTCATCCGGTTTCCATCCTCAGACTAATGGTCAGACAGAACGCCTTAATGCCTCTCTGGAGCAATACCTCCGATGTTACGTCAATAAGAATCAGGACAATTGGGTGAGTCTTCTGCCCACCGCCGAATTCGCGTATAACAACGCTGTTCTTCTTCTCACCCACCAATATACCCACCATCGAATCCACCTTAGATCAAATAACCACAGCCCACACTACCGCCCAACAAAGCTTGGTATCTGCCAGACGCAGGTATAAGGATGTTTCTGATCGATGTCGTTTACCAGGTCCTGATTGGAAGGAAGGAGAGCGGGTCTGGTTGTCCACGAGATATTTGCCTAGATGGGTACACCCGACCAAACTAACCCCCCGGTTTATCGGACCTTTTAAAATAATCAAGAGAATTAACCCAGTGGCTTATAGATTACAACTTCCCAAGTCCATGTCTCGGATACACCCAGTCTTTCACTCCTCCCTACTCCGTCCAGTTGATTCGAGCACCCCTGTTAGAAAAGCTACAGGTTTAGTGGGTACTCCTAAGTATATCCCAGAAGAATATGAGGTGTCTGCTATCTTAGATTCCAGATATCGTAGAGGCAGATTGGAATACCTTGTGTCGTGGAAGAACTATCCCAGTTCAGAGGATTCTTGGGAACCCAGGTCATATGTACATGCTCCTCGACTGCTTAAGAGTTTTCACCGAACACATCCTGGGAAGCCCAGAGGGTTCGGATCTGGAGGGGGGCATACTGTCACGCACGGCGGCCGTGGCCGCTGGCAGTTGTGGAGACGCTGGCGCTGGAGCGGCCATTGAAATGGCCGTTACGACGCTGCACGTTCTCCAGCCGCGGTCCAGCTTTCCGCTGTCGGACCAGCGGTGCGCTTTATTACGAGCGCCAACCCGGAAGCCCGCGCGTTGCAACCTACTCGCGTTAGGCTTCCGGGTTGGTACGCTCCAGTCCTTTCCTCTGTGTTCGAGCCTTCTCCCGCTACCTTCTCCTGTGTTTTTGTGCCGTCCAGCCTTGTTATATCGGCTACTCCCGTTCCTCTCTGGCTTCCCTCTTCCTCTGCAGTCCCTCCGTCCTCGCTACATTCGTAGCTCCAACATTTCTTCCCTTTCTTTCTCTGTCTGATTGTTACTCACCACTCCCATCCTACCCTCATTGGGTAGGCTTTTCATTCTGTTGGGTCCTCTCATTTCAATCATTTCGGCCTGGCATCCTGTCATCGTACTCATCCAAGAGGGGTTTTTTGTGCCTTTTGGCTTTTTCCCCTTCATTGGTCTGCCCCGTTTCGGGGGCCCCCCTAGGCCCTGAGTCAGAGGGGCAGGGTGGCTTCCTCTCGAGGCAGACCCCATCTGCATTCCAGAGAAGAGGCTTTGAGAAGAAGGAGATTTGGACTCCAAACAGAAGAAGAGTCGGCAGGTGAGCAGGAGGGCATAAGGGTCACTCTGGATAGTGGTGAGGAGTCGATTGACCCAGGGAGTGATTGTGACACCCATGGGCTCTAACAAATCTTGATATAGCTTATAGCTCTTTCAAGTTAGGAGATGATATCATCTCTCCACTACCGAAAACTAAAATCTTAGGAGTCACCTTGGATTCTACGTTAAGTATGAAGGCTCATGTGTCCACGGTAGTGACGGGAGTAACTTATTATGTTAAACTTCTTTCCCAACTAAGGCCTATGATTTCACAGGAGTGTGCGGAGGCTATTGCCATAGCAATAATCGGGGCAAAGTTGGATTACTGCTGTAGTCTTCTTTTAGGCATTAGCCAACTAGAATTACGCATAATACAGGTTGCTCAGAATTGGGCAGTCAGAGTAGTTCTTAGACTCCCCAAGTACAGTCACATAACTGAGGCTAGAAGATCTCTTCATTGGCTTCCGATAGAAGCCTGGATAGAGTTTAGAGTCCTGATCATCACCTTTAAGTGTAGGCAACAAGCTGTGCCCACCTATTCACAGAATCACATAATAGAGAAATCTAACCTGCGCTCCCTTATATCAGGAATACAAAATTTGATTGTGCAGCCCAGATGCAGGACTGCTAAGGCAGAAAAAGGGGCTTTCCATGTTAGGGCTCCTTTCCTCTGGAATAAACTTCTGGATTGATTAAGGCACCAGAAGTCCTTGCATGTTTTTAAGAAAGAACTCAAAACACATCTCTTTGCCTAATCTAATATATGAAATCTACTCGCTATGACCGAATGTGGATAGCTGGTTTACCAAGTGGCATATATCAGTCTGCCCCCTCTTTTGTTGTAAAATACTTGTTGTTTGATCTGCGCCTTTATGCCTGAGGGTCAATAGCGCGCACTATAAATGTAATATAATGTAATGTAATGTAACTAGACAGGGGTGCCCACTATCACTGTTACTGTTTGCCTTGGTCATAGAACCATTGGCAGACCTGACGAGAGCCCCCTTCAGTAATGCTGGCATTCAGATTAATGACCGGTCTGAATTTATTACACTATATGCAGACGATATATAATGTTATATGTGGGGTACCCTGAATGCTACTTGCAGAAAATACTGGCTAGGCTTCGGGAGTTTGGCAGGTATTCTGGTTTGCACTTAAACAGCAGCAAGTCTGAAATATTCCCATTGATTTATGGTACACGAGAACTTAGAAATACCTATGGCTTGAGGTGGTCGCCATCGAGCATTAAATACCTAGGGATTGACATAACATGTACACCCTCTCTGTCCAGAGCTTTAAACTACGACACCCAAGTAGCTAAAATAACTGCGAAAATTGGCAAGGTGGAAACACCTCCCCATATCACTCGCAGAGGGGGGTGCATTAGTGAAAATGGTTATTTTGTCCAAGCTCTTGTACCTCTTCTGTAATATTCTCTTATGGCCAGGGAAGTTGTTTTTTTACTGAAATAACTAAGTAATACTCCTCATCCATGTGGAATGGTCAGGTAAGGATGAAAGGGCAACGACTCACTCAGTCATACGAAACTAGGGGCACGCTGCCCCTGATTTTGAATTGTATCACTTGGCAGCGCAAGCATACTATACAACATACTGGCTGGAGCAAGACCCAGGCCCACCACATGTAAGATTGGAGAGGAATAATGCTCCCCCAGGCCCAATGATACATCTGCTAGCGAGCAATAGTTATCACGGAACACATCAACTTGACCCGGTAGGTGCCACACATGAGGCCTGGATGAAACTAACATACTGCTCCAAGAATACAGTGCTATATGATAAATCAATGCCTAGCTGGGGCTTCTCGGCCCTGAACCCTGCACGTGACAAGTTACTAGCAATATACTCGTGCAGAGCAGGAATCAATGTACTAGGTGATTTGCTTAAAGAAGGCAATTTTATTGCATGGGACAAGATTAAGACAATTGTAGGTGACACACCTCTTCAGCAGTTTCACTATCACCGGATCCGCTCTGCTGTTGCTGCGGTATGGCCCTCTTTCCCGGTGGAGTCCAAAGCGCATCCATGCCTAACTTACATAATGTCACAAAGCACGGGGAAGAAATCTATATCGCTACTATATAAAATTGCACAAGCAGAGCGAGCAATATGGTCAGTAGACATCAGGGCAAGTGGGAGAGAGATCTCGGTATTTCTATCACCGATGCACACTGGGCACTGATATGTAGAATGATGAAACAGGTATCATTGAACTCTAGGTATAGCCCTCAACAGAATGTACTATACACCTGCAAGACTTAAGAAACTGTGCACTATGGCAGAGGGTAGATGCCCCAGATGTAACAACATAGATGCAGATATAACACATATGTTGTGGAGCTGTCTGGCGTTAACTGAATACTGGGAAGCAATTTGTCACACGCTTGATGATATAGTGGGTCAGCATCTAACATGGGCACCAATAGATTGCATGCTGGGCTATGCTAAAAAGCTCAACCCCTTGCAAGGTAAGTTTCTCAATCTAGTTCTTGTACTTGCTAAAAGAGCTATTCTTATGCATTGGATGTGGAAAGAGGCCCCACATTGAAGAACTGGATTCAGGACATGATATGGGCCAATGATAAGGAAGATATATATATATATATATATATATATATATATATATATATATATATATATATATATATATATATATACCTCCAAATCTATGACTGTCGTCCTAGAGACATCTGGGGAGACTTTCGGTCGTACCTCACACGCAAACGCAGCAAGGACATCATTGAGTGAACATTCTGGTACTCAACGTGTTATATATATTCTATTGAGCCATGCAGATGTTAAATGTGCTATCACCATGTGCAATAAATAAAAGGTTACAAAAAAAAAGATATAAGGAAAGGGGAAAGCTGTTACGCTCACCTGGTATCCACGGGGACGCCACCTAGCCAGTTGGTCGTTGGTGCCCTTCTCTATGACTTCCTGGTGTGGTTCTCGGTGTCGATGGGATTCCGCCTGGAAATGAAGACTATTTTAGGACTGGACGATCAAGGTAAGTTTTTCCCCACCTCCCTTCTGTTTTCAGCCCCTCCGGGTTCTCTTCTCACCTGGCTGTCAGAATTGGTGAGCTCTCCGTCCTGCTCTCTGGGCAGGGGCGCGTTGTCTTTTGTGGGGGCGGGCGGTCCAGTTACTTCACTGACTGCGGCCCTTGTAGTGTCTTTCAGGTAGGTCTTATTGCGATTGATGGCGTTGTTATTCTTGCATGCCTTTTCTCTGTTCTAAAATGTCTCTTTTTATCTCCCTTAGGTGCGAGGAGTATCCGCTTGGAGAACTGGGTAGGCTGGTTCACACCGGTAGAGGATGGCGCACAATAGTGCTATGATGCGGTAAGGAGGTGCTTTGTGCAACGCAGCGATGTCTTGTCCTCACTGACCTGTGCTTTTCTCTTTTTCGTAGGTCGCGGTGTGCTCCCAGCGCAGATGGAGTTCCGGAGCTATGCCGGTCCAAATTCAGCCAGCCAGGTAAGTCTCTATTAGAACTCCATAGAGGTGTCTGAGTGCATGGCAGCAACATAAGCTTGCTGGAGCTCTCCTGCTGCGCTGGGCGTGCAACCTGAGGTTGTCGCTGATTGAGATGGCTGCTTTGCGCTGCAGTGGGAGAGGAGGGGGCGGGTGCATGTAGCGGTGGGATTCCATGGGGAAGGCGCTGGCTAGGGGTGGTACGTTAGCATTATAGTTAACGCAAGTTGGATGGCAGACACCAGCGGCTTACCTGTTATGTCTGCAGATACTGGTACTTCCGTGCTGGAGAGCCTCGGAAGGGTGCAATGGTCACGGGTCTTTCAGACTCGGTCAAGACCACAGAAGCAGGCCTTGTGTGTTGGCTTTCGATGGGGGCTGGCTTCACTTTACGGCTCCGGTGGGTAGGAACATCAAATCCAGGCAGCACCCAATCAGTTTGTAGCAGGCTCGGAGCAGCCTGGGAGCCTTGCATAGCCATAGGCATGGTGGCAGACATCTTGGAGAGGTTGTGTGGGCCTCCAGACCCAATGCTACTTCCAATGCTGATGGTACAGGGCTCCCTGTTAGGAAGGGTGCCATGTGTGTCGATGAGACCGGCAGAGACCACAGAAGCAGGCTACTTCAGGATTATACCCGATTGAACACTATTGAATCATTGCAGTGGACGCCAGAAGCAGAAGAGGCATTCATAAGAATAAAAAGGTTGTTAGCGGAAGCACCTGCATTGGTATGACTGATTACAAAAAAGGATTTACTTTATATTGCTAAGAGAAAAGGGGGTTTGCTCTAGCTGTTCTTACCCAGAAGCATGGAATACATCATAGACCCGTAGCATATTACAGTAAAGAGTTGGACCCGGTTGCAGCATGAATGCTGCACTGTTTACGATCAGTAGCTGCTGCAGCTCCGGTAGTTGAACAAAGTAAGAATACTGTATTGGGGTCACCTCTATATGTGGTTGTGCCACATGTAGTGGTATTGTTAATATTGAAGACAAAAACTGAGCACATGTCGGTCTCAAGAGCTAGCAAATACAAAATAGTTGTACTAAATTCTTTGAATATAACTTTTACTAGATGTTACCCACCTCACAGGAGGGAGAACCGCACAATTCCACCCCACAGATTGTGTGCCTGTGACGGATTGTCCGATAATGCCATGCGCAGACCTCTCTGATGTACCACTGCCAGACCCAGAGCTTGAGTACTTCGTTGATGGGTCATGTTTTAGAAATCAAAGTGGGCAGGTGGTTTTCGGGGTACACGGTATGCACACCTCACAAAGTGGTAGAGAGTGGCACACTGCCCCAGGTGACGTCAAAACAGATGGCTGGATTAGAGGCCCTTAGTTGAGCCTGCCGGTTGGCAGCTCCGCAATCTGTTAACATTTATACCGATTCAAGATATGCATGTGGTGTAGCCCACGACTTTGGTCAACTCTGGAAGCAGAAAGGTTAAATTACTTCAACTGGCCATAAAAAACAGCAATTTTGCATGCTATAATGTTACCGGAGCTAATTGTTATCATCAAGTGTGCTGCTCACCAGACACTGGATGATCCTTTTAGTTGTAAAAATGATTTTGCTGATCAAACCGCCAAATTGTCTGCCAGCTTAGAGGGCAATGATGAGTACATTTTCCCCGCACAAACAGTGCAGGAGGAAACCCCATATAAAACGTTATAAGATATTGTGCATATGCAGGAGAATGAGCCATCTGATGAAAAGGATAAATGGAGTTGGATGGGGTGCCGGTTACATGAGGACTCTATGTGGCAAGACGAATAGGGTCGGTTAGTGGCTACAGAAATACTAGTGCCACACCTAATCAGGATGTATCATGGGCAGGCACATATTGGAAGGGATGGAACAACAATCCTAGTGGGACAATCCTGGTTTGAGTGTGGGCCGCACACCCTTAATACCCACTTCAGGTTCAACAATTTTGTTTAACTTTGTTAATAAATGTTCATTCCAATGTGGTTATGTTAAGATCCTTTATTTTTCACGTATTCCTTGGATTTCAATTATCCAAATCTTTAGCATTGCAGATTCGCCAATTAGGCTAGTGCAGTGTCTGAGGCAAACAAAAAATGAACCCTATGTGGCTAATGCATTTCGGATTGAAATCCTTCTTCAGAGCCGGGTTATCAATGTTAACTAAATCATGAACACAAACGATACATTGTTTTTTGAAATGTACAAATCAATTAAAGACGTAAATTAAACATGTTTGATCCGTTTTAAATGTACGGGGGGCCCACAGTTACAAACACGCAATCAACAGATAAGATAAAAGATAAGAGAAAACATAAACACAAATACATTTTGTTATAGCAACTCTTAATTGTCATTAGTTGTGACACCTATAAATCATCTTTATTTATTCAGCCCTGTAGCTCTTAATTACCATTAGTTGTGACACCTGTAAATCATCTTTGTTTCTTCTGCCCAGTGCAAGTGTTGTCATACAATGTGCTCGTGATTATAACCATATTGATGCTGTGCTTAACCATGTGTATTAAGCTGTATCGGTATTAGCTTGCTGACATAATTGCATGCGATGTGCCCAGTGCTGTTATTCTTATTCTCTTTTCTCATATAGTATCATATAACTATTTGTGAATTATTTTTATGCTCATGGCAATGCGCACCTTTTGTGAGCCACTGACCTGTTTGCCGTTATATCTCTCTGTATAACGAGATACACTATCTCGTAATGTTCGCTCTAAAAAAGGAAGTTGACACCGTGTTAACGGGTCCCTATCTGTTTCAACAGGATAAGCATAGTGTTATTAAGGCGATCGCTGATCGCCATACATTTATAGTCACTTACCCTTCACAGGCATACGTGCGTTCCTTCTCGTGCGCCGGCTGCAAATGCTTGCTACAGTTCTGAGCAGGTACCAACGTGGACGCACATAGCTACGTGCGTCGGCCATCTTGGTAGGGGCAACATAATTCCTTCATTTATGTCATTGGTTCGCAAAATAGTTGTGAGAATGTTGTTGTGTCTACGTCCTTGTATCTAATGACTGCGTATTGGTGTTAGCTACAGGATAAACGGTCAGTTATGATCTTATTATGTGTAAATCGCAGTGAGCGATTACAAACATTTTCGAATGCGAAAATGTTGTTTGATATGCTAAAAGCCAATTGATATATGCTATTTGTGTGTGTTTCCACAATACGAGAAGCGCCTAAGGCAGGTGCAGATATTTACGGATGCCAAATTGTTAATGCCTTCATGATGAGATTATAGATCGAGGTACAACTTAAAGTGCATGATTCTGTTGTTTGTACATTCATAATGTTGATGTATGGGCATTATGAGCATTAAGGAGACAAGATTGCTGATTATTACACAAAGGAAATGCAAATCATTTTGATAAATAGGTACTGTTTGTGCACATTCTTGTGTGTAAGAAAAGTAAAAGTCAAGTACGGGTATTTTCGAATACAAAATTATTAATGAATAAGTTAAAAAGTTAGCGATCAAGTTGTTGTTTGGAAAGCAGAATGCTGATATATATGAATTCATAATGGTAGTATTTGGCATTTTAATCAAACATTGCTTTAAATAATTGTGCGGGTATGGATCGTACCAAGATTACTTTTCACATCATCACATTTTTGTTATAAAAAGCAGTCAGAAACACATTCAATCTCATTGTCAATATAAAAAGCAGTTAAGGTCCAATTCTTCATTTAGTCCTCTTGGGGATAGAGCCTCTAGTCGGTCTATCCAGTAGGCTTCTTTCTGTGGCCTTCTTTTTCTAATGTCCATATAGGAACCTTGTGCATCAATAATTTCCAAGACTTGAAACTTAACTTGTGCAATGTTGTGTTTCTTTTCATTCAAGTGTCTTGCGACAGCTGATTTAGTAATGTGGTTGTTGATGCATGACTTATGTTCGTTCATACAGGTTTTTATTTTTCTGCCTGTTTCCCCTACATAGTACTGTCGGCATGGGCATCATATGCAGTAAATGCAATTTTCTGTATTACAAGTAGCATAACATTTGATGGTGATCTTCTCTCCATTGTACGGGTGGAGAACCAGTCCTCCTTTAATGATGTTATTGCAGTTACTGCAGCTCAGGCAAGGGAAGGTTCCTTTTTTTTGGGTTTGTTCTTCTTCTTTGTTGTGTCTCTGGCATTTACTAGCAAATCTCTCAAGTTACTAGATCTCTGATAGGCAAAAGTAGGGGCATCTGAGAAAAGATTTTTCGTTCTTTCGTCATTTTTCAGTATTGTCCAATGCTTGTTGATGCATCTTTTAATTTGCATGCTCTGCGATGAGAATTTTGATACATATACAAGGGTTGGTGATTGTTTCTTGTCTTTAGGTGTAAGTGGGCTTTCTCTAGTTTTTGCCTCTACCTTATTTTTAGCTGTTTGCAAATCCTCATTGGGATATCCCCTTTCTTTCAATTTTTCTCTAAGTTTTTCAAGCTCTTGTTCACATTCTTGATGATCACTGATGATCCTTTTCAAACGTAACATCTGTCCATAGGGTAGATTCTTTAAAGTGTTCTGAGGGTGAAAGCTCATACGGTGCAATAAGTTGTTTCTGTCAGTAGGTTTGGTAAAAAGAGAAGTTGTGATCTGGTTGTTGTGTACATTTACTTTAATGTCCAATTAATGTATACCAGGAGATCCAATTTCTGAAGTGAATTGTATCCGCGGGTCTATATTGTTGATGTAAACAAAATAATTGTCCAATGACTCTTTTGTTCATCGCCAAATGCCAAATATATTGTCTATATATCGTACCCATTTTATTAGTTGACTCTTCCATTTGGGTTTCTGTAATATGTGTGTTGTTTCAAATCTGTACATAAATGCATTCACGTACGCTGGTGCCATCGTTGCGCCCATAGCAGTTCCTGAAGTTTGTATGTAGAAGTCCTTCTTGTATTCAAAATATGAGTTCATTAATATGAATGTGAGTAAAGTAAGGATGAATTCTTTTACTGCTCCTATCTCCCCTTCTTGTAAAAGTAGCCACTCCACTACTTCCTGACCCAGATCATGAGGGATGCTTGTGTATAGATTGGTTACATTGATGGTAAAAAGGATATCTTGTTCTGTTAAGTGTATTTCTTCCAGAATGTTCAAAAAGTGGGTGCTATCCTTTACATAAGTAGGTGTTTTCTGTATCAATGGCTGTAAAAAATAGTCAATATAAGTTCCTAATGGTTGTAGAATGCCGCCTGTGGCGGCCACTATTGGTCTTTCGGGTGGGTTATTGAGGCTTTTATGGATTTTTGGTAAGATATAAAAATGAAGAGTCTTAGGATTCAGATTGAGTAAATACGCATTGCTTTTCTTCGTTATCATTTCTCTTTCTTCCGCTTTCGCAAGTAGTTCTTCCAAATTGTTTCGTATTTCTACGAGTGGGTTGCGATTAATTTTTAAAGTAGAAGTTAAAATTGTCGAGTTGTCTCTTACATTCATTCTCGTAATCTTCTGTGTTCTGTAACACTAAAGTTCTTCCTTTGTCTGCCGGTTTTATAGTTATTCCGTCGTCTGAGTATAGGTTCTGAATTATGGACATCTCTCCTCTACTTAAATTTCTGTTTTTTGATGTGCTGTACTTTTGAGGTCTGTTATGACCATTTTTTCGAAGATGTCTATTGCTGGAACATTGATGGGAGGTACAAAGGTGCTTTTAGGTTTAAACTCCACCAAGTCTGGTGATGCCTGCATAGGCTCTGTGCTTTCCATTTCTGAAAAGAAAACTTTCAATTTCAGTTTTCTGGTGAGTTTATGTAGCTCAACTTTGGTGTTGAATGTGGGAACAAATTTCAAGCCTTTTTGTAGTTTCCTCACCTCTGGTTCTGTGAGTATTCTATTAGAGATGTTCACCACTAAGGTGTTTGTGCTTGAAATCTCATCTGTACTCCCGGGCCTTTTCTTCTTGCCCCTCCTTGTTCGTTTCCTCCTCGTTGATCGTCTAAAAAAGATTGTTGTGATGTAGTGCTAGTACTGCTGTTGCCTGGAGCAGTCCTGCTGCTTTCTCTCGTTCCTCCTGTTCTTTGTTGTTCCGATTGTGCAGCTTGTTCACCTCTGTTTGAGTCTGCGTCTATTATCTGAGTTGGAATTAGGGTTACGTGGTCTTTGTGGTTGGTTTTGATTTTTTATACACTTCGTTGCGTAAATAATCAAACGTGTCTCTCCTAAATTTCCTAATTTTTCTGGCTTCTAAATCTTCCTTGTATTCTTCCAGTTTTTTATTGATGTCTGTAAGTATCTCTTCAAGTGTGTCCGTGCTTGTGAGAGCAATGATCTCTTCAGATAGCGTTTGTATTTCTTTCCAGGCACACTAAGTTGTTTGAGAGTTCTTTGATGGTTAGCAGTATTAAATCTAAGAAGCAAGTCGGTTTCAATCCAAATCTTAGACCGCGTGGTATTCTTTGTGCCTTATAATAGCGACTTAGAGTTACTGCATGAAGCTTGCGTTTGATTGTTTTTCTGATGATGTATTCCAGCTGTTTAATCTTTTTAATTGGATCTGTGTCTTTAGTTGAACTGCTGGTTTCCTTGATTAGTCCTAGGATTGCAGTTGCCTCCTCAGCTGAAAAGCCTAATGTTGTTGCTCATGTTTCCGTTAGTTTCTCGATTTCCTCGTATGACATAATCGCGTGCTTACTCTCAATATTACACGGAAGTGAAAATATTGGCAAAAAGAGACAAGGCGAGAGTGCACAGATATTGCTTTTATCAATGTCTAATAGTTTCACGTGTCTGCTTTTCTGATTTGAAGTTCATTAGTAGGGTGCAGCCCACTGGCAAGTGCCACCGTGTAGGGCACTATAAGTAAACTGAAACAAAGAGACCAAGACTATTAGTCTTCGGTGTGGGCCGCACACCCTTAATACCCACTTCGGGTTCAACAATTTTGTTTAACTTTGTTAATAAATGTTCATTCCAATGTGGTTATGTTAAGATCCTTTATTTTTCACGTATTCCTTGGATTTCAATTATCCAAATCTTACAGAATAATGTGGGGAAAATTGTGCTGATTAGCATCCTGCTCCTTATGGCCCATTTGTGGGGTTACAGATTGATTTTGTACAACTGCCAATATATAATCAGTGGCAATAGCTGCTAGTAATAGTGGATGTTTTTTCAGGGTGGGTGGAGGCACACCCTTGTAGAAAGGCACATGCGTGAATGTCGGCAAAAATACTGATTTGGGAAGTTGTGCCCAGGTTTGGGACACACGTATGTATTAACAGCGATCTGGGGAATCATTTTGTCAATAACATCATTAAAACACTGTTGTCCACTCTGAAGGTTCAGCATAATTTGCATTGCCCTCATCACCGCCAGTCAGCAAGGGCAGTAGGCAGATGGAATCGGGTTTTGAAAAACAAATTGGCCAAATTGTGTCCGGAAACAGGGTTAAAGTGGCCAGAAGACCTCCCACTAGTTCTGTTTAGCATGTGAAGTACACCTGCCAAATAAACTGGGTTACGTTTGTATGAAATCCACTATGGCAGACCTATGATATTGCCTTTAGCAACATCGGTGAAAACTATACCAGATGATTTGCAATTAACCAATGATCGACTGTTGGAATATATCAAGACATTAATGTCTTCTGTCAGTCTCATTCATAATCAAGCTGCACTGCCAAGGGAACCAGACTATCCGGGTCATTCCTTACAGACCAATGACATTGTCCTGATAAAGGTCCACCAAAAGAAAGTCCGCACTGCCCCCATGTGGAAGGGGCCCTACCTGATTTCACTCACCTCTAACTCAGCTGTAAAGGTTCTGGGGAAACCGACATGGGTGCACGTGAGTCACTGCAAATGGGTAGTAGCTGCTGGAGTGTAGTTACTATTACCTGGCTGGTGTGTTATTTGCTTGCACTAATGTAGTTGTAGGAGAACATGACTCTGTTGTACAAACTATTTGAACCAACAACCGTACTAACGCTGATATAAGGGGCTGGCCATGGTATAAGAAACGATGAATAGTACATTGGGAAGGGGGAGCATGTGCTCTAAATGGATCGTGGGAATGTGGGGTGGATCTTTGGTTGGGATTTGTACCATAGCCAGCAGAATGTCCAGTGGGGTTAGTTCCATCTCCCTCTGAGGCTCTACCGAATTAGATGAGCGAGGAAGATTGCTTGAAAGTCCTCAACTCTAAATGAGAGGAGCTCACAGCAGGGCCCCAACCTAACCTTAGAAATAGAGAAAAAAGTGCAACCACTGACATATCTATTACTGTAACCGAAACATCAATTGTATTGTATCCAGAAATTTCACATGTTTCTGATCTAATAGCACGAATGAGATGGCTCGAGTTTGTGGGAAGCGAGGGGGGAGGACGAAGAATAACACCGTATGATGTGATGCTTTGATATTGACTATGAACGTCCTAAAAGGTTGTAATGTTTGGTGTGTTGTTTGTTTAAAATAATAAAAATTGTTTAAAAAAAAATAATAATTTCTGATCTAATATATTACTGTTCTTTTTACAAGGAGGAGAAACAAAATGATTTATAAAATAATCTATTGGAGTAAGCAATGGACAGGTACCATAGTGGTGACAGCACGGCAGAGAGAACTTGGTGGTAATGGAAGCGTTGTTTCCACCTTGGTGACTCACTAACCATTACCCAAACTGTACTAAGGGGCGGCAATTAGATTGGCTCAGCAACAAGAGGAACTGTCGATGATCAACATGTGGGGCTAATACTGCACTTGCAACCTAGGGTATATAAAAGCACACATTTAGAGGGTCGAATTGACTGACTTGAGAAGGCCACAGGGTTCATATCTGGGGCAGAACTGACAGGTAGGGAGGCATGGATTTGGGAGCTGCATGTGATCTGTTCCTTGAATAAGCTTACCGAAGGGGCCCTGCGGAAATTGATGGACGGTATGCTGGAAGCCAGAAGAAAACTGGAATGGGATACGGCATGGGAAGAGGAGCAGGATAATCTGAATACTCAACTGATATCGATCTGAGGAGATGAGCAACACAATAGCTGGCCACGGTTGTTGAAGAATGACTCTGGGCATGGAGAAACCTCTGGAAGTACAGCGCTTGGTACTGTGAAGATAAAGAGTGTTTGTTTACAGCACATTTTCCAATAAAAGGACTTTGGGCACTGGCCAGCAGAATATTGCCTGGACAGTGGGCCAGATGCAACTGGGACTGGGTGACACACCACAAAGTTTGGGAAATCAAACTACCTAACATTGCCTCTCGATACTTGATATCGGCCCCGGGGATGACACCTGAGCTGTGGTTTAGTATTGGTTCAAACTGGGAGTTATGGCCTTTATAGCCCCCACAAACTTTGGGAAATCAAACTACCTAACATCGCCTCTAGATACTTCATCTCTGCCCCAGGGAAGATCATCTGATCTCTGGTTTAGTATTGGTTCAAACAGGGGGTTATGGCCTTTACAACCCCCACCGTTGCAATGCTTGAGTCAATCAAGCGAGGGTCCGATATTGTTGGTCAGAAATAGCGTGTGTTGGGAAGGTGAGGGAGCAGAATACATTTGGTAGGGGGAAGGTTATTTCTAGGAAAGGATCAGTGCATAGAATGTGTAGCTAAACCAGAAAGGATGTGCATTTTACTACCTATACAGGTACCAAGCAGTTTACTAAATTCTGGCCAGCTACACAGAGGAGGATTCTGAAGGTATATGTGGAGTTTTTGAAAGGGAGGTCAAAGCTGGTACCACAGAGATTTAAGGATTTAGTAGAAACTGCAGTAAGACATGAGACAGATGTTATCAAGAGCTTTCAGGTGTTAGAGAGTCTATGATAAAGAAAAAGAAGTGTTTGAGGTGGCCCATCAAACAGCCACAATGTGTATTGAGGGAGATGTTCTATGTGCTTTTAACAAAGAAGTGTCTGAAAACCTTACGTTACCACCACAGTATGGCTCACAGCATTTTGTCTTCTATTGGCAAGGGTAATCTGGTGTTTTATGTGGTGCTGTCGCCAGTCAGGAGCCACGGTAATACAAAATAGCCCCTCCAGCTTGCCTCCTCTTTGGTCTAGGCCCAGCCCCTCCTCCGTTCTGCTAGAAATGCAGCACGAAAGTGAAATGCTGCAGCAGGAGCTGGGGAAATTGTTGCAAACCATTAAGAACCATGAGGAAAACCCTCAGAACTGTGAGGATGATTGTGTGCATTGTAAAAGTAAAATGGGAAAGGTAGATGGTTTACCTGCACGAACGAAAATCAGTACTGGACCATACATAGGGGTAGATTAGAATAGAATTCCCAGTACAAACGACGAACAGGAGGATTGGGGAATGTAGCGCAGGGATATATAGATAGATAAGCTAGATTAGTTGCGAAGTATGCGCAAAAGGGGGTTTGTCTGTGAACGTTGATGACCCCTGGGGGAGGGAAAACAAGATTCATGCTGTAATGATGCCATAAAGGCAATAATATGACTTTGAAGTTTTATTTGACAATGTCCCCGGGCAAAAAGTTGCCAGGCATGTGACTTTTTCCCCTGCACTCCTAAAAGCCTTCCCCCACATATTCTAGGATGGGTAAAACATTTTATTCTAACTCCAGTGCTAGAATATTTCTGGAAATTGCTTGATTTTTGTGGGAGTCAGATTTGGGGAAATGTTAGCCCTTGGCAACTTTTCCCAGACGTATTTTTCACTGGAGACCTGACTACGATCATAAAACATACTGATAATGTTATTTGCATATGTGCCTCAGAGTTTGTTAATTTTCTTTTTATTATAGCACCCAATGGATAGGTAAATCACCACTATTTGGCTTTAGGTAGTACTTGCCGTGAGAACTGCCTAAAATGGGCATGGACATACACTGAAGGACTGCTGAAACAAAGTTGTCCAAGGTTCTCAGGTGCACTGGGTGAAGGCCACCTGCACCTCCTTCTTGAATTGTGCTGCCTTAAACCAACTCGAACAATGGGACCTTATTCTCAACCGGAGGTGCGTCAGCGGGTATTGGTACCACACCCCTCGGATTTAATCAGAATAGACCGAATGACCCGGAATCGGAGGATCACATGATGACAGGAGATGAACCGGAAACAGAAGCCAGACTACGGATGTACACAATAAACATTATTGTTATACCTTGGGGCGGGGGAGGTCAAATGGATGTCACATGTATTATGAGGGACCAAACCATAAGGGAATATTGCAGGTGGTTGAGTACGTTGTGGATCGTAGGCAATTAGGGTGCTATTTGTTAATATGGTTTGCAAACCAGCATTAAAGGATGTCTTGCTTTGTCCATTTCCAATACGACTCCCATATCCTTTTGTCTGCCTTTAAGTTCTTACCACTAATAAGCTGAGTCTCCCGTTTGAACCACATCCATGGCAAATCGCAGAGATCACAGGGTCTATAGTAACTGTGACAAGCTGTACAGAGACAGTAACACAGAATGTATGTTTCTTTTAGGAAGGTGTTTCCATCTATCCAAGAGGCCCAGACACAAAGGGATCAAAATTGAGACACAGTAACTGAAAGTGACACTGATGGTGTTCTTGTTTACCATGAAAAAGTGATGTCTAAGCATGAGCAGCAGGAACAGGCGGAGTCCATTCGAGATCGTGAGTCAATTCTTGAAGGTCTGCCTCATGCTGGTGAATTTGAGTCAGATCCTCATTATCGTAGGTTAACTCGAAAGTTGCCAACTTGAATGGTGAATTTTGAAGTGTATCATTAAACTGTACTAGCACATTGTAATCAGTTGGAAGGTTAGTTTGTGTTGAGCATGTTGACATTGAAGGTTTGTGTTTATGATAAAGGAGGGGTGTTAAGACACACGTGAGAGACCCTCTCATGTAAGGGCGTAGTGATGAGTGTGACATCACTACACCGGAGCAAATAAAGGGTCCTAGCTGCCACGGGAATGGCACAATTATGAAGACCAGTTAACCAAACACTGTGATCGTGTATTCGTTGGCACAGCACGTGCCGTTCATTAATTATCCAGTGTGTTGAAACACTCCACAACACGGTTGACAACCCAATAGGTTTGTGTCCCTACTAACGACTGTAGAGTGTACTTGCGAGACTCGGGTGAGCCGAGTTCTCACGAGATGCTCACAGCAGAAAGCGCAAGTTGGAGTGAACTAAGGACTCCAGTGTAGGCACCGAGGAGGAAACATCTCCTGGCGCTGCTCCTTCATATCAGAGAGAAGAATCTCTCCCAGGCAAATAAATGCCTGCTCTGATCCCCAAAGACAGCAGAGACTTGATGGCAGTGAGAAAACTGCCTTGTGTAAATAGTTGCTCTGCATTCAGCCAATAAAAGAAGCAGCCACCTCACCAGGGGTGCCTCATTATTATATAGCATAAATGAAGATGAGGAGGTAGCTGAGAACCCATGACGGACACGATGCAATGCACAATACCACCCCCACTGTTCCTCCTATCTCCAGGTAGACCCACCATAACATGGCCTCAGTGGGAGCCACTGTTTGTTACGTATGTAGATGCGCTGGGTGGTGTGGACTTCATGGTTGCGAGGAAAAGAGCGATGCTCCTCAACGCATTGGGAGCTAAAGGCCAAAGGGTGTTCGCCAGTTTAACGCCTGAGGTAATCCTGGATGACAACGATAATGTGTGCAATGAAGCCATGAGGAGGATTGTCAAGAGATTTTCCAGCAAAGAGAACACAGTGCTGCACAGGATCAGGTTCTATGGCCAGAAACGGGAGCCTACCGAACCAGTGGATGACTAAGTCACAAAACCTCATGAATTGGCAGCACTATGCAGTTTTGGAAACAACGCAGGGAACATGATCTGCAACATGCTCACTGTACACACAAACAGGAGGAAAGTTGAGGACAAGTGCATACTAGAAAAAGAACTGCAACTGGACAAGTTCATCGAGATAGCAAGAGCAGTAGAAGAAACAATGGGCAGACACAAGGAGTTTGCCGGCAGTTCACTGGCCATGGAAGTGTAACGCTCACCTGATTCCCGTAGAGGCGCCGGTCTTGACTGGGCGTATACCGTATCTTCAAAGGTGATGTGTAACACACGGCTGGCTCTTTGGGCTGGACCTCTGTGCACTGTATGTGTGACTCGAAGGGTAAGATGTCTGCAGATAGAAAATATGGTATTAAGGAACTGGGTTATTGAATGTCTCTCTCTTCTTCCCTTTCTCTTCTCCTGTAGAACCCCAAAGGTTAACGCTCTCACCTTAGGTAAGTGAATGCCGTGCTCTCCATCTGCCTCGGGGCAGGGTGCTGTAACCAGTTTCTTCACTGGATAAGGGGAGCAGGCCTCTTGACTTCAGAGGACTGCTGTCCGTCGTTTACTGCACGAACGGTAAGTTTCGAGTAATTCTAATGTCTTTAAAGTCTTTAGTAATGATGTTTCTTGTTTTGCAGGGTTCCGGCGATGGCGGATGACGGGCTGAAGTGAGTTGAAGATGGAGCCCGTGTGATGAATAGAAGCGCCTGGAAGCACGTAAGTAAGCGCTTGTTGCCTGCTTCGCAATGCGCTCTAACTGTCTTTTTATTTTGCAGGTACAAGTTCGGAGCAGCTGCAGGGTGCCGGAATACCCACTGGGTTAGATGTGGAAAGGAGTAATGGCACGTGAGTATTAAAGTTCCCCAATGTCTTTAAACGCACCTTGTTTTGTCTTTCAGATGCGGGATGCAGCGCCGAAGGCCTCCGGAGCGTGCGAAGAGTTGGTAAGCTTTTGTCTTTCAGATGCCGGAATGCAGTGTGAAGACCTCCGGAGCGCACGAAGAGTAGGTAAGCCTTTGTCTTTCAGATCGTGGAATGCAGCGCGAGGCGTTGGTGACAGCCGATGGACCAGGTAAGTGAAGAGCTGTCACTGAAGACCGTAATGCTAACCTGTTCTTTCTTGTCTTTAAAGGTGTTGCTGAAGACTGGATTCAGGATGGTAAGCCTTTTTCCTTAGGCCCAGGATCAGATGCAGAAGACACGATGAGCGTTCTGCTGCAGAGGATGCAGAATAACGCAAAGCAAGATTCATCCATCGGGTGTGGTTTAAATAGCCTCCTGTAGTGCTTAGGTGTCTCCTTCCACAGCCAAGCCTAGGTAAGAAAAGAGTTCCTGCTTTCCAGAAGAGTTCCAGTGTTCTGAATCTAGGGAGTGGCTCCTGCCCCACCCAACAGGAAAAGTAGTTCCAAACAGAAGAGGATCAGAGGCTCAACTGGCAGGCAAGTAATCAGCATGGTCTGCTGCAGGTAAGTCCACCCAAGCACTATGAGCCCGGCGTTTCCAGCGCTGGGACTGGGCATATTTATGAGCCTGGTGCCACTGGCGCCAGGACTGGGTCCAAAAGGTCCCAATTGGGACTGGTTGGCACTCGGAACCTGGGTTATGGATCTGCTTCCAAGGGAGTTGGGAAAACCCTGACCTTTTGGAAGCAGAGATCATGACAGGAAGTGCATGACATAATGTTCATTCGAAACAACCAAAAGTTCTAAAAATGCTACCACCAAAGGATCGAACACCAAAAGTTTGATCCTCTGGTGGTAACATTAAAAAAAAACAGGGGCTGCGGGGGTGTCCCCCGCATTGCCCCGCTCACTATGCTTTATGGTATAGCGAGCAGGGGCTGCGGGGGACACCCCCGCAGCCGTCCGTTTAAAAAAAGAAAACAAACAAACAAAAGAAAAGGACCCTGCAGGACCAGTTCCCAATCACAGAAGTGTCGCTGAGAGGGAAAGTTTCACAGAGAGGAGTTCACAGGAGGTATGGGGAGTGGAGGGCACTTCTCTCATGTTCAAGGAGGATTTAGCTATGACGGCCACTCCTCCCTCTTTGACATTGGGTCTGTCCCTTCTGCAGATGGAGTAGTTGTCGGGAACAGCAAGGGACAGAGCTGGGCCTGAGGCTTCGTTGAGCCAGGTTTCTGATATAGCTAGAAAATCTAGGTTGTGTTGAGTGATTATGTCAGCAATGTCGAGTGTGTGGGCGGGAAGAGACCTGGTGTTGATGAGGGCTCCCATAGTTGGTTGGGTGTGTTGAGAGTGGTGGGTGGTGGGTTAGTGGGTCGTGAGTTGGTGGGTGCTGTGCGGTAAGTGAGGAGTATGGCCAAACTAGGGTTGGACTTTATTGGCCCTTTGGAGGCAATGCCGCCAGGACATCGATATGGGGTGGTCATGATTGAATATCTATCAAAGTGGGTGGAAGAGGAATTTGTACCAAACATCACAACAGCGACCGTGATAGAAGTGCTAACAGCCATGTTCCAGAGGGAAGGACTACCCAAGGACATAGTTACAAACAAGGAAGTCCAGTTGGTCTCCCAGGAAATTCAGAGCTTTATGACACGCAACACCATAAAACAGATTAAAGCATTGTTGTATCACCCCCAAGCAAATGGATTTATGGAAAGGACAAACAGGTTTATGAAAGGGGCAATACAACTGGCTAAAGCCTCGTGCATGCACCATTCAGGACAGCTAAGGAGGCCATTGCCGCTCATCGACTGACCACCAACGGCATCACCAACGTATTGCTGTTCCACCTGCTGAGGGGAAGAAGAGTGGCCTCCACGTTGGTACCTCCATGGTATGTGTAACAGGAGGATGACGATGTAGATATGAAAGATGTATTATGAAGGATAAGGGAAAGCAGGCGTGGCTAACTAGCCATGGAATAGGACGTGCTTTGTGATGGGCTCCTGATGATCCGACTTCATTTTGCTAAAGTTACCTTTTGAAACTGTTGCGAGTGCCTGGAAAATAAAGGATCAAGCGTTGGAAGATGTATGCTATGGGAATCCTGAAGAAGGAGTCCATCGTGCCTGCGGATTGAGAGATTTATAGACTTTATTTGATGCGGCCGTGAGGTCTCTTTGTTGCCAAGATGGCGGCGAACAAAGAGAAGGCCGGCGAAGACGAGAAACGAAACTGACTTCTCAGGATTACATGGAGTGGCTGTGGACGACTGCCTGGAGAAAAAGCATTGCATTTCCCGAGGAGACCGTGGTATTAATTTGACACTCCCGGGCCGGAAGGCGGTAGCGGTTGGATAGTGTTGCAAGTTCGCTGTAACAAGCTCTGCGAACTGCGGCAGCTTGCAACAATAGGTGAAAGCGGCTGGACTTCGCCGCTCAAGTGAAGCGGCATACACTGACTGCCGGTGGGAAATATTAACAGCAACTCCTTGCTCTGCACCAACGAGACGGCGCTCCAGTAATTTATTGAGGAGACCGCTTCCGAATTGTAACAACGGAATAGATTGGAGCGGTATGCGAATGCAGCACTCAGCCGCATGCAGGATAAACCGTGCCAGCGACATAAAAGACATGAGACAAGTGAAAGGGGCAGTTGCATTAAGTAAGCCGTGTGTGCTCACGGCAGGGAGCCCTTGGCAACACTGACGGCAGTGGCTTCCACTGGTACGGGCTGGGCAGACGTCAGACGGCGCTAAAGACATCGGGAACTTTGGGGCTCGGCAGTACGTGAGCCACCGCAGTCGCGAGAAGAAATAACATACAGGTGGTCGGTCTGCCGGAGGGGGAGGAGGGCCAGGACCCCACAAACTACGTGGAGAACATGATCCTCCAGGAGATTGGAGCAGACAAACTTTTGCAGGGGTTCACAGTGGAGCGGGCTCATCGCGCCCTAATGAGGAAACCACGACCTGGGGCCCCGCCGAGACCGATCATCACGAGGATCTTGAACTATGGAGACAGAGAGAAGATCCTGGAATATTTTCGCAAGAGCGAAACAATAGAGAGAGCATCCACCAACATCACAACATACCTGGACTACACGATGCTGGTGCAGAGGCAGAGGTACAGCTACGTGGCCGTCAAAAGGAGGTTGAGGCCAGCAGGCATAAAGTACATGCTTCTCTACCCGGCAAGGTTGAAAGTGTTACATAAGAGCAGAGTGCTTTTTTTTGATACTCCGGAGGATGTGGTGACATGGCTGGACCTGCAGGGTTGCCCGGAACAAGAAGCGGATTGTGACCGGCAGGAGCATGACGAATGAAGAACTTGTATCACGGACACTGAGGGGGTAAATGGGAGGGTGATCCTGGTTATACTGGAAAAGTGAGACCGGCTGAACATTGAGTAACAATCGAGCCTTGTGCTCGGCATGGACTGGAATATAGTGGGTGAAAATGTAATCGGTAGCTGCAGAGCATCAATATAAAGCATAATAATTTAGAAATAGGAGCAACAGGATGGAAGCAACCTACCCCGATATATTAATAGTTTAGCGGCCATTAGGGCGGCTTCACCCTACTGAGCCCTGAGCAGAAGCTTGCACTAGCCAGGGCTAGATGTGGGGGTGCCTGAGATCCAGGAATGGAGCTGGGCAACAGTTGGGGAGGGTGTTGTTGGGGAAGGCATGGGCGGGGGAGGGGAGGGAGGCGGGGAGTTGAGTTTGTATATAGTCATGGGGAGTTTAAGTTCTATCATGAGCCTACATGGAAGAGTCAGAGTGTTGTATCTGTATTACATGAATGGGAGGGATCGGCTGGAAATCAGGGAGGAGAATAGTAACGAGCTATAGGAGATCTTAAGATAATAACATGGAATGTCAGGGGCCTTAACAGTTACTTAAAAAGAAACAAGGTCATGCTGTATTTGAGAAGGCAAAAGATTGATATTGCACTATTACAGGAGATGCATTTGACGTGGGAGAAGATGGAGCTGGTGGGGAAAAAATGGAAAGGAACTGTGGTGGGGTCGCCATACTCCGCCTACGCTAGAGGAGTGCTAGTCTGGGTGGCGCCGCATGTCCCGTTCCAGCCAATACAGAAAGTGGTTGAGACAGATGGGAGGATGGTCATACTGAGACGGCTGGTGGAAAATAAAGAGGTATGCATTGTAAATACGTATGCCCCCAACCAAAACACGGCGGCATACTTCAGAACTTTGTGCACCAACCTTAGTATGTGTGTGGGGAGTGCAGTGATTTCGGGTGGGGACTTTAATTGTGTGTTGAACCCTAGGGTGGACAGATCTGATGGCGGGATGGATAGGCCCACCCCAGCGGCAAAAGCGTTGCAGACGCTGCTAGTAGAGTTTGGCTTGACAGACGCGCGGAGAACGAAACATCCTAATGAGAAGCAATATTCACACTACTTGGCCCCGCATCAGCTGCATACAAGGCTTAATTATGACTTTGCCACAGCAGATGTAATGACAGAGATTATTCAAATCGAATACAAGGCGAGGGTCCTTTTGGATCACTCGCCTCTGATCCTCGGATGGCAATATTGCCCCCCGAGGGCGCGGATCCCTACATGGTGCCTACGAGCAAAGGCGCTCAAGGATCCAGTCTTTAGAGAGGATATAAGGGATGAGATTACTAACTATTTTGAGGTGAATACCAGTAGTGTTGACTCTGCAGGCACACTATGGGAAGCCTTTAAGGTGGTGATGCGGGGGGTTGCCATTGCTAAGTCAAAGGGGCTACAGGGCGGGGTCCTGGCTGCCCTACAGAGGGCAGAAGATGATCTAGAAAAAGTATTAAAAAGTGGCAGTATGGATACAGAGCTAGTACTCAAACTACAGCAGCAGTGTGCGGAACACTGGGAAAGGCTTTGTAACCTCAATTATAAAAAGTATATAGAGAGACAGCATGTGGGTGGGGATAAAACAGGTCGCCTTCTGGCTTGGCTATACAAGAGCGAGACCCTTAGGCCCCCGATTAGGACAATAACTAGAGAAGATGGTGATGAAGTGGCTACTCAAGAAGGAGTCAACAAGGAGTTTGCGGATTATTACAGGGTGCTATATGGAGACGAGGTGGGGGTGGTCAAAAGGAGATAATCGAAACACTAGAAGATATAGGACTGCCCAAGATCAGTGAAGAAGAGAGGGAGGAGCTTGATCCACCAATTACCTTGGAGGAGTTGGAAGAGGTTGTGAGGCAGTTGCCTACCAGTAAGACCCCAGGAGCAGATGTGTTCCCTAGTGAATTTTATAAAGTATACAGAGAGGAAGTGCTCCCCCCAATGTTAGAAATGCTTAATGAAGCGTTTGAGATGGGAAGGTTGCCGGAGTCGCTCAGAGAAGCGATCATGATACTGCTTCCCAAACCCAACAAACCAGGGCATAGCTGTGGCTACTATAGACCTTTGTCGATGCTGAACCAGGACAGCAAGATATTGACGGCTGTCCTGGCAAACAGATTGCGGAAAGTAATCGGCAAATCAATACATCCCGACCAAATGGGCTATGTCCCGAATAGGAATATAACTCACAATCATAGGCGACTCCACCGGGTGGTCGAATGGGGTGGTAGGAATGAGGGTGAAATGGCGATTGTGTCTTTAGACGCAGTAAAAGCTTTCGACTCGGTTAAGTGGTCATGGCTATTGGCGGCCCTGGGAGTGTACGGAGTGGGGCCAGGTTACATCAGGTGAGCGAAGATGCTATACAGTGAGCCGCTAGCCAGAGTTCGAACAGGATCGGTGATATCTGAGAGATGCAACTTAGTAGAGGCACCAGGCAAGGGTGCCCCTGGTCCCTGATGCTTTACATTCTAGCCCTGGAACCCCTGGCAATATACCTCAGGCAACAATATGATATGATAGGTATTGAGGTAGGGGGAGAACGACACCTGATATCCTTATATGGGGACGATTTGTTATTATACTTGCAATACCCGGAAGAAAATCTCCAATACATTCTTGAAGTGATGGAGAGGTATGCAGAGCTGTCAGGTATAGCGGTGAACCCTCATAAATCTAGCATATTCCCGCTAGGTAGCTATAGGGGAACCCCTGTGGATAGGTTACCGGTACTAAAAATACCATGGGTGATTAGCTCCTTTCGCTACCTTGGAATAGACGTGTACCACACGGCGGAAGAGGAACATAGGCACAACACCGAGATAGCCATTGGGAAAATCCGGAACAGCATGAAGTTTTGGGAGAAGCTGCCCTTAGCAATGATGGGACGAGAGGCTATGCTCAAGATGGTGGTCCTACCTAGGCTCCTACATTATTTTAGTAATATTCCACATATGATACCCAAGAAGTTTTTTACTAAATTGAACAGTATGTGGCATGATACCTCGAATAGAGTGGCGCTATGGAAATTGCTGAACTTCTATGAAAAAGGAGGTATCAGACTGCCTAATTTTGAGGTTTATTATGTGGCGGGTCAACTACAATATGTGGCCAAGTGGCTCTCCGATGAAGTGACCCCTGAACTCAGGTTGTTTGGCCAGGACTTACCCCGTTTTACTTAAGGGAAATGATCATGTTGCCTGAGACTGAAATGAGGGAGCGCCCTGGAATGATGATGTTTGGGTGGAAAATGTGGCGTCGAGCATGCCGGATGATGAAGGACCCATTCCCATGCTCCCCGCAGATACCGCTGGTTGCTTTGACAGGGGGCGATAAGCAGATGAGGGTGATTATCAGGACCTACTGGGAATCAGTGGGGTTGGTAACGCTAGGGGACATTTGGCAAGAGGGGACCATTAGGGATTTTAAAGAACTCAATGAAGAGGCGGGTCTACATACGGGCCAATATGTTACGTATCATAGGATGGTGCAGAAGATTCGGAAAATATGGCCTGAAATAGTATTGACAGAGGAACCAGATGCTGTTGTGGGGGCAATATATGACGTATCAGAAGGGGGGCATGAGATTTCTAGATTATATGAGATGGTGATGACTAAGGTTGGGAAGGAATTGACACATTTGAGACTGGATTGGGAAGCGGAGGTGGGAGCCCCGATAGAGGATGGGATGTGGGAACGTGCCCTGTGTCACCACAAGAAGGTGTCGAGAAACGCCAGACTAAAACAAATACAGCTGTATATAACACATAGAGCAAACATGACCCCTTTGAGGATATCTAAGTTTCGAAATACTGGACGACAGGCGTGTCCTAAATGTGACCAAGAAAACGCTGACATGACACACATGTTTTGGTCATGCCCAATAATTGAGTGCTTCTGGGGAGAAGTAGCGCAAAAACTGGCAGAAAAGGGGGTTACGCTCGTCATAGATAGGGCCTGGGCCTGCTTACTGGGTGAGTTCCCCAGATCACGGAAACTTAAACATGTTGGGAAACTGAAAGATTTGGCATATGTGCTTGCAAAACGGAGGATTGCCATGGGATGGAAGAAATGCCACAAGCCACGGGTGGAGGTATGGTGGAAGGAATTGCAGAAATGGGCGGAGGCTGAAACAGTGGTATGGCAAGAAGCGAGCAGCTTGAATGGTGAGGAAGAGGCGGGCACCTTGACGGCATGGAAATTACTAATAGCAGAATTGTTCGGAGCAATGTCGGATCCAACAGAAGCTGAGGAAAGTGAGACCCTGCCGCATGTATCAGATACTGAATGCGAATAACAAATAGGCTTGTGGAGGGGGGTGGGACTGGGGGAGCAGTGTTTAAGACTAAATGGTGTTTAATGGAATTGTTATAAATTACACTGCGTGTTTGGTTTGTATTGTTTGGTTTGCATAAAATTAATAAAATCATTTTTAAAAAATAAATAAATAAATAAAGGATAAGGGAAAGCAAGAAACAGATGAAGAAATGGAGTGACCGACGAAGAGCAACCCAGAGCTAAGAAGCCAGGGAAGGTGAAAGGGGCAAAATCCGGTTCCCACACAAGAATCAAGTGGCAGGTTCCAAGTTCAGTCGACCGATCAAGGTAGTGCAAAGAGGAACCAACCATGTCTGCACCCAAGATGGTCGCAAATGGAACATGGAAAGAGTGGCCATGTTCGAGAGACAGGAGCCACATGATAGTGCAAGACCACAAACCTGGCACCTTATTACTGATAACAGTTGTGAGAAGGAGTGGTGAGTCAGAAGCAGCCTCGGTGAGAGACGAGAGGAGAGAGGAGCGGCTTGACTCACGTAATTCCACGTTCAGAAGTTCTTTCCTCTAACTTCCTTTCTCGCTTTCGCCTTCCATTAGAGAATGTGTTGTGTGTTGCTGACGGCACTGTGACACTCTGAAGCGGGTTGGAGCCTAGCTCGTAGGGGAGCTTGCAGGGGAGTCCCAGGTGCGGACTCTGGAGAAAGACAGGGATAAGAATACCGCCCAACGCCCGCCAAGCCCAGCGCGGAGAGTGGAGTGCGGAGAGCGTTTAAAACGTTCTATGCGTTTTAGTGCTGCAGGAGTCGCCGGCTGTGTTTGGGTTGAGTCCGAATATTCTGAATCAGCCATTGGAGGCTTCCCTCACATGGGGAGGCAATAATCAACCTATCTGCCATAGATAAATTCACTTGGGCAAGTGAATACAGCACAGCACAGGTTATTTAACGCCTGGTCGGGAGACTGTGGGAAATAAATATTTTGATCTCGACCGGAGCGCGATCATTAATTCACTTACACATATAACCACTTTATTACTCCCATAAAGGAGGGTTTTGTTTTTCCCTTGGCAAAGATCACAAAAAAGGAATATAAGAACCTATACGAAATGGCACAAGTGTCACTACACAGTCTGCAGTCAAGCCCAAGTGGACGTGATTCTCGACTAAGCCACTATTTCTTGTGTTCACTGGGAATTATGACAACTGAGGCCTTAAATCATGGTGAAACCTTGGGGGTGGGGGGGTTCACCCAGTAGCCTTGACCTGGACACCCCTACAAATCATCCGATAGAGGTACGTATTAACATAGGGCAAAAAACGGAATCTGCCCGGAATATTTTGGACTCTGAGATGGATCTTGATCTTGGCCAAACGCCTGAAGTAAATATCCCTCTAAATGGAATAGGACCTGAACTACACCAAGATCCACTCAATGACTCATGCGTTCATGCTGAATTTGACCCAGAGGTGATCATAAGAGAGTCACAGGAGACTTCAGACAGTTGCCTTTTGATCCACAAGGATACAAGCATCACAGGCACCCCTCAATCTAACAAGGTGATTGTTGCTACCATAGAAGAAGACGAATTGCCAATGGTTGCCTTGACCTGTGATACTGACTTATCTACTGATTTATCTAAGCCCTTGCTGCCAAATACTTCTAAAAATCCAAACAGAGGGGCCTTATATCGACCAGCATGGAAACCCACTGGTTTAAGCTTTGGCTCCCATTTTGGGAACCTATGTTATACGCAAAGTGGCCCCTTCTTGAGTGCTCCACTCACTACGCAATCTGCTGCTGGGAATCATTGCTCAAGCAAAAGGAGGGTCATGTCACATCCTCAGAAAAAAACAAGACGTTTTACCTGGAAAAACAAGGCAAACTTTGATTATTTAACATGTCACTACAAACTGCGTAGAGAAAAATGTGGGTAACTTGGGTTAAGAGTCTCTTGGTGAGAAAGAATCGGCCTTTGCCATTGACAAACCAAAGGCTCTAACCTCCCCTTTCCGAGTAGAAAAGAGAGTGAACAATTGCGAAGATGATTAAATCCAGCCTAGTGTGAGGAAGAAGAATACATCTACAGCAAATACAACTTCAGAACCTCAGCCTTCATTGGGGGCAAGTTGCCCCAGGAAACGTCATAGGCTTTCCACATCGGTGGAGGCAGACTTGAGGAACAATGTGTCAATGACTGCGGCTCAGGTGGCGGAAAAGACTTCTTCGAGTGCAACCCTAGATGCTAATATGATTGCAGCATTCTCTGTCACCATGAGTCCTTTTATGAAATTTATGAAATTGTATGAGAGCATTGCTGACCAACTAAAAGATCAATCCACCTTGATTGCAATGCTCCATACTAAAATGATTTTTGTGGAAGGATTCATCTCGGCCTTCACTGAAAACAAGCATAAGCAAGAGAAATATGTTACCAACTTTCTGAAGTCTATTTTGGAACCTCTGATTAAAGATAAGGAAAAAAGGAGACTATCAATGTCAAGTACCACCCAAAATGGTCCTATTTTTTACATTGACTTTAGTAATACCCTTGCATGCCTTGGGGGGGAATGATATCAACTTGGCTGCTACAACAACTCTACCGACCCCACTAATTGCTTCCACCATAGTAGTGGACAACCATGATGGCATTGATAAATCCTCTCGGGAAGGTAATAAGAAGACCCTAAAACAATGGAGCAAGTAAGAGAGTATATTCAGATGTCTTCATGCCGCCCCCAGGGGAATGGAACCTTGTTGGAGTGCAGGATAATCAGGTCCCTGAGACCTCGATGCAGGTCCCCTCCAAGAGACAAAATGGAGGTATCTGCGATAATAGGAGGAATCCCAGGAAACCAAAGGAGACTGGGTCTGCCATGAACAATCCTTTGCAAGATGGAACTACTGTGGCTATCGGGCCACTCACAGTAGTTTCCTTCTCGTCTTTGAAAACCTACGACATCTTTATAAATGGTGGTGACATGGGAAACAGATTCACCAGAAAGATTGGCTCTGGAAAGAAATGTCCTCAGCCTAACAAACAAACTAAACATGTGAATTTTGCCAATAAAATTGGAAAAGTAAACAACAATCTCTACCTCCAGTAATAAAGAATTTCAAGGATTTGGCTCGCAAACAGTCCAATAGTCAAGACGGGAACCAAATACCCGACACATGAAATTAAATGAGGATTCTTTTATAAGTGTGGACTCAGATGAAGACACACATGAAATCAAAAAGACCGCAATTGATTCAAATAATACAATCAAACCAAAAAATGTTTCAGCTTCTGTGGATTTGGAGGATCTGATGAACCTCTCGGTGTGCTCTGCAGGTTGGGATGAGGTCCTTGAGATGGATACCTCCTTGGAAGATCGTTTTAAGGCCCTGCTAACTAATGATGCTTGGGTATCTTCTCCCAGCATCCTACTGGAGGCCATTAATTTTGAAGGTATCGACGGTGAGACATCAAGTGTTTCTGATTGCGAGGATCAACAAAAACTGCCCCTGTCTCTGACTGCTAATCCTCGATTTAAAACAAGAGTTGTATCTAGAGTCCTTATGAACAGATCCTTTAGAGAGGATGCCCCGCCATTCGTGAGGAGAAAATGTATGATGCTTGAACAAAACAGTAGGGCAACAGATAAACAACCGAAATGGTCAAATAAGGACTATAACGTGGAGGACCCTAAACGGCACAAAAGGAAACATGAGAACAACTCCTTGAAGCAGATCACACCAGCCCCCATTTGCATGGAATTAAGTATTATCCTTTGTATTCAAGATAATCTTATTCTAAATAGAGCTACTGGGCCTCATTATAACTCAGGCGGTCCGGAAATAACGGTGGCGGTAAACCCGCCGCCACCGTTGTTTCCGGACCGCCTGATCCCGACTCCTGCAGGCGGGAGGTGATGTTCCCGCCAGGTCTGACCTGGCGGGTTTAACACCGCCCGCCTGCAGGCGGCCGAGGAAACACCGGCAGCATTACGAGATGCTGCCGGTGTTTCCATGATCCCCATTCCGCCTCCGTGATTCCCAGAAAACCGGGGTTGTAATGCCCCGGTAATTCTGGGAATCACAGAGGCGGAACGGTAATACGAGTCCGGCGGTAACCAGGTGGTTTTATCACCGTGGTTACCGCCGGACTCGTAATGAGGCCCACTATCTTGAGGCTCTTTCATAGCATCGAAACACTTTCTGGGCTCAATACAAAGGATCTCTTATTAGTAGAGTTTCCAGATGACTCAAATTATGACAATGTCGTACTGCATTTTGCATCCACGAAAATGAAAATACTACTACTACAAAACATTGACTCTTTGAAAAATATGGGGTTTTCTCTGAAGGCCATAGCAACCTCGGACACAGAAAGAAGAGAAGAGGAAAAATTGCATGCTCGGCTACCTGCCAAAAATTGCAAACCCAACAGCAATAACTCAAGACCAGGGAGTGGAAGAAGGGTAATGGCGATGGTAACTGGGCCCAGAGAACAAATAAATCCCTAAGCGATGAAGGGCTGAGTAAAAACCATGAAAAGTTCAGAATTATGATCAACAACTCTAAACCATCAAAGAGTTCATTTTGTGCGACACGGGGGTCCTTGGGCAACAAGGATGGAAATAACTGGGATTGGCTGGCCAGTACATTGGCTCAAAGATCATAATGCCAGGGTCCGGGAAGCAACAAAGCCCGTCCTATGTATATCTGGGTTGCTGGAACAAGCGGGGCTTCAAACACTTGCCGGGAGAAGGAAACATTCGGTTCGGAGACTTTGATGTTATTCGGCTTCAGGAGACATGGCTGTGTGTTCAGCCAACCTTTGAGGGTTTTGTTGTCCTCATCAACCCGGCAACAAAGGGACCAAGGGGTAGATCGATGGCGGGTCTACTGACTGCAATTAAGGAGAGTTGTGGACTAAGAGCAGTATGGACAAAGAACATTTCATCATTAATTCAGGTCCATTTGTTGGAATACCAAACTGGTGAGGATGATGCCACAAGGACAATTCTTTTGTGCAACCTCTCCTGGAACAGTAATGACCGAGCAGCCAAGAACTTCACGGACCATCTGTTGGAGGAGGTTAACGCTGCAATGATTGATAACTCTAATCTGAAGGTGATCTTTTGTTCGGATTTAAACATTCACTGTTTTAATAAATGTGGTGCTCTTATAAATCATTACACAAGTAACTTACAAGAAGCGGAAAAACGAGGGCTGTCATTTAGGAAGGAGTTCCAGTTGAGGAATATCTCATTACTAAATGGCATAACATTGGGGGATATACCGACAAACCCCACTTTGAGGAGAGGGACTGAATCCAATATTCAGGACTATTTCCTCGCCTCCAATAACTTCCATTCTAGTGTAGTAGCCTTGACGGTTATTGAAACCCCAGAAAGTGACCATAATATGTTGAAACTATGCCTCCAATTGGGTGCTAACACTAAGTTCACTCCAGAAGGAGATACTCTGGAAGTACAGCCAGGAAGGAATAGACGGAGACTATCAAGCGATCATGTAACAAAATGATCAAGAAACCTAAGAGATAATGGCAGGCCGGAAGATATAGGGCCTCATTACGACCCTGGCGTTGGACCATGGTGCTATTAGCACCATGGTCCATGCCGGATTCCGCCATGGTGGATGGCGGAATTACCGCCCCATTACAAGGTTGGTGGGGCGGTAATTCCCCATTCACCATGACCCCTTCCCCATTCCCATTTTTGGCCCATAGGGCACAATGGGAATGGGGAAGGCGCTAATTACGGCACCGTAAATTACGGTGCCGTAATTAGCACCAAGGTCCATTAGCGGGTTGGACTTTAACGCCTGCAAAAAGCAAGCGTTAAAGTGTGAATCGGGCGTTAAGGGTTTAACGGCGCCGCAGCCTTTTATGGCGCCGTTAACCCCTTCACGCCAGGGTTGTAATGAGGCCCATAGACTATACACAGTCTTTGGCCATCTATAGTGAAAAAAACCTACCCAGGTAGATTTAAGGGATTTTGACATAAACATAACTTCGACCAAGAAGTTGATACAAGAAAAAGGGAACTAAAGTTAAAAAGAAAGAGCGAATAAAAAATTCCTTCCCTGGTATCACATACAGTTGTCAAGAAAACTAGGACAGCGCATAACAATTGGTTGAAGCAACACAGACAATCCCTAATACAATCGAATGCGGAACATATGCTGCAATTGGTTGCATCCAAAAAACTCGAGGGAAATTAGGATAATCTTAAATATGCTGGATGGCCCCCAGCAGAGTCTTATTACCAACCCTATTTCAGCAAAGGACTGGATGGACCACTTCTCCTCGCTCTTCTCAAGGCCCAATTCACAAGTTATGAAGGCAGCAGAGAATTCCTGCTTAAGTTGGGAGTTTGGGACTGAAAGGGAGGATATCCTTGCCTTAATTGGAACCTCCAGCAATTCCAGAGCCTGGGACAGGTCCTGATGGCCTTACAAATTGGACATTAAAACAGCACCCAGAGGAATGGGCACATTTTTTACATCGCCTATTTCTCTTGGTGAAAGCAAAACGTACCATCCCGGCCACATGGACAAAATCTATTATCGCACCAATCTTCAAGAAGGGAAATAGGTCTGTGGCAACAAACTACAGACCTATCACCCTGTTGAATGTTATCGGGAAGCTTTTTGCGGCCTTGATTTTTAATCATTTTACGGACTGGAGCTGGGACTCCAAACATCGGGATGGCTAGCAAGCAGGTTTTGAAAAAGGAATTGGAGCATCACTGAACCTTTTTCTAATCAACTATCTGAAATTAAGAACTGCAAAAAAGAACAGCAAAAATATATACCTTGCATTAGTGGACTTGTCACAAGCCTTTGACTCAGTCAATAGAGAGAATCTTTGGCTGAAGTTAAGGGACAGGGGTTGTCCTGCTGATTTACGTGAGGCTATGGAGGCTCTTCACTCCAATACTAGTATTCAGATCAAACTAAATCAAAGGGGGGACATGACAAGCCCCATTAAAAACAGGAGTGGGCCTCAAGCAAAGGTGTCACCTAGCCTCAGCCATCATTAAATGTATATCTCTGACAAGGGTGATGCTTTTTACGGATATTAGGTGCTTTCCACCATGTATTGCGGGCACCCCATTGAATAGATTGTTGTATGCAGATGATGTTATTCTTCTGGATGAAACTCTGATTGGTCTCTGATTGGTCTCCAGCGCCATCTTTTCTGTCTTCTAACGACCTGAGAGTTAATGCTGCCAAATCAGCGGTGCTTATTCCTGGGAAGTTAAGGCGCCAATCTCTAAAGTTTAAGGGTTGCTATATAAATGGTGATCAGATTCGAGAGAACACAGAATGCTCTACTTGGGTATACCAATTAATGCAAGCTATAGTGAAGCCCCAAGAGAAGTAGTGCTGAGGCGTAAATTGAAGATGTTAATAGCCCAGGCAAGATTGATTAAATGTAAATACTGCAAATTCACATTGGCACCCTTGCTACGCTTTTATACCATGAATTGTGACCTATGGGGCTGAGTGCTCTCTTAAGCTGATTTGGAAGCTATGGCAAATTCTAGAGGGTCTCTTCTGGAGAACCATACTCAACCTCCCAAATTGCATGCCGATGGCGGTGATAAGGAAAGAGCTTGGACTGACCTCTCTTATCACCTATGTCAGTTGGAAAACACTATCCTTCTATTGCAAATGTTTATTGCCTCCACCTGATAGCGGCTTCTGACTGCTGGGACAGGCGCTTAAAATAGGAAAAGAGCAATTACTTCTTGAATGGAGTACTAAATGCTTGGGACTTTTGGACTCAATCGACACTACAGAGAAACTACTCATGGAAAATCCAGACTTTGTGAAAAAATGTCTGTATGAGTATGACTGGATTGAGTCAGCGCAGTCGTCCAAACTTTATGGTAACAATTGCGTAGCTCTAAATACGCGTGGTTCAACTCTGTTGTACTTGAGCAAGTTTGCTTCGGCTGTGCTGCAACAACAATTTCTAAGATTGTGCTTTAACATCTTTTCGACAAAAGAAATTCTTGAAGCCAGAAAGCCGAAAAGTAGTAGAGACTACAATTGCAGGCTCTGTGGTCACAAAATGGAAACGCTCCACCATCTTATCATGAGCTGCCAGCGCATTATGGATACTCGATGTTACCTATTAGGCAGATTTTTTGTGAACAATCGAACCCTAACCAAGAAAGATATTTGGTTACAACTGTTACAGGGTTCTAGGTTATCTGTAACTTTTGCCTTGCTAGAGATGGTATCAATCATTTTCAAAAAGCTTGAAGGAAAGAAGTGAATCTAGATTGATAAAGGAGTTAATTCATATGTACTGTGCTGTTCAGGTTGTAGGTAATTATGACTTTTTGGGACAATAAGAGCTGTTAATTCTCTTAGGTTTCTGTTTTTTTCTTTTTTTCTTTTTCTTTTTTTCTTTCTTTTATAGTTTTTCTATTTTGCTTGATATGGTTGTATTATGTGCTTTTACTGTCATTGAATTTTAAATTCAAACTGTAAATGGTGAAAAGTTTCTCTTAAAGCAAAATGCTAATAAAAAAATTTAAAAAAGAAACCTGTGCACGGGAAGACTCTGAGCAGACTGCCGCAGGGGAACCTGCTCCAGACTCCCATCTTGTGACCCACATCGAGACGGAGATGGAACCAGAACAGCTTGACCTAAGTCACGAAGAAGCCAGCGTGCCAGTAGACAAGGGAGACAAGGAGACCAGGCGCCAGAGAGATCGAAGAAGACCGATGAAGTAGAATGACTTTAAAAAAGTACCTCCAAAGGGAGGTATGGAGAGTGTACTCGCGAGACTCGGGAGGCCTGAGATCTCCCGAGACGCTTCCAGCAAGAAGCGCGAGTCAGAGTGAACTAAGATCCAGCGCAGGCACAGAGGAGAAAACACATTCCAGGGCTCCTCCTCTGCAGAATCTCTTGCAGGCAAATAAAGGCCTGCTCTGATCCCCAAAGACAGCAGAGACATGATGGCAGTGAGTAAATACAATGAAATAAAAGCAGCCACCTCACCAAGTGTGCCTCATTCATTATTATACAACAACGACCAGTGTTATAAACTGTCATGTAGCCCCCCCACACCCAAAAGAAATGTTGAGGCTGTCTCTGCCTCTGCCTATACACTACCCTGCTTATCTTCCTTTATAGGTAAGCAACATTGGACCCAGCATCAGCAGGGCCGTCACGAGGGGGGTGCAGGAGGGGCAAACTGCCCTAGGCCTCGCGCTTGGGAGGGGCTTTGCGGTGCCCTCCCGAGTAGAAGGCAGCACAGCACTCCCATATTCTTTATTCAGATGGGGGACTGTGCTGCCTCCTGTCAGCCCCTGCAAATATTTTGTTGTTTGTGGCGAGCTGTTTGGCCCCGCAATAAACATCAAAATAATAGGAGACAGCAGGGCTCATAAGTGAGCTCTGCCGACTCCCACTATTGAACAGACAGCGTAGACACGCTGAATGACAAGAGAGGACTCCTCCCTGTCAGGCAGTGTTTCAATGCCTCGGAGTGAAGGGAGGGCCATCCGTGGCTGCTCAGGCACTTTTGAAGGGTATGGTAAGTTTTTTTTGTATTTTAAATTAAATGTGTATATATGTGTGATTATATATATATATATATATATATATATATATATATATATATATATATACACACATATATATATATAATACACGCCCACAGTAGTGGCCGTGTAGTTATGGTTAAGGTGCTGTTTCCATAGGTAGAGCACTTTTTGGGCGGCGTATAACTCCGCTCCCCCTGGACGAATCCTCACCAGACTTTGCAAAAAAGTATATGGCCCACTCTGAATTTTTCTGCAAAGTTTGATGAGGTTTGGTCCAGGGGGGAAATGTCATAGGGGGGGTGCCAAAACTTCTTCTTTTCCCATAGACATAATGGGAAAAAACTTTGCTCACGCCTACAGCCCAAACCGCTGGACGGATTTTCACCAAATTTGTGGCAGGAGGGGCTACTTGGTCGGTGCTTTTGTTAATTTGGTGTTAATCTGGCCAGTAGATTTTTTTAAAATGACCAAAACATAAAGCAAAAAAATTAGTGATATCTATGTCCGCTCCGCGGACACACTTCCCTCTTCGCTCCGCGGACAGGACACTGATTGGCTAATTGACTTGCGTCATGTCCGCGGACACCCAACGTGTTCACTGATTGGTTGGCGTGAAGCGTGAGGTGCGTGAGAGTTTTGGAAACGCCTGCCATCTTGGGACATCGACCGGTGTCCGCGGACATCGCAGAAAAAACATATTAAAAAACACAACATTGCACTTGTCAAACTTATCAAATAATCTATGGGGAGGTGAGGGGTGATGAGGATGGGATGGAATATGGCTACAAGAAGCAAAAAAACGTTTGCTGCGGAAGTCCGCGAACAGTCCGGATGTTCGCGAACAGTCCTGAAAAGTTTGCGAACACCTCAGGATTACAGGGTTGGTGAAATGCAGTTCTTGGATGGCTTATAACTTTGGCGCCACTTAATGAAACTGCATGGAATTTTGCATGTATATTCCTGGGCTGATTCTGAGTGAGTATGCACAGTTTGGTGGGATGCTGTCATGAGGGGGCCAAATTAGAGGGGGGGTCCCAAAATAATGTAAAGGCTTATAAATGAGGTGCCATTTGACAAACCCTCAGTACATTTGGGAAACTGATAATACATTTATATAGGAATGTTTTTCCAAAGTTTGGTAGGATTTTGTGAAGAGGGGGCAAAATTAGAGGGGGGGTGCCAAAATAATGTAAAGGCTTATAAATGAGGTGCCATTTGACGAATCTACACTTCATTTGGCAAACTGATAATAGATCAAGATATACATGTTTTTGCGAAGTTTGGTGGGATTCTGTTGAGAGGGAGCAAAATTAGAGTGGGGGTCCCAAAATATTGTAAAAGCTTATAAATGTGGTGCCATTTGACAAATCTACACAAAGGTTTGTAAAAAGATTATAGATCTAGATTTAGATGTTTTCGTAAAGTCTGAATGGATTTTGTCAAGGGGGGGCTAGGTTATATGACGATTGTATGTGCATACATTTGACACTTTTGAAAAACTACAACATGGGTGGATTTCCAGCAAACCTGCGCAAGGAGCATTGGCAAGGACCTACAAGCATGGTTTAGCAAATGTGCCAGTGTTTTATTTTTTGACAAGTGTCATAATGTTGCTACAAAAAATAGCGGTATACCTTTAGTGACTGAGGGGTAGCCTGTGGCCATGGGCAGTGTCCAGATGGTACGGGTCATGGAATAAGGTCATGATCCAGACAATCCCGCTACTGGCCATGACCACAAAGGACAAAACATAGGATTAAAGTGGCCATGTCCACCTCGGTCTTGCTTTGTGGTAAAGTTATTCGAAATTAGGATAGATTTGAAAGGGAAGAAAAATGTGCTTGTGGTAGTATGGTCATAGGGTTCTCTTTTTGCCTTCTGCAGGCTGCTATGGAAAGCGAAGAGGGGCCCTGTATGGAACCCTCACCTTCCCTTTCCATGGTGGCCATCCTGGAAAAGGGTTTTCCTTCCTACACCTGGACGCCACAGGCGTCCTGGTGTTGGAAGAAAAATCCGATTTTTTAGCACCTCGGGTTCCCGCTTTGGGAACCTAGGGTGCTAATGGCCTTCATCCCCCATTTCAGAGGCTGGAATGGGGGGATAATGGTACAGAGACCACGTTATTCACCCTCGCTCCGCTTGGGCTGATAACTTGTGCTGCTGGGTCGGTATCCAACGTTCCAGTCCCTGGATCAGAGGATGAACGCCACAATATTCCCATTAGCATAGCACAAAATGCAAATGGAAATGTTGGAAAATCTTATTTCGTCTATGTACTTTACTGACAAAAAAAAAGTAGATGGAGTCTATACATTTTTTTTTTTATTTTTTTTTTATTGTTGTTTTGGCAAGGAAAAATAAATTTTTCCAACCTTTCAACATTTCATTTGAATCTTTGTTACAAACAAAACAAGTTTAAATTAGAAATTGAGTTAAAACCACTGTAAGCAGTCAGATTTTTCAGAAAAAAAACACAATACATATAATTCATTTTTTTTTCCTTTCCCCATTTCTAGCACAAATTTTTCCCAACATGTTCAAATCTTCATGATTTTCAAAAAATTAATAATCGCATACTGTATCGCTTTCTTATTCGTGTGAAACAGTGTAGACCATAATTGGTCATAGGTTACGTTGACATGCCCTTCAAAGAAGGGTTTGAACAGTTTCGCTCTTAATTCTGTCCAATGGTCACAATCAACCAGTAAATGGCGCACAGTCTCCAACGTATGATGACAGAACCTACATTTGTTTTCTTCCTTTGATAGAATTTTGCGCTTATAAAGAAGGTCAGCTGTAGAGCACAGTCCTAGTCTAAAGCGCATGAAAGCCTGGCGATACTGAGGGCTTGGGGAGGTCAGTAAGTACCGAGCAGTTTGACCAAATCTTTTTGGCTCGAATGGGTTCTCCTGAAATGTTTTATATTGTGCACACTGGGCAATAGTGAGAATCCAATCATATCGCCACATGTTTTCTTTAGCCTTACAGGGATTATCAATTAGCAATTGGATGGATATGCTAGCATCATCAAGCAATTTCAACACTCTTTGCCTCCAGACTCTTATAAATACATCATGGGTTTCCTGTGCAGCGTAGTCAGCCATAATTCGAGTTAGGCCATTTTCTAAATTACCCATTACAAGTTTACGATACAAGGAGCTCCAGAGCCACTTATATCTGGCATGAAGTGATATTAATCCCAATTCATACCGAATTAGAGGTAGAGGTTCCGAGTTGGGTAGATGCAACATTTTCCTCCAAAATGCTCCTTCCATCTTAGCCCAATAGGTATATGGTCGCCAATATTTGGTTTCTGTCCCGTATAATAGTATAGGTGATGTTTTCTGTTTATAATAAGTTACGATTGGAAATATCGAAAATTTACAAAATTTTGCCCTGATGATTCTTGCTTGAGAAATTGCATTATGAAGTTTTGCTCTCTTAGCTTCCTCAAAAGGTAAGTCAGTCGGATGGTTAGTTATTAAAACACCTAGATAGGTATACGTTGAGACAATGCTTAAGGAGCTGTTCTGTAGTATCCATGTATAGGTTCTACATCTTTGTCTAGGGTTCCCGAATTGAATAATTTGTGTTTTTGAAGTGTTGATGGCTATGCAGTTGGAATGAGCATAGCCCTCAAGAGCTTTCAACATATTTTTGAGTCCCTGGGGGGTTTTAGACATGAGAACCATATCATCTGCATAAAGCAGATAGTTTATAGGCGTTCCCTTAAGTCGAGGGGCATCAGTTCTTATACCCTTAAATACAATACCTATATCCGAGATGAAAAAGTTAAAAACTGCCGAGGCCAAGATACAGCCCTGTTTTAGACCCCGGTCTGTTTGGATGTGACCGGATAGAAGTCCATCCCTGCGAAGTCGAACCTGAATGGTTGTGTTGGAATGAAGCTGAATTATCCATCGCAGGATGGGCCACGGACAGCCCTTTGCCAGAAGTTTTTTGAACAATAGTTCACGAGGAACACCATCAAATGCCGTGCGGAAATCTATAAAAGCAACAAAGATGGGCTGCTTCCTTTGCTTATGCGCGTCTATCAAAGAATTCAACGTGATTAGGTTTATGGAAGTACCAAGGCCGGCTACAAAGCCTGTTTGGAACTCATCCTTAAAGGAGTTTACTGTTAACCAAGAGTTGAATGCTACTAACACGATGCGCGCAAAGATTTTACCAGGGCAGTCTAAAAGGGCGATCGGTCGGTATGATCTAGGATCGCCCCTCGAGCCTTTCTTATAGACAGGAACTATTATAGATTTTCGCCACGAATCAGGGATTTTACCAGTCTGAAATACATGTTGGAAGATGTGGTTCAATATTGCCGCCCATCTTGTTGGATTTTGTTTCATCATTAAATTACTGATGCCATCTGGTCCGGCTGCGCGAGATCTGCTAAGTTTGGAAATACAATGTATGATGTCATCTGTATCAAAATGCAGTTTAGAATTCGCTCTTATGAGAGTCCAATCAATTTCAATTTGCGAGAGGGGAGAGCGGTAGAGGCCAGCATAATAGTCATTCCAGATTTTTTCAGGGATTGGGTTAATTTGGAAGGCGCTTTGCAGTGTACCGACCGCCTCATTAAGGAGAGACCATATGCCAGCGGTTGTCTTAGTAAGGCATTGAGACAACATTTTTTCTCCGTCTCTCTGGTATCGCAATGACCTCCGTGACCTGCACCAGTTCTTATACGTTTGTTTTAGATTTTTTATCAAATTGATGTTATTGGGTGTCAGGTCGAGTGATAGATGTCGGATATCTTTGCGTAATTGGGCCTTCCTTATTTTAAGCTCCAAGTCATACGCATGGAGATGCTTGACAACATGACAGCGTCCACCGTTCCCCCTAGTACCAAACATTTGCATAGAATGGATGTAACATCCTCCTTCATTATTATGATACGGCCCAAACTCATTTTCCAGGGCTTTGCCAAATAGCATGAGTTTATGATCCGACCATCGAACACGGTTCCCAGCTTGACTGATCTCAACAAGTTGCAAGTTTTTTTTAATATTTAATTCTGGAAGATCAGACCATTGAGCCCACTTCCAGGTTAGACGCAGTTGATTGTGATCACTGATGTCATTTTCGCATATCTCCAAAGATGTTGAGGCATCCATGAGAGCATGGTTGGCATATATATAGTCTAAGTGTGCTCGCAATAGCTCTCTATGCCATGTTGCCTTGGGAGGTATGTCTCCATCTATGGTACCATTTAGCATCATGAGGTTCCTCTCTTTCATTAGTTGTAACCAATGGGACTCATGGGAAAGATGATTCCCGGGCTTAGATGGAAGGAGGTGCAAGTTTAGATCACCTAGAAGAAGTATATATTTAATGGTTACATCCATGATCAATGAGTCGAGTACATCAGTGATATGTGCAAAGAATAATTCTGCTGATAGATGTTGTTTTCCCCAGTATATATTAATTATCACAGTTGTGTCAGTTGACCTTGATAATTTTACAACTTGAATGTAAGGGGAGGAGGTTTTGCAGGAATTAATGCGCAGGTGTAAGGATTTCTTTACGGCGATCAAAAGACCCGCCATAGGTCGACCAAACATGTTTTTTATTGCAGGAACCATGGAGATGTAGTGTGTATCCCAAATAGGTTCCTCAACAAGCCAGGTCTCCTGCAAGACAACAATATCGTAGGCATTCAGTTCTCTGTTAGATGTGTTTAGAAAATGCCTATGTCCACGTGTATTCCATGATATCAACGAAATGTCTTTATCTGACCTGGATTGTTATGAATTTCACCTTTGAGAATCCATACCCCTGCTTATGTTCGCATTAGCATTGGCGTTTGCCTGTGGAAACTCCAGAGTGTTAGAGTAATTCTCTGACAATAAGGTTACTTCGGCTGGCATATTTTGAGCCAAATCTTGTGAAATGAGAAAGCCCAAGGCATAGAATTCCGATCTAGCTTGCCAAATGGCATTTAGGGTGATTCCCGATCGCATGAATATTCTAACCCTGGATAGATCATTATGAGAAATGAATTCCACCAGGTCAATGTCCGTGCTCGATAAATCTTGAAGGGAGGACACCTCGGCACAGATGTTTAGAATACTCCTGCGATTTAGATCATACTTGGGAAATGGTTGGGGGCGACATGATACTATCAGCCGATGGCAGTGGGAGTATGCACTATGAACAGGGTTTTGCTTACTACAGTCCGTTTTTCCTGAAGTCTCAAATTCAGGCACTTGTTTTTTTTTGTAGTTCTATTTTTTAACTGGAAAGGTGGTTCCTAAAGGAATATGTGGTTCCTAAAGGAATATGTCGTTTGTTGTTTTTGGATGTATTTTTTTTGGCAGGAGAGCTGAGAACGAAAGGTGGGGAGGGAAATGAGGGAAGAGCAACCAAACACTAATATGGAGGGGTAGGTGGACAGGGGAAAATGTTGCGTGTGTGTTATTTCTAAGTTAAGGGGCACTGTTTCTCATGCTCTTTGATTACAACAGTGGTGGTGGCTCTTGGGGAGGAGGGATGGCATTAGCTGATGCCATTTTAAGATAAATAGCAGTTTTGCTAATAGTATGTACTGTGTACTAGCTTGTTAATGGATAATGAGTAGGAATAGGTGTTGGAGCTGTGCAAGGGAAATTTTGAAGTTGCAAGTTCCTAGATCAGTAGAAAATGCAGTTCCGAACTGTCCGCCAAGCAGAGATCTTATCTTGAAGTGCGGACAGGTTCTCAGACACGTCATCATGCCGAGCGCTAGCGTATGGTCATTTGGCATTGTCCGGAAGGTCCGCTATGAAGTCAGATGTTCGTAGACGTCTACGGGTGCACAACTAGTTGAAATAGTTGCAAGAAGTGTATAGAAGTGTTAAATATTATTCCAGATGGTGTGAAATGGCATAGTTTTAAGGTGAAACTTTGGAAATTGGACACAAATATTGCTATTTGGGTAAGTATGATATTAGTAAATTGTAGGAAAATAGCATGCACTGGTAAAAACCTATGAAATTCAATGAAAACACTTTGTTAAAGGGACATTATGGTTAAGTTGCACTAATAAAAACCTATGAAATTCATTGAAAAAACATTGTTAAAGGGACGTTATGGTTAAGTTGCACTAATAAAAATCTTTGAAATTCACTGAAAAAACTTTGTTAAAGAGACGTTATGGTTAAGTTGGACTAATAAAAACCTATGAAATTCAATGAAAAAACGTTGTTAAAGGGACGTTATGGTTAAGTTGCACTAATAAAAACCTTTGAAATTCACTGAAAAAACTTTGTTAAAGGGACGTTATGGTTAAGTTGGACTAATAAAAACCCATGAAATTCAAAGAAAAAACTTTGTTAAACGGACGTTATGGTTCCAAGTAAAACCGAAAAACCCCTGAAATTCGCCAGTTATGGTAAGCTAAGCAACCATAACTCGCGCCACCACCGTGCACTGCTAAGACTAACACCCAGGACATCAAAGATGACATTACAAATGTCATTGATGACATCACTGATGACATCACAGGTGAAATACATTTTGATGAAAAGTCTCTACAAGGAGTTGTGTATTTATATTAAATGTGTATGATTGTGCACATGTATGATGCTGTTTATCCTTGCGTCAGTGCTGTAATTGGTTTTATTTATGCGTGCATGCAAGGAGTTGTGTGGCTGGTGGATGAATGCATGGGTAAAAGTGTTGTATGTGAGTGTGTGTGCCAGCCCCCACTCCTAAATTTAGTGTCCCAAAGGGTGACTGCTGGATGAATGCAGGGGTGAAAGTGTTGTATGTGAGTGTGTGTGCCAGCCCCACCCCTAAATTTAGTGTCCCGCAGGGTGAATTCTGGATGAATACAGGGGTGAAAGTGTTGTATGTGAGTGTGTGTTCCAGTCCCCACGCCTAAATGTAGCAGCCCTGCGGGCCACTACATTTAGGTGTGGGGGCATTGCATTCTTTTTAGTTTGGGATATTAGGTGGCACTGCCACCAATAAGCCAAAACTCTTGCATTGGAGTACAGGCAGTGGTAGAAATTGACTTTCTTTTACTTTGGCAGCACAGGGCAAGAGGGGGGATTCCAGCGAGAAGAGGAATGGGAACAGGCCGGGCAGAAGATACATTGGGGACCATTTCAACATGATGGTTGTGGGTGGACCCTACTTAGAGCAAAAACAATCTGAGGCACCCCTGGGGTGCATACATTACAAATGCGACAAAGATAAGGTTAATAGTCACTGATTATCACGAGAAGGCCATCCAGCAAGGAGCTTAATCACTAAAAGCCCACTGAAGAGCTGTAAACCCTTCTTTGTCAGTAAGTGGCTGATGTGTAGTATCCAGTGTTAGGAGGCAATGAGGAGATAACACTTCTGTAAATTGCATAGGACTTGACAGCTGAAAGGGCTCCAGGAAATGCAGCACATTTTAAGCCCCAGAATGAAAACAGAAAAAGGAATATATTGCCGTGTTACAAAGACTACTGACTGGCAGTATGGGGTAGTTGCTGAGGCCCCCATGAGGCCCCTTTCCTTTGAAATGATTGAAAGGCCCTGATGTCATCCCTGATTGGGAGGGTGTAGTGCAGGTATTTTTAGTCACCCTCATAAACATAAACATTTGCCTTTTAGCCCCTCATATTTATCATGAACACCTGGAAAATAGCCCCATGTTTTATAATGTTGTCAGCAAAGTTTAAAATCTGCACCCCTTAAACTGCACATCAGTAGTTCCAGTACAGTGCAACATTGACAAGGGATTTCACAGGGATCCTGCTCAGACCTTCAAGTGGGCTTGTGGCACAATGTCTCACTTCTGACCCTAGAGACCACGGTTCATATCCCTGCCTGACATAAATATGAATGCACCACAGCATTCTAAAAAAATGTATATTGCAAAGAGATTAACCAGGATTGTAGAGCCAGCCAGCTCGGAGATCTGGGGAGATATTTTCTGCCAGATCTTAGATCCAGGAAGATCACGCCCAATGACAGCATGGGGTACAGATAGGGAGAAAAGACATATGAGGCGGGACACAAACCTTGCAGGTGTGGTTGTAGGTGTGGTTTTGTTGATTGCCCAGCCATTGACTGCCCATGGCCATGCAAATCCCTATGGAAATTCCAACCCAGTTCCTGACCCACCTGCCAAAATACCTCCTCATGGGAACTCTTGGAACTAGATTTAATCAAGCCTTACCATCAAACTTTGCACTCCAAGTGCCTGCACATTTTTTCTCAAAGGAGGTGTCTGTGAGGTAATGACTTATTTGGAGCTGTAAACACGCCACTGGTGTAATAGAAATGTGTTCACCTGGTCTGCCGGCTGGGAGTCCTTATAAGGCAATAATGACAACTGTTGGTGCAGCATGCATAGACATAAATGGGAACAGCCAGCATGAATATATTTTTATACTGGCATATGTTGTGGGCAAAGGCAGCATGAAATGCATTGGAAATGTTCCCAGGCACAGTTGGTGACTTGCAACTATTGGGTTTTTCCATGTGCACCATACAAAACCAATTGCAAACGGTGTGGCTGTCTACCCAATTTTTCAAAGAAAGTGCTGTAAAATGCACCATTTTAAACCAATGTTTCAAAAGTGTTCTTAGGAGTGAGCAACCCTCTCAGGCATCCTTTGTTTGGATTGGGATCCCCACTGTGCTCTGTTGGTCCTGCCTAATTGGCACCAACATTTAAGTCTTTTAAGTTCAAAAATTCACCAGCCTCCACTATACATCATCTGTCCATCACTGTGTATGATGTTTTTTAATGCAGAAACATGGACACAGCACTTCTTCATGCTGGCGTCACGCACCACATGCCTTCAAGCCATCCTAAATATATATTAATGTATACGATACAAAAGTCGCACTGCCATAAACCTTTCATCAGTAGAGAAATCTAATTTTGCGGTAGTTGATTTGCAGTTGTGGCAATAAACCATCTTTAGGTTCCTTCCCACTTAAACTCAAGTTGAGATTTCAAAAATAATACTTAGCATAAGCATGACATCACAGAAAATTACAAACCATAAATTGGTGGCACCACTGGAGCTTTCTAAAATGCACAACCCATCAAACAGCACAACATGGAGAGATGTTGAAATGTTTACAATGTATAATTTTGAATGGAAAGTTGACACTAAATGTAATTACCCACCTTCACAGAAGGTAATCACACAGAGCTGGTAGGCAATGTTTGCAACCCCTCTGTAGCATCAGCCCGGGCAGTACATATTTATTACTGCAGTGGAGGTGGAACACTGAACAACATGGAGACTGACACCCTCCTCAGTCTGATAGGCACATGCTGTGTGATGATGGCACGCTCTGCCACTTGCCAACACTGGTGATTCACCTAAGGTCTGTCCCGGCAAGAGTGCAGGGCAGAGTCATGTAGCTGTCAGGTCAGTGGATTGATCCAAGCCCATCACTCAAATGTATCACTTATCCACCCACCACACAGACTGATTGATTGCCTTTATGTCACATAAATGACATAAGACTGTAAATAGCAATAGGATCTGTAACCCAAATCTGTAGGCGGTAGGACTGCTTAAAAAGCACTAGCCTACTGCCTAAATCAGTAGGGTTGGCAAGTATGCCCTAGGAAGCGTTGCCCTCGTGAGGAAGGTAGTCTGCGTATCGCTTTTCTGCATCATTAGCCGTTCCCGATCTCCAGGCGGCGCTGGCGAGCTGGCTGCAAACGTCACTTCCTGTCGCGGCCATTTCTACTCAATGGCTGTGCGGCCCACACACACACTGTAGGACCAAGCCACACAACGGTGGACCGGACACTCCAACGAGGGCTGCTCAACTCAAACTAAGTCTGTTCGAGCCTTCTCTGCAGACCCATCAAAAGCCCGCACACTTCTCCTCACTATATGCTGCGCTCCTGCAAATAATCGTGTCCCAACTGTCGTGTGGCACATCGTTGATGTCAGAGTTTTCCTCGAAATCCGATGACATCTTTCCTGTGCCCTTCTCACACGGAAAGCATCATTACGCTTTAAAAATAAATTATTTAGTTCTCCTAAATCTTCCCGAAAAGAAGCAAAACGGACTGCGTCAGCCATACCGCGTATCAAGCAGCAGAGGCCACTTAACTTGGATCGTTGTAGAGATATCGCGAGAGCCCCCACTCTCGCGAGATCTCGCCGCGAACTGTAGCTCCGCCCCCGCGCGCTTCGCGCGCATTACGGGAAGAGCCAAGGACGCGATAAGGTGCGTCCTGCCGGCTCCTCCGAGAACGGGGCCCGCGGCCCACACCCATGGACACAGACATTACAGCTGCAGCCTCCCAGCCACGTTAGGCCCGTTGGCCTTTGTTATCTAGGCACGCACTTGGTGTGCAGTGTTGCATGAAACCTGTGAGAGAATAAACACAGTGAGACAAGCCCCGCGACTCCTGTCTTCATTATAAGCAGTTTACAACATAAATTGGCGACGAGGATCACCACCAGAACCCACAGAGGATCATGCAAGGGGCAACGCCACCGCCACCCTTTCTACAAACTCCAGGTAGGCCGGTCATCCCATGGCCACAATGGCAACCCCTATTCACAACATATGTGGAGGCTTTAGGAGGAGCAGGGTTCTCAGCGGCAAGGCGCCGGGCCATGCTACTCAATGCCTTGGGAGTAGAAGGACAAAGAGTATTCGAGAGTCTCACCCCGATACCGGTGGCTGGCGACAATGACGATGTTTTCAAGGAGGCGGTCAGGAGAATCATAAAAAGATTTGCCAGTAAAGAGAACACAGTGCTCCACAGGATACGGTTTTACACTCGAAGGCAAGAAATGTCTGAACCAGTTGACGATTACGTCACCAAACTAAGGGAACTAGCGGCGCTGTGTAGCTTTGGCAACAATGCGGAGAGCCTCATATGTGATATGTTGGTCGTTCACACTAACAGTCGGAAAGTCCAAGATAAGTTCATTGTTGAAAAGGAACTGCAGTTGGAGAAAGCAATTGAGATCGCCAGAGCAGTCGAAGAAACAGCAGGAAGACGAAAGGAGCTTACAGGGGCCCAGAGTTCCGCTGAAATACAATCAGTGGGCTTCCATGCAAAAAAAGAAAGGCCGGCAACCGACACGAGAGAAGGGAGAGGGAGCAGGAAAGAACCCCTCAAGTGTCACAGGTGCACCAGCACGAAACACCTAGCGTTCGACAGGGAGTGCCCAGCCCGAGACAAGGAGTGCTCCATATGTAAACGTATTGGCCACTTCTCAATCGTGTGTCGGTGGAGAAACAAGAAAGTCTCCAGTCTCAATGCAGATCGCAATACGGAGAAAGAATCTTCCTCAGAAGATGAAGGACGACCCACAGTCATTATGGTGAACAGCACAAGAGCAAGGAGAGAGAAGCCTCACTGCACGATCAAAATTGATGGCATGGAAACAAGGGTCATGGCAGACTCAGGTTCGGATCTAACGATCATTCCCCTTCGGACGTATAAAGACATGGTGGGAAAAGAAAAGGTGCAAGTGTTAATGACGAGGCATAAACCCACGGTGTTTGGAGGGGCGTCAGTCGAACTGTTAGGATACATCAAGGGCAAAGTAGAATTCAAAGGAAGGGAAACCACAACCAGACTCTACTTCAGTCACGAAGGTCCAGCAGTGCTAGGGTGGGATGACCAAGACAAGCTGAAAATCAGACTAGATCCCAGCACCGAAGATCAGGTCCTGTCAGTTAGGGTGACGAGCGGACCTGTCGTCAAAAGCGACTACCCAACACTTTTCTCGGAGGAGCCGGGGCACATTAAGGGTTTTCTGCACAAAATAGTGCTCAAAAGAAATACAGTCCCCGTAAAGCACCGCGTGAGGCCAGTACCAGCCACGACAAGGGACATCCTTAGAAGTCAGTTGGAAAAGATGAAAACAGAGGGAGTCATTGAAGAAATCAAAGCATCTGAATGGCTGAGCCCCGTCGTGCTTATAAAGAAACCCCAATCACAGGAACTCAGAGTGTGCATAGACCTGCGCAGTTTAAACTTGGAAGTCATCACAGATAATTACCCCCTTCCAAGCATAAATGAACTCATTATGTTAATGAAAGAAGCCAAAATATTTTCGAAACTGGACATGAGGAATGCATACCACCAAATACGGCTACATGAAGAGTCGAAACCCCTCACGGCATTCATCACTCCATTTGGCACATACCAATTCACCAAAATGCCATTCGGGTTGTCATCAGCAGCATCGGCTTTCCAACGCATGATGGATGTCTTGCTGCGGAAAGTTAAAAATGTGGTGTACTTCCAGGATGACATCCTTGTGTATGCGGAGGATGAGCAAACGCACGATGCCACGTTGAGAACTGTCCTAAGCAAGCTACAAGAAGCAGGTGTGCGATTACGTCATGAAAAATGTTTGTTCAGGGTGAAAGAAGTTGAATACTTAGGGTATAAGATCTCAGAAAAAGGAATCAGTCCCAAACAGAATCTCATGCAAGCAATCAGTAAAGCACCGGAACCCACCAGCAAAGAGGAAGTGAGGTCATTTCTTGGACTGGCTGAGTACTATGCGAAGTTCATACCGAAGTTTTCCGAGACCACGGCACCCCTCCGCGACGTACTCAAAAAGGGCTCGGAATTCATATGGCAAGAACCCCAAAAGACAGCGATGGAGAAAATAAAGCAACATATCATAGATACACCGTGCCTTCGACCATTTAATCCGGAGTGGGAAACAGTCGTCACTACAGACGCCAGTGCATATGGACTAGGAGCAGTGCTAACACAAAAGAAAGGTGACACGGAACATGTTGTGGCCTTTGCTTCGAAGGCATTATCGGAGGCGGAACAGAACTATTCCACCATAGAAAAAGAAATGTTGGCCTGCGCATGGGCAGTGGAACATTTCAGGACATACGTATGGGGCACAAAATTCAAGTTAGTGACTGATCATAAGCCCCTCATCCATATGCTCAGCCCGGGAGGCACTAAAGTATCCACACCCAGATTAGCACGCATTGCAGCCAAACTGCAAGAGTACACGTTTGAAGTCCAGCACATCTCAGGCTGGAAAAATTCGCAAGCTGACTGCATGTCGAGACTACCGGAGGGTAAGGATAAAGCCACCACGTTCCTTCATGGAGAATGCATAGTTGCATCCATCACGGACTTCAGAGCACCAGATTACTTAGAACTCAGTGAGAGACACTGGGAAGAGGAAGATGGGAAAGACCCCACCATGGCCATGATTCGCAAATGGATCAAGGAAGGTTGGCCAAGTGAAAAAACGCTGCCCGAGGGCATGAGACCCTATTGGAAGGTGTCAGACGAGCTATCGGAAACGGAGGGGATAATTATGAAAACCGACCAAATTATTCCCCCCACAGGAATGAGAAATACCATTCTATGTAGAGCCCATGCGGGCCACTTGGGAAACACGATGACACGTCGCAGAGTGAGAGAGGCCTACTGGTGGCCATCCATGGACCAGGAAATTCGATCCATGATAGAACGTTGCCATGAATGCCTCAATAGCGACAAGAGACTGAAGGTCCGCCAAGCACCCCTAATACCCACAGAAATACCAGAAGCTGTGTGGTCAAAGGTTGGCATCGACTTCATAGGGCCTTTGGAAGCAATGGCACCTGAACATCGGTACGGCATAGTACTGGTTGACTACCTATCAAAGTGGGTGGAGGCGGAGTTTGTCCCAAACATAACTACAGCAACAGTTATAGAAGTACTTACAGAAATTTTTCAGAGGGAAGGCCTCCCCAAGGAAGTGGTTACAGACAACGGGGTGCAACTGGTCTCTAAGGACATGGAAGAATTCTTAAAAAGAAATCACATTAAACAAAAGAAAGCGGCCCTATATCACCCCCAGGCCAATGGGCGTGTAGAGAGGGCAAACAGGTTCATAAAGGGCGCCATCCAATTGGCAACGGCTTCGGGGATGGACCCGCTCAAAACCACCAAGGAGGCCATAGCCGCCCACAGACTCACTCCAAATGGGATCACGCAAATATCCCCATTCAAAATGTTGAGAGGGAGGAGTGCGGCTTCCACGCTGATTCCACCATGGTTGTCGAAAATACGAGAAGACGAAGCGGTGGACATGGCAGAAGTAGTCTGGAGAATCGAAAGCAGCAAGACACGCATGAAATCATGGAGTGATCGGAGAAGAAGAACCAAGCAAGCGTCCGACATAGGAAAAGGAGACTTGGTTAAAATCAGACTACCGAGGAAAGATCAGGTCACGGGGTCTCAGTTTAGCCGACCCATCAAAGTGATTCACAAAGGAGCAAATCACGTTCGCACGGAAGACGGGCGAGCGTGGAACCTCGAAAGAGTGGCACTGTACCAGAAGACTCGAGGAAGAGCGAGGACTCCGGAGAGATCACGAACGGAAACCGAAAGAGACTACGGAACAGGCGAAGAACGAGAACCAGAAGGAGACGACAGAGAGAGGGTGGAAACCGAGGTCGAACCGGAACCACTGAGTGCAGATCCCGAACAGGAGCAACCGGAAGATTGCGCCGGAACTGATGATCGGCCCAGAAGAGAACACAGAAGACCGGTGAGATACAATGACTATGTTTTACAGTGATGTTGCTGTCCATTAAAAAAGGGAGATGTGTAGAGATATCGCGAGAGCCCCCACTCTCGCGAGATCTCGCCGCGAACTGTAGCTCCGCCCCCGCGCGCTTCGCGCGCATTACGGGAAGAGCCAAGGACGCGATAAGGTGCGTCCTGCCGGCTCCTCCGAGAACGGGACCCGCGGCCCACACCCATGGACACAGACATTACAGCTGCAGCCTCCCAGCCACGTTAGGCCCGTTGGCCTTTGTTATCTAGGCACGCACTTGGTGTGCAGTGTTGCATGAAACCTGTGACAGAATAAACACAGTGAGACAAGCCCCGCGACTCCTGTCTTCATTATAAGCAGTTTACAACAATCGTGCAGCTCCTCCCAGAAAAGGAGCTCCATGAACGACAATCCTCACACAAGTTCTCATATCAAAGCATACTCGTGGGACTTCCTCACTGCAACAAAAATGGAAAAACTTCAGAGCACAGGTTAGCAACATGTTCTTATTTAAACAGCTTTCAAGTGCACGCTACTGTGTCCTTGGGCCCGCTTGCTCCCTGACAATTAATCTAACCTAGGCTGCGGCATTCGGCCACTCATGTGTCTGCAGAGTTAATAAAGTCAATGAACTCTTAGACCATTATCATAACACATTCTCCAACATAATAGACACCAGTGTGTATGTGCGTGCTAAAACGGCCGCGAAATATATTACAATATTCTTCAACTTTCAACACTACATTTGAACTGAAATTATATTACATAATGCAAACATACAGCTAGAGATCAAGTCCTAAAAATTTAAGTGGGGGTACTCATCAACAAACACAATGGGATGTGACATCGCCAGAAATTACCATATCAAGGTGAAATATGCACATTTCATTAAATTGACTTTGCATAACCACCCAAATTGCACAGCACGAATGGCATTTGCCTTTCATAAAATCAACACACAAACAAAATCAAGACAGGATATTGTCTTCTGATAGTGTTTTTGAAAACGTTAAAAAGTGTGCATGTTTTAAAATCCAAGAACCAATACAAATGTTTTCACTGGAGCTTGCGGTACCAAAATGAGACATTTCACCATTAGTTGTTTATTTTTTATCCGTTTATATAGTGCAGTGGTGAAGTACCTGGCCTGCAAACCTGACGACTGCAGTTTGATCTCCCCAGGTGCACTTTAATTTATAAATTCAAAAATTACATTCAATGTTTCTCATTTTAGCTGTGGGGGACTGAGGCCACCCTCTGAAAAAAGTGGGCGGATTCCGTCCACCCGCGTGTGCCCTCAACTTGAGCCCCGCGTACAGCTGGCCATCTCCATTTCCACAGGGTTGGTCCTCTTCACCCCTGTTACTCCCTTGGCTCTGCCTCCCCCTCAATCACACGGCTATTGACCTGGTTGCATCGCCTCTGCCATTCTTCGATTCCTAATTGACCCAACATCAGTGGAGGTGTACATTTGTTTCTTTACCTATAATGGGTTTATTTTCAATAAATGAGTAATTTGGCGGAAGAAACCAGTTACGTTTATGCTTTAACGGAAGTGTGTCCCTGGTGCCAAATTTTTGTCATTTGTACTGCGGGGTGCAAATGTAAACTACAAAAGGTGGCGTAAAAGCATGTACACTGCCTTTTGCCCTTCACATTTGCACTCTGCAGTGCAAAGTGCCTAAACACTGCCTAGTATGTTGACATGCCAGGCAGCGTTTACTTTTGTTTGTGAACACTGCTTGCCATGCTCGCATGGCATGCAGCACTTACAATTGAAATGAGACCCTGGGCCGGGTTTAATTTCAACTGGGAACACTGCTTACCCTGCACACATAAAGCAGTGTCCCTAATTGAAATTAAACTCACCTGACATGCAAGCATGTCAGGGAGGGTTTAATTGTAATGGCAGGGAGTGTGTACAATTGATCCCTTTAGGGTCCGCCTGCTTAATAAAGCAGGCAAACCCCTATGGATCTCCAGCATTTGCACCAGCATGAAGATCCATTCCGGTGCAGATGCTGGAGCATTTGTATGGTGGAGAGGAAGGGAGCGGCGGAAACGCAAGTTCCTTTCTGCCCCTCCTCTATGCAATACAAATGCTTGAAAATGGGGCATGAATTGGATTAAAGGCTTAATGTTTTTACACTTTTTTCATTCAGATTACACCCCCAACGAAAATGAGCTCCTAAGTGTTTTAGGCAGTAATGTAGCGCATGCATTCCATCTCCCTTCTTTTAGCATGCACATGTTCTCATCTTTTGGCTGTCAAGGAAGGAAATTATCAAGTCGAAGAATCATTATAAAGAATCTGCACAGACTGAACATAATTTTGTGTCCCTCCTCTATGTTTTTCTCTTTCAGCCCTTCTCCCATTTCTCTTTTTCTACATTTTGCAGGGTTCGAAATTGCTGGGACATATTTAGCTCCTACTCCTACTTTTGGCTCACCAGGCTAACTGGTGCCATACAAAAATGTATTTGTGACATTAATTTAAGAGTGTTTAAGAATGTAAATAAAAAGAATTAGTACACATTTAAATATAATGGATGATACATAATGAGTATAAAGTGAAACGGTGCATCTCATCTGGTAGTTAGATTTGCAGTACTTTGTTTACTCGTTTTTTGATCCGCAGCTGTAGCTCCTGCCTAATGGGTCATGACTGACACCCAGGAGTTGGTTTTAGCTCCTGCTCGTTGAATCGCAATTTTGAACCCTGATTATATAGTTTTGTACACAATGGAGCTAATTTTATAAAAAAATTTAATTTGAAGTAGGGGAACTGATACGTTTGCACTTCGGCCGCTGACAAATTTTCATAATTTTTACTGCCGGGTGCGCAAGTAAAGGATAAAGAGCAGCATACAGGCGTCTACGCCGCCTTTTCCCCTTCATATTTGCACTCTGCAGTGCAAATGAGGTAAACAATGTCTGGTATGCTCATGCCAAGCAGCATTAACTTTTAATTATGAACTCTGCTTGCCATGGTTGCATGGCAAGCAACACTCACAATTACAAACCATCGCTGTCCGACATGCTGTCATGTCGGACAATGTTTATTTGTAATTGTCAACGCCGCCTGGCATGCAAGCATAACAGGCAGCATTTATTTATAAACTTCTTTTTATTGGTATATTTGGTGAACGCAAACATTTTACAATAGGTATGCACAGTTAACATGACTTGGTTCATGGGGTTGACCAATATATATAACCTGTTTCGTCAAGTGTCTCCCATTTTCTCGTGTAGGCATTTCATTTGTTACAGATAAGTTTCAGCACATTATGATTCTCTTAAGTGTTACCTGTGATTCCCCATCCGTTTTTACAGCCCTCAATTTCGTGTCCTTCGTAACAAAGAGAGCTGAGCATTTTGCAGTTCTCGACAACAGTGCATGCAATTCCCCATCAGTATTTACAGCACTAAGTTTCATGTAGCTTGGGGCGTGGCTTGGGGAGCCATGGAGTAGGACGTGCTTCCTGTACAGCTCCGGAGGATCCGACAAATGATCAGTGAAACTACTTTTAAAAACGCTCTATTGGTTCCAGGTTTGACAGCACAGGCGTGGGAACGTGTGCTCAGCACACAGTACAAAGATCGGGCGAATTGTGTGCAGCGTTCTGAAGGAATCGCTCGGCGAAGAATGCGGCTGCTAGATACAATGTAATACAAAATGGCCGTCAACAAAGGAGCTGCAGCTGATGCAACCGGAGCGGCTGAATAGAGCTGGCAGCCGTGTGAAACGAATGATGCTAGCGTGCGGAAGTAAATCGGAGCCCCTGCGGCTGTAAACCGAGTGATTGCACCGAAAAATGCTGGCCTGCGACGCAGACTCTAACGAAGGCAGGCCGACCCAGAAGGCAAGTGTCCGGGGGCAGTGGGAGCACGAGACGAGGGACTGGCACACAGTGCTGTGCAGTCCCCGATCGCACACAGCGGGTGCCCAAGCGGCTCACTGATGAGTGTGCGAGCGGGGCGATCCCGTGAATACATCAAGCTGCGAGTGCCGGGATGCAATAGTGGCGCGAGGTGCGCGCCCACGTACCAGGCGGATGGAGCGAACCCTGTGCAGCGCCACTGAAACGGACGGGCCATGCTGCATCAGACACATGAAACGCTCACCCGGCACAGATCAATGAGCGGAAGACCGCAGAAAGAGGCGGCGAGTGGTGCACGACGGCTGCTTAAGGATCAGAAAAGTGGCTGATAAGTGTGGAAAAGGACACCCGGCAGTAATGACTACTGGAAGACACAGGGAAAAACACTGAACCGGTTCTATTGAAGGTGCTCTTGTGCTCCTGGCAACAAAGAACAGTATAACAATAGGAGCTGTGGGTACTCTGGGGGGCTGAAAAGAGACAGATGGCCTATGAGAAGTCAAAGAAATAAACAGTGGACGCCACCACATAGAGGCACAGCATGTAGGGCGAGTGCAAGCGGATGGGGACACAGACAGTGATGTGCAGAATACAAAGAGCCTGGAAGCTAGGTGATCACATCAATGGAAAGCGTGATCTCTAGGACGCGGTGAGACACTTTGGAACGTGAGAGGCCACAACCCACTCTGAGTAAGAGCCAAGCAGACACAAGCTAACGCCGGGGCTCCTCTAGGACAATTGCCCCATACCCGAAGAGATTCACTGGTGCCGAATCAACACAGGGAAGCAGGACCGACACATCTGAGGCCAGACAACCTCGGGCACATAACTGAGGCCGCAAGATGACGGGGCGAGGGGCTGTGAGCAAGAACAAGCAATCCAGAATGGAGGCATTCGCCAAAACGCAACAATCTCCTGCGGCCATAGCGCCCAAAGGCTTGATAGCACCAGCGGAGAGCACTGCAGCGACTGAGAATCATCAGATATTGGCGGCCATTACGGAGCTGAGAGACTCATGGGGGATAGCGATGTCAGACCTACGCACTTACCTGGAGGCTAAAATAGACGCAGTAGCCATAGAAGTCACCCTGCTGAGGCAAGATGTTAGGGAGTTGGTGGAGAGAACGAGCAGCCTGGAAAGTGCGGTGAAAATCAACACGGACACTAGCACTAACAACGTAAAGGAGATCCACGTGCTTAAACAACATGTAGCTAACCTGGAGAATTGGGCAGAGGAAGCGGAAGGGAGAGCAAGAAGGAACAAAATCCGCGTGGTAGGCCTGCCGGAGGGGGAGGAAGGACAAGACCTGACGGACTACATTGAGGACCTACTCTTACAAGAAATAGGGGCTGAAAAACTCTCACAAGGATTTGCAGTGGAGCGCTCACACAGAGCCCTTATGAGGAAGCCGAGGCCTGGGGCCTTGGGCGATAATCCCAAAAATACTGAACTATAAAGATTGTGAGAAGATACTGGAGTACTTTCGAAAGGGAGGAACGATTGAAAAGGCTTCAAGCACCATCACGGCGTACCCTGACTATACAATGCTGGTTCAGAGGCAACGGTACAGCTATGTGGCAATCAAAAGGAGGCTACACATGGCTGGGATAAAATACATGCTTCTGTACCCCGCGAAATTGAAGGTGTGCACAAGAGCAAAATGTTTTTTTTGATACTCCGGAAGAAGCAACGAGATGGCTGGACCTGCAGGGCAGCCCGGAACGAGACACGGAGCAGGCTCAAGAGGAACACGATAAGTGACTGGTACACTGTCACTGTATGCATACTGATAAGGCGCAGAGCGAGCACTCCAGTAGTGCCTAGATAAAGATTAAGATTAAGGGGAGCGGCTGAGTAAGGCTGATATGTTGCTAGGATACCATTGACTGTAACGAACTTAAAGAACTGGAATATAGCAGCAAGTACATATACGCAAATTGTGTAGCAATGTGTAGTTGAGCTGAAGTAAAATAGGAGCGGCAGGGCGAAAGCACCCTACCCCCCGAATTATAGTTGTAGTAGTAGGAGGTTAGCCACTAGGGCGGCCTCGCCCTGCGGAGCTTCGAGTACAGGCGAGGGCCGGAAAGAGCTAGATGCGGGGGAGTCTGAGTTTCAGGGATGGAGCTGGGCAACAGTTAAGGGGAGTGATGTTGGGGAAAGGACGGGAGGTGGGAGAGGGGGACAGGGAGTTTGGGGCGTTTTTGGTTAAGGGGAGTTTAAATTGGGGAACAAGCCTATGCAGATTGGATTGGAACTTAGAGTTAGACTGCACCCGTGGGAGGGGGAATGGAATTCGAATAGGCCATGGGAGACCTTAAAATAGTTACATGGAACGTGCGAGGGCTCAACAGTTACTTAAAGAGGAATAAAGTTATGGTGTACCTGCGTACGCAAAAAACAGATATTGCACTGCTGCAAGAAACCCACCTTACACAGGAGATAATGGGTACTATTGCTGGAAAATGGAAGGGAGTGTTGGTGGGCTCATCGTACTCTGCTTATGCCATGGGTGTGCTTATTTGGGTGGCGCCACATGTCCCTTTCCAGCGATTGCAAGTGGTAGCTGAGACAGATGGGAGGACGGTTATACTGAGGGGAGTGGTGGAAAATAGGGAGATAAGCATAGTCAATACGTACGCCCCGAACCAGAACACAGCTGCGTACATTAGAACACTGTGTACTAATCTGAGCGCATGTGTGGGAAGCGCGATGATCTGGGGAGGGGACTTCAACTGCATACTGAACCCAAGGGTACACAGATCGGATGGGAAGACGGATAGACCTGCCCCTGCCGCCAAAGCGTTACAGACATTGAGGAGTGACTTTGGCTTGGAGGATGCATGGAGAGTGAGACACCCCCATGAGAGGCAATATTCACATTATTCTGCCCCACAGCAGTTATTTACGAGGTTGGACTATGTCTTCACCTCACCTGAAATGATAGCCGAGATCACACAAATAGAGTACAAAGCTAGGGTCCTTTCGGACCACTCGCGCCTGATTCTCGAATGGCAATACTGCCCCCGAGAGCGAGCATTCCGACATGGCGTCTACGAGCGGAAGCATTGAGAGACCCCTTCTTTAAGGAGGACTTGAGGGAGGAGATTGTAAATTATTTTGAAACGAATACTGGGAGTGTGGACTCGGCAGGAACACTATTGGAGGCCTTTAAAGTTGTGATGATGGGAGTAGCCATAGCAAAATCTAAGGGTCTACAAGGTGGGATTCTAGCTGATCTACAGGAGACGGAGGAGAAACTAGAAGAGGCTTTAAGGGGCGTAGATGATACAGCAGAGAAGTTAGAATTGATACTCAGGCTACAGCAAAAATGCGCAGAATATTGGGACAGATTGTGTAACCTCGATTATAAAAAATATGTAGAGAGACAGCAGCATGCGGGAGGTGATAAACCAGGTAGACTTTTGGCGTGGTTATATAATAGTGAGACCCCCAGAGTCACAATCAGGACTATAGAGAGGGAAGACGGTAGCGTAGCAGATACCCAAGAGGGAGTTAATCAAAAATTTGCGGACTATTATAAGGCATTATATGGAGACGATGGTAAGAGTAGTCGCGCTATGATGAGAGAAATGCTGGCGGATATAGGATTGCCAAAGATAAGTGAGGAAGAGAAAGAGGAGCTAGATGCACCAATTGCCCTAGAAGAAGTAGGAGAGGTGGTGAGGCAGTTGCCTACTAGCAAAACCCCGGGGACAGATGGACTCCCAAGTGAGTTTTATAAAGTATATATGGAAGAGGTCCTTCCCCCACTGTTAGAAATGTTAAACGAAGTGTTTGAGACGGGAAGCTTACCAGAGTCACTGAGAGAGGCAATGATAATACCGCTTCCCAAACCTAATAAGCCTGGGCACAGCTGCAGCTCCTATAGACCCTTGTCGATGCTGAATCAAGACAGCAAGATATTGACTGCTGTCTTAGCAAATAGACTGAAGAAGGTTATTGGCAAACTAATACACCCTGATCAAACAAGCTATGTCCCAAACAGAAACATCACCAATAACCATAGACGACTCCAAAGAATTAATGAGAGCGGCAGCGAAAATGATGATGAAATGGCAATTGTCTTTGGACGCAATAAAGGCCTTTGATTCAGTTAAATGTCCATGGCTGCTTTCGGCACTGGAGTGCTACCGGTTGGGGCCTGGATATGTGAGGTAGGCAAAAATTTTGTAAGGCGAACCACTGGCTAGAGTTAAGACAGGATCTATGATATCGGGAAGGTGGCAGCTCAGCAGGGGCACCAGGCAGGGATGTCCATGGTCTCCAATGCTCCACATACTGGCCCTGGAACCCCTAGCAATATACTTGAGACAACAATATGACACCATAGGCATCGAGGTGAAAGGGGAGCGACATCTGATCTCCCTATACGCAGATGACATGTTACTGTACTTGCGATACCCTGAAGAAAATCTCCAGTACATTGTAGAAGTTATGGAGAGATATGCTGGATTGTCCGGTATAGCGGTGAACCCCCAGAAGTCCAGCTTGTTCCCATTACGGGGGTATATAGGGATTCCATCGGAGCGATTGCCCGTATTGCAAGTACCATGGGTGGTCAGCACGTTTCGGTACTTGGGGATAAACATATACCACACAGTGGAGGAGGAGCATAGGTGCAACACAGAAGTAGCCATTAAAAAAATTGAGAAGTGCATGCATTCTGGGCAAAGCTACCCTTAGCAATGATGGGGCGGGGAGCAATGCTAAAGATGGTGGTTCTGCCATGGCTTCTACACGACTTTGGAAATATACCGTACCTGATTCATAAGAAGTTCTTCACCAAACTGAATAGCATGTATAGGGATTTCTTGTGGCACGGCACGCGGAATAGAGTGGCGTTATGGAAGCTACAGAATTTCCATGACAAATGAGGGATAAAATTGCCCAACTATGAGGTGTATTATGTGGCAAGCCAGTTGCAATATGTTTCTAAATGGCTCTCTGATGAGGAGACCTCCGAATCCAGGCTGTTTGGGCGCGATTGTGCACCATTTTATTTGAAAGAGATGATGTGGGTACCCAAGGCGGAAATGATGGGGCGCCCTAAGATGATGCTACTAGGGTGGAAGATGTGGCGTAGGGCATGCCAGATGATGGAGAACCCGTCCCCATGCTCTCCGCAGGTACCCCTGGTTGCATTGACAGGGGCAGATGTACAGCTAAGAATGATAATCAGAAATCACTGGGAACCGGTTGGGATAGCAACAATGGGTGACATTTGGCAGGAGGGCTCTAGTATTACTTTTGAGGGGCTGCAGGAAGAAACTGGGTTGCTCGAGGGCAAGTATATTACATATTACAGAATGGTGCAGAGAATCAAGGGAATATGGCCCGAAACTGTGCTGGAGGAGGAACCAGATGCCACCATAGAAATGATAAACGACATAGCGGAAGGACGCCATGAGATATCCAGAATATATGAAATGTTGATGTTCAAAGTGGGGAAGGAGGTCACGCAGTTGAGACTAGATTGGGAAACGGAAGTTAGAGCCCCGATGGAGGACGGGATGTGGGAACGGGCGCAGGGGTATCATAAGAAGGTATCTAGAAATGCGAGACTGAAACAGATACAACTGTATATCACGCATAGGGCATATATGACACCTCAGAGGATATCGAGGTTTGAGAATGCAGGACGGCAAGCATGCCCCAAGTGTGATGAGGAGAACGCGGGCATGGTGCATATGTTCTGGTCATGCCCAGTCATAGAACGCTTCTGGAGTGAAGTGAAAGGGAAACTGGGGAAAAAGGGGATCAAGATTGTAGTGGACACAGTGTGGGCTTGTCTGTTGGGGGGGTTCCCAAGATCACAGAGGCTCAAGCATGTGAGTAAACTGAAGGATCTGGTTTATGTGCTTGCAAAGAGGAGAATTGCCATGGGGTGGAGGACATGCCACAAACCAAGTGTGGAGGTGTGGTGGAGAGATTTGCAGAAATGGGCGGAAGCAGAAACCATGTTATGGCAAGAAACGAGCAATGCAGGGGGGGAGGAGGAGACTGAGTCCCTGATGGCCTAGAAATCATTGATAGCCGAGCTGTTTGGGTCAATAAGAGACCCAGCAGAACCTGTAGAAGGGGAGACCATACCACAGGATGTAGGAACAGAATGTCTAAAGTAATAGACTCGTAAGGGGGGGTGGGATAAGGGAAGCAGTGGTTAGAGTTCAAGCAAGTATAATGAAACTGTTGATATATGCACTGCCTGTTTGGTTTGTATTGTTTGGTTGAGTTATTTAATCAATAAAATGTTTTAAAAAAAAAAAGTTTCATGTAGCTCCCATTTAAGTGTGTGCGTTTTTACAAAGAGGATTAGGCACATCGTGATTCTCGTCAGTGTTACATGTGATTCCTCACCAACTCTTACAGGCCACAGTTTCATGCGGCAGGCATCCAGTTAGGCAGACAGAGCAGACCTTTCCCCCACTGTTTCCAACCCCCTGGGCTCTTCAAGGTGGTCTCAGATCTGAGTGGGCCTGCGGTAGGTCCCAGATCTCAGGCGAGATGCTATATTGCCCCTCTGCATCCCTGGTTCCGCATAACCTCTCTGCTATGCTCAGCTCGGATCTTTATGTATTTCTGGAAAGCCATCCATCCAGTGTTGGGCCCCTTGGTGACTTCAAAGCCACAGCGATGCACCATTTGGCCAGTACCAATCCCAACAAAGCAACTCTGTTAAGTTTTCTATGTTGCAATAAGCCCAATAGGCAACTCTTGGGCGAAATAAGTATCTATAGTCCTGTGAGCTTGTTCAATTTCCCAACCACCTGATTCCAAAGCACTCCGACTTCTCACAATTCCACCACATGCGCAGATAAGTCTGAACCTCTTTCTTGCACCGCCAACAGTCCATACAGTGATGCCCCTGGTGCAATTTTTCCCACTACCACTGGTGTAATGTAAGGCGTCTTTATACACTTATATTGAATCGCCTGAAACCAAGTGCTTTTCGAGACCTGATTTGCATGAAGTAACAATCTGACCTATTCCCCCTCCTTGATGGATTCCCTTACATCTTACTCCTATGTATTCCTCACTAGGGCCTTCACATCCGTTGTTGGTGCAATTCTAGTGGCCTAAATATCCGATGCAAGGTTCCCCCCTTCCGCTAGTCATTGCAACACACCGTTTATGACATGCGCATCAAGCCTATTCTGGAATCCACCCCACAAGTTTCCTATATTGGCAATCATCTTGGCATAGTCAAGGAAGTTCATTCGGATTATGGTGTGCCGAAACTCGCTGTATGAGAGAGCTGCCTCGTTGCTGTATAGATCCACCATTCGGCCCCCAGAGCCGATACGGAGCACAGTCGCAGGTCCATTCCCGCATAAAGCATACAAAGACTACTATTAGACAGACACATATCAGGAAGGAAGGGCAATCTCTGGCCCGGAATTCATGTTGCCCGCCACCACACTCGTATTAACGTGGCCACCGGAGACTGTAGCGCTGGAAGCGCTCTCTCCTGTGCACCCAAATCTCGAACAGCTGAAGTGATCTGCACAAGTCCGCATTTAGATCAGTCCCGGCATCCCTGTGTGGGTAGTTAAACCAGCCCACTAGATTCTGCAGGGTGGTAAACCAGTCAGATATTTAAAAATTCGGAGTACCAATACCTCCCTTCCCAGCAGGTAATTGCAATGTTGACAACGTTATTCTCGGGCTCTAATCTCTATATCGGTTTGGGTTGATTACATTGAATCTAATGGGTCGAAGGAGAATTGGTCGAATTTCATTTTTTGACAGGTCCATTTTGCCATATATATATATGCGGTGGGCAAACCCCTTGCATCCGTCCACACCTCCCTACAATAATTATTACCCTAAACCCCTACGACCCCCATAAATATGTGGCAAAATTCAACCAAAAAATTGTGACCAATTGTCTTTCGATCAATTTGCCAATCCCTCTATAAATCAACTTCTCCAGTATCATGTGGAATTTACCGAAATCCTCTGTAGAAACAACCATTGGCATCACCTGGAAGAAATATAACCACCTTGGTAAGGCTATCATTTTTGGCATACGCCCCAAGACCAACAAAGGAAATTTAACCCAAAGTTCAATAGATTTATCAAACACAAGTAAACTATGTTCCATATTTCATTGATATACTGATTCCCAATTCTCACTAACCTCAATGCCCAAGTACCTGAACCTGGTTTTGGGAGTTTCCATACCCAAGTGAGTCAAGCTACTGGCTACCATCCCAGGGAGCGAATATAGAGCAGATTTGGAGTGATTTACAACTAGACCGGACAGGATCTCACAACCGCCAATCGATTCAAGTATGCGTTCCAAGGTCTCATCTGGGTTGCACACATAAAGCAGAATATCGTCTGCATAAAAGGATATGCAGTGAACCTGTCCTCCCATGTGGCGCCCAGCAGCTTCATGTCCCCATATCATCCCAGCCAAAGTTCCATGACCAGAGCTAAAACCAATGGTGATAGCGGGCACCCTTGTCTTGTGCCCCTGCCCACCTGAGGATACACTTTTGCTCCCCTCCAACCTGGTACAAGGGACCCCACCAATAAGGCTCAGACCAAATAAGTTGTGTCATCCGTTTATTCAGTTTAAGCTTTCGCGAAAGGGCATGACTCCCTGCACATTCAGAGGGACTGCACCAGAGTGAGCTGAGCAGTCAAAGTTCATACAGTTAGCATTGCCTTCAATAGCTGGCACGTAGTTAAGACAAGAATCTGCGTAGTCATTGGCAGCTGGTTGCCCGCCCTGATTCACGTCTTCGTTCGTGCGAAGGATTTCTTGCAAACTCATTCCTGTAGCTTAGCAGTTATATCTGCAGCTGCACACACACCACACCTGCCTTATCTTCAAGTGGCCTAGTTTGGAAAATCGCTTGTGTGGTTTCATGATTAATGCACATCTTCTGTGACAGACACGTGTCCCACCCCTGCTCTGCTCTCCTTCCCGGAATAACAAGGGTCTAACAAGGGTCTTGGCCACAAGCTATCAGCCCTTCCTCCGAAAGCTTTGAAGGTTTCCGAGAAGGGTTTATCTTGCTAAAAACATGAGCACCAACTGAAGCAGCAGGGCCGGCCCTCCCACTCAGTATCTACAAAGCAGCCCATTGCTCATGCTGAGCAAAATTACTATACGTCAATCTTATTTAATCCTTCCATTTCTTTCAACCACATTACCCGCTTATACTCTTGATTTGCAGCCACCTTGAGTGGCCTTGTGTGGATTATTTTATTCACTGTTCTACCACAGCAATCTACACAACACCCTACAAGCATCGGGAAACACTGCACACAAAAACACAAGAATAATAGTATCCCAGCTACTACCAAAAGAGGGGTCAACAAGTTCCATCCCTAATCCTTCAACAATGACATCCACCAACTTTCACCTGACTCAGTCTCGTAATGAATGTTTTCGGCAATCCTATGCAGCTTTGATATACCAGACAACACCCCTTCCGTTCCATCAGATGTATACACAGCATTGTGATCGTACCATGGCGCAGACTCTGCTCCTTTTTGCTGTCAACACATCCAAAGCATACCTGTTTTGTAATGCAGTAATACAATAAGGGATGGCGATGTGCTCAGCACCAGTAGAGCAGTTAAAGTCACTGCAAGTATAACAGATTAGCTGATGACTTTAATTCAGTTGTGAACAGCCGACACGTGTTTCGACATGCTGGTCGTTTTCAAGGCTGAGTAATTACAACATAAATGAAAACATAATGATATACAACAAAGATTATCATTCAATTCATAAATATCATATTGTATGTGAGATAAAACACAATAAGTATGTGTCCAATTGTCTCAGGTAAAAATGTATCACCATTCCGGCGGAAGGGGGTGCTGTTGTGCAACAAGATGGCCGCCTGAGTGTGGAGCTCCTCTCCGGCGTACAATCCTGCTATAAATATATCTTTAATCTGCCTTCCTCTGCACTACTAGATCATCGGCATTGATAATAGTGGCTGTCCTGCACCCACTGGAAAAAAGACCGGGTGAAAGCGGACCCGGAGTGCCCTGATACGAGGTGCGACGCGAGCTACGACACGAGTGGAGAGCCCCGCACTGCTCCGCGGCTCCAGAGGAAACAACGCGTGTGCCGCGGCTCCAGGTGGTGCGCGGGCCCTGCAGTGGGCGGCCCAGGCTCAGCGGATCCTGCAGACGGCAGGCGGAGAGACCCTCGACCTGCGCCTGCACCGACTTGCCGCTGTCGGGAAGAGGACGGCTACGCACAACAAGGACAGAGATCCCCACTGGTAGGAGAAGCGCCGTTTGTCCCTGGTGCTCATCCTGTGCTGCATGCGCCCATCTTGCCCCTACTCACCCGTCGCCGGAGGAGACCTTCGCTCCTAGCGCTGCCCTGTGTGGTGCTGACGGCCTTTAGCCCCAGTAGCTGACGGCGGGCCCCACCCTCCATCCAGCGACGCCCGGGGCACATCAGGGGCGTAGGAAAAGGGGAGAAAGGAGAACTGGGGGAAAAAACAAACAAAAAAGAAAAGAAAAAAAAAGGGGGGAAAAAAACAGTGTCCCTTATATTAGGCCGTCCGCACCCACAGGCTCATGAATGTAGCATGCTCCACAGTATAAACACCGGATGCAAGTCAATCGGATCAAGTTGAGGCATAGATCCTGTCAACCCCTCTGACCCACCCGCACCAAGATAAGTGCTCCCAAATCAGCATTACGGGCACAGGGACGGAATGGTCCCACAACGGTTGGTGCCCCTTTGTATCAGCCGTCCTGGAATCCCCTTCATAACTGCATACGATTTGGGCAGAGGGCTGCACACCCCCTACCCTAAGTGTCCCTGGTGGAGATTTTTCACTCCTTTCAACGCAATCCGCACGAATACACGGCCACGGTTCCTGAGACAATAGGGAGAATCGCTGGCGCTTGCGGAATCCGCACTACAAGCTGGACAATACCACCAGACATGCGTCCCATGGCGCAACCCACTCTTTCGCACAAATAACCTGCTACCCCTCGGCGGAGCACTAAGTAACTGGCAGACTACAAGCTTGGCAATACTGAAATAACACAGATACGTGGGAGGACACAGTCCATTCCAGAGAACGCTGGTGGGGCAGACGGTATACACGTTTAATGCTGATCAAATCATAAAGGCAAGTAACCTTGTATACACCTCCCTTTACTTCCCATACCGATTTCTTTGCCAAGTGGCGGGACAGATTGGCCACCAGAACCAGAAACCTGTACTGGTCGCGGCCGAAATCACCCGACCGGGGGGCGGCGTGGGCGCAGGCTCACTCACAGGCCGAGGCGAACCGCCCCTCAGTGACCACCCACGATCCTCACGACAACTGATATAAATAGGTGGACACCCGCATGATGCCTGGGAAAAACGTGGTTAAAGGCAGGAAGACCGAGCCGATGGATTCCTTCACAAACTCACAAGCACTCTCAGAGAGCTCAGGGCCGTCAACAACATCTGACCTTCCTACCACAGAAGACTCCAAGTTCAACCATCTCCTAACAACGGTCCAAAACGGATTCCTGGCAATAAATGTCAAATTAGACGATATCGTCTCCACAATAGGCTCCCTCAAAGCCAGGGTAGATAAGGAAAGGGCCAGAATCACGGATGCCGAAAACAGAATAAGTGCAAATGAGGTCTCGACCCACCAAAATACTCATGACATTACTGTCTTCAAAAGCGAAATGAACAAACTCCGTGATAAGTGTGATGATTTGGAGTCGAGGTCAAGAAGGAACAATATACGCATTGTCGGCTTAGCAGAATCCTTTTGCAAAGGCCCGATGGAAACCCAAATTGAAACCCTCTTGAGGACCCTCCTTGGTTCTGACTCCTTTTCTCCTCAATTCTTGGTCGAACGGGCACATCGCACTCTGGCCCCACCGCCCAAACAGGTGCCCCCCCACCCCGCACGATAGTGGCAAAGCTACCAAATTACAGAGATAGAGACGCTGTATTGAGACTGGCAAGAGAAAAGGGCCCTTTGAGACACGGCAATGACAACATACACATATATCCGGACTTCTCTGCGGGAGTCCAAACCCAGAGACGCTCCTATGAATCCATCAAACGTCAGCTGCGGGTGAGACAGGTGCCATATGCTCTATTGTTTCCAGCAAAGCTACGCATACAACACGGCGGACGTGCGCACTTCTCTGATTCCCCGGCAGCTGCATTGGCCTATGTGGAATCCGCCATTCCCCTACCCCATGGAAGAAACGAACCTGATCAAAATATTCTCCAGCAGCCGGTATAGATATCGTCATGGCATACTGACCTACCGCAGCACTTAACCATCTCCTTTCGTCAGCAAGACGCACATTTCTGTTTCACTAGAGAGAGGCAGAACTGTTATTTTAATTGTGTTCTTTATTACTCTCTAATGATTAAAGATAGCCGGATGAGATGCGCTCGGCTACGAAAGCGGTGTTGCAGCACTCGTCCCCTTCCACGAGTGAAACCACAGGGTTTTAAATGGGGTTCATCATCAAGTTGGGCCAGATGGTGTGGTGGGGATGGGTACTGGGAACCGGGGTCTGTTTCATTGGCCAGATATATGGTCGTTCAGGACGAAAGCCCCAGTTGGGCATTTTGGGAAGCAGTTAACTGTTGTGTTTAATGTTAAAAATGCAATCACAGAGTCACGCGCTGTTCCCCCCATATTGACACCCCTTCCTCCCAAGATTGACTTTAACTCGTTAATATGGCACAGAGACCCCACACTTCCAGCGGGTTGACACTTAAGCTGCTAACCTGGAATATCCGAGGTCTGAACTATAGGGCAAAATCCAGTAAAGTGGGGGGCATACATTAACAGGCACCGCCCGCATATAGTAATGTTTCAGGAGACCCATGCACTGCGGGAGACTAATGAAAATGTCTTGAAACAATGGGGTAACAATAGGTATTATACCGAATACTCGTCACAGAACAGAGGTGTCCTCACATTGATACATCCTTCCCTTGGGTTTGCCCCCGAAAAAAGTAAAACCGACCCCTTGGGAAGATACGTAGTGGTACAGGGTACAGTGGCGGGGGAAAAGCTGGTGCTGGTCAACTCCTACGGTCCAAACACGGACGACCCCGAATTTTATGTTCATCTCCTCAACGAAATCGACACAACAACTGATACATGGGTGCTGTGGGGTGGAGACTTTAATACTATCCTAGATGTGCTATTGGACAGGTCCTCCAGTCGACAAAAGACACTCACCAGATCCGCCAATACCATACATCAAGCCCTATAGGACAGGGCTCTGACCGATGCCTAGAGAGGGTTACACCCTACAGATCGTCAATACACTTTCTATTCCTCAGCTCATGACTCCGAATCCAGGATAGACTACTGGTTCATATCCGTGCCTCTGCTGAGCTCTGTGGTGGGCTGTGAAATACTCCCCCGTACACACTCTGACCATTCCCCAGTTACGCATGAGATATCACTCCAGAACATTAAACGACCGACTCCGTGCTGGAGAATGCCTACAAATATCCTGAAGGACCCTAGCGTAGTTGGATCATTGCAAATTGAGATTGAGGAATTCTTTCAGCTGAACACGGGGTCGGTGGGGAAGTGGGCCACGGTGTGGGAAACGTTTAAGGTCTGGGTGAGGGGTAATCTTATGTCTAAAACTACTGGCCTCCTGAAAAGTGTCAGATACAACCTGAGCAAGACCGAAATACACCTGAAAACCCTTGAAAACTATTATAGTGTAACACACAACAAGAATACGTTGGCCGATATTAATGCACACCTTCTTAGATTCAATGAGCTAGCCATCCAAGAACTGCAATACATCTCCACTCCAACTAGGGCCCGTAGATACGGTGACGGGAATAGAGCAGGTGTTACGCTCACCTGGTTCCCACGGGGCGTCGACCGGAACTGGGCCGCTGTTATTTCCACCAGCGTGACGTGTAGCGCCCAGATGACTGACTGGACTGGCCCGCTCAGCCTAGTTTGTCTGGCTCGCAAGAATATTCTTCTGCAAAGGAGAAGAGGAATTAACCACCCGTGGAATTGAGTGTCAACCCACCTTCCCCACTCCCGTTGTCTTCCCACTAATCACTCTTGATGTCCCCTCCTTAGTCTCACCTGATGGTTTGGAAGGATGAGCTCTCCATCCTGCGTCGACCTCGGGCGCGTTGATGACCAGTTACTTCACTGGCATAGAGGAATTGGTGAGTTCCAGCATTGACTCTAAAGTCCAATTGTTCATAAGAGTTCAAATGTCTGCTCTTCACTCTGTCCGATTCCTTGCAAGTTTCCGATTAATCCACTCGAAGATTTCCAAATGGCACTCGGTAAGATTCAGGTAAGTCTATTGGGTTTTTCCCCTTAGGGGCCGTGGTACTGCGATGAAGCAGAGTTGACTTGCCGACCCGAGATGAGGTGAGACCCCCGTGGTAAATCAGGTAAGTTTTGTGGGGGGTAACTGGTATTGTCCTTGCTTTCTCCCCTTAGGGGCCGGGGTACGGCGATGAAGCAGAGTTGACTGCGCCGACCCGATATGAGGTCAGTACCTCCCGTGGTAAATCAGGTAAGTCCTTGGGGGTAGCTTGTATGGCCTTAGAGAGTCCCCATGCTCACCTTGCTGTCTTTGTCTCCTTAGGTGTCGGAGGGCGGCCGCGAGATGGAGAGAGCGTGATGGAATGCTGAAGTACCGCCAAGCAGGTGAGTTCAGCGCGGCGCCGTAGGAATGCAAAGCGATGCTTCAAAGGCTTCTGTCTTTCAGTTCCATGGCGAAATGGATCAGGATTCAGCTAAGGATTAAAGTTAAAACTCCTGTTCTAACCTTTATCCTTTTTGTCTTCTTGTTTCAGGAGACCCAGGACTGAAGCGGGCGTGGCTGAAGACTGGAGCTGCTGAAAACACGGTGAGCGTTACGCTGCAGCAAGCAGAATAACGCGAAGCACGTGTGGCTGTCCGGGCGTGGTTTAAATAGCCTTGGAAGAAGATCCAGGTAAGTATTCTTCCACAGCCCCACCCAAGTAACAAAATAGTCCCTTCAGTAAAATAGTCCCTCCTAAGCCTCATTTGGCTTGAGTCTTCATGCAGCATGGTCTGCCTCAGGTGAGTATGCAGCATGGTCTGCTTCAGGTAAGTTATCAATAATGAGCCTGGCGCCCATGGCGCCAGGACTGACTTTATCTTTATGAGCCTGGCGCCATAGGCGCCAGGACTGTACCCAAACAGCCCCTAACTGGGGCTTTTGGGCATGCTCCAAGTGGCATGATGCCTGCTTCCGGGGCTGCTGGGCCTGGTCTGGTCTTCCTGGGGCAGGCATCATGACAGCAGGAAACCACTTGGCATGTATATTACGAAATGAACACAATCATGCCCCCATCACTAGCATCATTACAGACAACGGTGATCCCGTGCACACAGAGGAAGAGATCAACGTTGAATTTGCTAAATATTACACCAGCCTATACGCAAACCACGATACACGAAGTCAGGTAGACATTGAAACATACTTGAACGAGATCGATCTCCCTAGACTCACACCCGAGGAAAATCTTGCCCTTGAACAAGAAATAACTAAGGAGGAAATCGCTGAGGCAATTAAGTCACTGGCAGCTGGAAAAACCCCAGGTCCTGATGGCTTAAGCTCCGACCTCTACAAAACATACACAGCAATATTATCCCCTATATTAACTCACGTATGGGAGGAATCCTTGAGCGCCAGTTCGCTCCCAGAATCAATAACTGATGCAGTCATTGCAGTTATAACAGTCCTACTGAAGCCTAGATGTCCAGCCCATGATTGTTCGTCCTATCGTCCACTGTACCTTATAAATACAGACACCAAGATATATGCAAAAGTACTCGCAAACAGACTTATCCCTAAAATGACAACCCTAGTACAACCTGATCAATGTGGCTTCATTCCAACGAGATCCACTGCCCTAAACCTGCGTAGACTGTTCGGTATTATGGCACAGATCAAACCGGATCCACAGGCAGTGGCCATTTCGTTGGACGCCGAGAAGGCGTTTGATTCCGTCTCATGTACATATATGTTTGAGCTCCTAAAAAAAAAAAAGTCGGCTTTGGCCCATACTTTACACACTGCGCCAGGCTTCTCTACACCACTCCCAAAGCTAGGGTCCTAACAAACTGCACTCTCTCTACCCATTTTACTTTACATCGAGGCACCAGACAGGGTTGCCCCTTCTCCCCCATCCTTTTTGCACTCACGATCGAACCAATGGCGGCTGCAAGCAGAAAAGAACAAGAAATGAGGGGCATTAAGATGGCCGGCAGCTACCAATCTATCTCAATATATGCAGACGATGCCTTATTGTACATACGTAAACCTGAGGACAACTTAGAACCTGTACTGGCAGTAATACAGGACTTCACCTTACACTCAGGGTACAAAATCAATACAGCCAAATCTGAAATCTTCCCACTGACACAAGCCACCACCTGCCCCTCATGCACACATGGTCTACTATGGTCCCCTGATTACATCAGATACCTGGGGATCCTGGTATCTAGAGACAAACAGTCACTATATATAGATAACTACGAATCCACATTGGAGACGATCCACACTAAACTCCAAATCTGGACTAGATTGCCCATATCATTGGCTGGTCGGATAGCGGTACTCAAAATGGTAATCCTCCCCAAGCTACTATACATCTTTAATAATGTCCCGATATGGCCAGGCAAACCTTTTTTTGAAAACCTACGGTCCCTAGCAACCACCTTCATTTGGAACGGGGGTGCCAACAGGCTCAAATGAGAAAAACTGGTGGAACCCTACAACACGGGGGGCTTCGCTGCGCCCGATTTTGAGCTGTATTACCTAGTGTCACAGGCTCAGTATGCCAAATACTGGCAGAACCCCACAATAGAAGCACCACATGTCCCCATAGAAAGGCACTCGGTCCGCCCAACGGACTTGCGATCCATAATCTTCGCGAAATCTTACAAAGACGAATGCAAATATGACCCCGCATCTTGCACAATCGCAGCTTGGGCTGCAATCAGCAGGCGCCTCCACATTGAAATCCCCTACGACTCCCAAGCCCCATTATGGAACTTCGTGGGCATTCCACCCTCGTATGACCCCGGTATACAGAAAGCCTGGATTCCGAACTATGACATCACAATGAAGGCCATGTTCCCTAATGGTAGTTTTGTTACCCCTGAAGACTTCGCTGACACAGTGGGGAGGGGCTAACTAGTCACGTTACAATATCACTGCATGAGGACAGCATTCGAAAAACGCTGGCCATCATACCCAGTTGAACCGCCCGAGCACCCCTGCTACCAGGCACTTCACACACAGCCCGACGTAGGTGTCTCCACACTATATAACATTGTCCAAACACACAGGAAATCCTCCAATAATATAAAGACCTCCTGGGAAAAAGGCATGGGTATAACAATAGAGGAAGGAACGTGGACCAGATACTGCGTCCTTACAAAGAAAGTCTCCCTCAATGCGGGGTTCAGACTCATACAATTCAAAATGCTTAACAAACTTCACTATACCCCAGTCAAAATGGCTAAATTTAAGGACTCCACAAACACGAACTGCCCCAAATGCAATAACCCTCAAGTTGACTCATACTACATGTACTGAGCCTGCCCTTAAATAACTACATTCTGGAGGGCAGTAGCAAGCATATTGGAAGACATTACCAGAGTCCCTGCACAACTCAACCCCCAAAAATATCTGTTCGGCGACATAGGAAAACTCACAGAAAAAAACAGAAGGCTGTTCAACATTGCATGTGTGGTGGCTAAAAAATGTATTTTGCAGAAATGGAATGTCCCCACGCTCCTTGCGTAGAACAATTCTTAACAGCACTGACATATGTAGACCTAAAGACATATGGTCAGCATTCCGAACTTACCTTCTCACCACCTCCCCAAGCTCTGGAGATTCTGATTCCGACTGAACTGTGGGCCTTAACTCCAGCAATACACGTCTAATATCAGAAAACAAAATTATGTTTTATACATGTAAATGTATGGGAGAAAACAAAGTTTAGACTATGTACATCCTATATCATTGGGTGGTTAATGCGTGTGTAATGTGAATTGCAACCAAAAATAAAGTTAAAAAAAAATAAAAAATGTATCACCATTCCGAATTGAGTAGGTGGACCACCATTTAGCCATGTGCACCGTGATTAACCAGCATACAATCCTGACAAAGAATCACCGAGTGCAAAAGAATTGTATCAGATAAATGAGAATAAAAGTAAGAGACCGCAACATGCAGCATGCAGTGATATTAAGACCTAGAAAGTATGGTTTACCCAGTAAGGTTAGGTAAAGTAATGTTATGCTTTAGTTAAAGAGTGTCGAATGACTGGTGTCATGAAGGCTGAATCTCGCTTACCCAATAATGGTTTGGGACTTTTACACTTGGTAGTCCTGTTGAATGTCAAAATGGGGAAGGAAATGTAAGCTAGTAGTGAAGGTCATGTACAAAATAGTACATACCTGACAAACTGTCAAATATGGATTAGCAGCACCACACATGACAAATATAATTGAAGAGGCTTAGGGAATCATAAGATTGCCGCATTGGCCAGTATCATTATATAGCCTACAAAAATTAGTGGGCACAGATATTAGAGTGGGTCCAAATTAAGGCAATCTGTTATATCATGGCTAAGTAAACGATTAAGTAGAGAAATCAAATATTCACAAGCATACTGTTCTACAAAATATGCTCACTCGTTCAATCAAAATTACGGGGACAGTCCCTTGATACTTTGGAAATCTACGGGGCGAACACTAGGTAATTATATCCGCTTACGTCACGGGAGTGACGTAGGCGGCGTAGTGACGTCCTATGCGAAGCGTGTGACGTCACTAGTAAACAAACACAGCCGTATAGAGACGCTGTAGTTTGACAATGACTAATAGCATTGGTACGCCAGGTGTGTAACATGAAATGTAAACAAACACAGCCCTATAAAGAGGCTATAGTTAAGCAATTACTAATAGCAATGGGGTTACCTAAAGAACGGTTATTGAAAATAAGCAGTCATAATTTTAGGAAGCAGAAATGAATGGAATAGAATAAGGATATGATAGAATGACAGCTGTTAGCGGGCGATCCCGCCGCCCCCGTGAGCCCCTACACCCCCGTGCACACCGAGACACACGGAGACCGATGTTGTTCGTGTGGGCTCCCCGGTGGCTCTGCTGCCGCCGGGCGACGCCCCTTTATTTATATGGCACGCGACGGAGTGAACGTCACTCCGTCGCGTGCTTGCCCTTAAAGGGGCCACGCCACACTCCTCCTTTTCCATAACAACAAACACAAAGGAGGATACAATTGTTCTACGTTCTACAGCACACAAAACTGACTAATCACTACTTTACAGCACACACATTAGGAATCCCCCATTTATTGGCAACCACCCTGGATCCCCAGCGGTGCCTTCATACAGTCCGGCGACCCATCGCCAACATGACCCCAGATCAGTCCGTCACATAGTCACTCAGGTGGGCAGGTTTCCCACGCCCTGTTCTCAGGGGGTACCTCCTGCCACTGTCCCTTACCGGAGTACTTGAGTCGGTTCTTCCACGAACAGGCGAGTCCATGGTGGGGACATCTCCTCCACTATCGTCGGGTAGTTCTTCGCCAGCCTCTACTCGATTCGCTCCCGGGTCACCCAGTCTCCTAAAGAAACTGGCATTTCTGGTCACCGACGATGTCCCATCTGATGCAGTCACCATAGACCCCTTCACCGCTACAACATCCAGGGGGGCGGGCTCGTATGTGAGGGAGAGCTTGCCCTGCGGATGACGGTTCCTCACTAATACCTCTTCCCCTGGGGCAATGTTGGGTGGCTTCAGACCTCTTCTCATGTTCTCCGCCCGAGTTCTTGCCAGCCGATCTTCCTCCACCTGCTCATTGTCAATGATGGCGGGCTCTCGGGCCCCTACCTCAGGTACGACATCCCGAGGGCACCTCTGGAAGAGGGCCTCCGCCGGTGCTACTCCTGTCGATGAATGGGGAGTGGTTCTGTATCCCCGTAGGAATACATACAGGGCCCTCTGCAGACATTCACCCTTGCCTTGGGCGATCCGGAACACCTTGTTAAGGGTGCGCATCATGCGCTCGGCCTCCCCGTTTGCCCTGGGCCAGAGGGGTGTGACCTTCCTATGCTGAATGCCATAGTTCTTTAAGAGTTCAGCAAAGCTCTCACCCTGATACGGTGCGCCATTATCAGTGCACATAACCGATGGAAGGCCATGGGTGGCGAAGATCTTTTCCACGGCGATCACCACGTCACCAAACGCCAGCGACTCCACAAATTCCACCTCCGGGTATCGCGACCACTCGTCGACCATCACCAGGAAGTGCGTCCCTCTAGATGTAGAGCCGAAGTCAGCATGCACTACTTCCCATGGCTTGGTTCCCCTAGGCATTGTCTCAATGGATGGGTCCCGCTGGGCTGGGGATGCGGCCTGACACCACCGACACGAGGCCACAAACTCTTCTACCCTCCGCTCTAGCTCCGGGAACCACACCTTCTGGCGAAGCCGAGCCTTTGTTTTGGGCGCCCCTTGATGGCCCTGGTGGGCGAGAGCGATTATCTGTGGGATCTTCGTCTGTGGCACCACTATTCTGTCGCCTCTCAGCAGGAGTCCCGATTCCGAGAATGCAAGTTCTTCCCGCACCTTCCAGAGCTGTTCCAGTGCCACCCTGGCTTCGCATGTTCGACGGTCAAGCGCTTCAAGCACCGTCTTCCACGCACCTTGTTGCATGGCCAGTCTTAGAATGGCGAAGCACTCGTCATCATTCGACGCCCGCTCCAGCTCCTCCACCTGCATGGAGTTGGGGGTGGCAGACTCAACGACGAGACGAACGTGTTCATCAGCCTCCTCCGCGGACACAGACGCCCAGGCATCCCCACATGGGTGACGTGACAGATAGTCTGCAGCGTTGCTTACACCAGGCCGATACACCAGCGACACGCCGTATTCAAGCAGGGCAAGCATCCAGCGCTCTATCCTTACTGGTGGTCTGGAGGAGGAGCCTGCCATGATGGGTAGCAGTGGTTTGTGGTCAGTGATGACAGTCACAGGACGCCCTAGAATGTATAGGCGAAAATGCCTGCAACCCCACAACACCGCCAGGGCCTCCCTCTCGATTTGCGAGTAGCGTTGTTCAGTGTCCGAGAGTGCCTTGCTCGCATAGGCTATTGGCCAAACTTCCTGCTCGCGCCCCACTTGAGTGAGGACCGCCCCCAGACCATAGGGACTGGCGTCCACGACTATTTCCGTCTGCAGGCTAGGGTCAAAGAACGCCATGGTGTCTTCTGCCGCTAGGGCACCCCGGATGTCATCAAATGCCGCCTGCTCGAGGGGCCCCCACTGCCACACGGAGTCTTTCTTGGTTAAAGATCTTAGAGGCTCAGAGCGGGACGCTAGATTCCTGATGAAGCGGCCACAATAAGTGACCATGCCCAGAAAACTCCTCACCTCAGCGACGTTTTCAGGTGGGCGGGCCTCTCTAATGTCCTTCACCTTACGGGGGTCGGGTGACACCCCATCCGCTTTAAACACGAACCCAAAGAACTCGATTGTTGTCCTGAGGAATTCGCATTTCTCTTTGTGTAAGGTGAGTCCCAAGAGACGGAGGCGCTCAAATGTCTTCGCAAGGCGGGCCATGTGTTCTGCCTCTGACTTGGAGTGTACTAAGATGTCGTCACTGATGTTGATGACCCCATCCAGATCTGCTAACGCCCCTCTTATGATATTTTGAAAAACTTCCGCTGCAGAGGACACTCCAAAACTCAGCCTCTTATACCGATACAGGCCCCGATGGGTGGTGAAGGTGGTGATGTATCGGGACTCAGGGTGCAGAACCACCTGATGATATCCTGCCCTCAAGTCCAGCTTGCAGAAGAATCTCGCCCCCTGTAATTCTGCAATGATGTCGTCCATGGTGGGGGTTAGGTGTCTCTCTCTTTTGATCGCCTTGTTGGGCAGGCGCATGTCGACACAAATCCTTACTGCATCTGGTTGTTTGGGCTTCCGTGCGACGACAATGGGTGAGACCCAAGGAGTGGGGCCTTCCACCTTCTCAATTATGTCCAGCTGAACAAGGTTGTCTAATTCCTGGTCTACCAGATCCCTGAGGTGAAACGGTATGCGCCGGTGCTTCAGAGCCACCGGTTGTATGGACTCATCAATGTGCAAGCGGACTGGTTCCCCCACCAACTGTCCAATGCCTTCAAAGAGGGATGTGTGCTTCTCCAGGAGCTCCTGGATGTCGTCAAGATATACGTTGTATGCGAATGTCACAATCCCCAAAGCTTCAGCAGCTGCGCAGCAGAGGAGCGTGTTGGTGCTCACCGGCGTGACGTAAAACCTTGCCCGAATGCCTGAGTTGCCATATTGAGTGTCAGCCACAAACACACCATCCAGTGGGATTGGATGGTTGCCTCCAAATGTGAAAATGCGCGCTCTCGGTGCCGCCAGCGGTGGCGGTGCCTGCATTGCATCATAGTGTTGCCTGGCCATCACGTTCACGGACGCCCCCGTGTCCACCAACATGGGTACTGAATCCCCATTGACCAGTACATCGCATCTCGGCTGTCTCTTGGAGTGCGATTTCAGCATTCTTACGCATGACACGAAGAAAACATTCTCTTCATCATCTTCTTCCTCCTCACCTTCTTGAGGGGGGCCATCGTCGGCCTGGTCCACCTGGGCAACATTGGATGTTCTCTGGGGGCGGAAAGAGCCAGCCCGGACAGGTCCCCTGGGGACCATTTTCGGGACCGTCGATCTGCACACTCTTGCAAAATGGTCTGTGCCCCCACATCGTCCACACTTCACTCCCGCTGCTGGACAGTCTGCTGGGTGCGGGAGGTCATATCCACATTTTAGGCACGAGGACTGCGCCCCTTGGGGCCGTGGACTTTGAGTATTCATGGGGCGTCTTGATCCGCGACCTCTTCCGACTGCGCATACCTCTTCCACCCTACCAGGGCGCACGCCCGCTTCCATCCTTGATGCCCGCAGCTCCGACACCTCGTGGCACCTCCCCAGTTCTAGGATGCGGGGTAGTGTTATACCAGGCTCGCGCAGGATTTGACGTCTCAGTTTACCAGAGGAACAGCCCTGAATGAGGTGGTTACGAATCATCTCATCAGGGTCATTCCAAGCACAAGGTGCCGCCAGCCTGCGCAGCCGCCCATAAAACACATCCAAAGTCTCGTCATCTTTCTGTCTGGTGTTGCCCATTAGGAACCGTTCGTAATCCACATTGGCCATGGGCAGGAAGTGATTGTGGAGCGCAGTTTTGGCGGCATCAAAAGACCCATCCGCTGGTTGCAAGGACAAGAAGATCTCGTGCACAGCAGGGCCTGCAGAATACAGGAGAGTGGCCAACTTACTGTCGTCACTCGTCTCCATCGTGGCCCTGAAGTACATTTCCAGCCTGTCCATCCACATCTTCCACCTCTGTCCCAGGCTTGATGGCGTGCCCGAGACATCAAACTCTGGCATTGGCTGTAGGGTACCGGGAGGTCTCTGCAATGGTCTTGGTGGAAGGGCAGGCGGGGGTTGGGCTGGAGCAGCAGCCTGCTGTTGGGCCACGGCGGCCGCTGCACCTTGATCCATGGTGTAAAGCGCACAGGCACCCCGTGATGGGGCCGCAACTTGGACACCAAACACAACCAGTACCTTGATGAGGATCCCAGCCCCTCAGATGATTCAGATGATGTCCAGGTTCGAGGATTTTCCAGGCAAATGTAGGACCACCAGGTTCCAGACTTCAGCCGGTGTAGGATTGAAGAGTCCAAAAATTGAGCAGGGTAGGCCCCAGTGTGCATCCAGTAGGCCTCCAGGTAGCTCCACCCTTAAACTCGATGAAAAACAGTGAAAATGCAAATGACTTGCATTTCCACCAGCACGTGTTGCAAGCAGTGACTGTCCGCCACTGGATTCTCCAAAAATTGGGTCCGGATCTCTCACAGATGCTTCGTTATGAAGCCGTGAGTTTCCGAGGCCTTGTCGTCAAAATGGCCGCCGGCCACGCGTGTCTCTCCCCTCTCCGCGGCCAACCTTCACGGATGCGCTCACACGCGATCATCTGCGCATCTCGGAAACGTTGCCACCTGTCCCAGGGATCGATCCGACTTCGTCGCCATTGTTAGCGGGCGATCCCGCCGCCCCCGTGAGCCCCCACACCCCCGTGCACACCGAGACACACGGAGACCGATGTTGTTCGTGTGGGCTCCCCGGTGGCTCTGCTGCCGCCGGGCGACGGCCCTTTATTTATATGGCACGCGACGGAGTGAACGTCACTCTGTCGCGTGCTTGCCCTTAAAGGGGCCACGCCACAACAGCTAAAGACTCATTAATGAAAACCGGTAAGGTGTGTGGTGTCTAATGATGAAAGTAAGAATAAATGTAGCACGAAGCAAATGCGGGAGACCATACCACAAATAGGACTAAATGAATAATTGAGCTAATGGATGCAATGTCCAGAAAAAATGTTGGGTCAGGACTCCTGAGCCGAATAGCCCGTATAAATATAGTAAATAGAACACCAACTACCCCAAGAGTAGGGGTGAAATTATCTGAGAGTATGCTTCAACAGAAAGAATACAACTAAACCCTACGAGTAGTCGTGGTCTCCACATGAATGGATCATATGTTGTTAAAGCCAAGGTGCAGGTCAAATTGGTCTTAAGTAATCGAATAAATGGATTTCTATAGAAACACATTCATCTCATGATCTGAGTTCAGACCTCTAGTTGTACATCGTAAAAAACAGATCAGTTTAGCTTCCATTTGCCTAAGTTTTAGTTGGAAATTGCCGCCTCTTTTGCCCTTTTGCACTTTCATCAGTCCTATGAATCGTAAATCAGCTATATTATCCAGCTGATGTTTTAATTGCCAATGAAGAGCGAGAGGAGATTTAAGTTCACACATTTTGAGACTGGCTAGATGTTCTCTAATTCTAACTCTTATAGGCCGACTCATGGAATAATTAGCGCGGCGCAAGTGGGAAAAAACGTGCGAATCGCAGTGGAATAGCGAAAATCGCAGTGCAAGTGCGAAAATCGCACCAAAAGCAGCGCACATCGATTCATGGAAGGCCGTGCGCGAGAAAACCAGCGGATGTGCGATAAAAAAGTGCGCGGCGCACGTTGGCGCACAGGCCATCTAACTGCGTGCGCCAGGTCACAGCAAAAATCGCACAGGCCACAGCGAAAATCGCACATAGCGCAGCGCACGCAACAAAAGTAGGCGGAACACGGGCGTAACACTCGGAATGGGGAACAACTTGCCAAAACGTGGGCGTCACGGGGGAAGTACAGGGCACAAGTGCACGGAACGCCCACACGCTCGCCTACAACACGTATTCATGGAATAGAATAGGGCAAAACAGCGCACGGTCAAACCAGCGCACAGGCACAAACACGACCGCCACAAGAAAGCAGGCGGTAGCGTCTCTGCGGCTGTAAGAAATGTGCGCCAAAAGGTGCGCCAACAAATAGCACCTATATACTGCCATGATGAATGTCCTATACTGTGGCCCTCCAGGACAAATGACGTGCAAAGGGGTACCCACAAACACGGACACCCGCTGACAAAAAATACGTGTTTGTGTATACCGGGGTGCGCGGGAAGTCTCACACGCGATTTGGCCGGGTACGTGGATTTCAGGGGTGCGCGGGAAGTTCCACACGCGATTACATCAGGGTACGTGTATTTCAGGGGTGCGCGGGAAGTTCCACACGCGATTTCAGCAGGGTACGTGTATTTCAGGGGTGCGCGGGAAGTTCCACACGCGATTTCATCAGGGTACGTGTATTTCAGGGGTACGCGGGAAGTTCCACACGCGATTGGCCCAGTGCGAGCAGGGTACGTGTATTTCAGGGGTGCGCGGGAATTTCCACACGCGATTTCAGCAGGGTACGTGTATTTCAGGGGTGCGCGGGAAGTTACACACGCGATTTCATCAGGGTACGTGTATTTCAGGGGTGCGCAGGAAGTTCCACACGCGATTGGCCCAGTGCGAGCAGGGTACGTGTATTTCAGGGGTGCGCGGGAAGTTCCACACGCGATTTCAGCAGGGTACGTGTATTTCAGGGGTGCGCGGGAAGTACCACACGCAATTTCATCAGGGTACGTGTATTTCAGGGGTGCGCGGGAAGTTCCACACGCGATTGGCCCAGTGCGAGCAGGGTACGTGTACTTCAGGGGTGCGCGGGAATTTCCACATGCGATTTCAGCAAGGTATGTGTATTTCAGAGGTGCGCGGGAAGTTCCACACGCGATTGGCCCAGTGCGAGCAGGGTACGTGTATTTCAGGGGTGCGCGGGAAGTTCCACACACGATTTCAGCAGGGTATGTGTATTTCAGGGGTTCTGGGGAGTACCACACGTGAATTGGCCGTGTGGGTCCTCCCAGGTGTACGCTCCACAACCTCCATGGACCCTGCAGGCAGCCCACACCACGGGGGACTACCCTGCACCCCTGCTCATGTCCCGCAGGCAGCCCATCCACCATGGGCATGCCCCCCAGCCAACTCACATGTCACCTTGCACTACTGATCAACAATGCATGTCTCCCACCACCCCCACCCCCCTGCCACCATGGGCAGCCTCCACCAGGCCCCCACTCATGTCTCCCACCACCCCCACCCCACTGCCACCATGGGCAGCCTCCACCAGGCCCCCACCCATGTCTCCCACCGCCCCCACCCCCCTGCCACCATGGGCAGCCTCCACCAGGCCCCCACTCATGTCTCCCACCACCCCCACCCCCCTGCCACCATGGGCAGCCTCCACCAGGCCCCCACTCATGTCTCCCACCACCCCCACCCCCAGCAGTGCAGGGGCAGCCTCCACCAGGCCCCCACTCATGTCTCCCACCACCCCCACCCCCCTGCCACAATGGGCAGCCTTCACCAGGCCCCCACCCATGTCTCCCACCACCCCCACCCCCCTGCCACCATGGGCAGCCTCCACCAGGCCCCCACCCATGTCTCCCACCACCCCCACCCCCTGCCACCATTGGCAGCCTCCACCAGGCCCCCACTCATGTCTCCCACCACCCCACCCCCCAGCAGTGCAGGGGCAGCCTCCACCCGGCCCCCACTCATGTCTCCCACCACCCCCAGCCACCAGGGGCAGCCTCCACCAGGCCCCCACCCATGTCTTCCACCACCCCCACCCCCCTGCCACCATGGGCAGCCTCCACCAGGCCCCCACCCATGTCTCCCACCACCCCCACCCCCCTGCCACCATGGGCAGCCTCCACCAGGCCCCCACTCATGTCTCCCACCACCCCCACCCCCCAGCAGTGCAGGGGCAGCCTCCACCAGGCCCCCACTCATGTCTCCCACCACCCCCACCCCCCAGCCACCAGGGGCAGCCTCCACCAGGCCCCCACTCATGTCTCCCACCACCCCACCCCCCTGCCACCATGGGCAGCCCCCACCAGGCCCCCACCCATGTCTCCCACCACCCCCACCCCCCAGCCACCAGGGGCAGCCTCAACCAGGCCCCCACTCATGTCTCCCACCACCCCCATCCCCCTGCCACCATGGGCAGCCCCCACCAGGCCCCCACCCATGTCTCCCACCACCCCCACCCCCCAGCAGTGCAGGGGCAGCCTCCATCAGGCCCCCACTCATGTCTCCCACCACCCCCACCCCCTTGCCACCATGGCCACCCTCCACCAGGCCCCCACTCATGTCTCCCACCACCTCCACCCCCCTGACACCATGGGCAGCCCCCACCAGGCCCCCACCCATGTCTCCCACCACCCCCACCCCCCTGCCACCATGGGCAGCCTCCACCAGGCCCCCACTCATGTCTCCCACCACCCCCACCCCCCTGCCACCATGGGCAGCCTCCACCAGGCCCCCACCCATGTCTCCCACCACCCCCACCCCCCTGCCACCATGGGCAGCCTCCACCAGGCCCCCTCTCATGTCTCCCACCACCCCCACCGCCCAGCAGTGCAGGGGCAGCCTCCACCAGGCCCCCACTCATGTCTCCCACCACCCCATCCCCCAGCAGTGCAGTGGCACCCTCCACCAGGCCCCCACTCATGTCTACCACCACCCCCACCCCCCAGCCACCAGGGGCACCCTCCACCAGGCCCCCACTCATGTCTCCCACCACCCCCACCCCCCTGCCACCATGGGCAGCCTCCACCAGGCCCCCACCCATGTCTCCCACCCACCACCCCCACCCCCCAGCAGTGCAGGGGCAGCCTCCACCAGGCCCCCACTCATGTCTCCCACCACCCCCACCCCCCAGCAGTGCAGGGGCACCCTCCACCAGGCCCCCACTCATGTCTCCCACCACCCCCACCCCCCAGCAGTGCAGGGGCAGCCTCCACCAGGCCCCCACTCATGTCTCCCACCACCCCCACCCCCCAGCAGTGCAGGGGCAGCCTCCACCAGGCCCCCACTCATGTCTCCCACCACCCCCACCCCCCCAGCAGTGCAGGGGCACCCTCCACCAGGCCCCCACTCATGTCTCCCACCACCCCCACCCCCCAGCAGTGCAGGGGCACCCTCCACCAGGCCCCCACTCATGTCTCCCACCACCCCCACCCCCCAGCAGTGCAGGGGCAGCCTCCACCAGGCCCCCACTCATGTCTCCCACCACCCCCACCCCCCAGCAGTGCAGGGGCAGCCTCCACCAGGCCCCCACTCATGTTTCCCACCACCCCCACCCCCCTGCCACCATGGGCAGCCCCCACCAGGTCCTCACAATCCCCAATCATGTGTGTAATGGTCAGCCTCCACAGCCAAAAAGCCCTACCAAGTGACCCATTCACCCACATGGAAATGGAAATCACATGTTACACCCCCAATGTTCATGAAGCTAATGAACCCATGTCCGTCACACACAATGGTTGCAATTGAATGGGAAAACACCCAACATGACATGCATGAAACCAATGAGATGATACCACACAGTGAAGTATGGAAACAAAATTGTATTGAAAAAAATAAAGAATGCTAAAGAAAGGAAACAAACTACAATGTGAATGAGAAAAAATAAACTTGCTGTCCGTATAAAAACAAAAAACTGCAAATCAGAATCCAAATAAATTTTGTCCAAAGTCAAATGTAAAAAAATCTCCATGCAATAAAGAACTATGTAAAAAACTACCAATGGTCCATGAGCCCAACTGAACAAAGGAAACCTACTAAAAAACCTACCTAAAAATCAACTATATACAAAAAGTGGAGCAGTGTCCGTCGACTCCAAATCATAATAAGAAACAAAGGAAACCTAAAACTAAAGAACTATATACAAAGGCGGCGAGCAAGTCCAGCGGCTCACTCCGTGGTGTCCCGGGCCAGGGCATCATCGAACTCCTGTTCGATGTCCCGGAGGCGGTCCAGTTCCATGGCCCCGAGGGTCCGCAGGGACGACGCCGTGTCCTCCTCCAACCCCCTGCGGATTGCCTCGAGGCACTCGGCCCGCCTCAGGGCCCTCCGCATGGAGTTCTCTGCCCTGACCATTGTGAGCCGCGCCTCTTCCGCCCGCCGCCGCTCCGCACCTATGGCGTGGCCCAACCGCTGCCACACGGAAGACACTCTCTGTCCTGGGTCCCCCTGCCCTCCGGCCGATGCCTGCCCCTCCGATGTCGAAAGCCCCGAGCCTTCATGTCTCACACCATGTTGCTGCTGCTGCTGCTGCTGCTCTGCCTCTGCCCGTGCACTGCCTCCTGCTGCCTGCACATCCTCCGCCGGCTGGGGTGCAGTTGTTGATGTGGCCACCCCTGCTGGACCTCCGACTCCCGACTGTGGCAGGGATGCCTCCTCCACCAGCCTGGCCGCACCGTCAGAGGCAGCTCCACAGGGCACCCAGGTGACTGATGGGTGGGAAGATGGCACAGAGGACGACTGGCGCGTAGGGGGTCCAGTTGAGGAGGGGGTCGGAGCAAGCCCCATCAGACGGCGGAATCCGGCCTGGGTGACCTGTCCCAGCAGGCTGACGTGGTCAACGAGCCATTCGAGATGACGTGCAGTCTCTCCATGAAAAGACTGCAGGTCACCTCGCATGGCCCGTTGACGCAACGCCACACCAGCCAGGACAGGCTCAACCCGGACCTGGATGGCCACGTCCGCAGGCAGAGGAAGGCCAGTTGACGTCAGCTCATCCCCTGCCTGAAAACGGGTCTGGACGTAGGCATTCCTGCTGGTGCAAGATGATGCAGGGACAGGATCGGGGACAGGATTGCACACAGGCACCTCCGCGGCGGCCTGTGCTGCCTCCTGTCCCTGGTCCTGCACTGCACCACTAGCACCAGTGGGATCCCCACCTCCAGACCCCGTCTCTGGTGCTTGCACGGCCTCCTCCTCCACCAAACCCCCCACCAACCTGGATGACTCCGTGCTATCTTCCCCTGTTGGGCCCTGTGGGGTCCCAGCTGCCCCTTCTGCTGCCGAGGAGTCCAACTGCAACCTCCGCCTCTTGGACCTCCCCCCGGCAGCTGCGGCCTGGGACGCGGCACCGGACTCCTCACTCCCCGACGAGATGACAACACGGGAGGGGAGCCGGGCCTTGCGTCTCCGGCTGGCGGTCGGATCCCCGCCGCTGTGCTCCACAGCACCTTCTCCGCCCTCTTCATCAGTTGACGCTGCAGACAGGGAGAAACAAAACACAGGCATCAGGGCACTGTACAATGGACACATACACACATGACAGTTGCACATGAGTGGCATTGGCAAACCTCACCTCAGACATGTCATCACAATCCCCAACACACATGTCATTGCAACTTGCACACATGAGCCATGCCACAGCCATATCGCAACTGCCATCACCATCCCTACACATACAACAGCATCAGCAGCCAAAGGGGAGCCAGACATCACATGCAACACAGGAAGTGCACCACACATGTACACACACCACCACACTTGCATGCATGTCTACACCTCTGCCAAGTGTCGCACTGTTCAGACGGGCATCCATGTCACATCTGCCAATCAGGCTTCCACATACCGCTGTCACATGCATCCATGTTGCATCACTGTTGCACCCTTGTCAAATACACACACATGCACATGTACACAGTGCTCATACATGCAGCTGAAAACAACATACATGCCTGACATGACGGACATGTCTACTTACATACACATTCATCCAAACATGTGTGCACGCACAACTGCATTTGCCATGCAAGCCTACACACACAAGCACCATCCATGTCTCACACATTACAGCGCTCGCATGTGTCAGCCCCACGGCCCTGTACACCCCCACCCATACTCGACCCCATACAAACAGATGTGCAACCTGCACAATACCGAATAATCACCACACGCACTGCTCACAATCAGGATGCATGTACACTCACCGCTCGACTCCAGACGGGTCTACTTCTCTAGGACCTGGACGTGGAGCGCTGGGGATATGTGTTCCATGACCCCCATCTGTTCTTCCGACAAGTGGCCCCAGCGCCCCTTGGCATCCGCTGCCTTCAAGAGGCGCCGGGCCTTGTTCAGGGTCCTGGACCTGAAGTCCTCCCAGCGCTTCCTGACATGTTGTAAGTCCCGGACTGCCACCCCCTCCGCGTTGATGGCAGTCACAATGTCAGTCCAGATCCAAGTCCGTCCTTCCTTGTCGGCGCGGGAACTTCCGAAGAGGGCATCATACTGCCCCAGGACTTGCCCCACCAGGACACCAACTTCGGTGGCACTGAAGCTGGTGCCCCTCTGCCTCTCTGGCCGGGGGTTGTCAGTGGTCACAGATGGTGTTTGCCCCGACATGACAACCCCAGAGGCAGGAGTGGGTGGGCAACTGGGTCCTGGGGCTGGGCTGTGGAGCGATGGAATTCCAGTCGGGAGTCTTCGGTTCCAGCAGGGGTGGTCACAGCAACAGCACCCCTGGCTGATGTGCAGGCAGCAAATGGCAGTGCACGTGGGCAGCAGGCAGTCAGGCAGCAGCAGATGGCAGGTGGGAGTGTGCTCGGGGCTCTGGGGGGCAGTAGTTCGGCCTTCTGGGCAGGAGCGTGGTCTTCCGTGTGCTTACACGTGGCCAGCTTGGTACGGAGTGATTTGGCACGTGAAAATCCTGCACGTCAGCGTGAAAATCGAGGAAAGGCCCTTAGCGCGTAAGCGCGTCAGCACGCATACGCGATTCTATTGGACCAAAGGCCCTCAGCGTGTAAGCGCGCCTGTGACGTGACCCGCACGGGTGTTTCCCACACAGCACGTGATGACAGACCACATGTGGAAAGACTGCACGTCAGCGTGAAAATCGAGGAAAGGCCCTTAGCGCGTAAGCGTGTCAGCGCGCATACGCGATTCTATTGGACCAACGGCCCTCAGCGCGTAAGCGCGTCTGTGACGTGACCCGCACGGGTGTTTCCCACACAGCACGTGATGACAGAGCACACATGGAAAGACTGCACGTCCGAGTGTCATCGCGTGTAATTGGACAAAAGTGCACGTACACGCGATTGGCCTATGTACGTGTATATCAGGGGTGCGCGGCCACTTACACACGTAAGTACTGTATCCCGGGGTGCGCAGGAATTTCCACACGCTATTGGACTGGGTACTGGATTTCAGGGGTGCGCGGGTCACACGCTCGCCTACAACACACGCAACGCATAAATTTGCGCGCTAACAAAATAACAAGCTCAGACCCAGGATGAACATACCGTTCCTAGCAGCAGTGGGCGTGGGCTACCAAAGGAGGAGGAGGAGGATAGTCAGGGCCAGAATATTCACACCCAGAACCAGCCTTTTCGGGATGCCTGATGACCAGGTGCATGGGAGGTACAGGTTTCCACCACACATTATACTGGACCTGGTGAGTGAGTGGGAGGATGACCTCACATCACCCACCCTGTGCTCCCAAGCACTCAGCCCCCTGGAGAAGGTCCTCAATGTACTGCACTTCTTAGCCACTGGATCATTTCAGCGGACAAGTGCCATTGTGGGTGGTGTATCACAGGCCACCCAGTCACGCTGCCTACACCAGGTCTTGAACATCATCACTGCACGCCCATCAGTCCGCAGGCACATATACCTGCCCAGAACACCTGCAGAAAGGCATGCTGCCGCCCTGGATTTTTACGGTGTGGCACGATTCCCCAAAGTGCTAGGTGCCATCGACTGCACCCATGTGGCTCTACGTCCCCCCAGGGCATCAGAGCACATCTATAGGAACCGCAAGCACTGGCATTCCATCAACGTGCAGGTAGTATGTAATGCCAAGGGAATCATCACCTCAGTATATGCCAACTATCCCGGGTCAACCCACGACAGCTTCATTTACCGAATGTCCACCCTAAGCCGGGACCTAGAAGCTGGGCGGCATGGCGATACATGGCTGCTTGGTGAGTATCAATGCCACTGCACATGCATGCATGTCAGATACTGAGCAAGGTCACAACCCCACCAATGATACCAATCACCACCTCCACAGGGGACAGTGCCTACCCTCTCAGCCCCCACATGATGACGCCAATTCGGAACCCCACCACGCCACCCGAGGTAAGATATAACACAGCCCACATTACAACCCGGGGCATAGTGGAGCGCACATTCGGAGTGCTAAAGTCACGCTTTCGCTCCCTTGACCGTTCTGGCGGCCAGCTGTTGTACGCTCTCCCAGTAGTGTGCAGGATCGTAGTGGCAGCATGTGTCCTGCACAACGTTGCAACACGCCGGGGCCTGGCCGTGGACATGGTGGTGGCACCACATCCCCAACCACATGCACAGCCGCTGCGCATGGGAGGGGAAAGGGCACGGGGGGAGGCAGCCCGTACACAGCTAGTGGCTAATTACTTCACATAGAAATCACACCCCTGTGGAGTGCACACTGCCCTGGCACATTCCATCTGACAATCAATGATGACTCAACCTGACACTGATCCTGAATGTCTGGAGAATGAACCGTGAAAACCATATCAGCCTGAGATTGTTCACCTGGAAGTGTCACAATGTGTGCATCCCTACCCGCACAGACACCACCAATGCAGTTTTGTGAAGTAACACATTCAAGCAGCTAAAATGAATACCCACTTGCAAAATGCAACAAGAGGACAGTGCCATGTCAGCCAACCCAACCCCAGCACCGCCACACGACACACTGTGCCATGTCATGCTATTTGCAGGTAAACAAAGTAATCCCCACAACATGACACTAGTGTCACAATGTACAGTGTCCCTATTAGAAACTTGCAACACCTGAAATGCCCACAGTAATGCCGGACCAACAACAAACTTGAGCAGGTACTACCATAAACATGACATCACAAATTTTAAATATTAGTAGTCTCACCACCTGGAAATGCCTGCACTCCCACCACTACCAACTGTGCAGTGTTGGCGCCATGTAGAGTTGTAGGTGCACTGCTGCCAACATTGACCCCATCTCCAGACTAGAGGGCCTTGGGAGGTAGACACAGAAGATGAGTTACACATCAATGCAACATGCAGTGTACAACACAACAGCAATATGCACTAGGAATGTATACACAGTATTGACTAGACTACCCACACATGTAGTGGGAGTCCAATGTAACCATGTACGTCAATGTCACTTGGGCACACCCTTTGCAAGCCCATGGAAACGGGAAGCAGGAGGGGTGTGTGTGACTCAAAACCCAAGCATCTGAACCAAATACATTACAAGCCTGCATGTGCCCAGCCACAAAGCAGCGTATGCCCACAGGAACCACGGAAGCCAACAAATCGTCCCAAAAAAATTGGGAATAAAATAAATAAAAATAAAAATAAAAAACAATCAAAAATAGCCATTGATGGGCCCGGGGGGATTGGGGAGGCCACCCAGGAGGTCCGAGGACAGGATGCATGGAGGAGCTGACTAGGACCTGCGTGGATCCTGGGGAAAAAAAACACCTCGATGGGCTCATGGCCCACACGGCTACCCTATTGTGGGAGTATCACTGCTGTCGCTATTATCACCCTGTGCAGCTGCATCCAGAGGTGGTTGCACTATGGGAGGCAGCCCACGCAAGGCCCTAGTCTGCTCCTCCATGGCTGCAAGCATGCGGGTGTGGGAGGTCTGGTTCTGGAGGATGAGTGTGCGGAGGTCCCCATGCAACAACTCACGGGATGCCCGGACCTCCGCCCTCGTTGCCTGCATCTCAGCTGAGAGCGTACGGGTGAGACGCTCCAGCTGCTGTTCTGTCCTTTGGTGTATTGAAGCCTCAAGCTCAACAAGAGTCGTCCTGAGGTGAAGGAGCTCCTGCCTCAGGGCTTCCCTGTGGCCCTGGGACTCAATGGAGATGGCCTCCTGCAGAGTCGCCAGTGCCGCCCGCCTGTCCCTGTTGGACCCCAACATGTCCTCCCTGTGTGACTGGCAGATGGAGTCGGTTGCCTGCTCTAGTCGCTCCATCAGCCTTTCAGGGGGGACAATGGAAGTGGCCACCCTATCCATGGCCTGAGCCATCATCTCGGATGATGCTGCCTGTTGGGTTGCCATACCGTAAATGGATTGCTCCCATGCGGTTTTGCCAGGTGGCGTACGGCCACCACGTCGGCGGGCACCACACCTGTCTGGGACAAGGCGAACTGCGCCTTGCTGTGCCGGCACTGCCTGAGGCTGCAGGACTGCATTCCCCCTCTGATCTGCTGGCCCAGGAACAGGATCAGATGTCACGGAGTGTGACCCTGCATCCGTAACCACCAAAGGCGTAGCTGCCAACACTGACATCCCCATTGAGGGTTCTGACCCTGGTGCAGGTGGGTGGGACAGAACAGAATCCCTCCCTGGAACACTCACCTGCGACGGCACGTAGGTCTCATCCGAATCAACACCTGAGTACAGCTCGGGGGAGGTGCAGCCAGAGACACCCCTTGAGAGCACGACCTGCAGCACTTGTGGGTTCTCACCCACCACCACACCACGTCCCTCACTGGTGGTTGGTCGGCCCTCGGACCCCTCCTGGGTCTGCACCATCTCCACAACCCCAGCAGTATCAGGTGCGTCTTCCCCTGCAAAGACATAAAAACAAAGAAATGGAAACAGGCATTAGCACCATGGCACACAATGAGGGCTGAGAAGCAAGAGAACCAGTACTTGATTGACACATGTCCCACATGGCTAAAACCCTCCCATGCATGCACCCTCACTGCGTATGAAGGGCAGGCAAATGGCACACACTGATGACACCAAGATGGAAGATGAACACATTTTCTGCATGCTGCCTGGCAGTGGCATCACACATTGGCCTGTGATTGCCAGGTGAAACACACATGCCATCACACAGATGGCATGTACCATTGCTATTGAGTGAAGATGGAGAGGAGGGCAGCACCTATTCATTCAGTCAAGTTCCCGCATGTAATAGCTTTTCTAATTCAAACAGGTCAGATTCTTCACCTGGAGCTGCCAGTCCGAAATGGTCCAATTGCACAGGGACATGTTTGAACAAATGATATCCAGGTAACAAAGTCACTCCACTTTACCATAGCCATCTCAGACATGTGACTAGAGGACTGCGACATGCCTAGTAAAAGTGGTGGAATGCAAACAATCTGACTAAATGAACAGTGAAAAATTAAGCAACAATGTTGTGGCAAGGTGACACTTCAAGGGCAACTGGTGTGCAGTTGGGCTAGATGTCTACTGTTGGCAGAAGGGATACTGCTAGGGCCAAATGCAGCTGCGCAGGATGTATTGCATGAAGCACATGGCTGACCCATACGACTCAGGCGCACACACTCTCACCTGGCACACAAACAGAAGCCCTCACACGCACCATGCACATGGATGACGCACACATGCATGTGCACTCACCGGACAATGCCTCGTAATCAGCCAAATCTCCCACGCCTTGGATCTGTTCCTCCGTGACGTAGGTCCCAGCGACTGACTCATGTGGAGTGAGTTCCATGTCTACTACTGGAGACCCATCTCCAGTCACTAGAGTTGCGGCATGACTTGAGGCCAGCTTACTCTTTGCCCTGCGCTTTAGGTAATTCCAGCGCTTATAGCAATCATTGGCTGTGCGCCTCACGATTCCAAGGGCACTTACGATGTCCGCAACGGTCTGCCAGTGTGCCTGGCGTTGTGCAGGTGTGGTCTTGGATCCTGCAACAATGACCATCTCGTTGTCATGTGCGGACACATACTCGACAAGTGCATTCAGTTCGTCATCCGTGAAGCTGGGCTTCTTGGCCGGGCCGGACTGTGTAGCCGTGTCTGGGGCATCAGCCTGTGCCGGACGAGCACTCTTCCTCTTCTGCTTGGAAGGTGGTGGTGATCCTGAGTGTCCTGCGCCGCTCTGGACACTAGGGGCAGGAGCCCTGGTGGACTCTGTATCAGGAGTGTGGGATTGCACACTCAGCATGGGAGTTGGTGCAGGCATTGGCTCTAGTGTGATGGTGTCAGGGGGAATGTCAGCAGCATGGACTAGGACCGACACTGTCCGGGCTGGGTGTGTGAGTGCTGGGGTGGATGGATCCGCAGCTGCCCCTGCAGCCTCTCCGCCCTGCCTACTTGGTGCAGCAGATGACCTTGCTGCCCCAGATGCACGTGGCATGGTGACATCAACGTGCACCAGCGCACGTGTCATAGGCCTGCTGACCTGGAAGTCCGCCATGGAGTCAGCCAGGTCTGGTGCCACAATGGGCTGGTCCAACAAGGGGTGAGCATGGATGGTGTCAGCCACATCAGCCTCAACGGGGGAGGGGAGGATTATGGGTGCCCTTGACTGGTCCTCCACACATGGGGGGACAGGCTCACCCTGCAAGTAACGACCACGTCCCCTACCGGATCCACCACGGCCACCACTTGTGGCTCTTCCACCTTTGCCACCCTTACGGAATCCTCGCCTCCCAGCCATGGCACTGATGTTAATGTGCGTATGGGAGTGGCTGTAAACTATTGTCCTGGGCAATTGGGGGTCAAAGGTGTTGGGTACCAGATGGTAATTGTACCCTAGTGCTCTTGCAAGGCTGATTGTAACCCCTGGGGAAAGATGACGGGTCACGCTACGCACAGGAGCCCCAAAAAAGGGAGATGACGTGCACGCAACCCCTCCTAGACCACGTGTGCAGAAAGAAAAACCTGCACTACGCTGTGGCACCCAGTAACACAAGAATGAACGTATGCGTGTCACACGCAGCCTAGAATGACCTCTGAAGGGGTAGGCTACACACGGGGCAAGCACAGATGTTCGATACGTGCGTGACTCACCGTCTGCCAGGTAAAAGAGCGTGAAAAAGGAGCGCGTTTGGTTGGCAACACCCCCGCCAAAAGAAGATTTGTACGCTGTCTGAGGAGACAGGACAACAGTAGAAGGGAACACTGTTTGAGGGAACAGGCCCAGGTAAACCAGTAAAAGAGAAAAAAGAGAAAAAGCTGTCAGAGGTAACAGGGAATACGAACTTGAAACGCCGTGAAGTAAATCGCGTGTGAAACGACAAGAAGTACAGAATTCACCCACTCGCTCTCCACGAAAAGCACATACAAGGAAATGGTGTTCTACACGTACCTTTTATACAGGCCCACACGTCCAGCGTCACTTACACGGCGTGTACGCGCTAGGGCCATTTCCACCAATTACACGCTTTGTCACTTATGCGTGTAGGGCCATTTCCACCAATTACACGCTTTGTCACTTCTGCGTGTAGGGCCATTTCCACCAATCACACGCGATGAGACACTGACGTGCTGTCCAATTACATGCGATGACACTCGGACGTGCAGTCTTTCCACGTGTGGTCTGTCATCACGTGCTGTGTGGGAAACACCCGTGCGGGTCACGTCACAGACGTGCTTACGCGCTGAGGGCCTTTGGTCCAATAGAATCGCGTATGCGTGTTGACGCGCTTACGCGCTAAGGGCCTTTCCTCGATTTTCACGCTGACGTGCAGGACTTTCACGTGCCAAATCACTCCGTACCAAGCTGGCCACGCGTATGCACACGGAAGACCACGTTCCTGCCCAGAAGGCCGAACTACTGCCCCCCAGAGCCCCGAGCACGCTCCCACCTGCCATCTGCCGCTGCCTGACTGCCTGCTGCCCACGTGCACTGCCATTTGCTGCCTGCACATCAGCCAGGGGTGCTGTTGCTGTGACCACCCCTGCTGGAACCGAAGACTCCCGACTGGAATTCCATCGCTCCACAGCCCAGCCCCAGGACCCAGTTGCCCACCCACTCCTGCCTCTGGGGTTGTCATGTCGGGGCAAACACCATCTGTGACCACTGACAACCACCGGCCAGAGAGGCAGAGGGGCACCAGCTTCAGTGCCACCGAAGTTGGTGTCCTGGTGGAGCAAGTCCTGGGGCAGTATGATGCCCTCTTCAGAAGTTCCCGCGCCGACAAGGAAGGACGGACTCGGATCTGGACTGACATCGTGACTGCCATCAACGCGGAGGGGGTGGCAGTCCGGGACTTACAACATGTCAGGAAGCGCTGGGAGGACTTCAGGTCCAGGACCCTGAACAAGGCCCGGCGCCTCTTGAAGGCAGCGGATGCCAAGGGGCGCCGGGGCCACTTGTCGGAAGAACAGATGGGGGTCCTGGAACGCATATCCCCAGCGCTCCACGTCCAGGTCCTAGAGAAGCAGACCCGTCTGGAGTCGAGCAGTGAGTGTACATGCATCCTGATTGTGAGCAGTGCGTGTGGTGATTATTCGGTATTGTGCAGGTTGCACATCTGTTTGTATGGGGTCGAGTATGGGTGGGGGTGTACAGGGCCGTGGGGCTGACACATGCGAGGGCTGTAATGTGTGAGACATGGATGGTGCTTGTGTGTGTAGGCTTGCATAGCAAATGCAGTTGTGCGTGCACACATGTTTGGATGAATGTGTATGTAAGTAGACATGTCCGTCATGTCAGGCATGTATGTTGTTTTCGGCTGCATGTATGAGCACTGTGTACATGTGCATGTGTGTGTATTTGACAAGGGTGCAACAGTGATACAACATGGATGCATGTGACAGCGGTATGTGGAAGCCTGATTGGCAGATGTGACATGGATGCCCGTCTGAACAGTGCGACACTTGGCAGAGGTGTAGACATGCATGCAAGTGTGGTGGTGTGTGTACATGTGTGGTGCACTTCCTGTGTTGCATGTGATGTCTGGCTCCCCTTTGGCTGCTGATGCTGTTGTATGTGTAGGGATGGTGGTGGACGTTGCGATATGGCTGTGGTATGGCTCATGTGTGCGAGTTGCAATGACATGTGTGTTTTGGATTGTGATGACATGTCTGAGGTTTGCCAATGCCACTCATGTGCAACTGTCATGTGTGTATGTGTCCATTGTACAGTGCCCTGATGCCTGTGTTTTGTTTCTCCCTGTCTGCAGCGTCAACTGATGAAGAGGGCGGAGAAGGTGCTGTGGAGCACAGCGGCGGGGATCCGACCGCCAGCCGGAGACGCAAGGCCCGGCTCCCCTCCCATGTTGTCATCTCGTCGGGGAGTGAGGAGTCCGGTGCCGCGTCCCAGGCCGCAGCTGCCGGGGGGAGGTCCAAGAGGCGGAGGTTGCAGTTGGACTCCTCGGCAGCAGAAGGGGCAGCTGGGACCCCACAGGGCCCAACAGGGGAAGATGGCACGGAGTCATCCAGGTTGGTGGGGGGTTTGGTGGAGGAGGAGGCCGTGCAAGCACCAGAGACGGGGTCTGGAGGTGGGGATCCCACTGGTGCTAGTGGTGCAGTGCAGGACCAGAGACAGGAGGCAGCACAGGCCGCCGCGCAGGTGCCTGTGTGCAATCCTGTCCCCAACCCTGTCCCTGCATCATCTTGCACCAGCAGGGATGCCTACGTCCAGACCCGTTTTCAGGCAGGGGATGAGCTGACGTCAACTGGCCTTCCTCTGCCTGCGGACGTGGCCATCCAGGTCCGGGTTGAGCCTGTCCTGGCTGGTGTGGCTTTGCGTCAACGGGCCATGCGAGGTGACCTGCAGTCTTTTCATGGAGAGACTGCACGTCATCTCGAATGGCTCGTTGACCACGTCAGCCTGCTGGGACAGGTCACCCAGGCCGGATTCCTCCGTCTGATGGGGCTTGCTCCGACCCCCTCCTCAACTGGACCCCCTACGCGCCAGTCGTCCTCTGTGCCATCTTCCCACCCATCAGTCACCTGGGTGCCCTGTGGAGCTGCCTCTGACGGTGCGGCCAGGCTGGTGGAGGAGGCATCCCTGCCACAGTCGGGAGTCGGAGGTCCAGCAGGGGTGGCCACATCAACAACTGCACCCCAGCCGGCGGAGGATGTGCAGGCAGCAGGAGGCAGTGCACGGGCAGAGGCAGAGCAGCAGCAGCAACATGGTGGGAGACATGAAGGCTCGGGGCCTTCCACATCGGAGGGGCAGGCATCGGCCGGAGGGCAGGAGGACCCAGGACAGAGAGTGTCTTCCATGTGGCAGCGGTTGGGCCACGCCATAGGTGCGGAGCGGCGGCGGGCGGAAGAGGCGCGGCTCACAATGGTCAAGGCGGAGAACTCCATGCGGAGGGCCCTGAGGTGGGCCGAGTGCCTCGAGGCAATCCGCAGGGGGTTGGAGGAGGACACGGCATCGTCCCTGCGGACCCTCGGGGCCATGGAACTGGACCGCCTCCGGGACATCGAACAGGAGTTCGATGATGCCCTGGCCCGGGACACCACGGAGTGAGCCGCTGGACTTGCCCGCCGCCTTTGTATATAGTTCTTTAGTTTTAGGTTTCCTTTGTTTCTTATTATGATTTGGAGTCGACGGACACTGCTCCACTTTTTGTATATAGTTGATTTTTAGTTAGGTTTTTTAGTAGGTTTCCTTTGTTCAGTTGGGCTCATGGACCCTTGGTAGTTTTTTACATAGTTCTTTATTGCATAGAGATTTTTTTACATTTGACTTTGGACGACATTTTTTTGGATTCTGATTTGCAGTTATTTTTTTTAAATACGGACATGCAGCTTATTTTTTCTCATTCCCATTGTAGTTTGGTTCCTTTCTTTAGCATTCTTTATTTTTTTCAATACAATTTTGTTTTCATACTTCACTGTGTGGTATCATCTCATTGGTTTCATGCATGTCATGTTGGGTGTTTTCCCATTCAATTGCAACCATTGTGTGTGACGGACATGGGTTCATTAGCTTCATGAACATTGGGGGTGTAACATGTAATTTCCATTTCCATGTGGGTGAATGGGTTACTTGGTAGGGCTTTTTGGCTGTGGAGGCTGACCATTACGCACATGATTGGGGATTGTGAGGACCTGGTGGAGGGTGCCCCTGGTGGCTGGGGGGTGGGGGTGGTGGGAGACATGGGTGGGGGCCTGGTGGAGGCTGCCCATGGTGGCTGGGGGGTGGGGGTGGTGGGAGACATGGGTGGGGGCCTGGTGGAGGCTGCCCATGGTGGCAGGGGAGTTGGGGTGGTGGGAGACATGGGTGGGGGCCTGGTGGAGGGTGCCCCTGCACTGCTGGGGGGTGGGGGTGGTGGGAGACATGAGTGGGGGCCTGGTGGAGAGTGCCCCTGCACTGCTGGGGGGTGGGGTGGTGGGAGACATGAGTGGGGGCCTGGTGGAGGGTGCCCCTGGTGGCTGGGGGGTTGGGGTGGTGGGAGACATGGGTGGGGGCCTGGTGGAGGCTGCCCCTGCACTGCTGGGGGGTGGGGGTGGTGGGAGACATGAGTGGGGGCATGGTGGAGGCTGCCCCTGCACTGCTGGGGGGTGGGGGTGGTGGGAGACATGAGTGGGGGCCTGGTGGAGGGTGCCCCTGGTGGCTCGGGGGTTGGGGTGGTGTGAGACATGGGTGGGGGCCTGGTGGAGGCTGCCCCTGCACTGCTGGGGGGTGGGGGTGGTGGGAGACATGATTGGGGGCCTGGTGGAGGGTGCCCCTGCACTGCTGGGGGGTGGGGGGTGGGAGACATGGGTGGGGGCCTGGTGGAGGCTGCCCCTGCACTGCTGGGGAGTGGGGGGGGAGACATGGGTGGGGGCCTGGTGGAGGCTGCCCCTGCACTGCTGGGGGGTGGGGGTGGTGGGAGACATGAGTGGGGGCCTGGTGGAGGGTGCCCCTGGTGGCTGGGGGGTGGGGGGTGGGAGACATGGGTGGGGGCCTGGTGGAGGCTGCCCCTGGTTGCTGGGGGGTGGGGGTGGTGGGAGACATGGGTGGGGCCTGGTGGAGGCTGCCCATGGTGGCTGGGGGGTTGGGGTGGTGGGAGACATGGGTGGGGGCCTGGTGGAGGGTGCCCCTGCACTGCTGGGGGGTGGGGGGTGGGAGACATGGGTGGGGGCCTGGTGGAGGCTGCCCCTGCACTGCTGGGGGGTGGGGTGGTGGGAGACATGAGTGTGGGCCTGGTGGAGGGTGCCCCTGGTGGCTGGGGGGTGGGGGGGTGGGAGACATGGGTGGGGGCCTGGTGGAGGCTGCCCCTGCACTGCTGGGGGGTGGGGGTGGTGGGAGACATGAGTGGGGGCCTGGTGGAGGGTGCCCCTGCACTGCTGGGGGGTGGGGCTGGTGGGAGACATGAGTGGGGGCCTGGTGGAGGGTGCCCCTGGTGGCTGGGGGGTGGGGGTGGTGGGAGACATGGGTGGGGGCCTGGTGGAGGCTGCCCATGGTGGCAGGGGGGTGGGGGTGGTGGGAGACATGAGTGGGGGCCGGGTGGGGGTGGTGGGAGACATGAGTGGGGGCCTGGTGGAGGGTGCCCCTGCACTGCTGGGGGGTGGGGGTGGTGGGAGACATGGGTGGGGGCCTGGTGGAGGCTGCCCCTGCACTGCTGGGGGGTGGGGGTGGTGGGAGACATGAGTGGGGGCCTGGTGGGGGCTGCCCATGCTGGCAGGGGGGTGGGGGTGGGGGTAGACATGAGTGGGGGCCTGGTGGTGGGTGCCCCTGCACTGCTGGGGGGTGGGGGTGGTGGGAGACATGAGTGGGGGCCTGGTGGAGGCTGCCCATGGTGGCAGGGGGGTGGGGGTGGTGGGAGACATGAGTGGGGGCCTGGCGGGGGCTGCCCATGGTGGCAGGGGGGGTGGGGGTGGTGGGAGATATGAGTGGGGGCCTGGTGGAGGGTGCCCCTGCACTGCTGGGGGGTGGGGGCGGTGGGAGACATGGGTGGGGGCCTGGTGGAGGCTGCCCCTGCACTGCTGGGGGGTGGGGGTGGTGGGCGACATGATTGGGGGCCTGGTGGGGGCTGCCCATTGTTGCAGGGGGGTGGGGGTGGGGGTGGGGGTAGACATGAGTGGGGGCCTGGTGGAGGGTGCCCCTGCACTGCTAGGGGGTGGGGGTGGTGGGAGACATGAGTGGGGGCCTAGTGGGGGCTGCCCATGGTGGCAGGGGGGTGGGGGTGGTGGTAGACATGAGTGGGGGCCTGGTGGAGGGTGCCCCTGGTGGCTGGGGGGGTTGGGGTGGTGGGAGACATGGGTGGGGGCCTGGTGGAGGGTGCCCCTGCACTGCTGGGGGGTGGGGGTGGTGGGAGACATGAGTGGGGGCCTGGTGGAGGGTGCCCCTGCACTGCTGGGGGGTGGGGGTGGTGGGAGACATGAGTGGGGGCCTGGTGGAGGGTGCCCCTGGTGGCTGGGGGGTTGGGGTGGTGGGAGACATGGGTGGGGGCCTGGTGGAGGCTGCCCCTGCACTGCTGGGGGGTGGGGGTGGTGGGAGACATGGGTGGGGGCCTGGTGGAGGCTGCCCCTGCACTGCTGGGGGGGTGGGGGTGGTAGGAGACATGAGTGGGGGCCTGGTGGAGGGTGCCCCTGGTGGCTGGGGGGTTGGGGGGGGGTGGGAGACATGGGTGGGGGCCTGGTGGAGGCTGCCCCTGGTGGCTGGGGGGTGGGGGTGGTGGGAGACATGGGTGGGGGCCTGGTGGAGGCTGCCCATGGTGGCAGGGAGTGGGGGTGGTGGGAGACATGAGTGGGGGCCTGGTGGAGGGTGCCCCTGCACTGCTGGGGGGTGGGGGTGGTGGGAGACATGAGTGGGGGCCTGGTGGGGGCTGCCCATGGTGGCAGGGGGGTGGGGGTGGTGGGAGACATGAGTGGGGGCCTGGTGGAGGGTGCCCCTGCACTGCTGGGGGGTGGGGGTGGTGGGAGACAAGAGTGGGGGCCTGGTGGGGGCTGCCCATGGTGGCAGGGGGGTGGGGGTGGTGGGAGACATGAGTGGGGGCCTGGTGGAGGGTGCCCCTGCACTGCTGGGGGGTGGGGGTGGTGGGAGACATGGGTGGGGGCCTGGTGGAGGCTGCCCCTGCACTGCTGGGGGGTGGGGGTGGTGGGAGACATGAGTGGGGGCCTGGTGGGGGCTGCCCATGGTGGCAGGGGGGTGGGGGTGGTGGGAGACATGAGTGGGGGCCTGGTGGAGGGTGCCCCTGGTGGCTGGGGGATGGGGGTGGTGGGAGGCATGAGTGGGGGCCTGGTGGGGGCTGCCCATGGTGGCAGGGGGTGGGGGTGGGGGTAGACATGAGTGGGGGCCTGGTGGAGGCTGCCCCTGCACTGCTGGGGGGTGGGGGTGGTGGGAGACATGAGTGGGGGCCTGGTGGAGGGTGGCCATGATGGCTGGGGGGTGGGGGTGGTTGGAGACATGAGTGGGGGCCTGGTGGAGGGTGCCCCTGCACTGCTGGGGGGTGGGGGTGGTGGGAAACATGAGTTGGACATGAGTGGGGGCCTGCTGGCAGGTGCCCCATAGTGCTGGGGGGTGGGGGTGGTGGGAGACATGCATTGTTGATCAGTAGTGCAAGGTGACATGTGGGTTGGCTGGGGTGCATGCCCATGGTGGATGGGCTGCCTGCGGGACATGAGCAGGGGTGCAGGGTAGTCCCCCGTGGTGTGGGCTGCCTGCAGGGGCCGTGGAGGTTGTGGAGCGTACACCTGGGAGGACCCACACGGCCAATTCACGTGTAGTACTCCTCAGAACCCCTGAAATACACATTCCCTGCTGAAATTGCGTGTGCAACTTCCCGCGCACCCCTGAAATACACGTACCCTGCTCGCACTGGGACAATCGCGTGTGGAACTTCCCGCGCACCCCTGAAATACACGTACCCTGCTCGCACTGGGACTATCGCGTGTGGAACTTCCCGCGCACCCCTGAAATACACGTACCCTGCTCGCACTGGGACAATTGCGTGTGGAACTTCCCGCGCACCCCTGAAATACACGTACCTTGCTCGCACTGGCCCATTCGCGTGTGTAACTTCCCGCGCACCCCTGAAATACACGTACCCTGATGGAATCGCGTGTGGAACTTCCCGCGCACCCATGGAATACACGTACCCTGCTCGCACTGGACCATTCGCGTGTGGAACTTCCCGCGCACCCCTGAAATGCACGTACCCTGCAGAAATCGCGTGTGGAACTTCCCGCGCACCCCTGAAATACACGCACCCTGCTTGCACGGGGCCAGTCGCGTGTGGAACTTCCTGCGCACCCCTGCAATACACGTTCCCCGCTTGGCGTTTGCTGTTTGCCAGCCCGGTGAACTGGTCCAGGGTTAGTGCAGCCCTTTGCGATGATTTAGCGATTTTGATGGCTTTTCCTTGCGCAAGGGCGTTCTTGGGGGCGTTACTGGCGCTGCTGCAGGGTCGCTGCGATTCTCTGCGCCATGGCTGGTTTGGAAGCCTAAAATCCATGAATACGCTGTGCGCGGAAATCGGTTTTAGCGCACGTGCCTGGCGCAGTCAATCGCACGCGGACACTCTGCGCCAGCCGCTTGCGACACTTTTCTGCGAAATTCTATGAATTACCCTGTGTGTTGATGAATAGTACTGCCAATGTAGAGCTTGCCACACCCACGTATTATGGCATACACTACAAAGGTGCTCTTGCAATTGATAAAGTCACGTATAACAACTTGAGAGCCAAAATGATCAACAAACACTTGGCACCAATACACCTTCTTTCCTGTGTTGTTTACAACATATCACCTTTGACAGATTCCATAATGAGTGGACATCCGTCATTTCATTTGCAGTCAATCCATTTATTAACCGGCATCGTCATATCCATGCAATGCTGTCAATGTGCAGTCTCTCAAAAGTAAATGCAAATGAGTGTATCCCGTGCTTGTTGGCCATGGCGTGCGCCCCCGGGAGGGAGTGTAGCCCTCCCATCCCCGTCACCATCCCCATCAACTGCATCATCATCCTCTGTGTCTGGGGGCAGCGGAATGTTCCTGCGCATGCACAGATTGTGCAGCATGGCACACACAAGCACAATTTTACCCGTCTTCACTGGGTTGTAGAGCAGTGATCCCCCATATCTGCTCAAGCAGCGGAACCTGGCCTTCAATAGGCCAAATGTCCTCTCAATCATGCCACGTGTGCGGACGTGTGCCCTGTTGTATGCCTCCTCATGCCTGTTCCTTGGCCTCCATACAGGCGTCGTCAGCCATGGCGTGAGTGCATATCCTGCATCACCTACATGGGTAGTGAATGTGGGGGACATGTCAGTGTTTGTGGTATCATGCCTTGATCAGATGCAGTGCAATCTTGTCATCATTCATTCATCCATATGGGCCAAGCAGTGGTCGGACCAGTGGGTGATTACCATTCCTTGGTAATTGTTGTCAACGTTGGCATTTGGACATTGCCCAACGACTTGCTGTGCATATGTAGTTGCCCTTGCGGACAATAGTGGTTGGTAAGTATGGCATTGTGCACTGATGTACACACATTGAGGAGTCAATCAATAGACTGTGAAGATGTGGTCGATGCAGGGAGTCTCATGTGCAGGCATTATGTGCTTTGGGAGGGCAGTGGTGCATAGTGTGGGTGGCTGTATTGAGTGGCTCAAGTTGTATGGGCTTGTGGTAGTATTGGTTGTGTGTCTCATTTGTCAGGGTGTGTACGGGCACACTCTGGCAACCTGTCGTGTGTAGCTTTGTGATGTGTGCTGACTGTCCATTACATGGGCCGGGGGGTGATGCATGTGCTGTTGTAGCAGCCCACTCAAACAGGTCATTGCCCTGGACACACACCCCCCTTCACACAGGGCCTGTGCATTGGTAGTTGTACTCACCCAATAGCCATGTGCTTCGTCCAGCATAGCGTTCCATGTACCGTGGCAATGTTGAATTCCGCAGGACCATTGAGTCATGTGTTGACCCCGGGAAACGTGCACAGCAATGTGTTATCGCTTGTCCGGCGTCACATACCATCTGTACATTCAGTGAGTGGTACTGTTTCCTATTGCGGTACACCATCTCCATTGCACATAGTACTGTCAGCTCTATGTGGGTGCAGTCTACCGCACAAGTGCAATTTGGCATGGCCGCAATGGCATGGAAGGCCAACTTGGTGGCAATGACCTGGGCAAGGGTACGGGGTAGAGTGATGTGTTCCGACACATGGCACAGCAGGGCATCCAGTACCTGTTCCAATATTTTGGAAAAACAGGGTTGTGAGAGCCTGTGCAGTTCACCAACAGTGTGCTGATACGTTCCGGTGCCAAGGAAATGCAGTACCGGCACCACCTTCGGTGGGGGGTATTGCAATCGAAATGCCAATGTGGCTGCTGATGTCGTCCTTAATCATGGTGGTGATGTACATGATTGTTGCACGGTCCAGCTGGTATAATGTGTGGATCTGTCCTGAGGTCAGGTTCCAGGGTGAGGCCCTGATGCAGGGTATTGCAGGCTGCCAGCGGGGTCGTGCCGGCTGCACAATTGGGTTTGGCATGGGAGCTGGGTTTGCTAACTGCAGCCTGCGCCTCCTCCACCTCCGCCTCCTCTGCACCATTACTGCCACCATGTGCAGTGCTGCCTGTTGGTTCAATAGCCCCAGTCCCAATGCTGCTACAGCTGCTGCCTGCATAGCTGTGTTTGGATTTGGCCTGGGTGTAGGCTTTTTGTAGGCTCCCAGCTGGGCTCATTTGGTGCACCTGTGGCCTGATTCAGCTCACCAAGCACTGTTTAACGTCTTGTTTGCGGTGGCGGCGATACCGCCACCGTGTACACGATGTTTCTGCCATTTTTGTGGCAATGTTTCCATGTTCGTGATACTCGTGATGCGCATGCTGTTACGTATTACTGGTAACTGGGGGGTTTCCCTACCGATGCAGTTTACGGGTGCGTTAACTTCGCGGTGGCGGTTATGGTGGTGGTATTTCCGGGGGCGTAGTTGGTAATTTGGCGACCGCGGAAACTGTGCTGGTATGGTTATACCGGCAACGTTAAGTCCGGACCGGCGGACTCGTAATGATGCCCCTTGTCATAGTTGGGCGTACCTAGTGCTGGAGTGTTACATTAGGCACTCTTCAACGCCATGTACCCCTCTTCCATCTCTTTGTTCCATTAGAAAGATACATGGTGTTTCTCATCCTTCAATGTTTTTAACAGTGGCTTAGCTATTACTGAGAACTCTGGTATCCAGTGCCTAGAATATGACAAAATTCCTAACACCTTTCTCATTTCCTTATACGTTCTGGGAGTCGCATAGCCTGAAATAACGCTACTCGGTCTGTTGACAATGACCGCCCTTCCTTTGACAAGACATAGCCCAAATAGTCAACTCGTCGCTGTACATACTGCATTTTTGCTAATGATACTTCATGATTGTTTTGCCAGGTGAGAGTACCATAACAGTCGCTTCTCTGCAACCATCCTCCGTATTGGCACTTATTAATATGTCATCTATGTACTGGACCAAGGATGTACCTATTGGTAGCATAAGTTTGTCCAATTGGGCTTTCAGAGCTTAGTTAAAGATGGCTGGACTTTCCGTGTATCCCTGTGGGACTCTGGTAAAGTGATACTATCTCTGACCCAGTGTAAAGCTAAACAAATACCGGGACGTTGGTGCAATCGGTAGGCTGAAAAATGCATTCTTCAAATTAATCACACTAAACCATTCGGACATACTGGGAATCAAGGTCAGGATACTAGCAATACTCGGTATGACTGGAAAGCGTGGTTCCACTATTTTGTTAATTTCTCTGAAATCGATTATAAAACGGTAGGGCATGGCCTCATCGCCTTTCTTATGGACCGGAAGCACTGGGGAGTTACAAGAGCTATCATCAAATTCTTCCACAACGCCTATATCAATTAAATCTCTACCGATCCTCATCAGTCCTTCCTCCCCTTCCACTGAAATCTTGTACTGTTTCACCCGGGGGAACCTTACCCCCTCCTCCAACTTTATTACAATTGAATCCACTGCTAGGGTCCCTACATCATTACTGTGAGTAGCCCACAATTGTTCTGGTAATGTTTGTAGTTCTGCTGGCAATGGTCTGTCTAGGACCATCCTAATATCACCCTTTGTATCCATAATAGTCATCCGTACCTCATCCGGGGAACAATAGATGGTGGCATTAAGTGCTTTCAGTGCATCAATGCCGAGCAAGTTTTCGTGACATTTTTCTGTCAACAACCATCTACCGTCCCACGTCACCCCCTCAATCTCTGCTTCCATTTCTTCACTTACCAGAGTAACTATGGGTTCCCGCTAAATCCTACTGATGTCTTATTTGTTCCCGATAGTGGCACCGAGGGGACGGCTTTGGTATCAACGGAGCTGTGCCCAGCCCCATTATCTACCAAACATTTGATGGCAGGTTGTTGACATACCCGTAAGGATACATAAGGACCCTTCTGATCGATAGGTACAGGTACCGCTCCCTCAGATCCACCACGGCCCCTTCATAGCAGACTACTGGTCGAATCTTGGAACATCGCTGGGTCATTCCCAAACAGCACACACTCCTCTCCCTCACATTGACTAGTCTGTGTCATCTGTCTTGCCTCATGATCAAAGAGGTTTGTCCCTGGAGGAGCAAAGCTTGCTTTCAGAGTCGATGGTACGCTGAACTGCCGAGGAGGTGGCCTGGGCCCTATTTTCAGAGGGCCGTTCTTCGAGCTATGCTCTCTGGACACTGGTTCTTCCAGTGGCCAGGTTTCTTGCAAAAGGCACATACATTCTGTGCCAGGCCATCCGGTCACGCATAGTTATTCACCTGGGCTGGGTGGTTCCTGGTATTCTGGCCTCTCCATTGACTGGGGGGGTACCTCTGGTTCCCTCCTTGCGGCTGTTGTCCTTGCTGCAATTGTTGCATTAGCACCCTAGTCTTCAGCTCTTTCTCTGCCTTTACCTTTGTCTGCACCCGGGCTTGCTCATTTCGTTCATAATATCGTGCCATTTCTAGTAGTTTCCTGGGCGACTTAGATTGCCACGTACTCTCTGCTGCTCGCAAGTCCCTTTGTATAGGTTGATGCAAACCATCCACAAAACCTCCTGCAAAATATCGTTGACCTGTCTCACCCGTCGGGTCCAAAGCACTGTCAGCTTTAAATACTGCTTCGTATCTTAAGAAATATGACGCAATATCATCAGTTGGGCTTTGGGTCACAGCGGCCGCTATTGACATCTATTGGTTTAAGGACCTTTTCTAACGCCCTAACACATTCAAACCGTGTAGTTTCAGGGCGTCAGTCAATTTCTCATGTGGTTTCCTCTCATCACATGCCTTCGTGACCACTGCCCAGTTTATTCCCACTTCATTACTTGCCCTAAATGGAATCCACACCTCTTCTGGAACTAGTGACCTCATGATTTAATCCACACCCTTCACCGTGTTCTGAGCAGGCCGGAGCAGTTTCCTCATTTCCTTGTAGAAACCTGCCGGGGCTATCTGTGGGACAGGGATACTTTTGATAATCTGCATCATTTCTGTTTTCGTCAACGGGACATAAACATACTTCCGGATGGCTTTGTTACTATCCCCTGTCATGGGCTGGCATTCCCTTAATGGAAATGCGGCCGCCACTCCTGATTCCCCCACTCTTTTTATCCAAGGTCTCCTTCCAATTTTTATACAGTTCTAACGCCCGCTTCAGCATCCTTTTTCTTCTCAACCTCGTGGTACCACTTCCTTCTGGTACCTGTGGATCTGGATCCTCCTTTGAATAGTCTGAGACCCTGTAACTGATTCCGAATCGCCATCAGCTTCGTCAATCAACGTGTCTAAAAGTTTGATCATACTGGTCAAACACTGGGCTTGTTCTGCCCATCCGTGGGTCATTATGTCCTCAAGTACCTGGCTTACGTCTCTGGTTGCTAACTCCTCTGCCTTTTTAACCGCCAAGTTCTTCCCAGTTACGACTGCTTCTGACATCTGTCGCTTTCTTGTTTCTAATTCTTCGACTAGTTCTTGTTCCCTTTCCATTTGGGTCATATGTCCTTTTCAAATTTCTTCCATGATTGTTTCCATATATTCCCATAATGCCGATTTTTGTTCTACCTACCTTTATTCCTGCTTCAGCGTCCAAATAGGACTTTGAATACATATCCTGCGCCTGCACCTGTTTTCTGAAATCATTGTAATTTTCCATCATTAGTTGTGCGATCTTTTTAAACTCCACTGGTCTTAATCTTCCCAAAAATTCCCTTTCTCGTTCCGGAGATATTACAACCGTCCTGGTGACTCCCACTTCCCCACTCTCACCAAATCTCATCGGAAACTCACCTTCTTTGGCGGCCTCCTATCAATTTAGGAGCAGTGGCTGCTGGGAATAGGAGATTGTTCGTGATTAATTCAGATTCTTTAGCAATGTCCATATATTTTGGGGGAGGGATGGACGGGTACATACTTTTACTCTCCTTTATCAACACCCTTCTCCCCTCTGCATCATATTTTTCTTGTAACTCTTTGACATCTAACTGTCTCGCCTTTTCTACAGCTGTTCGTCTATTTTGCTTCCGCTCGGTTTTCATTTGTGCATTCTGCCTCCTAATTGCCTCGACCCTCCATAACCAGATTGCCTCAAACTGTGCTGGTCAGACACATCGTTTTGTCAATTCTATTTCTACTAGGCCAATGCTGTCCAAATCAAATGTGCCCTGCTCCACCCTCTTATGTTCGAGTGAGTTTTTTGTATATTCTGTCCATTGTCTCATAAACAAAGTTGCATTTAACCCGTGTTTAATTAACATTTCAAATGCTGGGGTACCCTCTAATGGGGCATACCGGGCTTTGGCCAATCCCCCCGTCCCTTGACAACAAATGCCCCATTACTTTTGTTTCACTTGTACCCTTTACATCTGGGCCGGCCCTTCACATCAAACATCCATCCTTCCTTTCAGTCTACTAAACAGACCTCAATAATAGTACATGCCATGAAACTGATACTCTTGTCCCAATGACCTTACCAACCGTTCCTCCTACCCGCACTCACCTCTTGTGGGCACTTCACCAGAAATCTGTCGAACCCGAAGGTGGCAGCCTGCTGCCCTGTCGTCCGACGGGACTGGCGGAGGAAGGGTAACGCATGTTTTTGCATTCAATGGTGCGGTTCTTTCGTTGGGCCCGATACCGTTACCCCTCCAGCCTCGCCCTGGAAGGCCTCACCCAGTGATGGGCTACCGCACCTTCGGATCCCTCGTGGTCGCCAAATTGAGGATACACTTTTGCGCCCCCGCAACCTGGTACAAGGGATCCCACCAATAAGGCTCAGACCAAATAAGTCAAGTCATCCGTTTATTCAGTTTAAGCTTTCTCGAAAGGGCATGAGTCTCTGCGCATTCATTCTGCGCTGGAGTGAGCTGAAAACTCAAAGTTCATACAGCTTATATACAATTTGATTAGCATTGCCTTCAATAGCTGGCACGTAGTCAAGACAAGACAAGAATATGCATAGTCATTGGCAGCTGGTTGCACGCCCTGTTTCACGTCTTCGTTTGTGCAAAGGATTTCTTGCAAACTCATTCCTGTAGCTTAGCAGTTAAATCTGCAGCTGCACACATACCACACCTGCCTTATCTTCAGGCGGCCTAGTTTGGGAAATCGCTCGTTTGGTTTCATGATTAATGCACATCTTCCACGACAGACACGCATCCCACCCCTGCTCTGCTCTCCTTCCTGGAATAACAAGGGTCTTGGCCACAAGCTATCAGCCCTTCCTCCGAAATCCTCGAAGGTTTCCGAGAAGGGTTTATCTGGCTAAAAACATGAGCACCAACTGAAGCGACAGGGCCGGCCCTCCCACTCAGTATCTACATACCCGCCAAGACTTGGACACAACCTTGTATAAAACTATTCTAGATTTAGAGTCCTCATGTAGGAGACACACCCAGTTAATAAACCCGATTCCCAGTTCCATCTTCTCAAACAACTGCCATTGAAACTGCAGTCAACAGAGTCAAACACCTTGTAGGAGTCAAGGCTAACTACCGCAATCCCATTCCTTTCATCCCTATATCTCTCTAATATTAAAACAAAGCTCCTCAGATTGTGCATTGTGCTTCAGCCAAGGATAAAACAAGTCCCCTATCACTGGCGTGAGTTGCCCCACCAGGATCTTACGTAGGATCTTGATGTCTACATTAATCATAGATAGCAGTCTATATGAGCTATATACCTTTGCATCCCTGACTGGTTTAGGCAGTAGCACCACTAGGGACTCAAGCATGAAACTAGGGAACCCCCTTGCAATCATCGCCTCCATGAATACCTCCAACAATTTGGGAGCAAGCAAATCTTTGTAAGCCCTATACACCTCCACGGTTAACCCATCTATCCCTGGAGGCTTGCCAAGTTCAAGATTGTCCATTGCCCATTCAACCTCCTGATGTACGATAGGATCCACAAGAGACACACACTGTTCAGCTGTTGCTTTCTTCAAGTCAGCTTTGTCAAGCCATGCAGTAACGCAGGTTTGGTCATCCCCATCCCGGGGATGGCATATAGTTCACTATAGAGTCTCTGAAAGACCTTGCAGATCCCCTCCGGGTCCGACACCAGATCACCCGCAGCCTCTCACACCCCATCAAATGTCCGCTTACCTCCATCCCTACTCACTAACCAGGCCAGAGGTTTGCCCGCTCCATCCTCTTCTGAGTGCTGTTGAGTTGTATACCTGGCATAATCAAACATGGACAAGGTAGCCTCTGCATCCTCCAATTTCTTGCCAACATCATTTTTGGAAGTCAACACATCATCCCATGTGCTCTCCTGCTATTCCAGATCCACCATTTCCCTTTCCAGATGGAGAACCTCATCAACCAGTATACTTCGCACACCCACCCAGGCCTCCAGATAAGGCCTTTTTACGCAATAAAACATTGTACATACAACACCTTTTATTTTTCTGTGCGTTTTGATTACGCACTAGTTGAGAGCATAGGACAGTGCAAAGGTCGGGTCACTTGACAGAAATCAGAACATGTTGATTTGTTTTCTTCCTGGATGAAATTGCATGCTTTGGAGAAGCAGTCTGAAAACATGTGCATTTAGACTTTATGAAAGAGACAGTACACAGTGTGATAAAGAAACGTTTTTTTGTTCAACCTCTGCTGTGTTTTGTGTCTGCAGGTGCATGTAGAGTAGCATTATGCATGCGTATTTGTTTTCCTAGAATGTTATGGTCCTATCAGTAATAAGATGGACAACTTAGTTACCATTGGGAAGTATCCTTTGTAAAAAACAAATTATGCTTTAAGTGAATGAATGCTTTCATTCCTGCGTTGTGTGCATTTATCATCAATATGCATATATGTGCTGTGTTCTGTCATATTAATGTGTAGTTGCTACAAATTTAATATATTGCTTGAAGCCAGACATCTTTGCTACACAACAGTTTTATTGATAATGGTCCCTATTCATTTTTAAATTTAGGCATGTTTTGGTTGCCTGTCGCATACATGTTACTCTCTTGTGTAGGCAATTCATTTTTACTCTTACAATTGACTGAATAGACAAATTATAAAAAGGGTGTAAAATACTTGCACCTCAAAACTATATATGCGGCACGAATGAGTATGAAATGTCTAGTTTAGACATCCATTAACCTTAACTTGGAGCCAATCTGGTTAGCGGCAGCAAGGCCCTTGCTCACGCTTGAGTGATTGTCATTACAGCAATCATAGGGTTCACATCCTCTTTCAATAGTCAAGACTATAATTCTAATATTCAAAACCCGACACTCCAGCCAGTGTAAGCGCTGTACAAAAAGAAAAAATGAAATGGGTTAATTTGTAACTGAAATATAAACTAAGCAAGACATGTCCCTGTAGAGGTAATCCCGATAAATATTTAACATTATGTAGAGGCTCATGCAGACTTTCTTCATCTTCTAAGCACTATAATTATTATTGCCCCATTCGAAAATGTACAGACCTCTGAAGGATATAAGGCTAACTGTCCAGCAAACATTTGACCATGAGATTCTGTGCATGCAAAAGAAGCTTGGAGTGTTAGTTCACATCTGTTCCACTGGTGAGAGGGTGCTACTTCACGTTGTGATTTATCTGTTACTTGTGAGAGAAACCTTCTTTTCTATCACAATGTGTACTGCTGACATGTGAGAGTCATTTCCATACAGTTAACATTTTGCACGCATTGGCTGGATGTCACATACTTTTTGCTCCCTTGCGAAGGAAAAAACACATTTTTACTCCCTTGAAATTGCATTTACTCTCGAAGTTTAAAAATAGGGAGTCAAATGCTCCCACATCAAAATATTATTTGGAGCACTGCACCCACCTTAGCAGAGATGCAAACTCCCCTAAGGTATACCTTCAGCGCCTTTCAGTCAGTGCAACTACGCTCGGTGGAACCCCAAGTGCGATCAAAGAATTAAGCCGTCTCATCCCTCAGAGATGTTCTGAAGGCCAGATCAGACCGCATGTTATTATGGAACCTCTATATAGGGATCTGATGAATCCAGGAGCACCGCACAATTTCAATGGACAGTGGAGCAAAATGTCACCTCCAGAACTCCGGCTGCCGAAAATTCAGACTTTTTTCTCTGACCCCCTTTAGTCCACATATATGTGGGGGGGGGGGTTTGGATGTAATACAAGTATTCAGAGGTGCCGGGGGTCTCCCCCTGCATATGTATGTGGTGTAAAGGGGGTTTAAAAAAAGAAGGGAAAAAACTCTGCGTTTTCAGCCATCAGATTTCCGGGGGTCGCAGTAATGACATAGATCCCTCCGACAGTGTCGTGTCCAAGAACTCCACCTCCCCTACCAACGTCACCAACACCTCTCCAACAAACGCATGATCAATCCGTGAGAATGAGCCATGCACTCCAGAATTAAAAGAGAAGCACCTGTCCAGGCTGTGTCTTGCCCTCCATATGTCCCAAAGGAGCAGGTCTGCAGTGAGTGCAGTCAATGTTTTAGATGCACGGTTCTGAGGCCTGAGATGTTGACTGTGTGTGTCGAGGTCCCTGTTCAGTACACAATGAAAGTCCCCTAGCTAGAACACCCAGTCTTCTCTGTACCGTGGAAAAAGACCTAACTTGCTCTATGCTGAGGTGGGATTTTCCTACCTAAATAAAACTAATGATAGTCTGTTAGGATGTCCAAAGCAAATATCTGACTGTGTCCAAACCCTATATTTGCCCTCACATCTAATCATATACAATTTGTAGGGATATCCGCCTCAAAATGAAAAGTGTTCAAATAAAAGTTCAGAGCTTCTTCCAACTCTTGGTTGGAAAAGGGGTTTCTCTTCCTCAAGGTTCAAGATAGTTCACGTTACAAAAGAGGATTCCCTTCCTCAAGCTTTCAAGTCTTTCAACTTTCCAAAACAACACAATTGAGATACTTCCCAGCTCTTTTGGCTTGGTTATCTTTCAACAATTTCATAAAATTCAGTTCCTTCATTTCAGATCACACAAGTTTTCCTTTATTCAATCACAAGATTTAAATGGCTTTTCCTTAGGTGGGTGTACTTGGGTCTAGACGCAGTTGTCGGACCACACAGTCCACCATTCCCATTTCACTTTATCACTGCTTGTTTTACCACCATTCACTTGTTGCACTTTCTCAGATTCTCAGGGTTTCTGCCACTGCTTATTCTCTCAAGTTACAGTTCTTTGTATTTTCTTGGAGCTTGCCAATGCTTTTTTCTCTCAGGTTACACAGTTCCTTTTTTATCAGGGAATTGCATTCAAATCAGTCACTTTGTAGAAACCAACAGTTTTCTCTGGCCCTCTCTTAGCCTGGCTAAAGCTTGCATAAACTCACACCTTAATTTAATTCACCCTGGGATTTTGCTTAGCAGATTTGTTTCATTGTGATTATCAAAAGTATTCAGTAATTTGTCTGCTTTCAAACTCGAACCGGCATTCATATCACCCATATAGTCTCTCGCTCAGTTGTGAGCGACCTGACCTGCAGCAACCACGCGGTCTACAGCTCAGCATCCTGCTGTCACTCGGGCTTCTCTGACTCACCTGGTGCGCTTTCTCCAGGTGCTCCGCTCAGCCGCGGCAGGCTCGCTTTGGCTGTTGCTGCTCCCGGCTCGGCGTGCCTCTCCTCCAGGGTTTCCGCCGCTTCAGCTGTACGGAGAGGCATTCTCTCTGAATCCAGGAGGTATGCAGACCATCTCTGCTACCAGAGACCTCTCGAATGCTCCTGTACATTCAGCTTCCGATGCAACGATTCTGCAGCTCGTAGGCACTTCGAGCAGGTGTCTCTCTGGCTTCACCTGCAGCTCCTTTAACAAGTGTTCCACGGACGATTCTATTGGCCTCACCTGAGCAGGCCATTTATATCGTCCCCTTGGCTTCAGGTGCAGGCTATGTTCATTCATTACATAACGATCTTGGTACTTCGCATGTCTCTTCCTCATCCCAGTACCAGGGTGGTGTCTGTGAGTGTAATGTAAGAGTGTAATGTAAGAGTCAATAAAGAGAGGATGTATTGCTCTGGTTTGTTGCTTCCTGGTCCCAGACTGGTGTTTAATGGGATATGATTTACTGGAAAGATATGGAAAGGACTGGTAATAACCTACAACAGCCTGGGGGATTTTAGACTTCTTAGAAAAGGCAAATGGGGGATACCGTGTCTCACCCAAGGGTGCCTCATCCCCACTCCCCAAGTCTCCTCCACCCAGTTGGTCCTCCCACGCATATCCACCACCAGGGTCAGGATCCGATAGCGACAGCCTTTCCCTTGCCACCTGGGAAGCTATATTGGGGAAAGAGTGAGGATGCCTTCAGATTCCTCACAGTGCTCAGTGCCTTGCAAATCCTCCAAATCAGGGCAGAAGCCAGTTCATCCATCGCCAGTGTACCATCAGGGGTCACAAGCACCCTAACAGTTGGCACCCTTCCACCTCACCCTGGAGGCAATGGTCCCCCATAGGTCTGCTGAATTTCCCTTCCTCGTCTGCGTGCTCCATCAGGGTGTCCCTACTCCTCGACCCAATACCACACCTCTTTCGGCCTAATGAAAAAAAAGGATATGTCTTGCACCAGTATCTTCAACCTAGCTGGGTAGAACATCATGTATTTTAGGTTTAGTCCTCTGTTTCCTCTTGACCGCTTTTGTAGGATTTCCGCTGGCATTGTACCTCCTTTGTGAAGTCTGGAAAAATGAGGACTCTAGAACCGCCAACCATCTATGCCAAGTGGCGCCTAGCTTCCTGGAGCACTGCGTCCCTATCTTGGACGTTGAGAATTTTGGCAATCATAGTTCGAGGCGGAGCCCCTATCAGTGGTCTTCTTTTAGGGACCCTGTGTGCACGCTCTATAGTAAACCAACTTAACAGCCCCTTGATGCGCAACTTGTCGACAATGTGCTTTTCAACGAATAGCTGCTGTGGCCCGCTTCTCCTTCAGGTATGCCAATTATCCGCACATTACATCTTCTAAAATGGCCTTCTGCGCCCTCTGCCCTCTCCTTCAGGGATCGCGTTGCCAGTGTATTGATTCTGGCCTGCAGGACAGAGAGACCGTCCTCCGCCTTGCCCATTGGAATTGGTGGCACCTCCGTGACAAAGTCAAAGAATAGAAAATACTCCTGTACAATTGATGGAGACTGGCAAAAGTTTCAAAGAGAATGACTCAAAAACCAACAGGTAAGGAAAGCAGCAAAAATATGCTTAATTTAAAGACTATGCACACCTGCATTCTGGCACTAGACGCTTTTATGCTCTACCACAACCATGTAGCAAAAGGGCTGCTATAATATAGCCACCATGTTAGAATAGAACATGGTCATTGAATATACCAGATGAGTCATAACGGAACTATGTCTGCATGCTGACATTGGCAGAAAACCACATGTCTTCTTTGTATTACCACAGCTACACATAATCCATCTACCAGAGTCATGCCTAATGAGAGGCAACAAATGCTATCCAACACCACCCCTGGCAAAATAGTGCTAAATTCATTCTTATCCTGATGCCACTGATCATGGTGAGAATGGAGTCGCCACAGTGTACCATGCTAAACTCGGCCCATTCTTATCCTAATGCCTCCATGCAGCATGCTGATCCTGGCTCGCAATGCCACCTTGACATCATGGACTGCCTTGCCGGTTCCAAAGTAGGAACTCGGTAGTCCATTCATTGTGGCTGCTGTGTTAATGCATGAACCATTAAAAATGCCAAGCAGTACTTAGAGAAATGCATCCACTGGAGTAACTGCCACCCAAAACCACTGCTGGTACTCCCAAATTCCTCTTGGATGAGTGGCTCATTTGCACCGTGATCCTTGTCAAGGATGGGTTACAATGCAAGTCACACTGTCATGCAATGAAAGGACAGGGACATGTGTCTCTGTCTCTGCATGTGATGCTGTGTGCAGTTTCACCACCACATTTATATTTATGAGGTTCCCTTGATATGCCTCACTCTGCTCAGGACATTACATTTGCGCTTTGCGGCATGAACATTACAGGCTGCCTTTGCTGGCGCCCTCAGGCTGTCACCTTCATTCAGGGCATTAAAATGTGCACTTTGCAGCACGCACGTCACAGGTTACCTTTGCTGGCACTGTCAGGTGCCACCTCTCTCGGGCCTCTTGCAGCATCTAACAGCGTTCTTATCACACCATTGCCTCTTATTCCGGTTTTGTCTACATTAGCTCCTTGCTAACAAAGAGTGACAGGCTGGCTGCCTGTCGTATGATAATCTGCAGCTATTAACATCCCTGTTGCATTCCTTTATTTCCATTCCACAGATTCTTCAGACTGTTTTAGCAAACTGTAGGCCAGGGGGGCCCCCAAACATCATGTTGAAATGAGCCCTCGCAAGCCCTAACACATCTTCAGCTGGCACTGCAGAATCATAATGAGTTTTGGGCTATTGATGAAGTCTAATGTTATGTATTCTACATATTGTTAATGTGTGTAATACAACAACCTTTCCAAAACAGTCTTACAGGAAATTATCAGTTAAAATTCATAATACCCAAGTATTGTTAACCACAATCATAATAAACGCAACATGTACAATAATAATTGTTAAGAAATACAATCCTAAAATCAATTAATTCACTACATCTCTCAGTTCTAACTAAAAGTATCCAAATTATCTAAACTAATTCCAATCGTAATCTAAAATGTATAAACCTTTAAATATTTGATAAAGTTCCAAGCAGCAAATGCATTTGATTTTTGTTACAGGGTTACTAATCTATGCCACAATTTGTAACTGGCTTCTGTGAGGGCATCTTGGAGCAATGCACATACAACAGATTCACAGTTCAAAGTAAGCACTTTTATTAACTTAAATGTTTGGATGTAAAAACGTCTATCTTGCCAAACGTCTATCTTGCCCTATATTATGGTGGGTTTGGCCTACCAAACCAAAACTAAGGAGAGTCAAAGTCCACAAGTTCAACTTAGGTATCTGTCTGTGTCCAAAACCTATATAAATATTATACAACGTGTAGGGATGTCAGCAACCAACAAGATAGTGTTCAGCATAAAGTTCTGAGCTTGCTTCAGCTCGCAGCTTTCTTTCAGCTCCCTTCCCCGAGTATAAAGCAGCTCTTACAAAAGTCTTAGGGTTGCTTTACGTTCCAAAGTAATATAGGATTCACTCAAGTTCCAAAACACACAATATCCTGAGGTTCTGTCCTGAAGACAATAAACTGTTCCAACACCAGGGTTCCCTTCCCCAAGACACAATTTCATTGATATGTTAATAGGATGTTGTTTCACAAATGTATTTACGTTCTGGGCCTCATTCGCACCCTCGGCATATAACTGGTCTTTGTACGACAAAATGTTTTGGTTGAAAATGGCAGTTCAGTTATAATCCACTTTTAAAGTTCACTTTACAAGGTTCTATTCACTTTAGATAGTAATGTACATTGGGTTTGTTGGCATTGTTAAAGTTGCATTCACTTTATAGTTCATTATTCATTGGTTTCTTGGCATTAACACTTAATTGTTCTGTGCAAACAATATATATGAAAGTTGCTTGCAATGTCACTTTCATTCACTTTATGAATTGGCACACAATGGATTTAGTTACAAGGAAAAAGCTTAATTCTGTTTATTTTCTTCATAAGTGATGGTTTTCCTTCAGTGCGATATTCAGAATTGTGCAAATTCATCGTTTAAGCATAGTTTTCCGTTCAACATTCAAGAATGTTTAAAGACTTTAAGGTAAGTAAGTCTGTTGTCACTTTCAATTCGGTTTGCGTTGTAATCTGTCTTTGTAATGCATCTTTAAATATGCCCAGCGTTCTGAGATTTTCAACAATGTGCTTTTGTCTGCACGCGCCTACTACGTAACAAATTATTCATTAAAATTCACAAATTAACAAGTCTATTCACTAGTTTACAAGGATTCCACTTGTAGACCTTCGATAACATGCCGCCATTCACGCAACGTCTCTGATACAAAATACCCCTGCGCGTATCTTCAAACATTTGCATACCGGGTTTCTGTTTGTATAGAAACTCATCAGTTACTTTGTTGCGAGTTTCTGCAGTGCAGATCTCCTGGCTGGTCTTTGCTTCAGGGCTTCACCTCCTACCTCTCCGGCACACCTCTACTGCTCTCAGCAGGCCTCTTCTTCGTCCCAGTACCTAAGTGGTGAAAGTAACTAGTCTTCACTGCTCCCCGTTGTTTCTTCTTTTTCTCAGTACTTTTTGTAGTCATGTATGAAGAATTCAAGGAAGTTGGTTTGTAATACCCCATGAAGAAGGGGGAAGGGTTGGTTTGGTCATTATTAGGAAAAGGGGGGTACCAAGTCTCCCCAAAGGGCATCCCACTCTCAGTTCCTACAGGCCCTTCACCCAGGTGATCCTCCCTCTCTTGTCCACCCCCAGGGTCAGGATTCAAGAGCCTTTCCCTGGCCACCTGGACAGACGATCCATGGGAAATAGGTGTGAGAACACCTCAGGTTTCTCACACTACATAATGAATATTATGCACAAATTGTCTCAAATAAAGCATCCTAAAAATATGAGTGCTGGCCAAAGTAAAAACATATTTTTTCATGTTTTAGGTTCCCTCTCATTCTTACAGTGGTGACAAAACGCAGCGTCCTTGGATATGAGAATCTTTTATTCCAAAATGTCTCTATCAGGCAGCGAATTTGCTCTAAATCTTAACACGCACGTTATGCGTCCCCGCATTTGGAAAGCCAACCATATAAAATGGTATTGAGCCTAGACTTTTATGTTCTCTTGACAAATGTGTCAACGTTCTGTACATATGCATAGTCAATTGGCTCTATACAGTTTTTTTCACACGCCAAGGGATTAGAGTTAATTCTCCCATAGAAACCCACAGGCCCTAAACAGTCAGGTTTTAGAAGCCATCATGGCACTGAGACCGCCCTCCTGGACTTGCAGACTCACATGCTTTCTAAGTTGGAAGAAAGCAGGTCAGGGCTGCTGATGTTGTTGGTCTTATCGGCAGCTTTCGACCTGCTCGATCATAACATACTTCTTGAGAGAATGCAGTCAGTTGGGGGCCTCTCTGCAAATGCTATAGAATGGCTAAGATCATTCCTAGAGGGTCGTCAATCACAGATATACTGGGGGGATTGCGCCTCAGAATCTCAACTGCTAACCTGTGGAGTTCCACAGGGGGCCTGTCTTTCCCCTTTATTATTTAATATCTATATCCTCCCCCTTGATCCTTGACATCACAGGTAATCATGACACAGACCAAAATCTGGTGGATATGGTATATCAACTGATCAACTGATAAAAAAATGGATGTCTACAAACTGGCTTTTCCTTAATGCCTCGAAGACTGAGCTCATGCTATTCGGACCCCGTCAGGTGCTAACCAAACTGGACCAGGCATATTCAGGTTTCAAGATTGATGGTAGTGATATAAAAGTTGTACAGAAGGTTAAAACGTTAGGCACCTTCATGGAGAGTAGCTTAGACTGCGAAGCTCACGTTGCTGCCATATCAAAGAGCACTAACTACCATCTTAAAGTGCTCAGACAAGTTGCCCCACTTGTTTCCATCGAAAACCGTACTAAACTGGTGAGAGCTGTTATTCTACCACGCGTAGATTATTGTAATGCTCTCCTATGTGGGGCAAGCAAGGCCAACATACTTGAACTCCAAAAAGTCCAAAATAAAGCTATTTGCATCATCTATCAAATGAAATATTCAGAACCCACCACTACTGCTAGGGAAAAACTACATTGGCTTCCTGTTGAGGCCCGAATTCGGTTTAAGCTTCTCACCATCTGTCATAAATGCATCTTTGGGACTGCACCAATTTATTTGAAGGATGTGGTAAGTGTTTATGAACCCTCAAGAAGGCTCAGATCAGCGGAAGATCTCTTGCTAGTCCAACATCGTGTGAAACGGTCCTGTGGGCTAGGCAGAGCGTTTCACATCCAAGGCGCTAAGGCCTGGAATGCTTTACCAGCTACACTGCGTAAAACTAAGGATTTACTCTCCTTTAGGAAACAGCTGAAGACCTATCTCTTTCATTAGTACCCTTTCCTTCCCATAGGTAGCCTGTATGGTCTGTCTCTCGGCGCCTGGATGCCTACGGGCTTTGGCGCGGTATAAGATAAAATAACATAACATAACATAGCCCAACAGTAACCCTGTACAATGTGTACAAGTTGGTTTACTGTGTTGTTGTTCTTCATCTCCTTTAGATGGGCTACATCACAATACATTAATCATTCAATGGAGTCAATATTTAACAACATTAAGGAAAGCAACTTCCAGTTGGCCCTCACTTGTAGTGAATTCAATCCAAATTCATACCGTAAGAATGCTATTGGAGTACAAGTGGGTAATCCAAAAGCTTGTTTCCAGGCCAGCGCCTCCAACTCATCTAGTCTATACGGGGCCCAGAAATGTATTGTCTCGATGCCTTAGTTATCCAGCCACGATTGATGCCTTGTTTTTTAGATATTTCCATATGGTGTATTTTACAGGTTTACTCAAAATTGGAAAGCCTAAATGTATAAGCCTAAATGTTTAAGATTGTCCTTTTTTTTTAAACAAGTTGGCACCATCTAGGAGAAACTGACCCTCTTTCTTGAGGTTGTAAATTCCAAAATATTAGACTTTTGCAGATTGATTTGCATATAATTGTCAGCCACATAATTAGCAAATGCAGAGAGGATCCATTGCAGACCTATCCGAGTGCAATCAAAATGTATAACATCATATGCACACCAAATCCATCTAAATCTCTGCTCACCCAACTTTGGTGCTGTTAATGACACCTGACCCAGATAATCCTCCAAATCTGCAACATACAGATTAGAGAGGCAATGTGCAAGAACGCACCCCTGACTCAAACCCAAAGTTGTCTCAATTTTTCTGGATAAATGACCACCTATTTGCAATCTAATTTGGATGTTTAAATGGTCATGAAGTCTAACCAATATTCTCAGGAGACCTTCTGGTGTACCCCAGGCTAGCAATGTTGCCCATAAACGCTCAAGTACCACCAAATCAAAAGCAGTAGTGAGCTCTGCTGATGCTGCGAAAACCGAGTCATATTTTCTCCCCGTACCAAATTTTGTATGTCTTTCAAAATAATACCACTCAGCAATGCACCATGGCCATGTCTGAACTCAGTTTGATGCTTTTTTAATAATCCCATTTTCTGCAACCCAGTTTTCAAGGTGTGTAAGAGCTAAGGACACACATATCTTGCTATCGGCGTCCATTAGCATTATGGGTCTATAATTCTTGGGTTCTGATCTCGCCCCTTTTTTTATATTTTGGTAGTACTTACGAGTTTGCCATGACACCAGAAAAGCTTTAGTTAGCAGAATTTGCTTAAAAAACATGTCCAACACTACGGCCCAAAGCTCTGGGGCTCTTATAAATAAGGAGTTGGTTAACATATTAGGCCCCACGGGCCTAGAAGAGCTGGTTCCCTGGATTTTACTTAACACATCATTGCTATCAAACAGCATATCACAATTACCCTTTTTGAAGTGAGAAATCTGCACCTACATCAGTCTTCATGTTTGCAGCATTACATTTGCCCCCAAAATATAGGGCCAATTCATGCTCAGATGGTGTTCACCTGTATCATCATCTGGCTAGTGCCCAAATTGTTCATTTATTGACAGGACCCAGATGCATCTTTCTTTTTTAGAATATTCAGCATCTTCTCACTATCCTGCTGTAACTAATTTTACCTATAATTGTTAACCCAATTGTGATATTGCTACTTTACCTTTTTAATGGCAATGGCCCTAGACTTTATATCCAGGGATAACTTTCCCAACATTCTCAATTTCTGGCACATGCCCTTTTACGACCTTTTAACTGTTGATCAAACTCGTGCGCATGCCCCTTAACCGTCATTATCAGAGATGTGCAATATATTTAGGGCTAGTTTGTTTATTCACTAAATCCTCAATACATTTCTGATATTCCCCAGGCCAAATATTTGTTCTTTCCATTCATAGCTAGTGTTGGCTAGCAATTCTTGCAGCAACTCTGCAGTTACAGATATCTGCAGCCCTATCCATTTTACTCTATTTTTCCCCTGATTACTAATTACCTCCCCAGGCAATCTAGTGTACTTCCCTTCCTTTATTATATTAAGTTTTAGGTTCAGCATGTTGTGTGCACTCAAACTAGTATCTTATATCGTCATCTTATTACATTTATACAACAATAGTTGACCCACAAAAATCTAATCAATTACTGTTTTAGAACTACCGGTATGCCAAGTTGGTGCAATTTTAAAATCTCCTTCTATATTACCATTAAGCTGATAAAGCCCCATTGATGATAAGCTTGTCTTCCATAATTTACCATCCAACCATTTCTGGGTACCGCCATTTACTTTGCATGACCCTAAACTTTCTTCCTCAACCATGCCCAAAGGTAGAATTAAAATCTCCACGTACCAGGACATACCCTCCCTGGATGTTGAAGGGAACAGTCTTCCACAAACCTCTGGAATAGCTCCAGGAAGTTTGGCAAGGGTGCCACCCCTTAATGCCAATAAATATGTATTATTAACATTGATCTCCCCCCCGCCCTGCATCATAACCATTAACTCTAAACCAAGGACCCAAAACTGAATGTCAAAAGAAATGCACACGGTTATACATGGAACACATTTTACTGCTGATGGAGGTCTGCCCACTCTACTAGGTTTGGCCAATTGGAATTCTATTGTGAAACCGTCCATAACTGGCTCCTTCAACATCCACAACTCTTGCAACAAGATAATATCATAAAACCTCAGATTCTGGAATAATGCCACATTCTCTTGCAAATCATTATTCCTGTGTGAACTCCACAAGACCAGTTTCAGCATACTGTTAAAGATCAAGCTCCGTCCGCCCTTGCTTTTCCATCTCTGGGTGAGAGCATACCACCTTTACCACGGGGACCAGTCTTGTGAAGGCGATTTGTGGGTCTGATCATTAGATGTTAGACCTCATGGAGAGTGTCCTCACCCTTATGAAGCGCTATCAGCAACTCCTTTGCACAAGGATTAAGCTCTTTGCTGATTGGGGCTACATAAGGTGTGATGTCATAACCTCATTGTCTCATCAATGGGGCTTCACGTAAAATCGCATCACACACAGCCCTTGATTTTACATCAAGGGTGACCACATCTACCCGCTCATCTGCAATAAATTCCAGGCATGCTATATCTTTTGTTGAAATGGCTCTCAAATTAGCGATTTCTGAGAATAGTAAGCAGATATTTTGATGAGTCGTAACTACTGGCAAATTTTCCCTAAACATAGATTCCAAGCAAATCCTGTTTGCCCTTCTATTATCCTCAGCTTACCCCTTGATTGCATTCATTCTAACAGGACCCATTGCCGATTGGGAGGAGTTATTAGACCAACCCTCATGTTTATTAGAGGAAATGGGACTTCACAAACCACTACAGACCTGTTTTTCCTGTGGTTTATCAGCCCCCTCCTTCTACTCAGGACCGCCTCCCACCACCATTGCATCTATTTTTTTTCCTACTACTGTTCTTGTGATTACATCCTGTGGATAGATGGTTTGGTCTTCTGCCGTAGAATATAGTTTCATTCCAGTCGCCGTTCCTGTCGATGACTCTGATGGATAGTTAACAGGGTCTTTTACTCCCCCCTCAGACTTACATACATTGGACGATATGTCTTCGATGTTCCTTCAAGCATCCCTGCCCCGTGGACCCAATAATATCAATTGCACAAGTGACTGCTGCTCCTTATGTTGTTGTTGCAGAAATAATGCCTTCTGTATTTATTCTACATATCTTCTGGCAAGTCTTTAGTTCTTTGTTCTCCACATCTCCTGTGTAAGGCACCTTTGCCACCTACCGCGCTTCCACATGGGACACCACAGAGCCAAATGCCTCTATGAGGGTCTCTGTATTTTCCTTCTTCCTGGCTCCGGGAGCCAATCGTAGTGAACTGGCTTGTTGTAACAGACCCCCTTTCTTTTGAGGCTGATCTACTACGTGTTGAGTGGCTATTTGCATCAGGATTCTTAGGAATTTCCAGGAGCCCTGCCTATTATGACTTTTTAATTTGATATTCTTTGATTTATTTTGCATATGCTGCTGCTTTTTCGAAACCTTCTTGCGCAATCTTACATTATCCTTAGCTTGAACACCAACCTCAGGGCTCCCACAATCCTATAGACTTGAATCAATTGCCATAACAAGGTTAACCTGGTTAAAGCCTTCTATCAGAGTTTTTTCTGTGCCTCTTTTTTTAACTCACACATTTGGCTCTTTCAGGCTTCCATTTTCTAACCCTAGTTCCTGTTGTACCCATATACAGTGTGATGAATCAGAGGTGATTATCGCAAAGACCCTGACCTCGAACCCTTCTCATGTAGCCAGGGAAAGGCAGACGCTTCCTGACCCTAGGTGTGGTGTTCTGCGGTAGATCACACGGGAGAGGACTTGGGCAGGAGAATTGGCAGAGCCCTCTAACTAACTTCCCTAATGAAAACTTGAGGCCGTTAATATAAAAAGGAACCAGAACATTAGGGACTTCAAGTCCCAAAATGCTCTGGGTACTGGGGCGAGGAAGAGGGGCACAGAGGCATAGAACTGCAGTGTAGTGGTTCTAATGACCCACACCTGAGTGGGACGTTTAAATAGTTAAAGCCCCTTCAGGTGCAAGCCATTAGAAGAAGTAGCCAGCGGCAGTGGAAGTAGCAGGTGCAGAGAAACGAAGACACTGGAGCCACGGCTGTGTTTACAGCGGATTACCGCGCCGAGAGAGTCATATGAGTCGGAAACTTGACGTGTAGCGGTCGTGCAGCAGGAAGCATTGCTTTGACCGGCTGTCCTGTGGGAGAGAGAGGTCCTTCTTGTCCTGTGCTCTATTGCAGTGGCTGGTGAGCACTGGAGCGTAGGAGGAGGAAGACAGGCTCCCTTTTTGAAAGGTGCAGACCCCAGCAGTGCAACCAGAGCTGCCTGATGCTCAGGAAACAACAGAAGATGCAGGCGTTGCAGCAGCAGTGCATCGACTGGACACACAGTGAGAAACTGGTGAGTTGTCCTCCGTTAGGTGACTCCAGGGCACTTTGCAGTAGACTGCTGGCTGTTGGCAAGTATTTTGAATATCAAACTAATGATTTTAAGTATTTTTGGAGTGATACCTGTTTTGATAGATTGAATGAAGAAAGACTGTAACCTCTATTGCCAAAGTAAAGAGGGGGCGATATTTGAACCAGATCTAGTCAAAGAAGGGCCATTGTAAACCAGCATTGCCTATGCCAAAGAAGGGCAATTGTAAATCAGCATTGCCTAATCCAAAGAAGGGCAATTGAAAAGGGAGACAGCTTTCCCAAAGAGAGAAACTTGAACGGAAGATATTATCCACAGTTAATTGATGTAGTAGAGGGAACTCAAAGGTGACAGGAGAGAAGCCCTACTTGTTGCAATCATCAAGGGGGAGAGGAATGTAACCTACATTGCATGTGGCAGACAAACCAGAGAAACAAACAGCATCTATGTGTATTGCATCCTTGTGAAAGAAGTTGTGAAGCTCAATGTTGTTGAAAGTAAAATACTTTTCTGAAATTTGAAGCAAGCCTCACCACAGAGTACTTGTTGTAGTGGTAGATCTATCCTGTCAGGCGAGTATTTCAGGATAGGGACATTTTAGTGGCAAGTCCTGGCAGGTTAGTGGACCAGGAAGAAGACATTGAAGTACTGTATTGTGGTGGAAGGTTGTAGTGAAAACAAAGTGGCAAACTCACTATTATGTTATGATGGACTGTGGTAAAAACCATCCTGACAAATATATTGTAGTTTATGAAGAAGACATTTGAAACTATCCTTCAAAGCAGAGGGATGTAATTGAATACTTTGAGGAAGTGTGATGACAAAGCCTTTTTCTTTTTTTTATGATGTATGAGCTTGTGGAAGCTTTGAAGAATCATGTGTGGAAGAATGATACATCTTGTTTAGCAAAATCTAAGTGCCAAGTGAAAAACCTTTGGAAAGAAGGACACTTTGTGCTGTATTGGGAACAGAACTTGGTTATTGAACGAACATTCTTGACTGGAACTTTGGTTTGGAAAATCCTACATTAATCCTGGGGAAGGGGGTCCGACTCGGGTTACAAGGACACTTGTTAACCAAGTTATGTTTGAATATAACTGTTATTTTGTTGAGTTTTGACTGGCCATATGATACCTGTATAATTTTGTGGTGTATATATATATATATGTGTGAGGGACAGAAACCTTTTCCTTTAGTCTTAGTTTAACAGGCAGGGAAATCCTTGTTAGGTTAGGGAAAGTGAGGCAATTTTCTCATCTTTTATTATTGAATAGAAATGACTATTTGTGAAAAATCTCTACCTACTTATTTGCCTCGCATTTCTGACCCCTCACATCCCCCAGGAACTGGTCCAACGGGAGGCGCCAGGGCCCACAATGGTTTGTCAATACGCCCAGTCTTCCTTTGTGTGTCCTTATGAGAGAGTTTGAAATGATCACAAAAATCATCCATTTTGGTGATAGTGTCCAATTTACTTGTGACTGACTCCAACCTCACCGTGTAAAATTTGACCTCCATCTTAATGTTCTCATAGAGGCAAATGAAAGAAGACAAAATATCATTCAGGTCATGGAGTACTGAGGGGTTAAAATCCTCCCCCTCTATCTGGTCATGATTCAAGAAGGAACACAGGTCATTTCTCCCTATCAAGTGCGTATGGGAGCTGACTGACCTAATATACTCCTCGTCATTCTCTTCCTCCTGCCAGATAGGGGGCATGTCTGGTGTTGATTCCCTGTTGTCCTCCACCGCCCCTTCTGCCTCATACAACTGAATTTAGCTTAAATCCAGTAGAGTAGTTCTGTATCTGATATTTAATACCTTTCTCTGAGATTTTCCTCTATTTAATGTGTAAAAAAGGTGGTAATCTTTGCACGATTGTCCACTTTTTCTGGGGCCCTCCAATGACTTTCCTTGGGAAGCCCACTTGTAGAGGCTACCGCATCCATCATCACATTATGCTTTTGTATATTATTGATAGTATTTGAATGAAGGTCAGCTTTGTTCTGCCCACCCACGGAAGCGTTTGCAGCCACTGGTTCCAGCTGCAACTGATTATAGTTTCTACTATTTCTTGGTGTATTAACCGCATGTTCACCCTCCCTACCTATCTACTCAACCACCGGAGAGGCAGGGAGGGGAAGGGTGCAGGCTTGCTCAAACCACTCTGTCAATCCTTTTTGCTTAAATGCTGTCATCCCTCTTCTTCGTACATAGCACATGTGCTATCACACCCGACTTGACCACAGTAACCAACAGGCAGCAGCACTCAACTTGCTTAGGGCATATATTGAGCCAAATCATCATAAACTTCTCAGCTCACCTCCCTGCAGCCCTTTCTGCAGTGATGTCCGCACTCTCCAGATTTCTGCGGCGCTCCGCGCCCGCCTGGAGATTTTAGAGGCTGGATGTGTAGCTGACAACCAAGTCCATGTAGGGAACACAAGCTCGCACCAAACGCCCATTGCCTCTGCAGTGCTGTCTGCACTCTCCAGAACTCTACCGCGCTCCATGCCCACCCAGAGATTTTAGTTGCTGGGAGGGTTGCCGAAAAAACAAAAGTCTGTGTAAGGAACACAAGCTTGCACTAAATGTCTGTCGTCTCTGCAGTGCTGTCTGCACTCTGGGGCGATCCGCGCCCACCCAGAGGTTTTAGTTGCTGGGAGTATTGCCAAAAACCAAGTCTGTGTAGGGGAAACAAGCTCACAACAAATGCACGTCGCTTCTGCAGTGCTGTCTGCACTCTCCAGGTCTTTCACACAACATTTGGAGTTTTTTTCTGTGTTGGGTCATAATCCCAGATGTAGCCTCTTCCTCTTCGAGGCATTGACGGACTCCTCCCGCGACTGGCGTCCAAAGTGTATCTGCGTTTCTGTGGTGTATTGGTGATCCACAAAATTTCCAAAAGCCCCAGAGTCCACCAAACCAGCAGTGTTAATAGGCACCCCTAGTGAGGGATGCATATAGGTAGTGTCACGAGGTACAGTGATATCACATATTGGCCAGACAGAAAGTGTTTTTTCCCTGGGGATGGATATGCGAGGAAGGATCACCTGAGAGGCGGATGCCTTGGAGAGTGGGGATGAGGAACTCTTAGGTGTGTGAGAAACCAGAAGGTGTCTCACCCACTAGTCCCTGGGGATCTGTCATCCAGGTGGCCAGGACACAGCCATCGCTTTTGGATCCAGTTCCTGGAGGTGGACCAGTACGGGAAGATCACCTGGGTGAGAGGTCTTCGGGGAGTGGCAGTGGGACGCCGGATGGTGAAGTGTGATATCACTTTCCTTGTAACACCTTTACCGCATCCTACAAGGTAGCATATTTAGGCACTCTACCCCCCCCCTCTTACAACACGAAAACATTCTCACGGAGAGCTCGCTATGACAGAAAACAGACTAACATCCGAGCAGTATACCTGACATGTTCCAATACAATGGTCAGGCGAGGTCAGGCAATTACTGACCATCACACGCACCTGACTTCTATTACACTTCCCCACAGAGATAAAAGGCCAGGCACGAGAGCACACTGATGAGCGAGGCAAAGCACATGACGAAACAGCAGTTTTGAGACAGCAGCTGAGCAAGAGAGGAAAGACGGCAAAACCGAAGGGAATTGCAAGGAGGGAAATTCCCTTGACATTTTTGACAAGGAACCGCTACTTTCCAGAGACCTCGAGAATAGAAAGCGTAAGACCAGGAAACCAGGCTGAAGAATCCTGCATTGTGTGTTGGAGATACCCAGGACCCTTCTTCGTCAATAATCAAGGCGGGAAGAATCACCAGCCGCCGTGGTACCGTCTTTGGCTCCAAGAACAAAGCCGCTTCAGTGAAATCAACAAAGCCTGTGAGTTTGGGAGACCGATACAAGAACGGTCTGTGTTGAAACCAAGGTTGCAAGTGCCAACATTGTATGGCGAGCGCTGCAACGAACATTGTTAAAACTTGTGTGAAAAGAGACACAAGTGAAATTGAACTGCCGATGAGTGATTGAACTTTAAAGCAAGCTACAATACTTTTTTTGTATTTACATTTTTATTAAGAGTTTAAAAGATGACAGTCAGTTTTACATCACATTTTAAATAACATTTATTAATTCCCGCCCTCCTTCACAGTTGCAGTATCTGAAACAGTATATAGTCAACGAGGCATATATTTACATATCCAAGAATCTTTTCCAAATTTGTTCATATAGGTTTCTTTTCTTATTCCTATACATGATCACTCTCTCTATTTTTGACATTTGCTGTAAATCTGTCAACCATGCTGAAACAGAAGGCGCTTGCTCACTCTTCAAATTTCTCAGTATAAAATAATAAATGACAGATCTGCTATCAACTCCACCTCCCTCAGGATAATGCTTGTAAAATCATATACTACATCAACCAGCAATACTTTATTCATTGTCAATGTCACTTCTTTCCAGAATTCCCTCAAATTGCTGCTCTCCCACATCATATGCTCAAATGATCCCACTCTGTATTTGCATTTTCAACAAGCCTCTGACAATAAGAGGCCCCTTTCATACAGTTTCTGTGGTGTCCAGTACACCCTGTTCAAGATCTTGATCTGTCTTGCTCTTTCTCCTAGATGTAATGATGTCAATGTAACAATGTAACATTCCTGTATACACTCATTTCTGAGTATCACCTCTGACCATTTGTCCAGTAATTTCCCATTAGTTACGTTAGATTGTGCCAGGTGTTTATATACCTTGGAGGCAATGTGTCCATCCATCTTGAATTCTTGTAACCAATCCATCCAGTCTTTACACTCTTCAGAAATTCTATCACCCACATCTCTCTTCAGTCTTTGAAATTCCCCGAATGTGCAATCCTTTAGCTCCTTTTCTGTAGTCAATCTGCCATGAGTAATACATACTCCTACGTCCCGTCCCCTTTCCTCCATACTTATGGGACATCTCTCCGTCCTGTGGGACGGGACCGGAGCACTTTTGTAAAAAGCATCCAAATTTTTTTCAAAAATGTGTCCCTCCTCTCTTTCCTGCGCGGGGCCCGGCACACGGCCGTAACCCCATCCACCTTGGCATCTGCCCCGCGCATCACCCATCAGTCCTTTTCTCCGCACGATAGGGGCCGGACGCAGTTGCATCCTCGGAAGATTTTCTACCGTTTTTCCCTCTCTGGCTCTCGCTAGCATTCGTTTACTAGTCTGTCTATGTCTTTTAAACTAGATTTTCCAGACTGTTCATCGTGTCACCGTCGCTTCGCGAGGGTGGATCCCCATCCTCTTTGTTTAGAGTGTTTGGGTCCGGAACACCGTTGGGACTCCTGTTTTTACTGTGACTCCCTTTCGGTCCGGGCTCTTCAACGTCGGTTGGAGCGGTGGGAGGAGGTGTTCGGACGGACTCCTCCTTCGCATTTTCAGGCGTTCATCGACGAGAAGAAAAAACGCCCGGTAAGTTCTTTGATTTTCAGAGCACCCGGCCGGGGGATACCTTCCCGGGTTCCTCTCGAGCCGGGAGGGGCGTTGATCGCACTGTTACCGGGGTTCGCTCTGAGGTGCATGTCGGGCCTAATAATTCTACCGCAGTTTTCTCCGAGGGTCTCCGTAAGGGGCCTGTGATCACCGGAGTACACTCCGAGGCCCCTCCTGTGGGGGCTGTGTGTAGAACCAGTTCTACTGAGTCGTGGGGTACCGGAGCTTGCTCTGAGGCCGTTGTTTCGGCTTCCCTCAAAAACAAAACCGGGGTACGCCCCAAGGTCTTGGCTGGGCCTGAGGTTACCAAACGCATGTTCGAGGCCCGTGCCGATAAGGCTTCTACCGGGCCTAGGTCTGAGGTCCCTCGTACAGAGGTTAAGGCTACCAACAGTTCTGAGGGGCCGGGCAAGGCCCTGTCGGTGACAGCGCACCGTTCCCACTCTTGTGGTGGCACCAGATCTGTTGAGGGGGCAAAGAAGAAGGTTTCTTCTTTTACCGGCAGTGCCGAGGCTCTTCCTTCGAAAGCTCAGTCGACGGTTGGTATGTTGCAGAAACATTCCAGGCCTCAAAGTACTGGCTCTGCCGAGGTTCCTTACGTTAAGGCTAAAATTAAGACCCCTGATCCATCGACGGGGACCCCTGCATCACTCCCTCACATGCCGCAGTTCCCCTCAGATGAGGACAAAATGGCACCCGTTCCCGCCACGACCACGGCGGCCATTTTAGGTACTACCCCTACAACTACGCCATCGGCCCCTGGTGTAGGGTTCGGTCCTTCGGGTGAACCTAAGGTCCCTTGTGTGCATCCTTACTGTCCAGTTTATGATTGGAACGCCCAATGTTTAGTTGCCCGCGGGGGCGGTTCCCTTGATTTATGTGCATACGTCGGTAGAGGGGCCTGTGTGGCACCCGTCCCCGTTGTGTCCCTGGATTTGTCCACCTCATGAGAGGCCTCCTTAGGTTCCGAAACAATCTCCTGAGGATGCCTTTTTAGGTAAATTTCAAGCGCTTATGCGCACCGACCCCATGAGGGAATATTTCAAGGGACTTTTCAAGGAGATATGTCCACCCACGCCTCTGCCTCCACCCGTCCCGTCGGTGGTTCCGCTGGTGCCTCCCTTGCCCGTTGTGCCTCCCCATGCGCTTCCGCCTGTGCCGCCATTGTCCCCAGTGGACAAGGCGGTGCCTGACTCGGCTCAGCAGGAGTCGGACCTGTCAGATGACCCTCAAGGCGACCAGGACAACGAGGACCTTCCCCGCTCTACCAGAGCTTTCCATGACCAGGTACTGGACATGATGAGCTTCTTAGATGTTCCGGTGCCCGAGGCACCTGCTCCGCAGGAGGGCGTGCTTTCCTGGGTGTTCACCTTGTCTCCTTTGGAGCGTACCAGCCTGTTCCTGCAGAAGGACGTCCTGGCCGAGGTCCGAAGAGTTTGGGAAAAGCCACACTCAGGACTTTTTGTAAATAAAAAGATTGACGCGAGGTGCAGGCTACATTCCTCGGAAGAAGTGGCCTTGTCTTCTTGTCCGCCTCCCTCCTCCACAGTGGTGGCTGCGGTCACGTTGCAATCCAGACCTGCAGCTTCCTCCTCCGCGACGGCGACTCAGGTCCTGGGAAAGGAGGACAAGCTCCTGGACTCCTTAGGGAGGAAAATCTTTGCCAATTCAGCTTTGCAGCTCAGGCAGGCCAATGCAGAATTGAATTTGGCGGGAGCTAACATGCGGATGTGGAGCGGTCTGTCGGAGTTTGAGGAGCATATCCCGGTCGAGAAGCTGGAGGATTTCAGAGGAGGCCTTTCCGATGCCAGGGTCTTAGCCCAGGATCTCCTGGAGGCTGCGGCTCACCACGTAGACCCCTCGGCTCGGGGTCTGATGTTAGGGGTTGATACCTCGCGGCAAGCATGGCTGCATGCCACTAAGTTCTCGAAGGAGGTGCAAGACAAGGTCCTTGACCTTCCATTTAATGGTAAGGAGCTTTTTCACTCTTCTACTGATGTAGAGCTCACCAAAACCAAAGACAGCACTCAGACAGCCAAATCTTTGTCTGTTCTAGTTAAACCTCCCTTCAAGACTCAAAGGCCGTTGTCGCAAGGTCGACCTTCTTCTGGTTTTAGGGGCTTCCTCGACCGCCAAAATCGCAGAGTGGATACTCCTGCGGGGAATAACCGCCGTAGACAACAGCATACGCGGTATTTCTCCTGCTCCTCAGCCTCCTCATCAGGTTCAGGTGGCACCGCCACAGATAAACCTGCCAAATGAGGGTTTTCCGCGCTCGCACGAGACCCCGGTGGGAGGACGCATTGCGTCTCACTGGGAGGCATGGCAGACCATCACAGAAGACAGATGGGTCTTGTCAGGTGCTCGAGCAGGCTTCCTCTTACCTTTACCCCCGACCCCACCCCTCAACCCTCCTTTTCAGCTGCCGGGCTAACCCTCCCTCAAGGCTGAGGTTCAGAAACTTCTGCTCCTCAGAGCTGTGGAACCAGTTCCCCTTGGGGAGCGAGGGGAGGGCTTCTACTCCCGGCTGTTTACGGTGCCCAAACCCAACCAGGCTGGCCTGCACACCATCCTAGACCTTTCCCAGTTCAATCTTCCCCTACCCCAAGAGAAATTCAAGATGATTACGCCCGGCCAAATTCGCTCCTTGTTGCAGGCGGGCGATTGGCTCAGCGTGGTGGATCTTCAGGATGCGTACATGCATATCCTGATTTGGAACCCACACAGGAGATACCTCTGTTTCTCTCTGGGAGAGGAGCACTTCCAGTTTGGGGTGCTTCCTTTTGGCCTCAGTTCGGCGCTGCGTGTCTTCACGAAGATGATGTTGGTGATCGCGGCCCATCTTCGTCTCCAGGGTATCCATGTGTATCCCTATTTGGACGACTGGCTCTTACGCAGCCCTTGCCCGTTGGCAGCAGCAGGCAACCTCCAGTCTCTCCTTCAGCTCCTGTTCCACCTTAGGCTGTCGGTGAACTGGCGGAAATCCTCCATGACAGTCTCACAGGACCTGACTTTCCTGGGTTTTCGTTGGAACACGATAGACTGCCGTGTGTATCTGACTGGGGACAGAATGGCGGATCTGTTGGCCACGTGTCAGATGTTTACGCAGTCGGAGAGCATGTCGGCCTGGTGGTTCCAGAGGCTTCTGGGCCTCATGGCCTTGTGTGTGCTGGCTCTTCCTCTTGCTCATCTCAAAATGAGGCGGACCCAGATGGCTCTTCGGAGTTCCTGGCATCAGGCTGTTGACACGGATTCCAAACAGATAATGGTTCCGGATTCCATGAGAGTGGACCTGGACTGGTGGTCTTCTCTCAGCAACCTGTCAGTGGGTGACGGGTTCCAGGACCAAAGACCCATGGTGACGATCACGACAGACTCCTCCCTTTTCGGGTGGGGTGCGACGTTAGATCCTCTTCAGGTCTCGGACCTCTGGTCACCTCAGGACAAGCTCCTGCACATAAACCAGTTGGAGCTTCCGGCGATTTTTCTGGCGCTCAAGGCGTTCAGACCTCTCATTGTCAACAAGGGGGTCCGCATAAGAACGGACAATGCAGTGTCAATGTATTACATAAACAAGCAAGGGGGAACGAAGTCTCCCCCTCTCGTGGATCTGGCCATTCAGATTTGGGAGTGGGCCATGCTTCATGGGGTCTGGCAGCTTGCAGTGCACATCCCGGGCCGGCTGAATGTCCATCGGAGGTGGACCTCTTCGCCACGGGGGTAAACAAGAAGCTTCCTCAGTACACCTCCAAAGGGGGGCTGGGAGCCTCCACTCTGGGGGACGCACTCGAGATCCCATGGCACAACATGAGAGCTTATGCCTTCCTGCCTCTTCCTCTGGTTCATCGAGCAATTCGGAAGTTGAAGAGTTCTGTGAACTGTTCTCTTCTACTGATAGCTCCGTGGTGGCCGGCCAGGTTTTGGTTCTCAGAACTTCAACACCTGTCAGTGTGTCCGCCGATCAGGTTACCAGTAGCTCCTGATCTTCTTCACCAAGGGGAACAGCAGATGTGGCACCCCTCCCCACAATCGCTCAACTTGGCGCCATGGTGCCTGAGTTCACGGATCTAGAGCCTTTGGGTTTGTCTGCAGATAACATGTGCCTTATCCAGCCAGACAGCCAGGAAACCCTCAACCAGATCCCAATACAAGAGTAAATGGCTCAGGTTCTGTCATTGGTGTTTGAAGAAAGAATTGGGCCTGAGGGTGGCGACGATTGACACGGTGCTGTCCTTTGTCTCCTCCCTAGCAGAGTCAGGGGTTCATGTCTTGTCCTGCAGGACTTATCTCTCGGCGATTTCCGCCTACCTCTCTACAGACCGATGTTCTTATTCGTTAACTAACCGGGTGGTGAAGAGACATTTTGCTGGTTTGACAAGCATCTACCCTCCGGTTCGTAGTCTGCACCCACCCTGGGACTTAAACGTAGTCCTGACGGCGCTGTGCCATAAACCTTTCGAGCCAATGGCTACGGTTGACCTCAAGTACGTGTCCTGGAAAGTGTCCTTTCTGGTTGCCGTTACGTCAGCGAGGAGAGTGAGTGAGCTCCAGGCATTGTCGGTGGAGCATCCTTTCTTGGTCTTTCACAAGGACAAGGTGATCCTTCGGACGAACCCAACTTTCCTACCAAAGGTAGTGACCGAATTCCATCTGAATCAGTCGATTTCCCTTCCGGTCTTTTTTCCGAACCCTGCCTCGGAGGCGGAAAGGGCTCTACACTGCCTGGATGTCCGAAGAGCTCTTAAGTTCTACCTGGACAGGACTGCCGAGCTTCGGAGCTCTTCCCAACTGTTTGTGACCTTCAGTAAACTCCAGGGCAGGCCGGCATTTAAGGCATCCATTTCCAGATGGATTGCTGCCTGTATCACAGAATCTTTCACCATCCAAAAGCTGAAACCACCTAAGGGTATCCATGCACATCAGGTGCGAGGCAAGGCAGCTGCGGTTGCTTTTCAGAAATATGTTCCCTGGGAGTCCATCGCTAGAGCGGCTACTTGGGCCTCCCCATCTGCGTTCTGCAAGCATTACTGCCTCGATATGAGCTCTAGGGCCGATGCTCAGTTCGGCCAGGCTGTGCTGAAGAACCTGTTTCAGTAAGGGGTATTTCCATCCACCCATAGTTCCTGTAAGGAGTGCTTGGGAATCTCCCATAAGTATGGAGGAAAGGGTACGGGACGTAGGAGTATTACCAGGTTACTCACCATAGTGACCACCTTACTCCTAGTCCATAGTCCCCTTTCCTCCATACGCCTGCCCGCCATCCCCTCTAATAAGGTTCTCTGTTATTGCTAATGGGTCTTGGACCCTGCGATAGAAAAGGACTGATGGGCGATGCGCGGGGCGGAGCCAAGGTGGGCGGGGTTACGGCCGCGTGCCGGGCCCCGCGCAGGAAAGAGAGGAGGGACAATTTTTTGAAAAAAATGTGGATGCTTTTTACAAAAGTGCTCCGGTCCCGTCCCACAGGATGGAGAGATGTCCCATAATTATGGAGGAAAGGGGACTATGGACTAGGAGTAAGGTGGTCACTACGGTGAGTAACCTGGTAATTTTTTATCTTCATAAAGATTGCCCAGCCATTGGAAACCACTCAAAAACCAATTGGGCCAAAACAAAGTTTCCCCTTCCAACCTAATCTCTGGGTTTAGCCACAGCGATGAGTTACTAGACCAGGAGACTTCTTTATTACTTTGCTTCATATGGCCTTTCCAACATTCCTTCAGGAATTTTGTTGGCGCATGCGATTTGCATCCATGTGCATCTTCTGATGTCAGTATCGCCTTGCTCGGAAGGCCAGGTGGTAGTTGTCAAAATCCGGGACTGCCAATCCTCCATTCTCAGTCGATTTCGAGCAAGAGTGTTTCCTGTCCCACAAGAATGACTGTATCAAGCTCTTCAACTTCTTCATTACCTTCTTTTTTGCTACGATAGGAATCATGCTCGGGATATAATTCATAGGTGGAGCAGAAGTCATCTTAATTGTATTGACTCTCCCCATAGGCTCAACCTCAGTTTGTTCCATCTGCGCATGTCATTTTTCAGGTTTTGATTGGCATGATGTAAATTAACATCCATCATACGATCCACTTCCTTTGTCAACCAAATGCCCAGGTATTGCATTTTCTCCGGGCACCAACTGAAGCCATAATTACTTGGCTATTGGCTGGTGAAGCCGGCATTGCTTCAGATTTTGACCAGTTTATCTTGTATCCGAACTATTCATGAAAGACGTTGATTTGACTCATTGTTGCAGGGACCAATGTGTCTATACTTTGTAGCACCACCAGCATATTGTCCGCATACAGCCAAACCTTTTGTAAGGCCTCTCCAAATTGGACCCCTTCACTAAAGGGATCTCCTCTGATCTTTTCTGTTAACGGCTCCATTGCGAGGGAAAATAGCAGTGGTGAAAGTGGACGCCCCTGTCTTGTTCCTATGCCCAATTCAAAACTCTCTGAGGAAAATCCATTTGTATTTATATTTGCTGTTGGTTTTGAGTACAGCAGTTTTACCCATCCAAGTATGTTTTCTCCAAATCCGAAACCTTCTAAAGTGGGCATGCGGTATTCCTTTTCAATGCGATCAACCGCTTTCTTAGCGTCCATTGACAATCCTGCCACCTCTGTTGGTAATTTCCTGCTTTCATATAGGGTCAGGATCAATCTGCGCATGTTTGCGGATGCATGTCTCCCTTTAACAAAACCAGCTTGTTCTTGGTCGATGATCTCAGGTAACAGGTTTCAAGTCTCGTTGCCAAGGCCTTTGCAACAATCTTATTATCAGTGTTAATCAGACTTATCAGCTTGTAGCTACTCAAATTCACTGAAGGGTTTGCCTTGTTTCAGAAATAATGAGATGGTGGCATGTCGGGTGGTTGGAGGGAGTAAGACTTTCTTCTGTGAGGAATGCAACAAGGCCAATATCGGGGCATATACTTCATCCGGCATAATCTTGTATAATTCAGCTGGTAGACCATCCGGCCCTGGACATTTCCCTGATTTAAGGTGGCACGCGGCTCATTTAAGTTCATCTATGTTCAGATCCTCCTCCAAATTCAATCTCTCCTCTGGCTTCAGTCTTTTTAGGTTACAGCTTTCTATATATACTTTCATGACGTCCTGGTTCATTTGTACATCCGAGGAGTATAATTTAGTATAGTATTCTCTGAATTCCCTGTTGATCTGAGTCAAGTAGCGTGACATTCATTTTCCAAACGCTTGTCTAAGGTAGTTGGAATGTTAATGACATTTCAAGCAAAACTGGGGCATGGTCAGAGATCAGAATAGTATTAATATCTCCTTCTTTGTAATTCTGTGTGCATAAACTGGACGTCAGGAGCATCTCTATTTGTGAGAACATTTTATGACGACCAGAATGAAATGTGTATCACCTGTCCTAGGGGAAGTTGAAGTCTCCACATATCTTGTAGTCTACATTCTCCCATAAACTCTGTCATGGCCTTCCGCTTCTTCTTAGTTTCAATACTCACAGAGATTACACTTTTATCTAGCATTGGGTCAGGTGTGATATAATCTCTTCCCACACGAGGTTGGGTTGTTTTAGATTTTGTATAAACTGCGCAAGAGAGACATAACATTTGCTATTCCCCTCATTTGGTGCATAAACATTGCAAATACAATATGAAACATTTTGTTCTTTCATAATGACACAATATTCTCCATTGATTATCTCTTTTTCAATTCATTTCAGATATTGGCAGGTTTTTCCTTATCAGTGTACAAACCCCTCTAGAGCTTGAGGTAAAAGCAGAGCAAAAAACCCCATCCATCCACGTTTCAGTTTCTCCGCCTATGCTTTCTGTAATAGGGCTACATCTGCCCCCAACTTGTTTAACCTGTTTAACAACGTTTTCCTTTTGTTTACACAAATTGCACCATTAACATTCCATGAGACTATCATGAGGCCATTTTTGCAAGAACGTGCCATATTTTAACTGTTCGATACCAACACTTTGAGGAAACACAGAAACACACAAACAAATAGACAAACTACAAACACAACAACAGAACATATAACCGCTTGGTTTTGTCAGCACCAACCCTTGTGTAGCTCCCTTCAGTACTCTTTGTAGAGAAATCTCTGTCCCGCCCCCTCCCCATAAATTCTGAATAGTTCTATTTCACATCCTTATTTCAATTTATTTGTCATTAATTCATAACATTCCATTATATCTGAAACCTATATGCCAGCAAATAAGCCAAACTATACATATATATATTTCTGAGGCTTGTGGAATCTGCTTAGATCACATGCTGTGCATAGGCCGACATCTAGTGGAAGCTGCGGAGTATTACAGTTTGTTTTTCGAAACTCTAAAATGGGCGTCGACACAGGGCGTGCCAGTAATACTATCCCTAGTGTGACGTCCACTGTACCCATGATCCCTCACGCGTCTAGGACCCTCAGATTGTTTTTTTCCGCCATACTGGTCGGAAGCATAATTTTGCAAAAATATAGTTATATTTCCCCATTTCTCCACCCCAACGTCGAGTCACCAAACTTCCACACTCGACGCCGACACGGAGAAGAAATCGACTGTTGAGAGCTGCACAACAGACTTGGGCCTCGGAAGGCCTCTGGCCTCGGCCCTGCAAGCAAGTAGGGATAGTGGGGGGTGGTACATACTCTACACTCTTAAATATATAGGTACATTCTTATATATTCCTACACTCATTAGCCTGCTGCCACAGGGTGCGTATGGGGGGTACCCCTTTCCAGTTTTGCCCCAAGTGCAACCGCAAGTACCCTTGGGTTGACAGACACGCCATGTGCAACCTCTGCTTGCCGAGGGACCACCCCGAGACGAACTGCAGAGCGTGTAGTAGGTTTAAACCGAAAACACTAAAGGACCTTTCGATCAAGCTTTGGGCCCACCATGCCAGGCGTCAAGAGGCCATGGCAGCGGAGGGCGCCTTCAGCGATGGCAGCAATGCCATGCTTTCAGACGGCGAGGGCAACGTGGCGTCGAGAGACAGCCAAGCGCAAGTCCCCGACCTCGGAAGGTCGTCCGGCAGGGCGGCTATGGGGAAAACCCCCGGCGACACAAGCGCTACCCACAGCACTTCCACCAAACACACGAAGTCCCACCGAGACTCAACGCACACGTTGAGTTCTCGGAAAGAGGCACATAGAGAACGGTCCACCGAATTGGTGTCCTCTGGGCGTTCTCGATCTAGATCGCCGCATGACTCCAGGCAGCCATCCACTGTTGCCAAAAGTGCCTCGCTCCCTAAGGTAACAGAGGTTTGATCGTCGGAAGACGAAGCCGACCTCTATCCCCAGGCCGCACTCCAGGAGTCGGCGTCAGCAGACCACGTAACGGCTGTTCCCGAGTCCCAACCTCCACACGCGAGAGATAGGGACACTACCGCCGAACCTCGACGCCAGACTTCGATAAGCACCAAAGGGGCCAAAAAACAGGGAAACACTCTTCCACCCACGGGGAGGGGGGAAACAACAGAAGAAGCAGTCACTGCCTTCTTCCACACCTCAGAAGCAGACAGTCAGGTCACAGTCTACTACTCCTCAAAGACAAACAGACAAGTCTCAGTCTTCTGTCTTCCTAAGGACCCCTGCACAAACCAGTCAGGATCAAACAGGGAAACTCTCCCAGGAGAGAGTCATTCCCAGCTCAAGAGAATGGTCTAGTGACAACATAGAGTTATGTCAAGGATGTCATCATTGGCAGGCTTCTATGCCAAGAATCCTGAGCACTTCTTTCTTCTCATATACCCCCGACGGGGCATCACCCTCAGGCTCTAGGGACCCAATACCCCCAAGTAAGAAGTCCCGGGTTTAAGCACCAACAAGGTCTTCAGACCCTTTCTGTATACAGCCCTACACTCAATGGGCCTCATTACGACCCTGGCGGTAAGGGGTTAACGCCAGCGTTAGCTGCGCCGACCCCTTACCGCCAATTCCGAGTTCCCCTAGCGCCATGGAGGTTTTAACACCCGATTTTAGTGGGTGTTAAAATCCATGGCGCTAAGGGACCATGGAGTTAATTACGCCACCGTAATTTACGGTGGCGTAATTAACGCCTTCCCCACTCCCATTATGCCCTATGGGGCAAAAATGGGAATGGGGAAGGGTAAATGGGGATTGGGGACTTACCGCCCCGCCAAGGTCGGAATGGGGCGGTAAGTCCGCCAACCACCATGGTGTAAACGTAGTTTACACCATGCTGGTAAAGTCACGGCCCAGGCGGTAACTTACCGCCTGGGTCGTAATGAGGCCCAATATCATGAATATCCACCTTTTAGTAAGGATCCTGATTTGGGCTTGTTGGAAGACCAAACTGGGACTGGCTACTATGGGGATGACGAGGACCAAGAGGAGGAAGAGGACGACCCAGGAACTTACAGGGTAGATTCCCCAGTAGACAAAGATCCCCCGGTTACCGACTCCCCTGTCGACAACCAACCTCTCTTGAATGAAGTTTTGTCCAGAGCGGCAGAACACTTCCACATTGACACCCAGGGAGCACAATAAGAGAGGGACTTTGCCGAAGAGTTAGTGGGAGAAAGGAGACCTGTTGCGCAGGGCATCCCTATCCTTAAATCAATACAAAGGAGGATAGACCCTTCACTTGTAAATCCCAACCTCACCAGGGCAGTAAACCGCAGGATTGAAAAGCTTTTCAGGGCAGCCCAATCGGACCCGCTGTACATAAGGGGGCATCTGAAACCGGACTCCCTGGTAGTTACGAACACCCGAAAGAGGGCGGGAACACCCCTGTCATCGTCTGAAGCTCCTCCCGACAAGGAGAGCAAGAAGATCTATGGCTTGGGTAGGAAGGTAGCCTCCACGTCCGCCTACCAGGCAAGGATTGTCAACTCCACCACCCTACTGGCGAGTTACAACTGCCACCAGTGGGAACAAGTCGCGTCACCCCTAGACTCCGCCCCAGAACCCTTAAAGAGCCAATTGGCACGAGTTGCGTCGGAGGGAAGAGCCGTGTCCGGTTGCATCTTAAAAGCAACCTTTGATGCCGCGGATAACGCCGGCAGATTGATAGCAGAAAGCACTGTTATCAAAAGACATGCTTGGTTACGGCAATCTGGGTTCAAACCCGAGACCCAAGCATCGTTAATAGATAAACCGGTGGAGCCGGATATATTGTTTGGAAAGGTGGTAGAGGACGCGCTGAAAAATGCCAAGGATGAGTACGCGACTCTCAAATCCCTGGGCCAATTAACCAACAAACCCCTGAATCAAAGAGGGAATGGCAATTTTTGTCGCCCATGCGGACAAAATTCCCAGAGAGGATCTAGCTATTCCCAGGGGCAGGGTACACCATGGAACAACAACAACCAGCAGTCTACCCAGGGTTATGGCAGGGGCAATAAGAGAGGACGTGGTAAAGGTAGAGGCCGCCCCAGTAGAGGCAGCGGCACGCCTCCACCATAACAATGACGTTCCGTTCAGGGTCCCTTCTCACGCATCCCCAGTAGGGGGACGCATTTCCAACTTCACCCAAGCTTGGGAAGGGATCACATCAGACAGATGGGTGCTGTCCACAGTGTCCGCAGGATACTGCATAGAACTGTTAGAGCGTCCCCAAAACCACCCTCCATGACAAAAAATACACTCATTGGACCACCAGAAGATCCTCCTCGAAGAGATCGTCAATCTTCTAGCAAAGGACGCGATAGAACTCGTCCCGGGACACCAGGTAAACAAGGGTATTTATTCAACTTACTTCCTTGTGCCAAAAAAGATTTGACAATGCGCCCAGTATTGGACTCACGGCCTGCAAACAAGTATGTCAAGCCCCAAAAATTTTGCATGACTACTCTCCAAGAGGTAATCCCCCTCCTCAAAAAGGGGGATTACATGGCAACATTGGACATGAAAGATGCCTATTTTCATATTTCCATGTTCCCAGCGCACAGAAAGTACTTGCGCTTCAAGGTGGATAGTCAGTACTACCAGTTCAAGGTACTGCCCTTTGGGATAGCCTCGGCTCCAAGGGTATTCACCAAGGTACTGGCGGTGGCGGCGGCACACCTATGCAGGGAGGCAATCCCAGTGCACCCTTACCTGGACGACTGGCTCATCACGGGGGAGACCCCAGTAATTTGCAGAACAAACATTCAAAGAACGATCGACTTAGGTTCCTCCATAAACGAGAAAAAGTCAAGTCTGGTGCCAAGCACCTCCAAACAGTTCCTAGGAGCTGTCCTAAACACTCAAGAGGGGTTTGCCTTTCCATCAGAGGAAAGAATTCGGAATATACTGCTGCAAATTCTGCAATATCAGGCCGGTTGCCAGATAACGGTACGCAAAGCAATGCGCTTGCTGGGCATGATGGTGTCATGTATTTACCTGGTCCCCCACGCACGCTTGGCATGCGTCCCATGCAAGAATGGTTGGCGAAACAGTGGTCTCAGGCAAGTGGTCAGTGGGACGATCTAGTGGTCGTTTTGCCAACACTTGTACAAAGCCTTCAGTGGTGGACAAGAGAGAATCTGTCCAAGGGGAAACCCTTTTACGATCCCGAGATACAGGCGGTAGTCACAACAGACGCATGCCTGACAGGGTGGGGAGCACACCATCTCCAGCACACAGCTCAGGGTCTCTGGTCTCACTCAGTGTCCAAGAATCATATCAACCTGCTAGAGCTTCTGGCAGTATTCAGAGCGCTTCAAGCGTTCGAGCCCTACCTGTTGAACCTGTCAGTGCAGATCCTGACGGACAGCACTACAGCCATGTTTTACCTGAACAAACAAGGAGGGGCTCGTTCGCCAAATCTGTCCAAGCTTGCCCAGAAAATTTGGATATGGGCACTCAGACAGAACATCTTCCTGTCATCTCAACATGTTCCAGGGGATCTCAATTCTCTGGCCGATGCTTTGAGCAGAGATCCCCTCCCAGAGGAACACGAATGGTGTCTATACAGAGAAGTCGTAGAAGATATCTTCTCTCAGTAGGGTTTCCCCACTATAGACCTATTTGCCACAAGCAAAAACAGACAGTGCCCAGGATTTGCATCCAGGTTCCCCCAAGCAGACTCCCAGGGGAACGCCCTGTGGATGAACTGGTCAGGGATCTTTGCGTACGCTTGCCCAGAAAATTTGGATATGGGCACTCAGACGGAACATCTTCCTGTCATCTCAACATGTTCCAGGGGATCTCAATTCTCTGGCGGATGCTTTGAGCAGAGATCCCCTCCCAGAGGAACACGAATGGTGTCTACACAGAGAAGTCGTAGAAGATATCTTCTCTCAGTGGGGTTTCCCCACTATAGACCTATTCGCCACAAGCGAAAACAGACAGTGCCCAGGATTCACATCCAGGTTCCCCCAACCAGACTCCAAGGGGAACGCCCTGTGGATGAACTGGTCAGGGATGTTTGCGTACGCTTTTCCACCAACACCTCTCATCAGGAAGGTGGTCAACAAGATGAACAGAGAATCGATGACGCTCGTCCTAGTTGCTCCCATGTGGGCGAGACAACCGTGGTTCCCACACTTACGCAGATTAGCGGTGTGCAAATCCATCAAACTCCCGGGCTGGTACAACCTACTGTCCCAGCACCAGGGTCACAAAGTGCATCCTCAACCCAGTGCAATGAACCTGGCAGTATGGCTCCTGAGGTCATAGAGTTTGGACATCTCAATTTACCACAGAGATGTATGGACATCCTAAAAGGATCTAGGAAGCCAAACACGAGGCACTGCTACTTTGACAAATGGAAAAGATTTGTTATCTGGTGCCAGAATAAGCAAATCAACCCGGTTGATTGCACTCCTTCCACAATTGTCACATACATGCTCCACCTGCTAGACCATACACCACCTCCCATAGCAAGGGGTCGTGGTGGAAAGTACCAGTGGTTAAAGCCTTCATGGAAGGAGTAAAGAGACTTCACCCTCCAATTTCAAACCCACCACCAGGATGGGACCTTAACGTGGTGCTATCTAAACTCATGGGCCCCCCCTTCGAGCCCATGCATAAAAGCAGTCTCAAACACCTGACTTATAAGTCGGCCTTCTTAGTAGCTATTACATCTATAAGAAGGGTCAGTGAAATTCAGGCTCTGTCAGTGCAGGATCCTTTCTTTACAGTTCACAAAGACAAACTGGTTTTACATACACACCCTAGGTTCTCACCTAAGTTTATTTCTAAATTCCACGCGAACCAGTCCATCGAGCTTCTGGCTTTCTTCCAAGACCCACAAAGCTCGGCTGAGGTGAAACTACACACCCTAGAGTTGCCTAGGGCGGTCCTATACTATGTAAACAAAACCAGACCGTTAAGGAAAACAGACCAACTGTTTGTCTCCGTAGCTACATGCAGAGAGGGAGATCACGTCTCTAAAGGTGCCATCTCTAAGTGGATTGTTAACTGTATCCAGCTGTGTTACTCCCTTTCTGAAAAAACTCTGCCTTTCACGCCAAGAGCCCACTCTACAAGAGGCATTGGGGCCACTCTGGCTTTCATTGCAAATGTACCCTTTGACACCATTTGCAAAGCAGCTACTTGGAGCTCTATTCACACTTTTACTCAGCATTACTGCATTAACACCCATTCCAAGACAGATACTCAAGTGGGACAAGCGGTTCTAAGACATTTATTTGCTCATGACCCTTCTCACATCCCACCTCCTTCTTCTAACACTGCTCGCTAATCTATGCACAGCATGTGATCTAAGCAGATTCCACAAGCCTCAGAAGCGATACATTACTCACCGTAATCGTATTTCTGATGCTTGTATCTGCTTAGATTCACATGCAACCCACCCCTCCTCCCCTCTGAGAGAAGGTGCATGGATGCTTGTAGTCTTATCTTTCTATCTATCTGCTTGGATTATCTGTACTCACGCTACGCCTCATGCTACCTCATGTCAGAAAAAATACAATCTGAGGGTTCTAGACGCGTGAGGGATCATGGGTACAGTGGACGTCACACTAGGGATAGTATTACTGGCACGCCCTGTGTCGAAACCCATTTTCGAGTTTCGAAAAACAAACTGTAATGCTCTGCAGCTTCCAGTAGATGTCGGCCTATGCACAGCATGTGAATCTAAGCAGATACAAGCATCAGAAATACAATTATGGTGAGTAATGTATCCCATATAATTACATGTATTTTCAAAGTATTGGGATTGTTACTACATCAAACTACAGTATTTCTCTGCTCATTCCATATAATTTCTCCAATTATTGTTAAAACATAGACTAGAAGCATCCATCAATGCCTGTTACCTTCCTCAGGACTTTCCTTTTAATGCCACGCTTGCACGCAAAAAGTAGTGCCCTTTATCTGCATTTCACCTAGAGTGAGGTCCTGTTTCCACCCACCTGGCCATCTGTTGTTTTCTGCCCATCTGGAGTTTGTGCTTAGCTGCTGTCCCCCTCCATTAGGTAGGTGCACTTTCTGTGCATTACCGCACCTCCAGGGGAATTATTGAACCAGAAAAAATTAAAACAATTGAAAAAATAAGAAAAAAATGAAAAATTGCTCGAAACTGTTGGAAAAGCACTGTTTTATTGTGAGCTTTTTAATACCTGAAGCTACCTTGCTATTTTTAAAGCACGAGATTGCCCACTATTGCCTGCTTATTTGACAGATTTTTGGCACTTCCAAGATGGCCGCCATTCTTTTCTTTGTTGTAAAGACAGGCTGGCTGAGCTGCCTTTACCTGTGCAATACTCCCATTGGTTGTGGAGTGTCTTCTTCCATCCAACCAGGGACCGAGAGGCTTTAGCCGGCTCCCTCAGCAAAGACCCACTTCTAAGGCCCCTGTCTGCTCCCTGTCCACTTCCGGAACGCTAATTGGGGTCCTACCTGCTCCTTAACCACAATGATGCTGCCACCCCACTCCTCTAATAAATCCGGGCTGCCTTGACATTGTCACCTCCAGAACTATGGGTTAGTTCCCTCCTTCTGGACTCACTCCTACCACCTTTGATTTTTCACCGTTCTTTCTGCTGGTTTCTCCCATGCTTTCATTCGGAAGCGCAGTGCTTCTTAAAACCCTTTGCTAACATCTGAATCCCGATTGGAAAGTCAAATCGTGCTGTTTTTTGCTTTTTGCGTGAAAGTCAAATCTTGCTGCCCATTGGTAAATTCTCTGTACTTTGCTTGTCTACTGTTGCTTCTCTGTAACTTGCCGGCTAAGTGACCTCACCTCTCTCGTTTGTCCCACACCTCCCTGCCTTAGCCCCCCCCCCCAGCTTCTCCATCCTCTCCATGCTTCCACCCCCATGGCACATTCTGTTTCTCCTATCTTTTCCAATTGCTTCTCCATTGTCTATCCTTCCCTTCTCACAAAGTCTGGCAGGAAGAAGTTCAAAAAGGATATCTTGGCCTCTAACCCTGGTCTTCCTATCACCTACACCTACTCCAATGCTTACTCCAAACAGACCCTCACCGACATCCTCCTGGTCGTTCCTTCGCCAGATCTATGGACACTTGATATGATCTCTGTGCTCTGTCCTATCTCCACCTCTCCCATTAATAGTGGCACTCGCTGAGAAGTTCTCATGGCTTCCTGCGACTCCTCGAAAGTCATCATTAATGTCTACCTTATTGGCACTGTCATGGTCCAAGACCCTCAGGCCAATCTCCTCCTCTTTCATTGGCGCTTCCCTTGCCTCATCAATTTCCTCTCATCTCCTGCTGTCCCCTCCCCCTTTGGCTACCTTGCCCTCTCTCTCTCTGCTACTCCTCTGCCCCTCCCAGGGCTCTTTCTCCTCCGCAGGGCGTACCTCTGATCTGTACCCCTCTCTGGAAGGTCTTTAAGGCTGTCAACCTTCTTCATCTTGCCACTCTCAACTCTCGCTCTGCTGTCAAGCACTCCTCTGACATCTGCCACATTCTTGAAGAACTGGACCATGATGTCCTTAGTCTTACTGAGACGTGGTTCACGGCCAGCTCTGCACGAGCTTTGACACTCTCCTCCCTGATGGCTACAAGATCCTCTGCTCACCCAGATCCTCCTGGTCCGGTGGGGGGTAGCCTTGATCTTTCCTGAGTGGATTCCTGCCTCTATCGTTCTAACTCAGACCTACTTCTCTTTTGAATGCCTTGTATGTAGGCTCTCCCTCTTTCCTACCCATTCTCTTATGTGGCTACCATCTACCGGCCTCCTGGTCAAATCACCTAATTTCTCTCTGAGTGGGACCTCTTCTCCTCCCCCTCCCTCCTGGCCTCTACCACTGAACTCCTCCTCCTCAGTGACCTCAATATCCATTTACACTCTCCCTGTTCCTCCTCTGTACTCTTCTGTGACCTCTGCGACTCCCTCTCCCTATCCATCCTCCCCTCAAGTATGAACGATCATTCCCTCCTCTCGTCTCCTCTCATCTCTCCCTGTCTTCCCCCCCAAGCCAAGCCTACCCCAACATTGCCACCTACCTTCTCGGACATCCAGCCCATGAAGCGCGTGTCAGTTGATGCTTTCGCCGCCACCTTCTCTCCCCCCTCCCCTCCACCTCTGGCTGACTCACATCCTGACACAGCCCTGTTTCTGCTCTACTCTACTCTTCTATTTCTGATACTCTTGATGCTCTTCCCCCTGTCATGGGGATCTGTTTGAAGTCCAAAGCCAAGTGCAATTCCTGGTATGACTCCGACCTAGCTACACTTAAACATAAGTGTAGGGCGGCTGAGAGGGAATGGAGGGCTTCTTGTTCATCCTCTGACAAACTGGCCTGTCGCCTGCTCTAAAGGCAATACCGACTCTCTTTCCTCACCAAGAAGAGTCCGCATTCAAGCCCGTGGATCATCGCCCATAATCCAGTAACAAAGGCACGCAAAAATACTCTATGTTCTAGCTGCGCCCCTGATGCAACTACTTCTAGCACCTCCCTCCCATTGGCACATGACTGCTTACTTGATTGTACCCTTGCAGTTTAATGTGTCACAGGCCTCACTTTAGAAATTGCTCAGTGGTAACGCAGACTATCAATTCCTCATGACGCAGAGCTTCTCAGGTAAATATCCGATCAACCCGTACCTGCTTCACATCACAAGGTGCTCTAAAATCCCTAAGGAGCTGTTACGAGCTCAGGGTCTCCGATCAAGAAAGTTTCCCTTTCTCCCTCGCTGCCTTCAGAATTCTCTCCTTGACTTTTACTTTGGTTAAAAACAAAATTATCTACCTTGACCTGTCCTTCATGGCTTTCACAGCTCTGTAAGAATAATCCAAATCACAAGAACACACAATTTCCTTTCCCAGCACCTCTGTCAGGACTCATTAATCCAAATCCTTGTACAAATCAGGTCTTTCCTGTAATCCCAGCATGCGTAGATTTAGGTTCCTGCTTTCAACCTCCAGGATCATGTTCTTTTTCTTTAGGTCTGAAATTTCAGATCTTAGGTCTTTATAGGCCCTGAAGCTCCTTGCCACGTCTACAGCCAAAGTTGAGTTACCAGATTCAACTTCTAAAACTCTGATCTCCAGGTGGTTCACTTTTGATTTCAACTCATTTAAGGAACATTTCATCTCTTCCACGTTCTGAGAAACCTTTAGCAAAAGGGTATACATATCACTGCTGCTAGGTGTCTCTTCCATCTCGCCTCCTTGTTTAGATTATTTGGTAATAGGATTTTCAGGAACTTCAATCCTCTTCTTATTCCCGGTACTCATTCTTTTGGTTTAGTATCCACAGACGGGGGAGGGAGTAGGAACAGCTGGCCTAAGCTGGTGCTAGGTTGGCTGACATTCCAGAATCAAGCTACAATGCTTTTGACAGAGTGGTCCGGCACTGCGTATGTGCTCAATCGAAGGTCTCTGTAAGGTATCTAGCTGAGAAGTGACAAGTAGATAAATTTGGTCCGTGCCTGGCGGATGGGAGACCAATTGAAAGCAAACAAATAAATGTGAATCAAAGTGGTCCTGCGACGGGTCAAGAAAAATCCACATCTTCTATTGTAATGAAATAGAGAACGTTTGGAAAAGTACATGAATTTGGTCCAAGCTCGGCAGAGGGAGACCAATTGAAGGTTTTGTGTTAAAGTGGGTTTGAGCCTGGCGGAGGGGTCCTGGGCTGAACAGTAAATAACCCTAGAAGTTGTTAAAATGAAAATCCTGAGTAGAAAGAAACTTTAATGTTTTGTCGTGTTGCATCAGGCCCTCTGTAATAAGAGACTTTGAATGGCAAAGACTTTCGCACAGAAGGCCCTGATGTTGAAGTCTTGAACTGCATCCTCGTACTAGAGAAGCCAGAGCGTTTGCTAAGCTTGTGTGTGCCCCCTTGTCCCGTGCTGAAAATGTGGTTAAGGGAAGCCAACGGCTTGAATATCTTGACAAATCATTTCTTGAACACTTTTCTTTTGCAAAACATTGTTTTCCACACTTTGTATTTAGAAGTAAGGATTGGCAATAGGTTTATTAGTGTAGGCCCTTTTATTTTGACAGACTTGACTAGGACTGCGTTATTATTATTTGATGGTCGTAGCTTGCGCCCATCGTTAGATTTAGGATTAGATAGGTGTTTTTCAAACTTAATTGAAGGTCAATACACCCTTGAACTGTGATCACTTGTGACTGTTTTACTGTTTGATACCATGCCTTCCTTACGGGTTAGACACACCATTTCCCTTTCATCAGGAATTACATGTCCCCCAGGCTTTTATGGGATATTTCCAATCCCCCCCCTATTGTATTAGAAAACCATCTCCCAATGTATACCACTCTTGTACTGAGACGAGGAACAGACCACAGAGGAACCTATATTCATCCTTTATTAGCACATACATATACACACCACTCTGGTACTGGGACGAGGAAGAGAGAGGCTGTATACCAAGACAGTTGTGAATTCAGTGTGAATGACCTGCACCTGGAGCCAAAGGGGCGGTATAAATGGCCTGCAAAGGTGAGCCTAATGCAGAAGGAACTGAAGAAGGAGCAGGTGAAGCAGACGGAGAAGCTGGAGGGAAAGGCAGGCAGACGTCTGAAGCGCTGAGGTGCTGCAGAGCCACTGCAGCGGAAGCAGTGTGTGGCTGGCGTTGTCGGAAAGGTCTCGGGAGGCAGGGTTTGGCTGCCGACCTCCTGGAGTCAAGAGGACTCCTGCTCCCGTAACCCTGAGGTGTCAGAGGCCTAGGACACTGCAGCAGCGAAGGACCGACAGAAGCACAGAAGGGCACACGAAGACAGCGTATCCGGTGAGGCTGAGTGACTCCGGGATGCTGTGGTGCGAGCCGCGTCGTGAAAGAAGGAGACAGCCCGCGAGTGAGCGAACGACAGCGGAGGCATTGTGATTGCTGGTATCGAAAATGTAAAGCACTGATGCTTAACGATAATGTGATGAAAGGAAAGGTTTGTGAATACCGAACTGTAGAAAAATTGGAAAGGCCACAGAGAGGGCCAGAAAAGCAGTAAACCTGAAAACTTGAAATTGAATGAGAAGCCATAGACACGGGTACAAATTCCCAGAAGGAGAGTGTACTGGGATTTTCAACTATGCTGGTTTTGCATATGAATGAGATGCAATTTTGAATATCGAACCAAAGCAAAGCAATAACGAGAGAATGCCACACGAGCGGAAAGTGGAGAAAAGCGTTCCCAGATACAAAGGAACAGTGACTTATGGAAACTAAAGAAAGCAAGAATTTAGATTGAATTCAAGAGCCATAAGGAAAAGAGGAACTGTACAAGTTGCAAGTTGAAACTGAGACAACCATATGAGAAAGCCTGATAAGCTAACAAGTGAATGGTGGCAAAGCAAGTGTTGAAAAGAACTGTGAGAATCTAAGTCCAATGCCATTGTTGAGCAGTGGTGGTAAAATTGTGGAAAAGAAGTCAATTCAGGTGTATAGTTGCGTGACCTGTAATGGATGGACCAGGTGGTCCAACAACTGTGCCTAGACTGGGCACACCCCACAAAAGAGAGGCCACTTGACTCAACTATAAGTTTATGGTTGAATATCTTGAGAAGCTTGGACACAACACTGTATATTGGACGATTTTACTTTTTTGCACTGTTTGTTTGGTTTGTATTGTGTGTTGAAAAGTTAATAAACATGTTTAAAAAAAAAAAGAATATCTTGAGAAGCTTGTTTGTTTGTTTGTTTGATTTGTATAGCGTACCAAACTCAAGGGTAACTGGGCGCAACAGAGAACAGAGTACATGGATACTTAACCCTAGTTACAAAAGAAAGACACAGGGTACATGAGGAAGAAGAAAACATTTGCAAATAAATAGTAGAGCAAATCTGGTGAGGCAATTGTCATGCCCCGCGTTCCTGCTTACAGGCGTCCGGGGGCATCTATTTCCAGGTGTAAGCTGCCCTGGCGACTGCTTTCAGTTCGCAGAATACGCTGCACTACATTATCCAGCATTCCTTCTTCCCGTGGTCACCTGAAGCGCACGCAACGTGTCTTGCGTCCTGGAAAGGATACCAGTATTTAGTACGGCGTATCCCTGCAGCGGGTGCTCCTAAACTAAGTAATTAGTTCGAGTGCCCGATTTATTGACTTCCTGATTCCTGTGTTTCCTTGACCCGGCTTATGCTTTAAGGATTACTCTTGAACGTTTTTTCCCTACGATTTCTGGCGCCATTTCCCTCGGCTGTTTTCCCTTGGTAAACGAACTCACGGCTTTTCTTAACAGACTGTTTCCCTCTTGCCCTTGTTTGTTGTGACGCCTCGGAATTTGTTAACCCCAAGTTCAACGCAATACAGAACACTAGGAGAATCTGAATGAAACCTCTTTTCAAGTTTCTTTTCTCTCTTCTGGCTGCTAACTCCACTGGCTTTCTGAACCTTTCAACCTCACGTGTGTCACAAGCGCACAATACACTCTTTTTCTGGATCTACCATCAACGCTGCTCTCATCACCAGAAACATTGCTCTACACATCGAAGTGACCGATTGGACGCTCTCCTGAATTGGTGGTCACTACTTGGATTGGGTATTCTCACTTTGGGGACGCTTTGCTGAATTCCTTGGGGATTATTTTTGGACTCTAGTTGCGCCCTCGTGCCGTTCGGGTTAGGTGGATTATTGCACAGACTTCCTTCAACTGAGACTTTCTTCCTTGTTCACCTTGTCATCACTTTGCTGAACTCACATAGGTTGCGGGACTTCTTTTTGGCTAAGCAGGTAAGAGAGGGTAATTGCGGGCGGGTGATTGCTGCACTTTGGTAACTCTGGCTGCTCTCTTGAACCATCATTTTTGCTTTGTTCCCTTAGCTCTGTTGTCGCTGCACCTGCCTTTTCACTCAAGCCCCTGACCTGTTATTTATAGTTTATTTCTACAGGCTGCGCTCTTGGGGGGAAAGTCTTGTTAACATCACGTTCAAGATATCCCAGAGCAGAGGGGCTCCCAAGGTGGATGCTGATTCTGTATCCTTTATAAGTCTGTATCCTTTTTCAAGTTGAGTTAAAGTGTGACAGCAATATACCTAAGTACAATCATAGAAGTTAGTGTCAGGGCAAGCTTCAGGGCTAAAGGTAGGTTGCAGAGAATCTTAGGGGTCATTGGAATGTAGCCACCTGAGAATATTCCGTCTGAAGCTGTAATAGGATTGGTCTATTCTGATATCAATTGGGAGAGAGTTCCAATACGAGGCTGCCTTAACCGGAAGCTACCGCCCCCTGTTTTTTGCAGCCTGAATCTTGGAGTCTGTAGGCAGTAGGAATTGGAGGCTCTGCTAGGACGGGTGGGCGTTCTTCTCACTATTCTCTCTGCAAGGTAGGGGGGAGCTGCATTATTAAGGCATTTAAATGTTAGTGAGGCTATTTTTAGAGAAATCCTGTCGCTAATTTTTAGCCACTGTTGTTCTCTTCTTAACTTAGAGGTGTGCTCTCTAGTAGGTAGATTGAGGGCAGTTCTCAGGGCATTATTTTGAAAATTTTGCAGTTTGTCAATGATGTATTTGTTGGCTCCTAAATACAATGCATTACCGTCGTCGAGTTTAGAGAGTGTTAAGGCGTTAGCAAGGATGATGCAGCTTGCTTGAGTGAGGAAAACTCGGCATGCCCTGATGAGCTTGCAGGTGTAGGAGGTAGAGGATACTAGGGAATCTACCTGTTTTTTCATCGCAAGGGTAGAGTCGAGGTGAAAACCTAATGTTTTCACTACTTTAGCGACTGTGATTAGGTTGCCGTCAATGTAGAATACAGAGTAGTTTGGACCGAGTTTCTTAAGATTAGTAGCAGAACCGAGGAGTAAGATTTCAGTTTTGTCATCATTCAGGCAGCGGCCATGATTGGCCATCCAAGCCTGAATGATGAGGTATATTTCATTTACCAAGGCCGTATCGGAGACAAAATTGCCCGAAAGGAGAATGAGTATCTGGATGTCATCTGCATAGTTAGTGTAGGTGACTCCCAGTCTGTCCAATTTGTCAAATAGGGGCTTGGTAAATATATTGTACATAGCTGGCGAGACACAAGAGCCTTGGGGTACACCACAGGCTATTTTAATGGGGTCTGTTGATGCCGATATGGAAAAGACTCTCCTGGTTCGGTTGTCCAAAAAAGATTGGACCCAAGCTATAGCCTCACTTGAGAAATGGGCCGCCGATGCCAGGTGTTTGCACAATACTGTGTGGTCCACCAGGTCAAAGGCCACTGATATGTCAAGGAGGAGTAGCATGGCAGTGTTTCCCTTGTCGTTAAGCTTGCCAATTTGGGTTTTGAGGGCAATCAAGGCTGTTTCAGTACCATGTTGTGGCCTAAACCCAGAGGAGTTAGTTAGATTCAAGATAGCACTGGATTTGCAGGTAGGCTACTCTGTCTATTATCTTGAGAAGAAATGATACTGTGGTGATGACTCATAACGAGACATCATCTACTAGCCCCACCACTAACACCCCCACCTTAGCTCCTTTTAAATTCATCAAAGTTTCCATCCAGGAAACAGAAACAATTATTACATCCCTTAAGCCTTCAAATTGGTAAGGTGACAACTGCCCAGCCCAACTAATTAAGGATGCAGCAAGAGACTTAGCCCCCTTCATAACTAAATTGATTAACGCCTCCTTCTCTATTAACACTATACCAAGTAACCTAAAAGAGTCATGGGTTTTACCTCTCCTTAAAAAACAAACTCTAGACCCCTCCATCCCGACTAACTATAGTTAGAATGGTACAGGCCTTTTTCGTTCTTTTGTACCATTCGTACGAATAGATCTAGTGTTTTTGGGTGATTCCGTGGAGAAATATCAAGTAAGGAGGGGTCTAGAGTTTGTTTGGGATGCTTAAGGGATGTAATAATTGTTTCTGTTTCCTGGATGGAAACTTTGATGAATTTAAAAGGAGCTAAGGTGGGGGTGTTAGTGGTGGGGCTAGTAGATGATGTCTCGTTATGAGGCAGGTAAGCTTTTTTTTGGGAAATTTTGGTTTGAGGTGTTGAAATTGTATTGGCTAGCACGTGTTGGATGCTGGTGCACCATTGTTTATCTTTCGGTGTATTGTCAGGCGGGGGTACAGGGGATTCCAGTTCCCTTAAAATAGCAAATAGTTCCTTGGTGTTGGAGCTTGCGTTAGATATTCTTTCATTGAAAAGGTTCTTTTTGGTGAGTAGGATTTCTTGGTGGTCTTAGATGTTCCTTTTGTGATGCTATCACGGCTTCTCTACCTTAGGGCCTTGAGTCCCTGGATCTCCCATCCCAACCACTTTTCTCTTTGCTTGCTCGCATCAAGCTCATACCTAAAACATATCTTCCCTAATGTCTGTGGTTTACATCCTTGCCACTCTGACACTTGCTTGTTCCTCCACCCACTTTTGCACTCAATATAAGATCTTCCTCCTCCTTTTTAAAGCTACTCCAATCCTCCCCCACACCATTCTCTTTCCTTTTCTTCTCTACTCCTTTGACGTTTCTCCTTTGATGTCCTCCACGTCTCCTCTTTACTACCATCTAGCACCACATCTTTCACCTCTATGATGTTCTGCTAGGTTATCATTTCACTTTATTGTTTCACCTCCTCCTTTCCTTACTTGATATTTCTCCACGGAATCACCCAAAAACACTAGATCTATTCGTACGAATGGTACAAAAGAACGAAAAAGGCCTGTACCATTCGTACAAATGGGACAATACCGAACATGAGGAGCGTGGGTTGCAGGGGTGTCACCCGCTGCCCATGTTCGGCATTTTCGGATTTGTGGGTTGCGGGGGTGTCCTCCGGATAGGGTCACCCCCGGATAGGGTCACCCCCTATGTAAAAAGAAAAAAGAAAACGACGCTGCGGCGCCGGTTCCCAAGCATGCAAGTGAAGGCAACCAGTGTCGCAGAGGGATGCTGGAGACAGCAGCACACAAGGAGGTATGCCGACCACAGGTAAGTAGGGCCTGGGGGCAAGGGCAAAGTCTGAAATGTTCAGAGGAGAGAAGACCGAAAGTTATTTTCAGAGACTTAGCCCCCTTCATAACTAAATTGATTAACGCCTCCTTCTCTATTAACACTATACCAAGTAACCTAAAAGAGTCATGGGTTTTACCTCTCCTTAAAAAACAAACTCTAGACCCCTCCATCCCGACTAACTATAGTTAGTCGGGATGGAGGGGTCTAGAGTTTGTTTGGGATGCTTAAGGGATGTAATAATTGTTTCTGTTTCCTGGATGGAAACTTTGATGAATTTAAAAGGAGCTAAGGTGGGGGTGTTAGTAGTGGGGCTAGTAGATGATGTCTCGTTATGAGGCAGGTAAGCTTTTTTTTGGGAAATTTTGGTTTGAGGTGTTGAAATTGTATTGGCTAGCACGTGTTGGATGCTGGTGCACCATTGTTTATCTTTAGGTGTATTGTCAGGCGGGGGTATAGGGGATTCCAGTTCCCTTAAAATAGCAAATAGTTCCTTGGTGTTGGAGCTTGCGTTAGATATTCTTTCATTGAAAAGGTTCTTTTTGGTGAGTAGGATTTCTTGGTGGTCTTAGATGTTCCTTTTGTGATGCTATCACGGCTTCTCTACCTTAGGGCCTTGAGTCCCTGGATCTCCCATCCCAACCACTTTTCTCTTTGCTTGCTCGCATCAAGCTCATACCTAAAACATATCTTCCCTAATGTCTGTGGTTTACATCCTTGCCACTCTGACACTTGCTTGTTCCTCCACCCACTTTTGCACTCAATATAAGATCTTCCTCCTCCTTTTTAAAGCTACTCCAATCCTCCCCCACACCATTCTCTTTCCTTTTCTTCTCTACTCCTTTGACGTTTCTCCTTTGATGTCCTCCACGTCTCCTCTTTACTACCATCTAGCACCACATCTTTCACCTCTATGATGTTCTGCTAGGTTATCATTTCACTTTATTGTTTCACCTCCTCCATTCCTTACTTGATATTTCTCCACGGAATCACCCAAACACTAGATCTATTCATACGAATGGTACAAAAGAACGAAAAAGGCCTGTACCATTCGTACAAATGGGACAATACCGAACATGAGGAGCGTGGGTTGCAGGGGTGTCACCCGCTGCCCATGTTCGGCATTTTCGGATTTGTGGGTTGCGGGGGTGTCCTCCGGATAGGGTCACCCCCAGATAGGGTCACCCCCTATGTAAAAAGAAAAAAGAAAACGACGCTGCGGCGCCGGTTCCCAAGCATGCAAGTGAAGGCAACCAGTGTCGCAGAGGGATGCTGGAGACAGCAGCACACAAGGAGGTATGCCGACCACAGGTAAGTAGGGCCTGGGGGCAAGGGCAAAGTCTGAAATGTTCAGAGGAGAGAAGACCGAAAGTTATTTTCAGAAAAATAACTTTCAGTCTTTTCTCCCTCAAACATTTCAGCTATGGTCTTACAACCTAAATCCTTTCTCCACTCCTCTGCTCCCCTCAATAATTCTTCTGCAAACTTCTTTCTCTTTCATCTCCCACTCCTTCTCACTTAGTCTCTTCTCCTTCCTATTCCATCTTCTCATCAGGCAATTCTCCATTCTCTCCCCAACCTCCTCCTGAGTCTCTCCTTTCTGGGTTCCTCTTCCCAACCTTCTGGATTTCTCTGCTTCCAGTCCTCTGCGTTGCTGTCATCCACGTCTTCTGTGGCGTTCTCTGCTCAGCTTTCTGACTGTCTCTCTTCCCAACCTGTAGGGCGTTTCTTATTCCTTTCCACAGCCCTCTGGGTGACTTACTTCCACTCCTTCAGGGTCTTTATCTTACCATGCTCTTGGGCCTTTCTTCCTCCCAAACTCCTTGGTCTATTTTCCCCTGGTAACCATGTTCTACTTTCCTTGTGTGTCTTGGGTCTGTATTTTGGCCTTCAGTTTGCTTTTCAACACAGCCTCCTGCAACCCTTCCGGTCCAGCCTCCTAGGTCTCATCAATTGCCTCCTTTCTCCAGCTTTTGCTCCTCCTGCTCATCGCTGCAGCTCTCTCCAAATTATCTCCTCCTTCTGAATCCTTCCTTGTTTTGTCTTCCTTTTGGCCTGGCCCCCTCTTCCAGCCACTCCCTAATCACATTATAGATCTGACAGTACATACTAATTAGCACCCTTCTCCAGCACGAATCGCCTTGGCATATCGTTCAGTACACTGATTTCATTGGCACTCCCAGGCATTCTGATTTCCCCTAATGAAATGGGGAGCAACCTGGAATATTTGAGCAGCACCCGGATATATATTTGCAGCACCCTGCAATATTATACAAGGAATACTCATTTTATTTTGATTGCGTGTATTGGAATTAGGATCTTTACTGGCCCAGGAAAATGAAAAGATGACACATTATTGGTTGATATCTTATCAGTTGCGAAACGACTCCCCTCTCTCCTTCTCTCCTCACATCACAGCCCTTGGCAAGAATGCCCACTTTCAGCTGCACCTTGTGAGAAACTTGAAGGTACTCTCGCAACTACTCCCCAGGCATCTTCTGTTCAGGTGGCCACAGAAAGGCCAACGCTTTTGGATCCCGAACCTGGGGGTGGACTAGCGAGGGAGGATCACCTGGACGAAGGGCCCTGGGGGATTGGGGAGAGGGTGTCAGAGGGCGAGAGACGGTTTCCACCCTTTCCTGACATTGGGGGTCATTCCGAAGTTGGAAAAATGATGCAGGTAAAGGATTACCGGCATCGCATATCGCTCCGGGCTATTCTGACCTAAGAACCTGGTATTAGAGGCACTGTTAATAACGGTGGCTCCAATAGCAGCATGGGCACGGGCACGCGGCCCATCATACCGGCAATACCGGCATGTCGCTAATGGAAGGAAATAGCAAGTCAGGCGGACAAGAAAATACCGGCATCATGAAGGCACTAATAGAGGATACCGGCAATAGTAATAGCAATACTGGAGCTGGAGGACATGCTTGCATTGCCACACCAACAACAACAGCAACAGCAGGCACCACAGAGGAGACGCAGGAGAAGAAGGAGGGTGAGACAGGCCCAGCATGCCCCACCAGTGCAGCCAGTGGTACCATGCAGGCAGCCCCCAATACCTCGCATCAGAGCCAGTCCTTTCAACCTAACCCCGGAGCAGATCCACGCCCTGTACCGTCTGGACCGGGACACCATCACCACCATCGTGGACATTATACATGACAACATTGTCAGCCTCATTGAAATACGCACCGCCATCCCCCCTCTACTGAAGGTAGTGTCGGTGCTCCACTTCCTTGCCACAGGCACCTACCAGCACACAGTGGGGCACATGCATGGCATATCACAACCCTTATTTTCTCGCATTCTGAACCAAGTACTGGATGCCCTCCTCAAGCACACAAGGGACTACATATCCCTACCACAGACTCCCCAGGAGATTTTTGATACAAAAGTTAGCTTCCGTGCACTGGCAGGCATGCCAGATTGTATAGGTGCCCTCAACTGCACCCACGTGGAGTTGAGTGGAGTTGGTGGTCCAGCATGCCATGGAGGTGGTGTACCGCAACCGCAAGCAATACCACTCCATCAATGTGCAGATGGTATGCGATGCCAGCAAGATCATCACACATTGTTGTGCCCGATATCCCGGATCAACTCATGACTCTGTGGTTCTGCGGAACTCCACTCTACCACTGGCACAGGACACAGCTGCAGCAGCACTCTCAGCAGAGTCCAGTTCAGTCGGGGAGGCAGCAGCCACAGCACCCCTGGCTGAGGAGGAGGCACAGGAAGAGGTGTGGGTGCCCGTGGAGAAACTATGGTTCTGCGGAACTCCACTCTACCACGCTTCATGGAGTGACATGCTGGACGACGTGCCTGGCTGCTTGGTAAGTTGCATGACAGGCACATGGCACTGAAATGGGGGAGAGATGCACACACCACCATGGTGTCAATTTTGATGTGACAGCACAATGTGCACATAACTAAACACTGTGCCCCAAAGCATCCCAAACAGAACATGACACCCAAATCCCATAGGAATGAAGTAAGGTCGACATCTATCACAACATGACAAACAGTAAACCCCCCCCACATCCCACAACACATGCACCACTCATCAGCGGACCTCACTCTCCGTAACACCATCCAGCAACATGCAGTGTATATGCACTATGTTGCTGTCTCCAGCAAATCACCACACAGGACAAGCATCCATGGGAGTGTATTGAACAGAACCACCAAGGGAATCCACTGTCTGTCACAGGGCCGCCACAACCAAAGGAATGCTGCATGTCACCATGGGAAAAATCAGCGCTGAATGCCTAATATTGCGGAGCCTACTGCCAACGCTCCCAGTCAGAAAATCATACAGAACACAACACATCACAAATTTGACACAAACACAGCAGTATGCGTACACAATGCATGACCAACAAGATGGCAGTGCACACTGTGTATCATCTTGAATATGCAAGGCACAGGACACATTGAGTGCCTAAAAATGGCATGCATACAACCAGGGACATGTGCATGTGACCAACGATAATCTGCAGGCATGTGTGACTAGTACAGCTGTCCATCATGAATCCACTGACATATACCTTTTTTTGCCTCCCATGCAGGTGACAGTGGCTATCCCTTGAAGCCGTGGCTCATCACCCCTGTCCGAAACCCACAGAACAGGCACGAGGAGGACTACAATCGATCCCACACCCGTACCCGTGTGGTCATTGAGCAGACCTTTGGCCTGTTGAAGGCATGGTTTCGCTGCCTTAGCCGGTCGGGTGGGTCACTCCTCTACAGGCATGAGAAGGTGGCCAAGATCATCATGGCATGTGCCATGCTGCACAACATGTGTATCCGACAGAACGTGCCCCTGCCCCCTGACATTGAACTGCTACCACCTGGTGATGATGAAGGGGATGAAGAAGATGTGGCTGCACATCATCGCGGTGCCGATGCACAGGAGGGACGTGCTGTGCGTCAGTCAGTGATTGCACAATATTTCTGACACACATGGCTGCAGAGGATGACATGATAGTTGGATAGAGGGCACTGGGTGTGGGGGTACATGTACACTATACACTGTATATGAATAAATGACACATGCACAATGATGAATGTCCACTTGTCATTTTTTAACACAACGGGTGTATTGAAATGTACAATGAAAATGAAAGTGTACTAACCCTCCAACACCCTCCCCCCCACAACTCCCCCACACACCCTCACCCTCCTCCCACTCCCCCACACACCCTCACCTCCCTCGCCCTCCCCCCACAACTCCCCCACACATGTCCCAACAAGTGTATATTGCCTTCAGCAGGCTGGCCAGTCTACTTCCTGCCACCCCCTGCACCTGGTGGCGGCATGTCCGGGCGGCGCAGGGTCCGCGACAACCTGCAGAGTGGGCTAGTCTGTGTGGAGCTTGAGGATGATGGGGTGGCTGCATGCTCCATTCGGGGGGCCGGACGATCAGCCTCCATTGCATCAGCAATGCAGCTGAGGTCCTGCCGCAGGGCTGATACCTCCTTCCACAGTCTACTTGTGTTTTCGGCAAAGATCTTTCCCAGGGAGGCAGTGTTATCGGCAATGATCTTGCCCAGGGAGGCAGTGTTTTCGCGCCACTCCTGCCTTGCTTGGGCATTGTCACTTACAAATTGTCGCACCAGGGCAGTTGGCTCCTCCTGCCGCTGCACCCCCGCCGGCACACTTGTGGAGGTGGAGGGTGCTTGGGTGTCATGTCCAATTTCTATCGGCTCCCCTATGGGACTCATGGCCCCTTGGTTGTACTCTTTCCCCCCTCTCCCCTCCCCCAGACTGCTCCGGGGTGGTGGCGTGGTCAGAGTCTACCGATGTGATCTGGGGGGATGGTGCCGGACTTGGTGTGCAAGGCAGCCATGGGTGGGGGGATGGTGCCGGACTTGGTGAGGAGTCGTCCTCCACGGGCACCCACACCTCTTCCTGTGCCTCCTCCTCAGCCAGGGGTGCTGTGGCTGCGGCCTCCCCGACTGAACTGGACTCTGCTGAGAGTGCTGCTGCAGCTGTGTCCTGTGCCAGTGTGACTGGTGTTGCAGGTTCTGTCTCGACGGCCCTTGGCGGCACCAGTGCCATGGCATCCGGAGGTGGTTTCTTCTGTGGTGCATGGCGAACCTTGTGTTGGGCTTTTGAGGTCGAAGGCCTGTTGCCCTCATCCCGGGCCATCTTCTGGGGTGTGGTTGGCTGTGGGGGTGAGTCCCCCGCCTCGCTGTAATGGTCTGAGCCTGTGGGGGTCGAAGAGAGGGACGGCATGAGTGATGGTTTGAAAAGCATCATGCATACATTTGTATAATTGCCCATCTACACAATGGAGGGTAATAGGCAGTTGAGTTGGGATGATCACGTTGCCTGCTATATGGGTGGGAAATGCAGGCATACGTCAGGGTCACTCATGTTGGGGCAGACGTATGCTATGTGACTTGCATATTTGTTGTGGCCTGCATGCAGTGTGATTTATGCCATTAACATCTTAGTGTGGTTTGTGTAAGGTATGGCATTGCCTTGCTGCAGGCATCTGCATGTGTCTGTGCTGCGTACGACAACTTTGCTGGGAATGTGTGTGCATTGGGCCATGGCTTGCCTCTTTAGACAGACATATTGGTGCACTATCATCACACTCAGCATTACAGTGTTTTTTTAGGACACTCTTCTCCTTCCGCCGATGATGTGGCGCCACACTCCATGTCTCCCACGCCTTCAATGGCCTCCATGCCGATCAGGCTTGCACATATGTCCTCCCACTGGGACAGCTTTATGGGAGAGCTTGCTCCTCCACCAGTTGCCATGGCCTGGCTCCTGTTCGCCGAGAGGATGTTGCGGACTTGCAGGCGCAAGTCATCCCACCTCTTCCTGCAGTCCTTGGTTGAGCGTGGGGTATTCCCAACTGCGCTTACTTTTGCGCCACTAGTGCCCAGACCTCCTTCTTTTGTATTACAGCCTCCCTCTTGAGGCTCAGGGCAAACACCACATCGGCATTCTCTGCCAGGGTCTCCGCCAGCATGGTGAGCTCCTCTTCGCTGAAGAGCTCCTTGCGCTGGCGTGAGGTGCCCTTTTTCACAGCCTTGGGCATTGTTGTGTTGTACTGAATAGATTTTGGCACACAGCAATGGTCTACAGGTCCTGGCTGCTGAGGGTGGCAATGTATTGTGTTTTTAAAGATGGCCACCGTGCTCTTTCCCGTTCCTGTGCGATGACGCTACTTCCGGTTCTGCTTATTTACGGTGACCGCTAATAGCGGTAGCCGATAATGCCATCTTGATTCATGCTGGTAGTGCTATCTACGCTTTACATGATACCGCTAAGGGCCTTTTTCAGGACTTTTACGGCATGCCGGCAATGTCATTACCGGCATGGCGCAAAGCTCGTACCGGCGAAATCGTAATAGCCCTCTATTAGTGGGCGCTTATCTACACAAACACGGTATTTGCGCCATGCCGGTAAGGACAGTTACTTACCTCCAACCTCGGAATGACCCCCATTGACTTAACCTACCCTCCCTCAGCCTTTGTAGGATATTGTTGTCCATATCCTAATTTGCCCCATGAAATTACGCTAAGTCCTGAGAAGAGGAAAATGCCTCAAAGAGTAATGCAGAATACCGATAGGAAACACCACTATAGTACTGGGACGAAGAAGAAGGGTCCTGAAGACTACACAGCTGAAGGTCAGGCATGTCCCAGTATTTGGTCTTATTGGAATCAGGCAAACCAGGCTATTGAATCACACTGGAAACCCTTTGATGGGATCCAGGTGTATAAAAGGTGGACCACCAGCAAACTTGAGAAGAGAGCAGCAGGAAGGCCAGCCCAATCCACAAGAAGCCAAAGGTGAACGGCACGCCGAGATGCTGAAGGATTGCACAGTGAAGCAGAGTGTAATTGCGTGGCGAGGGAGCCGTGTCTCCAGGGAGACGGTTAAGGCAGCAGAAGGGAGCGTGTCGGTATGTTTCTGCGGCAAAGCAGTGCTTGTTCCCCTGAATGGAAATACCAGTCCAGCGGTGTCTGGGGGGCAGGCAGTGAGGCCCTGACCTCAAATACAAGAAAACGTCAACGGGGATGTTAAAGAAAAGAACGCTGCAACAGGTGAGTTTCAAAGAGTGACCTGGTGCGTATATGAAAGTTACTGAGTTATATTGTATCAGAGTGGTAGGCATGTTCTCGAAAGCCTCTGATCAAAGCGGAAGAATTAACTGAAACAAATGCAATATTATAAATGGATTTTGTAGCAACATTATGGGCCTCATTACAGGTCTGGCGGTAAGCCTGCTGGCAACACTGGCACCTTGCTGCCAGATCTGAATAAGAATTACAGGCGCCCGACTTCCCGGTAACGCCGGGGTGTTACGACCCCGGCGACCGGGAAGTCAGGTGCCGGTAATTCTGTAAGTACCCATTCCCATGGGAGGATGGGGACCACAGAAGCACTGGTACCAATAATAACAGTGCTGGTGCTTCTGTGAAACTCTGTGGGCGGGTGCCGTTCCACCTGCCAGGGTTAGACCTAGTGGGCGGGATGGCACCCACCCACACAGTTGTAACTGTGCCAGTCCGGAAACACTGCTACCATATCGCCATACTACAAATTGTGCTTGCGGGTCTCGCTCTGCCCTGGTACTGGTGTTTCCGGACCAGCATAGTTATAATGAGGCCCTATGTCTTAGTGGGCACGTTTTAAGAAGTGGTACGTGTTCAAAAGTCTCTGATCAATCAATGACACAGTAAGTAAAACAAAATAATAATTCTATGGAAGAGTATGATAGCTGTGGATGAGCGGCCGAGGGGAGCCAATGAAGTGTGAGAAAAATGCTGACCAAATAAAACTGAGCTGAATAAGTTAGAGTGAAGGCTGTAAATAAAAGTCAACCAAATGGAATATGGAAAAGAGAGCCATAGAAGTGCCAAGAAAGATAAATCATGAATCTATTAACTTTTATTTAAAACAATTTTTATTAGCTTTTACAACAATTGATCAACAGTCAAAAACCCAGCAGTGCTTGTCATAATACTTTAAACATCATATAAATATCGTTAAGTATCACTGCTTACCCATTACCCACCCCCCAACTCGACCCTACCCCACTTCGCCCTCTGCCTTTTTGTTTCCTCTAGGGGTACTTCCCCATCAGTATTCTCGGAGGTATCATGATCGCTTGAGCAGTCCTGAGTGGACCCCAACAGTGTGGCCACTAAGTGTTTCCAGGCCGTCAGGGTTTCCGCTTCCTCCTCCCCTCCCCTGCTGGCTACTTCATTCCATACCGCTGTTTCCGCTTCGGCCCATTTCTGCAGATCGTTCCACCAAACCTCTACCTTTTGGTCTGTTGCATGCTTTCCACCCTATGGCGATTCTGCGCTTGGCAAGTATGTAAGCCAAGTCCTTAGGTTTGCTCACATGTTTCAATTGACGCGTCTAGGAAACCCCCCTACCATGCATGCCCACACAGATTCCACGTTTAGCGTGATCCCTTTCTCATTTAATCGGTGGGCTACTTCTCCCCAGAATTTCCCGATTTCCAGACATGCCCAAAACATGTGTATCATCCCTGCGTTCACTTCCCCGCATTTGTGGCATGTTTGTCGTTCAGCGCTCTTAAATCGAGCAATACTCTGGGTTGCCATGTAAGCTCTGTGGGTTGCATATAGCTGGATTTGTTGAAGCCTCACTTTCCTAGACACTTTTTTATGGTACCCCTGAACCCGCTCCCACAACCCATCGTTCATGAGTTACCCCGCTTCCTCCTCCCAGTCCCTTCTTAGCTGGGTTACTTCCTTTCCCATCCTGGACATCAGTAGTCGTAGATTCGGGAAACCTCTTGCCCTCCCTCTGCGACATCGTACATTGTTTCTATGGCCGTATCGGGTTGATCTTCCAGCACTATTTCAGACCATGTCTCTCTCACCCGCCCTACCAATCTGGTGTAAGTGATATACTGCCCTAGGTGTAAACCTGTTTCTTCTACCAGCACATTAAATTCCTTTACCTCCCCCTCTTGCCATATATCTCCCATTGTTGCAATCCCCACCGGTTCCCAATGCCTACGTGTCACGATTCGCTCCCTTCGCTGCTGTTCTCACCACTTGGGGACATGATTTGGGGTTTATTCCCTACTGGACTTTCCTTCCGAACCTTATGCTACAGTGCTGTGATGAATTGGGAGCACTAAATCCTTATTTACCAAGCTACTTCCCTTCCGGATCCATTCAAGGTTTTTGGCAGCCAGTATGCTGCTTTAATCAAATAACTATGCTTCCCAGAATGCCTGGCCCACAGCTTCATCTCCACCCTTGCAGGACAAGGCTGGGTGGAGGATAGGCAACAACTGTGGCTGCAGGTGCAGCAAGCAGCACAACTGAGGCATGTGCTTGTTAAGCAGCCTTAAAAGCCTCTGTTTGCTTCAGTCCAGCACTGGTCATTGATGCAGTGTTCCTGTTTGTGACTGGTCCCTTGTTCCTGTTTCTTAGATTTGTGCCTAGTTCCAAGTTTCTATTCCTTGTTCCTTATCCATGGATTTCGAATTTATGTGCTTAATTGATTTCTGCTTCCTAGATTCCCTTTCTGTCTTTGTCATGATGCCTACCTCCAAGGAGCCAGGCCCAGCCCAGCAACCCCAGAGGCAGACATCATTTTCCCCAAGGACGTCTCAGCGGGCCCAAGTTGGGGCCTTTTGGACGCAGTCCTGGCGCCTTTGGCGCCAGGCTCATTCTGGACCCCAGTCCTGGCGCCCTAGGCGCCAGGCTCATAAAGCAAGACATGTGTGTAAGTGTTTTAATGTGCACTTACCTGAAGCAGACCGTGCTGCTACATCCAGGCCCTCTTGAGGACTGAATGGGACTACTTTATCTTTTGGACTACTTTATCACTCGGGTGTGGTCTGAGGAAGAATACATACCTGAGTGGAAGGATACATACCTGGAACTACTTTACAGGTTATTTAAACCACAACCGAAGAGCAGCACATGCTTCGCGTTGTTCTGCATCTAGCAGCTGGACGCTCACCGTGTTTGCTCCTGCATTCGGACTTCTGCCACGCCTGTCAGCATCCTGATCACCTACAAAGGAAGAGAAAGAGAGAATAGGAGAAGGAAAAGACTTTACCTGCAAGATCCGCATTCCGGAGTCAGCTCGCCGACGATCCTGCAAAGGAAGACACTTAATTTAAAAGCACATTGCATCGACCGCCGCAGCGCCGCATTCCACTCACCTTGACAGGGCGCCTCCATGTTCAGCAGCAATCACCCGGATTCGCAGCCACGCTTCCACGCCTAGGGAGAAAAAGAGCAAAGGTGAGAGAGAGAAGGGAATGAGGAAACCTAAACCTCCATGTTAAGACTTACCTGTTGGGTCATTCCCTCTTCATTTCGGGTCCGCGCCGCATCCAGGCGTTTCCGGACCCCGGCCCCTATGGGGAAAAAGACATTAGCGTCAATGAGCGAATGAAAAGACATTACCCAAAAACGCTCATCAAGACTTACCTGATTTCTACAGGGATTGCACCTCGCATCTCGGGTCGGTGCCTTTTCCCCGGCATTCCGTACCCCGGCCCCTATGGGGTAAAAGACATTGACATTAGCATATTGATGCAAGGACGAAAGGGGAACCTTTCAAGGAACTTACCTGGAAGCCAAGCAAGTTTGGTTCTCATAAAACCAAGAATCCAGTGAAGTAACTGGATACCAACGCGCCCCTGCATCAGAAGCAGGAAGGAGAGCTCGCCCTTCAAGACCCTAAGGTGAGACGCCACGGGAAGCACAGAAGGGTTTCGAGGAGGGTGAGAGGGGAAAGGGGGAGGCTGGTAGCATTCCCTGCAGACAGTTAATCCCTTATTCTCGCCTACAGAAGGATACTTTTGCAAGCCGGACAAGCAGGAGTTGGGAGTCCGGTCCAGTCCATCTTCTGAGCCCCGCGCAACACCTTAGAAGAGGTCACAGCAGCACGATCCTGGCCAGCGCCTCCGTGGGAGTCAGGTGAGCGTAACAGAACGCGAAGCCTACCCACAATTTCCCACCCGGGCGCTATGGAGACTTCTGAGACAGACCAGCTGGCCCAGCTGTTGGGGGAATTAATGGCAGAGGTACACTCAGCTCGCCAAGAGACTAATGCCCTCAAAAGAGAACTCATTCTCTCCAAGGAACAAACTGATGACTTGGCCAAACGATTGCTACAGAGTCAGGCTGGACAAATTCCTTTACCTAGTCCCGGGGGAATTTGCACTTCGTTGGGTTCGAGTAACCCTGTTCAGATCAATCTGCCGGGATCCATGCCTTTAGCACCGCCTGAACGTTTTGCGGGGGACCCAAAGAAATATGCCATTTTTATGAACCAATGTCACTTACATTTTATATGCAGACCAGGAGCTTTCCCTGATGATAGGACCAAAGTGGCCTTCGTGTTATCGTACCTAAGTGGCTGTGCTGCCGATTGGTCTGTTCCCTTGGTGAACCAGAACGATCCAATTCTCCAGGATTTTCAGGGCTTTCAGGCCAGCATGGAAAGGTTGTTCGCTCGACACTCGCAGGGACAGGCCCTTGACAACGAACTGCTATCTCTACGACAAGGTAGTCAAGATCTTTTGTCTTACATAGCCTCCTTTAACAGACTGGTGGTGGAAACTGGATGGCCGGAAAATAAAAGGATCACTTTATTTCACCGGGGTCTGCGCGGAGAGCTAAAAGACATTCTGGCCCAAGTAGTGAATCCACCCCAGGGCTGCGCAGAATATATTGACTTTGTGGTACAACTGGATCACAGACTTCAGAATAGGAAAGCAGATCGGTCCAAGTTTGAAACCCGAGTACCGATCAGAACCCTCGTAAACCCCAGGAATACCGAAGCTTCGGAACCTATGCAAATAGGGGGAGTTAAGGGGCCGTTAACTCAGAAGGAACGCGAGAGAAGGCGACAATAGCAACTATGCCTCTATTGCGGGGCTTCCGGTCACTTTCTTCGTGATTGTCCGGTAAAACCACCTAGGAAGGTGGTTGGTGCCTCTGACAACAACTTAATGGAACCTGTTTCGGGAAACGACCTGGCTCGACAAGCGCAGAGGTCCGCTTGCTGAGCTTGAAAACGAACTCTCTGACCTCGCATTTTGTCTTGCCAATGGTGCTCGTGGATCCAAAAAAGCCCCAACGGTTGCATGCCATCAAAGCATACGTCGACAGCGGAGCCATCGGAAACTACGTGGACCGCGAATTGGCCTCCAGGATGAACCTTCCTCTGCATCCAAAATTAAACCAGGATGTCATTACTACGGTTGATGGTACCGAAATAGCCTCTGGGCCGGTGACGCATTCCACCACAGAAGTGACACTTGTGAGTCAGGATGGACATCGGGAAGCAATAGTGTTTGATATAATCAAGGCTCCACAATTTCAAGTAATTCTCGGAATTCCTTGGTTAGAAACACACAATCCTCGAATAGACTGGCGAGCAAAGAGAATAACTTTTCCAGATTGTGGTCCCACTTGTTATCCTAGAAATCCAGCTATTGGTTTAGCCACAGTAACCCCCGCCACTGTTCAACTACCGGCAGAATACCTTGAATACCAGAACGTTTTTCAGAAAGAACAGGCTAACACGCTACCCCCTCATCATTCTTACGATTGCCAAATCGATCTAGTTCCCAATGCTCAACCGCCGTGTAGTAGGATTTACGCTCTCACTGAACCTGAAAACCAGCATTTGCGTCAGTATTTGGATCAGTACATTGCCAATGGCTTTATTCGCCCATCAAAGTCCCCGGTCTCTTCCGCTTTGTTCTTCGTGCCTAAAAAAGAAGGAGACCTTAGAACTTGTATTGACTACCGTGCTTTAAATCAGATAACGATAAAGAATCGTTATCCCCTGCCTCTGATCGCTGAACTTCTTGATCAAGTAAAAGATGCTCATATATACACCAAGTTAGATCTCCGGGGAGCTTATCACCTAGTGCGAATAAAAGAAGGTGACGAGTGGAAGACAGCTTTCCGCACCAAATACGGGCTCTTCGAATATCAGGTTATGCCCTTCGGTTTGTGCAACGCGCCTGCAGCTTTTCAATTCTTCATGAACGATGTTCTGCGAGAACTTATCGATGTTTGTGTCATCGTATACATCGACGACATCCTGGTGTACTCATCTTCTGAGTCAGATCATCGAAAACATGTTCGAGCAGTTCTAGAGAAATTGCGCCAGCACAAACTATTTGCCAAGCTGGAAAAGTGTGTCTTTCATACCACTGAGGTTGAATTCCTCGGATTTGTTCTGACTCCTAAAGGAATTCGAATGGATTCACGAAAGGTGGAAGCCATCCTCAAATGGCCATCTCCCGGTTCAGTGAAAGGGGTTCAGAGTATGCTTGGCTTTGCCAACTTCTATCGAAGATTCATCCCAGAGTTTTCACGAATAGTCCAACCCATTACTGCTCTTTTACTTAAGAATAAACATTTTGAATGGACTCCAGAGGCCGAACAAGCCTTTTAAGACCTAAAGACCAAATTCACTTCCGCACCTGTGTTGAAGCACCCGCGTCCTGATCTCCCGTATATTGTTGAAACTGACGCATCCAGTTTAGCCATGGGAGCTGTCCTGTCGCAAAGGGATCCGAAAACTAACCAGCTACACCCTGTAGCCTTTTGGTCCAGGAAATTCTCAGCTCCTGAAATTAATTACGCAATTACCGACAAAGAGTTACTGGCCATTAAATCTGCTTTTAAGGCTTGGCGTCATTACCTCCTCGGTGTAAGACACACCATCACTGTAATTACGGATCACAGAAATTTGCAGTATTTAAAGACGGCCAAAGCCCAATCTTCACGACAACTCCGATGGGCTTTATTCTTTGCAGAATTTGATTTTATAATTACCTATCGCCTTGGCTGCAAGAATGGCGAAGCGGATGCCTTATCCCGGATTGGCATGGAAGAACCCAATTTGTGTTTAGAACCTGTGCCGATAATACCTGAGCAAAGAATCTTAGGTTTGACTTCATTGCAAACCATCGAGGACGTTGAAACTCGAGTCAAACTACTTTTTGACCCTTCAGCCTTACTGGAATGGACTCAAAAGGGTCCCCACTTCACCGTTAAGGATAACTTACCGTACTTCCAAGAGCGGTTATTTCTGCCAAGTAAGGAATTGCAAGAACTAGTTATTGCTCATTATCATGAATCGTTAATGGAAGGACACCCTGGTATCGCTAAAACGGAAGAAAAGATCAAACGCCAATTCTGGTGGCCTTCTTGGAGAAAAGACATAAAGTCTTTTGTGATGTCTTGCGGAGTTTGCGCCCAAAATAAAGGTCAAAGGAACAGGCCAGCCGGCCTACTTCAACCCTTGGAGATTCCACCGGCACCTTTCACACCTTGTCTATGGACTTCATTACGGACCTGCCTCTGTGTGGTGGTTACAACACTATCCTAGTAATCGTGGATCTGTTCTCCAAAATGGCCCACTTTATCCCTCTAAAAGGATTGCCTTCAGCTTCCATCCTGGCCAAGGTATTCCTGGAGAATATAGTTCGAATACATGGTTTCCCTTCCGTACTAGTCTCAGATCGTGGAAGTCAATTCATTTCCCATTTTTGGAGGAAGTGTTGCCAACTAGCACAAATAGATGTGCTATTATCCACCAGCCACCACCCCCAGACCGACGGACAAACCGAGAGGACAAATCAGACTCTCGAGCAATATCTTCGGTGCATGTTGCACCAATCCGAGTACAATTGGAAAGACATTCTTTGGATCGCAGAATATGCATACAACAATTCTATGCATTCCGGAACCGGTCAAACTCCTTTTTATACTTTGTATGGTCACCATCCTCGAACCTCTGACCTAGATCCACCTCTGACCCTGGAAATGCCCGCAGTAAATCATCTGCATTCCACAATAACCCGAGCCTTCAAAGAAGCTACAACTCATTTACAGCAAGCCAAGAAAAAGTACAAAGAAAACGCTGATTTGCACCGAAGTAAAACACCTCCTTACCAAGTAGGAGACCAGGTTTGGCTAGCAACTAGACATTTATCTCTCAAGGGCCCACAGACTTTAAATCCCAGATTCATTGGGCCTTACCGCATCAAAGCCATAATCAACCCAGTGGCCTTTAAACTGGATTTGCCTTCCAACATGCGTATTCATCCCGTTTTTCACGCATCACTTTTGAACCCTGTACAACCAGGAACCCGACTGTCCAAGCCTCCAGATCCTATTCAAATTGATGGGGAATTAGAATTCGAAGTGAAAGACATTTTAGACTCCAAAATGTTAAAGTCAAAACTCTTCTATCTTGTTGAGTGGAAGGGTTATGGACCTCATGAGAGATTGTGGGAGCCTAGTAACCATATTCACGCACCTCGATTAATACGAAGGTTCCACCGGAGATTCCCGAACAAGCCAAAACCCCCGGAGGAAACAACCTTGGGAGGGGCCTTGTGGGGGGGTACTGTCATGATGCCTACCTCCAAGGAGCTAGGCCCAGCCCAGCAACCCCAGAGGCAGACATCATTTTCCCCAAGGACGTCTCAGCGGGCCCAAGTTGGGGCCTTTTGGACGCAGTCCTGGCGCCTTTGGCGCCAGGCTCATTCTGGACCCCAGTCCTGGCGCCTTAGGCGCCAGGCTCATAAAGCAAGACATGTGTGTAAGTGTTTTAATGTGCACTTACCTGAAGCAGACCGTGCTGCTACATCCAGGCCCTCTTGAGGACTGAATGGGACTACTTTATCTTTTGGACTACTTTATCACTCGGGTGTGGTCTGAGGAAGAATACATACCTGAGTGGAAGGATACATACCTGGAACTACTTTACAGGCTATTTAAACCACAACCGAAGAGCAGCACATGCTTCGCGTTGTTCTGCATCTAGCAGCTGGACGCTCACCGTGTTTGCTCCTGCATTCGGACTTCTGCCACGCCTGCCAGCATCCTGATCACCTACAAAGGAAGAGAAAGAGAGAATAGGAGAAGGAAAAGACTTTACCTGCAAGATCCGCATTCCGGAGTCAGCTCGCCGACGATCCTGCAAAGGAAGACACTTAATTTAAAAGCACATCGCATCGACCGCCGCAGCGCCGCATTCCACTCACCTTCACAGGGCGCCTCCATGTTCAGCAGCAATCACCCGGATTCGCAGCCACGCTTCCACGCCTAGGGAGAAAAAGAGCAAAGGTGAGAGAGAGAAGGGAATGAGGAAACCTAAACCTCCATGTTAAGACTTACCTGTTGGGTCATTCCCTCTTCATTTCGGGTCCGCGCCGCATCCAGGCGTTTCCGGACCCCGGCCCCTATGGGGAAAAAGACATTAGCGTCAATGAGCGAATGAAAAGACATTACCCAAAAACGCTTATCAAGACTTACCTGATTTCTACAGGGATTGCACCTCGCATCTTGGGTCGGTGCCTTTTCCCCGGCATTCCGTACCCCGGCCCCTATGGGGAAAAAGTCATTGACATTAGCATATTGATGCAAGGACAAAAGGGGAACCTTTCAAGGAACTTACCTGGAAGCCAAGCAAGTTTGGTTCTCATAAAACCAAGAATCCAGTGAAGTAACTGGATACCAACACGCCCCTGCATCAGAAGCAGGAAGGAGAGCTCGCCCTTCAGGACCCTAAGGTGAGACGCCACGGGAAGCACAGAAGGGTTTCGAGGAGGGTGAGAGGGGAAAGGGGGAGGCTGGTAGCATTCCCTGCAGACAGTTAATCCCTTATTCTCGCCTACAGAAGGATACTTTTGCAAGCCGGACAAGCAGGAGTTGGGAGTCCGGTCCAGTCCATCTTCTGAGCCCCGCGCAACACCTTAGAAGAGGTCACAGCAGCACGATCCTGGCCAGCGCCTCCGTGGGAGTCAGGTGAGCGTAACAGTCTTCCTCTGTTTGCAAGCAGCATTTCTCAGTGCTTTCCCTTTTGATGCAGCCAAGTTTGTCTGTGTTCTATATTTCTTTGACTTTGTCCTTTGCTGCTGTAAACCTTGATGCTTTAGTCTTTTCTCTTTAGATTTAGCTTCCTGCCTTTTTCCTTGGATGGGTGGGGGAAGTTTGCCTTTGTAATTTCGTTTTTCCCTGCTCCTGTTCTTTACTCTCTCTTGGAATCCATTCCATGTTTTCCCTTGCACTTCTGCATTTATTTCCCATTGATTATTAGATGTGGTGTGCTGTTGTCGCTAGCTCCTGTGTGAATGCCTATGTTTTCCTCACTATTCTGTAATCACTATTTCTACTTGCCCCTTGTCTTGAGTCTTTTGTATTTAGTTATCCTCTCATTGCTGTTATAGCCTTTCTGGGTCCCTGTTTGATCAACAGGGTTTGTGGGCTTGCTGACATTCAAGTGGTATTTCTCGTCCTCGTGAGTACTGTTTTTAAGTTCCCTTATTCAATACCATCAAGAGTGTTAGCTCACAGATACGGTCATTGCTTGCCCTCTACGTGGGCTTAGCGCTGTCAGTACCTGTAACAGCAATTGTGGTACCTGTAACAGCAATTGTGGTACCTGTAACAGCAATTGTGGGTAAGGAGCTTGCCGACTTTCCTTGCAGTCCTAAGGAGCTTCTAAGTGCTTACCGCACATGCCTTTTTTATATATTTGTATGGTTGTCACACTCTATTTGCACTCCTGGGTTTTAGTGTACATGACTCTTGGTTCCTGTGTGCATATTGTTTGACTCAAAGCTATTCACTGTGTGATTTTGTGCACGTTTCCCGTGCCATATTCACTGCCTTTGTCCTCACCTGACACTACGAATCATCTTCCTCAGTTGCTCCTCTCCTCCGGTCAATGCCACTAGCTGCACTTGCGGAGAACACAGGGTCGGGTTTTCCATGGCCTGGCAAGCCTTACACCATACTTTCCATCCCAGTTCCAACATCCTGTGCGCCCTTTTAGCTCTGGTTTGGGCACCCATATCCATTCTTTAAAAGAAAACTGGGCACATTCAGATCTCAACAGTCTAGACTCTGATGTTGGGTCTTCCATTAACCACTTAGCCACGCATTGTAGTTGACTGGCCAAATGGTAGATCTCTAAATTGGGCAGTTTTATGCCCCCTTTGTCATACATGTTCTGTAGTTTCCATAGGGCTATTCTATTCCTAGTACCATGCCAAATGAAGTCCCTGCATATGCTCTGATGTTTAACAAAGAATCGCTTGGGTATCATATATGGTATGTTCCCAGAAAAATGTAGTAGCCTGGGCAATACGACGATCTTCAACAGCGCCCCCCTCCCCATCATGGCCAAGGGGAGCTAAGTCCAGAACTTCATGCTATTCTCAATGTTTGCTACCGCCTTCTCTGTATTATGTTTATATTCTGCCTCCACCGTGTGATAGATATCGATCCCCATGTATCTAAAGGTTCTAGTCTCCCCGGGTATTTGTAGTACTGGCAGTTGTTCTCGCGGGACCCCGATATACCTCCCCAGGGGGAATATGCATGACTTCTTTAGGATTAACTGCAATGCCCGACAGCAACGCAAATCGCTCCATTACTTCTAAAATGTATTGCAGATTTTCCTCAGGGTACCTCAAATATAACAACATATCATCTGCGTATAATGATATTAAGTGTGGTCCCCCTTTTGTGTAGATCCCCACTTCCTCGTACTGTTGTCTCAGGTATATCGCTAGGGGTTCCAGTGCGAGAATGTACAGCATCGGGGACCAAGGGCATCCCTGTCTAGTGCCCCTACCGAGTTGCCACCACTCCAAAATGATCGCTCCCGTCTTGGCTCTGGCTAATGGTGAGCTATACAGCAATTTCACCCACTTCAGGTACCCGGGACCCATCCCATATTCTTTTAGGGCCGCCATCAGCCAAGACCACTTGACGGAATCGAAGGCCTTCACTGCATCTAATGATACAATTGCGATCTAGCGCAAGTCTCCTTCTGTTTGCTCTATGACACGGCAGAGCCTGTGTAACGCTCACCTGATTCCCACGGAGGCGCGGGTCTTGGCAGGAAGGTGTCTGTAACACGAAACGTGATGTGCAGGATTCGGTTGGCTTCTGGGGTCGAACCTCTCCGCACTGTGTGTCGAACTCGAAGGGTGAGGTTTCTGCAGGTGAAATAATATGGGGATTAAAGGTCTGGGTTGTTGAATGTCCCTCTCCCAGCTTGTCTGTTGAACCCCCTCCCAGGTCAACGTGCTCACCTTAGATAGGTGAATGCTGGGCTCTCCATCTGCGTCTAGTGCAGGGTGCCGTTGCCAGTTCCTTCACTGGTGAAACGTTGGCCTCTTGACTTCAGAGGATGAGTACCGTCGTTGTCTGCACGACCGGTAAGTTTCTGGACACCTTTAGTCTTTATAGTCTTTTATGCGTGGCAGTGAAGCGCCTGGAATTGCGTAAGTATGGCAAGCGCTCTTACTGTCTCTTTCTTTGTCTTTGCAGGCGACGATGCAGAAAGAAGAAATCCGGTATTTGCCACGTGCCGGTGAGTGTAACACTGCTGTTGTCTATGCAGGTGAAGATGCAGCGTGAAGAATCCGGAATGCACAGCGTGCCGGTAAGTAGAATAATGCTGTTTATCTTTGTGCAGATGCAGCGTGAAGAATCCGGAATGCACAGCGTGCCGGTAAGTATAAAAATGCTGTTTATCTTTGCAGGCGAAGGTGCAGCGTGAGACATGGCCGCTGCCGATGGATCAGGTAAGCAAGGACTGCGTGTCAAAGTTCGTTCTGCTAACCTGTTGTTTCTGGTCTTTTGCAGGTGCTGATGTTGCTCGGGTACCGGAATGGTGAGTATAATTCTTGCAGGTTCAGGATCCAAAGAAGAAAAGCTGGAACAGACTCGGTGAGCGTTCTGCTGCAGATGCAGAATAACGCAAAGCACGTTTCATCAATCGGGTGTGGTTTAAATAGCCTTGGAGTGATGAGGCGTCTCCTTCCACGGCCCCGCCTAGGTAAGAAGAGTTCCTGCTTCCAGAAGAGTTCCAGTGCTGTATCCAGGGAGTGGAGCTGCCCCAACCAGGTAAGAAAAGTAGTCCCAGTTCACTGAGGACTTTTAAGAGTCTGGCAAGTAAGCAGCATGGTCTGCCGCAGGTAAGTCCACCCAAGCATCTTCACACCAATGATGAGCCCGGCGCTTCCAGTGCCGGGACCGAGGCTTCTGATGAGCCTGGTGCCACCGGCGCCAGGACAAGGTCCAAAAGGTCCCTGTGGGGACCAACGGGTGCCTAGGATCAGGGTTAGGGGCCTGCTTCCAAGGACGTTGGGCTGATCCTGGCTCCTTGGAAGCAGTGATCATGACAGTATCCCCCCCTCAAGGCCCCTCCTAAGGGTGTCTTCTCCGGGGGCTTTGGCTTGTCGGGGTGATTCAGATGGAATCTCTTGACCAGACGAGGTGCATGGATGTGTTCTGAGGGTTCCCAAGACCTTTCCTGGGGACCGTATCCTTTCCAATCAACCAGATAGTATAATTTAGACCTGGAAATTTTGGAGTCTAGGATGTTCTTCACTTCAAATTCGAGTTCTCCGTCTACCAAAACGGGTTCTGGGAGTTCAGTCAATCGGGTTTCTGGTTGTACTGGTTTTAATAAGGAGACATGGAATACTGGATGTATTTTCATATGCGTAGGTAATTCCAATTTGGCAGCCACCGGATTAATTATGGCAGATATGAGGTAGGGCCCAAGGTATCTCGGGATGAAAGTGCGGGGTCCTTTTAAAGGCAGGTGCTTAGTGGATAACCAGACTTGATCTCCTACAGCGTAGTGAGGGGCCTCTTTACGGTGCCGATCGGCTGCCTTTTTGAATTGAGCTTTAGCTCTTTGCAGATGGGCAGTGGCTTCCTTAAAAGCACAGGTGATCTCCGAATGCAAGTGATCCACAGCAGGTGCTTCAATTTCTTGGGGAGGATCCAGGTTGGAGGTTCTAGGATGGTGTCCATATAATAGGAAAAAAGGAATCTTCCCGGTTCCAGAATGAGTCGAATTGTTGTACGCGTATTCAGCGATCCAAAGAATGTCCTTCCAGGGGTTTTCTGTTTGTTGGAGCATGCAGCGTAGATATTGTTCTAGTGTCTGGTTTGTCCTTTCGGTTTGTCCGTCAGTTTGGGGATGGTGACTGGTCGAAAGTCTTACATCAACTCGGGCTAGATGACAGCAACTGCGCCAGAAGTGGGAGATGAATTGACTTCCCCTATCGGAGACTAAAAACGAAGGAAAACCGTGTAAGCGAACGATGTTTGCCAAGAATTCCCGGGCCAATACTGAGGCTGAAGGCAGACCCTTCAAGGGTATGAAGTGAGCCATTTTCGAGAATAGATCCACGACTACTAATATGGTAGTATATCCCAAGCATGGAGGTAAGTCTGTGATAAAATCCATGGGCAGGGTATGCCATGGACAGGGAGGGATGTCAAGTGGCTGTAATAGGCTGGCTGGTTTTTGCTTTTGACTTTTATTCTGGGCACACACACCGCAGGAGATTACAAAGTCTCTAATATCCCTTTTCCACGATGGCCAAAAGAAATGTCTTTTAATCTTTTCCATGGTTTTGGTAATGCCAGGGTGCCCCTCCATTAGAGAATCATGATAACCGGAGATTACTTGTTTTTGTAGTTTCTCACAGGGCAAGTCTAATCCTCCTCGGAAATATGGTAGGTCTTGATCTACTGAGAAATCTTTTCCCTTTAATTGCCAGTCCTGCAAATCGGTCGGAGTTAGGAGCGATTTCACCGTGGTCTTGATGTCTTCAAAAGATTGAGTGCTGACCAAACCCAAAATCCTTTGTTCTGGGATTATGGGTATTGGATCTGGATTGATCAAATGTTCATCTACTCCCATCCGGGAGAGGGCATCCGCTTTTCCGTTCTTACTGCCTGGTCGATAAGTAATTATAAAGTCAAATTCTGCTAGAAACAGAGCCCAGCGAAGCTGTCTGGAAGACTGAGCTTTGGCTGTCTTTAGGTATTGTAAATTGCGGTGGTCAGTCATTACGGTGACTGTGTGTCTGGCTCCTAGAAGATAATGCCGCCAGGCTTTAAAGGCCGATCTGATGGCCAAAAGTTCCTTGTCTGTAATTGAATAGTTGATCTCAGGAGGCGAAAACTTGCGGGACCAAAAGGCAACCGGATGTAGTTGGTTTGTGACCGAATCTCTTTGTGATAACACTGCTCCCATAGCAAGACTAGAAGCATCCGTTTCCATGATGTAAGGAAGTTCTGGGCGAGGGTGTTTTAAAACAGGTGCAGAAATGAATTTAGCTTTTAAGTCTTGAAAAGCTTGTTCCGCTTCAGAAGACCACTCAAAACGTTTGTTCTTTTTCAACAGAGCGGTGATGGGCTGGACTATCCGGGAAAATTCAGGAATGAATCTGCGGTAAAAGTTAGCGAATCCTAACATGCTTTGAACTCCTTTTACAGAGGTTGGTGATGGCCACTTGATAATTGCATCAACTTTCTTTGAATCCATATGGACTCCGTTAGGTGACAATATGAATCCCAGGAACTCGACTTCCGTTGCGTTGAAGACGCATTTCTCAAGCTTAGCAAAAAGACTATGTTGACGCAATCTCTCGAGAACCTTTTTAACATGTCTCTGATGTTCTTCTTCAGATGATGAATAGACGAGGATGTCGTCAATGTAGACAACTACACATACGTCAATGAGTTCTCTCAGGACATCGTTCATAAAATATTGGAAAGCAGCAGGAGCATTACACAGTCCAAAGGGCATCACTTGATATTCGAATAGCCCGTACTTGGTGCGGAAGGCCGTTTTCCATTCATCGCCCTCTTTGATCCGTACCAAGTGGTAGGCTCCTCTGAGATCCAGCTTTTTGTATATACAGGCATCTTTGACTTGGTCCAGGAGTTCAGGGATCAAAGGTAACGGGTATCTGTTTTTAACAGTGATCTGATTCAGGGCGCGGGAATCTATGCAAGTCCTAAGGTCTACTTCCTTTTTCGGAACGAAGAACAAAGCCGATGAAGCTGGAGATTTTGAAGGACAGATAAACCCGTTAGCTAGGTATTGGTCCAGGTACTGTCTGAGGTGAAGGTTCTCTGGCTCGGTGAGGGCATAGATCCTGCTGCAAGGAGGAGTTGTTCCAGGTATCAGATCTATTTGACAGTCGTAAGACCTATGAGGAGGTAGGGTGTTAGCTTGATCCTTCTGGAAGACGTCTTGGAACTCCTGGTATTCGGGAGGTAATTTGAGAATCTCCTCAGAAGAGATCGTCGCCAGTGAAACATCAGGTCGAGGATAACAAGTGGTAGAACACTCTGGAAACTGAACCGTATTTGCTCGCCAATCAATCTGAGGATTGTGCTTCTCTAACCAAGGGATTCCCAGAATGATCTGGAACTGAGGGGCCTTGATTACATCGAACACTATTCTCTCCCAGTGTCCATTATGACTCAACAGCGTCACTTCTTGGGTGGCATGCGTTACTGGTCCGGAGGCTATCTCCGTGCCATCCACAGTAGTGATGACGTCTTTTACTGCCTTAGGGACAAGGGGTAGATTCATCCTTGATACCATTTCACGGTCCAGATAGTTACCGATTGCTCCGCTGTCAATGTAAGCTTCAATTGCATGCAAACGATCCGGACGTTCAGGACTAATGAGGACCATGGGTATCACGAAATGCGAGGTCACGGGACAGATCTTAACGCTCGGCAAGAGGACCTCTACTCTTGTCGGGCGAGGTCGTTTCCCTGCTCAGAACTTGTGGTACAGGTATCCGCGGCTCCTACAGTCTTCTTAGCTAGTTTCACGGGACAGTCCCGAAGAAAGTGTCCTGAATTACCGCAATAGAGGCATAATTGCAGCTGCCTTCTTCTTTCCCGCTCTTTCTGGGTTAAAGGTCCTCTCATGCCCCCTATTTGCATGGGTTCCACAGTGTCAGCTCCCTTATTGGAGGTCTGTGGTTTGGAAAACACTCGGGTATCAAATCTGGAACGATCTGCCTTCCTGTTCTGTAGTCTATGGTATAGTTGGACAACTAAGTCAATATAGTCTGAACATTCTTGTGGAGGATTCACCACCTGCGCTAGCACATCCTTGAGCTCTCCACGCAGGCCTCTGTAGAAAAGCGTTATTCTCTTGTCCTCGGGCCATTGGGTTTCCACTATGAGTCTATTGAAAGAGGCTATATAAGTCAAGAGGTCTTGGTTACCCTGTCGTAATGAGAGAAGTTCATTGTCCAAGGCCTGCCCTTGTGCATGTCTTGCGAACAGTTTCTCCATGCTGGACTGGAAGGCTTGAAAATCGTGTAAAAACGGATCATCCTGGGTGACTAAAGGGATCGACCAATCTGCAGCACTGCCACTGAGATAAGAAAGCACGAAAGCTACCTTGGCCTGGTCTGTTGGGAATGCAGCTGGTCGACATAAGAAGTGCAGGCGGCACTGGTTGATGAACACTGCGAATTTCTTTGGATCACCAGCAAAGCGTTCGGGCGGAGCTAAGGGCACATTACCGGGCAGATTGATTTGCACTGGATTTGAAGCTGATGCAGAAGGATAACTCCCTCCTGGAACGGGCAAAGGTGTCTGTCCTGCCTGAGTTTGTAGCAACTGCCTAGCAAGGTCCTCTGTTCGCTCCTTAGAAATTATCAGTTCTCTTCTTAGACAGCTCGTTTCCTGGCGAGCTGCATGTACTTCTGCTCTTAATTCCCCAAGCAACTGGGCTAGTTGATCGGTATCTGAAGTTTCCATTGCGCCTGGGTAGGAGTTTAGTGGTGGGCTTCGCGTTCTGTAACGCTCACCTGATTCCCACGGAGGCGCGGGTCTTGGCAGGAAGGTGTCTGTAACACGAAACGTGATGTGCAGGATTCGGTTGGCTTCTGGGGTCGAACCTCTCCGCACTGTGTGTCGAACTCGAAGGGTGAGGTTTCTGCAGGTGAAATAATATGGGGATTAAAGGTCTGGGTTGTTGAATGTCCCTCTCCCAGCTTGCCTGTTGAACCCCCCTCCCAGGTCAACGTGCTCACCTTAGATAGGTGAATGCTGGGCTCTCCATCTGCGTCTAGTGCAGGGTGCCGTTGCCAGTTCCTTCACTGGTGAAACGTTGGCCTCTTGACTTCAGAGGATGAGTACCGCCGTTGTCTGCACGACCGGTAAGTTTCTGGACACCTTTAGTCTTTATAGTCTTTTATGCGTGGCAGTGAAGCACCTGGAATTGCATAAGTATGGCAAGCGCTCTTACTGTCTCTTTCTTTGTCTTTACAGGCGACGATGCAGAAAGAAGAAATCCGGTATTCGCCACGTGCCGGTGAGTGTAACACTGCTGTTGTCTATGCAGGTGAAGATGCAGCGTGAAGAATCCGGAATGCACAGCGTGCCGGTAAGTAGAATAATGCTGTTTATCTTTGTGCAGATGCAGCGTGAAGAATCCGGAATGCACAGCGTGCCGGTAAGTATAATAATGCTGTTTATCTTTGCAGGCGAAGGGGCAGCCTTCGCCTGCAAAGATGACACGGCCGCTGCCGATGGATCAGGTAAGCAAGCACTGCGTGTGAAAGTTCGTTCTGCTAACCTGTTGTTTCTGGTCTTTTGCAGGTGCTGATGTTGCTCGGGTACCGGAATGGTGAGTATAATTCTTGCAGGTTCAGGATCCAAAGAAGAAAAGCTGGAACAGACTCTGTGAGCGTTCTGCTGCAGATGCAGAATAACGCGAAGCACGTTTCATCAATCGGGTGTGGTTTAAATAGCCTTGGAGTGATGAGGCAACTCCTTCCACGGCCCCGCCTAGGTAAGAAAAGAGTTCCTGCTTCCAGAAGAGTTCCAGTGCTGTATCCAGGGAGTGGAGCTGCCCCACCCAGGTAAGAAAAGTAGTCCCAGTTCACCGAGGACTTTTAAGAGTCTGGCAAGTAAGCAGCATGGTCTGCCGCAGGTAAGTCCACCCAAGCATCTTCACACCAATGATGAGCCCGGCGCTTCCAGTGCCGGGACCGAGGCTTCTGATGAGCCTGGTGCCACCGGCGCCAGGACAAGGTCCAAAAGGTCCCTGTGGGGACCGGCTGGTGCCTAGGATCAGGGTTAGGGGCCTGCTTCCAAGGACATTGGGCTGATCCTGGCTCCTTGGAAGCAGTGATCATGACAGCCTGCTAAGGTTGTCCGATATGCTTCTGTGCGGAACATATCCAGTCTGGCTGGGATGTATTAGTCTGCTTACGACCGGTCTCATTCTATTTGCCAACACAGCCGTGAGTATCTTGCTGTCCTGGTTCAGCATCGATAGCGGTCTGTACGGCCCGCAGTTCATGCTCGGCTTATTAAGTTTGAGGAGTGGAATAATGATCGCCTCTCTCAAGGATTCTGGCAATACCCCTGTTTCGAATGCTTCCTTTAACATTGCATTAGCGGGGGAAGAACTTCCATCTATACATTTTGTAGAACTCACTTGGGAGTCTGTCCGCTCCCGGGGACTTGCTGGTGGGTAGTTGCTCAACTACTGCTTCTAGTTCTTCCAGTGTGATTGGGGCATCTAGGTCCTCTCGCTCTTCAGCACTTAATTTTGGTAGGCCAATATCCTCCAGTGTTTCCACTATCTCGCTCCCTTCATCCAGCTCCTATGTCTCCATACAATAGTTTATAAAATTCAAGGAACTCTCCGTTCACGCCCTCTTGGGTATCCAATATTTGTCCACTTTCCCCCTTTAATGCTAAAATCGTTGGTCTGGCGGTCTCACTCTTATACAACCATGCTAGCAATCTCCTTGGCTTGTCTCCACCAGCGTGCTGCCTTTCTATGTATTTCTTGTAGTTTAAGTTACATAATCTCTGCCAGTGCCCTCCACATTCTTGCTGCAATTGGTTTATGGTTTCAGCATCCTCCCGGGTGTTACCTCCCCTACCCAAGACTGTCTCTAGTTTTGCCTCTGCCTTCTGCAGCTCCCGTAGTATGCCTCCTTGCAACCCTTTAGATTTGGCTATATGCTTCCCATAGAGTGCCGGCCGACTCTAGACTCCCGGTGTTATTTTTGAAGCCTTCTACAATTTCCTTCCTCGGGTCCCCCCTGAACACTGTGCCTTTCAATGCTTCGGCTCTGAGCTGCCATGCTGGGATCCTAGCTCTAGGAGGCACATATTGCCATGTTAAAACCAATGGCGAGTGGTCCGAGAGGACCCTCGCTTTGTATTCTGATCGCACTATTTCTCCCGTCATCTCCTGAGAAGCGAACATATAGTCTAGCCATGTGTACAAGTTTTGTGGGGCCGAGTAATGCTAATAATGTCTATCATGTGGGTGGTGATAGACTCCATATATCCTCCAGCTGAAGGTCTCCCAACAGGGTCCTTAGGGTTTTGGCAGCGGGAGTGGGTTTGCCTAATTTCCTATCTGACCTGTCCACCTTGGGGTCCAACGTGCAATTAAAATCGCCTCCACATATAACCATGCCCCCCAAGTATGAGCTCATTTTACTATATAAGGTCTTGAAATAGGCCACTGTGTCTTGGGCCGGGGTATATATGTTGTTGATGCATTCCTCTTTATTTTCTATCAATCCCGTATTGCCATCATCCTCCCGTCAGACTCAGGCTGTGGACTGTAGCAGCTGGAAGGGGACGTGTGGTGCTACCCAGGTGATTACCCCTCTGGCATAATCCGAATACGTTGCACCTATGATGGTCCCCTTCCATTTCCTCTTTATCACCTCTTGTCTTTCCTTCGTGAGATGTGTTTCCTGTATTAAGGCGATATCTATTTTCTGCTTCCTTAAGTACATCATGATCTTATTCCTCTTCAAGTAACTGTTGAGCCCCCTGACATTCCAGGTTACTATCTTAAGGTCTCCCATCTTTCATCCATACCCAGTCCCACCTCTGTCCCTCCTCATCTTCTGCATCAAGCTCAGCGGTGCGTGTGTAAGCACATTCCCTAACTAATAACACTGCAAATCCCCCAACTCACCTCCCTCCCCCCGCCCTTCCCGTCCCCAACTATTGCCCAGCTCCATCCCTGGATCTCAGGCGATCCCGCATTTAGTCCTTTCTTGGCTTGCCGGTATTAGGAGGGGGTTATCACGCTACCAGTAACCTATCTAAGCTATCTATAGGAGTATGAGAGTGAGTCTGCTCTATCTCCCGTAATCATGCCACATTATACTGTGCTTGCTCGTATTCTTCTACTTAAAACCTGGCTCGTCCCCCAGCTTACATTTGCCCTATCTTATAATCCAGTCCCAATGTCATAGTTTATACAGCATCTCGGTCTCTGGAACCGCTGCCTCACTTGTCTGTTCTGTCCTCCTTCTGTTTGTCTGTCACCAATGGGCAATTCTGTGCGTCCAGCCACTCTGTTGCATCTTCTGGAGTTTCAAAAAACAGGGCCCTGTTCCTATGAAACACTTTCAGTTTCACTGGGTACATGAGCATGTATTTAAAGCCCGCTTCACGCAGCCTCTTCTTCACAGTCCCATAGTTCAGTCGCCATCCCTGCACCAGGAGTGTATATAGTCCGGGTACGCGGTAATGGACGCGGATGCTCTTTGTATTGTATCCCCTTTCTGGAAGAAATCCAGGATCTTCTCCCTATCCCGATAATTCAAACATTTTGCAATTATCAGTCTCGGGGGTCGGGGGGGGCTCCTTCCGGCTGTGGTTTTCTTATCAGGGCTCTGTGTGCTCTCTCCACCGTGAACCCTTAGGTAGGCGCCCCACCCTCGATTTCTTGCAGCAGCATGGTCTCGATGTAATCTGTGGGGTTTAGTCCTTCTTCTCCTTCCGGGAGTCCCACTATGCGTATGTTGTTTCTACGGGCCCGTCCTTCAGCTTCCTCTGCTCTGTTTTCCAGGTTGCTCACTAGTTGCCGCAGTGTGTGGATCTCTGAGGCGTGTGACGTGCACGCAGCTGTGTTTGAGTTTATTTCTTTCTCCAGTTCACCTGTACGTTCCACTATTTTCCTTAAGTCTTGCCTCAGTAGGTGTCACGACCCTCGCCCAAAACCCCCTCTGGCAAACCCATTGGCCAGGTGGAGTCAGGACTCGGGCCTCTAGAGCCTGGCATCCTCTTCTAAAGCCCTCATGGGGCCAGTCCTGGCGCCTATGGCGCCAGACTCATACACCATGAAAAACATTGTGCTTGGGAACGACTTTATTGTATTGTCAGCCAACATGGAGGAATCCACATAGCTTGGTTCCTAAGAACCAAGCTATGCGGTCTAGTGTTTTGGGTGTGGTAGCCTAGGGACTACTTTACCTGGACTATTTTGTTGGGGCTATTTAAACCACACCCGAGCAAGACAACAAGCTTCGCGTTACTTTTCATCTTGCAACGTGATGCTCACCGTGTCCAGCTATTCCCTCGAACCTCGGAGAAGCAGAACCTGCAAGGAGACAAAAGGAACATCATTAGCAGCAGCATCTTACCTGCAGTCTTCATCTTTGAACACTCGCAGCTACTGAGAACAGCTTCCTCGAATCTGCACGCCTGCCGGACAGAACTCTCGGCTGGCACCACTCCGGACATTCCACTTGCGCTGAAGAACACCGCGACCTACTAGGAAGGAATACACAGGTTAGCAAAGGCAAGACTACGCAGCGCTGTGCATAGCGCTTACTTACCGCATCATAGCGCTCTTAATGCGCCATCATTTACCAGCGGGGCTCAACCAAGCCAGTTCGCCGCGCTGTTGCTCTGCATACCTAAGGGAGAAAAAAGAGACATTTTAAACAAAGAAAGGCATGCAGCATAGCCACAAAACTAAAGAACAGCAATAAGACCTACCTGAACAATATCAAACGGGCCGGCGTCAGTGAAGTAACTGGACCGCACTCGCCCATGAAAGACAACGCGCCCCTGCAAAGAAGGCAGGACGGAGAGCATGCCTAATTCTACCACAAGGTGAGGAGAGGGTGCCAGAGGGACTGAAATCATACGGGGGTGGAGGGAGGATACTTACCCCAGTTGGTCAGTCTTGAACACAGTCCTCCTGTATTTTCAGACAGAACCTTCCCCGCAGACCACATCAGGGCAAAGCTGAGAAGCATACCAGCGAGTAACCCGGCTGGGTGGCATCCCTGTGGATACCAAGTGAGCGTAACAGAACGCAAAGCCTACCATAACAAATCCACCTGGGCGCCATGGAGACATCAGAAATGGACCAATTGGCCCAGTTACTAGGAAAGCTTCGTGCTGAGGTTCATTCTGCCCGACAAGAGACTAATTCCCTCCGGAGAGACCTAATAGTGACGAAAGAACCCACTGAAGAGATTAGCAGGCAATACTTGCAATCACAGGCAGGACAGGCGCCTCTACCTGGAAGCAATTCAACGATGCAAAACCCCGCCATACCACCCACTCCGGTACAGATCACGCTACCTGGAACAGAGCCCCTGGCACCACCAGAAAAGTTCTCGGGCGACCCACGGAAGTATGCGATACCTGAGTGGTAGTGCAGCAGATTGGTCGATGCCATTGGTAACCCATGACGATCCTCTATTACATGACTTTGGGGGGTTCCACAGAGAAATGGAAAAACCTTTTGCTTGCCATACCCAGGAACAAGCAGTAGACAATGAACTCTTCTGGAATCAGGACTTGTTAACGTACCTTGCTACCTTCAACAGACTGGTTGCCGAAGCTAGGTGGCCAGAAGACAAAAGAACCACGTTATTCCATCGAGGCTTACGAGGCGGATTAAAGGACGTCTTAGCCCAGGTGGTTGATCCACCCAGAGACTGTGCAGAATTCTGGTCGTGCAGCTAGACCACCGCTTGCAGGACCGAAAGGCAGACCGGTCTAAGATGGACGCTCGGACCGTGTATGTTCGACCAAGGGAAAACACACCTCGTGTACCTGAAAATGCTGTAGAACCCATGCAGATTGGAGGGATACGGCCTCCATTAACAAAACAAGAGCGGGACAAAAGAAGACAACAACAGCTTTGTTTGTATTGTGGGAAACCAGGACATTTCCTGAAGGACTGTCCAGTAAAACCCCCAAGAAGAACAGTCAGGGCCACAGAGAAGGATGAAGCTTAGGAATCGGAAAACTACCAAGCTCGACAAACGTAGAGATCAGTTTGTCGAGGGAGAAGAAAGAGTTGCTGACCTCGCACTTTGCAATACCAGTGATCTTAATTAACCACCAACAGTCGTCAAGAATGCATGCCGTTGAAGCATACATCGATAGCGGAGCAGTTGGAAATTATATTGATCAAGAACTGGCAGCAGAGATGGGGCTTCCTTTGTGTTCTAAGCCAACTATGGACAAGGTAACCACCGTGGATGGGACAGAAATCGCTTCCGGACCAGTAACCTAGTGCACAGCCAGGGTAACCTTGCTGTGCCAGGACAGACATCGGGAGTTTATTTCATTTGATCTCATCAAGGCACCTCAGTTCAGGCTAATACTAGGGATGCCATGGTTGGTTGCTCACAACCCTTTGATAGACTGGCAGGCACGAAAATTAATCTTCCCCGGTGACTGCTCCCCTGCCTCCTGTTAACCAAGAGGAGAAACCCGACGTCTGTATCCCCATGACTCCCAGAGCGACAATATCAACCCTGGGAGCATAATACCTTGCAAGTGAATACCATGATTTCCAGGATGTTTTCCGAAAGGACCAAGCCAATACATTGCCGCCGCACAGGCCCTGTGACTGTCAGATCGACCTTGTTCCTGGTGCACAAATCCCTTGCGGCAGGATCTACGCTCTCACAGAACCATAAAACCTTCATTTGAAATCCTATTTAGACCAGTACCTTGCAAACGGATTTATCCGTCCTTCAAAGTCCCCCGCAGCCAGTCCTTTGTTCTTCGTACCGAAAAAGGAAGGAGACTTGGGAACCTGTATTGACTACCGCGCATTGAACCAGATCACTGTGAAGAACCGCTACCCCTTGCACTTATCCCTGAGATGCTAGACGAAGTTAAAGATGCCCAGATTTATACCAAATTGGACCTTCAAGGAGCGTACCACCTGGTCTGAGTCAGAAAAGGAGATGAATGGAAAACCGCCTTCCATACTAAGTACGGCTTGTTTGAATATCAAGTCATGCCTTTTGAGTTATGCAACGCTCCTGTGGCATTCCATCCAGCATTTCATGAATGACGTCTTAAGGGAGTTAATTGATGTGTGTGCCTTAGTGTACATACACGACATCTTAGTATACTCAGCCTCGGAACAAGATCATGTCAGGCACGTTCGTTCAGTCCTCACCAAGCTCCGTCAACATTGCTTCTTTGCAAAGCTTGAAAAATGCTTTTTTCACGTCACCGAAGTAGAATTTCTTGGTTTTATCCTTACTCCAGGAGGCATCAGAATGGACGTGCACAAGGTAGATGCCATTCTGAAATGGCCGTCACTGACGTCTCTGAAAGGGGTACAAAGCATGCTGGGCTTTGTGAACTTCTACCGCCGGTTCATCCCAGACTTCTCTCAGGTTGTGCACCCAATCACAGTACTATTACGAAAAAAAAAAAAAAAGTTTGCTTGGACCGAAGAAGCAGAAGAAGCCTTTCAGGAACTTAAACAAAGGTTTACCTCCGCTCCAATCCTGCGACATCCTCGTCCAGACCTCCCTTATGTCATTGAAACTGATGTCTCCAGTCTTGCAATGGGGGCTTTCCTTTCACAGAGAGACCCGGAAACCGGCCTGCTACATCCTGTGGCCTTGTTGTCGAAAAAGTTCTCACCTCCAGAGATTAATTATGCCATCACGGACAAGGAACTTCTGGCTATCAAATCCACCTTTAAAGCCTGGAGGCACTACTTTCTGGGGGCCAGACACACCATTGGTCATCACAGACCACTGAAACCTGCAATATCTCAAAACAGCCAAGGCCCAGTCCTCCCGGCGATTACAGTGGGCCCTTTTCTTCGCCGAATATGATTATGTAATCACATTTCGACCAAGAGTCAGAAACGGAAAGGCGGATGCTTTATCTTGCATGGGCATAGATGAAATAGTATATACAACTCCAGACTCAGTACCTATTATACCTGAAGACAAACTCTTGGGTACACGACAGCCTTAACACAAGCAGAACTACGAAAAGAAATCCAACGGACAATGAATCGCATGGCAAACTGAAGGAGAACAATATACCATCAAGGACCATCTACCCTTTTTTAGGGATCGCCAAGAAGGAGTTTCAACAGCATATTATTTCAAACTATCACGATTCACTGATCGAAGGGCATCCTGGGATCGCCAAAACCCTAGCTAGGGTGAAAGAGAACTTTTGGTGGCATACCTGGCGTAAGGACATCATTCAGTATATTCAGTCCTGCGGTGTCTGCGCACAAATTAAATCACAGAAACAAAAACCATCTGGTCTCCTACAACCATTGGACATTCCTCCAGTTCCATGGCACACTCTTTCCCTTTACTTCATCACTGATCTACCTCCAAGCCAAGTGTTCAACACCATTCTTGTAGTTGTGGACTTATTCTCGAAGATGGGCCATTTCGTTCCTCTCAAAGGCCTCCCAGACGCAGCCACTTTAGAAAAAGTGTTCCTGGAGGGCGTGGTTAAGCTACATGGCTTCCCTTCGGTTCTGGTCTCTGATCGAGGCAGCCAGTTTGTTTCAAACTTCTGGAAAAAATGTTGTGCAATGGCGCAGATCGATGTTTGGCTATCTACCAGTCACCATCCCCAAACGGACGGCCAAACCGAGAGAACCAATCAGACACTCGAGCAATATTTACGGTGCATGCTGCAACACGAACAAAGGAATTGGAAAGACCTACTATGGATAGCCGAATATGCATATAACAATTCTTTGCATTCAAGCACGGGACAAACGCCCTTCTATACCCTTTATGGCAGACATCCATGTACCTCTGAACTAGACCTTCCAGCCAGCTTGGAAATGCCAGCGGTAAAGACTCTACACACAACCATTAATCAGGCTTTCAAAAGGGCAAAGGAACACCTTATTCATGCCAAAGAAAAACAAAAGAGATTTGCCGACCAACACTGGAAAAAGGCGCCTGATTATCAAGTAGGAGACAAAGTTTGGTTAGCTGCTAAATTTGTACCCATCAAGGGAACCCGGACCTTTCATCCCAGATTCTTAGGACCCTATACCTTTAAGGCAATTATCAACCCAGCAGCCGTGAAACTGGATTTAACACCTAATCTACACATCCACCCGGTATTCCATGTGTCCCTCCTGAAACCAATGCAACCCGGCACACGGATTGGGACACCACCTAAGCCCATACTTGTTGACGGAGAACCAGAATTTGAAGTCAAAGATATCTTGGACTCTAAATACTCTAGGACCAAGCTATATTATCTCGTCGATTGGAAAGGATTTGGACTACAAGATAGATCCTGGGAGCCCAGTGAGAATATCCACGCCCCACGTCTAATCAGGAAATTCCATCGGAACTTCCCAACCAAACCTAGGCCAGACAGAAGGAACACCATGGGAGGGGCCTTAGGGGGGAGTGCTGTCACGACCCTTGCCCAAAACCCCCTCGGGCAAACCCATTGGCCAGGTGGAGTTAGGACTCGGGCCTCTAGAGCCTGGTATCCTCTTCAAAAGCCCTCATGGGGCCAGTCCTGACGCCTATGGTGCCAGGCTCATACACCATGAAAAACAATGTGCTTGGGAACTACTTTATTGTATTGTCAGCCAACATGGAGGCATCCACATAGCTTGGCTCCTAAGGACCAAGCTATGCGGTCTAGTGTTTTGGGTGTGGTAGCCTAGGGACTACTTTACCTGGACTATTTTATTGGGGCTATTTAAACCACACCCGAGTAAGATAACACGCTTCGCGTTACTTTACAGCTTGCAACGTGACGCTCACCGTGTCCAGCTAGTCCCTCAAATCTCGGAGAAGCAGAACCTGCAAGGAGACAAAAGGAACATCATTAGCAGCAGCATCTTACCTGCAGTCTTCATCTTTAAACACTTGCAGCTACTGAGAAAAGCTCCCTCGAATCTGCACGCCTCCCGGACAGAACGACCTGAAAGAGGAAGATAGAGGCAACATTAAAGAAAGCAGTAGAGACATTTACAAATTATGAACTGCTCAAAAGGCTTACCTGGCTGGTCGCCTCTCGGCTGGCACCACTCCGGACATTCCACTCGCGCTGAAGAACACCGCAAACTACAAGGAAGGAAAACACAGGTTAGCAAAGGCAAGACTTTGCAGCGCTGCGCATAGCGCTTACTTACCGCATCATTGCGCTCTTAATGCGCCATCATTTACCAGCGGGGCTCAACCAAGCCAGTTCGCCGCGCTGAAGCTCCACATGCCTAAGGGAGAAAAAAGAAAATTTTAAACAAAGAAAGGCATGCAGGATAGCAACAAAACTAAAGAACAGCAAAAGGCCTACCTGAACAATAAGAAACGTGCCAGCGTCAGTGAAGCAAATGGACCGCAGTTGCCCATGAAAGACAACGAAACCCTGCAAAGAAGGCAGGACTGAGAGCATGCTTAATTCTACCACAAGATGAGGAGAGGGCGCCAGAGGGACTGAAATCATATGGGGGTGGAGGGAGGATACTTAACCCAGTCGGTCAGTCTTGAACACAGTCCTCCTGTATTTTCAGGCAGAACCTTCCCCACAGACCACATCAGGGCAAAGCTGAGAAGCATACCAGCGAGTAACCCGGCTGGGTGGCGTCCCTGTGGATACCAGGTGAGCGTAACAGTAGGTTTACATCCTCTTGCACCGCACCAGTTTTAAGATCCAGTGATGTTTTGAGTTCAACCATGGCTGCCTCCAGTTTGGTTTCCCATGCTATTTTCAGGTCCGCTATCGCATCCAAGATCTGCTTATCGTTGCGCACTGGTGCAATGTCTGTTTGGGGGTTCCTTTCCCTGTTCCTGGCCCCCTCCGTTGACTGTGGTGTTTTTGTAAATTCCTCCATTGTTGATTGTGTCCCCTTTGTTTTGGGCAGCTTGGATGCCATCACGGTGCTGCCAAGTGTATCAGTGCACAGTGGTTGGGGTCAGTCTTACAGGCCTTTCAGCTTGCCCCTGCTCGTCTAGTGCTTGGGTCCATTTGGGGGCTGCCAGCTGCGCCTGCGGAGTGTGGAGTGCGTCTGCAGTTATTAGTGCACACTAAGGTGCACTGGTTGAATGTATGAGTATGAGCCTGGTATTGGAGGCCTCTTACTGCACCTCCCAAGATTGGATGTGGCCCCTGCACCTCCTTGCTCTGGAGGGGTTATCCCTACTTAACAGTATTGGTTATTGTTTAGGTATATACTGCGAGGTGTCGCTCTGTGCAGTTCTCATGCATACATGGTGCTAGGCTGTGCTCCCTCTAGCTAGTCTTTAGTCGAGCCCATGAGCGTAGCAGGCTTTTATTTATTCGGGGGAGCTCCTCCAGTTCTCTGGCCAGGTCCGTTCGCTGTCTTCCACCTCACCGTGCTCTGCCGGTCAGTCCGGGAGTCTTTGCCCTTGTACGTGCTGACCACTGAGTCTAGTGCCTGCTGCGTGGTTTTGGTCAATCCTCTGTTCGTTCCTTGCTCTCACCATTTGCCAATGTTGTCTGCTGGTATACCCTCCAGTTCTGCGTGGGTACGGGTCTTGTGGCCTGTGCCCCTGTGTTGACGCCAAGTTTTATCTGCAGAGCCTTGTGCCGTCTGGTCCTACTGCCTCTATCTGTGGCGTCTTGTTCAATTCGGTGTTACCTTTGTGGGCTTATTTTTGTCCGTGGCGCCTCCCTCCTGCATTATACCTGGCGTCTGGCGCTGGTGCGCTACTGCACAGCCACGATTCAGAGTGCCTTTGTGTTAGCAGCATCTTCTTCGGCCTTCTTGTCCAGAATCTATGAACTTGAATGTTTTTGTGAAACGTCCAACCCATCTAAGTCAATGGGCCTCATTACGTTTGTGGCGGTAAGGCAACAACGGCGCAGGTAGTACTACCAGCGCTGTTATTACCATGCTGCCACATTACGAGTTTTGCTCGTGGGTGCCGCTCTGCACGTCTGGTCAGACCAGGTGTGCAGAGCGGCACCCGCAAGCAGAACAGGATGGTAGCAACAGTACCGTTATGAAATCTACCGCTGCTACCATCCTCCCCATTCCCATTGAGCCCTATGGGGGCTCAATTGGGAATGGGGACGTACCGGCTCCGGGTCCGGCAAAAGGAAATTACTGGGCCCTCCAAGGTCGGAATGGCCCGGTAATTCCCCTTTCGTGGGACCCGGAGCCGGACCCGAGTTTGGGGGTAGCCATGCCCTTATTAAGGGCATAGCTACCTCCAAACTCGTAATGAGAACCAATGTTTTGCATCCTATCATCCAATAGACCCTCGTTTCCACTTGGGGTCTGGTGTCACTGATACATATTAGGTCGCTCTGTGGGCTGTCCTATTGTGGATACAAATTAATCCCTGTACCTGTGAAAGGATTTGCTCCTAGCAGAGTCACACTCCCTAATTTGGGTGTGGGTGCTTGCTGGGCTCCTGTAGACCTATTCCATTGTGGTACCATGGCCTGCTGGGTCTGTGCTTGCTGGGTTTGTACCTGTTGTGTCTGCATGGGCACTTGCTGTGATTTCCCTTGTGGTGATTGCATTTGTAATGGCACTTACTGCCTATGCCTGACCCGGCATGTGATCTTGCACATAATTGTCCTATAGCTCTGTCTTATATTGCGGAGCATAGTCCATCCCCTCTCTTGGAGCTTGCCAATTTTGCTGCAGACCTCCTCTGCTTCTACATGTTCTGGCTATGTGTCCTATTATTCCACAATTCCAACAGTATCAGGTAATATTATCCCCACCAAAGATATTGTTGTATATATGGTCGTCGGGAACAGCCATAGGCGATATTTTTAGTGTGGATAATATCAGGGTTTTTTGGGAGCAGGGGTTGCAGGGGTGTCCCCTGCTCCTTTTAAAATAATGGGCGGGGGGAGTTGCGGGGGTGTCCCCCGGAGGTTCCATGCCTTAATATCGCTGCAAAAATATGGCGATATTTTTGCGTGGATATTAACACATGGAACCATTCCAACATTGTTATGGCTGTCTGCCATTAAATCCTCCTCTTCCCTGAGGGTTCTGAAATCCACCTTGTCGTCCTCCTCTAGGCCCATTCCCTCTTCCTCTTAGCCAGACATTTTACCCACTCTGATCCGTGGGATAGACTAAGTTGTTTTGCTGCACTGATTGCATTTCCTGTGTTACCCCACCTTCATTACTTGTCAATACCCCTCCTCTATGGGTACGTTTTTCAACTTTTTCTGGACTAACTTCACTACGTCCTGCTTTCTGCTCTCAGCTTTCTTCTTATTCTTTTCCTGCATCAATCGGCAGTGAAGCACGATTGTCAATTGTATTTCTGGCCATGGCTTTGCTTTCATTGCCACACGTTTCTTCAATTGCCGTTGCACTGGCTCAGGTAGTGCCTGACACAAAGTGTGGTCAAATAGTGCTACTGATTTATCCCATGATTCACGTGTCTCAAGGCGCCAGTGTTCTTGAATATCTTGAATATAAGCAACAGGGAATTCATGCTTCCTAACTTTCCTAGTCATAATTGCCCACATATCTGATGTATTGGGATATTGCACTCTGAGCGCCCGCCATACATCTGCTCTGCAATTATTAAATGGCGCTCCATCGTGTGTCGTGTTTTGTGCCGTCACACCTGCATATTCTGCTCGCTTCCAAATATTATCAGCTCTCCCCCTATAATAGCTGCTAGCAAGCCTTTTATGTCACCCATAGCTAACGTCATTCCTGATGTCATTCTCTCTAGCTCATAGATCCATTTTCCCGCACCACAAGTTAAACCTGGTAATTTACATCTTAAATTGTCTTTGTCTATTTGTGGCCACGGTGTATATTGTGGTTGTCCTCGTCCTTTCAATAATAATGGGAATTGTGAGAATCCTGGGCTTCAATCCTACCTGCCTACACTTCTTGTTTTCCAGGCGGGCTAGTCTTGCCCGTTTTTGTCTGTCCTTGTAATGTCCTTAATCTGCTTAGAAAAAGTGGGATACATACCCTGTACTGAGTGATCGTGCTTGTATACAGTATCGATTTTGCTGTGTTCTCTCTTTGGGGTCCTCTAAATCGGACCATTTTACCCCTTTTTCTACACTTGATTCTTTTGAAAATCTGCATGCGCTCTCCCTTTGAGCTCATTTGTTTTCTTCCCTTTCTTCGTCTGACAGTATTATTCCCCGGCTTGTAGGACTTATCCTTTTCTGCAACATCAAGATCTAGTCAACTTAAAGACAGCGTTCTATGCTCGTCTGTCAAGGCGTTATCTGACCTACCTCCAGTTTCCCTCGAACAAAAATCCTTCTGCAGTCTCTTGGGTTTATGTCCTTCTTTATCCCTCATTTGCCTATGTATATCCCCAATTCTTTTCCCTATGTCTTCTGTGTCTCGCTCATCAGCCCATGGTGGTATTCTTTGTATTCCTTGCCGCTCCCTGCGGGGCTGTTGTGACCATCTTTGGGGGTTCCTAATATTAATGCACAAACTCCTTCCTTTTCAATTAGTGCTGGTAAACTAAGACCAGAGAGGTAGATTTGTGATGCTGACGGGTAACATATGGGGCGAGTCCATTGGCGTAATAGCAGTATACGCCCCCCTCCACTCCCAGCGGACTTAGTCAACGATAGCCTGGCCATGGTTGCAAACCACCGACCGGACCTTTGGATCCTTGGCAGAGACTTAAACAACTTCATCGAAGTAACGCTAGACAGCACACGCCTACGGGGCAGGAACCCGGAGACCACAACCAAGCTAGCAGCCTTCGCTGCAGCGCTCGGCTTGAGCGATGTCTGGCGGGACCTTCATCCACGGGAACGGGGATACTCCTTTCATTCGGGGGCGCATGCCTCCCTATCAAGACTTGATTACTTCTTCCTCCCCAAACAGGACAAATACAGGGTCACTAGTGCGAATCTCCTCGCCAGAGGGTTCTCAGATCACTCACCAATAGATATTGAGATACGCACCAACAGGGCCAAACCAACTCCCTTGTGGCACCTAAACAACTACTACCTGGACTTTCCAGACTTTATAGATCACATCCACAATTGCACCACAGATTACTTTAATCTCAACGAGGGCACAGTAGCTAACCATGACACACTGTGGGAGGCCTATAAGGCAGTACTCTGGGGGAAATGCTCTCCTGGCCCTCCACAAAAAGAAAGTCACAAAGACAGAGTGTAACGGAGGCACAGGAAGAGGTCAATGAGCGAGAGGAAGAGTACCTGCTCGCAAGTACGCCCGAAAACCATCAGGCCCTCCTGACTCCTGGGGAAAAACTCTGCAATATCTGGATGGACAACGTCAAACAAGCCCACTCGGAGATGCATACCCGCATATATAAAACAGGGGACAAGGCGGGGATAATACTGGCCTAGCTTGAGATACGAGATGAGAGACATAGATATGTCAAAGAAATCAGCAACAAACTAGGCATAACAGTGCAAACAGATCGCAAAATTGCAGAGTCCTTTGTAGATTAATATACCACACTCTATGAAACTCCACCCCCGCTAGTACTAAACACAATACTAGAAAACATTATACTCCCCAGCCTATCGGAGGCCCAGCAAGCACATTTAGACACCGAAATAACAGAGAACGAAGTAGCAACCGCCATTGCCCAACTCCACTCAGGGAAAACACCAGGCCCCAACGGGTTTCTGATTGAGACGTGGAAAATAAATGGGAAAAGCGGTAGTAGCGCACATACACAAAATGTTTAACTATTGATTGATTTTTTTTTTCTATCACGCTCGTACACAAGTGTTTCAGAGCGCGACAAGGCAAGGAAGGGGATCAGGGGAGAACAAAACAGCGATCTTACTAGGCACAGTGACATTGAGAATGCGCTAGTGCATGGGAGAGGGGAGGGGAAAAGTGCATTGAAGAAGGGAGAAGTGTAAAGTGTGAAGCAGAGGAGAAACAGATAAATAACAATAAATAAATAATAAAGGCAACAAACAGTGGTAATGCAGCCAGCAATTCGCAAGTGCTAGGTTTAAGGCAGCAGACAGGGTAGGTCTGATAAGTGCAGGAAGAAAAAGGGGGGCTGTATGGGTACAGATACAGACCCCAGTGCAAGGGGTGGCCCGGAGGCAGTGCGGGAGGGTGGCAGGGTGAGCAGGTACATGGGCCCGAAGGACAGAGCGTGGCCAGGTGCACAGTGCCAAGAGAGAACAGATCAGCAGGGGAGAGGGGGAGTGAAGGCAGAAGAAAAGAGGAAAAGAGGAAGGTCTTGAGGTGCTTCCAGAACCGGAGATGGTTCTCCTCAAGTTTTAGAGTGGCAGGTGAGGAACGTGGCACTCTCCCTCATGACCTGTGTAAAGCCAGTATAATGGTAATTCCCAAACCAGGCTAACCCTCAGAACTCTGTAAATCTTATAGGCCTATTCCACTACTTAACGGCGAAACCAAAATACTAGCCAATATACTTACGAACAGGCTGCAGGCAGTAATTTAATCACTGATCCACCCAGATCAATGCAGCTTCATGCCGAATAAGTCAACCTGCATGAACATCCGTAGGTGACACCTATCGATTGAACAAGCCCCCAACATTAGTGAACCCCTGGCACCTTTAGCTATAGACTATGAGAAACCCTTTGACTTGGTGATCTGGGAGGCTCTCTGGGAAGTTATTTTAAAAAAGGGGTTTCGGAGCAAACCTTTTGGACTGGGTCCAATTACTGTACGAAGCCCCACTCGCGGAAGTCAGGGTAAAAGGCTGGTCATCCAGAACATTTCCGCTGGGCAGAGGGACACGACAAGGCTGTCCCCTATCACCATTACTATTCGCAATTGCCATGGAGCCTCTTGCTGTATGGCTTTGCCAGGAGGCCTCGTTGACGGGCTTCCGCTGGCCAGAGGGCGGGGAAGCCAAAATCTCCCTATATGCAGACGACCTTTTGATATACCTAAGCACCCCATCCTGCTCCTGCCCAACAGTTAAGCAAATGCTGAAGGACTACGGAACCTTCAGTGGCCTACGAGTGAATTGGGACAAGTCTATACTTTTCCCAATCCAGGGGATGATACAAGTAGTCCCACCGGACGTGGCATAGCGCGTTGAATGGGATCACTTTCGCTACTTGGGCGTTACAGTTGAAGTGGACCTCTCTAGATATCTCACCCACAATCTACACCCGATTACAGAATGCTTTTCTTTAGATGTCTGACACTGGAAGGCACGCCCACTCTCCCTGCTGGGCCGGGGCGGCCCACTTTAAGATGCTTGACCTAGCATGCTTCCTCTGATTACTCCTACTTCCCGTCCCCTTTCCTCCATTCTTATGGGTCATCTCTCCATTCTGTGGGACGGGACCGGAGATTTTGTAAAAAGCATCCAAAAAAATGTTTCCAAAAATGTGCCCTTCCTCTCTTTCTTGCGCGGGGCCCGGCATGCGGCCGTAACCCTGCCCACCTTGGCTCCGCCCCGTGCATCGCCCATCAGTCCTTTTCTCCGCTTGTTCGGGACTGGATGCACTTGCATTCTCGGAAGGTATTCTTCCCTTTTTTCCTCTCTGGCTCTCGCTAGCGATGGTTTACTAGTCAGTCTATGTCGTTCAAACTAGACTTTCCAGATTGCTCTTCGTGTCATCGACGCTTCGCGAGGGCGGATCCCCCATCCTCTTTCCCTAGAGTGTTTGGGTCCGGATCACCGTTGGGACGGCTGTTATTACTGCGACTCCCTCTCGGTCCGGGCACTTCAACGTCGGTTGGAGCGGTGGGAGGAGGTGTTACGACAAACTCCTCCTTTGCATTTTCAGGCGTTCATCGACGAAAAGAAGAAACGCCCGGTAAGTTCTTTACTTTTCAGAGCACCCCAGCCGGGGGATACATTTCTGGGTTCCTCCCGGACCGGGAGGGGCATTGATCGCCCTGTCACCGGGGATTGCCCTGAGGTGCCCGTTGGGCCTAATAATTGTACCAGAGTTTTCTCTGAGGGTCTCCGTAAGGGGCCTGTGGATACCGGAGCACGCTCCGAGGACCCTCCTGTGGGGGCTGTTTGTGGACCCAGTTCTACTGAGTCGTGGAGTACCGGAGCTTGCTCTGAGGCCTCTGTCGGCTTCCCTTAAAAATAAGACCGTGGTGCGCCCCAAGGCCTTGGGTGGGCTTGCTGTCACCGAACGGATATTCGTGGCCCTCGCAGATATGGCTGTTACCGGACCTGGGTCCGAGGTCCCTCGTACAGAGGCTAAAGCTACCAACAGTTCTGAGAGGCCTGGCAAGGCCTTGTCAGTGAAAGCTGTTTCTCACCGTTCCCGCTCTTGCGGCGACACCAGACCTGTTGAGGGGGCAAAGAAGCCAAGTTCTTCTTTTACCAGCAGTGCCAAGGTCCTTCCTTCCAAGGCTAATTTGGTGGTTGGTATGTCACAGTAACATTCCAGGCCTCACAGTACCGGCTCTGCCGAGGTCCCTTATGTTAAGGCTAAAGTTAAGACCCCATATCCATCGATGGGGACCCCTGCCTCACTTCCTCACGTGCCGCAGATCCCCTCAGGTGATGACAAAATGGCGCCTGTTACCGCCACGATCGCGGCGGTCATTTTGTGTGCTGCCCCTACAACTACGCCATCGGCCTCAGGTGTAGGGCTTGGTTCCGTGGGTGAACATAGAGTCCCTTGTGTGCATCCTTATCGGCCAGTTTATGATTGGAACGCCTGGATGCCCCTTCCGCACTCTGTTTCGTTGCCTGTGGGGTCGGCACCATTGATTTATGTGGATACGTCGGTGGAGGGGCCGGTGTGGAACCCTTCCCCGTTACATCCCTGGAATTATCCTCCTAATGAGAGGCCACCTCATGTTCCAAAGCAGTCCCCGGAGGAAGCCTTTTTCGGTAAATTTCAGACGCTCATGCATACCGACCCCATGAGGGAATATTTCAAAGGGCTTTTTAGGGAGATATATCCGCCGCGCCTCCGGCTCCTCCCGTTCCTCCGGTGGTTCCGCCGGCGCCTCCCTTACCCACGGTGCCTTCCCCGACTCTTCCGCCTTTGCCACCATTGTCCCCCATGGACAAGGCAGTGCCCGATGCGGCTCAGCAAGATCCTGACCTGTCGGATGACGCGCAAGGCGATCAGGACAACGAGGACCTGCCCCGCTGTATTAGAGCTTTCCATGACCGGGCACTGGACATGATGGCTTTCTTGGATGTTCTGGTGCCTGAGGCACCCGCTCTGCCGGAGGATGTGCTTTCTGGGGTGGTCACCCTGTCTCCCTTGGAGCGTACCGGCCTGTTTTTGCAGAAGGACGTTCTGGCCGAGGTCCGTAGGGTCTGGGAGAAGCCACACTCTGGACTTTTAGTCAATAAGAAAATTGACGCGGGATACAGGCTGCATTCTTTGGAAGAGGTAGCCTTGTCGTCTTGTCCGCCCCCCTCCTCCACAGTGGTGGCTGCGGCCACTTTTCAGTCCAGGCCTGCAGCATCCTCTTCCATGATGGCTACTCAGGTTCTGGGAAAGGAGGATAAGCTCCTTGACTCCCTTGGGAGAAAGATTTTCGCCAACTCGGTCTTCCAGCTCAGGCAGGCCAATGACGAACTGGTGTTAGCGGGGGCAAATGTGCGGATGTGGAAACGTCTGTCGGATTTTGAGGAGTTCATCCCGGTCGAGAAGCTGTAAGATTTTAAGGGGGGATGGGCCGATGCCAGGGTCCTGGCTCAGGCCCAGGATCTCCTGGAGGCTGCGGCTCATCACGTGGACACCTCGGCTCGGGGCCTTATGCTGTGGGTTGATACCTCACGGCAGGCGTGGCTACATGCCACTAAATTCTCAAAAGAGGTACAGGACAAGGTGTTGGACCTTCCGTTCGATGGTAAGGAGCTCTTTCATTCCTCAACAGATGTAGACCTCACCAAGACGAAGGATAGCACTCAAACGGCTAAGTCCTTGTCGGTCCTTGTTAAGACCCCCTTCAAAACCCAGAGACCGCTGTCGCAAATCCAACCCTCCTCTGGCTTTAGGGGCTTCCTTGACCAGAAATCTTGCAGAGTGGATACCCCCTCAGGGAATAACCGCCGCAGGCAACATCGGACTCGAGTTTTCTCCCACTCCTCAGCCTCCTCTTTAGGTTCAGGTGGCAAAACCACCGAAAAACCTGCAAAATGAGGGTTTTATGCGCTCGCACGAGACCCCGGTGGGAGGACACATTGTGTTTCATTGGGAGGCGTGGCAGACCATCACCAAGACAGATGGGTCTTGTCAGTCGCTCTGGTGGGCTTCCGCTTACCCATACCCCCTACCCCACCCTTCAACCCTCCTTTTCCGCTGTCGGGCTCACCCTCCCTCAAAGCCGAGGTTCAGAAGCTTCTGGAACTCAGAGCTGTGGAACCCGTTCCCCTCGGGGAACGATAGGAGGGCTTCTACTCCCGGCTGTTTACGGTGCCCAAACCCAACCAGGCTGGCCTGCGCACCATCCTAGACCTTTCCCAGTTCAATCTTTTCCTACCCCAAGAGAAATTCAAGATGATCACGCCCAGCCAGACACGGTCCTCCTTGCAGATGGGCGATTGGCTCAGTGTGGTGGATCTTCAGGATGCGTACATGCATATTCTGATTTGGAATCCACCCAGGAGATATCTCCGTTTCTCTTTGGGAGAGGAGCACTTCCAGTTTCGAGTGCTTCCTTTTGGCCTCAGTTTGGCGCTGCGTGTCTTCATGAAGATGATGTCAGTGATTGCGGCCTATCTTCGTCTGCAGGGTATCCATGTGTATCTGTATTTGGACGACTGGCTCTGGCGCAGCCCTTGTCCGTTGAAAGCAGCGGGCAATCTTCAGTCTCTCCTTCAGCTCCTGTTCCATCTTTGGCTGTCGGTGAACTGGCGGAAATCTTCCATGGCGGTCTCGCAGGACTTGAATTTCCTGGGTTTTCGCTGGAACACGATCGACTGCAGAGTGTACCTGACCTGGGACAGGATGGTGGATCTGTTAGCCACGTGTCAGATGTTTGCGCAGTCGGAGAGCATGTCGGCCTGGTGGTTCCAGAGACTTCTGGGCCTCATGACCTCGTGCGTGTTGGCTCTTGCTCGTCTCAAGATGATGCGGACCCAGATGGCTCTTCGGAGTTCTTGGCGTCAGGCTATGGACCCGGATTACAAGCTGATAATGATTCCGGCTTCCATGAGAGTGGACCTGGGATGGCGGTCATCTCTCAGCAACCTGTCGGTGGGTCCAGTCCCTACGGTGACGATCACAACGGACTCTTCCCTCCTGGGGTGGGGTGCGACGTTAGATCCTCTTCAGGTCTCGGATCTCTGGTTGCCTCAGGACATGCTCCTCCACAAAAATCATTTAGAGCTTCTGTCGATCTTCCTAGCGCTCAGGGCGTTCAAACAGGTCATAGCCAACAAGGTGGTCCGCATACTCACGGACAATGTGGCATCGATGTATTACATCAATAAGCAAGGGGGAACCAAGTATCCTCCTCTCGTGGACCTGTCCATCCAGATTTGGGAGTGGGTTGTGCTTCATGGTGTTTGGCTGCTTGCAGTGCACATCCCGGGCCAGCTGAATGTCACAGCGGATGCCCTCAGCCAGCGGACAGTGGTCAGCTACGAGTGGGAGTTGAAGGCGGAGGTCCTCTCATGGATTTTCTTGCGTTGGGGCACACGGAGGTGGACCTCTTCGCTACGGCGGTAAACAAGAAGCTTCCTCAGTATGCCTCCAGAGGGGGGCTGGGAGCCTCCTCTCTGGGGGAGGCACTTGAGATTCCATGTCACAACATGAGAGCTTACGCCTTCCCGCCTCTGCCTCTAGTCCATCGAGCGATTTGGAAGCTGAAGAACTCGGTGAACTGTTCCCTTCTGCTCATAGCCCCGTGGTGGCCGGCCAGGTTTTGGTTCTCAGAACTTCAACACCTGTCGGTGTATCCCCCGATCAGGTTATCAGTGACCCCCGATCTTCTTTATCAGGGGGAACAGAAGATGTGGCACTCCTCTCCACAATCGCTCAGCTTGGCGGCATGGTGCCTGAGTTCAAGTCTTTAGAACATCTTAAATTGTCTGCGGATAACATGCGTATTATCCAGGCAGCCAGGAACCCCTCGACTAGATCCCAATACAGAAGTACATAACTCAGGTTCTGTCATTGGTGTTTGGAAAAACAGTTGGACCCAAGGGGGGGCTACGATTGACACAGTGATGTCCTTCGTATCCTTCCTAGCAGAGTCGGGTGTTCACGTTCTGTCATGCAGAACTTACCTTTCAGCGGTCTCTGCTTATCTTTCTAAGGACTGATGGGCGATGCGGAGCCAAGGTGGGCGGGGTTACGGCCGCGTGCCAGGCCCCGCGCAAGAAAGAGAGGAAGGACACATTTTTGGAAACATTTTTTTGGATGCTTTTTACAAAGTACTCCGGTCCCGTCCCACAGGAGGAGAGATGTCCCATAAGTATGGAGGAAAGGGGACTATGGACTAGGAGTACGTTGGTCACTATGGTGAGTAACCTGGTTATTATACAAAGCGCCATCCCAGACACAGAATTCCATAGGATCAACAATATTGTTAGGGACCTTCTCTGGGGAGGCGGACATCCAAAAATCACCCTGGCGACGTTGCAATGATCAATCTGGGAGGGTTGAATCGGGCTAAGCCACATCAAATATTACTATTGGGCGTTCCCGATGGCGGTTATCAATAATGTACTACACGGGAACCGGGACTTACCCCTCATACGAGCAGAAATCATGGGGCTATAAGCAGGACCCCAATTGCAAAGCTATATCAAAATGCGGTAAGAGCCGCGCACCCCGCACCCTCCCACACTGGCACTCTCCCACACTGGCACTCCACATGACACATATATGGAAAGACAACCATAGACATATCGACTGGGATGGCAAACTAACTCTGGCGCAGCCCTTATGGAAGAATGAGAACCTGCCAGAAATGAACAAATTGCAGATGTGGCCAGAATGGATGGAAGCAGGCATTGGGAAAATAGAGGACATGGGGCCTCATTTCGAGTCTGGCGGTAAAACTGCCGGTGAAACCCAGCGGCTTGCCGACAGACTCGAAAAAAATTAACAGCGCCTGACTTCCCAGTAACACCATGGTATTACAATCCCAGTGGCCATGGAGTTCAATAGGACTCCATGGGAATGGGGACCACGGAAGCACCAGCACCATTTGCAATGGTGTCACTGCTTCTGTGAAACTCTGCAGGCGGGTGCCGTCCCGCCCGCCAGGTCTGACCCTGGTGGGTGGGACAGCACCCGCCCGCCGAGTTGTAGTTTTCCGTCCGGAAACAACGGTGCTGGTAGGCTTACCGGCACCGTTGTTTCTGGACCTGCAAAATTGTAATGAGGCCCATGGTCACGGAACGGTGCCTTATCCCCTTTCCGGACCTGAGATGCAAAATTAGGCCAACCAAACACGGAACACTACCACTTCCTGCAGAACACTCATGATATAATATGGCATTTATAACGCGCCTATACACAAGTGTTTCAAGGTGCGACGAGGCAAGGGAGGGGATCAGAGGGAACACAGGGACAACGATCTTACTAAGCCAGGTGACATTGAGATCGCACAAGTGCAGGGGAGGGGATAAGTGCGGGGGAGGGGGCAGTGCAGTACATTTTCATGACCACTGTGAGGGGGCACACGTTGTGCCACAAGCAGGCTCCCACCAGAACCCTGAGAGCCTTAGAACCACTGCAAAAGGGCTCCTGGAGCCAGTTCTGGCGCCTTTGGCAACAGGCTCATATGTGGGAAGGAAGGGCTGTTCAAACTAGGTCCCATTTATGTACATGGGCCTTTAAATCCTACATGGAAGCACCCACACAGTCTAGTTCTAAGAACCAAGCCATGCGGTCTAGTGTTTTGGGTGTGGCAGACCTGGAACTACTTTCCCTGGTACTACTTTACCTGGGCTATATAAACCACACCCTGACTGCAGAACACGCTTTGTGTTATTCTGACACCAGCAACGTGACGCTCACTGTGTCCAGCTCCTGGTCTTCAGCATCTTCCTGTAATCCTACAAGAACAAGATTATTCTGTTTTACCTGAGAAAACACCATCCAGCACTCAGCATCTCAACTGGGCTGCAATCTGTGGAAACCGAGAGAAGAAGAAACATCACTCACCTGTGAGTACTAGCTTAAGGGCTTCCGGCGAACCGCTACCACAGCTGCTGTTCGAACATTGCAACCTGCAATAGCGAGAAAGGGAAAAACAATATTAGAAGTGCGCGCTTCCAAAACATCGAATTCCATCAGTCTAACCTGAATTCCATCGCGCTACGACACGCTTCCATCCGGAGCACCACAGCAACATCTGCAAAGGAAAAGAGACATATTCAGGTTCGCTTTCAATATTAAACAACCGCATAGCGCTATACTTACCACAACGGATTCCGGAGGCCTGTTTTTCATCCCGCTCTCATCCACTTGCAGCACCACAGCGGCCTAGGAGGAGAAGAAGAAGAAAACACAGGTTAGCTTTAAAAGACTGTAAAGGCGCTGCGCTTTGCGCTTTCTCTTCCCTAGAAATGTGCCTCTCCATCCAGCACGCCAGCATCAAGACCTTCACACCTGAAAAGGAGATAAAGACATTAACGAATTCCCACCATAAACAGAACAAAGACTTACAATTAACAAACCTACCTGCCTACCAGCAGATTCGGGTCACAGAAGGCTTGGGCCCAAGGAAGGCATACTGCACCAGTGAAGCAACTCGGGCAGCTCACCAAACAAGAAATGCAGGACGGATAGCTCACCCTACAAATAACTAAGGTGAGGAAAGAACCCAGTGGGAAGGGAATCGGTCAGAGGGAGGTCGGAGATTCACCCATTAGAGACAGTTATCACAAATCCTCCCTTCTGTAATGGCAGATTCATTATTCAGCTTCAGCACTGGGCAACTACGTATCCAGGGTTCCAGATCTCAGAGCCTTCCAGACGCCCCCGGGGATATCAGGTGAGCGTAACATACATGGGATCAACAGTAATACATAAATAGAATAAAAACAATAGGTTAAAAGCGCGACCAGCTTGTGGCAAGTGCAGGGGTGAGTGCAGACATCAAGTGTCAGGAGCTAGTGGGGACTGTAGGGATACAGAAACAACCCCTAAGTGCAGGAGTTACCTTGGAGGCAGTGCAGGTGTGCAGCTGGCAGGAGAAGGGACCTGGGCCGGAGATCAGAGGGTAGCCAGGTGACCAGTGCAGTTTCAGTCAGGAGTTCAGCAGGAGAGAGGAGGAGAGAAGGCAGGAGCAAAGAGGAAGGTCTTGAGGTGCTTCTGGAACTGGAGGTGGTTCTCCTCAAGTTTTAGCGAGGCAAGGAGGCTGTTCCAAAGGGAGGCCGCAGCCGAAGAAAGAGCTCTTCCACCAAATCATTGCTGACCCTGAGGGAGAGGTGGATGAGCGAAGAGCTCGAGAAGGAAGATACAATACATGCGGTAGCCAAACATCTCTCCTGCCTGTCAGACACGCCACACAGCTCACCACTGAAAGGTAACATCCTCCTAGAACCTATCACTACCAATGTCACATCTACACTATATCAAGCAATCACAGCCTTCGCATCTTGAGAACTATCCAACCTCAAGACGAAAGGGGAAAGTGATGTGGGGCTCATTGACCGGAAAGACTTGGTACTAGCCATGTTGCACCCACGTGAAATTGAAATCTCCTCCAGACTTCGCCTGATACAACTCAAGATTTTCCATAGAAAATACTGTGATGCTGGAAATGCATCGGAGGGACAGGGCCTCCGTGTCCTTGTCCCTTACTGCCTTTTATCGTGTGTTCTGTCGTGTTTTCCGTGCAGGAGTTCATGTGGAACTCCTGGCGGTGCAGCTCTCTCTTTTGGTTTGGTGTACAGACCCATGGCATACCCTTATGGCACCCATGGGTGGGGTTACAACCCTGTGCCCCTAGTGTATTTTATTGGGCACCTGTGTGTGGCCCACATAGCAGGGTATGGGGGGGTGGCAGCTCCATGCTGAATTTGACAGGTGCTCTGAGTATCCTTCATTTTGGGATACCCAGGCCCTGCCATTGGAATGAGTTGATTCCTGATAGGAAACAAGACGGCCCCTGTGGCCTCTTGCTTTCTATTGCCTGTTACCTTATTTTCCCAAAGTCCTGGGAAGCCCTGACTCTGTCCCTTCCCCCTAACTCGCTGTTGGGTGGAAGTTCCATATATGGTGTTGTTGTGAAGTCCAGGCCAGACTGGCTGGAGCGTTCCCAGTGACTGTATGGTGTGGGTACACCCTGTGGGTGGGACCTGGGTGAATGGAGTGTGTGACAAATACGCATTCTGTGTTGTGGATGTCTAGTATCTGGTGTTTGGCACAGTGACTGAGGCAGCCCTGCCCGAAACTGGTATGAATGCAGTGTGGAGTGTTGAATGGCTGGGTACTTGTCCCAATACACATACATTGTTGTGTGTGTCTGGAGAGCAGTGAATGGCCTGAATGCACAATAAACCTGATTGGATGCCTGCCTGCATGAATGCCCTTCTAACCGATTGGTTGCCTGAGTGTGACCCAGCAGAATGAATGGGAGATCAACTAGTATATCCGGGGGCCTCTCACTGCTAGAATTCGTGTTCAGAAGCTGAAGTCCACTACGAAGAGTAACTGGAGTAAAACTGAAGCTTAACCTTGAAGCCCTGCTGGAAGAGAAGCCTTGCTGCTGCTATACTCCATCAATCTGAAAGCTGCTGTGTCTCCAATGACTGACCCAGAGAGGACATGGTAAGGTGCCCTCTTCCCGAGTTACGAGCTTTGCCAAAGCTCCCTGGTAGACAGACCTACAACAGGCTGCCAACCGGAGACGGGGACCACCGCGGAATCACAAGGAGGAGCGCCCCGACACTGTTGTCCACCCCCGTCGACGACCGCCGTCGCCGACCAGAGCCGCTGTGCTCCCGTTGCCTAAGAACTTCCGATTAACGGATGCTCTCGGCTGCACCGCCGCCCACTTTATCCCGCCAGAGAAGGCCAGGCCGTCGAGGCGCCGAGGAGCATCCGCCGGTGGGTTTCCCGCCAACCAAAGACCACAGAGACACCAACGACTCGACGCCCTTGCTGGGCCACCTTTCTTCAAACTGTTTGCGGTCCTGAACTATCGGCATCGAGGTGCCCCGCACGCCTCATCCTTGCAGGACGTCTACACTCTGTCGCCGACGAGCACCGCTAGGAACGAAGCTGCCACTTCACCGCCGTAGTTCACCCTGTTCATCGCCAGACATTCGATGACCCGTGGCTCCTACCTTAAAGGGAGTGCACTCAAGAAGGGCCGTCGATTTCCTGATGAGGAACTCTACAACACCAGGTACTTTGGGGTTGCTGAACTATTGGAAAGACTCTTGTGAATAATATATGGACTGGGCTTGTGATATATCTTTACTTTACAGGTTGCCCAGGTGGGGGGATCTCCACACAGAGCTGTGTCTAGGTAGCAGGGCCAGTATTCTGCCTATTGTTCTAACCAACTGCTTTCCTCTTATATCCACTGTTGGTTTCCTTTACACACTGATTTGTGTGACATTTAACCGTACAGTTGATGCACTTTAGTAAGGGTGGTACCACTTAGAACTTTATATTTGCCATTGTAGATCACCGAGTACAAAGTGAGTTATCGTGATATTGTACATAACCTTGAACATGAATTATATAAAGACTGTGTTTTAACTAATACAGTGTGTGGACATTCCTTTGTGGGGGTTTGGGGACTACACTGTACTTAAGAACCAGCCTGCATCACCTGAGAAGCTAGGACTTGATTGCTCGACCACGTACCAATAATAAAGAATCTTGGCTGGGGTCCTCTGTGCCTCTCTGTCTTGATATTGGGCAAAATCTTCCTCGGGGCCAGCCCTTTGAGAGCAAAAATACCCAATTCAGCCCAAAATACAGGTTCTATTGTGCTGAGCAGTGATCTCATGCAAGTGACAAATGACACCCTCAAAGTGTTATTAGCATATTTATTCTAAGCAGTGAATTTCATATACATTTGGGATTCAAGTTACAGAATATTAGAAAGCATAACACTTAGAGCAATGCAAAATATAGTGAAACATGGAACTTAGATAAACATAGAGAAACATAGAGAAATATAGAGAAACATAGAGAAACACAGTCTTACGTCCCTTTAATCAGCACTGGGGAGACCTTGGGCCCTCATAAGCTAGCTGTAAACAAGCCCCGCTCAGAGGACAATGCTGAAGGACACCGTATGAGCCAATGCCGGGCACCTGTTTCTGCACGAATCAAGTCCACAGGCGATCTCCCCCTGATCCATGTGTGCATGGATATTTTATAACTTCTTGCTGTCAGTCACCATGACGCACAGTTCCAGAACTTTCCCTGTGCAACTGGCTCATGGAAAAAACCCAGCTCTCTCTGAGATGCTCCCTGCTCGCTCCTACCCCCTCCCTTGTTCCCATCTGCGCTGGCTGAGGAATGTCTTATCAGTACCTTCCCAGAGAAAAGGAAGATTAGCTTGGGGCCAGGGCTAACGTTAGTGAGGCTGAATATTCTAAGGGAAGCAGGGATGTATTAACCCCATCTGCAAGCTCTAAAAGGCATGCACTCATAGCTTAGTGTTTATAGCGCTTAAGACTGGCTATCTAAGCGCTATATAGGTGCCATGATGTTCCAAACACTCCAAAAACCTATTAGCTACATAGCTGGGGGCCCTCCCTGCCTGTCATATTCCTTGTAGCTCACTACTGCATAATGGAAGTGCTACAACAGACTACTGTCAGCATTTTTAGCACATACTTTGAATACACTATTGGCTTTCAGCGGCTAATGCTGTCATCTAAAGCCCTGATTGGCAAGGTTGCAATTTCGTGTATCACTACATTCCACCCCTATTCAACGTGTGTGCGACAAAATGCTGACTAATACCTATCAATATAGTATTTAGTGCAGCGATAAAGACCTTGGGGCTTTGCAAGAGGTTTAAGCAAACTATCTTCTAGCGGTTAGTTAGCGTGGCATGTAAGGTAAAACACTACCTAAACAAAAATGTACACAAAGTGAACAGTGACATATACCTACGCCAAGTGAACATGGACATTTACTCTAGCCAAAACCTGGCCTACACAAAAATACCTAAATCAATTTTGTATAACTGATTGTCAGTTAAAAAGCAGCATGCAGTTAAAATGTCAAGGCAATCCAGTGTAGTCTAATCTACAATGCACTATTGCATTTATGTATGGTTACCAATTCTAAAACCTGGCAGCCTTTCACTCTAAGGGCCTACCCTCCCCCTGATCCCAGGGCATTCAAGCGTGACTATGGGCTGTGTGACTAGACACTTCCCCCAGGTAGGTGGAACCCAACCAGAAACCATCTAATTTCGTGAACAAGGTGAACCCATGGGCACCAGGTTGTCTAAATAAAAACAATTCTACTAATTTACATCAAAGCATGGCATGTGTTATTCATGCAATCAAAAGCAAGCAATTCAATCCATATGTATGCTGGTAACTGTAGCTCTGCGTGCCAGTGTGTGGAGGATGGTCGCCCCCACCCAGTAAAAAGCCAACACCTGCTGATTTAACAATGTTTGCCATACAATGCATTGTGTGTATTTAGCAGTCTTGTTGACCTGCCCTATGGCAGACAAAAATGTCTTCATGTCTAAAATTCTGTTATCTTCAATTGGCTGTCAATACTTGTAGCAGTGCTGGGCATATCAATGGGCCCCACTAGGCCAGAAGTTCTATAGCAGAGCTGGCATCAGAACCCATAGTGGCTAGCTTATTGTGCACAGTTTCTATGTCACAAGCATATAAAGCTCCTGCAATTAATGAATCTAGCTCCCTAGCTACGCGCACTCTAGTGATGGGCCATAGAAATGGACTCCATTTGTAGCAGCTTGGTAGTACTAAGGAAACATTGCCTCATGATAAATCTATGTCTAAGTGTAGCACTGTAATAATGAAGGTGTGCATTACCAGTCTACAATTTACATGTTGTCTTACCACTGGAAAATCTAACAGGTTCACAGTGTCTACCTTCTGTGACTTGGAGAATACCCTTCTTCAAGTGGGATATCTACCATATACAATATTAACTTTAGCCACAAACACCATACTACTATCCGGCAGTGGCTGTTTCATCACACCATGGAAAAAATTCATTTAGTCAAGTTATAGTTCATTAAATCTTGGCGAGAACACTCGCTGCAGTTCTTGGTCAGAAAAACATCACATTAGACAAATTAAACAAATGGTATCCATTCAGTGACAAGAGATGCCTGACAATGTGCCAGGCCAGTACACTAGCAATTCCATGTGGATACTCATTTGTAGCGCTTTTCCAAAGAATTATTCCAAATGTTTACAATCAAAAGGTGACTCTTTGCATTAGTGTGCTGGAGACAGCTGTCCCCACAAAAACATGAAACTGGTTGGTTTAACAAAAAACCGTGTCACACTCTGTGTCATAAAATCAAACATCAAGTCAGTCATGGTTTCATTTACCTGCCTTAAGCTGGCTGTAAAAGTATCCAGTGTTTCAAAGATTACCATTTCAAATTATAGCTCATACACTTGGCAGCATTACTTCAATTAAGAATCTTAACCTACGCACAGGTGACTTTGATGTGCGCACCCATCTTATCTCAAAATAAATTACGCTCCTGCTTGCATAATTCTGCTGCCCCAACAGTTCATAAATCATTCTCCTGCCTACGTGCAATGTAGAATATTTTTTTTTTTTCAAAAAACAAAACATCTCTGGTTAAAGCCATTCAGTTGGAAGAGTAAAACCATTTGGTTTTTTCAGATTCATCTCAACAGTGCATTTAAAAACCATTTTTCAATGTGTTAGCATTCAATTGCTGTGTCACACAGCTGTATGTGGTGCCTGATGTTACAGTCCATAATTCATTGTCCATAGTCCTTTAAACAAGAAAGGGCAAAACATGTCATTTAAATGTGTAGCATCAAATACTTGATAATTAGCCAAGTCTGCACCGTGCCAGTTCAGTTCGCAGTGGCTCGCTTTCTCTGAGAATGCGTCTGACCCTTCTTTGATCAGTGTCACCCACAAACTGCACATTATCTTCCTATATTATGAAATGTCTTGTCGTGCTTTGCCTAGGCAAAATACAAACAGAAATGTTAGGATGTCATCAAAACTTCAATATCAGCGTTATCCACCCCTTCCCATAATACCACCCCCATCTTCAAAAAGTCTCATCAGGTAACTACACACTTTGTCATTGCTACTGCAATTATTTATCACCTTTCTGCATGTTTCTGGGGGCTTATTTACACTCAACCATACGGGGTGTAACTGCCTAATCACAAACTCATTTGTGCAATGCAATCATAGCTGGTCAATGGTACCTCAGACTGATCTGTGCTTTTACAAAGCCATATAGTAAGTACCCAGGTCGCACAATGCTTTTCTTTTTCACCAAAGCGATCACCAATGCCAGGCGCCAACTTGCTTCCAGTGTCCCATGATCTTGGTTTAGGTTGCCCTGCTGGCATCGCTCCATTTTTCAAAGGTAAAGTCTTTCAGTATTTATCTTTCTTTTCTTAGCAGTGTCTTTTCAAGCCTCTGGTTTTTTTTCACTTGTCATCATTTTTTTTTTCAAAGGGCGTTTGCTGTTTTTGAACCACTCCTTTGAGTGCGATAGTCTGAGTCAGTTTCTTTTGTTGCTTCAACAAATCATTCATTCTTGCACTAAGCCGTGTGGCTTCTGGATCATGGCTAATGTGCAGTGTTCATGTTTTACTTCAAAGCCCCGCTCTGCATGTTGTCTCTTGCAAAACGGCTAAGCACTTTTGTCAGTTTTGCTTCCATCTGGAAGGCCATAATGTCTTTGTCAGTTACTCCATCCCCTGGCAATGTAGCTTGCAGTTAGCCAGATGTGTATTTTCTCTTCTCAAAGCGCCTAGAGGTTTCTTCTCCAGTGCACAGCGCTTTACTTCAGTTCACATCACATGGAGCATTGGAATGCAGCTTGCACAGCAATAGCGCTTTACTTCACTTCACATCACATCACATGGGAATGCGGTTTGCACAGTAATATCTGTTGGAATGGGCAGCTGTCTTTTCTTGGCCCATTCACAGATGCATAGGTAAATGTTCAGATGTGATGTGCCCGTCTGCCATCCTGCATGAAGCCTTTGCTCCGTACCACAGTTTACTAGGCAAATTCTTTACTTTTTGAACAGCTCTCTGTTTTTGCTCCCCCTTCCTCAGGAATGCAGGCATGTTTATCTTTCGTGTGCACCTGGCAGCGCCATTAGCACGCAGCTTATCTCTTTTGCCTATAACTCTTATACTGTGGCGGCTTCACTCGTTTCAGACAATTCATCCAAATTAACTCTTTCTTGTACTGTTTCTGCTTTTGTTTGCCTTCACACACCTCGCCCAAGACAGCTTCAAGGCACAAGCTCTGCACACACAGCAAGACTCTTGTTTTCAAAAGCGGCACTTTTCTTGTCATTTTTCTACTCCATGTAATTTTGCAAAATGTCAAAGCGTCTTTTTTTTCTTGTAATGTGCGATCTTTCAAGAGAACTCACAACCCATTAAATCTTTGTGCTATCTTATCACACACAGATGTTTCATTCTGTTGTACCATTGCCAAACTATAACCACTCAGTTCAGTGCATTTAAAAAATAAAAATGCCATATTTAGTGCAGCTCCCTGCACGTTTTTTTTCTGCAAGAACAACCCACACTCTATTGCTTGTGGGCTGTTTAATGTGTCAACAACATTTTTCCCCATGTATCACAGTCAACAGGTCACTATTTTTCAAGCATACATCACTTTTGAGGCAACAGCACAAATCCATGGCATAGCATGGGGACAGTCAAAAATACTCCAGGGGCAATTTAGAAAAATATAAATTGTTTTTCCCCCCAACCATTGCAAGCTGGTTCTGCAATTTCAAATCAGTACACAAAAATCGAAAATCCAAATAACATTCACTCACTTTCCTTTTAAGTGAGTCTCTCACCCAATAAAAGCATGGCACAGCCTAAAATGCAATATAACCATTTTAGTGTGTTTCCTTTAAACAGAATTTGCCACCATTAGCACATGGAATTTTACAGTTGCCAAAAAAAAGAAAAAACTCTTTAGGCTCTCAGCACAGATGTTACTCATTCTCCTAAGCATGGCTCATTCCCCTTCCTCATTATTCAGGAATGCCAACCCTTCAAAAGCATACATCAAAAAAGACGAACCTTCGCCTCCGAACATTACAGCCCCCACTCGCTAGCACACTGGGGCTGAGTCAATGGTTAAATCACTATTCACAATTTGCATGTCAAATCCCTGCAATTATTATTTTTTTTTCCTGCCCTCATGACAGAATAGAGATGAGAACTCCGTCTCACTATGCATTCCAAATTACAACTTTAAACTTGGGAAACCACATGATAAAATTCTTTTTCTAATTGAGCATACATCTTTCTTAACCATTCATCGGAGTGCTTTAAACAAAGCCATTTCCCGCTCGTTTATTGCCTTGTACTCCCTGGCACCAATCCCATGAAGGGAGTCTTAACCACACAAGCTATCGGCCACGGCAAGCCGACACAACATTGCTGCCTTTTGAAGTCTCAGAGCTGCAGTGAGACCATCAAGGAAATGCGACAGCCTGCTCCCCACTCTACACTGTGTTCTCTCACACCATTTGTCATGTCAGCATGGCACTGCTCTTCACAATCCCACAAAGCTGCCACCAAATGTCTTGATATTGGGCAAAATCTTCCTCGGGGCCAGCCCTTTGAGAGCAAAAATACCCAATTCAGCCCAAAATACAGGTTCTATTGTGCTGAGCAGTGATCTCATGCAAGTGACAAATGACACCCTCAAAGTGTTATTAGCATATTTATTCTAAGCAGTGAATTTCATATACATTTGGGATTCAAGTTACAGAATATTAGAAAGCATAACACTTAGAGCAATGCAAAATATAGTGAAACATGGAACTTAGATAAACATAGAGAAACATAGAGAAATATAGAGAAACATAGAGAAACACAGTCTTACGTCCCTTTAATCAGCACTGGGGAGACCTTGGGCCCTCATAAGCTAGCTGTAAACAAGCCCCGCTCAGAGGACAATGCTGAAGGACACCGTATGAGCCAATGCCGGGCACCTGTTTCTGCACGAATCAAGTCCACAGGCGATCTCCCCCTGATCCATGTGTGCATGGATATTTTATAACTTCTTGCTGTCAGTCACCATGACGCACAGTTCCAGAACTTTCCCTGTGCAACTGGCTCATGGAAAAAACCCAGCTCTCTCTGAGATGCTCCCTGCTCGCTCCTACCCCCTCCCTTGTTCCCATCTGCGCTGGCTGAGGAATGTCTTATCAGTACCTTCCCAGAGAAAAGGAAGATTAGCTTGGGGCCAGGGCTAACGTTAGTGAGGCTGAATATTCTAAGGGAAGCAGGGATGTATTAACCCCATCTGCAAGCTCTAAAAGGCATGCACTCATAGCTTAGTGTTTATAGCGCTTAAGACTGGCTATCTAAGCGCTATATAGGTGCCATGATGTTCCAAACACTCCAAAAACCTATTAGCTACATAGCTGGGGGCCCTCCCTGCCTGTCATATTCCTTGTAGCTCACTACTGCATAATGGAAGTGCTACAACAGACTACTGTCAGCATTTTTAGAACATACTTTGAATACACTATTGGCTTTCAGCGGCTAATGCTGTCATCTAAAGCCCTGATTGGCAAGGTTGCAATTTCGTGTATCACTACACTCTCCTCTACCATATAGTGAGCAGAAGTACAGACACCCCCTCCAGTCTTTACATATACTACCCCAGAATCGCGCTGTTTTGCTGGAATTCAGCGACCGGCCCTAACTGCCTACGCAGTGGCCAGGGTGAAGGCACATCCGTCCATATCTTATGGGAATGCCCCCGAATGCATACCTTCTGGCGGTCATGTTGCAGTATACTATGAGAAGCAATAGTAGTGGAAGTACCACTGAACCCTAAATTACTGCTGTTGGGTATTTGGGGAGACAAAGACTTTCTGCGATATGAGAAACGTTTTCTATCCACCACAATTGGCAACATTGCACGGAAGTGGGAGGCTGTAGACCGCCCCAGCTATGCACAATGGATTTCTGATGTAGATAGGTGTGCACTCATGGAACTCCGTATTTATACTGCTTGAGGATGTCTGGAGAAGGCTGCTAAGATTTGGCACTAATGGGAAGAGAGGAACATGTGAGCCACAGCAAGCTTAACAGAGTATGCAAAAAGAGATGTAAAAGATTGGGCATAAACTTTCAAACTGTCAGTGCTAGTGATTATGACAAACCGATGGAATGTTATTGATTGACTATGTCGTATGTTTAAAATTCTAAAAAATGTTATATTAAAAAAAACAAAGGGTCATTCCTCTGGGCGAAGGGTAAGTCTGGAATGATGTCAGGTTCCTCCTCACTAGATATAGGGGATACTGAAGCACTAGGTCTTTCATCTGCTTCTCCAAAACCCAAAGCAACTCTCTGAGTCTGCCCTTTTCCCATCTCCTCCTTAAGCCGAGGAAATACTGCCTTCTCTAGTGTTGCTTGAGCAATTTTATCTCGGGGCTGGATCTGGAAGGCATCCTTCCCATGGTTCTGCAACAACACCTTTGTGTCTGCTCTGAAATATAGGTCAATAACTCCAGCCAGTACAACTAGCCCGAACTTCCAGGCGAGTCCTGACTTGGGTGCCAGTCGAATTTATGTCCCGGGGGTGGTATCTGGACCAGAACGGTAGGTATCAGCTTCCTTTCCCCTGAAGGAATAGTTTACTGCCTACTACTACTGATATCGAATTTGATGGAGCCTTTTTAGGCTACCATGGGATCCGATGCTCTGTCACTTTGTTTTTCATAGTTCAGGGTCCCCCAACCTGTTTCGGTAGAACTGAATCGCATTAGATGATGAAGAAGGACTGATTATACCCTTAGATTAGAAGCGGCAGTGGTCAGAGAGGAAAGGGTGGTTCTTCATGGGAAGGATGATGAGGGAAGAGGATGGAGAACAGTGATAGCCCTCAGTGAAGGCTGATAGATTTGAAAGAGGAGGAGTTATTTAAGGATGAGTACGCAGATGATGAATTAGTATTTTTAATAAGTTTCACTTATTGGACAAAAGTAGAGAATAGCGAAATACCGCACAGAATGGCATTAGTAAAATGAAACCATTATATTTTCAGGAAGATTTCAAGAAAGGGCGAAAGATTTTATGGACTACAAGTCCATATGACATGTGTCTGTTAAAAGGAGTATGATCAGTTCAAATCATGCTTAAACCAGGAACACTTTTGCCACATGCAAAGCAATACCCCATGTCCAGAGAGGCGGATGAAGGTGAGACCATTTCAGCTTTAATGAAGCAAGGAATATTGGTACCATCCGATTCTCCATGTAACACAGCTGTGCACACAGTGAGAGAATCGACGGGGGGGAAAGGGGGGTTGTGGATATTTATACAGGACCTTTTCCCAATGAACAATGTAGTCGAAACTGAGTTTCCTTTAGCTCCAAATCCCATGACAATATTGTGCAACATCGCTGCGCTTCAGTGATTTGAAGATGAGGACGTGACAGTGTACTTTGACTCCACCTATGTATCGTCAACCGTACACGCAGGTCTGTCACGCTGGAAAAGGCGGGGCTTCCTCCCTAACAGACGCCACTCCAGTGAAACATGCGGCCCTATTGGATAAACTTGAAGTACTAGCACTCCCATTAACTCTAGCAGTCATAAATTGCACAGCACCGTCTAAAAGGACATATTTAATTTCTCGCAGAAACAGACCTGCAGATTTAGAAGCCAAAAGGGTAGCCTATTTCCCTACCATTTCTAATTTTGAAATAAAAAGTGTTAAACAAATGACAGGACGATGCATGTTGGTAAAGGAGGGCTTTAACATGCTGTCTATTGTCCAGTTAATTGAGATACAAGGTCGAGTACCACAAGAAGAAAAGGATTTATGGAAGAAACAGGGGTGTTCTTTGTCCTCCACTGAGGCAATTTGGAGACAGGGTAGCACTGGAAAGACAGTTATGCCTCTAGCATTATTGAGGGCAGTGCTGGAGTAACTACACTAACCCGCGCATGTGACTCGACAACTAGCAGCTACAATAGCAGAAGATTGGTTCTCACCAAATCTGTTAGAGCATGTGGCACAGTTTATTGAAAATTGCATTGTGCCAGAAATGTACTGTAGGGCACACTTTGCGTAAAGTGAGAGGAGCAATTCCTAGGCCCATTTCAGCATCTACAAATAGATCATATAGATATGCTGCAGGCATACAACGGTTACAGATATATGCTGGTTGTGGTATGCCCTTTTTCTAGATGGATCGAAGCAGGTCCATGCACACATCCTAATGCCAGGTGCGCTGCCAAGTTACTTGTGTGTGAAGTATTTCCAAGATTGGGTGGCTGTGAGGTTTTGCAGTCTGACAGTGGACAGCATTTTGTAAATGAGCTGTTCGAGCAAATAGTTCTTCTATTAGGCATTAAGCATAAGTTTTCTTCTGCGTATCACCCACACACGAATGGTGTCTGTGAACTGGTAAATGGACTATTGAAGGAAAGAATTGCAAAAATAAAGATAACTTTGAAGAAGGGATGGCTGCATTGCCTAACCCTTGCCTTTTGTGCCCTAAGAAACCAGCCTGGCTCTCCACGATAGTCGGGGTGATTTTCCTGACCTTGGGTGGCTGTAGCCCATATGGGTCGACCATCCCCAAGCACAGTGGCAGTCCTATGGAGCCCCAGCAGGTCCCCATTCATTCCCAGAGGGAAATTCTGTAATGCAGCCCAACCAGAGTTCCAGGATGGTGGGGGGTGATGTCCCTGGCCTTGGGCGGCTGTCTCCTATGTGGGTCGACCATTCCCAAGCACAGCGGCAGTCCCAGGGAGACCCGGCATGGTCCTCATCCTTTCCCGGAAGGAAAAGCTGTAATACAGCCTAGCCAGAGCACCAGGCTGGTCTTGGGGATGGTTGACCCACATGGGAGAGGGCCGTCCAAGGCCAGCAACATCACCCCCTAACATAAGAATTTCCTAGGCTCTTTGGTATAGCAGTGGTTTAGCCTTTCCCCTTTGTGCCCAGCTAAGCGCACCCACACATGTGAGATACCGTTTTCGTTGGGACACCTGAGGGAACGTGGGAAGGTACGACATGTGTTGTTGCTGGCATGTTTCGGTGGTTTCCTAGTGGCAAATGTCTGAAAATTGTGTTTTTTTCTTCACTTTTTGGAGTCTGACCGGCCTTTTCGGGTCATAAATTCTAGAGCGATTGACGAAAGTCTGACCTCTTCGGATTGCCTCGGGTGTGTTCTTTCAGAAATTTATGAGGATCCCTGTTTTCCTTTGTGGCTCCGACACCCCAGGCCCAAATCTGTGGGTTACAATACCATAAGAATTTCCTCTTCCTCTGCCCTTAGGTATACCAGTGGCTTAGCCTTGCCCCTGTGCGCCCAGGTAAGTGCACCGACGCATGTGAGGTACCGTTTTTGTCGGGACACCTGTGGGAACATGGGAAGGTAGGACATTGTTGTTGGCGGCGTGTTTCAGTATTTCCCTGGTGGAAAATGTCTGAAAATGTAGGAGTTTTTCTTCACTTTTTGCAGTTTGCCTGGCCTTGTGGGTAATAAATTCTAGGGCAATTGGCGAAAGTCAGACCTTTTTGGATTCCCCCACATATATTCTTTTCAGAAATGTATGGGATTTCTCGTTTTCCTTGGTGGCTGCGACATCTGTGGGTTGTCCAGACGGCCAAAACCAGTATTCCCCAGGGCGTCTGATCTACCAGTGGTTTAGCCTATTCCCTTTGCGGCCCAGTCGGTACACCGACACATGTGTTGTACCATTTCCATTGTGAGACCTGTGGGAACGTGGGAAGGTAGAACATGTGTTGTTGCTGGCGTGTTTCGGTAGTTTCCTGGTGGCAAATGTCTGGAAATAGTTTTTTTTCAACACTTTTTGGAGTTTGCCAGGTCTTGTGGGTAATACATTCTAGGGTGACTGGCGAAAGTCAGACCCCTTTGCATTCCCTGGGGTGTGTTCTTTTAAAAAATGTATGGGGTTCCCTGTTTTCTTTGGTGGCTGTGACATCTGTGGGTTGTCCAGATGGCCAAAACCAGTATTCCCCATGGCGTCTGATGTACCAGTGGTTTAGCCTATTCCCTTTGCACCCCGGTCAGTGCACCGACACAAGTGAGGTTCCGTTCTCATCGGGACACGTTGGAACTTGGGATGGTAGGACATTTGTTGTTTTTTCTTAGATTTCTGAACGTTTGCACACATTTCCTACTGCACTTAGTTACACAGCCCTTTCATTTCCCAAGTGTGACCTACATTTAGTCGCTGCTTTAGGAAAACTGCGCTTTTGTAACCTGCACTAGTCACCTATCCTTCAAAAGGTCTGCCGGTGCTCTTTCAAATAATGTATGCTTGCCATTCTTCATCACATTCATTTTCCTTATTTTCAAATGCTAAGTATGTCTGCTTAGTACGTCGGTTTAAAAATGCTGTGTACTGTGGCTGTTTTTGGCTTGTGGTATTGCTTGTTACCAAAAATGTGTGATTTCCTAACAAGGTGAGTTGGGGGAATGTAGCCTAGATTTCTCAATATTGACAGAAGCTATTATAATACCAGTCTAAACATGTCCAGCACATATTGTTTTTTCACTCGCTTTTCCAATTTCTTCCAATTTATAGAAATATCAGGTACATAGTTGTTGCCTGACCTGCACAAATCACCCCTTCCTGAACTTAGAATTTTGTCTACTTTTCAGAAATGTATGCCTTTCTGGCTTCCCATCGAGCTTTCCTTCCCTCTCCTTCAGTTCCTTCGAAGCAGGTTTTATTAAAAAAAATAAAGGGAAAAATCGCTTACCTCGCACAAAACTGATAGTAACCGTATAAAAATTGTTTCATTTGTTTTCACTTAACCTGTTCTTGAAAGCTTGGAGAATGGCGAATTCAGAACAACTGCAAACCATTTGTTCCTAGCTCTTAAAAGAAAAAAAAACACAGGCTTCTTTGTACATCATTTTATTGGCATATTCTGAAAACACACAAAATGTGCTCTCTTTTTTGTTATTTTCTCTCACGTCCCCCTCCTCCCCCCCTAGAGCAAACTAGGATTCCTTGGTGCCGTTATAAGGAAAAGGGGCCGAATTTGGCTGAGATCTCTTGTAACAGAAAAGTTACAAGAGATTGAATGCGACATACCGAAACCTACAAAAAAGGGCACAGCACTGGGAGGGGAAACCCTCAGCAGTTAAGTAGTTAAAATGGAGTGGCTAGGCTAGGCTCCCACCTTGCTCATTTACGTTTATGGTACAATTTGGAGACTATCTTTAATTCAATTTTAAATGTATCTTATATTGTGCTGTCTTTATAGGGGATTGTGGTCTTGTATTAAACTGCTTTACTGAGCATTTCTATTTTGCATTACAGTATGTTTAGATGATGTCCGAATGATTACACGATTTATGCATTGTGCACTTTTTTATGCTTATTGCATTTGACTTAGATATTTTATGTGGCTGCCTTGTGTTATAACAGTTTGTCATTCCGTGTTTTCTTTAATTGTTACCATCTTACATTCTGATTTTAGCTGCGTGACATGTTATTTGCTTGCCTGTATTTACATCGATGTAGCATGCCTCTTCTTTTCCCCTTCCCCCTTTTTCAGCACTTTATATGCTTAATGGATTGTTGCTCAGCGTTAGGATTCATTCAGGCCCTTAGCACTTTACCCATTGAGTATTTCTTGCTCACTGCAGGCAATAGTATTAACGCAGCAATCCCCACTGCGAGACTATTTTGCCTTATTCTTGGCCTATTGGCGTTTCGATTATTGGTTTACTCTTTCATGCACTAAGCACTTTATGATCTGTCTTGGGTGAGGACTCATCATGCATTAGTTCATGCCCGCCTCCTCCATGCTCTTGTTTGTGGCAATTGTGGTGCAATTTGTGAAATGAATTTGTGATTTCTTTAATGAATAATTGTTATTGTCCTGTTGTACAATAGTGTAGTCCTTGTGTTTGCTAATTTTGGCATACTTACACATTGTTAAATACTCCTTTCCAACACGGCTGACTTGCTTCCAATGACTTTTGTTCTGATATGTAAACCATAAAGTTGTCTGTTATTTGTATCACTTACTTTGCACTGGTGTTCTTCCAGCGTGACCAAGTGCCTGGTGGGGCACGAAACGCATAGCTGGCTGCACACTTGCACTAATATATATTTTTCATTAAAATGCTTTTATAACGGATTTCTCTGCAATTCAGTTATATAGAAGCCTGGGATGAGGTCACATGCCCAAGTAGACTGCTTACAGTTGGTTTCAGAGACCTGAGCTGAATTTGGTTGCATAGTGTGAATTATGCTTTTGCTAAGGCGCCATTAGTTATAGAAATTCTTGTCCTGCAGGTTATTCATGTTACAGCAAACATAAAATAAGTGTGCATGTACAAATTGGATAACCTTCCGCAGAGACAACGCAGGCAAATTCAAGGTGATCATGTAATGGCTAAATGCACCTGTGAGGGCAACATGCTAGTCATAAGGTTCATTTTTTTAAAAAAATTACCTTTCCACTTTTTTCTTTGCCTTCTCTGCTTTCTGTTTTTCCTTTTTCCTGTTTACATGTTCCTTTTCTTATATATAATTATAGCTTTGTTGATTTCGGATTTACATTGTATTTACTTGTTCATGATGTCATTTATATTGTTTCCTTAGCGTTGAGCGTTTGATCCCAGAGACAGGGCATTTGTATGTTACCCTAAGAGAAAGGCTTTTACTATTGCTATATTTGGACAGAGACAGAACAGAGTTTGTCTTCACTTTTTAGTAGTGGCAGAAAACTTGGGAAATAAAAGAGGAGGAAATGACAAACGTGTGCATTGTGCAAGCCCATCTGCGTGTAGGTGTGCAGGGCGCTGTCTTCCCTGAAAGCTGGGCCCACTCACCAGATTGTATCCTCTTTGTGCAAGCCTGATTATGACCTAACAACCAATTTGCTATAAAAATGAATCTGATAGAACACCCCTGTTGTTGCATACCTTGCTGCCTTTAAAATTCATATGCACTACTTAATGTGATATTATAGGTTATTTATAACGTGTTTAGTACCCAGAAGTTGCTAAGTGCAGACCTGGGGATTGAACCTTTGTTGGTCCGTGTAGTCTTGCTTCCAAGGAGAGCACATTGCCGCTGAGCTATCCTCCCGAGAATGTGTGATCCGCTGTTAAGCACAGTACTGATATAGCAGAATTGATCAATCCCATGTCTTGGAGGATGCTCTCCTAACGGAGGCATGGCTACAGGACAAATCAGTTCTAAACTTTACGGATCACATACCACCAAACCATAATAAAATGATCGTTAACAAACATTGGGGCATGGAAGGGGGCTGCCTGTTACTTACAGCCCATGAGCACTAACAACATTTCTGAAATGTAAGCCAATTTCAGAAGGCGGAATTCTATTGTATTCTAGCACTTATTTTCTAACCTATTCACCTAGTTGCAGATTTCCAGATGGCGTTCAAACACTTAATGGTTCTGGGTGATTTCAGTCTACTGATTGATCCTCTTGAATCTTTACCAGCCTCAGTACTGCTTAATGACATGGAAGACCTGTTGCTCTAACAACAGATTAGGAAAGCATCTTAAAGATCAAGACATACTTTATACCTAATTTCTTTTCCCTAGAAAGGAACTTTATTTCCACACACTATTTCCACTAACGATTAGTAGTGACATCAAGAAGAGAACCTTTCTACCATTGATCAGAAAACTCCAACCCCAGTTTCCTGATGAATGCTAGCCAAATTCTCAACTTTCCTCCCGATTCAAGTTAATCTCGAACGGTGCCCCCTAAAATCAAGTCGTTGAAATCTCTCAACTTTCGAGCAATCTCTACCAATAAATCTGACAGCATTGGATTCAGAATCCAACATAGCGGGTAAACAGGAATATGTCCTGCAATGGTTAGCAAGGGATGGAATTGAAATAAAAAATGTTTTTCATTAAAAAAAACGTAGGAAATAACTACCTCATGCAGAACCTAGACCTAGAAAAGAAGAAAAAAAAGAGAATAGAAATTGAGTTACTTGCAACAAAACCAAATTTGTAAGACATAAAATACACTACAAGAAATGTATTACACAGGCTAAGAGAAAACACTATCATAATCCTAACTTATTATCTGGTACTTCTCAGAAAAAGCTTTACCATATTACTGAGGTTTCACGTCTCCTTTGTTATGAAAAATGAGATTCCAGTTGCCCAATCTCTCTCTGTGACTAGAGTGCCTGTTTTTTCATTAAAAAAAAAAAGATAATTTACTCCATGTTGCGATACAGCCACTTACATGCTCTCGAGTAAGAAACACCAGGAGTCCTTGCTTTAGAAAATGGATACTGTTAAATCAATCCCAAATTTTAAAACTAAGGGAGATGAGTGAAGTGGCTGCTCACCCGAAACCCTTGTCCCCAATAGTGTTTGAGGATCTGACATTTAGCACTAATACTACCATTGCCATCCTTGAAATTGTGGAGATCACACTAAGCTCAGGAAGCCTACCGAACAGCCTGAAATTTAAAACGGTTCCCTCTACCCCCACCCCCAACTGAAAATAATTTCAACTGACCCCTCAGATATAGCCAAAGTTCACCCTGTTTCTAATCTACCTTACTTGGCCAAGTTCTTTGAGAAAAGTGTAGTGCAACAGGCAGGGACTCCTGTAGAATCGAATTACATCCCAGAACCACTACAGGCCGTGTCCAACCCTTACACGCAGTACTGAGGTAGTCATTACTTCAAACTTGGATGCCCTATGAATGCATGCTGATCGGGGTGGCTCCGCGGCTTAGGTACTCCATGACCTGTATGAAACCTTTGGCAGAGGCGTTGCTAGTGGGGGGGCTAATGCCCCGGGTCTTTTGGCTGTAGCCCCAGATAGAAGCTCTGGGGCTACAACCAAAAGGCTAGCTAGCCCAGAGTCTCGCCAGTCCCGACATTAGAGTAGCCCCAGATCTTTTGCAGACCTAGTAACACCCATGGACTTTGATATTGTTTCTCACAAGATCTCACTAGGTTCTCAGAGATATGAAGTAGGGGAACGCCCTAGAATCCGCCCATTCTTGCCCAGTTGATTATCAGCAATTACTCTCTTTAACCCCCTCTTTTGTTTAATATCTGTATTATTCAGACACTTTATAATTGCACCAATGACATTTAACTGATCTTTGAACTTCAAGGAATCACAATAACTGAACCCTTTTGTCGGAATGCCTTCTGGCCATTCTAAGTAGGAAACCGAGCAATAGCTTAAAGCTGAACCCCACCGAGATGGAAATAAAGGTGATAGGCACATTTATTGGCTCTTGGCCTTTCACGGACTGGACGTCCAAACTGGGAAACTGTCCACATCAAACTTTCTGGTTAAAAAACAGGAAATCCTTTTGCACACATACCGTATCGTTGGAACCCCTGTCTGTTCAGTCATTAAGAAAGGTTGTTATAACTTGTGTGCTGCTAAGTTTCCAATTCTTAACTTCCCTAAGTAGGGTTCACACCACAATGTCATTGTCTCTTTCGATTTTGGCCTATGCCAGTAGTATTCATCTGGGGTTGTCCATGCCTCTAGGTCCGGAAACCTGACTGGTTTTCATGAAATCCCGTATTAATATTCATGAGTAAAAATGTGCATACATTTAGAATCATTGTATGCAAATGTATTTCATGAATATTAATAAGGGGTATCATGAAAATCTAACATGGATCCGGCCGTCGAGGCCTGGTGTTGGGCAACCCTTTTCAGGGACTAAAGTGCACCGCTGCTTGGCTCTTACCGCGAGTACCTAGCATTGATCCTATAACCCCGGAACAAAGGTCTCCTCACAGGTTGCCTATGGAGAACCCACTTACATGTAAATATCTATCCATTGCACACTGAACATGGTATGTAATCAAGCCTAATTTCTTACAGAGACTTCATAGACATGTTCTTCCCCAGCCACTAAGATCAGCAGGGTCCTCCCACGTGCTTGTTCCATAGATTAAATTAAAGCACATAGGTGGCTGCTCCTTTTGGGCTTATGCCTCTGTCCTATGGAACCTTTTCCCTGTAGCTCTTACAGCTATTGTTGATCCTGTCCAGGTCAGGAACACTTTAAAGACCCCCCTCTTTCCTTTATGACCTACTCTTGATCATAACTAAGGCTTTTTCGAACACACACATTTGGAACTTAAGCACTTGTCAGTAGCACTGGAAAGCTACCTGGGTGGTGTCAGGGTGCCTGTTCAAAAACAAATAAAATATCTGGCCTCATTCACGGGGTGGGGAGCCCACACCAATGATCTGACAATCAGCGGTCGTTAGTCTCCATCGGAGTCCAAAGTACACATCAAGCTTTTGGAGCTAAGAGCAATTAGACTTGCGTTGAAAGCTTTTCTGCCCTCCGTACAGGGAAAGAATGTCCTGATAATGACGGACAACACAGTGGCCATGTACTACCTCAACAAAAGAGGCGGCATAGGATCACTTCCACTGTACAGAGAGGCAATGCAGCTCTGGCTCTGGGCAATGCAAGAAGGAATCTCTCTATCGGCAGTTCACTTCGCCTGAGAGCTAAACACAGTGGCAGACGCTCTGAGCAGGCATAGCACAGTCTCCCACGAATGGAAGCTAGCTCAGGAAGTCCTTCAAAAGATCTTCGCCCTTTGGGGAACCCCTAAACTGGACCGGTTTGTGACCGGGTCCAACCAGAAGTGCAAACTGTATTGCTCAAGGGGATTTCCCCCAAGAGGAACTCTAGGGGATGCGTTCATAGTGGACTGGGTATTTCCACTTCTTTACGCGTTTCCTCCAGTCCCTGTGATTCCTCACGTAATCAGGAGGTTGAGAAAGTTCGCGAAAACCATGATCCTAATTGCCTCAGATTGGGCCAGGAGGACGTGGTACCCAGACCTTTTGGAAATGTCCATCTGCCATCCAATACGTCTTCCACAAAGAGAGGATCTTCTCTCGCAAGAGGAAGGTCAGGTTTTCCATCCAGAGGTCAAGACATTCGCCTTCACGCATGGTTTCTGAGAGGCTAAGATGTAAGGATTGGGACCACCCGGATGACGTAATGGAGATTTTGCTTTCGGCCAGAAGGCCAGCAACAAAATCCCTGTACCAGTGTCGTTGGAACAAGTTCAGTAACTGGTGCAGGGATAAGAATGTGAATCCATTTCTTTGTAATACTGGAACAGTACTTTCTTTTCTCTTACACTTAGCCAATTTGGGACTCCAAGTTGGAATGATAAAAGGTTACTTGGCAGCGCTATCTATCTTTAAGCACTCCTCGGAAGAGGTGTCCTATTTTAAAATGCCTTTAGTCATTCAATACTTGAAAGGGTTGACACATGTATACCCTCCAACACTTTTTCAGGTGCCCATCTGGGATTTAAATCTAGTCTTAAAATTTCTCATGTGTGCTCTTTTCGAGCCTTTAAATTTTTGTCCATTAAGACTGCTCACTCTCAAAACAATTCTGTTAGTGGCTATAACATCAGCCCACAGGGCACAGGGTAAGTGAGTTGCAGGCATCATACTCCTACGTCCCGTCCCTATGGGATGGGACCGGAGCACTTTGTAAAATGCTTCCACATTTTTTCAAAAAATGTGTCCTTCCTCTTTTTCTTGTACGGGGCCCGGCACGCGGCCGTAACCCCGCCCATATTGGCTCTGCCCCGCGCATCGCCCATCAGTCCTTTTCTCTGCTCGATCGGGGTCGGACGCACTTGCATCCTCAGAAGTTTTTCTTCCCTTTTTTCCTCTCTGGCTCTCGCTAGCGTTCGTTTACTGGTCTGTCTATGTCATTCAAGCTAGACTTTCCTGATTGTTCATCGCGTCACCATCGCTTCGCGAGGGCGGATCCCCATCCTCTTTGTTTAGAGTGTTTGGGTCCAGATCACCGTTGGGGCTCCTGTTTTTACTGTGACTCCCTTTCGGTCCGGGCACTTCAACGTTGGTTGGAGCGGTGGGAAGAGGTGTTCCGACGAACTCCTTCACATTTTCAGGCGTTCATCGACGAGAAGAAGAAACGCCCGGTAAGTGCTTTACTTTTCAGAGCACCCCGGCCGGGGGATACCTTTCTGGTTTCCTCGCGGGCCGGGAGGGGTGTTGATCGCTCTGTCACCGGGGCTCACCCTGAGGTGCTCTTAGGGCCTAATAATTCTACCGGAGTTTTCTCCGAGGGTCTCCGTAAGGGGCCTGTGAATACCGGAGTACGCTCCGAGGCCCCTCCTGTGGGGGCTGTTTGTAGACCCAGTTCTACTTAGTCGTGGGGTACCGGAGCTCTATCTGAGGCCTCTCTGTCGGCTTCCCTCAAAGATAAGACCGGGGTTCGCCCCGAGGCCTTGGCTGGGCTTGTTGTTACCGAACGGATGTTCGAGGCCCGCACAGATAAGGCTTTTACCGGGCCTGGGTCCGAGGTCCCTCGTTCAGAGGCTAAAGCTACCAACAGTTCTGAAAGGCCGGTCAAGGCTTTGTCGGTGAAAGCTGTTGCTCACCGTTCCTGCTCTTGGTGACACCAGACCTGTTAAGGGGGCAAAGAAGCAAAGTTCTTCTTTTACCGGCAGTGCCGAGGTCCTTCCTTCGAAGGCTCAGTTGGCGGTTGGTATGTCACAAAAACATTCCAGGTCTCATAGTACCGGCTCTGCCGAGGTTCCTTATGTTAAGGCTAAGATTAAGACCCCTGATCCATTGACAGGTACCCCTTCCTCACTACCTCACGTGCCGCAATTCCCCTCAGATGAGGACAAAATGGCACCCGTTCACGCTGCGGTGGCCATTTTAGGTGCTACCCCTACAACTACGCCATCGGCCTCTGGTGTAGGGCTTGGTCCCTTGGGTGAACCTAAGGTCCCTTGTGCGCATCCTTACCGGCCGGTTTATGATTGGAACGCCCGGGTGCCTCTTCCGCACAATGTTTCATTGCCCGTGGGGGCGGCACCTTTGATTTATGTGGATACGTCGGTGGAGGGGCCGGTGTGGCACCCTTCCCCGCTACGTCCTTGGATTTGTGCACCTCATGAGAGGCCTCCTCAGGTTCCGAAACAGTCTCCGGAGGACGCCTTTTTCGGTAAATTTCAAGCGCTTATGCGCACCGACCCCATGCAGGAATATTTCAAAGGGCTTTTCATGGAGATATGTCCACCTACGCCTTCGGCTCCACCCATTCCTACGGTGGTTCCGCCGGGGTCTCCTTTGCCCATGGTGCCTCCCCCGGCTCTTCCGACTTTGCTTCCATTGTCCCCAGTGGACAAGGCAGTGCCTGACACGGCTCAGCAGGATCCTGACCTGTCAGATGACCCTCAAGGCGATCAGGACAACGAGGACCTTCCCCGCTCTGTCAGAGCTTTTCATGACCGGGTACTGGACATGATGAGTTTCGTAGATGTTCCGGTGCCCGAGGCACCCGCTCCGCAGTAGGGCGTGCTTTCTGGGGCGTTCACCCTGTCTCCCTTGGAGCGTACCGGCCTGTTCCTGCAGAAGGATGTTCTGGCCGTGGTCCGAAGAGTCTGGGAAAAGCCACACTCGGGACTTTTTGTCAATAAGAAGATTGACGCGAGGTACAGGCTACATTCTTCGGAAGAGGTGGCCCTGTCGTCTTGTCCACCTCCCTCCTCCACAGTGGTGGCTGCGGCCACTTTGCAATCCAGATCTGCAGCATCCTCTTCCACGACAGCTACTCAGTTCCTGGGTAAGGAGGACAAGCTCCTGGACTCCCTAGGGAGGAAAATCTTTGCGAACTCGGCCTTGCTGCTCAGGCAGGCCAATGCTGAGTTGATATTAGCGGGGGCTAATATGCGGATGTGGAAAGGTCTGTCGGAGTTTGAGGAGCACATCCCGGTCGAGAAGTTGGAAGACTTCAAGGGTGGCCTATCCGATGCCAGGGTCTTACCCCAGGAACTCATGGAGGCTGCGGCTCATCACGCAGACACCTCGGCTCGGGGCCTTATGCTGGGGGTTGATACCTCACGGCAGGCGTGGCTGCATGCCACTAAATCTTCAAAAGAAGTGCAGGACAAGGTGTTGGACCTTCCGTTCGATGCTAAGGAGCTCTTTCATTCTACAACAGATGTAGAGCTCACCAAGACGAAGGATAGCACTCAGTCAGCTAAGTCATTGTCTGTCCTGGTTAAGGCTCCTTTCAAAACCCAGAGACCGTTGTCACAAAGTTGATCCTCCTCTGGTTTTAGGGGCTTCCTCGACCACAAATCTCGCAGAGTGGATACCCCTGCGGGAAATAACCGCCGTAGGCAACAACGGACGTGGTTTTTCTCCCGCTCTTCAGCTTCTCATTGGGAGGCGTGGCAGGCCATCACAGAAGACAGATGGGTCTTGTCAGTCGCTCGAGCGGGCTTCCGCTTACCTCTACCTCCTACCCCACCCCGCAACCCTCCTTTTCAGCTGTCGGGCTCGCCCTCCATCAAAGCCGAGGTTCAGAAACTTCTGGACCTCAGAGCTGTGGTGCCCGTTCCACTCAGGGAGCGAGGGGAGGGCTTCTACTCCCGGGTGTTTACGGTGCCCAAACCCAACCAGGCTGGCCTGCGCACCATCCTAGACCTTTCCCAGTTCAATCTTTTCCTACCCCAAGAGAAATTCAAGATGATTACGCCCAGCCAGATGCGCTCCTCCTTGCAGACGGGCGACTGGCTCAGCGTTGTGGATCTTCAGGACGCGTACATGCATATCCTGATTTGGAACCCACACAGGAGATATCTCCGCTTCTCTATGGGAGAGGAGCACTTCCAGTTTCGAGTGCTTCCTTTTGGCCTCAGCTTGGCGCTGCGTGTCTTTACGAAGATGATGTCGGTGATTGCGGCCTATCTTCGTCCCCAGTGTATCCATGTGTATCCATATTTGGACGACTGGCTCTTACGCAGCCCTTGTCCGCTAGCAGCAGTGGGCAATCTCCAGTCTCCTTCAGCTCCTGTTCCATCTTGGGCTGTCGGTGAACTGGCGGAAATCTTCCATAACGGTCTCGCAGGACCTGATTTTCCTGGGTTTTCGCTGGAACACGATCGACTGCAAAGTGTACCTGACCGGGGACAGAATGGCGGATCTTTTAGCCACGCGTCAGATGTTTGCGCAGTCGGCGAGCATGTCGGCCTGGTGGTTCCAGATGCTTCTGGGCCTCATGGCCTCGTGCGTTCTGGCTCTTCCTCATGTCAAGATGAGACGGACCAAGATGGCTCTTCGGAGTTCCTGGCGTCAGGCTGTGGACCCGGATTCCAAGCAGATAATAATTCCGGATTCCATGAGAGTGGACCTGGACTGCTGGTTATCTCTCAGCAACCTGTCGGTGGGTGCGGGGTTTCAGGACCCAGCCACCACGGTGACGATCACAATAGACTCCTCCCTTCTGGGGTGGGGTGCGACGTTCGATCTTCTTCAGGTCTCGGACCTCTGGTCACCTCAGGACAAGCTCCTACACATAAATCATTTGGAGCTTCTGGCGATCTTTCTGCTGCTCAAGGCGTTCAGACCGCTCATTGCCAACAAGGTGGTCCGCATACACACGGACAATGTGGTGTCAATGTATTACATCAACAAGCAAGGGGGAACTAAGTCTCACCCCATCGTGGACCTGTCTATCCAGATATGGGATTGGGCCATGCTTCATGGTGTCTGGCTGCTTGCAGTACACATCCCGGGCCAGCTGAATGTCACAGCGGATGTCCTTCGTGTCCTCCCTAGCAGAGTCAGGGGTTCATGTTCTGTCATGCAGGGCTTATCTCTCAGCGGTTTCCGCTTATCTTTCTACAGACCAGTGTTCTTATTCCCTGACTAACCCAGTGGTGAAGAGGCATTTTGCTGGCTTGACACGCCTCACACGCCTCTACCCTCCGGTTCGTAATCCGCACCCACCGTGGGACCTAAATGTGGTCCTGATGGCGCTGTGCCATAAACCCTTTGAACCAATGGCTACTGTGGACCTCAAGTACTTGTCCTGGAAAGTGTCCTTTTTGGTCGCCGTTATGTCAGCAAGGAGAGTGAGTGAGCTCCAGGCATTGTCGGTGGAGCATCCTTTCTTGGTCTTTCACAAGGACAAGGTAGTCCTTCAGACAAACTCGGCCTTTCTGCCAAAGGTTGTGACCGAATTCCATCTGAATCAGTCGATTTCCCTACCAGTCTTTTTTCCGAACCCTGCCTCTGAGGCTGAGAGGGTTCTACACTGTTTTGATGTCCGAAGAGCTCTTAAGTTCTACCTGGACAGGACTTCCGAGCTCAGGAGTTCTTCTCAACTTTTTGTGACCTTCGGTAACCCTCAGGGCAAGCATGCATCTAAGGCAACTATTTCTCGGTGGATCGCCGCCTGCATCACAGAGTCTTTCACCGTCCAAGGGCTGAAACCTCCTAAGGGTATTCATGCACACCTGGTGCGGGGCAAGGCAGCCGCAGTTGCTTTTCAGAAATATGTCCCCTGGGAGTCCATCGCTCGGGCAGCTACTAGGTCTCGACATGAGCTCAAGGGCTGACGCTCAGTTTGGTCAGGCTGTGCTGAAGAACCTGTTTCAGTGAGGAGTATTTCCATCCATCCGTAGCTCCTGTGAGGAGTGCTTGGGAATCTCCCATAAGTATGGAGGAAAGGGGACGGGACGTAGGAGTATTACCAGGTTACTCACCGTAGTGACCACCTTACTCCTAGTCCATAGTCCCCTTTCCTCCATACGCCCGCCCGCCGTCCCCTCTAATAAGGTTCCTCTGTTATTGCTAATGGGTCTTTTACCTGGCGATAGAAAAGGACTGATGAGCGATGCGCGGGGCGGAGCCAAGATTGGCGGGGTTACGGCCGCTTGCTGGGCCCCGTGCAAGAAAGAGTGCAAGGAAACATTTCTGGAAATAATTTGGATGCTTTTTACAAAGTGCTACTGTCCCGTCCCACAGGACGGAGAGATGTCCCATAAGTATGGAGGAAAGGGGACTATGGACTAGGAGTAAGGTGGTCACTACGGTGAGTAACCTGGTAATTCTTGCCTAAAATAGTGTCTGATTTTCATCTGTCACAAAGGATTGTCTTACCTTCATTTTATCCTCCACCTCATGCTAGTAAGGAAAGATTACATAGAGTGGACCCAAAAAGGGCTCTCCGTTTCTATATTTCCAGATTGGCAAATCTCAGACAATGTGACCAACTATTCGTTGGATATACTGGGCACAAATTGGGCCTGGCAGTATCTAAACAAACTCTATCCAGATGGATAATTCTAGCAATCTCTGAATGCTATAAACTAGCTGAGAAACCTCCAGATGGATAAAGGGCTCATTTAACCAGAGGCATGGCAACTTCCACGGCCCTTCAGAGGGGTGTCCCGGTGCAGGATATTTGTGGTGCAACCGCCTGGTCATCAGTGCACACCTTTGTAAAGCATTACTGCTTGTACTCTACTTCATACCAAGGAGGACTTTTTGCAAAAGCTGCCTGTCATTCAGTCCATAATTAAAATTCCTAGTACTCCCACCTCCAAAATTACCACTGCTATGGGAGTCTTTCATAAGATGAGGAATACGTGGGAGGACACAATCCATTCGAAGGACAAGTTACTTACCAACTGTAACGTTCTTTCGATTGGATGTTCCTCCCACGTATTCCTCATCGACCCTACCATCCTACCCCTCTGTACAGTTTACGCCAGTTGCACTCTGACTTCCTTAAGAGCCTGAAGACGTAAAGCCTGATCAGCTGATGTGACCATGAACACCGTAAAAACAGAACTGAGGTAACGGGCGCTGCTCGAACCCTTTATACAGCGGATGCCGGCAGCCCTCAACGGACTTCGACTCAGCGGTCTCGAACACAGCACCCTATGGTGAAAACATTTTCCGAAACAGCTGAAACTGGGATACGATTATCATAAAATGAGGAATACGTGGGAGGACCATCCAATCGAAAAAAACAATACAGTTGGTAAGTAACTTTTTGATCTGCACGCCACGTGATCCCTCAATACTTCATAAATGGGCAAAACCTCTTGTATTCCATGAGCTAATTAAACAATTTCAGTTTAGTACTGGATTGATGGTGTTATTCTGAACCAACCATTTTAAGATTCCCATGATATTCTCTTGCAATGCGTTGGAGCACTGAGTGTTCCCACCCTCGTTTATACCAGGCAACAGTTTGTTCCACAGATTGTCCACACCTGATTTTAAAGAGTTTGTAACCGGTGGTGGGACCAGTATTGGGTCAATCTCATAGCCCAGCTCTAGGCATCTATTTTTGTGTATTCTAATCAAATTGGCTGTTTCGACAAGTGTACTTTGGTACACTGTATTTTTGATTGGCTCGAAGTCTTTAGTGTCTAGAATTCAAAGCGGCAAGATCTTATGAGTCAATGCTAAGAATTATGATCTATTTATGTATAAACAGGGGGCCCTTTTTCCCTGATGTTGCCATTTTATTGTCAATATGGAATCATTGCTGGGAGAGGGCATGATCACTGGTAATTAAGCAATTTGTATAGGGTATTCGAGTTCTCCGCATGGCTTTTGTAGCGCTTCATCCATCTCATCAACTCCAAACTCCTCTTCAATGTTTACAGTGGCAACCTCAGCTTTCACATTAGCCTTCAGAGTCAAGGTTATCCAGTTTGATAAAGCTCCTTTTACATTACCATTTTTTTCTTTTTACTCTTCCCATTGTTTTGCTTTTTTTCCTTGGTACTCCTTTGCAGGTTGATTCCTTGAGGACTCTGAGGTTCGAGGATGTCTATTGTAATGTTCTGTTGTTGTTTGTTTTGTTTGCGCTGTTTCCTGGGTAGGTAAATTGTAGAGGTATTGCTGTCCTGATTTATATTTCCAATACACTCAATACTAACCTTCTCTTATACTATATCCTATATTCACTTTATGCATGACAACAGGATGCATGCTTGTGTTAAACAGTGGCTTCTTTCGTGTGAAGATGGTAGGGGAGTATACAGAGATGTCTGATGTCTCGTGTGAGGTATGAAAGTCAGCCAGTCCTGGCTTTCAGGCTCACCTCACATTAGATTTCGGTACTTGTGTTGCTCTAATGCAGTTTTACAATGGTGAATTATAGGAATCACAGAAAGAAATCATTTATGCTTTTCCCAACACCAAACGTTTATAAGAAATGAGAAGGAATTTTTGGGACAAAGTGGTGTCAATGCGCATTTTCAAGCACAAGGTTGTCATAATGCATTTACTGACTCCTTAGTTTCAGATTTAAGTTGTGGATAAAAGTAATAGCAGACACCAGGAAAGCTGGCCGCCTATACGTGCACACACACAGCCTATTTCTGTTTAATTTGGGCTAGCCAAAGCAACAAGTTTGCAGCACAGTTCTGCAAACTCTTTCAAACCCATCATATACGATGTGCATGCATCCGGACACCCATTTATGGTCAAACGGACATCTGATCTTTGTAGAGAATTCACTTTGAATGAGTATAAAGTGCTAGTCGCTATGCAAAACACCTCTGACAATGACATTGACATAGGTATGGAGTGATTTTGTCGAACTGAAAAGAATAAATAGAATTTTTAACAAACCCAAAACATCTATAAAAAACGATTTTTTTAAAAAAAAAACTATATATATATGTAGTTGGGAAAGGGAATAGTAGTTTTTGGTGTGGGGGGAAAAGTATGAATAAAAAAACGTGGTTTGGGGGAGAACCCCACCCGAAAAACAAAGATAACAAAATGTGTTCATTTTTTAATTTTTTTATAGATGTTTTGGGTTGGCTAAAAATGGATTTGTTTTGTGATTCGTTAAAATCACATGTAACCATTGACCTATACTTAAATTAGAAAGCAATGGTGGCATACTGAACCATCTTGATGTAGAAAGTTTTAGTTCTGGATTTAGACCCACCTTAAGTCACCCTCAAACAAGCCATATTCAGCCTCCTCAGTATATCGACTACTTGGTGGAAACCCCACTGGACGTTAAATTAGGGTTTTAAAATGATAGGAATATAAATAAATGCTTAGATAAAAACGAGATGTTGAAATATCTTGATAGGATCCTGTAACTCGGGGAGATGAGATTAAATCGGTGAAGAGTATTTTGGATCTAAGATTGAATGTTTAGGAAGAAAATGGATGACTTTACGGAATGCGGCAGGAGTAGAGGGAGCAAACATGAGATGATGTACTCTGTTGACACACTGCAATAACAATAACTTATTCTGGAAACAGGTGGCACATATGATAAGCAAAACTGATGGGTTATGGTTGAAATGCTTTGAATGAATCATAACCACTGACATTGCTCTGGGCAATCTTCCAGGTCTTGGTTTTTTAACCTGCTACACCATTTCAGAAGGTGAAAGACTATGCAAATCAGGCTTGATCCCATCCCAGGAGGTGCAGTCCAGGCTCAACTGTAAGATTGCATCAATTGCTCATAGGGTACATGTGGTTATAAACTTAGCTACTCCAAATTATTTCCACTTTTATTGTGTGAGGCAATGTGGAGCTTACTTCTGACCCACCCAGTGAACACCAGGTTTTAGAGAAGAGTTATATAAGCAAAAGAAAATGGTGCTGAGTCTAAAGAATTACCCTGTTTCTCCTGGGATGAAGAACTAACAACAATCCTAAGAGTATTGCATGATATCCACTGCTGAAATTCTTTTTAGACACACATGAAATTAGTCTGCCTCACTGATACAAAGTCACCCCAATGTCTTTCAGGGGCCTGTAACCTAGATTTGCCAGACTTTCACTCTCCGGATCTTTCACTATTGATTAGGCTGGCTGGGGGTGATGGGAGGTATAGTCTGAAACATCTGAAGAGCCGAAGGTTGCAGATGCCCGTAAAGGTGTTATCAAACAGCATAATAATTTGATGAACTTCCAGGAGGGTTCGTCTGGATTTGGATGCAATAGCTGATTTGTTATGTTTTTTAATTTTCGGTTTGGGGCTCCTTTCACCTCAGTACTTCATTCCCTTGTAATGCTTCAGTGGATTGACGGTTTCAGTTGCATTAGCTTTTGTTAGATGTCATGTTCTATTTTAGCATTAAAAGGTATTCGTACGATATGTTCGACACAACTCACTCTTACTACCCTTTTGTCATACTAACAAAGCGTATTTATTTTATGGCACATTCGTTTGGGCGATGAAATTAAATAAAAACGGTATTCATAAAAACAGATGACATATAACATAGCAAGACCTGTAATTACAGCATCGTAAAGAATAGCAACACTGGTTCTTCCAGCTATGGAAGGCTGATGCTATCCTCCCTGTATTTCAAAAGAACAGATGTACTTATGCTTTCCTTAATGTGTATGGGCAGCAATGTTTGCAGTGCCGGTTAAGAACAGCTACACCTCTGCTTCCAGCTCTAGCTAGGAACCGCTGCCATTGTACCTCAAGCTCAGGCTAAGAACAGATGCACCTTTGCATCCAGCTCTGGCTATGAAAAGCTCCTGCTGTGCTCTCACCTCTGGCTAAGAACCACCCCACATCTCCTTCAAGTTCTGGTGAACAACATTTTAGAGCTTTGGCTAAAAAAAGATCAAAGTGAGGGTGTGATTAAACAAAGGATAGGAGTATGTCTTCCAATTATAAAAAAATCGGGCGGTAAGGCGGTTCTGCCTGCCCTGGAAGTTTATAAGGCTGCAGCCCGTCCCACTACTACTTAAAGAGCAGAACATTTGGGTTATGCTCCTTTGAGTAATCTTGAGGTAGCGGAACAAAAATTCTTGAAACAACGTTTGCTGTACCCCGCAATGCCCATAAAATACCTGTATATATGGAAATAGGCATCTTACCAATCAATTGTGACATATCTTTTAAATTCATCTCTTTCTGGTTTCGTTTAAAAACTATAGAAGATCGTTCTATGCATAAGAAATGTTTAGGGCCAATTGCAAAGGACCTTACAGGAAGCAATTGGGATTGGTTAAAGTATGTTGAAGCAAATGTAGTCAACCTAGGGTATATACATCTTTAGAATCAATTTGGTGCCTTTTTGGGTTATGTTAAATGCGAAATAAAAAGGGCTTTTAAAAATAAGTCAGAGGTGCATTTCTTAGACAGACGCAATGGGACAGAAAACAAAGAATTATTTGGAAGTGAAAAAGGATAGTGGGTACGAATCATATCAAACATGGATCCAAAAACCTACCTATAGAATTATGCTATTACATTTTCGATTTGATATTTTACCTTATGGATCTCTAACTGCAAAGTGGTCTCAGAGTGATTCAGGAAATTGCCCTTATTGCAAAGATATATTTGAGAATGTTGTGCATGTTTCATTTTTTGTCCAATGTATTATAGGTCTAGATGAAGATGGATAAAACCATTGTTAAGAAGGGGTGGGACAGGCAGTGAATCTTTTGAAAGCCTGTAAGACGGAGATCATAGCACACTCGACTGAGACATTTCTAGTTAGTGCCTGGGCAGTTAGCAACGTTTTTTAGATTTTTAAAAATGGTATAGATTGTCTGCCCAAAATAATTATATGCATATTGATAGTGTCATGTTTTATTAATGTCTATTGGTATTTTTTTCATGAATTAACTGAGTTCAATACACTTTTACGGTGCAAGGTTGCCACATTTAAGACGTTCAATTTATAAAATTGTATGGCTGTATAAATGTAAGAATGCCATTTTATATGTATTTTATTTGTTTTGGTTTATTATAAACCTTTACAAAAATACACTGAATAAAAACAAATCTCATATACAACAATATTCAAATCAAAACATATACAGTATGTATCTTTAAAAATTTCAGAGGTATGGATCAAACCTATACACAAACAGAAGCTCAGATTTTGTACCATTTATCAAAAAATAAATAAAACCGAAAAAACCTTATTGTTAGCACAAGTCATAAGTCAACTTGAGTTAACTACTATGAACGTATAATCGCATCTGATCACGTTCAAATGAATCATTAACTCAAAGCCTTATTAGCACAAATCACATATGTTTTTCAAAAAAGCTCGTATAGTCAGAATAGTCGAGTTTTCGTGCATCATTCTGTACCATATAAATATTTTATTGACAGACTGAGTAGATCTTATGAATTGTGCTAAATAATCAATCCTTTGACAAAGGAGGGCTGGACATACAAGCAAAATGTGTTGCAGTGTTTCTACAACACTCAGTTCTTTACAGTATCTGCACCATTTCCATCTGTCACATAGCTTGGAGCAAATATTAATTATTTGATTGGTCTGCAATACATTTATCCTAAAACGCATGAAGTCATTGTGCACCCTCCTACACGGATACTTCGTCAAGTAGCTTTCCATTACTGGGAAAAATGTCCAGATTGAATACGCTTGGTTGTATAACTTTGACTGATATTTTGTTTAATGTATTTTGCCAGTCATTGCCCTGAACAATGTGCTTAATTTTAACGGGCTTATTAAGCAGATTTTAAACAGACATACCTGTAGACCTTAAGCATTTGTCAACATCCTTCTTCAAATTTTTCATAAAATCACATGCTACTTCATTACCAGCACATACATAGAGATCATCGTCCATTTTAATTGAACTTTTTCTCCATAGAGAGAGTCTTTTCCAGATAACCAATGAATCGAGTGATTGAAGACCAAATTCGTATCTTATAAGCTCTAGAAGGATGTACCTAGGGAGAAGGAAAATAGTACTTCTCCAGATACTTTCCTCCAGGGCCTTCAAATAATCCATAAAATCACAGGCAAAAAAATCCAAACCATATACCAACCTAGGTATCACTTTCTTAGTATAGTATTCTCATATTGGTGACATGGAGAACTGTCCAAATTTTTTCTCAACCGACCGCATTTGTTATAAAGTGACTCAAGCTTTTCATTTCAGTTGATTTTTAATCAAAAAGGATGATCCTGTACCAGAAAAGTAATACCCCAGATATTTAAAGGCACTTTGGGCTTTGATGTATTTGCCTTCGCAGAACCAAGTAAAGGCCCCTTGTTGTTTGTTCGGTTTGCCCATACGAATTATGATGGTTTTATGGGGATTGATTTTTAAATGTAGTTCAGAGGTACATTTTTCGAATTCCTCAATCAGACGTTGCAACCCCACCTTCGTATTGTCCAATAACAAGAAGTTGTCTGCATATGTAAGCCAAGCAATGAGGACGTTACAGAGTTTAGGGGAAACCATGCCTTTGTTGCTCAGGGCTCCCTCAGCTCCACACACATAAAGATTGAATATTTAGGAGCTAACATGCAGCCCTGACGAAGACCATTCATAACTGACAGCTCTTCAGATCGCCGTCCCTGGGAGTGTAGACATACATTTAGCCTAGTATCCTTATATAAAGCAATTACTATATCCAGTAGCTGTTTTGGCATACCAAGGTCACTAATTGTTTTTCCATAATAAGGATCTGTCAACCATGGCAAATGCCATATTGAGGTCCATTGAAGCAATAAAAGTGGGCCCAGCACCCTTTTTCAGAGCTTTGTCTTGGATACATCGTAGAACTAGACCTCCACAGTCTGTTCCCATATTTTTTTTTTAAACCAATTTGTTTTATATCCAGGATATGCTTCTTGATAATCCTTTTGTGAATATCTAACAACAACATGGATGCGAACATTTTCGACTCTGGGTCGGCAATTGCAAATGGTCTGTAACTCAGAGGGCTGGTGCGAGAACCCTTTTTTAAGATAGGTAATACAATTGACACCCTCCAGGAATGATCTTGGTTGCCAAAACATCATTAAACAAAATAAACAAAATCCTCGCGCATAGCCCAGGATTGGACTTCAACATTTTATTAGACATATTGTTTGGTCCGGAGGCTCCAGAATTTCTTGATCTCTTTATCAGGCCCTCTATTTTTCAATGGAATTGTCATTAGCCCATGTTATATTAGTATCAAAGTGTATCTTGTCCATCTCAGGTCTTGCTATATAGATACTCGAAAAATGGCCCAACCAGACATCTTCTGAAATAGAATTCAGACTCAGATCTTTCTGAGTCCTCTCCGAGTCGTTGATAATGTTCCAAAGGTTAGCCGAATTATAGCTCCTAAAGGCCTTCAAAATCCCTTCACCGTCTAATTGGGTTCGTCTCCCTCTAAGGGTAATTAGCCAATTTTTATAATGCGGTTTAATTTTTTTTATCTTGCTCAACGTCTTGGGATCAGATTTTCCATGTTTGTGTAGTCACATGTCTCTTTCCTCATAAGGGCCTTTTGTTCGTGAACCTCAACGTCCACAGCATTTCTGTTTTTTTGGGGAGAAATGTACTTCTTAACTTTATTTTCCATCTCCTGAATATTATTTACTAATATAGGATGTATAGTTACTAACTGCTTATCTATTTAGTCGTACAGTTAAGGGAGATGTATCATAATCATTTATCATAGTTGCTGTGAACGTCGCTGTTTTTTTGAAGGTCCATTTAATTCTGTTACCATTGGCGTTTACCCTAACTCCTCATTGTAAATGCTCCTTTGATCTAAAGAAGTGTTACCAGCCATTTCAATGGTTAACAGCCAGATATAACTAAAAGGTGAATCTTTTACCTCGAACTTACAAAGAATTTTACTAATTTCCGTTGAGAGAAAGATATAATCTATTATGGATGCAAAACCCCTAGCCTTCCATGTGAATTCCTCGTTGTGTACCAATTCAAGGCCCCACATTTCACCAAAATTGAGCCATAGAGTAACTCTTAGTTTGGGGTTACCCCCCTTCATTGTAACAGAATCCCTAGTGGAGTATAGCACAGTTCCCTCAACCCGATCAACTGAGCAGTCAGCATTCATATCACATGCTTCAATAATTTGTCCTCCCTCATTTTCTTCTATCAACAGATCTATTTTGGTTCCAAGTTTATTCAACTCTGACTCCAGCTCAAGATCTGAGTGTTCACTTGGGTTCCACTATACGTTCACTATTACAGTAACAGCCAGCATGGATTGTCTCATACACCAGTCACTCATTAAAACAATTTGTCTAGAGTATTTGCATGCCAAAATCAAGCCTCCTTTAGGGCGCCCCTTTTTTCCCCCTAAAGCACACATTTCATGGACTGTAAACCCCTCCCAACACAGCTTGTCGCGAGCCCAAGACTCTTGAATTAAAGCAAAATCAAAAGTTACCAACTCTCCAAACTCACATTATTCAGTAGATGGTAGCACCCACGTGAGTTCTAACTAACTAACTTTAATGTGTTCGTAGTACTAAAGCGGCTTCCCCATCAGTTTTAGCTTATCAATAGATTATCTTAAAGATAAGGCCAGCCACCTCCAATCTTGTTTGTCAATATCACCACCCTTGCTGGACTCAGAAACCTCTTTTTTCGTGTCGTGAACCCCCCACACACCCTTAGCTGCCCTTCCCTCCATTATTTCAGGTTGAATTGTTAGTGGTTTAAAAGGGAAAATATCAAAGCCTCTGCATTGTAATGTTTCCACTTCCTGCAACAGGAGAGACCTTACTAAGGGAGAAGGAATAACCAGGCGAACATAGTCATGTCTATGATTGTGAAGAAAGTCAATCAAACATATGTCAGATGAAGAAATGAGACTCAAATTAGGGATTGAAGCAAATAGAGACAGAATATATGGTCTGTTCAGTGACACATATCCTCCATCGTCAAATAATGTACAAAGAATTAACCCTGGTAAATCTGGAAAAGCGGGCTTTCTTAATTCACTATTCGTAATCACCCACCCCACAAGACTTTGTTCATATCTACCTGTATTACCACGATCAGGCGTGTATGGGTTATTAATCATAGAAACACTTTGCATTCTTTCGTTGTTTGATTGACTTTCATAAAATGACTGTTCAGGCTCCTTCAGGGGGACTGTCACCAAAGATGATTGACTTTCAGCCAAAACCTTTTGGACAATATGTGTCAGTATTTCTTCATTATACTGAAAAGCTGCTTTGCCTCTTTCAGTGAATTCGTTTATATCTGTATTTGGCAGATTCGTCTAAGCCCTGTGCTCATGACCTGAATTAATTTCAGACCTCGCACATGAGCTGGTGGAATTAATCTGCACCTTGGGTTTGTGGGGTAAATTGGGTTCGGACACCACACTAAAGTTAGAGAAAGACACTGTGGGTACACATGGTCCCTCTCTGTGCTCTAAACCCTTATTGACTGTTTGAGCTACACCTCTCGGATTGTTATACGGGGGTTCGAGAGAGGGTACCAGCACCCTAGTAAGAACTCTTGCTGAGTGCAATCCAACTGGCTTATCACCAGATGCCTAACTACCCCCCACCGATTCCCATAGATTCCCTGCCCTTGTACAAAGAGGCTGGTTTTTAAAAATATCAAACATGTCATTCGTACAGGACTCAGATAATTTTCGTGGATTGTCGGAATTGTGTGTGTCTTTTTTCTTTTTCATAACATTAAAAAGAACATCATCACCATCGAGATACACACTCTGCGCTGCAGGGTTTGGTAGATATTGCAACCGACCGAGCCCTCAAGGCCTTCATACATACCTTAGGGGATCTTAGCTGTGGTGTGGAATCTAATAAAATCAGGAGCCTGGAATCGTTATCATTAGAAGAATCATAAGACCCATTGGAGAGAATCAGTACTCTTTGTTACAGAACCAATACCCATTAGTACCCATTGATAGAGAATCATTATTTAATAGTATCCCTTTAAGAATGATTGCATCCTGTTTAGCTATCCAGTGTACATTGCAGAAGTATCATCATTATAGTATCCATACATTAGACTGCCACTTTGCCATTTGCAATAGAATGACACTTACACGTATTTGGAGTGCCATGTAGTGCTTTAGAGACACAGTATATTTGCAGCATTTGTATTATGCATTAGAAATAGCCCTTAGGCTGAGAGAAACGTATTGCTTGCAGGAGAGCAGAACAAATTAGGCCTGGAAATGACACAGTGCATATTTGAAATGACATGAAGAGCCAAGAGCCATTTAGTATGATGACAGTTTTTGTTATGCTTTGTAGTTACACATTTAGAGGACGCCCTGCTACACCAGTTTCTTTGTCAATTAGATGTTTAAAGTCCACATCCCTAAGGTATTTCCTAGATGAGTTCTTTTTTAGATCCATTTGTTTTTTCATCTTATCCAGTTTTTTCCCTATTTGTTTGGAGATTTTGATGAAAATGTTTTCGCCCCCATCCTTGGGCCCCTCCCTCAATAGCATCATTACATTTGGCCCCATCCTTGGGTCCCCCTCAATAACATCATTACATTTGCCATCTTTAGTACCTCGATTGCCGTCCCCCCTATGTGTATCAGTTATTGTAATTATTTCACTCTTGTCTGCCAATTCTTTTGGGGGATTTGTATTACATGTTGGTATCCTGCCCTCGGCATCAACCAGCTGACTCGACGAATCACTCGTCTTCCATATGGTTTTGAATACACTGCCAATTTTATTTGGCAATGCATCAAAATCATTTGAAGTTTTTACAAGAACCTCGGTCGGTTTCCGCAATTCACTAAGAATCAATCTGTTAAAGATACCCATCATAGTAGACAAATCAGACCCCTTACAAGAAGGGTCCGATGCCTCAGTGGCAGGATCAGTTTTGTGTTCATCTTGTAAATCAGCAATAGAAAAAATCATAGGCGTACCCATAAATGATTCACCTAGCGAAGGAAAACAGTCTGGTATCTCCTTAGATGTACCAGTTAAAGACTCTTCCAAAAACAGTGGTTAGGAGTCTCCCGAGTCTGAATTGTTTTTCAGGGCATTCGAGCAATCCTGAGCACATTGTAAAAATTCCTCCTCCTCAGCAACAGGTAGAGGGAGCGGAAGGGCAACTGCCCTGGCTAAACTTAAGTATTCACCTGATTTCATAATCAGTCCTTGTCAGTAATACCACGGTTTGAAGTATCTTTTCCCAATGACAACAACCATCAGCCCAACCACCCACTCTTTACACAGTTGGTAAGTATCTGCCAAGTTCGAACCTTAGTACACACTTTTGCCTTTTGAGGGTTCAAAGGTGGCATAGCCCGCAGTCACCCCCTTAAGACAATATCACAGGGAATAATTCGCAGAATGGCACATACAAATCCACGTCAGCCTTACTTCAGTGTTCAAAGGCAACTTGCCCCACGGTCACCCACTTAAAGCTATTTCTCAGTATATGTATCAAATGTATAACATGCTGATTCACATTTAGCCTATTTGAGGGTTCAAAGGCGTCTTGGCCTACAGTCATCCCCTTAAGGCAGTATCACAGAAAATAATTTGCAGAATGAAACATACAGATCAACATACGCCTTACATCTGGGTTCAAAGGCAACTTGGCCCTCAGTCACCCGTTTAAGGCGATTTCACGTTATATGCAAGTTCTCATTTCAGCCTGTTAGAGGGTTTGAAGGCGTCTTGGCCCACAGTCGCCCCTTTAAGACAGTGTAACAACAGGCCGTTCAAAGAAAGTCACGTCCAATTCCGTTTGACCCTTGTTTTCAGGATTCAGTAACGTACTTCAGTCTTATAACATTTGCAGAGCATTCACAATGTTATCACACGGTTCATGGCACAGCAGTAATAATATTACCCCTTCGTTATTAGCTCAAAACACTTATGTGAAATCCTACTGATCAGTCACAGTGAACAACTGTTACCATATTAATGGTGATTGACCGTAATGAATGAGTATGAATACTGGGCTTCAAGGCAACATTCCAAGTTTGCGGATCAGAGAGACTTGGTTGCATAAAAGCAAGGACTTGGCAGCTGAACACCATTCAACGGATTGCACATGCATACAGTAAAAAACTAAAAAACACGCCGGGGCACAAGGAACCGTGGAAGTTCTGTCTTATCAATAATACGATCAAAATACAAGAATACGTCCTCCACTGCCGCTGCTCTGCAATCCCCAAACACCAAACACACTGTTGGAACACCGCGCAGCACAGCGCTCTGCGCATGCGTGTTGTGTTTGTAGGCTGGATTCACAAGCGATGGTGAAAGAAAGAGGACTGATTGGAAGAATCACTATTGCAGATGGAATAACGGAGACGCTGACACGCAGGACCTTCTCTCAACCTCACACCAAACACACTGCTGGCACACCAGTGCCAGCAGTGTGTTTTTTAATAACGTATACAAAATATTGAAATGTTGCTTACAATGGCTGTTTATAAGATGCATAAATGTGTGAAAAACAGATCAACCAGTTGATCTGTTTTTAGATCTAGCTTTGAAGTTCTGGCTTGGAACAGCTCCACCAGCGTGTCCAGCTCTAGTTATAACTAAGTCATCTCCCAGTAACAGCGCCTCGATGCCCCCGGGCTGTTTGTGCGCTCTATAAATAAAAAAAATATATATGAATAGCTGCACCTGTGCTTAGAGCTCCAGGCCAAGAACAGTTGCGTGTGGGCTTCCAGACTTTATAACAACTGCTGTGCCCTTGTTTACAGCACCGGCTAAGAATGGTTACACCTGTGCTTTCAGCACTGGCTAAAAGCAACTGCAACTGCGATGCCAGTCTTGGCTCAGAACAGCTGCATCAGGTGTGTCAAATCTGGCTTAGAACAGCTGCACCTGTGCACCCAGCTCTAGCTAAGAACAGCTGCACGTGGCTTCCAGGTTTGTCTGAAAACAGCGACACCTGTGCTTCCAGTTCTGGCTAAGCACCAATGCACCTGTGCTTCTAGCTTTGACTAACAGATCCACCTGTGCTTCCATCTGTGGCTAGCAAAGCTCAGCCTCTACTCTAGAACTGCTCCACGAGTGCTTCAAGCAGTGATTAAGAACAGCTTGTCAGAAACTAGGCTCAAACATCAGCAAGGTCTTCTTTTTAACTAACCCAAGAATCCCCCCCAAACCCCGCCACCCGCACACCCTACACCCTCCTGCCCCAGGACTGTGCAGGTGGATGAACGAGCAGCAAAAATGACACTAGGCTTTCTCCCTAAGCTGTGGACGAAAGAGGAATCAGAGAGGAAGGTATCTTACAGGGCGACAAGGCCCGAACACGATCCTCTAGGGTATCTGTGGTAGCAATACCAATGGCGGAGGGCAGGAGAGGAAGAAAGGGTTGATTATGTTTCAGTTCCTGGTTGCACAGTTTTATGAGAGCCCATATAACGCAAGGATTTCAGGAGCTGCTTGTGGTATAGTAACAGAAGGGGCGAAATCCAAATGTAAACAGTCCAAAGTACCAGAGCCGAGATAATCCAATAGATTATCATTTGCTTCAATCTTTGGCTAAGAACAGCTGCACCTGTGCTTCCAGCTCGGGCTTAGAAAGCTTCCACCTCTGATTCCATCTCTGCCTAACAACAGCATCACTTCTGCTTCAAGCTCTGGCTAAGAACTGATCCCATGTGCTCTCGGTTCTGTCTGTGCACCTGTGCTTCGAGCTCAGGCTAAGGACAGCTGCATGTGTGCTTCCAGCTCTGGCTAAGAAAATGTCCACTTCTGCTCCCATCGCTGCCTAAGAACAGATCCACTTTCGCTTCAAGCTCTGGCTAAGAACTGATCCGCCTGTGCTTCCAGCCCTGGCTAAGAACAGCTGTACTTGTGCTCCGAGCTCAGGTTAAGAACAGCTGCATGTGAGCTTGCAGCTCTGACCATGAAAAGCTCTACCTCTGCTCCCAGCTCTGGTTCGACAAAGCCTCATATGTGCCCCTAGCTCTGAGTAAGAACTGCTCCACATGTGCTTCAAGCTTTGGCTAAGAACGGCTGCTCCTTAGCTTGCAGCTCTTGGCTGAAAATGTCCACCTCTGCTCCCATCTTTGCCTAAGAACAGCTCCACTTTCGCTTCAAGCTCTGGCTAAGAACTGATCCGCCTGTGCTTCCAGCTTTGGTTAAGAAAAGTTTCACATCTGCTCCCATCTCTGCCTAAGAACAGCTCCAATTGTGCCTTCAAGCTCTGCCTAAGAACTGATCCCTTGTGCTGTCGGTTCTGTCTGTGAACCTGTGTTTCGAGCTCAGGCTAAGGACAGCTGCATGTGTGCTTCCAGTTCTGGCTAAGAACATTTCCACTTCTGCTCCCATCTCTGCCTAAGAACAGATCCACTTTCGCTTCAAGCTCTGACGAAGAACAGATCCGCCTGTGCTTCCAGCCCTGGCTAAGAACAGCTGTACTTGTGCTTCAAGCTCAGGTTAAGAACAGCTGCATGTGAGTTTCCAGCTCTGACTATGAAAAGCTCTAACTGTCCTCCCAGCTCTGGTCAGGAAAAGCCTCACATGTGCCCCGAGCTCTGAGTAAGAACTGCTCCACATGTGCTTCAAGCTTTGGCTAAGAACAGCTGCACCTTTTGCTTGCAGCTCTGGCTAAGAAAATGTCCACCTCTGCTCCCATGTTTGCCTAAGAACAGCTCCACTTTCGCTTCAAGCTCTGGCTAAAAACTGATCTGCCTGTGCTTCCAGCTTTGGTTAAGAACAGTTGCAGCTGCGCTTCCAGCTCTGCCTAAGAAAGGTTTCACATCTGCTTCCATCTCCGCCTAAGAACAGCTCCAATTGTGCTTCAAGCACTGGCTAAGAACTGAGCCACCTGTGCTTCCAGTTCGGGCTGAGAATAGATGCTCCTGTTCTTCCAACCCTTGCTAAGAACAGCTGCATCTGTGCTTTCAGCTAGGACTATGGAAATCTCCACCTGTGCTCCCAGCTCTGGTTTAGAACAGTTTCACTTGTGCTTCATGCCCAGGCTAAAAAGGCTGCACCTGTGATTCCAGATATGCCTATGACAAGCTCCACCTGTGCTCCCAGCTCTGGTTAAGAACATCTTCACTTGTGCTTCAAGCCTGGCTAAAAAGGCTACAACTGTGCTCCAAGCTATGGCTAGGAACAGGTGCATCTATGCTTTAAGCATGGTTTAGAACCGCCCCACCAGTGCAGCCAGCAAGAGATGCACCTATGCTTACAATTTTAGCTAAAACAGCTGCATTTGTGCTTACTCCTACGTCCCGTCCCCTTTCCTCCATACTTATGGGACATCTCTCCGTCCTGTGGGATAGGACCGGAGCACTTTGTAAAAAGCATCCAAAAATGTTTTTCAAAAATGTGTCCTTCCTCTCTTTCTTGCACGGGGCCCGGCACGTGGCCGTAACCCCGCCCACCTTGGCTCCGCATCGCCCATCAGTCCTTTTCTCTGCATCGTTCGGGACTGGATGCACTTGCATCCGCGGAAGATTTTCTTCCTTTTTTCCTCTCTGGCTCTCGCTAGCGATCGTGTACTAGTCTGTCTATGTCATTCAAACTAGATTTTCCAGATTGTTCATCCCGTCATCGACGCATCGCGAGGGCGGATCCCCATCCTCTTTGTTTAGAGTGTTTGGGTCCGGATCACCGTTGGGACTCCTGTTTTTACTGTGATTCCCTTTCGGTCCGGGCTCTTCAGCGTCGGTTGGAGCAGTGGGAGGAGGTGTTCCGACAAACTCCTTCTTCGCATTTTCAGAGCACCCCGGCCGGGAGACACCTTTCCGGGTTCCTCCCGGGCCGGGAGGGGCGTTGATCGCTCTGTCACCGGAGTTTGCCCTGAGGTGCCCGTTGGGCCTAATAATTATACCAGAGTTTTCTCCGAGGGTCTCCGTAAGGGGCCCGTGGATACCAGAGTACATTCCGAGGCCCCTCCTGTGGGGGCTGCATGTAGACCCAGTTTTACTGAGTCGTGTGGTACCGGAGCTTGCTCTGAGGCCCCACTGTCAGCTTCCCTCAAAAATAAGACCGGGGTTCGCCCCGAGGCCTCGGCGGGACTTGGTGGTACCGAACGGATGTTCGAGGCCTGCGCCAGTTAGGCTGTTACCCGACCTGGGTCCGAGGTCCCTCGCACAGAGGCTAAAGTTACCAACATTTCTGAGAGACCTGGCAAGGCCTTATCGGTGAAGGTTGTTTCTCACTGTTCCCACTCTTGTGGTGACGCCAGATCTGTTGAGGGGGCAAAGAAGGAAAGTTCTTCTTTTACCGGCAGTGCCGAGGTCCTTCCTGGGAAGGCTAATTTGGTGATTGGTATGTCGCAGAAACATTCCAGGCCACATAGTACCGGCTCTGCCAAGGTTCCTTATGTTAAGGCTAAAGTTAAGACCCCTGATCCATCGACGGGGACCCCTGCCTCACTTCCTCACGTGCCCCAGTTCCCCTCAGGTGATGACAAAATGGCGCCCGTTCCCACCATGACCACGGTGGCCATTTTGGGTGCTATCCCTACAACTACGCCATCGGCCTCAGGTGTAGGGCTTGGTTCCGTGGGTGAACATAGGGTTCCTTGTGCGCATCCTTATCGGCCAGTTTTTGATTGGAACGCTTGGATGCCCCTTCTGCACAATGTTTTGTTGCCTGCGGGGTTGGCACCTTTGATTTATGTGGATACGTCGGTGGAGGGACCGGTGTGGCACCCTTCCCCGTTACGTCCCTGGAATTGTCCTCCTCATGAGAGGCCTCCTCTGGTTCCAAAACAGTCCCCGGAGGACGCCTTTTTCAGCAAATTTCAGACGCTCGTGCGTACCGACCCCATGAGGGAATATTTCAGAGGGCATTTTAGGGAGTTATGTCCGCCCGCGCCTCCGGCCCCACCTGTTCCTCAGTGGTTCCGCCAGCGCCTCCCTTGCCTACGATGCCTTCCCCGACTCTTCCGCCTTTGCCCCCATTGTCCCCCGTGGACAAGGCAGCGGCCGACACGGTTCAGCAGGATCCTGACCTGTCGGATGACGTGCAAGGCGATCAGGACAACGAGGACCTGCCCCGCTCTATCAGCTTTTCATGAACAGGTACTGGACATGATGTGCTTCTTGAATGTTCCGGTGCCCGAGGCACCCGCTCCGCAGGAGGGCGTGCTTTCTGGGGCGTTCACCCTGTCTCCCTTTGAACGTACCGGCCTGTTCTTGCAGAAGGACGTTCTGGCCGAGGTCTGCAGGGTCTGGGAAAAGCCACACTCTGGACTTTTCGTCAATAAGAAAATTGACGCACAATACAGGCTACATTCTTCGGAAGAGGTGGCCCTGTCATCTTGTCCGCCCCCCTCCTCCACAGTCGTGGCTGCGGCCACTTTGCAGTCCAGGCCTACAGCATCCTCTTCCACGACAGCTACTCAGGTTCTGGGAAAGGAGGATAAGCTCCTTGACTCCCTTGGGAGAAAGATTTTCGCCAACTCGGCCTTGCAGCTCAGGCAGGCCAATGCCGAACTGGTGTTAGCGGGGGCTAATATGCGGATGTGGAAAGGTCTGTCGGAGTTTGATGAGGTCATTCCGGTCGAGAAGCTGGAAGACTTCAAAGTGGGATTATCCGACGCCAGGGTCTTGGCCCAGGATCTCCTGGAGGCTGCGGCTCATCACGAAGATACCTCGGCTCAGGGCCTTATGCTAGGGGTTGATACCTCACGGCAGGCGTGGCTGCATGCTACTAAATTCTCGAAAGAAGTGCAGGACAAGGTGTTAGACCTTCCGTTTGATGGTAAGGAGCGCTTTCATTCTACAACAGATGTAGAGCTGACCAAGACGAAGGATAGCACTCAGACAGCTAAGTCCTTGTCGGTCCTTGTTAAAGCCCCTTTCAAAACTCAGAGACCGTTGTCGCAAAGCCGACCCTCCTCTGGATTTAGGGGCTTCCTAGACCGGAAATCTTGCAGAGTGGATACCCCTTTGGGGAATAACCACCGGAGGCAACAACAGACTCGGTTTTTGTCCCGCTCCTCAGCCTCCTCCTCAGGTTCAGGTGGCAACACCACCGAGAAACCTACAAAATGAGGGTTCTCCGCACTCGCACGAGACCCCGGTGGGAGGACGCATTGCATCTCATTGGGAGGCGTGACAGACCATCACCGAAGACAGATGGGTCTTGTCAGTCGCTCGGGCAGGCTTCCGCTTACCCATGCCCCCTACCCCACCTTTCAACCCTCCTTTTCAGCTGTCAGGCTCGCCCTCCCTCAAAGCCGAGGTTCAGAAACGTCTGGACCTCAGAGCAGTAGAACCCGTTCCCCTTGGGGAGCGAGGGGAGGGTTTCTACTCCCGGCTGTTTACGGTGCCCAAACCCAACCAGGTTGGCCTGCGCACCATCCTAGACCTTTCCCAGTTCAATCTTTTCCTACCCCAAGAGAAATTCATGATGATCACGCCCGGCCAGATACGGTCCTCCTTGCAGATGGGCGATTGGCTCAGCAGGGTGGATCTTCAGGATCGGTACATGCATATTCTGATTTGGAATCCACACAGGAGATACCTCCATTTCTCTTTGGGAGAGGAGCACTTCCAGTTTCGAGTGCTTCCTTTCGGCCTCAGCTCTGCGCCGCGTATTCTCACGAAGATGTCGGTGATTGCGGCCTATCTTCGTCTGCAGGGTATCCATGTGTATCCGTATTTGGACGACTGGCTCTTACGCAGTCCTTGCCCGCTGAAAGCAGCGGGCAATCTTCAGTCTCTCCTTCATTCTCCTGTTCCATCTTGGGCTGTTGGTGAACTGGCGGAAATCTTCCATGACAGTCTTGCCGGACTTGATTTTCCTGGGTTTTCGCTGGAACACGATCGACTGCAGAGTGTACCTGACCGGGGACAGAATGGTGGATCTGTTAGCCACGTGTCAGATGTTTGCGCAGTCAGAGAGCATGTCGGCCTGGTGGTTCCAGATGCTTCTGGGCTTCATGGCCTTCTGCGTGTTGGCTCTTCCTCTTGCTCATCTCAAGATGAGGCGGACTCGGATGGCTCTTCGGAGTTCTTGGCGTCAGGCTGTGGACCCGGATTCCAAGCTGATAATGATTCCGGCTTCCATGAGATTGGACCCCTAAAACTACGCCATCTGCCTCAGGTGTAGGGCTTGGTTCCGTGGGTGAACATATAGGGTTCCTTGTGTGCATCCTTATCGGCCACTTTTTGATTGGAACGCTCGGATGCCCCTTCTGCACAATGTTTTGTTGCCTGCGGGGTCGACACCTTTGATTTATGTGGATACGTCGGTGGAGGGACCGGTGTGGCACCCTTCCCCGTTACTGGAATTGTCCTCCTCATGAGAGGCTTCCTCTGGTTCCAAAACAGTCCCCGGAGGACGCCTTTTTCAGCAAATTTCAGACGCTCATGCGTACCGACCCCATGAGGGAATATTTCAAAGGGCATTTTAGGGAGATATGTCCGCCGGCGCCTCCAGCCCCACCTGTTCCTCAATGGTTCCGCCCGCGCCTCCCTTGCCTACAATGCCTTCCCCGACTCTTCCGCCTTTTCCCCCATTGTCCCCCGTGGACAAGGCAGCGGCTGACACGGTTCAGCAGGATCCTGATCTGTCGGATGACGTGCAAGGCGATCATGACAAGGACCTGCCCCGCTCTATCAGAGCTTTTCATGACCAGGTACTGGACATGATGTGCTTCTTGAATGTTCCGCTGCCCGAGGCACCCACTCCGCAGGAGGGCGTGCTTTCTGGGGCGTTCACCCTGTCTCCTTTGGAGCGTACCAGCCTGTTCTTGCAGAAGAACGTTCTGGCCGAGGTCTGCAGGGTCTGGGAAAAGCCACACTCTGGACTTTTCGTCAATAAGAAAATTGACGCACGATACAGGCTACATTCTTCGGAAGAGGTGGCCCTGTCATCTTGTCCGCCCCCCTCCTCCACAGTGGTGGCTGCGGCCACTTTGCAGTCCAGGCCTGCAGCATCCTCTTCCACGACAGCTACTCAGGTTCTGGGAAAGGAGGATAAGCTCCTTGACTCCCTTGGGAGAAAGATTTTCGCCAACTCGGCCTTGCAGCTCAGGCAGGCCAATGCCGAACTGGTGTTAGCGGGGGCTAATATGCGGATGTGGAAAGGTCTGTCGGAGTTTGAGGAGTTCATTCCGGTCGAGAAGCTGGAAGACTTCAAAGTGGGATTATCCGACGCCAGGGTCTTGGCCCAGGATCTCCTGGAGGCTGCGGCTCATCACGAAGACACCTCGGCTCAGGGCCTTATGCTGGGGGTTGATACCTCACGGCAGGCGTGGCTGCATGCTACTAAATTCTCGAAAGAAGTGCAGGACAAGGTGTTAGACCTTCCGTTTGATGGTAAGGAGCGCTTTCATTCTACAACAGATGTAGAGCTGACCAAGACGAAGGATAGCACTCAGACAGCTAAGTCCTTGTCGGTCCTTGTTAAAGCCCCTTTCAAAACTCAGAGACCGTTGTCGCAAAGCCGACCCTCCTCTGGCTTTAGGGGCTTCCTAGACCGGAAATCTTGCAGAGTGGATACCCCTTTGGGGAATAACCGCCGGAGGCAAAAACGGACTCGGTTTTTGTCCCGCCCCTCAGCCTCCTCCTCAGGTTCAGGTGGCAACACCACCGAGAAACCTACAAAATGAGGGTTCTCCGCACTCGCACGAGACCCCGGTGGGAGGACGCATTGCATCTCATTGGGAGGCGTGACAGACCATCACCGAAGACAGATGGGTCTTGTCAGTCGCTCGGGCAGGCTTCCGCTTACCCATGCCCCCTACCCCACCTTTCAACCCTCCTTTTCAGCTGTCAGGCCCGCCCTCCCTCAAAGCCGAGGTTCAGAAACTTCTGGACCTCAGAGCAGTAGAACCCGTTCCCCTTGGGGAGCGAGGGGAGGGTTTCTACTCCCAGCTGTTTACGGTGCCCAAACCCAACCAGGCTGGCCTGCGCACCATCCTAGACCTTTCCCAGGTCAATCTTTTCCTACCCCAAGAGAAATTCATGATGATCACGCCCGGCCAGATACGGTCCTCCTTGCAGATGGGCGATTGGCTCAGCAGGGTGGACCTTCAGGATCGGTACATGCATATTCTGATTTGGAATCCACACAGGAGATACCTCCGTTTCTCTTTGGGAGAGGAGCACTTCCAGTTTCGAGTGCTTCCTTTCGGCCTCAGCTCTGCGCCGCGTATCTTCACGAAGATGATGTCAGTGATTGCGGCCTATCTTCGTCTGCAGGGTATCCATGTGTATCCGTATTTGGACGACTGGCTCTTACGCAGTCCTTGCCCGCTGAAAGCAGCGGGCAATCTTCAGTCTCTCCTTCATTCTCCTGTTCCATCTTGGGCTGTCGGTGAACTGGCAGAAATCTTCCATGACGGTCTCGCAGGACTTGATTTTCCTGGGTTTTCGCTGGAACACGATCGACTGCAGAGTGTACGTGACCGGGGACAGAATGGTGGATCTGTTAGCCACGTGTCAGATGTTTGCGCAGTCAGAGAGCTTGTCGGCCTGGTGGTTCCAGGTGCTTCTGGGCCTCATGGCCTCGTGCGTGTTGGCTCTTCCTCTTGCTCATCTCAAGATGAGGTGGACTCAGATGGCTCTTCGGAGTTCTTGGCGTCAGGCTGTAGACCCGGATTCCAAGCTGATAATGATTCCGGCTTCCATGAGAGTGGACCTGGAATGGTGGTCATCTCTCAGCAATCTGTCGGTGGGTGCAGGGTTTCAAGACCCAGCCCTTGCGGTTACGATCACAACAGACTCCTCCCTCCTGGGGTGGGGTGCGACGTTGGATCCTCTTCAGGTCTCGAATCTCTGGTCGCCTCAGGACAAGCTCCTCCACATAAATCATTTAGAGCTTCTGGCGATCATCCTAGCGCTCAGGGCGTTCAGACCGATTATAGCTAACAAGGTGGTCCGCATATGCACGGACAATGCAGTGTCGATGTATTACATCAACAAGCAAGGGGGAACCAAGTCTTCTCCCCTCTCGTGGACCTGTCCATCCAGATTTGGGAGTGGGCTGTGCTTCATGGTGTTTGGCTGCTTGCAGTGCACATCCCGAGCCAGCTGAATGTCACAGCGGATGCCCTCAGCTGGCGGACAGTGGTCAGCTACGAGTGGGAGTTGAAGGCGGAGGTCCTCTCATGGATTTTCTCGCGTTGGGGCACACCGGAGGTGGACCTCTTCGCTACGGCGGTAAACAAGAAGCTTCCTCAGTATGCCTCCAGAGGGGTGCTGGGAGCCTCCTCTCTGGGGGATGCTCTCGAGATTCCATGGCACAACATGAGAGCTTACGCCTTCCCGCCTCTGCTTCTAGTTCATTGAGCAATTTGGAAGCTGAAGAACTCAGTGAACTGTTCCCTTCTACTCATAGCCCCATGGTGGCCGGTCAGGCTTTGGTTCTCGGAACTTCAACACCTGTCGGTCTATCCACTGATCAGGTTACCAGTGACCCCCGATCTTCTTCATCAGGGGGAACAGCAGATGTGGCACCCCTCCCCACAATCGCTCAGCTTGGCGGCATGGTGCATGAGTTCAAGTCTTTAGAACATCTTAACTTGTATGCGGATAACATGGGTATTATCCAGGCAGCCAGAAAACCCTCAACTAGGTCCCAGTACAGAAGCAAATGGCTCAGGTTCTGTCATTGGTGTTTAAACAGGCAGTTGGACCCAAGGGGAGCTACAGTTGACACGGTTTTGTCCTTTGAATCCTTCTTAGCAGAGTCGGGTGTCCATGTTCTGTCATGCAGAACTTACCTTTCAGCAGTTTCCGTTTACCTTTCTACAGACCTATGCTCTTACTCCCCGAGTAACCCAGTGGTTTAGAGACATTTTGCAGGCTTAATACACCTCTATCCTCCAATTCGTAGTCCGCACCCGTTGTGGGATCTAAATGTAGTCCTGACGGCGTTGTGTCATAAACCTTTTGAGCCAATGGCCACGGTCGACCTCAAGTACCTGTCCTGGAAAGTGTCCTTTTTGGTCGCCGTTACGTCAGCAAGGTGGGTGAGTGAGCTCCAGGCCTTGTTGGTAGAGCATCCCTTTTTGGTCTTTCGCAAGGATAACGTAGTCCTACGGACGAATCCTGCTTTCCTGCCGAAGGTGGTAACTGAATTCCATCTCAATCATCGATCTCCCTGCCTGTCTTTTTTCTGAACCCTACCTCAGAGGCAGAAAGGGTTCTGCATTGCCTCGATGTCAGAAGGGCTCTTAAGTTCTATCTGGACAGAACCTCTGAGTTTAGGAGTTCTTCTCAACTGTTTGTGACTTTTGGTAACCCTCAGGGTAAGCAGGCGTCTAAGGAGACTATTTCTCGGTGGATCGCCGCCTGCATTACAGAGTCTTTCACCGTCCAAGGGCTTAAACCTCCTAAGGGTATTCATGCACACCTGGTGCGGGGCAAGGCAGCCGCGGTTGCTTTTCAGAAATATGTCCCCTGGGAGTCCATTGCTTGGGCAGGTACTTGGGCCTCCCCATCTGCTTTTTGTAAGCATCATTGTCTTGACATGAGCTCAAGAGCTGATGCTCAGTTTGGTCAGGCTGTGCTGAAGAACCTTTTTCAGTAAGGGGTATTTCCATCCACCCGTAGTTCCTCTTAGGAGTGCTTGGGAATCTCCCATAAGTATGGAGGAAAGGGGACGGGACATACGAGTATAACCAGGTTACTCACCGTAGTGACCACTTTACTACTAGTCCATAGTCCCCTTTCCTCCATACGCCCGTCCGCCGTCCCCTCTAATAAGGTTCCTCTGTTATTTGCTAATAGGTCTCTGACCTGGCAATAGAAAAGGACTGATGGGCGATGCGCGGGGCGGAGCCAAGGTAGGCGGGGCTACGGCCGCATCCCGGGCCCCGCACAAGAAAGAGAGGAAGGACACATTTTTTTTTTTTAAAATGTGGATGCTTTTTACAAAGTGCTCCGGTCCGTCCCACAGGAACGGAGAGATGTCCCATAAGTATGGAGGAAAGGGGACTATGGACTAGGAGTAAGGTGGTCACTACGGTGAGTAACCTGGTTATTCAGACCATCTATGAACAGCTACACCTGTGCTTCCAACACTGGTTTAGAACAGTTGCACCTGTGCTATTGGCTGCATCCGTACTGTCAAATCTGACTAAGACCAGCTGAATCTGTTATTCCTTTTGTTTCTGTTTAAAGGGCTGCATAAGTGCTTCCAGAACTTCTAAGAACAGCTGTGCACGTGTTTGCAACTCTAGCTTAAAACAGCTACACCATGCCGTAAAACGTGGCTAAGAACAGCTGTATCCATACTTTCAAATCTGGCTAAGAATAGCCGAATCTGTTGTTCCAGCTTTCCGAACTAGCACAAGGGCCGTGCACCAGTGAAGCAGGAGGAGTCCTTCTCCCTATTGGTGCTCTTTCCTGTCACGTACACCCTGTACACCTGATTGGCCAAATGCCATATTCCCATTTCTATTGGCCAGCGTGGTGAGAAGGGCAGAATGTGGCATGTGCCTTTCCCCAAGTAGCGTGATGGCCGCACCCCAGTAAAGCAGGAGTCGTCCCTCTTCCCTTTGCACTTTCTTCTCTGCAGCACTACCTCATTGGCTTATGCGTTAATAGGCACACACGCATTCACCAATCACATCAAAGCCACCATTATCCAACACTGTCACTCCTGTACAACACTTCAAATGTACCATTACATATTTACAGTACATGTGTAGTGCCATTCATCATCTGCATATATCTACATGGCCACCCAGGATGTGGCACGTGTAATCCTAAAAGTACTGCACAATCCGCCACCTTTTCGTGATAGTGATGGGGGTGGGCGGTGGCAGGGTAAGTAATATGAACCTCACAATGGGATTGGATCTTCCGTCGTAGATGTATAAAGTTTTTTTTATTGTTTATTTTAACGGGTGTGCAGACAACTTTTTTTGTTTTTCCTCTCTGTAGGCTTTTTTGTTTTCCTCTCCTCACTGGTTTACCACATTCTGATCAATGTTTCTTGCACAGTGTAAAAGAAAATGGCATTGCCAATGGTGCTCAAATAAATGCCATTTCTACAGAACCACTGCATACTGTGCAACCTTACCACCTCATAATGGGTGGAGAACATGCCAGCAGTCTGCATAAAATCACGCATATTTTTGTTAATAACACGCCTTCCGATCTCTGGCTGGGGACAAATTACACCGTCATGGGCCCATACTCCTCTTGGTGTTATGCATGAGAAAACAACCTTAGCAGTAGGAAAAATCTGCATCACTACATTCAGCAACCTCTTCAGGTGGCGGATTAAACGTCCACACAACATATAACCCAAATGTAGACTTCCGTAGTGCACAACGACAAAGTCAACGTTCGTGACGGAGGCCACATTTCTGCAAAGTGGAACCAGTATGCCGAAACTGCAGTCACCCTGAGAGCTCCAGAAAGCTTCCACTCCTTCCAACCCGAAATTACCAGCAGCGCCTCTTTGCACGCAACACCTGTGCAGATGGCGCACAAAGGTGTCACCGCCGATAAGCACTGTGCGCCTCTTCATCTCCACCAACCTCACAAGACAGTATTGGGATGATTTGGTACCGCCCCTCCCTGGCAACCACACCCTAAACACCTAATTGCCTATTTACCACAATTCCATTTCCATTTCCACCATGCTCATAATGGCAGAATGTGGGACGTGCGCTTTCCCATCTACTGTTAGGGCCACGGGCCAGTAACGCACACACAATACTTCTTCCCTTTGCACAAGCATTTTTGCTCCACTCCCCCATTGGGTGCTGGCAAATTTTCAAACATGCATGCAACAATCACATACAAAACCTCTGCATAGCCCACTACTATTTCTGTACCCCACTCCATATTTACCGTCACACACTCTCAGTACACGTCCTGTTGCATTCCAATTCCCCATTCGTCTATGGGGGAAGAAAATGTGGGACCCCCCTTATAACTTTGCCCCCCCCTTACAAGTTTGGTGAGGATTCCTCCAGGGGGAGCGAAGTTATAAGCCGCCAAATATATTTATCTTATTACTTCTGAGGTAGTTAGTTTGAGGTGTATTGGTAGTTTCTTTAAGATACTGGTGAGGCATTTGGGGGTGCCCTACGGACATCACAGAGGTGAATCAAATATCGAAGACCTTTCACTTTTACTGCGAGAGGGGTGGGAAACACCACTTCATATGGGCCATGGAACCTAGGGTTGTTCTATTTGTGCACAAAGCTCTTGACGTATATTCATTCTCCTGGCAGTAGCGGTTGGGTGGGCTTGGTGTCAGTTGTGGGTTGCTGTGCTGTGTCCTGTATGTCTTGTAGGCGATATGGTGCAATCTGTCGGGAGACATACTTGACCACACGTGTTAAATTTGTTAGGTATTGCTTGAATTCTTCACCCAGAACCACTGCAGCCCTATCAGAATCTGACGCCCTCCTTAATGGGGCGATCGGTGTGTGCATGCGCCTGCCAGTTACTATTTTGTGGGGTGAAAGGTGATGATCTTTACTTGGTTGAGTGCGTAAACTGAATAGAGCTAAGTGCAGGCAATGCACCCAGTTTTTCTTCAAGGTGGTGCAGAGTTTGCTTTTAAGAAGACTGTTGATTCTCTTAACAATGTTGTTTGCTTGGGGGTAGTAAATTGAGCACATCCGGTGTTTAATGCCAAGTAGTGCTGTAATTTCTTTGAAGAGTTCATTGAAGAAGTAGGTACCGTTGTCAGAATTTAGTACATCGCACACGTCCCATCGAGGAAAAACATTGCTCACAAAAAACAAACTAAGCAGCGCATTTGGCATATGGATGTGCACAGGGACCAGCCTCAACCCATTGTGAAAAAGGGCACACTACAACTATTGGGTACCTGGAACCATTACATCTTTCTGCCATGTCTGCGTAATCTATGTGTAACTCACGGAATGGCCCAATGGGGCGAGGCATAGTTCCTTGTATTGTCTGTAGTGGCATGCCAGTTCTGAAACTTTGGCAGGTGGTGCAGTGTATAATCCTATCTGTGAGATGCTCTTGAAGGTTTGGTATAAACCAATCTTCTTGTATGTCTGCTGCAATGTGCTGTTTGAAGCTGTGGGATGGGTGGTGTAGTTGATCGAATGCTATTGCCTAGAGCTGCATAGGCATTAGTGCCTCACCAGTGCATTCTTGTCTCCAAAGTAGGTCCATGGGGGACTGTTTGCACCCTCTTCGGGACCATAGTTCTTTTTCCTCATTTGGTGCTTTTCCCTGCAGTTCAATTAGTTGTATGATGGGCAGCGCTGTGTATGATGTTGGTTGTGGATCATTTGATGGTTTAGTTATGACGTATTCTGAAATTATTGGAACAGGAAGATAGGCCGCCATTTTGGCTGCAGCGTCCGCCGCGGCGTTTCCTAATGATATTTCATCCGTGTTACCAGTGTGGGCGGCACATTCATGACCGCTACTACAGAAGCTTGTGACAGTGCAGAAATTAGTGTATCTAATAGTGCGACGTGTTGTACTTGGTAATCGTCTACTCTCCGGAACCTTCTCCTATTCCATCGTGACAACCCTGCACGCACGGTTGTAGTGACGTATGCGGAGTCTGAATAAATGGTCACGTGGCATTCTTGTGATGTGTGTGTAGCGCCTCGATGAGCGCCACAAGCTCTGCTGCTTGTGCTGAATAGTGCTTGGGTAACCTCTTCATCACTAATGTTTCATATTTCCCCCTTCGAGGTGCACTACTGCCGTGCCTGTATGTCTTTGTCCTGTGTCCTGGTCAATTATCACTGAACCGTCAACAAAGAGTATCTCCCCCACCCTTCAGTGGGCTGTCCTTTGCTTTGGGGAGGTCATCGTCTTCACCTTCATATGTTGCACAGTCATATTGCTGAGAGTCTTCGTCAGTGCACACTTCTGTTAGGAACGTGGCTGGATTTACTGTTTTGCATCGCACTACATGAATATTCGGGCTTCAGATAATAATCTTGTATGCTGACTCTCTTTGTGTGGTCGGGGAAGACTTCAATCTTTCTAATATCGCAAATACAGAATGCTTGATGTACAATGTTACTGAGCATCTCATTACAATTGTGGAGCTTCTTCAAGGGTTAAGGCAGCTGCAGCGAGAGCGTGTTTTCATATAAACTACCCTTGCATAACTGAATCTAGTGTACTGCTGTAGTAGGCCAATTGCTTGTGGCCCATTGTGCTTTTCTGTTTTAGCACGGCGGTCATGAGTGTGCCGTTTGAATGCGAGAAAATATCGAATTCTTGTGTAATCTGGGGTGGCGATGACTTGGGCTGTGGAAATCACTTCTTTCAAATCATAAAAACTGTGTACCATATCTGCTGTCCATTCTAGTTTGTGGTTGCCTTACTGTGCTTCCTTGAGACCATGTTGGAGCGGGCTCGTGTATGCTGCATAATCCAGAATCCATGCCCTGAAATGGTTACACAACCCTAGGAATTTTTGCATGTCTTTTACGGTAGCCGGTTTGGGCGAGTCGCACACACAGATGCTGCTCTAAATGGTATTATTATTCTGCCGTTTGCTGAGATTAGCTGTCCTAAGTAGAGCACCTCAAGTTGGCAGTATTGGAGTTTGACCTTGTCAACCTAGTACCCTTGCGGGACAAGAGTTGTAGAAGAGTAATGGAGTCTTTAAGACAGTTTTGCTCACTGTCACTGCAAACCAGTAAGTCATCCACGTACTGGATGACCGTGCTGGGCACATGGATGTTGCCTAAGTCTTTGTTGCACTTTCCGTCATGTGTAAAGGATGTGAGTCAGGGTGCAAGGGTATTGACAAGAATGCGATCATTAAATCAACTACTGTGAAGTGGGGATACTACCCAAAATGGTGGCTGGGGTTGGAACCAGAGCAAACTCTTTCTGTACTAAGTCATTAAGTGAGCGGAGATCCTGGATCATTCTCCAATTGCCCCCTGTTGCTTTTTTTACAGGGTATATGGCAGTATTGCACAGTGAGGTAGAGGGCAGTATTATCCTTTGGTGTAGTAGGGCCTGTATCGTGCCTTTTATTCCCTCTTCCACCTCTCTTAATAATGGTTATTGTTTCACTCGGGGTAATACTGCTCCAATTTTTGTGTGATCTGTACTGGGGTGACTTCTTTTAATAGCCCTACGTCGTGTGGGTTGGTTGTCCACAATTGCGTTGGCATATACTCGAAGTCAGCTTGGATTAATGAGGTGGTGTGACAACGGCCTTAGGGGGCACTGCACTTTTTTGTTTTGCACCATTATTTCGCAGTGGATGCAAATCTCAAGTATTTCCCCGTCATCATCATTGTCTTCGAAAAAGGTTCTGCACCTGTCTCTTATTTTAGGGGTACGGAGGGATTGATGCACAATACACTGCGTCACTAGCACCCTTGTCTGTCTGTTCCGAGGACAACCACTCTTTCTGCCGATACTAACAACCCTTGTAAGTCTAGGGATAGTATTGTGCCTGCTACCAATTCTGGGGACACCACAGGGTGGAAGAGGAAATAAGTTGGCACTCTCCTGCAGGCTTTGGCAATTTTTGGCACTTCTTCTACAAGTACTGTTATGCCGTATATGAACATCGTGGGTCGATGGTTATTCCTAGCACTACTACCTCGTGTGCCATAGTGTGTATTGTTACCATCACTCTCATTGCGCACATCACTGGCGTTGCGCAGACAATGCTGTGATCAGTACATGAGATTGTCATGTTCAATTTGCTGAGCAGATCTCTGCCGAGCAAGTTGACAGGAGAACTCTCTTAATATAATAGGGGAGTGCGTACTACCTTTCGCCCCACCTTTATATCTAAAGCACCCAAATCAAACGTAAAAATGAATTGTTTGCTTCCTATCTCTGCCCCCCACCAAGGGTTCCTCTTCTGGGTTGAGGGTCAGCGACAGGACCGGACACGCAAGAGCTCTCTGTGGGCTGTCCTAGTCGGGGTAGGTATTTGTCCCCAGAAATTAGAAGGGGTTTCCCACAACCACAGTTGCGCCCTGAAACATGGTTACTGTGCCAATTGGCACCTGTTAAATGGGTTCTTGTTTCCTGTGTGCTGGAAGTTATGAGGCGTGTACTGCTGCATCATATGCTATGGTTGTTGCTGTGTGGGAGGGCCTGGTATCTGTGAGGGCAAATGTGTGTATGCTTGGTGTATTTCATAGGGTATGGAGGTCATCCTAGGTGTCGGCTCCTGAGGTGCCCCTTGAGGGGGCATATCATACTTTTGTTGACCATAACTGTACCCCATCCCCTGTCTGCTCCTACACTCTTGAGAAGTGTCCCCACTTCCCACAGTTACAACATTGCCCCATTCCTCCTCCCCGGGCCCCGTTCCTCCAAACCCCCCCTCCCCATTGTCCTCAGAACCCACCTCTTCCTCGCTGTGGTCCTCCTTGCCACTGTCTGTAGGGGTATTGTGTGTTCCCGCCCCACTGTCCGTGTCCTCCTTCTGACCACACCGCGGCTTTTGGCATTTGCAAAATTAGGGGTGTACCCTGCCACCTCTGTCTGTGCTGGCATCGACACGGACACCTCCACAGTTACTTTAGCTAATTTGTTTTGTACTAGTTTCGCTTCCTCTGCTTGGTGCCTCTGCGTTGTTTCCCTGTCACGTTCTTTTATTCGCCTGCAATGGTGTATTATAATGCTCTGTATTTCAGGCCATCCCTTTGCCTCAACACCCAAAATTGTATCTAGAGCCTTCTGCACTTCCTTGGGTAGGCCCTGTTTAATGATAAAATAGAAGAAGCATATTAATTGGTCCCATGCATTGCCTGTCTCTGCTCTCCACATCTCTTGAACCTTAAGAATAAATTGAGCGGCATCTTCGTCGTCACCCATAGTACATTGCATGATAAATTGTAAGACAGGTGTATCAGGAAATGCTTTCTGCAGCGCATCCTATATTTTTGCACGAATCTCATTAAAGGATGCTCCATCATGTGCATCGTTCCCCAGTGTTACACCTGGGTAACCCACTTTTACCCACTCATCAGTAGCCTGGTCTCTGATGGTAGCTATTAATGGGCTTTTGATGTCTCCTACTGCTAGGGGCACTCCTGCTGTCTGCTTCTCAAATGCACAGATCCAATTCCCTGCGCACGCGGAAAGGGCTGGGAGAGCTTTTCTAAGATTGTTTTTGTCCATTTGTGCCCATGGCACATAGTGGGGCCTACCGGTCCCCTTATGTATGCAAGGCATTTGCAATCGTGCTTTGTTCCATTAGTTTCTTTTCTCACTTTCCTTTTTCCTTGCCACCACCATCTCTCCAAACCTCCTCCTTAACTTCCTATCCCATAATCTTTCCACCCTAGGAGTTCGTTCGGGTGCCTGTTCTGCTTCCTCATCCTCGTCATCCTTGAACTCTAACGCACTCCACCTGTCAGCATTGTCATATCCCAAGCTGTCAGCCCGCTCACTTCCTTCGCCCTCCCTTTCCATATGCATTTTTTATGGGTGTATTATCTACCCCGAATAGGATATCCCCCCACTTTCCATCCATCTGGTGCCTGTTCTACCTGTCTCAGTTTTCACTTTGTTTTGCACTGTTCGTAGTCTATTCAGTTCAGCTCTAGCTGAAGCCAATGCCACTTCTAAATCTCCCTTATTAACATCGGTTTGTTCTGGGGCGTCTGGAGGGGACACATAAGGGGGTGGTGGGACTGTCGCTGCCGTGGACACAGGTGTTGCTGCTGTGGACACAGAGGTCAGGTTGGTCAGGTTGGTATAACCTACCGCTGAGCGAGATGCCAGTGGGTATATCCCTGCGCGTTCTGTCGCTGCCTTGCCCTCTCTTCCTGGGCCCTTGCTACCGTCCTGTCCGTCCTCTCCCTTACACTTTTGAGTGTCCTCAAACATCCTCCAGAGATCTAATATTTCCTTCCGTCTTTGTAATTGCTTTCCCTTATATTTGGCTGTTAGAAAAATTGACATATGTCCTAGCATACCCTTATTGTGGGAGCCCTGCTCTGGCCACAAGTGGGGCATGCCCCCTCCTCTTGTCCTTGTCCCCCACTGCTTATGGTACTTTCACTTTTCAATTTTCTCCTGATATAGCGGTAGGGCCCTACACATATACTCTATCAGTGTTTCTCCTCCCATTTTGGGGCAGTTGCTCCTCCACTGCCCTTTTGCTTGTAATAAAGCGCTGCGCACAGTGTTACAGGGTTATAAAAAAAACCAACCAATTTTCACTCCCTCCCTCCTGTCAAAAAATGTTACTAATATTATTTTCTCTCCCCCAAACCCCTCTTTCTCCCCTTGACACCATTGCTTACACACTACAATCACTCAAATATACCACAAATTACACAATGCTCCTCCTGGGCCTCCACCCTACACAAGAAAAACAACAGTAAAACAAGATAAAAAAAACTAAAATAACAACTACTCTTCCCGAGCCCTCTAATTATGCGGGGCTCCTATACATTTCCTTTTTTTTCGTAATACAGTATGAGTGGCGCCACCTTCTCCCCTCACTCGGCGGGGTTCCCTACCATTCCATTTTCCTTTACTTAATATTCTCCTCAAAAAACTTAATAACAAAAAACAAAACAATCCTCATACATGCCACACCTGCACTTTCAATATCCGCGTGTTCACACTCTCCGATACATCTATCCCCTACTTGTTATCCCTTGGAAGGCTATACTCGCGTGCGTGTGTTCACCTAAACTCCTCTGTCACAGGGTTCCAACAACACTGGCCTGCACTTCTCCTTTGAGCCGTGCCCCGCTCCAAAGAGCAGACTGGATTCTGTGAAGACGCCTAGTGGGAAGTACACATTTTTGGGACCGGTTGCTGTAGGTGGCCGTGGCCCCTTCGGAGAGGCTGCCTGAACACCTCCGCAGGTACATGGGGCACTGGGATCACATCGGGGTCACCAAAAGAAGTCACGCCCCGAAAGGCTCATGCCAGAAATAATACAACCAGCTAGGGAAAAAAATGCCAAGAGATTCTTGCAAGGATAACTAAGTTTTAATCCCACAAAAAAAAATAGGCCAGAAAAGAACTCTGCTGCTCGAGAACGTTCTGCCGAAAAATAGTACAAGCAGAAGGTTATAAGGAAACACATTGGGGCTCATTATGGATCCGGCGGTAACCGGGTCGGTGCTACCGGCGGGTTGCCGCCGGACCCGTATGTATTTACCAGCGCCTGGCTTCCTGGTGCGACCGGAAGAGTACAACCCCAGCGGCCCGGAAAGTCAGGTGCCGGTAAAATGTTGTTCCCCATTCCCATAGAGTCCCATAGAGTCCAGCAGGACTCTATGGGAATGGGGACACGGAAGTACCGGCACCGTTGTTAACGATGCTGGTGCTTCCATGATGGGTCTGCCTACTGTGGCTGCTTTGCTTGGCAGGGTCAGACCGGTTGGGCACTGTGGCTCAGGCAGGTAGACCTGTAATATACCAGTCAGGAAACCCTTGTTTCCGGACCGACAGGGTCTGAATGAAGCCCATTGTCACTAATGATGTCACATATACAGTAACAACCTACGTGACTGGTTGGTGAGACCCTATACTTGGGCGGCCTGCTCCATAGGGGATACCATGCTGCTATTGGTACCAGCCCCGTCCGTCTTCCATCACGTGGGGTCATCTGGGCTCATCATCTACAGGGAATCAAGGCTGAGTTTGCCATTAGAAACTATGCAAGACAATGCTACTCTTATCATTGTAGAGTGCACCTGGGAAACACGGGGACTGGCACAGGGGGAGGCTTAAGATCATGCTGACACACACATTGTTCACTCAGTCCATATTGCACTCTTCGCACCCAAGGTTTTCACCCTCGCTTTGGACTCTTAATTGATTCCACCCTGTACCTCATATTACAAAGTGTGTCTTTAAGAAATAAGGTGGAATGGTTGTGTTCTTTTACATTTTTTATGACCACTGGGCTTATGGTTGGTGGTCTGAGGTCACCTACTATCGCAGAATTCAGGGGTCTTGGACTGGGGCAGTTGTGGGTGTCATAACTCCTGGGGTACTGGGCGGGGGTTGGAGGTCTGTTTTTGGTCTGGCTGCGATTAACGTACATTACGAGGCACCTGGTAATGTCTCGCGGCCTTGCAGCCCACATTCCGTCTTGGGATAACAGGTATTTGCAACAGTTATAGAACAAGGAAAAGTTTCTTTGGGAGCTAGCAGCGTGGGTCTCTCTATCATCAGCGCTTGGGCGTGTTCCGGTTTCTCCGTTGGGTCTGCGTTTACCGCGCAGCCATGTTGTGCCAAATGATTCTACCACAACTAAAAAAGATGGGGTTCCTTTATGTGCGCACTAAGTCTACGCATTTATATTTAATATAGTGTTAGTGCAGGGTTTCTTAGCAAGGGGATGGGAGAGGTTAATTTCCTTCCCAACACATGCATGCATGCATACATTCATACAGTATTTGCATACACACAAACAAAAACACTTTCTTTTCTTATGTGTTTCCCTCTGGACCTGCGCAGGCCCTACACTGTCTACACACCCCTGCATCTCACAGGTTATTTCATAAAACAAAGCAACGCTAATCATTGGAGGCATGACCCAACTAAAAGTTGAGCTCAGCATTGATGACTTTAGCTAACAAAGGCAGTTGGGTACTGTTCGCCCCTCACCCAGCAAGGTATATACAATCCCGCTGTAGAGCACTTTGGCTAAATAATTGAGACCATTCCAGCTCTTCTTATTGGGGCACAACAAGGCCACAGTTTATTTGTACATATTTCACACCATAAATGCAAACCAACACATTCATATCTTTTTTTTTTAAAACCTTTATTTAATTATGACATGGCATTTAGGCAATAAACAGACATAATATAGCCATACATTTGGATAAACAATACTGACTTGAACGGCTTTGTTAATTGGGAATTGCACAGTTCATCACTAATAAAGTCTTTCTAGTTGTCCTCTTCGTCTGGGCTTGTAAATATGCTCTCAGTGGGGCCCATATGTCCTTGGGTCTGGAGTGGGGTTGTACCCCTTGCACATACATCTCCTCGCTTCCTTGCATAATGGCCAGCTGTCTAAGCCATGTTTGGAGCGTGGCGGAGGAGGGAGACTTCCATTTCAGGAGTATTGTCTCTTGGCTACCACTCCTGCTACTGCGAACAGTCTGCGTGTCTTAGTTGAAGCCTTTCCAATGTCTCCAAATAAGTATTTTTGCGTGGCTGCCGGTATGTGGATCTTCAATATGTCACGTATCTTTTCCGCAACATCCATCCAGAACTGGTGAATCGGAGGACAGTTCCAATACATGTGCATTGCGTCCGCTTGAATTGCCCCGCATTTGGGACACCCTGGTTGTTTGGTGGGGTCGAATTTGGCAACTTTCCTTGGGGTGATGTGCAGTTGATTTAGGATTTTGTATTGAATTAGGTGGAAATTATTGTTGATGGAGATGGTTTTAGTATATCTGCAGTAATGTGTCCATTGTTGTTCACTGATTTGAATGTTAAGGTCTTCTTACCACTTGGTTCGCATTGCGTTGGCTGAGGGGGTATGCGCTTGTACCTTTTTGTATATTTTCGGAGACACCGCTTTTGAACCCTTCCGGTGTGAGAATATCTGCAAGGAACTTGTGTACCAGGGGTTCCGTAGGAAATGATGGCCAGATTGCTCTGCATGCCGCCCTCAACCGATGATACTGTAATGTTGGGATCAGACTTTACCTGTTCTCTCCTGTAGCTCTGACATAGTGATGAATTGTCCCTCAGAGAAAAGGTCTCCCAGTCTGGCTCCGTATTCTGGATCCCAGCGGTTCTGTATGGTGCGATCTAGGGTCGGTTCAAGATCTGGGTGTGCCCATAGCGGGTGTGCGGCCAGTAGGGTATGTCGCATTGGACTCTTTTTAGGATCTGCATCCATGCTTGCACCGTAGTCAACACTGGGTCCGCTCCCTCCCTCTCTTCCTTGACTCTAGTACATAGCATACCTCGTAGGTCATTTGGGGCCGCAGCAAACTCCTCAGCATGTATATGACCATATTGTTCAGTGTCTTGGAACCAGAATGTGGCAAACTGGGCTTGTGCCGCGTAATAGTAAAGCAGGTAATCCGGTGCTGCCAGGCCCCCTGTGTTATAGTGTTCGCACATCTTGGTCCAACTGGCCTTGAGTGTGTTTCCTCCCCATATAAAGTGTGTGCTACTCCTCTGTAGGTTCTTGAGGAATTTACGGCCTGGCCATATGGGTATTCCACCGAAGAGATATAACAATTTGGGGACGATCACCATCTTTAGTAGGGATATCCGGCCGGACATGGATATCGGAAGTTTCGCCCAGAGGTTAAGCTTGCTTTCTATTTGTGTCAATAGTGGACCATAGTTATTGGAGTATAGTGTGTTTTTATCCGTTGCCATAATAATTCCCAGGTATCTGGCAGTGCTAGGTGACCAGCGGAACTGGGTCATGGATTCTGTTTGTGAGACGGCTTTGGTTAGAGGTATTAGTTCAGATTTAATTTGATTTATCTAATATTCAGAGTATTTCATGAATTCCGCAATGTCTTCCATGATCGGGGGAAGATGTGTTTCTGGGTATCTAATGTATAGCATGGTGTCGTCTACGTTTAGTGAGATACATTGAGGTCTTTCCACGATGCGTATCCCCCTCCAGGCCTGTTTGGTTCGTAAAAATGCTGCCATTCCCTCTATTGTGAGCGCAAATATTAACAGGGACAGGGGGCATCCCTGTCTCGTTCCTCTCTGCAGTCCGAAGGTGTCGGAGATGGTCGCGTTGGTTCTGACTCTGGCAGTGGGATTGCAATATAGCGTCTGTATACATCTGATGAATCCCGGGCCAAATCCCATTTTTTGGAGGATGGCATACATGAATCTCCAGGAGATGGAATCAAACGCCTTTTCGGCATATAAGGTTACTGCAATAGTTTTCTTTTCCGGATCCATTTGTGGCGAAATTGCAAAGAATCTGCGGAGATTAGGGCTGTGGAGCGGGATGGGATGAAACCGGACTGGTCCGGGTGGATCAATTTATTCATGTACGGATTCAATTTGTTGGCGATGGCTTTGGCTATGATTTTTGCATCCATATTGATGAGGGATAGGGGCCTGTAGGAGGAGGGATTGTGGGGTGGTTTGTGTGGTTTCAGCAGAACCAAGATTATGGCCTCTCGTACGGTCAGTGGTAGTGTTCCTTTCTCCAGTGATTTCTCCCATACCTGCAGCAGTTGCGGTGCTAGTCCCGGGACAAATGCTTTGTATAAATCTGTTGTGATGCCGCCTGCTACTGGTGCTTTGCCCATCTTTAGGTCTTTAATAGCTTGTGTTATATCCTCTTCGGTGAGCGGTATGTCTAGAATTAACTTGTCTTCTTCCTTGGGTCACGGGAGTGGGTAGGAGTCCAAGTGTTGTTGCAGTTCCTCTGGTGCTTTCTGGTCTCTGTTCCGGTATAGTTCCTTGTAGTATTTGAGAAACACTTCATTTATCTGTTTCTGGTGTGTGAGGGTTATTCCCTGCTCGTCTATGATGCTGGTTTTTTGCCCTTGGCCTATTTCCGACCTGATTAGATTGGCCAGGGGTTTTCCTGATTTGTTTCCCTCTCCATACCTCTTGGCTCTGACTGGACGATCATGTAATACACCTCTTGGTCTGCTAGTGTATTGAACACTTCGATGGCTTCGTGTAGGGGTGTCAGCGTGTTTTGCCCCGGAGCTCTGGTGTATGCTTCTTCTGCCTCCTTTTTGCGGGTTTCGGTGTGAGTTAAATTTGACCGCATCTCTTGCAGTTTACCGTGTACTGTGGCGATCAGCAGCCCTCTCAGCCAGGCCTTAAACATTTCCCATATTTCTGTGTGGAGTGTTTCCACCAGTTCTTCGTCTCATAGGATTTGCGGCGGCATCCTCCACATTCAAGGGGTTTGAGGTGCGGAGTCAAGTAAAATATCTAGGATGACTGGGGAGTGGTCTGAGAGGGTGCGGGGCAATATAGTGCATTCCTTAGTATTTTGGATACAATCCATGGAGCAGAGCCAGTAGTCTATGCGGGAGCTCGACCCATGCACGTATGAGTGGAATGTGAACTCCTGTTTGTTTGGGTGGAGTGCTCTCCAAGTATCAGATAGTGGCAGTAGGCGCATGGCATGCTTGATGGTCGCTGCTGCCTTCGTCTCTTTCCGATTACCAGTGGGAGTTCTATCCATCTCGGGGTCTAGGATGGTGTTGAAGTCCCCACCCCAGATCACTATCTCCTCTCCTACAGGCAATATCAACGCCAGTATCTGGTGGTAGAACTCTGAGTTGTCTACGTTGGGGCCATAGGTATTGAGGAGTATCGTATCCCGTCCGTGGAGTGTTCCCCAAATAATCACATATCTGCTTTCGGGATCACATTTAGTTTTGGTTATCACAAAGCCTATCCTTTGGTGAATAATTATCGCTGTTCCTCTAGATTGTGACCCCAAGCACGGCTGAGGGATGTTACTACCTTTTCTGTTGCGTGAGTTTCTTGTAAAAAGAGGATGCAATACCATGTCTAGCGGCATAAAGCATGATTTTCCTGGTTTTAATTGGATTGGACAGGCCTCTTACGTTCCAGGATATAAGCCTAGTACTCTTCATTTTATCCTGAGTTGCCATTCATTCTGATCATCAGGGTGTGTTCATCGTCTGCGCTGTTCGAGTATAGGTCTTTCAGGTTTTGCCATGCCAGGTTTTTATAGTTTGTTTGAAGTAAATTTGTTTTTTTCATTTTGTAACAAACATTTCGACGGGATTGGGTCCTCCGACGTATTCCATATCTATGACAGTAATCACCACAGCTGTGCTGCTTCAGAAAATTTTCTGCGTCGATGCGCCGTCCTCGAGGACCTCCTCCGACGGCCGACGTCACTGGATGTTATAAGTAGGACGCATGACGCCCGTAGACTCAGTTCCGTTTTTTCCGCGAACGTGTTCGCTTCGTCAATCGCGGTACGGCTCGACTCTTTGGAGTTTCTGTTGTTCATTTCGGTTCTTCGAACCTGTTAATTTGTGAAGTTATTCTTCATGAAGATGTCTACCTAGTCTTCCACACCGCGTCGGGGCTTTAAGAAGTGCGGGGACTGTGGGTCCAAGATGTCGGTCACGGACTCGCACGATGCCTGCCTCTGGTGCCTCGGGGAGGCCCATGACACAGATGACTGTGTCGACTGCCAGTCGCTCACATCGAAAGCCTTGCGGGAGCGCAAGAAGAAGTTATCGGTAGGTAAGGTGTCCAAGCCCTGGAAGTCAAGGTCTTTCGACGGACGACTCGAGGGACGACTCTGTGTGTTGTCGTTGGAAGTCCAGTGGGTCTTGGTCCCGGAGTCCGTCTCGCCACTCATCTGCCTCTTCGAGGCACTCCCGGAAGCGCCGTCATCGGTCGCCTTCCCCATCCTCATCCTAGGACTCAGCCCGTCGGCAGGTCGCTTACCCCACCAAGCATGCGACACCGGAGGAATGAGCTTGCTTCGGGAAGAAAATGTTGGCGATTCTTGAATCGCAGGGCACTGGTCTGTCCGTGCCTCCGAGTGGGGTCGGTCGCGATCAGCCGAGAGATGCCGCTCGCATGCCTTCGGGCTCGGGTGGTCGTCACGATTTGCGGGAAAGGTCCCGCTCGGACAAGGGGAATCGTTCTCGGCATGCCCGGTCCAGGTCCCGGTCCTCGACACGCTCGAGACCGTGTGAACTTGTGAAGTCTTCGAAGAAGACATCGACGCCTGTGGCGCCGAGGTCGTCGACGGACTCTCTCGAGGCTCCGCCTCCGAGGAAGTCGTCGACGCCTTTGGCTCCTAGGTTGTCGAGGGACACGCTCGGGGCCCCTCCTTTGAGGCCTGTGTCGACGCCGTCGAAGCTGTCGGCGGTGCGTCTATCATCGACGCCGATTCTCTTGACACCCTCGACGCCTTTCGGGGCTGTGTCGACGGGGTTTCCCATGGCTCGAAGGCTCTGGCCAAGGTCAAGCATGGCTTTGGTTCCAGTTCTGTGCCTTCTTACCGCCATCTGGAATTCATTTCAGAGGTGGATGAGGGCTCTGATGATGGCATGGTGCCTGACACGGTGCCTGACGAGATTCTCTCGGGCCATAGCCAGTTTGAGGACCTGAGGCAGTCCCTGCATGATGCTAGTGGGCTGGACACCTCTCCGGAGGTGGAGTTTTGTAGGCCTGAGCCTGGCACTCATGCCGATACTTCATACTGGCGCCTTATGTCACGGGTCACCGAGTACTTAGGATGGTCTGCTCCCCCAGGGGAGTTTGTTCAGGATGACCTTACGGATATCCTCGACATTGGTCCACCAACTGACCCAGTACTGTCATTCCATATGGCTCTGCAAAGAAGGGTGGCAACGGCTTGGACTGCTCCGGAGAGTCTCCCGGCAGTGAGCAAGTCTTTGCTGTGAAAATACCGCCCAGCCAGTAGTGACCCCTGCTACTTGTCCAAGCACCCTACTCCGGAGAGTTTGGTGGTGCAGGCGGCTATGGCCCCGGCAAAGCAGGCGTCGTACCCTACCATCTCTCCTGATAGGGACGACAAGCGGTTTGACGGCTGGGCGAAAAGAAAGTGTTTTCTGCTGTATGGCGCTTCAGGCGGCCAACTCCATTTGTGCCTTGTCTCGTTTCACGCACACTCTGTGGAACTGTGTTTCCTTGGCGGATGAACATATTCCCGAAGGGGATGAACGGGATGGTTTCCTTGCCATGGTGCAGGATGGCAAGGATGCTATGTGTGAGGCCGTTCAGTCGGGTTTGGACATGGCAGATTGCGTCAGCAGGTCCATGGCGGCGAGCACCGTGATACGCAGGTTTGCGTGGTTGCGGAAGTCGGGGTTTGCTCCTGATGTGCAGGCCTGGCTCCTCAGCATGCCCTTTGACGGGGAACATCTTTTTGGAAGCAAGGCTGACAAGAGCCTTGAGAGGTTGCAGACCTCCAAAGGTGCAGCGAAGTCGTTGGGCGCTGCAGTTCGACAACCTGCGCCTTTTCGTCCTAGGGGACAGCAATGGAGGGGAGGTTCCTTTCGTTATTACTCATCCTTTGGTAAAGCGAGAGGAGCTGCCAGTCAAAGGGGCCACCGTAGGAGTGCCAGAGGTGGAAAACAAGGTACTCGAGGTGCCAAGGCCGCTTGGGCTGTTGCCTCTTTGCCCTTGGGCAATGCCGCAGGCGCTTCAGCTCAGTCATGAGGCCATGTCCCATGGTTCGCCGGTTGGGGGAAGGCTGGCACAGCATCTTGCAGAATGGCGTGCCATTACTTCAGATGTGTGGGTTCTGGAGATCATAGCCAACGGCTACTGTCTTCTTTTCCGGCAGAGGCCTCAAGACAATCCACCGGAGAATCTCTCTTTGAAGAGTCCGGATCCGCTCCTTGCGCAGGAAATTCAATCCCTGCTGGAGAAAGGCGCCATAGAACTGGTGCCTGTAGCGGAGAGGAACAAGGGATTGTATTCCCCTTATTTTTTGATTTCCAAGAAAGACGGGGGATTGAGACCCATCATGGACTTGCGCGGTTTGAACAAACTCCTCAGGAAGGACAAGTTCAAGATGGTTACTCTCTCTCAAGTCCTCCAGGCCCTTCAACTTCAGGACTGTTTGCTGTCTCTCGACCTCAAGGACGCTTATTTTCATGTGCCGATCCATCCAAAGCACAAGAAGTACCTGAGGTTTGCGGTTGGCGACACGCACTTTCAGTTTCGGGTCCTGCTGTTCGGATTGACCTCTGCCCCGAGGGTCTTCACCAAGCTAATGGTAGTGGTGGCAGCGCACCTGAGGAAAGGGGGGATTCACGTCTACCCCTACCAGGACGATTGGTTGATCAGGGCACGCTCTCCCGAGCAAGTCCTGGATCATCTATCAGTCACCTGCCACTCCCTCCACAAGCTGGGCTTCTCCCTCAACTTAAAGAAGTCCCATTTGACACCAACTCAGAGGCTCCAGTACATCGGAGCAGTGCTCGACACGTCCCTGGGGCAGTGTTTTCCTCCCCATGTGAGGGCTCATCACATTCAGCAGATGGTGCACAAGTTTCAACTTGCCCAGACTCTCCCAGCGTTCGAGTTCTTGAGACTGCACGGCCTCATGGCATCCTGCATTCTTCTGGTGCCAGAGGCCAGGTTGTGGATGAGATCTTTGCAATGGGCACTCAAGCTCCAGTGGTCTCAGTCCTCCAGCAGGATGTCGGACCCTGTTCAGGTGCCGTTTTCGGTCGCCCAGGACCTTCTGTGGTGGGCCGACGAAGGCAATCTGATGAGGGGGGCTCCATTTTGGCTGCCGATTGTGACGATCGTGACGGACGCAGCTCATGCCAACGAGTTGACAGTCGAGCGGGCAGGAGCCCCCACCCCAGCGCTCTCTTCCGTGAGCGGGCAGGAGCCCCCACCGCAGCGCTCTCCTCCGTGACCAGGCAGGAGCCCAGCAGACACTGAGGCCCAGCCAGAAGCCCAGCTGCCCTCAGCGCTGTGGGACTCCACGTGTGCCACTTGAAGGCAGACCAGCGACAGCGGCAGAAGCATCGCCCCGAGCCCTCCTGAGCTATACCCTGAACATTGCTGTGCATCCCCTGCCTGTTTGGCCTGCCCTTGTGCCCACGATCCGCTTGCGCCGACATTTCCCAAGAACAAAATGTCGGGCGCGTTGCGGGATGAAAATGAGGCTCTACCTCGGGCTCGTTGCTAGGCAACGTGTGTTTGTTTGTATTTAAACAAACACTTCCGCCGGCAGGTGGAATAGCCGGCGGCCACCCCAAGGCCACTATAAGGCCATCTACCCTGTTTGCCGCTGACTGGCGCTAACACTGTGAGTGTCTGGAGTCGCCCGGAACCAGGGCTAAGAATTCTGCCCAACTATTGCAAAGTACCGCCATGGACCCAGTGATGCCTTCCTATTTTACCGATGGTAAGCCTTCACTCCGGTACTCTCTCTTATGCTCACGCACGTGACTTTCTAGCGTATTATCATTATCTGTTGTGCCCTATGGTCGCCTAGAGACCACATTACTATTTTGCTGTGCCTACGGTCGCCTAGAAACCACATTACTATTTTTGCTGTGCCCTATGCTCGTCTAGAGACCACATTACTATTTTGCAGTGCCCTATGGTCGCCTAGAGACCACATTACTATTTTGCTGTGCCTATGGTCGCCTAGAGACCACATTACTATTTTTGCTGTGCCCTATGGTCGCCTAGAGACCACATTACTATTTGTTGTGCCTATGGTCGCCTAGAGACCACATTACTATTTTGCTGTGCCTATGGTCGCCTAGAGACCACATTACTATTTGTTGTGCCTATGGTCGCCTAGAAACCACATTACTATTTGTTGTGCCTATAGTCACCTAGAGACCACTCCTGCCACCTGTCATTGTGTGCCCTGCCTCGATAGCTTGATAGGAGTATTAGTCTACGTGCCCTGCCTTATAATAGATGCACCCAGACCATGTGCACCCTTCAACCTGACACTGTGTGCCTTGCCTTTGATAGCAGCATTAGCTTATGTACCTGCCTTGTGATAGCTGCATCTAGACTATCTGACTATCGCACTTAGCACAGGTGCGCCCCACTTTGACTATTGCTCTTAGCCCCTGCATTAAACAACTGTGCATTAGATTATTACCATCAGATAACGGATCACTCTCACTGCTATCTGGCTGTATTTGATTCTCTTACCAAGACGTGCTGACAGGCTCAGTTTCTATGACCTCCTACTTCGCCTGCTCACATATAAAATTAAACTAACTAGCCCTTCACTTAGATATAGGACACACTACACATTTTACAATGCACCTTATATGGTCCAACTTAGTATACTTGGGCACCTTACTCACACTACTGGGACTACACATTATGTCGCCCTTTACAGTAACAATAACACAACAACCCATGACACAATATAATATAGCCCAGAGAAATCTAAGATTACGAGCACGACTACCTAGAATCTTTGATCCTCTTATCAAATATGAAACTAACAACAATCGAACCAAAATGGCCACTGAACCCATTCTTAAACTCAACCCTCATAATCACAAAAGGCATAATAACCCTCAAATAGAGAAAAAAGCTGCACCCCCACAGTATCAATAAACCTTGCCTCGCCCCCACCAACAAACACCATACTCAAACTTAAAGGAGCCTTAATAAACTCTAGATCCCTAGTCGCCCATGCCATAGAAATATTTGAAGTCATCTTTACTGAAGATTACGACTTCCTACCCATAACAGAAACATGGCTGCATGAGGCATCAGGCCCAGCACTATCCCTAGCTGTTCCCGACAATTACACCATCCTCAGAACGGATAGATGTGGAGCTCGAGGTGGCGGACTAGCCATCATTGCCAAAACTAAGCTTGTGATGAGACTTACTCCTTCACCTAACATTGAATCTTGTGACATAATGTCTATTAAGACTCCCACAGCCAACTCTCAAACTCTTAACCTCCACTTGATATATAGACCTCCAGGTCCCATCAAGACCTTCATAGAAGATCTATCTACCTGTTACGCTCACCTGACTCCCACGGAGGCGCAGGCCTGGTTTGGAGTGCTGTTGCCTCTTCTATGGTGAAGCGCAGGACTCGGAAGATGGGCAGGACCGGACCCTCAAATCTGGCTTGTCTGACTCGCAGAAATATCCTTCTGTGTGTGAAAAGGGAGTGTTAACAATCTGCAAGATAATGTGTAAACCTCCCACTCCCTTCTCACCCTCCACGAAACCCTTCTGCGATTCCCCGTGAAGTCTCACCTTAGGGTCTGAAAGGACGAGCTCTCCATCCTGCTTCTGATGCAGGGGCGCGTTGTAATCCAGTTACTTCACTGGATCATGGATTGTAGAGAGTTCAAGTTTGCTTGACCTTCCCGGTAAAGTACTGTGAGAATTCTGTTTATAAGTATGAGCCCGAAATAATAATTGTCTGTTGTCTCTATTTCAGGTGCAGAACAAAGATTCCGAGATGAGCAATGGAACCGACGAAGGAAACTCAGGTGAGTTGTTTGATGAGAGGTTCCTTTAGTGTCCTTGCATTAATGCACTAATGCTTGTGTCTTTTTTCCCCATAGGGGCCGGGGTTCGGAAATGCCAGAGATATGGCACCGACCTGAAGTGAAAGGTGCAGTTCCAGTAGATATTAGGTAAGTCTTTAATGAGCGTTCAGGTAATGTCTTAGCATTCGCTCACTAACGCTGATGTCTCTTTTTCCCCTTAGGGGCCGGGGTCCGGAAATGCCAGGATGCGGCACTGACCCGAAATGAAGTGGGAATGACCAAACAGGTAAGTCTTATGATGGCAAATTAAGGTTTTCTTATTCTCTTCCCTAGCTCACCTTTGTTCTTGTCTTTTTCTCCCTAGGCGCTGAAATGTGGTTGCGGATCCAGATGGTCGCTGATGAACATGGAGGCGCCTAGTAAAGGTGAGTGGAATGTGGCGCTGCAGCGATCGATGCGATGTGCTTTTAAAATGAATGTCTTCCTTTTCAGGATCGTCGGCGAAATGTCCCCGGAATGCGGATTTAGCAGGTAAGGACTCTTCTTTCTCCTATTCTCTTCTCTTCTCCCTTTGCAGGTGTTCCAGGATGCTGGCGGGCGTGGCAGAAGTCAGGATGCAGGAGCAGACACGGTGAGCGTCCAGCTGCTAGATGCAGAACAACGCGAAGCGTGAGTTGTTGCTTGGGGCGTGGCTTAAATAGACTTCAAAGTAGTTCCAGGTATGTATCCTTCCTCTCAGGTATGTATTCTTCCTCTGGCCACACCCGTGTGGTTAAGTAGTCCCCAAAGAGAAAGTAGTCCCATTCAGACCTCTAGATGGCCCAGATGTTGTAGCATGGTCTGCATCAGGTAGGTTTACACCAAGCACCTTTAAACACAAAGTCATCTTTTATGAGCCTGGCGCCTATGGCGCCAGGACTGTTGTCCAATATGAGCCTGGCGCCAAAGGCGCCAGGACTGAGTCCAAAGGGCCCCTACTTGGGGCTGCTGAGACTTCCCTCTGGGACATGTCTGCCTCTGGGGTAGCTGGGCCTGGTCTGGCTCCTTGGAGGTAGGCATCATGGCAGTACCCCCTCCCCAGGCCTCTCCCAAGGTTGTTCTCTCCGGGGGTTTTGGCTTGTTTGGGAATTTTCGGTGGAATTTTTGTATTAATCGCGGCGTGTGTACATGGTCGCTTGGTTCCCAAGATCTCTCCTGAGGTCCATACCCCTTCCAATCAACTAGATAGAAGAGTTTTGACTTTAACACCTTGGAATCCAATATGTCTTTAACTTCAAATTCTAATTCCCCATCAATCTGAATTGGTTCTGGTGGTTTGATCAGTCTGGTTCCTGGTTGCACCGGTTTCAACAGTGAGGCGTGAAAAACGGGATGGATTTGCATGTTCGCTGGTAGATAGAGTTTAAAGGCCACCGGGTTGATTATAGTTTTGATGAGATAGGGTCCTATGTATCTGGGGTTGAAAGTCCGCGGTCCTTTGAGAGGTAAATGTCTAGTTGCTAGCCACACCTGGTCCCCTATTTGGTACAGAGGTGCTTCACTTCGATGTAAATCAGCATTTTCTTTGTACTTTCTCTTGGCTTGCTGAAGATGAGTCGTAGCTTCTTTGAAAGCTCGGGTTATCGTGGGATGCAAATGATCTACCACAGGCATTTCCAGGATTTGAGGAGGGTCCAGGTCTGAGGTTCGAGGATGATGACCATACAAGGTGTAAAAAGGGGTTTGTCCTGTTCCAGAATGTACAGAATTGTTATATGCATATTCTGCGATCCAAAGAATGTCTTTCCAATTGCATTCAGATTGGTGCAACATACACCGAAGATATTGTTCAAGGGTTTGGTTAGTTCTCTCGGTTTGGGCATCGGTTTGGGGATGGTGACTGGTGGATAGTCGTACATCAATTTGCGCCAGTTGACATTTCCTCCAAAAATGGGAAATAAACTGGCTTCCTCGATCTGAGACTAATACGGATGGAAAACCATGCATACGAACTATGTTCTCCAGAAATTCCTTGGCCAAGATGGAGGCTGAGGGTAACCCTTTTAAAGGGATAAAATGGGCCATTTTGGAGAAGGGATCCACAATCACCAAGATAGTGTTGTATCCATAGCAAGGAGGCAGGTCAGTAATAAAGTCCATCGACAAGGTGTGCCAAGGTGCCGGTGGAATATCCAAAGGTTGTAGAAGACCGGCTGGTCTTTTCTTTTGACCTTTATTTTGGGCGCAAACTCCGCAAGACATCACAAAAGATTTTATGTCTTTTCTCCAGGATAGCCACCAGAATTGTCGTTTGATCTTTTCCTCAGTTATAGCGATACCAGGATGTCCTTCCATTAATGTATCATGATAATGGGCAATAACAAGTTCTTGCAGTTCTTTTTTAGGCAGAAATAATCGCCCCTGGAAGTACGGTAAATCGTTATTAACGGAAAAGTGTGATCCCTTTTGGCTCCATTCTTGTAAGGCTGTGGAGTCTAATAGTTGTTTAACTCGAGTTTGAACGTCCTCAATAGTTTGTAAAGAGGTCAAACCCAAAATTCTCTGTTCAGGTATAATCGGTACAGGTTCTAAGCTCGAATTTGTTTCTTCCATCCCAATCCGGGATAAAGCGTCCGCTTTGCCATTCTTGCAACCAGGGCGATATGTGATTACAAAATCAAATTCCGCAAAGAATAAAGCCCATCGGAGTTGACGTGATGATTGGGCTTTGGTCGTCTTTAAATATTGCAAATTTCTGTGATCTGTAATCACCGTGATGGTGTGTCTTGCGCCGAGGAGGTAATGACGCCAAGCTTTGAAGGCGGACTTAATAGCTAGTAACTCCTTGTCGGTGATTGCGTAATTCATTTCAGGAGCCGAGAATTTTCTGGACCAAAAGGCTACAGGGTGTAGTTGGTTAGTTATTGGATCCCTTTGAGACAGGACAGCTCCCATGGCTAAGCTGGATGCGTCGGTTTCAACAATGTAAGGGAGATCTGGGCGTGGATGCTTCAACACAGGTGCAGAGGTGAATTTAGTCTTTAGGTCTAGAAAGGCCTGTTCTGCCTCATGAGTCCATTCGAAGCGTTTATTCTTCCGTAAGAGAGCTGTGATGGGTTGGACCACTCGAGAAAATTCCGGGATGAATCTTCGATAAAAATTGGCAAAACCAAGCATGCTCTGAACCCCCTTCACAGAGCTAGGAGATGGCCATTTGAGGATGGCGTCCACCTTTCGCGAGTCCATTCGGACTCCTTTAGGTGTCAGGATGAATCCGAGAAACTCGACTTCTGTGGTATGAAAAACGCATTTTTCGAGTTTTGCAAACAGTATGTGCTGGCGCAATTTTTCAAGAACTGCCCTGACATGTTTTCTGTGATCGGATTCCGAAGAGGAGTACACCAGGATGTCATTGATATATACGATGACACAAACATTGATAGGTTCCCGAAGAACATCATTCATAAAGTATTGAAAGGTGGCAGGTGCGTTGCACAATCCGAAGGGCATCACCTGATATTCAAAGAGCATATATCTGGTGCGGAATGCAGTCTTCCATTCGTCGCCTTCTTTTATACGCACCAGGTGATAAGCTCCCCGGAGATCTAACTTGGTGTACATACAAGCATCTTTTACCTGGTCGAGAAGTTCAGGGATCAGAGGCAGAGGATAACGATTCTTAATCGTTATTTCATTTAGGGCGCGGTAGTCAATACATGTTCTAAGGTCGCCTTCTTATTTCGGCACGAAGAACAGAGCTGAGGAAACAGGAGACTTTGACGGGCGAATAAAACCATTGGCAAGGTACTGATCTAAATACTGACGCCGAGGAAGGTTCTCAGGTTCAGTAAGAGCATAAATCCTACTGCAAGGCGGTTGAGCATTGGGTACCAGATCGATTTGACAATCGTACGACCGGTGGGGAGGTAAAGTGTTGGCCTGTTCTTTTTGGAAAACGTCTTGGAATTCTTGGTACTCAGCAGGTAGTTGTATAGTGGCGGAAGTTACTGAGGCCAGGCCCATATTTGGATTTCTTGGATAATAAGTTTGTTCACAATCAGGAAAGGTTATTCTCTTTGCTCGCCAGTCTATTCGAGGATTATGTGTTTCTAACCAAGGAATTCCTAGAATTACTTGAAACTGTCGGGCCTTGATTACGTCAAACACAATAGCTTCCTGATGTCCATCCTGACCCACTAGTGTCACTTCTGTAGTGGAATGAGTTACCGGCCCTGAGGCTATTTCGGTTCCATAAACTGTAGTAATGACATCCTTGTTAGTTTTCGGACGGAGAGGGAGATTAATCCTGGAGGCCAATTCACAAACCACATAGTTTCCAATAGCTCCACTGTCGATGTATGCCTTTATAGCATGCAACCGCCAAGGCTTTTTCGGATCCACGAGGACCATTGGTATGATGAAATGCGAGGTCAAAGAGTTTGTTTTCAAGCTCGGCAAGCAGACCTCTACGCTTGTTGGGCTTGGTCGTTTCCCGAATCAGGTTCTGTTAAATTGTTGTCAGTGGCTCCAACCACCTTCTTAGTTGGTTTTACCGGACAATCTCGTAGGAAGTGACCAGAAGCCCCGCAATAGAGACATAATTGCTTTTGCCTCCTTCTCTCCCGTTCCTTCTGCGTTAACGGTCCTTTAACTCCACCGATTTGCATAGGCTCTGAAACGTCGGTACTCTTGGGGTTAGCGTGAGTTTTGATCAACACTCTGGTTTCAAACTTGGATCGATCTGCTTTTCTATTCTGAAGTCTGTGATCAAGTTGGACCACAAGGTCTATGTACTCCGCGCAGACTTGGGGTGGATTTACTATTTGGGCTAGCACGTCTTTAAGTTCTCCATGCAGACCTCGATGAAATAATGTGATCCTTTTATTCTCTGGCCACCCAGTTTCCACAACCAACCTATCAAAGGTGGCGATGTAAGATAAGAGATCCTGGTTACCTTGTCGTAAGGATAGCAGTTCGTTGTCTAGGGCCTGTCCCTGAGAGTGTCGAGCAAATAATCTTTCCATGCTTGCCTGGAAGCCTTGAAAATCCTGGAGAATTGGGTCATCTTGATTTACCAAAGGAACTGACCAATCGGCAGCACTGCCGCTGAGATAAGATAATACAAAAGCTACCTTGGTCTGGTCATTAGGGAAGGCCCCAGGTCTGCATAGGAAGTGTAAGCGACATTGGTTCATAAAAACGGCATATTTCTTGGGGTCCCCAGCAAAACGTTCAGGCGGGGCCAAAGGCATGTTTCCAGGTAGATTGATTTGTACCGGGTTATTCGAAATCATAGAAGTGGGATTACCCCCGGAACTAGGTAAAGGAGTTTGTCCTGCCTGACCCTGCAACAACCGTTTGGCCAGGTCATCAGTTCTTTCCTTAGATAGGATCAGTTCTCTTTTGAGAGCGTTAGTCTCCTGGCGGGCGGAGTGTACTTCTGCCCGTAATTCCCCCAAAAGCTGGGTCAGCTGGTCTGTCTCGGAAGTTTCCATAGCGCCCGGGTGGGAAATTGTAGGTAGTCTTCGCGTTCTGTTACGCTCACCTGACTCCCACGGAGGCGCAGGCCTGGTTTGGAGTGCTGTTGCCTCTTCTATGGTGAAGCGCAGGACTCGGAAGATGGACAGGACCGGACCCTCAAATCTGGCTTGTCTGACTCGCAGAAATATCCTTCTGTGTGTGAAAAGGGAGTGTTAACAATCTGCGGGATAATGTGTAAGCCTCCCACTCCCTTCTCACCCTCCACGAAACCCTTCTGCGATTCCCCATGAAGTCTCACCTTAGGGTCTGAAAGGACGAGCTCTCCATCCTGCTTCTGATGCAGGGGCGCGTTGTAATCCAGTTACTTCACTGGATCATGGATTGTAGAGAGTTCAAGTTTGCTTGACCTTCCCGGTAAAGTGCTGTGAGAATTCTGTTTATAAGTATGAGCCCGAAATAATAATTGTCCGTTGTCTCTATTTCAGGTGCAGAACAAAGATTCCGAGATGAGCAATGGAACAGACGAAGGAAACTCAGGTGAGTTGTTTGATGAGAGGTTCCTTTAGTGTCCTTGCATTAATGCACTAATGCTTGTGTCTTTTTCCCCTATAGGGGCTGGGGTTCGGAAATGCCAGAGATATGGCACCAACCCGAAGTGAAAGGTGCAGTTCCAGTAGATATCAGGTAAGTCTTTAATGAGCGTTCAGGTAATGTCTTAGCATTCGCTCACTAACGCTGATGTCTCTTTTTCCCCTTAGGGGCCGGGGTCTGGAAATGCCAGGATGCGGCACCGACCCGAAATGAAGTGGGAATGACCCAACAGGTAAGTCTTATGATGGCAAATTAAGGTTTTCTTATTCTCTTCCCTAGCTCACCTTTGTTCTTGTCTTTTTCTCCCTAGGCGCTGAAATGTGGTTGCGGATCTAGATGTTCGCTGATGAACATGGAGGCGCCTCGTAAAGATGAGAGGAATGCGGCGCTGCAGCGATCGATGCGATGTGCTTTTAAAATGAATGTCTTCCTTTTCAGGATCGTCGGCGAAATGTCTCCGGAATGCGGGTTTAGCAGGTAAGGACTCTTCTTTCTCCTATTCTCTTCTCTTCTCCCTTTGCAGGTGTTCCAGGATGCTGGCGGGCGTGGCAGAAGTCAGGATGCAGGAGCAGACACGGTGAGCGTCCAGCTGCTAGATGCAGAACAACGCGAAGCGTGAGTTGCTGCTTGGGCGTGGCTTAAATAGCCTTCAAAGTAGTTCCAGGTATGTATCCTTCCTCTAAGGTATGTATCCTTGTGGTTAAGTAGTCCCCAAAGAGAAAGTAGTCCCATTCAGGCCTCTAGATGGCCCGGATGTTGCAGCATGGTCTGCATCAGGTAAGTTTACACCAAGCACCTTTAAACACAAAGTCATCTTTTATGAGCCTGGCGCCTATGGCGCCAGGACTGTTGTCCAATATGAGCCTGGCGCCAAAGGCACCAGGACTGAGTCCAAAGGGCCCCTACTTGGGGCTGCTGAGACTTCCCTCTGGGACATGATGTCTGCCTCTGGGGTAGCTGGGCCTGGTCTGGCTCCTTGGAGGTAGGCATCATGACACTACCATCCTCTCAGAAAACCTCAAAGACACCACCCAATCAATATTGCTTGGCGACCTTAATATTGGCCTCAATGATATCAACGACCCACAAGCCATAGCAGCATCCAACATTCTAACTGAACTGGGCTACATCCAAAGAGTGTTTGAGCCCACGCATATCAAAGGGAGAACCCTAGATTGGATTGCTGACCATAACTGCAAAATCTCCACCCCTATTATCTCACCTCAAATATGGACAGATCACCACCTAATTTCATTCTCATTGGACACTACAACCCCTAAACTACAACAACCTTGTGCACCTCCTGCACTTACCAGAAATAAAAAAAATATGACACTAGACAAACTACTCCCCGGCATCATGCCCACTTTGAACGCTCTACCTAACAACCTTAACCCGAACGACTTAGTGGAAGAATTCAATAATATTATGAACAAAACCCTTGATGATATCGCTCCGCTAAAGCTCAGAAATAGCAAACCACAGAGCCACCTGAATAACTGGTTCACCCCTTTCCTAAAAAATCTTAGACTAGAAAAAAGGAAATGGGAAAATACGTGGAAAGCTCACCCCACTCCAGAAAATAAACTGAAATTAATCAACATCTCATCTCAGCTAAACAAGAGACCTACAACAACAGAATTACACAAGCCAACTCAAGTACAAAAGAATTGTTCTCCATACTTAGAGAACTGGAAAACCCCATAAAGCCTCAAGATAACTGCCTCAAAGACAAAAAATGGTGCTCTGAAATCCAGTATGCATTATCCAACAAAGTCCTAAACCTTCAAAAGAAAATAGAACTAAAACGAGAGACCTTAGCCTCTGCCACATTACCCCCTACTAAGACGCTCTCCAACCCTAAACTTACCACCCAATTCCACTTCTCCAAAGTCTCTATATTAGAGGTGGAGAAAGTAATACTCGGCCTAAAAACGTACAACTGCAAAGGAGATCTCTGCCCAGCACAACTCATCAAAGATGCTGCACGAGACCTAGCACTGTTTATCACAAAGTTGATTAATGCCTCCTTTACCACGGGCACTATCCCGAGTAACCTAAAAGAGTCCTGGGTGCTCCCACTCCTAAAAAAGGCAACTTTAGACCCAGCCATACCCGCCAATTATAAACCGATTACCACCGTACCGTTCCTCTTGAGAGATCCTGGACAAGATGGCATATATCCAAATCCAGAACTTCCTGGAACAAAACCAACTACTAGGCTCCCGTCAATCCGGTTTCCGTCCACTACACGGCACAGAAACTGCTTTGATTGACCTAAAAGCCCAAATAGATAAAGTATGAGATTCTGGAAAACCAGCACTTCTCCTGCTATTAGACTTATCTGCCGCATTCGACCTAGTGGATCATAAAGTCTTGTGCAATCACCTAGATACAGCAGCACACTTCTCCACTGAGGCTATAGTGTGGATCCAATCATTCCTTAGTGACCGTACCATGAGGGTCTTCTCTCCTATAGCAGCTGCAGACCCTATCCCCATCACCTGTGGCGTGCCACAGGGATCTTGCGTTTCACCAACGCTATATAACATTTCCACTAAGTCCCTGTTTGATGACTTGGATCATCTGGGTATCACGTATACTAACTATGCTGACGATACCCAGATCCTCCTCCCACTCACAGGGGATTACGAAAAGGATTTAGCACTGGTGAATAAAATGTACAGTATCGTTCAGGCATGGATGGCAACCCATGGCTTATGCCTAAACGGTGATAAAATTGAGCTTCTTATCCTAGGTACGACTCCCCTCATTAATAAACTAAGTACAAACTACTCCTCCTTTATCATCGATGAGAACTGTATACAAGTAGCCAAAGAAGTAAAAACGTTAGGTATGTACCTTGACTCTACCTTGTCATTCTCCAAACAGGTAAATTCCCTAGCCTCATCAACAGCTTATACATGTAAATTAATTAGAGCAGGACAACAATTCTTATCTCAGCACAGTTGTCTAACATTAGCCAGAGCCCTAATTATCTGCAAACTACTAGACTACTGTAACGCATTGTACATAGGAGCCACTAAATCCACCATTAACAAAATTCAGATACAGAAAAACAATGACCTCCGAGCTGCCTTGAACATTCCCAAGAGAGAACACATCTCAGAGACAAGAAGGAAACACAAAAGGCTCTCCACCTAAAAGAAAATCAGACTCAAAACGGCATCCCTTACACACAAATCACTTTATAATAAAGCCCCACGATACTTGAAGGACAGATTCACCAGAACTCACTCCACAAGACAAACAAGACTAGCCAACACCAATCATCTCCAAGTACCACGATTTAAACTTGCCATCATAGGCGGAACTAGCTTCCCAGTCAAAGCCGCTCACTTGTGGAATGAACTACCTATCACTATGAGACTAGAACAATCTTTTACCAAATTCAGGCAAAATGTGATCAACTGGTTGACGACAACAAATGTTCAATGAATGCATGAACTTGTTCCCACTGCCTGTTAACTGTCACATGTATCACATCCCTTTAACCGATGACCTTGCAACTTGTAACCTGTAACTGTGCTCTAAACTGTACATTTTCTTACCTTTTGCGCCCTTATAGTCCAGGGTCCGGTGCGCATAATAAATACTAAACAAACAAACAAACAAACAGTCAGCGGCCGTTGTCGGAGTCCAGACTCCATATCAATCTGTTGTAGCTGAGAGCCGTCAGGCTAGCCCTGAAGGCTTTTCTGCCGACTGTGCAAGGAAAGAATGTCCTGATCCTGACGGACAACACGTTGGCCATTCACTACCTCAACAAAAAGGGGGAGAAGGGTCACTTCCTCTGTGCAGGGAGGCGATTCAGCTCTGGTTCTGGGCAATCCAGCAGGAAGTTTCGATCTCGGCAGTTCATATGGCAGGAGACGAAAACGAGATGGCGGACGCTCTGAGCAGGCAGAGTGGGAGTTGGCTCAGAAGATTCTCCTGGAGATCGTCGCCCTTTGGGGGACCCCTCAAGTGGATCTCTACGCCTCCAGTGTCAACCAGAAGTGCGAGAGGTTCTGCTCGCCGGAATTTCCTCCAAACGGAGCCTTAGGAGACGCGTTCGTGGTCCTTCCCACTGCTGTACGCGTTTCCTCCAGTCCCCATCATCCCGCAAGTACTGCGGAGGTTACGGAGGTTTGGTTCCCGGATGATCCTCATTGCTCCGGTGTGGGCCCGGAGGACGTGGTACCCGGACCTTCTCGACTTGTCCATCTGCCCTCCACGTCGTCTTCCTTACCGAGACGATCTGCTCTCACGGGAGGGGGCTCAGGTTCTCCATCCAGAGGTCAGGTCCCTCAACCTTCACGCTTGGTTTCTGAAAGGTTGAGGTATAAGGATTGGGACCTTCCTGAAGACGTGATGGAGGTGTTGCTTTCGGCCAGAAGGCCCGCAACAAAGTCCCTGTACCGTTGCCGCTAGAGAAAGTTCTGCGACTGGTGCAGGGTTAAGAATGTGGATCCTTTTGCATGTGAAATTCCCATGGTTCTGTCTTTTTTGCTTTCTTTGGCCCACAGGGGCCTTCAAGTGGGTACCATTAAAGGTTACATGGCGGCGGTGTCCATATTTAAGCGCTCGTCTGAAGAGTGTTCCTATTTTAAAATTCCTTTAATTTCTCAGTTTCTGAAAGGGCTCACTAATGTGTTCTCTCTGTCACCTTTCCAGGTGTCCGGTTGGGATTTGAACCTTGTTCTCAAGTTTCTGATGGGTGCTCCGTTTGAGCCTTTGCATTCATGCCCTTTGAGACAGTTAACTCTGAAAACTGTATTTTTAGTTGCTTTCACTTCCGCTCACAAAGTGAGTGAGTTACAGGCACTTTCAGTTAAGCCACCCTTCACTGTGTTTCATAAGGACAGGGTTGTCCGTAGAGTTCGTCCTTCTTTTCTTCCGAAGGTGGTGTTGGAATTTCATTTAGGCCAGAAGGTTGTTCTTCTGGCATTTTATCCTCCTCCACATCCTGGTAAGGAAGAGGAGAGGCTCCATAGGCTTGATCCTAGGAGAGCGCTAAGCTTTTATATTTCACGCATGCCCCGGGTCAGAGTGGACGATCAGCTCTTTATTGGTTATGCTGGAAAGCGTTTGGGACAGGCTGTGACGAAACACTTTGTCTCGCTGGATTATTTTGGCTATCTCTGAGTATTACTGCTTGGCGGGTAAGGACCCACCGGTCGGCTTACGGGCCCATTCTACCAGGGGTATCGCTGCCTCTACTGCCCTGCAGAGGGGTATTCCTATTCGCAACATCTGTGATGCAGCCACCTGGGCTTCGGTACATACTTTTGTACGTCACTATTCCCTCGATTCCATCCGGGGGCAGGATCTGGCTCTTGGCAAGGCGGTCCTTTACTCCGCAATTTGAATGGGGATGCTAAATTTCTGTTTTCTAAATTCTTTTCCCACCTCCTTGCATTGGTACTGCTTTGGGAGTCTGTCATAGATATGGAATACGTCAGAGGACCCAATCCCCTCGAAGAACAAGTTACTCTCTTACCTGGTAACGTTCTTTCGATGGGATGGTCCGACAACGTATTCCATAACGCTCCCTCCCTACCTTCCCCGCTACAGAATTTCTTATGCGATTGCAGCTTACGTTTCCGCAAGGCTTTGTGTGTCAGACTGGCAGAAGACTGGTGCCACACGTTCTGGGAAAAAACTACAACTGAGGCTACGGGCGTCGTGTGTCCTACTTATAACATCCAGTGACGTCGGCCGTCGGAGGAGGTCCTCGAGAAAGGCGCATTGACGTCATCGATGCAGGACGCAGACGGCGAAAATTTTCCAAAGCAGCAAAGCTGGGGTGATTACTGTCATAGATATGTAATACGTCGTCGGACCATCCAATCAAAAGAACGTTACCAGGTAAGAGAGTAACTTGTTCTTTTAACTGCAAAACCAACTCCTGGACTGGGTTTTTTATTTGAGTTCCTTGATACAAGTATGTGTTGTAATATAGAACCAGTCTTAACTAGGCAACAGGCCTGTAGCACCTCCCGCCCTCCTCCCTCACCATCCCCCCAATTGGGCGGTGTATCCCTTTGAACTGAGTGCAACATTGCAAGGTGTGGGGGGCTGTATGGCCCGCTTCCTTCTCCGGAGTCGTGGCTGGTTTTTGCTTTAATTGTTGGTGCGTTAACATTCTATATTTGTTTCTGTAGATGGTCGTATAGGCTTGGGACCTCAGGTACCATTCTGGGCTGCTGGAATGTGTTGTTCCATGTATGCCCTGGCCTCCTCAGGTGTCTCAAAGAATTGTGTTTTGCCATTGTGTTGTATTCGTAGTTTGGCCGGAAACAGTATTGCATAGACTATTTTCCTTTCTCTGAGTGCCTTTTTTATTGAGTCAACGAGAAGTCTGGGTAAATGTGGATGAGATTGGAGTCGTAGGACAGGGGTGCTTGTTCACGTGCCATTCTGAGGATGAGATCTTGGTCCCGGTAGTTTAGTATTCTTGCTATAATTGTTCGGGGTGGTGCGCCTGGTTTAGGTGGAGGAGCAAAGGTTCTGTGCGCCCTTTCGACTAAGAACTGCTTTGAGAATTGTGCTTCTGGGATCTTAAAGTGCAGCATGTCTTCGAGAAAGTGCTCCATGGGAATGTTGAGTTTGTGCTCTGCCACTCCAACCACCCTTATGTTATTTCAGCGTGAGCAGGATTCTAGGTCTTTGCATTTGTTTTGGATAGTTTTGATGTCTTTTTGAATTTGTTCTATGGTTTTGTTCTGCACGGCAGATGTGTCTTCAAGGGTTAATACTCTTTCTTCGGCTTCTGCAACTCTGGAGTTGACTTTCCTGATATCAGCTTGGATGGACGTGATGTTCTCACATATATCATCCAGTTTGGAGTTGATCGCTAAGAAACCTTTCTCCATTGCTGCCATATAGGGGGTCATGTTTTGTTCTGAAGGGTCTAGTGTGGGGCTTCCTTGGATGGGTGTTTGGTCAGGTTCCGGGGCTGACGTGGTGGTATTCGCAAATACATCCATAGGGCCTCGCTTTTTGTTTTTTGTGCCTCCCATCAATCTTGTGTGTTGGCTCGGGTTCTTCCTTGTATCCCAATGCTGGGGGGTGTAATGGAGCGCAGTGTGGGGGATCTTTGGAAATAGCCCACTTTTGTGGGCTGTCTCACTCGTTAGGTTAGTGTGTTTTCCCCAGATCTTGCTGGTGTGATTCTGGGGTTCTGGTGCTCAGCGTTGTGCACAGTGGTTTGCGGTGGCAGATGGAGCGTAGATCCGCCCCCCGTTGGTATAGCAGGCGCCCCCCAAAATGATGTTATCTGGCGCTGTGCCTCTGTCCCTCAGTCTCTTTTCAAGGAGGTGTGCAGTGTTTATTTTGTAGGTCGCCTTATTGATTATGTGATTGTGCATGAATTAATGGGGGGGGTGAGTCACCCTCCCTTCACGTACCTTGTAGCTGCTGGGTCCGGTCTGCTTTATCCTTCGCTGTTGGGGGAGTGCGGCACTTAGTTTACGTTACTGCAGCGCGTCTCTACCCCAGGCGTTGGGAGGGAGGCTGTGCACCCCCATTCGGCCTCCTCGTGTTCCACTATGGATGTTTATGGGGGGGGGTGGTCCGCCGTGGTGAAGGGCCCGTCTCGCCCTCCCGAGCATATGCTGGGCCGGGCCGCGTGGGAGATGACTTGCCGCGGGCTCTGCGTCCTCGCAGGCCGCACCGCGGTTCACCCGCAGTCCGGGGCTCCAGCTCTCGTGTGCCTTTCTCCAGGGTCTTGCTCCCAGGATGTGCAGGTATGGATGTCCATCCGCTGTTGGGTCTTCGAGGGGTTATCAGGCTGGTTCTCTGGACACGGTCTGGGCCGGCGCTCTCCCTCCTCCGCTCAATGCGCTGTTGTCAGTGCAGGGTCTAGTTTGGTGCGCAGCGTCCCAGCCGTTAGCGAAGGGTTGCGGTTATGTGGGCTTTTATTCTCTGGGTTCCCGGCAACGGTTTCGCCCCTGATTTGGACCAAGTGGTCCCTGATTCTGCTGCTGCAGGATCGCATCAATTGAGTATTACATAGTAGCGCACCAACGCAGGATTTTCGGTAAAGGATTTTTTCAGCCACAGAGCTCACCGATTAGGCGGCCATCTTGTTCGGCGCACAACAGCGCCCCCCCACATTCATATCTTTAATAACTTTAATAACCCGCAGACGATCGGCTGCACCTAGTTTTGTTTATTCTTCCTGCTGTGCACCCCTCTTTATTTACAGTCGGCTCTCTTTTTCTAATTAACCATTCATTTTCCAGCCTACCTAGGTCTCACTCACCGAACCTCCCGCTCCAGGCGAAACACGTTGGCAGCCGCAGCGAATGAGCTGTGGGTAACGTCGTTATGCTTTCCTTTCCACAAGCCCAGGCTGGAAGGTGACCACCACGAGGTGGTAGGTGCCTCCTATTTTACCTTGCCGCCCCCCGCCGTGCTAGGCTAACAGGGGGCAATTTACTCTTGGTCCTCTTAACAGTCCATCAGGAGGTTAGTTTTGGCACTGCTCAATCACCTGAGTTACTGCCACATGTTCAATCACCTGAGTTACCGCCACAGCAAAAATTGGGTTTTGCCCCTTTGCCATCCCCATCAGTGCAAACATTTCTTGTTATTGTTGGGATTGAAATTAGTATATCCCACCCCCCAAAGCACTTTAATGGAGGCGAATCACCTATGAAATAGGGCAGTGTAGAATGGGGGAGAGAACCGCAGTATGAAACCTGCTGAGGATATAATATAGCGCAAACGGCAAATGCATAACCTTAGACACATAGAAAAGAACACCATTTTGTAATAATGGCAGAGGCACAGGTTTGCATGTCCATGGTGCACCATTCGAGCTCCATGGAAAGATTTGACTAGGCACAAAATCATTAAGGCAGAATGAGTCTGCACCACCAGTTCTCACGGAAGTTCACTTCCCTCTTATCCCTTTACTGTTGCAAACATTTAGTATCATTAGGAGGAATGCACCCTGCAAGGGCGTGAGACAACTACAGGCTCCTCGCAGTGACCATTCATCACAACCAAGCTGCCAGCAAGCCTCTAACCCCCACCCAGCCGACCCAGAGCCCACACAACTGACCTGGCCCCCGCACCGTTGCATTCCATGATAAGCAAACGACCCCCCAACCCCTAGCATAAACCAAACGATCATAAAAGATCTAAGTGTTGGAGTGTTGGCAGAGTGTGGCAGTCAGCAGGAGACCCAGATTTTTATGGTATCCAGCATTTTGTTTGTGCAGCAGCAGCAGTGACACTAACATTGCAGTGTTTCTACAGTGTCTCTACCTGAGGGAGGGACTAATCTGCTAAAACCCCCACTCCCAACGCTGAGTGTTGGCAGAGTGTGCCTCAGGTGCCATGAAACAGCGACCGCCACTTGATTCCAAGCTCCTTCCACGAACACATAGCCAAGTGAAGACGGTGCTTCTGTAAGAACTGCGCAATGTCGCGGAATTTGATTTGGAGAGTGGGAAGGACTCGCAACCCAACATTCATTGGCTTCTCTCATACCAAAGGATTGCAAAGGTACTGTTTGTTTCCCCACTGCCACAAAATTGCACCCCCCGCACTCCTGCCCCCCTGTCTGTCCCCATGATTTGTGCATACGACCAGCTCTTTCTTCTGCATGCCGCAGTAACTCTGAATGACAACATGGGGCGGGGGATTTGGAGGGTTGTTGTGTGACCACGCTGGGCTTAGATAACGGTAGTAAAATCACTTGTAGAGTATCTGTGCAAGCTTTACCACTAAGGACAGATGAGATATGCTCCATCGAACTATTTCCTTCTGACAAAATAATAGACTCGTCAAAAGAAACAGAAGCCTTATCTACGGTAAACGACATAAACTTCTTAGAACAGGAACACGATGGCAATGCCAAAGCCCTGATGGCTATATCACATGACCAGACCTTAACTCACTCTCTGAGCATAACACGACAAGGCTCAGAACGTTTAGTTAAAACAAAGTGCGGGAACACAGGAATCCTACCGCATACAAGCCAACTGGACATTGCATGTCTAAAAATAATGAGCGCTTTGCAAACAAAACAGCGCTCTAAAACATTTTCTGACGCTAAGTCCATCAGATGGCATTTCAAACCAAAAGAAACTAACATCCGGATAGCAACACAATTAGATGCAATAAATGCACAGAAACCATATGTTGCATCAGAAAATGTAGAAAACTCTTGGCATGACCTCTCAGAAGCCAACCTTTTAGTGGCATCTGGGTGTTCATGATTTACAAGTGAGAAAAGACAGCCCAAGTTTGTTCTTGTTTCGGCAGAGAACGTCTTGAACTCTGCGGAGCACCAGCGCACTTAGCAATTCAAAATATCAGTCATATAACAGATTAATCTGCAAACATAAACCCCATAACATCAAATAGCGTGTGTGTCAGAGGAGCGTCCACAGACGGGGAAACGGAAGTGAACACAAGAGAGACTGTGTCACCAAAAAAGAACAGCAAAGTAAATAAGACTCCTACATCAGAAAATTGGAAATGGCAAATGGGAGAGAGAGGCAAATCCAGTATATTGACTAATGAAGAACGTACCCTGTCATCCAGAAGAGGGACAAGTCAAGTAACTGTGGATAAGAGTCTGCCCCCCATTCAATTGGCCACTCTACCTTTAAATGTAGAAAACACCCTAACGCCAACAAAAAGTGCAAAACAAACAGTAGTGGAAGTGGATGCTGACAAGTAAATTCCATCAATGGCGCCAGGATAAAAGGTTGGATTGGTGACCAATGAAGGAATTGATTCCCCCAGCACTATGATTATGTTAGCAGGAGCTTCTTCCTCGGGAACTAACACCAGATGGATCCAGAATGTACAAAAAAGGAGAGAGCATCATGGATCTCAATCCTCTAAAGACTCAGAGGACTCGCATAGTGAGAGCTCAGATTGCTGTAGTTCCCGGAAAAGCAAAAGCACAGGATAAAGGGGAAAAAACCCAGAAGAGTGGTGTCTTTGGAGTGAACACTGGAAAACCTAATTATTTATCAACACAGGATGAACAGTGTGCTAATTTACAGGCAGCCCTGGCCTCAATGGTAACAATAACTCTGGCACCCTTTCTCAAGCTATATGAATCATTGCATGACAACTATAAAGATCAGACGACACTTATTGCTTTAATGCAATCGAAGTTGACATTCATCGAAGCGCACATTGAAGCTACGAGAAAAAAGAGAGCAAGAGAGGAGTCAAAGTATCATCTTTAATACCTTAATAGACCTAATTAAAGAGGCCCGTGAGGACAAAAGATGTTTCCTGGCTTGCTTCAGAGATAAGGTTAAACTCTTGAGAACACAAAGTCAGGAAAAGAGTTGTCTAACGCTCAGTCCCAAACAAATTCATCTTCTCTGCAAACCCAACGTCCAGTGCATGTTGAGGAGGGTGCTACCATCTTGAACGTGAGTAGTAGCTCACCAGTCCACTTAATAGAGACAGGTATGATTGCACAGGCATCGGCTTCAGTAAAAAACATCAATTGCTCTAATTTGAGCAATGAGAGATCACGTGGTAATCAAGTGATGGGGAACAAACAGCAAGAGGGCAACAAAATGCATCTTAACATGAAACAAGCTCCAACTTTAATCCAGGAGGTCTTTCCAATATTTGATTAGGATGTCCCTACGGAACTCTGTCTAAATGTTCTAGCAGCAAGACAAAAAGTCTGGGATGTTGTAAAGACTGGGGGGGGGGGGGTTTCTGTACTCCTGCCCTCTGTATGGCAGAGTAAAAGCACAGAGCACCCCAGCCAAGATTCTCTATGCGGTAGCGTAGGACAAACAATCAAGGCTTAAGCTCTCAGGAGGTGATGCGGGCGGGTTCTTAAATACAGTGTAGGCCCCAAGCCCCCACAAAGGAATGTCCACACACTATGTTGGTGATAACACAGTTCTTTATATAAATATGGTTCAAGTTATTTACACATAGAATAACACACTTTGTGCTCAGGCAATCAGGGTCGGATTGGCCCCTCGGCCAATCGGCTCGTGGCCGGTCCAAATTCATCATTAGTCCCCTGGGGGTCGGTGTCTGCCCCAAGCGTGGGCCGGTATGAGCGAGGAAAAAAAATACTTTTTTTGTCCGCACTGAACTGTGCATGGACAATAATAACCTGCCCAGTTCATTGCGGAAAAAAAGTATTTTTTGTTGCTTTTTTCCCTGCCGGCAGCCGGCACCAAGACTGCATTCAGAGAGCCTCAGCCAGCCAAGTATAATGGTGGCCCTGCTCCCCATTGATCGCACTGCGCATGGGCGGACCCAGAACTTAGCCTGAGCGCAGGCTCAGCGCTCGCATTTGCATCTGCAAAAGCACAGAGCCTATCTGTGATGCGCCACATTTGGCTGGACTTGAGAGTGACACTAGTGCCGATGAGTCCGACGGCCGCCGGAAGTGTTCTGATTGACACATTACCGGGAAGTAGTACTTGTTGACACCTGTGGGACTGGACTTGGTTTGGAGTGAGAGACTGGCTAAGCAGACGGGACGTGAGAGACGACAGGGAGTGTGAGAACCCGTAGTGAGTGAGTGCCATACATAGAGATGAGCGTTAGAAGTTGTATTTAAGTGTCATGACTTGCCAATGAGCCCTGAATTGCCCAAGTTTCTGCTCCCGATGTGCGCATTCATATATTCCCAGGTGCAGTGCCTGCCGAATTCTGCAGAAGCGCGGAGGCAGATCTCCCACCCTCCAGGCATGTGTAAATAGCAGGTACTTGCAGAGTCCTAATAAGCCATGGAAGCTGCCCATAAACACCCCATATTTTATAAATCAGGCAGCAATTTGGCCACAAGACCATGGCTGTGATGTTGCTACCAGGAGTGGACCATCTTAAGGGCTGGGGCGCAGACACATGTGTGACCCCGCTCAACCCCCCCCACCCCTCTGTTCCCCAGTCATCGGATTGCCGAAGCAAAAGAAGGGCTCTAGGAGTCCACAAAGAAAGATATCCAAGAATCCATGTAGTAATCGGATTGGACCCAGGATGGTAAATAATACAGAACGTAGGTTTTGAGTTGTGGGTTTAGAAGACACGAAGCAGTTATGTGTCCTCTGGCATGGATACAGCCCAGGACACAGATTGGTAGATGTGCTACAGCAGCATGTGTACATTTAGCACAAGTGTTACGATGGTTATTAAAAAAAAAAAAAGGATTGTGGAGTTCTGACTTCACCACAAACAAGCATTTACTTTTACCCACCTTAATAAGACATAGGATACACGGATCAGCTTGTTACTAGTTGATAACACGCAAATGGGTTAAGGGTTTTTATATAAGCCTTTGTAAAATACTGGAAAGAAAATGTTCTTATAATCAATCCCGGTAAAACAAAGATTTTGTAATTATCCAAGGGGAAGAAACGTAATGTTTTAAAAGGCACCTTGAAAATACTGTTTTGACACTTGCTTCGAGTGTTACCTACCTAGGATCAGAGGTAAAAGTGGGCGGGAAGTTGAGGAACTAACAGGTACGACATTCTCTTCTCGGGGCAACCATGATCGTTCCCTTACTTTATGCAACCCAAGTTACAGGACGGCAATTTTAAAAACAAAAAAATTAAACTTCTCTCCTACTGGGGAGCCAGTGTAATATGTCACTGCGCTATCTTGCATGCCTGAATTGGTGGTGTTTATTAAATAGACTGCTTGGGACCTAAAACGCATTCCCAAGCAGCCAAAAAGCCCAGATCTACATATTAATTGCTGTAGGCACAGACGTGTTTGCAGGAAATGGGAGGGGTGTGTTTGTGGCTATAGTCCTGGACATGTCCCTTAAGAGGTGGGAATGGTGGGTGGTTGAAAGGGGAAGCTGCATAAAGCTGCACACTGTGTTTTCTTAAGTCTTGCTAGAACTGTTGTAAAACGCAGGGTGAAATGGAAGAAAGGAAGGACCTGGTATGGGGCTTAATTATGGGGGGAGGGGGTTAAAGTGACTATTGGGGGTAGGGAGTAAGCAGAAAAGGGGTGGACCATGGGAACATAGTTCCACTACTTTTTGTTGTAATCCTGTATCCTGGCTTGCAACATTATGTGTTACTACTGACTTCTGCAATTGTATTCGTTCTCCCCTCTTGCTTCTCCACTCTTTTTGACTGCTTACTCTGTTCTCTCTTCCTCTCCCTTTCTCCCTTTTGTTATCTCCTCCCCTTACTTTCTTCTATGCACTTACTCTATCAGAATTGTCCCTGGTCCTAGTATGATAGCAACCTCGTCTGTCTCCTCTCCCCTCCCTTTACTTGTTTTTTTTCCTCCCCTCCTCCCCTCTCCCCCATCCGGCACTATCTGAAATGTCGTCAGGCCTAGTTCGATAATCGTTTGTTTTGTTCCTCCTCTCCCTTTCTGCACCCCTCCCTCACCTTTTGTTTTTCCCCGGCTCTAGCAGAAATGTGGTCAGGCCTAGTATGGTAGTCACCTGTCTGTTTCCATTTCCTTCCCACTCCCCCCTCCCTTCCTTACCTATGTCTTAGCTCTTGCACTATCTGAAAAGTCGTCAGGCCGAGAACGGTAGTTAATTTCACATCCTTACTGTTCATGGCCTAGTGTCTAGACTGCAAACTGTGTTTACATACCAGCTTCACCTCTTAATTGACTGTGTGACCCTGGGCCAATTATTTTCTCACTATGTCATATCTGTCAGTCGTGCAATCCCAGAATTATGATGGTTGTGTGCGGAGTGGGGTGGCGGAGTTGGGGTGCAGGAGGCCAAGTATAGACTGTTTTGGAGTATGTGGAATCAGCATGCTATGTGCAGAGGTACAGTGCCATATGACGGCCCATGCTTTCAATAATTACCATTAACAAAAAAAAAGTATATTTGTGTGCATGTGTACATTTAAACATCACAACAGTCATATGTAAACAAAAGTATCCATATGTTGGTTCAAAAAAATAGCGCTACAAACCATTTTTGAGCCTGCGGGCGTAAAGTGTCCTGCGAAGCCACTTTGAAAAGTTGGCCTCCCTATTGCAAAGGACAATTTATCCAGGCGTGAGTTTCTGGGATAGCATTTTCTGTAAAGTCATGAATAGACGCGATTCACGGTTGATGGTTTGAGGGCCACTTTTTTGAGGCGAGGGGTGGGCCACTTTTTTTGGGGTGTCCGGGCCTATTTCTTTTCCCAGTCCGACCCTGCAGGCAATACTATGATAACTGTACAATGTCTATATGGTACCACAATTACTCTTTGATTCCATTAAAATGCACCAACTGCTGACAGTTTCAAATGGCATACAAATCAATAGCAACATCTATCAACCATAGACTTGGGAGGAAAACAAGTTAGTTAAGCAATTGCTAGAATACTGGGCCCCTACCAATAGGCACAGTTCTGTGTGAGTATCCCTTCCACCCCCACCTGGGCAACCTGTGAATAAAGATATACTTACAAGCCCAGTCCATATATTGTTTAGCAGCGTCTTATTCCCTTCTACAAATGTTCTACTACCCCAATGTAACTGGTTTAGCAGAGTTCGATGACGGGTCGTCGACAGATCCTTCTCGAGTGAACTTCCTTTAAGGCAGGAGCCACGGATCGTCACGATTCCACGAAGTAAAGGTGAACAATGGCGCTGAGACAGCAGCTTCGGTCCTTGCAGTGCTTGTCGACGATTGGTATCTAGGGCCTTTGGAAAATGATTACAGACCCAAGTACACTGTACTGGAAGGAACATTGTGTACTTGTTACATGTTGCAGAAATGTTGCAAGATGGGAAAAGGACTAAGGGAAACAAAGTCTCCCAGTACTGACTGTCTTAAGGGCATGTCAGTTTCCCCATCAAAAGTGAGCGAAAGCCCAGAGGAGTGCATATGAAGGATGTGCTTCTCTGGCAAAGTCGGTCTATGGTGTCTAAACAGCAGCAACATGTTTGGGGGTATACACGTGGAGGGAAAATTACAAACAATTGTGAAATCTTTCCTAATACTCACCCCTCCCAGACTAAGGACAGGTGGAACTAATCCACCCCTGGATACATTTCTTTTTCAGGTCGGTTAAACATTCTGGACAACCCATCAGCATTGCTATGTTGGACACCTGGCCTATGCTCAATAGTGAAGTCAAAGTCTTGCAGACTTATGGACCACCTAAACAGCTTTGGATTCTCTCCCTTCAAGTTCATTAGCCACTTTAAGGGCTTATGGTCAGTTTGCACAGTGATGTGTGTCCCATAGAGGTAGGGCCTCAGCTTCCTTAGGGCCCACACAACAGAGAAACATTCTTTCTCCATTGTGGACCATCTGAGCTCTCTGTCCTTAAGCTGGCGACTAATGAAGCCAATAGGGTGTTGCTTACCCTTCTCATGTACTTGTGATAGTACAGCTCCTATCCCAGTGTCAGAGGCATCTGTCTGCACAATAAAAGGTCTTTAGTAATCAGGGGCCCTGGGAACAGGGGCCTGGCACAGGGAGTCGTTTAAGCCATTGAAGACCTTCTCACAGTCTTCAGACCAAGTTACCTTCTTGGGTTTCTTTGAAGTTGTGAGAGCAGCACTATGGTGCCATAGTCTGCCATGAAATTTCTGTAGTACCCAGTGAGTCCTAAAAAAGCTCTCACTTGGGTCTGAGTAGTGGGGGAGGCCAGTCTTGTACTGCTTGTACTTTACTGGGAAGAGGCGTATCCTCCCTCCACCTACTTCATGTCCAAGGTAGACCACTGATCCTTGTCCAATCTGGCACTTACTGGCCTTTCGGGTCAACTGGACCTTCTGAAGAGCCTGAAACACAATCCTGCGGTGTTTCACATGGTCTTCCCGGGAGGCATTGAAAACTGCTATATCATCCAGATATGCAAGACAGAATTCATCCAACCCATTCACCACATGATTCACAAGCCTCTGGAAAGTGGCAGGGGCCTTCTTCAACCCAAAATGCATTACCCTGAACTGGTAAAGACCCTCTGGTGTTGTGAAAGCTGTCTTCTCCTTGGCATGTTCTGCAAGAGCTATTTGCCAATAGCTTGCAGTGAGGTCAAATGTGCTGAGGTATTTGGAGGCACCCAAAGTATCCAAAAGCTCATCTGTTCCTGGCAAGGGGCGCGCATCTGTATTGGTGACAGCTTTCAGAGCGCTGTAATCCACACAGAACCTCAACTCAGAAGTACCTGCTTTTGGAACCAATACCACTGGGCTGGACCAAGGACTACTGGAGGGTTCAATCACCCCAAGATCCAACATTTTATTGACCTCTGCCTTAATGTAACACCTTACTTTGTCTGACATTCTGTAACCCCCTCTTTTGGTAGGTGCACTGTCTCCCGTGTCAATGTCCTGTTTGCACCAAGGTGTCAAACTAGGGGACTGTGAGGACAAGGGGGAAAACTGCCTAAGCAAACATTTCACTTCTGCCTGCTGATCAGAAGTCAGGTGAAGAGCCACATGGACACCCTCAATGGAGCTGTCTGAAGGACTACTTGGAACAGGTCGGGGAGAGGTTCCGACTCCTCTTCCTCAACATCTGAAGCCAGTAGCAGTGCAGCGATTTCAACTCTTGGGATGAAAGCCTTCAGTCTATTCACATGGAACACTTTTAGAGACTGTCCAGCCCTTCAAAGGTCCACTAAATAGTTGACCTCACCCAGCGACTCCACCACTGTGTAAGGGCCTGACCATTTGTCCTGCAAAGCTCTAGGCCTTATAGGGTTCATGATCAGGACTTTCTGACCAGGTGTGAAAGTGATGAGATGAGGGAAACTTTCTGGTCATACCAATTTTTCACCAGTGCTTGCCCTGCCTTCAGCTTCTCACTAGCCAGACCCATCAGGAGTACCATCCTTTTTCTGAGCCCTAGCACATAGTCCACTACGTTGGTAGTAATAGGGGGAGTGGGCATCTCCCATCCCTCCTTGACGATGGCCAAGGGTCCCCTTACAGAGTGACCAAACAGAGGTTAAAAGGGGCTGAAGCCAACACCCTCTTGTGGTACCTATCTGTAGGCAAACAGTAAGCATGGTAGATGAAGATCCCATTTTCTTCTTTGGGGTTCTTCAGAGTCCCAATCATGCTTTTCAAGGTTCTGTTAAACCTTTCCACTAGACCATTTGTCTGTGGGTGGTATGCGGATAGAAACGTATAGGTGACACCACATTCCTTCACATAGCCTGCATATTCTTGGACATAAAGTTGCTGCCCCTATCATACACAACTTTTTTAGGGAAGCCAACCTTAGTAAATATGCCAAGTAAAGCTTTTGCAACTGACTTGGCAGTCACAGTCTTCAATTGGATGGCCTCAGGGTACCTCGTGGCATGGTCGACCAGCACCAGGGTAAGCCTATTGCCTGAGGATGTTTGGGCCTATTGCCTGAGGATGTTTGGGGGTCGAGGGGACCAACAATGTTGATACCTACCCTCTCAAATGGTACACCCACCACAGGGAGCGGTACCAATGGAGCTTGGATTGTTGAGCCACTCTTACCAGATAATGGGCAGGTGACACACCTCCTGCAATGACTTTCTACTTGCACCCCCATCTTGGGCCTGTAGAAGTACATGGATAACCTTTGCTTGGTTCTCTTGATTCCAAGGTGGCCAGTGAGGGGCACTTCATGTGCCAGCTGCAGGAGGAAGGGTCTTACAGCAAGGGGAACCACCAATCTCCTAAGGTCTCCTTCTGTAGACTCTGTAGGCTCACTGTACAGGAGCCCACCTTCCCAATAAATCCTATGTGTCCCAGGAGGTTCACCCTCAAGCAGGGCACAGGTCTGTCTCCTTAGGCTTTCCAGAGATTGGCACTCACGTTAGCCTTTACTGAATTCTTCTCTGTCAGGACCACCTTCTACTAACAAGTCTTTTAGTTCAGGATGGTCATTTGGATCAAATACTTCAGGCAACACCGCTACCTCGTCAGCTTCTGGTGTTTGACTAATTACCTCCACCTCAGTGGTAGGTGAGTTAGGTAGAATATTCTCTTTCCCTCTTTTGGTTTTCCTTTAGCCTTGGGTTTCCCCTTTGGCTGGGGCACTGCAGTGGTCCTGGCCAGTGTTGCCCTTGTTTGAGACCTTGTGCAGGGTTTTTCAGCTGTATCTCCCACAAACCCTAAAGCTCTGAGATCATTTCCCAGATAGACCTTTCCTGGGACATCTCTCTGAATGCTCACTGGAATCCTGACTACTGTACCATTTATAGTAAGATTTACAGGTATTTACTGGGAACTGGAGTGGTGGGCTATGAGACAACTTAGTGGGCATCGGAGGAGCTCTGGCAACTTCCTCTGGATCTACCAAGGTAGAGTCCACTACAGTTCGACTACACCCACTATCCCTAAGAGTGGGAGTATCTACTCCATTGATCAGCAGACTGTCCTTAAAGTAGTGCTTGGTATTATCTGGTATTCTAGCATAAGCCTCTGAGACCTAGGCTCCCAGGAACCCAGGGAAACTAAAACTACCTCAGAATCTATCCCAGTGGGGAGGAAGGAGTCTGAAGAGAAGGATGCTCCTGTAATCTCTTCTTCCTCATAGGAGGAGAAGGCCAGATTATCAGAGTGGACCCCCAAGGTTTTGACCTTACATCTGGGATCCCCCGTCACATGGTCAGTTGCTCCACAAGCAAAACAAGATCCACTGGGTCTGTTCACATAAGGAGGCTTACTATAACCAGAGTTCTGTCTTGGAGGCTGACCTCCACTACCCTGTGAGTTCTCTTGTGACTTACCGTTATTTTTCTTTTTGTGGCCCTTCTGGGAGGAAGTTTTATCAGATTCCCCACCCTCCTTATCTTTGGACTCTTTCCCCTCCACCTGCTTACTAGGATGAGTCTTGTCCTTATGGGACACTATGTGACACCCACAAATCTGGTGCTATGGCTAGCTTCTTAGGATCTATCTCCTTTGAATCTGCCAAATGCTGCTTAAGCTCAGGGGAACAAGATGCAAAAATATGTTCAAGCACGACAGGACATATCATACCTTCAAAAGTGGAGACCTTATAACCTTCAACCCAGCCAGTCAAGTCTTTTAAGGATTCAGTTACATAAGACACCCAAGTACCACCTTATTTCTCTTTGTACTCTCTGAACCTCTTTAGGTATTGGGCAGGAGTCTTTCCAAACTTTAAGATGAGAGTTTGCTTCAACATTGCAAAATCTGCTCTCTCGGCTTTTGACATTTCCCTAATGGCACTGCAGCCAGAATGGGGCAGTCTGCTAAGTAACCAGGCAATTTTATCAGATTGTCAACCTGTTGAACTTCACATGCATACTCAATAGTATTCAGCCAGTCTATAATGTCATTCTTTTCATCCTACACACTGAACAGATCTTTAGGAAACTAAGGATAAGAGGAGGACACAGACCCATGTACAGGACCCTTAGATCTATTGGAAACTTGAAGCGTGGCCAGTTCCAACTGGTGATCCCTGTCCTTCTGTTTTTCTGCCTGCTCTATCTTCAGCTTGGACATATTACATTCAAGCTCATTCTGCCTAAACAGCAGTTCTTGCTTCTTGAATTCAAGCATGGCCTCAGCATCAGCACTGTCAGAGGAAACATAGGACATCACATCATCTAAATCCTCATAGGTCCCATTGATGAGTGCAGCGACAGACTTGTCAGTTCTGCCAGTGAGAGCAGCCTCACCACCTTCTGCACTTTCTTCAGGAGCTATGGCACTGAGTTATGACTCTTGCCATTCCATGATTCTTTGACTCATTTCCATTTTTGTGCCTTCAGCAGGTAAACCCCTCTCAGCACACATCTTTCTTAATGTTTCAGATTTAGAAGCATTTAAGGTTAACAAGGTACTTGTTTCCATATAGTTAGATAGGTCTATGGCTATGGCCTTTTTCAGTTATGCTACAACAATTCACTATGTGTCCTGGGTAGGAATAACTTGAAATGCCTTCACTACTGTGCAACACTGGATACCTTCAGTCCTATCCCACCACTGTACTCCAATTTGTTAAGATGGATTTCTGAACTCTGACCTGGTGGGCAGAGGTTCAGAAGGCCAGCCTAGTTTCTTGGTACAGGGTAACCTCTGTACAAGCCAGACCAATCAAGGTAGCTATGGCAGGCGGTCAAGACTAAGTCTCAGGAGGGGTGAGGGTGACTGAAAGACCTCAATGAGCACACAAAGCAAGGACACTTACAAATTACTCCCAGACAGGTGTTATATCAAAAATATAGACACATTTATTACAAGGCCTTTGTAAATCAGACCATAGCAAAAGAATCACAGTAATACTAAGTAAACCAACACAACACTATCAATAGAATGTATATACAAGACCAATGGGGTCTAAAGGGTTAAATACACAAAATATGTTGACAACCTAGAAGGGAAGGAAACTGGCAGTGCAGGTAATCTTTAGGCTCCTTCGACATCAGCAACACACCTAACTAAGAGGCAGTCCAACCCCTAAAAAGAGGGGAGCCGTGTGCTCAATAGTACATGCAGTGCAAGTGCAATTGCGGCTGTTCCAATGGGTCTCAGGGGTCTCTAGCAGTTCAGGAAGGTGGATGAGGCGATGAAGAATAAGTTCCCACAATTCAGGGAGGACCTCCACTTGAAGGGAGAGGCAGTTCCAGAGTGCGGGATGGAGTTACTAGCTCGCACTAGCAGTGGAAAGGAGAGGGACCCTCAGGGGCCACTTGTGCGTAAAAAGGGTCCCTGGCGCTAGGGGTCACCGGTTAGTGTCAGAAGTACTCACCGGTCCCAGGCGCACTCTGACCCAAACTTCGCCAGTTCAGTCCACTTCGCTTGCAGGTTCGAATGCGACAAAAAGGACGTCTCTGCGGCTTTTAGTTCCTGAGATACAGTGAGGATTCCCAAACGGGACAATGGGGATTTCTCCGCTACGGGTGGATGAATCAACCTGGTTTCACTACAGCAGGATTCAGGGGCAAGAGGGTCACAAATGCAGTGCACTTGCAAAGGTTGTTGCCGCGGCAGGGCAACACGGTAACCCCGTATGCTCCGGTCCTGGCGCACTCGTCTCACTTCAGACCTGGGAACGCCAAGTGTATGAAATTCGGTGTAAGGGTGCCGTGGACACAGAGCCAACAGTATACCAGGTTTCGAGGGCCTCCTCGAAACGGCGGCGGTGACTGAGCAAAAAAATGGGGTACGCTGGTCAGTCCACTGGTTGGCCCAGGGACACTTCCGAGAAAGCTTACTTGCAGGTTTTGGTGAAGGTGCCGAGAATAGTTCGTCCCACTTTTCCAATGGGTTGAAGCGTCTTCGCAGACCTTCTAGGACGGCCAGATGAAGAGGGGTCCCACGGGATGACAGCGGGCTCAGGGTGCCAAACCTTCCAGCGGGTCACCAGCGGTTCCTCGACTCAGCTTCGTAGTTTCCGGATACTTGGATCCTATCCATCGTTCAGTGAGAACCCCAGAGATCGACATGGTATGTGTGTTTTCGGCCTCCTCTTATCCAAAGTTCCCTTTGCGCCAAAACGGGGAAGACCCAATGGGAGATCTGCTCACAAACACACACTCCATACGTGGACCAATCATGGACCACGGTGGTCCCAGTCATTCACAGCACTCCAGACTCTCTGGCACCCAGGATGTGTATTGGGTGCAGACACCCCAACCCACATCCTGGAGGCACACACACAAGGCATGCAGAAGCCAGCGAAAGCATTTCGTTTCGTGGGAAAATGCATGACCAAATAAGGACTGACCCAGGTCGACTCGACCTGGGGAAAGTGAAAGGGCAAGATGGCCAAAAGATAGGACAAAGAACCTTGTGGCATGGTCATTTTGGATGCTTCATAGATAACATTTGTATTCCATTTCTCTATCCACAGGATTTAAAAGTATTTCTTTTGTGTTTCTGGCCAACAAAAGATCCCTTCGAAGTTTTGCTTCTTTGGGGTTAGACTGTGTCCTGTGTTTTTGTTTTTCAGAACGCAGTTTTGAATAAGGCCATGGTAATGTATTCTGCTCTCCTGTATAGTATGAGCCAGTCTTCCTAGTTTTCTTTAAGGGACTTAGTTCAGAGTGGAGTTGTCCTTGTGGTTTCATAATCCAAACTTCCACTGAGTTTGCAAAAGTTAGTCATTCGTCTGGTAGGTTTGGAAAAGAAAAAAGCCCACCGGTTTCAGTGGTATTACTAAAATGCAACCACTTTCATCAGGGCTAAACACCCCCCAAAACCTCAAGAGGAGGGTGTACCTAAAATAGAATAATAAAAAACTACAAAATGCCCCAGATACAATAGACCTGCCTGAGTCTTTAATGTGTGAACATAACTGATATGGGTACACTCAGGTGTGAGAACCCTTTCTCTGTCCTTTTTAGTGCAAAGTGAATGGCCATTTTGGAGCCAGGCCACCTATTTGTGCCAAACGCGGTTAACATGGCAAGAAAGGGTTAAAAATAATGTGAAAAGATAGCTGCCACCAGCCCAGTCCATGACACATCTGTACATCTCACAAAAATTCCATCGAGAGTATCTAGGGCCTTTGTAAAATGACTACAGTACTGGAAGGTACATTGTGTACTTGTTACGTGTTGCAGAAAAGTTGCAACATGGGAAAAGGCCTAAGGGAAACAATGTCTCCCAGTACTGAATGTCTTAAAAGCATGTCTGTTTCCCCATCAAAATTGAGCGAAAGCCCAGAGGTGTGCAGCTGATAGCTGTGCTTCTCTGGCAAAGTTAGTCTATGGTGTCTAAACTGCAGAAAAATGTTTGGGGTGTGCACATGGAGGGACAAATTACATACAATTATGAAATCTTTACTAACAAGTGGTAGCACACGCAATTTCATCAGAAATCTGAAACCCATATCAGAACATAAACGGGGTAGAGTGCTTTTGACCGAAGCGAGAAACAATCCTTCTACTAGTCCATCAATGAGACAAAATGATGGACTAAATAAAAGTGCAACGATCTTGCTTGAAGCAGGAATAAGGAGTGAGCAACAGGAAAAGGAAATTGATCTCCTTTTACAGCTATCCAATGACGAAGATTCCCTTGATGGGGAAAGTGACATTTCTCACAATAACATAGTGGACAAAGATCATGTAGAAAGCATAGAGAGCCCTCTAGACCAATCATATTACTTTGAAACATTAGAAGTAAAAAGATCTAAGGTGGAGGCTAAACTAGCAAAGGAAAATTTTAAAAAAAACCCTGATGGACAATATGATTTATGAATTAAAAAAAAAAGATCTCAAAAAAATAAACGCGCAGAAACACAAAGCAGAACAGGACGAAGGAATGAGTTGAGGGATCGACAGCAACCCAATCCCACAGGAAAGCCTCTGGATCCTACAAGCTAAACACACAAAATCCTGCTTGAGCGAGTTCTGAAGTCAAGACAGATTGATAATGAATCGTTCCAACATAATGATCCTTCTTCATAGTGTCCCTCGCCTTAGAGTAATCGAGCCAAAGGACATCAAAATTGTAGCTTTCCCGGAGGAATCAGAGGAGGACAAAGTCTGCCTTCACCACACAACTCAGGCAGTTATAACGCTACTTCGATCAGCAACTGATGACCTTCGGGCCTTAGGCTTTGATTTAAAAACTGGCCCCCCAAGATCTTAGGCCGCAGACTCAGAGGACAACTGAACATATAATATCCTGGAAATTAGATCATAAACACCAGGAACTTAATGATGAAAAAAGATCTCAAAAACCAAATAGATTATCACCTACTATTCTTCACGGACCGAAAGTCCTGCGAATGGTGATTGAAGGTAGATCGTCGACCAATACTCCAGTTGACAAATCAAGTACAAATGGCCTGGAAAGAAGACTGGAACTGTAGAAGTCTTGGGATTGGCTTGCCACAACCTTGGTTAAACCACGTAAAGAATAGATCGAAAGATAATTCACAGGAAAGCTAAAAATTGGCTTGTGGAATACCAGAGGGTTTCTTCACCTCTTCCAACATTTGGATCCAAATCTGACATGCCTTGATGTGCTATGCCTACAAGAATCTTGGTTTAGAGAAACACCAAATCCTTGATGGTTTTACTGGTTATTTGAATAAGGCAGTGAAATGAGCAAGGAGAAGACCTTCATCAGGATTACTCATGTTCATAATCACCAACAAAGTGGGGAAAGTGTTAAAAGTAATCAATCCTTCCTTCCCCATTCATGCAGATTGCATAAATAAAATCAAAGGAATCCCTGAATCTAAAAGAGGGTGTCCAAGCTATCATCAATCTTAACTGGAACGTCAAGGCCAAAGAAGCAAATTGCTTTATACAACTAGCAATGAAATGGATAAGACGATATCAGACCAGAATTTGAAGACCCACAAATTATCAGTGGGGACCTGAATGCTGATTGCCTGAGAACCTCAAAGTACAAATAAGAGGGGATCTAATAGCGAGAAGCTGACCCGTACCAAGAAGTGGCTAAAAGAAACAAAAAATAGAGATCGCCATATGGTCAATGGCCATGTGCAGGGGGGCCTGCTAGGGGCCAAAACCTGGTTTTCTTATCAAGCAAGTGGCACTCTAGACTATACCTTTGTCTATGGATCAACCTTTACCAATGTAATTTTGTTAAAGATACTATCGTCCTTGAAGAGTGATCATAGTCCCCTGATATTAACTTGCTTTAAACATAGCAAGAAGAAACACATAAACAATGATGAGAAGTAACGTCTCAGCAAGGTTGACCTCAATAATGGCTTCAATAGATTGCGGATTGACTCACGATCACTACCTGCATTGATAACAGCCCTGACAAAATGGCATCTAACCCTGGAATTGGGAGTCAATTATGAATCTTGCTTATTTTCCTTCAGGGAAATACACTCCGGAAAAGATAAAGTAAAGTTAAAGCGAAAACCTATCTTCGATTCAGCTATTGCAGATAAGAAGAAACAACTGGCAAAGGATCTCGAGACACTAAATCTTGAACCACTTGTAACCAGAATTGAAAATAAGAGGGCCTGTAAGCAACAGCATTGTAATTGGGTGAAAGCCCACAGAGCCTTGTTGTATCAAAAAGACTCTGAACACATGCTAATGGCCCGAAGTACCAAAAATGCTAAATTCTTCTGGTCACTTCTGAATGGTAAAGGAAACAACAATGGTGCCCTAATGTTAAATCCAATCCAGGAAACTCGATGGATAGAGCTTTTTGAATCAATCTATAGCCAAAGAGAAAATTCTTTAAACACAAATACCAGAAGAAAACAAGAAGCCAAACCTTGGTCCATAGATGTCGAAAAAAATAAATAATAAAGCTTATCATAGCCAAAGAAAGTACCTCAAGAGCACTGGGTCCTGATGGAATTTCCAATGTCATGCTAAAGGCAAATCCACACCTGTGGGCAGATTTCTGTTTCAATCGCTTCAACAGAACTAATCAGTCAAGATCAATCCCTGCCTCATGGAAAAGCGCAGTAGTGATACCACTCTTTAAGAAGGGGGATAGATCGAAACCAGGAAATTATCGACCAATCTCACTTCTGGACGTACTGGGAAAAATATATGCAGGCATCCTACTTAAACGTCTTTTGGAATGGATAATAACATCTGGCAACTTTGACCCAAGACAATCTGGATTTGTAGAGCAAGTAGGCCTAAATCTTTTTCTAATGAGTCTTCTTAAAACAAAGACCCTAAAGGAAAATGAAAATCTATTTCTAGCCTTTATTGACATGGAAGCAGCGTTCGACAAAGTGGAACGGGACATACTGTTGTCAAAACTACGCAAGAAAGGCTGCCTGGAAGATCTAATAGCAGCAATCACAGCGACACCCACTAGAAGGGGGCTTAAAAAAGGGTGTCCCCTAGCGTCCATATTATGTAATTATTACATCATGGACATGAAGGATGAACTGGAGCTGATTAGATCTTGCTCCCCAAGAATCAAGGGCTGTCTGGTGGGTCATCTGCTATATATATATATATATATATATAATACAATAAAGAGTAAGATAACACGTCTTGTTTTACTTACATCCAACCCCCTTTACACAGGAACTCTATAAGGTTTTCCGGCATCACTAGTCCTGAAAAAATGGACCGTCTGCTATGATTGATTAAAAAATGTGTATAACAAATTTTTATTCAAATAATTTGAACTGAATTGAAACATAAAACACTACCCTCACCTAACACAGTGTACTAAACACTAAAAAACAGTTACTAAAACATGAAATACAAAGTTCACTTATTTGCATGACACAAAAGATATCACATAACACAAAAAAATCTCAATGTGTCTCTAAAACAACAACCATCCCAACATGTTTCTGTTCTTCACTGCCCAGTTCGGGCGAACATTCTTCAGGGGAAATTTTTTTAAAAAAAGCATCCACTAATCTCTTCAACACCGTGCTGAAAGGGTAGATTCAAACTTCATATATGCAGATGACCTGGTATTATTGGATAGAACAACCATAAGCCTGCAGCGGAAATTGGATGAGCTTCAGACTTACACATAACAAAATCAACAAAAAGTAAATATCAACAAATCTGAAATCTTGATAATCAAAAAACCCCAGACAAAATTAAAAAGATCCTTTACTGGTGGTTATTAGGCATGCATTAGGCCTCCGCTCACTGTATTGCCGAATCATCTGGAAGGCTTTGATCACCTCCCACAAATTGGAACTTCCTTCTTGTTTCCCCCCCTACCCCTCCCAGTATAGAATCATCAAAACTGAAGCCAAGGAAACTATGTTCTAGCCCCTGCAAATCTGGAGAGATAAATGCATGGGGGTCCTGAAGTTCCTTGACACTAAGGTGCAAACCTTATGCGACAACCCAAAGAGAATAAAGACCTTACTCACTGGCGCAGATTGTACAGAAACGGAAACAATCTATGTCCAAGGCATACAATCTTTCAGAAACATTGACTGGTCTCCCGGACATTATCCCGGAATACCGCAAAAAATCATCTAATCAAAAGCACAGAGATTTAATCTTGAGGTTCAGGTTGAACATTCTAAGAACAAAAATGAATCTGCACAAATACGGTGCGACAACAGATGCCAGCTGTCAACTGTGTGGACTCCAAGAGAAATCACTACAACATCTGATTCTCTTCTGCAAAGAGCTAATACTGGAAAGAACTAGATTTCTACTCGACAAATAAGAAGGCGGATGCATCTTGAACGCAATCTCAAATCCAAAAATAATAAGGGCATTAGGAGCTTTCTTAGAGGCAATATTTAACAACAAATTTGAATCTACCACTGTACCGTTGAACCAGTCCTTGGGTTATAGGCAAATTGTCATCAAATAAAGCCAAGAGATCGGATTGAGAATGTTAGGGACTAGAACGTATTGCACAAGGCTGTTAAAAGCCTAAACCGCTTGGACTCCTTGAGATGTGGAACAAATGGAAAGAACATGGTGCTATCTCTTGGATTATGTTTGGGAATTATTAATTAAAGCAAAGGTTTCTATTTTAACTAAATGCTGAATATATTATTTTTTAAATAAAATAAAGCTCTAAGCATGCGCGACTGTTTCAACCCTGAGCATAAAATACATCCTTTGTAATATGTGGTACAGGGAGGGATACATTATAGATCAAGCAAGGGTGGAGGCCTTAGGTGTGAGAGGAGCAGTATCAACAATGCCTAGAATGTGTGGGTAAGTGTGACTGTATTTCTTCTTCCCTTCCCCCTGGCACCAATCCCCAAGCCTCTCAGGTGCATGCCACCGTGATATTTCTCCCGTACTTCAACCAGTGCAAGAGAAATATAAGGAGAAATATAGGAGCTCTGTATAATTAGAATCTCTGTATAATTAGAGAGCTCGGAAATAAGTAGTGGTTGTTGTTTTAGCTTGTCATTTTAGTTTGTTTTGTTGGTGTATTTTAAAGTGTAAGGAGGAGGCCCAGGAGGGGCGTGTATGGCGTGTGTGTGCACATCAGGAGAGTGTACGAAGAAACTTTATTAGGATCTAGCTGGTGGGGGGGAAATTGAACTGATGATTTGTTTGTGAATTTGCTGACAGTATTGACGTGTATTAGAGACAAGACTGAACTGCATATGCTTTAAACACATTTTTGTTTTGACTGTGGCGCAGTAGCATAGACGTAGCCCCATTACAAGCCACGCAAGACACGACTATGGGGGTAAAAACACCCTTAGACTATATATGTAAGGCCCTCTACTTGTATTGTGAGAAGATTGACAAATATCACAATCAATGGGTGATTGAGACTAAAGGAGGAGGAATGCCCCACTCCTGGCCAGAGCATGGACAGATGTGCGCTGGAGCACATGTCCACCTTCCTGACAGCCAAGTAGAAGGGGAGACGATTACAAAATAGGAGGGAAGTATTGAACCTCTGGAAGATGTTTGAAGAAGCAGGATCAGAAGGGAGAGGGGACAACACATGATAGTAACGAGGCAGGGACAGGGGAGGCTGGAGAGAAATTGGAGAAGATGAAGGGGATACATCCGTTAGCAACCCGCCCAGCAGAAGGGTATACAAACCCAACATATTTGTCGGCAGACACAATGATAGCAAAACCAAGTACGGCCCCACCCGTCATATGTCTAACCTCCAGACGTTACTGCTCACACTGGAGTGAGCGCAAGAGTCTTAGAGGTGGCACTGGCGTCAACACCCACTAAATTACCCAGGTTACGGGCAGCATGCAATGCCACCCGGTTAGCTGAGACACTGATGCCGCCCAAAGGGGCGCCCCCACAAAGACCTGGGGATGAGCGGAAGTCAGATGACTTCCTATTCAGAATACACAGTGCTCCTATAAGAACCATCCATGTAGAGCATGACAGAGAAACAGATAGCCTGGGTTATGAGAATGTGGGGTCCCGAAAAGGGGACAAGGAATATTGGAGTGATTTAGATAACACTGAAGAAGAGGGGGAGGGAGTGGCCAAACAGGCACCCCAAGCTACACCAAGGCTGGAAGGTTTATGAGACAGGAGATTGGGGGAAAGATTTGGAAGGATAGCTTTAGCACGGAAGAAGGGAAGTGTAACTAAGTGAGGGAAAGGAAAAATTAAAATGCAGATACCACTAATACACAAGTGTGCAGGACGGCCTCACTATGTGCCCTGGGCACAGATGGACAGGAATAACCTCCTCAAGATGCTCCCCCAACTTGGGCGGAGAAGTGGATTTATGCATTTGAAACAAATACAGCAAGGGTGCCATTAGCAATAGGGGATATCAAATGTTTGTTGGTAGCCACAGTTGGAGACCAGGCAGAGACTGTGTGGATTAAAGCAGGATACCCGGGAATAACGTTGAGTAATGATGCCCATGATGGAACATCATTGAACAGGATTTGAGCACAGGTATGGGATGCGTTGTGGCGAACGTTCCCGGACACCCCAGATTTACAATCAATCATGCAGTGTACAATGGGAAATGATGAAGACAGTGTGCAGTACATTCTTAGGGTTCAGTAGATGTGGAGAACAGAAACGGGCAGCGCTTGGGATCAGTCAACATCACTTTTCTATTTTATAGTAAAGAGAGGCCTACCCAAAGAGCTACAGAAGGCGCTCATCAAGATAGCGGGGGTGGAAGCTAAGGGGTGGCCCGAAATTCAAAGTGTTATAATTCACCACTGTAAGAGAATCAAAGAGCGAGAAAAGGAAACGGTACAGAGGAGACAGGTTGAGGAAGCAAAACTGGTTCAAAATAAACTGGTGAAGGTGACTGTGGTAACGACAGGGCCAACACCAGAGCAGACAGAAGAGGGAGAGTGCACTTCTACTGCAGCACACGCAGGAAACCAGCAATTTCCGGGACCACAGTGGCAGGGAGGACAGCAGCGAGGACAAGGTGGATTCCAAGGGCCTAGAGGAGGGGGGGGGTTTAGGGATCCGGGACCAAGAGGGGGACCAGGGCAGTCCTGGACATGCAGAAGGTGGGGGCATTTTTTGAGAGAGTGTAGAAGCAGGCAAGGAGGTAGCTACAACTACAAACAGCAGAATTACGATTGCCCCCATCCAGGTAGCCCCCAACGGCCACTTCCCAGAATTACCTCAATACCCTAAGAGATTCATCAGGCGTACAGAGAGCTACGAGCACAGATACCCAGCCCCTGTCACCCACAAAACCAGCAGCAGGCAGTTCAGCCTTACCAGCCCCGCCCTAACCCACAGCCAGCGGAGAATAGAAATGCTTTTGGTACTGCCCTAATGGCACAGTGGCCCCATTTCATGGTGCTACAGTAGTGGGTAGGAGGGGGGCCTTTTTTGTTCCCGGGAACGGACACATACCCTGACTAGGACAGCCCACAGAGAGCACTTGCGTGTACAGTCCTGTCAATGACCCTATATCAAGGAGAGTAACCGTTGGTGGGGGCAGAGATAGGGAACAAATAATTCATCGTTATGGTGGACTCGAGTGGAGATGTCGCATCAGCGAAGGTAACTTACCGCTATCAGGAAAGACTGTCGACATGCAGAGATTCTCTGGGGCTGTTTTAACGGTTCCATACACAAAAGATCTAGATGTCAAAGTGGGGGGGAAGGGTCATAAGGGCCCCCCATCTATACTCTTGAGCATTGTCCTGTCAACTTGCTCGGTAGAGATCTGCTAAGTAAGCTGAACATGACGATCTCATTTACAGACAGAGGTATTGTCTGCACCATACCTGGCATGTGTTCACTAAGAACAATGCTAGTATCAATACACCATCTCGATCCTGCATTCGTGCAGCAAGGCTACCCGTAAAGTGAGACATTCTGATTCTTGTCGCGTTCCTTCTGACATTTCCTGCATTTCTCATAAGCCCGTTAGCACACATTCACACGCAAGGACAGGTTTTTATCCTGGAAATGTTGGCAACCTGCCCACAGGCGTCTGTCTCGCTCGCACACGGCGAACTGTCCTGCGTCTAGTCAGCTGACACCCATATAAGCAACGCCCATTCAGTGGAGCACTGCTTCTGAATTTTGGTTCTAGTAGCGTTTCTTGTATCCTGTATTTTTCCTGCCTTCTCGTGTTTTGACCTTGCTTGTTTCCAGGACTGTTTTTGCTTGCTCCTTTGGATTGGTCTCTTGGATCTTCCTTTAAGGCTTTTGACTCGAACTGTATCACAGACTCCTCTGCCTGACCTTGGAAAGCTTATCGGACTGCCTCTCGTTCTTCATCAATAGTTGTTTGCTGAACCGTGGAACGTCATACCTCCACTGCATCTACGCTCACGGAATCAACAGACGGTGCTTAAAAGGACTTTGGAACTTTCACGCCTCCAGCTCATCTACGTTCACAAACTTGGAACTTTAGCACCTCCTGTGCTTGGATTTATGACTCTGCCTTAGGCGTCCTCGTGCCGGCGGGTATAGGTCTGCAAGGATCTGTCATCTCTATCTAGGCGTCCTCGTGCCGGCGGGGATAGTTGTGCAAGTTAACTTTGGAACACATTGGCTGGTCTTCTGATTCAGTGATTAAAGACAAAGACTTCAAGGATTTCCACAGCCACAAATCAAGGAACACTGGTAAGGGTTTTTTGTTGATTGTGTTTAGGCAATTTACTGGGGATTTTCCTGGGTGTAAGTAATAAACAGTTGTCGTGCATTCCCCCAGGGTTTTCGCCTCACACGCATTTAACCAGAAAAGGAACCAGGAGAGTCCTACTGCACCATTAGTATCTCTACTGCTTCTTGTATTGCATATTAGTGTACCTCCAGTTGGCTAAATATTGTATTTTTCTTGCAGCCACCAGTGTACCAGGGCGTAACTCATCATTCAGGCAATACTCACCTCAATCTGTCCTTTTGTACTCTTGAGATATATATTGTTAGGGAGAATACATAACTACACAATGTGTCAACTGCCAATCACTACGGTACTTAGACCTTACGTCTAACAGCTAGTGATACATGCCATGGCAAATGATATAGCGGTACGAGGCATCCCTGTCAACCCTGACATGTTCATTTGCAGCATCAAGGTGTTTGCCCGAGCCATCCCTCAGATTATCAGAACCTGCTGGAGCGTGCCCACTGATTTCATTTTCTCCCTGTGGTGTCCTCCGAGTTGGTTGCAGGCACAATACTCACATTAGATCTAGAAGGTTTACTAGTGTCTGCAAAAAGAATTGTAGTACTAGGTACTGACCCCTATGGGTGCCAATGGTGCACTGTGTTGTGCATTGATCCAACTGTACCCCTGAAAGAATTGAGTGATGCTGAACTTTTTGAGGATAACAACAATGATGGGGAGATCATCCTCGAGATTTGCATACCCTGTGAGATAATGGTGCAATAAAGAAAAATCCAGAGCCACCTAATGGTTGTTGTCGCACCACCCCCATTCAGCCAGGTCGACTTAGAGCATGTCCCCACACACTTATGGACAACCAACCCACATGAAGTAGGGATGTTAAAAGAAGTAACACCTGTAAAGATCACACTCAAGGCAGGGACAGTACTCCTGCGGGTGAAACAATACCTGCTGTCCAGAGAAGCAGAGGAGGGGATCAGGGAAACAATACAGGCCTTACTGCACCATGCAACACAGCTATATACCCCATTAAAAAGGCAACTGGGGGCAGTTGGAGGATGATCCAGGATCTCTGCCCCCCCTAATGACGTAGTACAGAAGGTGGGTCCACTTGTCCCCAACCCAGCATCCATTTTGTGTAGCATCTCCAAGGAGGCGACCCATTTCATTGTAGTGGAATTGAAGCATGCTTTCTTCTCAGTACCCCTTCACTCAGCCACCCAGTATCTCACAGCCTTTAGTCCGGACGGAAAGCGCTACGAGCACACTCGTCTGCCTGTAGGGTACTGTGAAAGCCCTAGCATAGCCAGGAAAGGGTACAAGGTAGATAAGACAAAACTCCAGTACTGCCAACTGGAAGTACTGTACCTAGTTCAACTCCATCTCCAAAGATAGAAAAAGAATCATCCCTGGCTGGGTAGCAACAGTGTGTGTCACTCCCAAGCCACTCACAGTGAAAGATATGCAGGGCATGGATTCTAGATTATGCAGCATACACAAGGCCACTCCTGCGGGGCCTCAAGGAAGCACAGAAAGAAAACACAACGGAGTGGACCCCTGAGATGATCAAAGGTTTTAATTACTTAAAAGAAGTGATCTCAACAGCACTCGTCCTTGCCACCCCAGACTACACACAGGAATGATATATTTTTTTACACTCAAATGGCATACTCAGGATAGCAGTACTCAACCAAAAGAGCACAATGGGCCACAAGCCACTGGCCTATTAAATTGGCACACTCAACTCTGTGATGCAGGGACAATTTGCCTGCGAACAAGCTCTTGTAGCTGCAGCCTTTGCAACTGAAGAGTTCCACAATTGTCATGGGGTGCTTGGTAACACTGTATGCGGAGCACTCACTATTTGCGAGCTTAGATCGCTCAAAGTCGACCCTCACCACACAAAGGGCATCCGCATATGAGATCATATTATCAAGCCCACACATCCATGTTGTGAGGTGCAAAACAGTGAACCGAGACACATTTCTCACACAACCATATACCGCCAAAGATTTGCAACAGCATGACTGTGCATCTTATGAAGGCAAAGACAATGATATCCCCAAAGACAGCCCCCTAGAGGAAGGAGAAATTCTCTTTGTTGGCGGGTCAGCATCAATTGATCAGGAGACAGGTGAAAGACATGTTGGAGCAGCAGCGGTGCGCTTTGAAAGAGAATATGAAACACTTGTAATGAAAAGATTGCCCATACATTATTCGGCCCAAGCAGCTGAACTGGTTGCACTCATTGAAGCCCTGTGGGCGTCCAAGGGGTATTTTGTCACCATATACTCAGACTTTGCTTATGTCAGCACCACAGTGCACGCATGTCTGTCGCGCTGGCGGAGGAGGGGTTTCAGGAGAGCCAATGGCTCACCAGTATAGCATGCTGCACCGCTCAATGTACTGATTTCCGCCCTTGCAGAGCTATCTGTAGTGGCGGTCGTTAAATACGCAGCACATACCAACAACTGATGAAATATCAATAGGAAACGCAGCCACTGACGTGGCAGCATACCTCTCAGTGCCCGCCTGTGTGGAATATGTTATCACAACAATCACCACCAGGCCAGAGACAGACACATACACAGCCCTCCCTATCACACAAATAATTGAGCTGCAGCGTAGGGCACCACCAGAAGAGCAAGGCACATGGCTCAAACATGGGTGCATACAGTCACCCACTGATCTCTTATGGAGGCAACGGAGTACAGGAAAAGTATTAATGCCCATGGAATTACTGCACACAGCTTTCAAGCAATTGCATTACCCTTCTCATAGCTCTAAGCAACACATTTGAGCAGATATCCAGGAAGCCTGGTTCATCCCCAATCTACATAAACACCTCTCAACGATGGTTGTTCAATGTACCACCTGCCAAGAATTTAGCACAGGGATGACACTGAGAACATTGTGAGGCACCTTGAACCGCCCCATCGGCCCGTTCCATGAGCTGCACATTGACTATGCAGACATGGGGGAAAGATGCAATGGGGCACAATATCTAATTGTGGTGTGTGTCCCTTCTTAAGGTGGATTGAAGCAGGTCTATGTGCTTACCCAGATGCCAAGTGTGCTGCAAAATTCCTCGTACAACAGATTTCCCCCCGATGGGGAGTCTGTGACATTTTAAAATACAATAACGGCAACCATTTTTTCAATGAGCTCTTCAAAGAATTAACAGCCCTTTTGGGAATTAAACATCATATGTGTTTGATTTACCACCCACAAGCAAATGGGGTGGTGGAACGAATAAAGAGACGACTTAAGAGCAGGCTCTCCAAGTTATGTAACACCCTGAAAAAGTATTGGGTGTATTGCCTGCCCCTGGCCCTGTTCCAATTGCGCACACAGCCCAGTAAGGACCACCACCTTTCCCCCCCATTAAATAGTAACTGGCTGACGCATGCAAACACCCATCTCTCCTGTGGGGAGAGCGTCAGATGCCCATAGAGCAGCAGCAGTTCTGGGGGAAGAATTCAAACAGTATCTCAAATGGCACGCGCAATAACATGCATCTCAAAGCAAATGGCTCTGCCAAACACAGAAGACGCATAAACATCAACTGCCCCGCAAACTGACATTGCACCCACTCAACCACTGTTACCAAGGGAGCTGGTCTATTTCTGATGTTTTGTACGAAAGTGGAACCACCCCAGGTTGCATGGGCCCTACGAGGTCGTGTTTTCCACTCCTCTAGCAGTAAAGATGAGGGGGCGCAGATATTGGATACACCTCTCACACATCCGCAGGGCCCCACCCAATTCAACACCAGCTGCCCAAAGTTAAATACAACGAATATACCTCAGTTTATGTAGCTTCATGCTGGCCATATGCGTGTTGTGAAAGAGTTCAAAGTACATGCATTGCTGCTAGAGCATGAGCTATTCTAATTAAAGACTCCCTCTCCCTTTCTTTCCTTCTCCCACTCCTTACTTCGATTTTTCCCTAAATTCACATTTTAGCTTGTTATTTCAGTTTGTTTTGTTGGTATATTTTAAAGTGTAAGGGAGGAGGCCCAGGAGGGGTGTGTATGGTGTGTGTGTGTGTGTGGGCGCATCAGGCGAGTGTGCGGGCGCATCAGGTGAGTGTGCGGGCGCATCAGGCGAGTGTGCGGGCGCATCAGCAGAGTGTGCAGTGAGTGTATGTAGAAGCTCTATTAAGAGATAGCAGGTGGGGGAATTGAACTGATGATTTGTTTGTGAATTCACTGACATTATTGAAATGTATTCGAGACAAAGGAAATAGAAGTACAAACTGACCCTCCTGTTCACCACATGGTCCCAATTCCTGTTGGAGATAGAGTTGATCGACTATACCACACGACCATTGTCACTCCCCCTGACCTTGAAAATTACAAAGAAGTATGGGTGTACTTGGCTGGGGATAGAGGTTGCATTTACATGACATGTACACCAGAGGTGTATGCCCGATCAGGAGAGAGTTTGAAACATGTATGCAGGTCCTGGATGCCAATAAAGGAAACGCCCTAATATGAGGAAGCAGTAAGCTGAGAAACCAAATGTAAATATGTGGAGGGGAGAGTTCATTACTGTAGAAGTAACAGAAGCGGGGAATGTTGGGATATAAAATTAGTATATCCCACCTCCCTAGGCGCTTTAAGGTGAGGTGATTCCCCTATGAAATAGTGTAGTGTACAGGGGGCATGGTAGAACTGCACTATGAAACTCGCTGTAGATATAATGTAGCGCGAACAGCAGATGCATAACCTTAGACACATAGAAAAGAACGCCATTTTGTAATAATGGCAGAGGCACAGCCTTGAATGGCCACGGTGCATGAGCCAAACTCCATGGAAAGATTGGACTAGGCCCAAAATCATTAAGGCAGAATAAGTCTGCACCACCAGTTCTTACGGAATTTCACTTCCCTCTTTTCCCTTCACTGTTGCAAACATTTTGTAACGTCAGGAGGAAGGCACCCTGCAAGGCCGTGAGACAACTCCAGGCTCTTCGTAGTGCCCATTCATCACAACTAAGCTGCCAGCAGGCCTCTAACCCCCAACCAGCCGACCCAGATCCCACACCACTGACCCGACCCTCGCACCCTTGCATTCCATGATAAGCAAGAGACCCCTCAGCCCCTAGCATAAACCAAGCGACCATAAAAGTTCTAAGCATGCATGACTGCTTCACCCCCGAGCATAAAACACATCTTTTATTACACGAGGTACAGGGAGGGATAAATTATAGATCAAGCAAGGGTGGAGGCCTAGGGTGTGAGAGGAGCGGTATCAACAAAGCCTACAATGTGTGGGTGAGTGTGACTGTATTTCTTCCTCCCTTCCCCCTGACACCAATCCCCAAGCCTTCCAGGTACATGTCATAGTGTTGTATTAGTAGGCTTAGCATGCTAGCATAGTTTTTACAATGTAGCTTATGAGTGACCTGACCTTCACTCCACGGAGAGATGAGCCCAGCTGACCCACGTGGGAACTGACAGACAGCAGAAATGTGAACCAATTGTAGCCTGGCATCCCCTATGGAGCGGGCCCATGTATATGGTCCCGCCAATCAGTAATGCCAGTTTTTACTGTATAGTGATGACGCTGAACAGCCTTTTAAGCTTCTGCCTGTACTGAGTTTAACCAGAACGTTCTCGAGCAGCAGAGTCCTTTGCTGATATTTTGTACTCTGTACAATTAAACTTTGTTATTATTGCAAGCTATCTCCTGGCTTGTTTCCCTAGAGGGTCGTATTCATTCTGCAGTGTGCTTAAACAGGGACTTGCCTTCATTATTCACAGCCTCGCCCCCTTAGGGTTTCTTCCAAGTTAAACAAAAAGAGATCCCAACAAATGCCTGACAGGTGAACCCTGTCCTTCACATAAGACCCGGGCACACCTAGGTGTGTCAGCCCGTGCCTGATCGTTGAAAAACCAGCCCTTGCAAAATATTGCCATTGCCATGCTCAACTTCTTCCTTGACTTCTCCACTGCTGAGTTCGGATTAGCCCCTTTCCAAGCAAACCTGGGAATCATCCCGGACCAAATCAACTCGCAAGACTCCAGGTACTTTTTAATGGTCCACAATGTGGAGTGCATTTCATACAGCAGTTGCCCCCTGCCCAGCTGGGCCAAGTCGTTCCCGCCTAGATACATTATTACTATGTCAGGGGGAGCTTCCTCCTTAGTCAATGTCCCCATCGTTCTCTCCAGTTCATCCCATCTCATGCCTACTTTACCAAACCATTGAATTTCGATCTTTCTCCAGGCCCTCTTTCTTCAAATCCTTCTGCTGTTTGCCCACTCCACCGGTCTCACAATGAATGAGTGAGCAATCACTCATGCTACCTTTCTGCTACACATGGTGTCCTCCATCACAGGGGGAGAAGAATATATATATTAATCATTGGCACGTTCTACAGCCTTTCGGCCCTACTGTACTTTCTATAGGCCCCTGATCTCCATCGCCCGAAATCCTTGATCCCCTGGACGCCTGCCCCTGCTCCTGCTGCCGTGGTGGCTGCCCCTATTCTAAATGAGTGGGCGCCGTACTGCATTAGGTCCCTACCCACTCTTTTCAACACCATTCCCATCACTGCCCAGAACTGAAACACTGTCAAATGCAGCCTGTTTTTGTGGACCAACAAGTTCCTAGCGCCCAACAGTCTAACTGCCAGAGAAATACATAGCAAACACATTGGGCAGCAGCTGCTCTCTCGTATGCAGTGCAGCCGGACCCACTGCCTTTTACCTGCCTGATCCGTCTTAGACCTTCTCAGTAATATGCCCACCTCCTGTTCTTGCAATCCACTATGGTCTCCCTGAGACCCCTTTCGCCATCACCTGCCTGGTTTGCTGCAGCAAGCTCCCCAAACCCTTAAGGCCCCAAAAGATGCTAAGCGGATTGCTGCTCTGAAGAGTTTCATTTTGTATTCATCTTTGCACGCAAACGCCATCTTGCTCATCATTCCTACCATATCTTGGAATGTAATGGAGCGCCTCTGATATGGCTCCCTGCCGTCCAGCCTTTCATGGCTGCCTTTACCACCTCGCTTTTTGTGGGCTCTCTGACTCCACTGGTCCTGCTGAAGAATGCCACTACTGCTGAGGTTGTTGCTGTCCATGCCCTTCTATTCTTTGCCTTGAAGGCCTCGGTTAAGAATTTTTTAATGCCTTTCTCTTTATTCCACTGGGCACTGTTATTAAGAAGTTATGTTATCAAAATTACCCTTGTAACGCTGCAATGTACCTAGGGACAATGAATTCTCCATGAGTGTCCCTAGAACATCTTTGCTATTCCCCAAAGCCACTCCAGCATTACTGATACCTCTCCTTCTGCTCCCGGTGCAAGCTTCCTGAATCCCTGCCACTACAAATGAGACAAAGCATCAACTATGCTGTTCTGTACACCTGGAATATGCCTTGCCCTAACCTCTGTGTTCAGCCTCAGGCAGGTAAGAGTCCAGAAGCTACGCAGGGCAAGCACCATTGGGCAGTTTGCAGCACCATTACTCACCACCTGCTCTACTGCTTGGTTATGGCACCACAGCGTGATCTTTTTTATTAGCCAACCTCTCCTGTCAGATGTAAATGCTAACTGCAATGAGAAACCGCTCCAGGAATGTTATGCTTCCTGTTATCTTCTGCTCTTTCCAAGCCCCTGGATATGCGCTCGTGCACCAGCTTCCTGCCAGAAGCATTCCATGTCCCACACCTCCTGAAGCCTCCATGGCAGTCTATCTCTTCAATAGACTGCCATAGTTTCCTCCATACTGACACCCAATTAAAGGATTCCAGACATTCCCAAACCCAGAGGTCTCTCTTCACTCCCGTCCCAAGCGCGCATGGTGATGCGCCTGCGCCAGCCTTACAGTCTTTCAGGAAAGACTTCTCGCAAACACCCTGCCAGCTGCGATGACCCTCCCTGCAAAGTTAAGTTGCCCTATCCACTTCTGCAGTTCTGCTAACGTCACTTTCTCTTACTCATTTTCTGCACAGCTTTCTTAAATTGCTCTGCCTTCTCTGTGGGGAGCCTGCAGAGACCCTCTCTGGTGTTGATTTCAATACAGAGAAATGTCTGGTTTGTTGCTGGCTTAACTGTTTTTATCTTTGGCTAGTGGGATGCCCAGCTGTTCCGTCAATTCCTCAAATGCACTTATTTTATTTATTTGGATTTATAAAGAGCACAGGGGCCCTGGGGCATCATGGCGCTGTTACAGAAAAGATTACTTGTACAGGTTTACATTGTTATAGCAGCACGGCATAAGAATAGAAGCAGAAGGGATATGCGTGTTCTGCGCCTTGTATCCCTCTTCACCTTCCTTACCCACAAACAGAAAGTCATCCAGGTAGTTTAACACTTTTGGCCCTGAATGCCTCTTTCTCCCTGCCCACTCAATGAAGGTGCTGAATAGCTCGAAGTAGTGGCACGATATTGCGCAGCCCATAGGCATACACTTGTAGAAGTAGAGCTTGTCTTGAAACTGTAGCCCTAGCAACCTAAAGCTCTCTGTTTGGACTGGCAATAGTCGGAATGTGGACTCAATGTCCACTTTCGCCAACAGAGCTGCTATGCCTGCTTCCTTCACCAGGTCAAGTGCCTCGTCAAAAGATGTATAGCCCACTGAACACTGCTCTGGATCTAGCCCAATGTTTAAAGATGCTCCCTTAGGGTATGAGAGATGGTGAATTAACCTGAATTGCCCTTCTTCCTTCTTGGTAACCACCCCTGGGGAGAGACCACAAATTCCTCAAACATGGCTGCTTCGAATGGCCCCTCCATCCTGTCTAGCTGTAGCTCCTTTTAAATCTTTAGTTCCAGAATCTCTGGTTTGATGACTGCCGATTTGAGGTTTCTGTGGACCGACCCGCTGGAGACACTGTGGCTCGGTATCCTGAGCCCATCCAAGAAACCTTTTAAAAGTGTCTTGGATGCTATTCTGTCGTGATATGTGTTAGAGGCGGGTGCAATGTCTCAAGTTTGATCGGGTTGGGGCTGTTCATGTCAAACCTAGGTCCCACCTCGCTTTTGCTTTGTTTGCTTCCCCTGTTTTGAAACCACCTTCTCCTTAAACCCACACCGGGCGGCCGTGTGGTCTCCAGCGCATTTGCTGCATGTGTGCCTGAACTTGCAATTGGCTCCCCAAGAGCAGTTCCTTTTTCAAATTTCCAGTAGGTGGTGTCTTTCCCCGATCCAAAACTTCTGGGCCAGGAACCACCCCCGCCTGAAAGGGCCACCTTCCCCTCTCCCTGCTATGGTAACTCCTGCCCCTCCGGCTTGGGTACTGTCTCCTAAATGGCTGATGTCCCCCCCCCCTTGCATTTTCCTTGTGCCCCATTACTGGATATAATTTTGTGTATGTACCCTGACACGTCTTCCTCCTCCCAATTCATGCTGGGATACATTTGCATTTTTAGCCTGAAAGCTTTGCCATACTTGTTCCATGCATCACCCCCATATTCATTGTGAGCCTTTGTGAAAGTGCTTCTTGTACATTATCAGCACACCATCAGTATGGACGTATACCTCCGGAATGTATATAGCCAGTTCATTATGTTCCTCTCCTTCATTACTCTTTTCCTGCTGAGCAATCAGCCGGTCAACACCCCTTTCTTCAGTGGCCTCTCTGATCCTCCTCAGTAAGTCCTCCATTTCATCCTTGTTATCAATTCTCCTTCCAGCCCTCTTTCACTGTCAATGACCACAGCAGCCCCACTCTTCGTGGTCTCCGCTTTGCTTTTACATTTTTTGTTCTGCCTCCTGTAAACACCATTCCCAGTTGCAGGGCACCACCTAGTGCTGTTGTCCATTTTCCTGCATACTTACTTGATGAAAGAAACCCTTTTTTTATTTAAAAAAGACCACATTAACAAGAAGGATGCTGTTCTGCACTGCCACAAAGCTTGCCTTCATATGCTGGCCCCCCAATGCCTGCTGCTGGGTCCTCATTCATTGGGCTCCATTCAGCAATGTTCTGCATAAAACCTGGTGTCGACGATAACATTGCCCACTTTCGGTGTTTGCCTTGCTGCTTCAAAGCGGTGTCCCCCTGTGGAGGTGCAATGTTCCTCAGTTGTCCCCACCAAAGATGGCCACCAGGCCAGACGACTCTCGTGAGTCCTTTTTTCTAACCCCTCATTCGCTTCCTGCTCTGCTCTCGCCTTAACGCTGATTCTGCAACGGTTGAAGACGTTGCAACCAATCTGCGCCACGCCGGCTTTTTCTCCCAGAAGCTCAGATTCCGGGGACGACTGGCCAATTGCCTCGCGTTGGGGCCATAAGCAGAGTTGCTCCTGCTTCAGTGAGGTTGAGTGTGTAAAGAGACAGCTCCCCCTTGCACAGGCCCTACATATAGAGGCCCCAACAGGGCCTCTGATGTCATGCACATAGGTGCGAAGAATCCTTTGCCCGCCAATCCAGAAACTGCACCGTGAAGGGGCATTCATCCCCTTCCTGCTGTTACATCCGCCCTGCGTCCCACTACGCGGTGACGCAGGGCGTTCAAATAAAAGCCCCGCACCCGAGCACGGGAGGCAGTTCTGGGTGAACTGGAGCAGTGTGTGTTGCGTGTCTTATTCGCTCCGGCTACAGCTGCGACACGCAGGCCGCGCGGCCTAGCGCACTCACCGATCCAGTCTCCCCGCGCGCAGAGCCGCGGAGGCTGGATCCAACAATGGCGACGAGGTGAACTATTCGACACGCACGCGCTCGGCGCTCGATGAGCTCCGGGTGGGTCACGGCCAGCGCAGAGTAATTTTTGGACACCCGGTGTTCCTCTCGCATTCAGGGGAAAGCATCCCCAAACGTGGCCCAACTTACATATGGCGGCCTGCCCATACGGAGAGGCGACAAAACTCTGCAGATGCATCCCAGGGGTCAGAAGATCCGGGAAAGATCGGAGGAGGCCCAAAGCTGGGCCACGCTGACTACGGCGGCACGTGGGCACGTGGTGTGCGCCGGATCTCGCCACTGCTGCCCAGTTGGACACTCGAAGGGGCCGCACAGGGACCCACACCGAGGTGAGGCAGGCGAACTACAACATGGTGACCGGAACATCCACCCCCAGACCCAGTACACCATCAAGACTGGCGGCAAGGCTACACAAACTGCAACCCGCCCTCACCACAGCCATGGTGTCCCATGTCACCAACAGACAATTCACGAGAGACGAGTCTGGTGGCAGCTACGCCCAAAACAGGTGGCAACCACGTGTCCCGGGTCCTACAGAGTGTGGATGGTATGGCGGACCGCGACATGGTCGGCGAAACTGCCCCGCGCAAGGCACCATATGCGGAGCGTGTGGTAGGAAGGACCACTATGCAAAGGTGTGCAGGTCAGTGGGTACCACGCCACAGCCCCCACAGGGTCCCCAAGAAAAGGGCGGGAACAAAAAGAAGAAGCAGGCCAGCGCAAGGCGAGTCAAAACGGCCAACTCATCGACCGAGGAAGAGGGTGATGATGTCTCAGGCTCACACCATGAAGCCGGCAACGAACAAGGGAGAAAAGGAAGGAAGGTCTACCTGGTGTCGGCGTTGGACCAGGGGCAGGCACCACAGAGAAAGAACCTCCGAAGACGAAAATGTTTGGTGACCATTCAAGATCAGCAGGTCTGGATGACCATCGACACAGGTGCCTCCGTCAAAGGCATGCCCACGAGCATGTTCCAGACGTTACGACCCCAACCGGATCTGAAGGACACAGGCACACTGTTGTTTGCGTACGGCAGCAGGAGGCCCCTACCAGTCATTGCCAGATTCCGCACCACTCTAGTCCACGGCGAAAAAAAGCTATGGTCAAAGATCTACGTCGTGAAGGCAGGGATCAAATGCCTTTTGAGTGGGGACGCGGCGGAGGATTTGGGTTTGGTCAAGTTCATCTGCCAAATCGATGAAGTGCAAGAAGTCAAAAACATTTTGAAGCAATACCCCAAACTGCAGAAGGGGATAGGGTGCCTGAAAGGGACGACCATCAGGTTTCACATTGATGAATCGGTACAGCCGAAAGCAGTGAGACACAGGAGAACACCGTTCCACATGCGAGAGCTTGTGGAAAAAGAACTCAAAGCGTTGGAAGAAGCCGGAATAATTGAAGAGGTGACTGGGCCGACACCATGGGTCTCCCCGATGGTAGTAACAAGGAAGCCCAAACAGCCCGGAAAAGTCCGGATCTGCATAGACATGCTTCTCCCGAACACCGCCATCAAGCGGGAGCGCCACATCACACCAACGCTAGATGAAATCGTGGCCGACCTGACAGGGTCGCGAGTGTTCTCCAAAGTTGACCTAAAAGCGGGATACCACCAGCTAAAACTTCACAGGGACTCTCGCTACATCACAACCTTCTCAACACATCTGGGGCTGTGGAGGTACAAACGCCTGAGCTTTGGGATTTTGTCAGCAGCTGAAGTTTTTCAACAAACCATGCAAGAAGTCATACGGGACATACCTGGTGTCCTCAACGTGAGCGACGATATCTTGATTCACGCGCACGACAGGGAAGAACACCTCAAAAGGCTCTGGACCCTACTGGGCAGGTTAGAAGACGCTGGACTGACCATACACAAGGAGAAGTGTGAGTTTCTCAAATCTGAAATGACATTCTTTGGATACAAATTCAGCAGTACAGGCATCTCCCCTGACCCCCAGAAGGTCGCGGACATTCAAGCGGCGAGCCCACCACTGACACCCACTGAAGTGCGCAGTTTCCCGGGCATGGCCACCTACTGCGGTAGGTTCATCCGAAACCTGACCACTCTCTCGGAGCACCTACGTGAACTGACCAAATTAAACGCCAAGTGGGAATGGGGGCAGGAGTGCCAGGTGGCTTTTGAGAACATTAAGGAGTCCCTGTCCGTTGACACGAAGATGGTGTATTATGACACCGAGCTCCAGACGGAACTATTCGTGGACGCGAGCCCCGTCGGGTTGGGGGCCATCCTCATGCAGGTCACCAAAGAGGGGGAAAAAAGGCCCATCGCATACGCCTCCAGGGCTCTCACGGTGACGGAACAGCGGTACTCTCATATCGAGAAGGAGGCCATTGCCGTGCAATGGGGGTGTCGCCACTTTCATCTATACCTCTACGGACGGAGATTCACGGCGATCACAGATCACAAACCCCTACTGCCAATTTTCATGGGTACGTCGTCACACCCACCGGCAAGGATCACAAAATGGTTGCTGCACCTCCAGCAGTACAATTTTGAACTGGCTTACCAGCCGGGAAGCGGTAACCCGGCGGACTTCCTCTCAAGGCACCCTCGAGCGGCAACCTCACAAGAAGTCCAAGTGGTCGAAGAGACCGAGGAGCACATATGCCAGGTGGTGCGAGCCATGAGACCTAAGGCAGTCAGCATCGAGGACACCCACAAAGACCCCTGTTGCGACCTTGTGAAGGACGCCATCCTCGCAGGTGACTGGAAGACATTCATGAAGAACACCCACAAAAGGACAGTCGTGGCGAAAGTTTTTTCTATCCGGGATGTTCACCGTGAGACAAGACTTGTCGATCACAGAAAGCGGACTGCTGCTCAGGGGAAATTGAATCGTCATCCCACCGAGCCTACAAGGGAGAATAGTAGCACTGGCCAATGAAGGACATCAAGGGATGGCGCGGACTAAAGCTCAGATCAGGAACCGGGTGTGGTTCCCACAGATTGACGAGCAGGGCAAACATTTAATAAGTACATGCCTACCCTGCCAAATAACCGGAGCCCCGCCTGAACCAGAACCCATTCAGTCAGCAGACCGTGGTTGTGGCCGATGGGATGCCATCAGCATTGATTTCTGTAAACTGCGAGAAGGCCTGTATCTCTTGGTGGCTATCGACGACCACTCACGATACCCCGAGGTCGAGATAGTGGAATCCATAGCGGCGAAGGGGGTCATCCCCGCCATCGAGAACATTTTTGCTACCCATGGTCTACCAACCACTATCAAGAGCGACAATGGGCCCCCTTTCCAGGGGGAGGATGTTACTCACCGGACGGGAAGTAAACCAAATCGGTGGCCGGAAGACACAGGACTGAACTATTGATTGAAGAGTTAGGTCGGGGCCTCCAACCTAGCCTCCTCTCTGTGAGGGCACAAGACCTTTTTAACGATATGACCCTCTGCTGGGTAGGACCAGGCAGATGGACTGATCGCTCAAAAGGGCGGGGTGGACACGCCGCCAAGAACCCAGCTGTAAAGGAAAAACAAGAGGTGAGCAATTGGATCTTTAAGAAAAATCCCTTTCCCTCGATACTTCTTTTTAGTAGTACCTGAGCTATGCCCTCCCCTTGTTTTAAGGCAACCGGAACCACCTATAAGTAAGAAAGGAGAATGTAACCTATACTAACTATATTGGTCGATTAGCTACGGGATATGGAATCATAAAAATAGAAAACCCTTACCACTGCTGTGCTGTTGAGTCTGTGTTGTCCCAAAGAGTTCATAAAACGGAGGTGCAAAATAACAAATGGGTAGGTTAGTTAGGGAACTGAACCTGGGCGGAACGAGGGCCGCGCTAGAGTCGGGTAGGTGCTCTATCTGCAAGGCGTCCCTGTGCACTACTGGAGAATGTCCAATGTAAGTCTGATTGTGTAGAGGATGGTAACAGCAACAATAAGAGGCACAATTGAATTGGAGTATTGCAGGTGATGGAGTTCAGCGGCAAGGTACAATGAGTACAAGAAATGCTTGTTTAGCAAGCGGTGAAAAAGAAGGGTCTTACTGATGCCGTGATCACAGGTTTCCAAAAGGCGGCAGGTATAGGCAGTCCGTGAAGGAGGAAACAGGTCTGGTGCACGGGTAAGTAGTTTTCCAAAAGCGGCAGGCAAAAGCAGTCCGTGAAGGAGGAAACAGGTCTGGTGCACGGGTAAGTAGTTTCCCAAAAGCGGCAGACAAAAGCAGTCCGTGAAGGAGGAAACGGGTCTGGTACACAGGTAAGTAAAGTAGGATCGAAGACACCGGGATGCAACTTTAATCAGAAGCAGCGTCTTGCCCGGTTCTGAGGTTTAAATCGGGAAGGAGAAAGGCGGAACCGGAAGAAACCGAGGTTCACGCATCATCGCCTCTCTGCTGACAGCAGGAGGCGGAAGGCTGGGAATCGTAGTCCAACTTGCCGCAGAGCGCTGTGGAGTGAGCCGAAGCCACTATTTTCCAGGGCAGTTGCCAGTGGGCGTAGAATGGGTTTGCAATGTGACGCATGCCCTTACGAAGGGCAATAATCCTCCTCCGGGCCTGCCGAGGTGTAACAGCATCCACCCCCAAAGGCGGCACCACCCCCCTACGGGCATGAAAGCGGCGAAGCAGGGCCGGAGCATGAATATTAGATAAAGGCTCCCAAGACCTATCCTCGGGGCCAAAACCCTTCCAGTCAACCAGGTAAAAAGGACGACCCCTCCGAAGTCGGAAATCCAGGATATCGGCCACCTCGAACTCATCATTGCCATCCACCCGCACCGGGGGTGGGCGGATCGGCAACCGCATGTTGGCCGGACAAGGCTTCAGCAAGCTGACATGAAACACTGGGTGCTGTTTCCAGGACGAGGGCAATGAAAGACGCACAGCAACTGGATTTAAGACCTTAGTGACAGGAAAGGGTCCCACAAACTTGGGTAAGAGCATTCGTTTACCAGGCATTCTCAGGTTGTGTGATGACAGCCAAACCTTCATACCCACACGGTAGTCGGGTGCAGGTGTCCGATGCATGTCAGCAAATTTCTTAGCCTTTGCCTGAGCATGCAGCAGGTGTTGATGAACGACCTCATGAATGGACTTGAGGTCCCGAACACACGCATGAGCCGCTGGATTGTCAATGGGAAGATCAGGATCCAGGGGCAAGGACCGCGGATGGTGTCCGTAAAGTGCAAAAAAGGGAGATACACCAGAAGCGGTATGCAGAGAATTGTTATAAGCGAATTCAGCAGGTGGTAGCAACGCCAACCAAGATGACTGGAAACGAAGTGTGAGGCAGCGCAGGTATTGCTCGAGAGTAGCGTTGAGCCGTTCAGTCTGCCCATCTGTTTGTGGATGGAAGGCAGAGCTGAACCTGTCATCAATGCCCAGAGATGCCGTCAGAGCCCTCCAGAAACGTGATGTAAACTGCGGTCCGCGATCCGAAACCACAATAGAAGGCAGACCAAAGAAACGAAATACGTTCCTAAGGAACAATGAGGCCAAAGTCGGAGCAGAGGGCAACCCCACACAAGGAATGAAGAGCGCCATTTTTGTGAAATAATCAATTACCACCCAGATGGTATCAAAACCGTCCACCGGTGGCAGGTCCACAATGAAATCCATAGAGACCATGTACCATGGCTTGTGAGGAACCGGGAGTGACTGCAACAAACCCACAGGTTTAGACCGGGAGACCTTACATTGAGCACACACAGAACAGGAGGCCAGATAGTTAACCACGTCTTGTGACGTAGGCGGCCACCAGGCCCAACGACGGAGCAAGTCCAGAGTCTTCTTTTGGCCTGGATGAGCCGCTATCAAGGAGTCATGGGATAAAGCAAGGGCCTGGAGACGGGCTTTCCCCGGGGGCACAAACAGGCGGCCCTGAATATAGGGAAGTCCTTGTACCACATCAAGATTTAGGGCTACACATTCCTCTTCATGTGTATTCACCCAGTCTGAGATTAAAGAACGGAGCAAAGGTCGTGGAGTACACGCATATACGACCCTAGAAGGCAGCAGAAGAGGGCAATCGGGTTTGCTTTGCTCCGAGTGAGAGGGCAGGCCAGACAAGGCGTCTGCACAAACGTTGAGACGGGCTGGCCTATACGTGATGGTGAAATTGAACTGGGAAAAGAAAAGGTGCCAGCGGGCCTGCCAGGCAGTGAGATACTTCATTGATTTGAATGCCAATAGACTCCGATGGTCAGAGAAGACAGTAACCGGATGACGGGCCACCAATAGATGATGACGCCATTCAGAGAAAGCGTCCTTGACTGCCAGCAATTCTCTTTCCGTGATAGGATAGTTGCGTTCGTATGGTGTCAGCTTCCTCGAAAAGAACGCAACCGGATGAATCTCACCCGAATCCTGACAGGGTTGCGACAGAATAGCCCCGATGGCCATCCCAGAAGCATCAGCTTCCACAAAAAATGGTAGCAGCGGATCGGGATGTTGCAGCACTGGGGCTGAAGAAAAAGCCGCTTTTAAGGCCTCGAAGGCGGATTGCGCTTCTGGTGTCCATCGGTATGGCTGTTTTGAGCTAGTTAAAGCCGTCAAAGGAGCCAAGATGGTAGAAAATGAAAAGATAAAGCGCCTGTAAAAGTTCGAGAACCCCAGGAATGACTGTAGGGCTTTGGTTGTAGTAGGAACAGGCCATTCCAAAACGGCCTTAACCTTGGACTGGCTCATCCGGATACCCCGGTTGGTAAGGTCATAACCTAGAAAATCAACCTCCGATGAATTGAAGATACACTTCTCGGCTTTGATGAAGAGATGGTTCTCTCTCAGCCTTTGTAAGACGAATCTCACATGTTCGGTGTGTTCACTCTTGGATGAGGAGTAAATCAGTTTACGTCTAGATAGACCACAACAAACCGGTCCAGACAATCGTGAAAGACATCATTCATGAAGGCCTGAAAGGTGGCCGGGGCGTTACACAACCCGAAGGGCATCACTAGGTATTCAAATAACCCGTACCGGGTCTTGAAGGCGGTTTTCCACTCGTCCCCTTCTCTTATGCGAACTAGGTTGTAAGCACCCCGCAGATCAAGTTTGGTAAAGATTATAGAGGATCCTAGCTGATCCAAGAGTACAGAGATCAGGGGAAGAGGGTACTGGTTCTTGACTGTGATTGCATTTAATGCCCTGTAATCAATACAAGGGCGAAGGTCACCTTGTTTTTTAGGAACAAAAAACAGAGGAGACGCTGCCGGTGATCTCGATGGTCTGATGAACCCTGTAGCCAATGCCTTGTCAATGTACTCTTTTAGCACTTTGTCTTCTGGCAGTGTGAGCGAATAAACCCTGCCAGCAGGTATTTTAGCCCCCGGTACCAGGTCGATAGGACAATCATATGGCCTATGTGGGGGCAACTGATCTGCTCCACCTTTATCGAAGACGTCCCGAAAAGAAGCGTATTCCACAGGGATGCGAGGTTCAATGGCATTGGTAAGGCCATTGAGGCCACCAGGGCTTGACAGGAAGTACCGGAAATGCTACTAGTCTGAAAACATCTTTCGTTACAGACAGAGGAAGGAAATTGTACCACCTTCCTGGCCCAGTCAATGTCAGGATTGTGATGTTGTAACCACGGAATGCCCAGAATTACACGAAGCTGGGGGGCCTTAATTAGGTCGAATGTGAGTGTTTCGGTATGTCCATCGTCCGTCTGCATACGGACGAGAGACGTGCTTTGAGTAACCAGACCCGAGACCAGAGAAGAGCCGTCTACCACATGTACGGCTTCAGGTTGTGGTTTAGAAACCACAGGAACGTTATTGCTCATGGCATAATCATAATCCATATAATTCCCAGTAGCACCGGAATCAATTATAGCCTGAGAAGAGAAAGAACAGTCAGTTGTAGTGGTAAATACCACTGGCAGACTAACAGGTACGGTAATTGCCACATTCGAGTCCAAAGATAATTCCCCCGGCGTAGGGACTCCTGCTATCGCCGGGTTCTGGCGTTTCCCGCCTTCTTAACGGGTCTTTTTGGACAATCCTTGAGTTGGTGCTCAGACGAACCACAGTACATACATAAATTGTTGGATCGACGGTGTTCACATTGTGCAGGAGACAACGGACCACGTACTGCCCCTATCTGCATAGGTTCAGAAGAAGCAGAGGAAGGAGGATTAACGGAATCAAGGGGAAGGGGAACTGGAGTCACATTTTTCCGTTCTCCCTTCCTTTCAGATCTTCTAGCGTCTATTTGTAACACCAAATCAAGTAACTCCCCGAATGTGGTAGGAATCACTGGCACAGTAGCAAGGATGTCTTTTAACTCCTCAGACAATCCTTTGTAGAATACTGCAGATTTCTTTTCTTCCGGCCAATCCGTCTCGGCTGCCAACTGATTGAACCTAATGAGGTATGTAAACAAGGAAGACGTACCCTGACGTAAATTTAAGAATTCTAGATCCGTGGCTTGTGACTTGTACCGGGTATCAAATACCCTATTCATGGCTGTAATAAGAGCGTCACAGTCATACAAAACATAGCTATTGGATTCAAGCAAGGGATTAGCCCAGGCTGCCACCGTCCCTCCGAGGTGTGAAAGGACAAAGGCCGCCTTCGTGGTGGGATTGGGAAAGGCTGAAGGGCGACAAAGGAAATGCAATTTGCATTGGTTGATAAATGTCCGGTACTGCTTTGGGTCACCCGTAAAACGTTCCGGAGGAGCCAATGGGAATTGGGTGGCTATCAGAACGGGGCCCGAGGTGAACCCAGAGGCGGAGGCTGAATGGGCTCCAGAACCTGAGGCAGTAGCACCGGACGGATCAATTCCCAGAGTCTGGGGTGCAGGAAAGGGCCTCATGTTGTCAATCCGCTGGTGTAAGGCATCATGTGCGGCAGTCATGTCTGCCCGTAGTTCGGATACCAAATGAACTAGAGTGGCCAACGGATCCGCTTCTTCCATGGCTTCTGATTTTGTTACTCACCGGACAGGAAGTAAACCAAATCGGTGGCCGGAAGACACAGGACTGAACTATTGATTGAAGAGCTAGGTCGGGGCCTCCAACCTAGCCTCCTCTCTGTGAGGGCACAAGACCTTTTTAACGATATGACCCTCTGCTGGGTAGGACCAGGCAGCTGGACTGATCGCTCAAAAGGGCGGGAGGACACGCCGCCAAGAACCCAGCTGTAAAGGAAAAACAAAAGGTGAGCAATTGGAACTTTAAGAAAAATCCCTTTCCCTCTATACTTCTTTCTAGTAGTACCTGAGCTATGCCCTCCCCTTGTTTTAAGGCAACCGGAACCACCTATAAGTAAGAAAGGAGAATGTAACCTATACTAACTATAGTGGTCGATTAGCTACGGGATATGGAATCATAAAAATAGAAAACCCTTACCACTGCTGTGCTGTTGAGTCTGTGTTGTCCCAAAGAGTTCATAAAACGGAGGTGCAAAATAACAAATGGGTAGGTTAGTTAGGGAACTGAACCCGGGCGGAACGAGGGCCGCGCTAGAGTTGGGTAGGTGCACTATCTGCAAGGCGTCCCTGTGCACTACTGAAGAATATCCAATGGAAGTCTGATTGTGGAGAGGATGGTAACAGCAACAATAAGAGGCACAATTGAATTGGAGTATTGCAGGTGATGGAGTTCAGCGGCAAGGTACAATGAGTACAAGAAATGCTTGTTTAGCAAGTGGTGAAAAAGAAGGGTCTTACCGATGCCATGATCACAGGTTTCCAAAAGGCGGCAGGTATAGGCAGTCCGTGAAGGAGGAAACAGGTCTGGTACACGGGTAAGTAGTTTTCCAAAAGCGGCAGGCAAAAGCAGTCCGTGAAGGAGGAAACAGGTCTGGTACACGTGTAAGTAGTTTTCCAAAAGCGGCAGGCAAAAGCAGTCCGTGAAGGAGGAAACAGGTCTGGTACACAGGTAAGTAAAGTAGGATCGAAGACGGAACTTCTAAACACCGGGATGCAACTTTAATCAGAAGCAGCGTCTTGCCCGGTTCTGAGGTTTAAATCGGGAAGGAGAAAGGCTGAACCGGACGAAACCGAGGTTCACGCATCATCGCCTCTCTGCTGACAGCGGGAGGCGGAAGGCTGGGAATCGTAGTCCAACTTGCCGCAGAGCGCTGCGGAGTGGGCCGAAGCCACTATTTTCCAGGGCAGTTGCCAGTGGGCGTAGAATGGGTTTGCAATATGACGCATGCCCTTACAAAGGGCAACAATCCTCCTCCGGGCCTGCCGAGGTGTAACAGAGGAATTCAAAAAGTATCTGCAAGAACTGAACATCAAGTACCACCACATCATGCCGAGATGGCCCCAGGCGAACGGCGATGTAGAACGTTTCATGAGGACCCTGAACAAAGTACTGAGAGTGTCAAAGTGTTAGGGAGAATTATCTGTTTAGGCTGAATTTCCTAACCTAGTGAGTCCCCCAGCAGCTTTGCTGGATTTCTGGAGTTTGTTTTTTTCATCCTGCCAAGAGTGAGACTCTTTTTCTCCCACTCTTGGACATGATTTGTGGTATTTCTTTGAATGTAATGTGTTCTATGGGCTATGGAGTCTTTTACTCCGTAGGGTCTCGTGTTTTGCTATGTGTGTTACACAGCACCCTCCGTGCTGTAACACTGGGGTGTCCTAGGTGACCCCCACCATAGACTCCATACCCTGGGACTGACTACTGTCTCCCAGGGCTTGTATAGTCACCATTGCCGTTACTAGACCTAAATTCACTAACAGAACCAGTACAAACCATCCTATTGTGGACGTACTGGTACGGGCAATTCGATTACCCCTGGGTCTTTTGTTCGCGGGGGCACTGTCTCGCCCCCCCTCGTCGAGTTTTGGCTGGTGGCAGTGGATACTACTTTTTATATTCGACCGCAAATATATTCCTATGGGATTTTCCCATTGGTCGAGGCTAATACTTTTTCTATGTAGCCTCGGTCATACCGCCGGTTTATTAAATTAAAATGAATTCACCGGTTGGTATTTCCTGCCAGAACTCGGTTTTTAAAATGGCGTATGTGTTCGCCTCTGTAACTCCAAACCAAAGGTTGAGCCCTTTGTTCCACTTTTGGCGGGCTTATGCACAGAAGCCCTCCAGGGTGGTGCCATTCTGTCTGGGTACCCCAGGAGGTGTGGGAGGGGGTTTAGGCACCCTGGACTGAGTTGCCTTGCCAACTCAAGTCGCACTCTGGTGTGATTGGCCCAAGTGGTGAGCCGCCCCGCTCAACACTTAGCATGTTTGATTGACAGCTAGGCTGAATGAATGAGGGTTTTCTGCATAAAAGCAGGGCTTTGGGGACTGGGACTTCAGAAGTCGCCACAGGACCTAAGAATCCGACGAGGGAGAAGCAGAGCCGACCTGCAACGACGACACCACCGGTGGAGCCCTGCTGAACCGACTCACCACTTCCCAACGACAGAGGAGATCTCCCTGCTGGAGAGTCTTCTTTCCCTTTGACTGGTGGGAACAACCAGTCCCTTCCTTTTTCTTCGCTTCCAGGACGTCTAGTGGTCGAATTGCCTGTGCTGAGCACCCCGGCAACCGGATAGCCACTAACCACTGTACCGCAACCAAAAGGTGATGCCTTGTGACTGAGCACTCCGCGGCTGGTCTCTTCCCTGGTGGTGCCACGATCTTCAACTTTCCTCTACGACGAGATCATCTCTTCTTCTGGCAAAGCCCCGACTTGCATCCACCACCAGAAACAACTGACCCCGCCGGAGCTGTGTCTTCACTTTCAAGGTACTGTGTCCGCCTGGCTTCCCTTGTGACGGTTAGCGTGAGGTGTCTTTTTTTAAAAAAAACTTTTATTTTTCTTGCACACAGGTAACATAAATGCTTACATATATTGTACATTGCTTCATTACATTTTACAGATTCAATTAGCTTCCGATCCTGAGTCATCTCGCTCTGCCTTATCAAACAGGTATTGTTATATCTATCCCATATGTTCTTTGGTCTGGATTGGGGTAGCACCGAGTCTATGTAGAGTTCCTCTGTATCTTTAGTCCACACCATGTCCTTGTCCCAATCAGCCTTAGTTGGGGGGTATGCGCTCTTCCATTTCATCAAAATTGCCCTTTTGGCTATTAGTAGGCTCAGATTCAACAGACTACGCCAAGTCGGGTTCATTTTCCCCACTGCCCCCAGCAAACATATCCTGGGTGATCATTCCAGTGGTTGGTCAGCCATCTCATCCAGGGCAGTGCAGATTTCTTCCCAGTAACCCCTTAGCTTTATACATGTCCATAACATATGATAAATATTTGCATCCTCTGTCTGACATCTAGGGCAGGTCCCCAACATGTTGGGATATAGTCGTTTAAGTTTTGCTGGGGTATAATGTGTTCTCTGCACTATTTTGTAGTGACTTACCTTATATCTGGAATTACATGATATTTGCTTGGTGAGTGAGCAAATCTGTGCCCATTCCTGGGTCATCAAACTGCTGTCCCAGGTCTTGTTCCCATTGACTCTTAGCTGCGGTATTCTCTACAGGGCATGTTTGAAGTAGTAGCTTATACAATGCTGCCGCCGAGACTTTTTGTGTCCCCCCTGTGAACATATAGCTCAGACCTATATTTATCGCTAGTTCGCTGGGGAATGTGGCCATTCGCACTTGGGTATACTGCTGTTTATATCTATTCATGTTTCCCACAACCTCTCTGATGTCAACCCACTGGATAAAGCTCTGGTCTGGGAAGAGTTGTCCCCACTGGGTGATCCCTCTGGATGTCCAATGCATCGCGATTTGACCATCTGCACTGCATCTGCACTGAAGGGTGTTTGTGGGTCTCCCCAGAGCGGCATACTCGGATGGTATAGCCTGTTGATTTCGAACATATCAGCTATTTTGGCCCATGCAGTGGTTGTCACCTTCGCTGGTTCTATAGTGTTATAGTGCTTGGGGGTTGATCTGCTCATTTTATGGAGTGCCATTATCGCTTCGCGCTCTTTATTACCGGGCATCGGGATCTCAGGGTTGAGGAATTGTGTAGCCCATTGGGAGGCGTGGTGTGCCTGTGCAGCCAGATAATACAACTCCAGATCAGGTGCCATCATCCCTCCTCTAGAGTATGTATCAGTCAGTTTTTTCCAGCTCACTCTGGGATGTCCTCCACATACAAACGAGGTGCACGTGCCAGTCAGCGTGGTAAATAAAGAGCGGCCCGGCCAGACAGGTATTGTGCTGAATAGATAAAAAAAGCTTTGGTAATATAATCATTTTAATTAGTGCGATCCTGCCCATCAATGATATGGGGAGGGCGCTCCAACGTTTATTTTCACGCACAGGGCATCAGTGAGTACACTATAGTTCAAGGCGTGGGAGAGCTGTGCTGTTCTGGCAATGTGCGCACCCACATAAAGTATATGAGTCGGGCTTCAGACGAGACCATATAGGTCATGTGGTTGCGGTGTATTTTCTGTGATTGGGAATATCTCCGATTTGCTAGAATTAAGACGTAGACCCGAGTGTTCCCCAAACCGTTTAACCTCTGCCAGTACCTTACCCAAGGTTCGATCCAGATTTTTTAGATATAACAGAATATCGTCTGCATATAAACTTATAATGTGTAATTCACCATCTAGCCTGAGTCCTGCTGAGCTGCTGAGCTGTACTGTGCCCTAAGGATATCTGCTAAAGGTTCAATTATTAACGCAAATAATAATGGCGATAATGGGCATCCTTGTCGCGTTCCCCCCTTCAGTTCCAGTTTATCTGTTAAAACCCCATTGATTCTTTGTATTGTATTTTTATCCACTTCAGAAAATTGGGGCCGAACCCATAATTGCGCAGAACCCCGAAGAGAAAGGGCCACGAAACCGTGTCGAAAGCCTTATGCATATCTAAGGAAACAGCCACGGCTTGGACCTCGGGGGGTGTTGTGGCTAAAATTTTATGACACCTTCTAACATTGGTTGCAGTGGACCTTCCCTTAATAAACCCTGCCCGGTCTTCATGGACCATATACGGCATTAAAGGTGTTAGTCTAGTTGCCAGTATTTTTGCTAGGATCTTTGCATCAGTGTTTATTAATGATAATGGTCTATATGAACCACACTCCTCAGGGGGTTTCCCCGGCTTGAGTATCAGCGTAATCACTGCTTCCCTAGTGGTTTCAGAGAGGTCTCCTTTATGTAGGGCCTCACTCCATACTGCCATTAATCTGGGGACCAGTAGGGGACCAAACTCCTTATAAAACTCAGCCCCTAGACCGTCAGTGCCTGGTGCTTTCCCGTTTGGTAATGTCTTTATCGCCTCTAACATTTCCACCTCAGTAATTGCCATCTCTAACAATTCCCTTGTGTTGTCGGCCAGCAATGTTGTCGGTATTTGTGACAGGTATTGATCAATTTCCTCGTCTGTGGAATCAGATTGCGGGGAATAAAGACTTTTATAGAATGTATGGAACGTTTCTTCAATCTTGTCTCGGTCAGTGGTAACCGAACCATCTGGTCTTTGCACGCACGGTATGATCATTGGTCCCCTCTCTCCCTTCACTGTCCTGGCCAGCAACCTCCCGGGGCGCTCACCCTCCCCATATCGGCGTGCTGCGACTGTTTTATCAAAAAATCGGATTTCTTGATCTGCTGCCTCATTATATTCATCTAGTTTTGCTTTCATTTCGGAACTGAGGTGAGCTGATGGGGTTTGTGCATATTAAGATTGAAGTGATGCTATTTGCGATTCCAATCTGTTCAGTCTACCCCTGATGTCTTTAAGAATTCCACTTTCTGTCGATATAGAGCTTCCCCTTTAATAGGCCTTAAATGCTTGCCATACTATTGCTTGACTGGGCACTGAGTTTTCATTGATTTCGAAATATTCCTGTATTTGTTGTTCCATAGAGTTCCTGTAGACCAAGTCACGCAATGCTGCAGGTTTAAATCTCCACATTGGTCGCGTTACTACAGTGCCAGGAATTTGTAATGTTAACTGGATTGGGGAGTGATCTGAATATGTTCTGGGATAATGCTGTGCTGCTAGGACCCAGGAAAGGACTACATTATCTACCAGCCACAAATCTATTCTGGAGTGCATATCATGCACTGTCAAGTAATATGTATATTCCCTCTTAGTAGGATTTAGTGTTTTCCAGGCGTCTTTCAGACCTAAGTCTACCATATGTGTAGTTATAGTCTGCGCTACTTTGGTCAATGTCCTAATCTGTGTCGATGTGCGGTCTGTATGGACATCTAAAATAGTGTTAAAGTCTCCACCGCATATCAAATGCGCCGTGGGGTAGGCGGCCAACCTCTCGAATATTTGGGAGAAAAATTCTGGATCATCCACATTTGGTCCATATATGTTTAGGAGAACTATCTCCTTATTGCAAAGTGTGCCATGGAGTAGGACAAACCTCCCTTCAGGATCACATTTCACTTCTATACATTTAAACTGGAGGGTTTTATTTACTAGAATCGCGGTCCCCCTTGCCCGTTTAGAGTATGTTGTGAAGTACTGGTGCGTTCCCCAATTCGGAATTAGTTGTCCCCCCTGTTGAGGTCCCACATGAGTTTCCTGTAGAAAAATTATCTTAGTGCCCAGTCTATTGATATATGCCAGGATTTTTCTCTTCTTGACTCTGGACCCTAGGCCTCGGACATTCCAACTTAATACTTTGATACTTTCATCATTGTTTCCAGCCATAACCTATGAAGCAGTTATCAATATGTACAAAAAAGCACGTCTCTATTGGGAGCTTGGTGGTCATCGTGTTCATTACCTGTGTGTGTTTTATTTTACTACCATCCTTAACATAACCATAACCCAACATTCCCAACCTGTCCCCTCCCCCCACCCTCACAGTTCCCCAACTTTAACTGTGCTCATAGGATCCCAACCCTCCCTTCCCATCACTGGTTGTGCACTTGCTGCAGGGGGGGGACCTGCGGCGTGTTCCAGTGCCCATGCCATCTTGAGGCTGGTAAAAGGTAGACCGGTTCAACTTGGTTGCTCTCACATATATCGAAACCTGTGGGGGCATCACATTTTAACAAATCCTGTGAATTCAGTCGTATATACCCCCTATAAGGGCCGCCCCTGGGGGAGGTGGCTATTGCTTCGGTAATTGTACATTACATAGCAGAAACATGCCCATTTTCACATAATCACAAATATCATTAAGTTTCCTCTATCCTGCAATGACCAGCCAAAGCAGGAATATGTGTTTCCACAAAGTTTGCAGCTTCCTCTGGGAACGTAAAGAAATGAATTGTGTTCTGGAAATGGATTTTGAGTCTCGCCGGGTACAATATAGCATACTGAATCTGTCTTTCCCGTAGCAGTTTTTTGACCCCTATAAAGAGCTTCCTCTTCTGTTGTACCGCAAGGGTAAAGTCTGGAAAAATGTGTGTAATATTAGCTTCCCAATGTAATTCATTCTTTTCTCTTGCAGCCCTCAGAATTAAATCTCTATCCCTGTAGTTCATCACTCGGGCAATTATAGGCCTAGGGTTCTGTGAGCCCGCTCAATAATGAACATCGGTGACCATCCAGGGTCACCCAGGAGGGTACGCAAGAGTTCCTCCACTGTCTTCTCCATGGGTCCTTTTATCGCTTCCTCTGGAACACCAATTATTCGAATATTATTGCGTCTTGATCTCGCTTCTAAATCCTTGCATTTGGACTTCACAGTCCCCAGGTTGATTGCCATCTTCGAGACCATGGTCTTCATGGTCTTCAGAGTTTCAAGTGTGTCTTTCGTGGCCGAGATTCTTGTTTCAGCCTCGGTCATGCGCGAAGTGCTCAACGGGGAGCGGAGCGCCCATGGCCTTTCCAAGCTGATTGTTGCGCCGTCCGTTGCCAGCGAGTATCCGCGTTGCCGCTCGCCAGGCTCCTCCTATCATTCCTCGGTTGTCTTCAGGCGCCGCGTCCCTCTGCACGTGGGATACTGATACCGGTTTTCCTCTGGGATTTTGCAATTGCCAGACACCAAACTTTCCCTGTATGTTCCGCCGATGTTGCCACACATTCTATACAGTTTCTGTCAGGAACCGGTCAACGCAAACGCTTATGTCGGCATTACGGCCTTGGTCCACGCCAGAGCTCACACGAGAGAGACCATTTTCTCTTGCGCGCAATAGCGCCCCCAGCGTGAGGTGTCTTAAATCCTTACCTTTCCACTGGGTCGCCTCCAGACCTTCTTAACTTTTGTTCTAAAACTGGTCCAACCTTTCTGTGACATTTTGCTACAAAGACTTGAAGTGCATTTCCACTGTGATATTTTTGGGACATACCGCCTTGCCGCTCTCCGAGTGGGCCTGGCCTCTGAACTTTGTGATCTACAGTAGACCCTGCCTTGCTTGCCTTGCATTTGCTTCATAAAAGTGTTGGTACTGAGTTGGTTTCATACCCGGCCTTTTTCTCTCCCTTTCTAACGAAGACTAGAGTGCCATCTAGGTTAAGCACTCACCTCTGTCTGCAAATAAGTGGTGTCTTTGAACCTAGACTTATCGACATATTGTTATGGGATTGATATATACTTATAGTAACTGTGATTGAAGTTGTTTGCCATATTAGTGCCAGTGTGTTTTTCATAGATGTGTTTTTAAATAAATAGTTATATATCTTTACACCCAAGCTCTGATCCGTGTCTGCTTGTTCTACGGTGTAAATTGCCCTATCTTGTATACTCCATATACTGCCTAACTCGTCTTGAGAGAAGTCTGACTGCTCAGCCACAGCTACCAGGTAAATCTGGGTGGTGCAGACTGCTACCAATTGGGTTTACTGCTAACTCCTGTAGTCTTAAACTTTTTGCAGTGGTCCCAGAGGGAACTGCACAGGTTTCTGCCTAACACAAAGGCAAATGCCAGCCCGTGGAAAATTGACCTGTACCGGTTTCTGAGGAATTACCGGGTTACCCCGCACAGCACGACGGGTGTCCCGCCAGCCGACCTCATGTATGGCACCGTTATAAAGTCATCGATCTCACATCACTCCAGCAAAACACCAGATGATGTCGATCAGGAGCGCACTGAGAGAAGGAGGACGAGTGCCAATGCACACATGAGTGCAAAAAGGAGGGCGAAACCATCCGACCACCATTTGGGCAACCAGGTGGTCATGCTGCGAAATCCGACAAGGTCTAAACTGGACACCAGATATGAAGAGCTCCCATGGACCGTCGGCGCAAAGCATGGGACCATGGTGACGAGAGGATCCCGCCAAGTGACACGAAATGCGTCGTGGTTCAAGGGGGTACCATGCAACTTGTGGACCGATGGTGAAGGCCACCAAGAAGACGAAGCCTCTCAGTCCAACGAAGAAGAGCCCGCGACCCTCCAGGATGAGACAGCAGCGGTTGACAGGACGTGGGAGCAGTGGAGCGAGCCGGACATGGGAGAGCTGGACAGAGAAGGTGAGCCACCCAATGGGACAGAAGGGGTCAGCCCTAGCCGAGGGCGGTATGTGTTGAGAACTGCTACAAGACCGCCCGCCAGGCTCAGAGACTATGTATGGTAGTCGGCCCCCTGTGGACTGGTAGCAAGGAGGGTCTTTGGTACATGAACATTGTTAGCAGTCGTTTGAATTGAAGTGCATAGCACCTGTTTGGTTATAGTTCAATTTGTTTGCAATAAAGGAGGAAAGGAGGAATGTTACATCCGCCCTGCGTCCCGCTACGCGGTGACGCAGGACATTCAAATAAAAGCCCCGAGCACGGGGGCCAGTTCCGGGCAAACCAGAGCAGTGTGTGTTCCGTGTCTTATTCGCTCTGGCTACAGCTGCGACACGCAGGCCGGGCGGCCTAGCGCACTCACCGATCCAGGCTCTCCGCACGCAGAGCCGCAGAGGCTGGATCCAACACCTGCCTCAGCAGCTGTTTATTGCCCTATATCCCCTTCCTGAGGGGTCACCATCCCCTACTTCCGGTGCCTTCTCCCTGCAGAAGGCGGGTAGAGGGGGCTCAACCCCTCCACCATGTTAAGCTTTGGTGCCCCTTGGGGCCGCGCCATTGGTTTCTAAATAGGGGGTGGAGGCCTATTGGTATAATCCCCTGGGCAAGCTTTTGCCCTCTGCACGTTCGGTGATGCCGCAGTCATGTTAACGACTGTTTTCTCATCTCGGAGAAAGGTGTATTTATCTGCTTTTAAAGTTTAAGTACGTTTAAAAGTAAGTAAATACACTATCAGGGGTGAGAAATGTGGCGGTTTCTTGCCATGAACTCGGGCTGGGCCTCACAGCAGACTGATGACTGCTGCCTCAAAGTGGGAGGGCTGAGCCATTGAAGCCCTCTCAAGCCTGGAGCCGCCCATGTATCTATGCCGGTCTCATTTTGCCGAACCCTGTTTCTTTAAGTCTCTATCGCGTTATCTCTCTCTCTGCGTATTTCTGCCTGCATATCTCTGTCGTATAGCACTTTCTGTTTATTTCTACATCTGTGCCTTTGCCCATTTCATGCTATATATTTGTCTCTATCACTCCCTTTCTGCCAATCTGTTTTTCCTGCCTCGCCAAGTTCCACCTGTTCCCGCCGTTCCGTCTCTTGTTCTTTGTATTCATCTGTAATTCTCTATATGCGTTACTCTGTCCACCTGTCTGCCTATCTGTCTCGCTCACTGTCATTCTGCCTGTCTCTGTATACCTCTACGTTTTTGTCTACTTTTCTCTCTGTCTGTTGTTCTGACTGTGCTTCCACTTGCCCTGGTGATTCGAGGCCGACCGATGAAGGCATAGCCCATTTTACCAACCACATCCTTTCCAAGCACGTCACTGACCTCCTGGGATTACTTGCTATGGCCAGAACAAGAACACTGCCCCCTTATGGTCACTAGCAGACCTGGAACTCTTCCTAGCTGAGGCTACCTCTATCCCTGTCGCCGACTCTGTTTCTGTTGGTCTCCACCTGTATGTGCGTTTCAGTATATGACTTTCTGTATGTTTGTCTGGCAGTCTATCGCCTTCCCTGCCTGCCCGCTTCTTTCACAGGTTCTGTCATTTGTATTTCGGCACTGGCTATTGTCCCGTATTTTTCTCTGACCGCTAGTCAGACTGCCGGTTGCTTTCTGTGGCTCTCCGCCCTGTCATTGGCTGCCTTCCTACACGTACGTAAAACTCTCGGACTGTCTTAAACTTTCTAGTTCTACCCCTTTCTCGTTGTGACTGTCTATGGTTGTCTCTCCCTTTCTGTGTCTCTCGATCTTTATATGTCTCTCTAAGTGGTCTGCGAGGTTATATGCACTGCCAGTAATGAATACCTCCCCAGCCCCCTTGTTTATTATCTTTTAAGTGATGGGGTCCACATTGGTCAAAACGCATAAAAAACATACCTCATGCCTGACGTATGAATAACTGATGTTTTACAAAAAAACCTAAGTTTCTCCTACTTCAAATTGCCTTTCCTTCTCGAAAGCACGTAAATTGGGGGGGGGGAGGTGGACTAAACCTCCATCTGTCGGTGGAAAATAAAATCTCCTTTCTAAGTGTTCTCAAATGTTGGCAGTATGCTTCCTATGACGTGCCTTTCCACGTCACGTGCTTCTGTCAATTTTTCTGTAAGCTTTCCTGACTTCGCTTTTCTATCCGTGCCTTTTTCTATCTTCCCTCGCTTTCTCTCTATGCCTGCCCATCTTTCACTTCCTACCGGTGCGTGTTTCGGCCCCCTCTTCCTGCGCCTGACTGTTGCAGCAGTCTGTCGGCCTCTCTCTGTGTCTCTGGCCTCTTCGCTTCACCTTTCTTTGTGCTGTTGCTTAGCAACGGGTAGACGGGAGAAAGAAGGATTGAGGGGAGGAGAGAGCAACTGAAGTGTGGCCTGAGCTATCCCTCAGGCAGACAGGAGAGGGTGGGGTGAGAAAGAGGCGGGGGCGCAGGGAAGAGTGGAGGAGACAGCTCCAAGAGCAGGCATGGAGCATGGCGAGGAAGAGGATCGGCCAAGAGGAGTCAGAGTAGATAAGGAAAGGGCAGCGGAAGCAAAGAGCAGACATGGAGCCTAGTGAATAAGAGGAGAGGGCATAAGTGAAAATCGATTGCACGACGAGTGGGGAGGAGGCGCAGAAGGGAAGAGTACGGAGAGTGAAGCCCTGCCAAGGAGCATGATGACAGGGAGAAGGGATATAGAGGAGCGAAGAGTTAAGCAAAGAAGAGGCATTGGTTTCTGAACAACGACAGTTGGCATGCAGAGTCCAGCTAGGAAAATCGGTCCAGTCACTAATGTAAAAGTGACCCACAATCGCACATTTTCAATTCCTTCGTGTTCAGAACAGACCGAGTACTGCCCAAGGGGGTGTTTTTTTGATAAACTACGTTTCAGATAATTCACTTGAAAGCGCTGTCCAGTCATTTGGTCGACAAATGGTCGACGCAATTTGGTCGAAAGACAAATGTTCAATTTTTTTTTATTTATATATATATTTTTCAGGTTTTCGTTTAGTTAAAAAAAGGGTTTTTTAGCAATAAAAGGGGGTTGGGGGGACCCCCTCCCCCCCAAAAAAAGTGAAAATACAACAAAAAAAAAATGCGACCATTTGTCTTTCGACCAAATTGCGTCGACCATTTGTCCTGTCGTCCATTTATTTTCAACCAAATGACCTGTAACCCTTGAAACCATATTTGTTCAGTAACATTGGTTAAAACTATTGTAGTAACTTATTTAACTGCCAGACTCTGGCCAAATAAGTGTCCCATTCTGGCCCCAAAAACTGGCTCATGCTAAAATCATGGGCTGGCAATTGGGGCATTGCCCTATAGGCCTGCCCAAGCATGTTCCTGATAGATTTTTAGGCTGTGCCTCTTCGCTTTTCTAGAATGTCTAGCCTGTGGGTCCTTATTCCAGTGCTTCTTTTGTTTGTATGGCTTAGAGCTCAAATTCGAGACCGTCTTTTTTCAAAACAACGTATTATGAAGCATAACTTCGACACTAAAATTGAACATTTCTGAGCAAACTTTAATCAGAATGCATGAATACAAATGTGGACTGTCTGGTGAAATAATATGCAACTAATGCAAGATTTTCTAAATCATAATGTTCAATTAACACCCTTATGAATGTGCAAAGATGTGCCCGCTGCCAAGTGTTAATATGGTTAGAGTTGGTTTAGAGTGTTTTTCAGATCTTGAGCTTGCCCTATCGCTGTGTGCTGCTGTGCAAGGCTGTTACTTTGTGAGGTACCCAAATCATTCTACATTGTTAAGAGTTAAACTCTTGAAACCAATCTGTTAAATCATTTGCAATGTCATCAGTATTGCATGTAATTCTTTTTAGTGATGCCAGTGGTCATACAAAGCTGTCTTCTTTAAGAGGTATGTGAAATAGGTTCTTGCTTCTGAGATCTGTTTCAGCCTGCAGTCCCAAATTTGAATCCCCAAGAGGCCAACTCTGCCCTTCATCCTTCTGAGGTTGAGGTAAAGCGCCATCTCAAACATACGCCACCTCAGCAAACCTTGCAATTCTTAGATACAGGAAGTTGGGAGAGTCTCCTTGTATTCAACTACCTGCCTAGCACCACATAACGGGAACCGTTCAGATGCATATACATCACCAAAGAAACCGTGTGGAGGGGACTCGCGGGAGAACTTCCCGGCTTAGAAAGGCATACTTTCTAAGCCGGAAAGCTTGATGTACAAGTGGAAAAGCTTATTTTCGTCATATTATTATTTATTCTTCTTAAAATCCGCGATAGAACCTTGCTTGGCACAATAAATAACACTTTTTGTGTATCTACATACTGTTTTGATATTCGTGTTTTCACTTTTCTATTTGTAGTTAGTTGGGTCACTTTGGGGGTCATTTAAAGCCTCTGCCAGAGCCAGAGCCTATACAAAGGAAGAGGGGCAGAATTGACAAAATGATTACGCAACATTGAAAGTTCAGGACGTGCCCTCCCTTTGAATTTAGTTTGATAGTAAACATAGCGGCCATTGCACAACTAGCTTTACACTTGAAACTTTTACAAATTAAGAGTGTGGAACTGATGTATAACAATACAAAATGGCACCACGGTACAAAAACGAAAGGAAATTCTAAACTGCTGCCTCCTGTGCACATTTTCTGTTATTTCTGAAGCATGCAGGAGGAACACCAGCCATAGCCCTCACAGACATATACACTGCCTTTACCGAAGAGACCCAAAAGAAAAACAACCCACGATGGAACCTGGGCACCTCTCAATCTGTTGAGTCTCCAAGATGGGTGATGGCAGATGTTTTTTGCAGGTAATCCAGTTGAAGTCAATTGAGATTAACGCATTTTTGGGAAGTTGATGAAGGTTTGCTGGAAAGCCAATCCTACTAATGTCTATGGAAAATGTTTTTTGGGTGGGTATGTAAATTAGTTCAAGGTGTGTGACACTCAATGAAGGTGAGTTGAGAGGTATGCTTGCCTGCCCTATGCCTTTAAGTACACCCATTGTAGGCAGCCTTTTGTTCCTGTAAGTACCCATGCTGGCCTGTTGGTCCCTGCATCTGTGGCATAGTTGCCTAGGGCCCGATTCATGGCATTTTTTCCACGTTTCAAAGTGACTTTGCACTGCTGAAAAGCGACTTTTCACTGCGACACAAACTCTGATTCATGGAACTGTGTAAAGTGTATTTTTACAGTGCATAGTGAGTGCAAAGTCATGTTCTCATGCAAAAATGACTATGCATTGACTTTGCACTCTAAAACTTTGTGTCGGTGTCCAAAGTCCCTTTGAACCGTGCAAAAATTCCATGAATCAGGCACTTACTATCTGCTTTGTGTGACACCTTCAGCCAGTTCGGGGGTTATTTGCCAACAGCGTTTTACTTTCTGGAGGTTGTAGCTTCACTTTTCCTTGTCTAAGTATAGAATTACAAGCACTATCATTAAAAGTGTGATTCACGAGAAAAACAGCACTGGCTGAAAATGTCACACATGACATGGGATTAATTGGTACACCTCTTGTTCTCCCCCACCCCCATTCTAGCCTGGTTTTGTTCATGGGTGAGCCTGTTATATTCTGCCTTGCGTTCCTATGACCGAGATTCTTCATTTCTGTTGTTGAGGTAGTATGCTTTCTAGTGCCAGGAGTCGCAGTAAAGATTACAAAGGCTAGAATAATGCAGAGCCTTGATACTATTAAATACATGGTAGCAAGCATTGTGCATTTCCTTCTTTTCTCCAACATGGGGTCTGGCATGGATTCACATGCTCATGAATATTCCCCGTCGTCAGGCTGGGAATCCTCGGTAAAGAAAAAACCAGTATCAGTTTCGTTTCTGATCTGTCTTTCGTAGTAGTAACCAATCACTGGTCTCTGCGTCATACTGACCACAGCCAATGACTGCCCTCTACCTAAGCACCGCCTCTGGCAGCCATCTTCAGATTTTTACCGCACGTTCATGTGTTGGGATCCTCGTGCTATTGCTCTCGAGCGTTAGTGCTATTTTTTCACGTTTTTTGCTCAAAAACTTCGTTTTTTCGGTCAAAAGAGCCTCAAGCTCCACCGACTCTCTATCCGATCAACGGGGACCCGTGTCGGATTCGTCTGCGTCCCTCAAGGGTGAAGATTTCGTCGAGCTACGCTTTGGAGGACTCCAGAAGCTTCTCAGGCGCGGACATGGCCCAGGAGAAGGGAAGCTCGACGCCCGGAAAGCTGTTCAGGGTCTGCCCTGGATGCCAGCTGCAGAACGTCTTTAAGGAGGACGAGCACTCCTTTTGTCTCTACTGCTTACATGAGGACAAGACGCACGTGGAGAAGGACTGTGCGTTTTGCGGCAATATGTCGGAGCGGACCATGAAGGACCGCCATCAACGTCTCGCCAACTGGCTGGAAGGGAAGAGCCCGTCAGGCGAGAAGAAGAGGAAGAAATCCGAGCGGTCTTCTAAGACCTTTGAGGACGCCCCGGCGACGGGGGTCCAACACAAGGCCAAGCACCGCAAGTCCGCTGGCACCGGGAGCGCCGAACGGTCGGGCTCTACGGGCGCCAGGCAGGGCGCACCCTCCCCGGCACCATCAACCACGAGCCAACGCTCTGGGTCGGGTAAGAGGAAGGGCGAGCACCCGGCAAAGCTCCTAGAGAGGCCCCGGTCGAGCTCGAAGGCCCCATCGGAGGGGGAGCGAGGCAGTGTCCCCCCCCTCAAGGATAAGGCGGTGAGCGCACCTAAGGTGGTGAAGGACTTAATCCATCCGGCCAAGCCCTCTATCGATACTGTCGCGGCGACCCTGGCTCAGCCTGTGGAGGCTACACCAGTGGTGGCGACCTCGGGGCTCAGAGTCTCCCTGCCACCTCGGAGGGAGTCCTCTTTTGTGCCCATCGATAGGACCCCCGTGAAATCCCCGGCGGGGAAGAAGGGGGGGCAGGGCGTTGTCGTAGATTCGGCTTCAACCTCGGAGGAAGAGCTGATCGAGGTCTTAAGCCACGGCCTTGGCGTGGAAGAAGACCGGCCCGTCGGGATGGATCCCGACGCAGGTGACGACGACATCGTCGAGGGTGCCGACGGGGCCCCTGATCGCCCGTCGGATTCCCCTCTGCCAGCGCCGCAGGACAACTCGGCGGCCATTTTGTTGGCTATACAGTCCTTGTGCTCAGAGATAAGGACGAGACTACCGTTGCCGACGGAGGAACCTCTCCCGTCGGGGGATCCTGAACCGGGACCTTCTGGCGTTCCCCCGCCCAAGAAAAAAAGGATTCACCCTCCACCTCCTTTTCAGCCGTCACGCACCGTCCAGCCCTCCTCCCCGTCCACCCGAGGGGATGATACGGGGACTGACACGGCAGCGACGGGTACGGACGACAAGGTATACAACGAGGATCTACCGTCGTCACCTCCCACCAGGGCTTCTCCGCCCGACGAGATTGGTTCGTTCCACTCCATGATCGCCAGGGCATCCGAGCTTTTCCAACTCTGCCCTGAGGAGAAGAAAAAGGAAGGATTCCTTTATCAACGGCGCGAGGCCAAGAGGAAGACGGTCCTCGCGGTGCCTCTACTAGACGACATTTGGGATGAGGGCCTTGCCCTCCTCAAGAACCCTTCCACTACGCCAGCTAGAAGAGACCGGTACGAGAAGAAGTACCGGGTCCCGGACGCGGCCCCCCTGTGCCTCCGGGCGCAGCCTACCCCGGACTCCGTCGTCTCCGCGGCGGCCAGGAAGAAAGCGGGGGGGGTGCGGCCTACACATCGACTTCCCCACCGGACAGCGAGGGAAAGAAATTGGACACTATGGGACGCAGCGTCATCTCGTCTGCAGCGACGACGATTAAAGCGGCCAACGCCTTGGCTATCGTGGCCCGCTACGACAGGGAGCTATGGTACAAACTGGCTCCCCTGCTGGACTTCCTACCGGACGACAAGAGGGCGGATGCCCTGGAGATCCTACAGGAAGGTGAGGTGGCGTTGGACCACGCCATCACTATTGCGACGGACATCGCCGACACTGGGTTTCGCCAGTTGGGCAACGGCGTGTGCCTTAGGCGGCGTGGATGGCTCAAGGCTACGGACTTCCGTCAAGACGTACAGACCAGAGTCCTGGACATGCCGTTCGATGGGAACAACCTGTTTGGGAAAACAGTGGACGATTCCCTTCAGGCCATTAAAGCGGACACTGAGACGGCCCGGGCCCTTGGGGTTCTGCAGCAACGACGGACGCCCTTTCGGAGCAGCGGAGGCAAGGGCGCTTCCAAAGGTTCCGGCGGCGGTTTCTCCACCTACCGTCAAGCGGCCCGCTCGTCGTCTCAGGAGGCCTACAGAGGACGAGGCAAGTCCGGCGGACCCCGCCGTCGTCGCCAAGGAGGTCAAGGCGGCAAAGCCTCGTCGAAACAGGATTGAACCGACCGTGGGGTCGGGCCCCCACCGATGCACCCCGGTGGGAGGCCGGCTGGCGAGCTTCGTCAGCGTGTGGGAGTCCATCTCCACCGACCGTTGGGTGCTGGACGCCTTAGCCCGGGGCCACGCGCTCGAGTTTCAAAGATGGTGCCCGTGCGTCCCCCCCGTGGCCAGGAAAGAGCTTCACGTCCCTCAGCTTCTCCTGGAGGTAAGGGCGATGCTCAGGAAGGGCGCCATCGAACTCGTCCCAAAGAGGCTTCGGGGCTCCGGAGTTTACTCGAGATACTTCCTCGTGAAGAAGAAGACGGGAGGATGGCGCCCCATCCTAGACCTGCGACGTCTGAACAAATTCATCAAGGCGCAGAAGTTCCGGATGGTCACCCTCCAGCACGTCCTGGGTCAGCTGGAGGAAGGAGACTTCCTGTCGTCGTTGGATTTGGAGGATGCCTACTTCCATATTCCCATCCTAAAGGGGCACCGAAAATTCCTCAGGTTTGTGGTCCAAGGGCGTCACTACCAGTTCAAAGCCCTCCCCTTCGGACTACGGTCGGCACCCAGGGTATTCACCAAGTGCCTTGCACCGGTGGCGGCGCAGCTGCGCCGCGAGGGGATCCACGTCTACCCCTACCTGGACGACTGGCTCATCCGAGCCAAGACGAGGGAGCTCGCCGTGGAGCACACGGCAAGGACCGTCCAACTTCTCACGGACCTGGGATTCTCCGTGAACTACGCCAAGTCCCACCTGGTACCCGCGCAAAACGCACTGTTTCTGGGAGCGAAGCTCGACACAGTGTCCCTTCTGGCCTCCCCGTCGGAGGAAAGGACCAGGTCCATCCTGGGCAAGGTACAGCGGATGTTGGCTTCCGACGCGGCCAAGGTGAGGTCCATCAAGTCCCTCCTCGGAATGATGTCTTCTTGCATCTACCTCATTCCCATGTGCAGGCTCCGGATGCGCCCGTTGCAGGAGTTCCTGGACGCGCGCTGGATCCAAACGACGGGCGGCTTCGAGGAGAGGATCACACTCGACGAGAGTTTCCGCCGAGCGGTCCGGTGGTGGGGCACCCGCGCGCATCTGACGGCGGGCATGGACTTCCAGACCCCAGACCACCAGGAGACAGTGACCACGGATGCCTCCCTGGAAGGGTGGGGAGCGCACACCGAAAATCTGCACGCGAGAGGCCTTTGGCTCCCGACGGAGAAGTCCCTCCATATCAACGTCCTGGAGCTCCGCGCAGTGTTCTGGGCCCTCAGGTCCTTCCTTCCGTCCCTCAAGGGCAAGGTGGTGAGGATCTTCACCGACAACACCACCACCATGTTCTACATCAGGAAACAGGGCGGAACCAGGTCCCCAGCACTGTCCAAGGAGGCGCAGGACCTGTGGCATTGGGCCGTCGCCCAAAGGATGTTTCTGGTGCCGTTTCATCTGGCAGGGATAAAAAACACCATCGCCGACTCACTCAGCAGGGAGCTGCGCTCGTGCCACGAGTGGGAACTACGGCAGGATCTAGTGGATCGCCTCTTCCGACGGTGGGGCACACCCCAGATCGACCTGTTCGCGACGGCGACGAACTCCAAGTGCCGGAGGTTCGCCAGCAGGTTTCCCCAGGCGAGGAGCATGGGCGATGCTTTCTCGTTCCCCTGGGAGGGCCTGTTCCTCTACGCGTTCCCTCCTTTGCCACTGCTAATCCGGCTCGTTAACCAGCTCAAGAGGTCACGGTGCAGGATGATCCTCGTCGCACCTGCGTGGCCGAGGCAGATATGGTTCCCGGACCTTCTGGACTTGTCAACGTCCCCGCCAATCAAGCTGCCGGTGGACGCGGATCTACTCTCCAGGGAAGGAGGCGCCATCCTCCACCACGATCCGAAATCGCTGAACTTGCAGGCCTGGCTCCTGCAGCGCTAGAGTTTGGAGGATACGACATACCGGCCGACTGCAGAGAGGTTCTTGCAAAGGCCAGGGCGTCCTCGACTCTTAAATGCTACGGACACAAATGGAAGAGGTTCTCTGTCTGGTGCCACGCACAGAAGATTAACCCTCTACGGATTACGGCTCCCCAGGTACTGCCGTACCTGCTGACGCTGGCCAAAGCTGGACTGGCACACGCGTCCATCAAGATTCATCTTGCTGCGATCTCCCGATACACCAGAACCACGGGGCGGACGTCCTTGTGGTCTCATCGTCTGGTGAAAGAGTTCATGAAGGGACTGTTCAGATCGTTCCCGCCGGTGAAGGCTCCGGCCCCGGCGTGGGAGCTCAACGTGGTGCTGACCAAGCTCATGGGACCTCCGTTCAAGCCTCTGCACTCGGCCCTGTTGAAGTTTCTGTCGTGGAAAACAGCGTTTCTTGTGGCCATCACCTCCGCACGACGGGTGGGAGAGATCCAGGCCCTTTCCTGCAAGGCCCCGTACTTGACTTTTCACGACACGAGGGTAGTGCTCAGGACGCACCCCTCCTTCATGCCCAAGGTACCGTCGGACTTCCATCTCAACGAACCCTTGGTGTTGCCTGTGTTCTTCCCGTCGCCTTTGTCGCCGGCTGAGAGGACTTTGCACTCGCTGGATGTGGCTAGAGCGCTGAAGTTCTACGTGGACCGCACGAAGTGTTTTCGGAAGACGTCACATTTCTTTGTGAACTTTGGACCTGTCAATCAGGGGAAGGCTCTCTCGAAGGCTTCCATTTCCAGATGGCTCTCCGGCTGTATCATGTACTGTCACCGGTTGGCAAACCGACCGCTGCCTGGCCGTCCGAGAGCCCATTCCACCAGAGCGATCGCAGCTACCACGGCGTTCCTTTCTGGTGTGCCCCTGCTGGACATATGTAGGGCTGCTACGTGGAGGTCGAAGCACACCTTCACGAAATTCTACTGCGTCGATCGGGATTCCAGGGAGGAGTCCAGGGTCGGCCAAGCAGTGCTGCGCAACCTGTTCGCCTGAGGTGAGCCTGGTGAGGAGGTAAGATGCTTAATGTTGAGTTTGATGTGATGCTTAATGTTGAGCCTTTGCCACCTCCCGTGGTTGTGCATGTGTGTACTGCTATGTATTCTTTATTCATGAGCATGTGAATCCATGCCAGACCCCATGCTGGAGAAGGAACAAGTTACTTACCTGTAACTGTTGTTCTCCAGCATGGGTCTGGCATGGATTCACATGCGAACCCTCCCGCCTACCCCTCTGCGGCTCTTCACTTGGTCATACTGCCACTTCACGTGCTACCAAATCTGAAGATGGCTGCCAGAGGCGGTGCTTAGGTAGAGGGCAGTCATTGGCTGTGGTCAGTATGACGCAGAGACCAGTGATTGGTTACTACTACGAAAGACAGATCAGAAACGAAACTGATACTGGTTTTTTCTTTACCGAGGATTCCCAGCCTGACGACGGGGAATATTCATAAGCATGTGAATCCATGCCAGACCCATGCTGGAGAACAACAGTTACAGGTAAGTAACTTGTTCCTACTCTTCAGTAGCTTTACATCAAAACAACTTTAAACATAAAACAGAAACTAAAAATCACTACATATCCCATTTTGACTAAGTGTTTTGTTTAGTTATTTTTAAGCAACGTCCCTCCCAATCCGGTTGCCGAGTGAGGCTCCTCCCCAAAGGGGCCCTATAAGCTCTGTCTCTCCACAAGTCCATTCTTTTTCTATGGCAATCTGCAGCCTCATCTTCTCTGCATGTTTAAGAACTGAAAGAACTTGATGGCACAACCTAACTTCGGCACCACCGGAACTTGCGTCTGAATGTAACTCTTTTAACCTCTGTCTGATCCGCCACAGACGTCTCCTCCTCTGCAAGACACCAACACCCAGTGCTCCAGATAAGATTTAGAAGTCAGAGTATTTTACTCCCCGTTTTTTAAAGTTGGAAGGAAAATTAATTTTTTTGAGAGTAAAAACATAAGTCCAATTCACAATGTAGGAGTATTATATAAGTGAGTACACATTTCTTTTAACTGGATAACAGAAATGTTTTTGAAGTAATAATTCCTTTACACCTAGTTATTCATACACATTAAAAGATACATGTTTACTTCTTTCAATTAGGCAGCAATAATAGTAGTTTCTTCCTGTGGTACTACATACACGACTGATCCAAACCTATCCATGGAGCCATGTGGGTGAAAGCGGGGTACAAGGTCCTTTGTATCTGTTTTTCCTATTTTTTCTTCTGAGTATTTTTACTCTCTGATTTGATTTTTTTAGAGTATTTGCCTATTTCTAGGGAGATAAACTTGCTGATACACCCCTTAACTGTAGGGCAGCCAACACCACATTCCTACATGTGCTCTATTTCTGCCCTGTTCCAAAAACAACAAAATAGGTAAGTTAATGGTTGGGTCCAAAATGTACAAAAGCTCTTCTTACATTTCACTGCTTTCATCCAAATTTTCTTTAACAGGAGGGATAATGTTTGCCTATGTGTCTTTCATAGAATGACGTCTCCCTGTACTCGTCTAGTCTTGGTAATCTTTATTCTGTAGCAAGACCAGAGTCAAGCATTTTGGCAGTTCAAAAATCTCTATTACCATTACTTGTACTGCTGTGATAGGTTTACCATAGAACTTTCTAAAGGTAATGTCACTGGACTAGTTCTAATAATGTCCAGCTTTCTATGAGAAAGGCTTAGAAGCATTGTCCTTCTAGCAGAATGAGCACCAAATCTAGATATGCAATCCTTGCTGCAGCTATAACCCATTTAACCCATTGTGCAAGCGTAGGGGTAGAAGTGTCTCTGAAGTTTCGCACTGTGCAGTAAGCAGCAGTGTTACATTGTCTGGCCTATGATATGCGTTCATCCCTTTGTAAACTTAAAAATTTGCCACACACAGCCATGGTCTGACAAGAAAATATGGATACAAGAATGTTTTGCAAATACTCTTGGTAGGTCTCATCACTGTAAATATCACTAATTTCAGTGAAAATCTTACTTGATATGTCTAAAGCTCTCACGTCAGGCGCTCTTCTAAGAAATGAAACAACAGAATGGTGAACTTACCCGAAATACGTTTCAGATCTGAATCTCATCTGGCCACTCTTCCGACTTCCTACAAACTAAATTGATGACCTACAAGGACAAGCATCATGGTTCTGGAGGTCTAATGAATTAACCCCTTCCGAGATTTCTAATGTTTAATCCTTTCCAGGGTGTGTAATTGTCATGATCTCTGCTTCCAAAAGGTCAGGGTTTTCCCAACTCCCTTGGAAGCAGATCCATAACCCAGGTTCCGAGTGCCAACCAGTCCCAATTGGGACCTTTTGGACCCAGTCCTGGCGCCAGTGGCACCAGGCTCATAAATATGCCCAGTCCCAGCGCTGGAAGCGCCGGGCTCATAATGCTTGGGTGGACTTACCTGCAGCAGACCATGCTGCTTACTTGCCTGACAGTTGAGCCTCTGATCCTCTTCTGTTTGGAACTACTTTTCCTGTTGGGTGGGGCAGGAGCCACTCCCTAGATTCAGAACACTGGAACTCTTCTGGAAGGCAGGAACTCTTTTCTTACCTAGGCGTGGCTGTGGAAGGAGACACCTAAGCACTACAGGAGGCTATTTAAACCACATCCGGTGGATGAATCTTGCTTTGCGTTATTCTGCATCCTCTGCAGCAGAACACTCATCGTGTCTTGTGCATCGGATCCTGGGCCTAAGGAAAAAAGGCTTACCATCCTGAATCCAGTCTTCAGCAACACCTATAAAGACAAGAAAGAACAGGTTAGCATTCCGGCATCTGAAAGACAAAGGCTTACCTACTCTTCGTGCGCTCCGGAGGTCTTCACACTGCATTCCGGCATCTGAAAGACAAAAGCTTACCAACTCTTCGCACGCTCCGGAGGCCTTCGGCGCTGCATCCCGCATCTGAAAGACAAAACAAGGTGCGTCTAAAGACATTGGGGAACTTTAATACTCACGTGCCATGACTCCTTTCCACATCTAACCCAGTGGGTATTCCGGCACCCTGCAGCCGCTCCGAACTCGTACCTGCAAAATAAAAAGACAGTTAGAGCGCATCGTGAAGCAGGCAACAAGCGCTTACTTACGTGCTTCCAGGTGCTTCTATTCATCACACGGACTCCATCTTCAACTCACTTCAGCCCGTCATCCGCCATCGCCGGAACCCTGCAAAACAAGAGACATCATTACTAAAGACTTTAAAGACAATAGAATTACTCGCAACTTACCGTTCGTGTAGTAAACGACGGACAGCAGTCCTCTGAAGTCAAGAGGCCTGCGCTACCTACCCAGTGAAGAAACTGGTTACAGCACCCTGCCCCGAGGCAGATGGAGAGCTCGGCATTCACTTACCTAAGGTGAGAGCGTTAACCTTTGGGGGTCTACAGGAGAGCAAAAAAGGGAAGAGATAGGGACACCCCAATACCCCCACTTCATTAATCCCATATTTTCTATCTGCAGACATCTCACTCTTGAAGTCAGGCATACAGTGCACAGAGGTCCAGCCCAAAGAGCCAACCGGGTGCTACACATCACCTTTGAAGATACGGTAGTTGCCCAGTCAAGACCGGCGCCTCTGCGAGAATCAGGTGAGCGTTACAGAACGCAAAGCCTACCGCAAAACTCTCGCCCAGGCGCTATGGAAACCTCGGATACTGACCACCTAGCCCGGTTACTTGGGGAGCTAAGGGCAGAAGTGCATGCAGCTCGTCAGGAAACGAGTGCTCTAAGAAGGGAACTAATTATTTCCAAGGAGAGAACAGACGGTCTTGCTAGACAATTGCTACAGTCACAAGCCGGACAGACCCCGTTACCCGCATCAGGGGCACATCTTCCTTCAACATCCTCTATGAATCCAGTGCAGATCAACCTACCTGGCAATGTACCTCTGGCTCCGCCCGAACGATTTTCTGGTGACCCAAAGAGGTTTGCAGTATTTATCAATCAGTGCCGGTTGCACTTCTTATGCCGGCCAGCAGCCTTTCCAACTGATCAAGCTAAAGTAGCTTTTGTACTTTTGTACCTTAGTGGCAATGCGGCAGACTGGTCGATCCCTCTAGTTAATCAAGATGATCCGGTTCTCCATGATTTTCAAGCCTTTCAGCTTAGTATGGAAAAACTGTTCACAAGACATTCACAGGGGCAGGCCTTGGACAATGAGCTTCTTTCGTTGCGACAGGGTAATCAAGACCTTTTGGCTTATATTGCATCTTTCAATAGACTAATAGTGGAAACTCAATGGCCTGAGGACAAAAGGATTACGCTGTTTTATAGAGGTCTACGTGGAGAGCTCAAAGACGTTTTAGCCCAAGTAGTGAATCCCCCACAAGACTGTTCGGATTATATAGACTTGGTCGTTCAAATAGATCATAGACTGCAGAACAGGAAGGCCGACCGTTCCAAGTTTGATGCTCGAGTATTTTCCAAGTCGCCAACTCCTTCCAAAGGAGTAGACTCCGGGGAACCCATGCAAATAGGGGGTCTGAAAGGTCCTCTAACACAAAAGGAGCGGGAAAGGAGAAAACAGTTGCAATTATGCCTATATTGCGGAAACTCAGGGCACTTTCTTCGAGACTGTCCGGTGAAACCTGCCAAGAAGGCAGTAGGAGCTGCAGTTACCAAAGTTACAAACTCTGAGCAGGGAAACGATCTCGCCCGACAAGAATAGAGGTCCTCTTGCCGAGCGTGAAAACCAGTTCCGTGACCTCACATTTCGTGATACCTATGGTCCTCATTAGCCCTGATAATCCAGATCGATTACATGCAATTGAAGCTTATGTCGACAGCGGTGCCATCAGCAATTATGTGGATCATGAAATGGTTTTGAGGATGAATCTAACTCTTTGTCCCAAGGCTGTAAAGGACGTCATTACTACAGTGGATGGTACGGAGATAGCCTCCGGGCCAGTAACGCATACCACTCAAGAGGTGACGCTAGTAAGTCAAGATGGACACCATGAGAAGATCGTGTTCGATGTGATCAAGGCCCCTCAGTTTCAGATTATTCTAGGAATACCTTGGTTAGAGAAACACAATCCTCTGATCGATTGGCGAGCAAGAACGGTCCAGTTTCCAGAATGTGTCTCTACTTGTCACCCTCCACCTGGTGTTGCACTGGCAGCAATTTCTTCAGAGACTCCCCAGTTACCTCCCGAATACCTAGAATACCAAGATGTTTTCCGGAAGGATCAGGCTAACTCTCTACCTCCTCATAGGTCTTATGACTGCCAGATAGACCTGATACCTGGATCTACTCCTCCTTGTAGTAGAATTTATGCCCTCACCGAGCCTGAGAACCTTCACCTTCGACAATACCTGGATCAATACCTGGCGAATGGGTCTATTCGTCCTTCCAAGTCCCCTGCTTCTTCAGCTTTGTTCTTCGTTCCAAAAAAGGAAGGAGACCTTAGAACTTGTATCGATTATCGCTCCCTGAACCAGATCACCGTTAAGAATAGATATCCGTTACCTTTGATCCCTGAACTCCTGGACCAAGTCAGAAAAGCATGCATATATACAAAGCTGGATCTTAGAGGAGCTTACCACTTGGTACGAGTAAAAGAGGGCGATGAATGGAAAACGGCATTCCGCACCAAGTATGGGCTATTTGAATATCAGGTCATGCCCTTCGGACTTTGCAATGCCCCGGCCGCCTTTCAATATTTTATGAATGATGTCCTCAGAGAGCTCATAGATGTGTGTGTTGTTGTTTACATTGACGACATCCTCGTTTATTCTTCATCGGAATCTGAACATCGGAAACACGTGAAAATGGTCCTCGAAAGATTGCGTCAACACAAACTTTTCGCTAAGTTGGAAAAATGTGTTTTCAACGTGACTGAAGTTGAATTCTTGGGATTCATATTATCACCTGGCGGAGTACGTATGGATTCAAAGAAGGTCGATGCAGTTCTCAAATGGCCATCACCATCCTCCGTAAAAGGTGTGCAAAGCATGTTAGGCTTTGCTAACTTTTACCGCAGGTTTATCCCCGAATTCTCTCGAATAGTCCAGCCCATCACTGCCTTGTTAAAGAAAAACAAACGTTTTGAATGGTCTACCGAGGCGGAACAAGCTTTCCAGGATTTGAAGACTAAATTTATCTCTGCACCAATCTTGAAACACCCTCGCCCCGAACTTCCCTACATCGTGGAAACTGATGCTTCAAGCCTTGCCATGGGGGCAGTTCTCTCACAAAAGGACCCGGTAACCAATCAGTTGCATCCCGTGGCATTTTGGTCCCGCAAATTCTCGCCTCCTGAAATCAATTACACGATTACTGACAAGGAACTTCTGGCTATCAAGTCTACCTTTAAGGCTTGGCGGCATTATCTGCTGGGGGCCCGACACACCGTTGCTGTGATTACGGATCACCGAAACCTGCAATATTTGAAAACCGCAAAAGCCCAATCCTCTAGACAACTCCGTTGGGCATTATTCTTTGCCGAGTTTGACTTCATAATTACCTATCGACCTGGTACAAAGAACGGTAAAGCTGATGCCCTTTCTCGGATGGGAGTGGAAGAACACTTGATCAACCCTAAACCTGTACCGATCATTCCCGAACAAAGAATTCTGGGTGTAATCGCCACAGAATCCATAGAGGAAGTTAAGGATAAAGCCAGGCAACTTGTAACTCCAGCAGACATACAGAATTGGCATCTGCAGGGAAAGGACTTTGCAGTAAAGGACAACTTATTGTATTTCCAAGAACGATTATACCTACCCAGCACAGATTTACAGAAAAAAGTAATCTCTTGTTATCACGATTCTTTAATGGAAGGTCATCCCGGTATGGCCAAGACCTCAGAAAAGATCAAGCGCTACTTCTGGTGGCCGTCTTGGAAAAAAGATATCAGAGACTTTATAATGTCCTGTGGAGTATGCGCCCAAAACAAGAGTCAAAAGGAAAGACCAGCAGGCCTCTTACGCCCTATTGACATCCCACCTCGCCCTTGGCATACGCTTTCTATGGACTTCATCACCGATCTACCTCCATGCTCCGGATACAATACGATTCTAGTAATCGTGGACTTATTCTCCAAGATGGCGCATTTCATTCCGCTCAAAGGCTTGCCAACAGCAGCAACTCTGGCCCGAGAATTTCTCGAAAACATCGTCCGACTACACGGTTTTCCTTCGGTTCTAATTTCGGATCGAGGTAGTCAATTTATTTCTCATTTTTGGCGAAGTTGCTGTCGGTCGGCTCAAATTGATGTGAGACTATCGACCAGTCACCACCCTCAGACCGACGGACAAACCGAGAGGACCAATCAAACTCTGGAACAGTATTTACGCTGCATGCTGCAACAAACTGAAAAAACTTGGAAAGACATCCTTTGGATAGCCGAATATGCCTACAATAACTCTGTCCATTCGGGAACTGGGAAAACACCGTTTTTTCTTTTGTACGGCAGTCACCCTCGAACCTCGGAGTTGGATCCCCTCCAAGATCTTGAAACACCAGCAGTAGACTACCTGCATTCTACAATCACCCAAGCCTTTAAGGAAGCTGTTTCACACCTTCAAAGGGCTAAAGAACAATACAAGAAAGGAGCAGATCAACATCGGAAGGAAGCCCCTCAATATCAAGTAGGGGACCAAGTCTGGTTATCCACCAAATATCTACCTCTAAAAGGGCCACGCACATTCAACCCAAGATACCTTGGTCCCTATTCCATCACTACCATAGTAAACCCAGTAGCGGTCAAGTTGGACTTGCCCCCGCACATGAAGATACATCCGGTCTTCCACGTCTCTCTATTAAAACCCGTGCAACCTCAAACCCGACTAACTAAATCTCCAAAACCCATCCTAGTTGATGGAGAACTCGAGTTTGAAGTCAAAAGCATTCTGGACTCCAAGATCTCCAAATCTAAACTATTTTACCTAATTGACTGGAAAGGCTACGGCCCCCAAGAGAGATCCTGGGAACCTGCTGAATATGTCCACGCTCCTCGCCTAATCAAAAGATTTCACCGAACATTTCCTGACAAGCCAAAACCCCCGGAGAAGCCCGGTTTGGGAGGGGCCTTGAGGGGGGGTACTGTCATGATCTCTGCTTCCAAAAGGTCAGGGTTTTCCCAACTCCCTTGGAAGCAGATCCATAACCCAGGTTCCGAGTGCCAACCAGTCCCAATTGGGACCTTTTGGACCCAGTCCTGGCGCCAGTGGCACCAGGCTCATAAATATGCCCAGTCCCAGCGCTGGAAGCGCCGGGCTCATAATGCTTGGGTGGACTTACCTGCAGCAGACCATGCTGCTTACTTGCCTGCCAGTTGAGCCTCTGATCCTCTTCTGTTTGGAACTACTTTTCCTGTTGGGTGGGGCAGGAGCCACTCCCTAGATTCAGAACACTGGAACTCTTCTGGAAGGCAGGAACTCTTTTCTTACCTAGGCGTGGCTGTGGAAGGAGACACCTAAGCACTACAGGAGGCTATTTAAACCACACCCGGTGGATGAATCTTGCTTTGCGTTATTCTGCATCCTCTGCAGCAGAACGCTCATCGTGTCTTGTGCATCGGATCCTGGGCCTAAGGAAAAAAGGCTTACCATCCTGAATCCAGTCTTCAGCAACACCTATAAAGACAAGAAAGAACAGGTTAGCATTCCGGCATCTGAAAGACAAAGGCTTACCTACTCTTCGTGCGCTCCGGAGGTCTTCACACTGCATTCCGGCATCTGAAAGACAAAAGCTTACCAACTCTTCGCACGCTCCGGAGGCCTTCGGCGCTGCATCCCGCATCTGAAAGACAAAACAAGGTGCGTCTAAAGACATTGGGGAACTTTAATACTCACGTGCCATGACTCCTTTCCACATCTAACCCAGTGGGTACTCCGGCACCCTGCAGCCGCTCCGAACTCGTACCTGCAAAATAAAAAGACAGTTAGAGCGCATCGTGAAGCAGGCAACAAGCGCTTACTTACGTGCTTCCAGGCGCTTCTATTCATCACACGGACTCCATCTTCAACTCACTTCAGCCCGTCATCCGCCATCGCCGGAACCCTGCAAAACAAGAGACATCATTACTAAAGACTTTAAAGACAATAGAATTACTCGAAACTTACCGTTCGTGTAGTAAACGACGGACAGCAGTCCTCTGAAGTCAAGAGGCCTGCGCTACCTACCCAGTGAAGAAACTGGTTACAGCACCCTGCCCCGAGGCAGATGGAGAGCTCGGCATTCACTTACCTAAGGTGAGAGCGTTAACCTTTGGGGGTCTACAGGAGAGCAAAAAAGGGAAGAGATAGGGACACCCCAATAACCCCAGTTCATTAATCCCATATTTTCTATCTGCAGACATCTCACTCTTGAAGTCAGGCATACAGTGCACAGAGGTCCAGCCCAAAGAGCCAACCGGGTGCTACACATCAACTTTGAAGATACGGTAGTTGCCCAGTCAAGACCGGCGCCTCTGCGAGAATCAGGTGAGCGTTACAGTAATTGATTCAACCTAAAGCGCATATAAAGCTGTCAAATCTTATTACATAGAAATCCCTTCTATGAGGAAAATGTGTATCTTCAACATAAGTAGAGTAAGCAGAGAGGGATGTAAGTAAGGTTGGTGAACAGTTATAGTTGGAGACTCTATATCCACATTACAATATGCCATATAAGAATGGGGACAAGGCAAGTGGGTGATACCCAGAAAAATGTCTACAGCTCTGCTTTTGTTCAGCGAATTCACCTCGCCTCTTCAAGGGTTGTCCTCCAACATGTGGTGCTCCCATGGTTAGCCACCCCCAGGGTCAGAGCCAGGTAGCTTCTGCCTTTCCCTGGCCACATGAGGGAAGAATCCCCCCAGTGAGTTAGTGACAGCTTTGCTAGATTTGTCACAGGATATAGAGACCTACCCAAGAATTCCCCACACCCTAGAGTTTTGAGGTAATTCCACCAAAATATAGACCGCAGTAGTTCCCCGGCCTTCCAGAAGAGGTAATCATAGGGATTGACTTCCCCGTCTTCCCAGACCACTTACACAATCCTCCTGAAATAAAATCTCCCAAGTAAAACCTTTTCTGGAAAAGAACCATCTGTATGGACTTGGGAAGCCAATCTCTAACCAGGAACTATAGATCCAGAGGAAGAGAAACTCTTGGGGAATCCACAGAAAATGAAAGAACAAGACAGTGTGGACTTCTTAAGTCGTTTCTTATTTCCTAATCAAGGGGAAGCCACTCGTTTAATGGGAGGGGTATGTGACAAATCTGGACTATTTGTCTCTTCTCCCCAGAGGGGAGCCACCCCCATCAAGGCTAGGGAGGTGAGGCCGCTACGCAAGACCCTCGGACCTCACTGGGAGTGACTCACCTCTTTGGGACAAGGACTCCCATTCCAGCATGGAATTCCTCATCCAAACCACCCTTTCTGCATATATGGGTGTTGTAAAAACTGCTGTATTCCCTGTTACAACTATAACACACAAATATTCTTCCCTTACTTTATTGGCTTCAGGTAATGGTGGACCTCGCCTCACTACCATGATCAAGGAAACTGACATCTTCTCATTGATTCGAATGACGTAGATAAGAGGAGAACGAACTGTGAATGGAGGGGGAGCTCCCGCGTTGGGAGCAGAGGAAGTGCTATGCAGAGGCGAGCCCCTCTAGCATTGATGTCCTCGAGGTGCAGAGCCACGTCGAGCCAGCAGTGAGGTACCGAGCGAGCAGCTGGAGGCTGGAAAGCGAGTACTTTGACCGAGCAAGAGGCTCTGGTCAAGAGAAAAGAGAGGACGGAAGGACAATCATCTTCATGGGTGGAGTGACCACTGAAGAGCAGTGGTGGGCCTTTCGCCCAGCAACAAATGCTGAGACCTAAGAAAGGAGCCCAAGGTCCCGAACTCATACTGGCAAGCGCCTTCCCTGCTGCAAGAGTTATGGATGGGGAAAGAGACGCTGCAGATGTGTGGAGGCGGGTGAGATACATAACTTCGGGTTTCCAGGAGCAGCGCAACCGACACGGGTACGAAATACAAAGGAAATATAACGGGCAACCAGCCCCACTAATCCAGAGAGAAAGGGATACTTACTGATGATTCAAGGCTGGAATAGCCGCCAAACATATGACAAGGCACGAGAACATTATGGACACCTGGCCCCACTAATCCACGGAAAGAAGGATATGAACATTGTAACACAAGGCTAGGATAGCCTCTAACGTATGAGAGGTTAAGAAAATGAGACGGGCACACAGTCCCAATAAATGAGTGAAAAAGATAAAGATACAGACATGGTTTATTGTTAGCTGAAACAACTGCTAAGACTATAAAGAAAGCACAGATAAAGGTCCTTTGTTGAAACAGAGTAAAGGGAAGTTAAATACTCTGTAACATTGACAGACAGCAAAGTGCATGAAATCACGGGAGGCATCCGGGCAGAAGCCCTAATTAAATTTTATACCGAGAAATAAGACATTTTACCACAGACTTTAGAAGTGCCAATGCTACGAAGGTGGGAAAGAAAGGCGTGTATTTTTTTAATACATCCTGGAGGGATTGGATCAGAAACTGTTTCCTTATCAACGGGATAGGGAGACCCAGAGCAACGATAATTGTAAGACTGAGAACAAGTTGAATACAAGTGGGCCAGGCAGAAGTCCAAAATGAGGCTACCATACAAGCCTCCCTTTCCTTTTTAGTTACACACTTTTCTAAAGTGGTAGGTCCAGGTAGGTACTGTGATGTATCGCAGGATTCAGTCACTTCTCCCCAAAGGGGGAGCCTTTCTCTGTGATGCTAGGTATGTGAGCTTGCTACTCAATACCTTCCCCTGGGGTAGAGGGAGGCTGGACCTTGCCGGGAGAGACTGCCCCCGCCCCCATCTCCTTGGGGACAAGGACTCACGTTCCGACAAGGACTCACGTTCCGACAAGGAAGTCCCTAACCCACTTGCAATAATCCATCAGTAATAACATTTGCTGGAAGAAAATGTGAAGAATAAATTGATGCATGTTATTGTCATGCAGAACCTTTGAATAAAGCTGCAAAGCAATATTTCTATATTTCTATGGTACTGAGACAAAGAAAACCACTGGAGTAATACAGATTGCAAGCAGAATAGAGAAGAGGGACTTTGATGTTGCACTCGGGTAGTCCCACGGCAACGTCATCAATCTTAAAGGAGGAGACCTGCGAGTGAGTGAGAGCTGTATGAGTAAAGCTGAAGGAGAGAGACGCACAGCTTCCGAGGTCAGAAAGACGCTACTTTGCAAATACGCACCTGTGGCAACCTGAAGGAGAAAGGGAAGCTGAAGGACTGCTGAGTCCTAACTGCAGTCGAGTAGGAGGCGTGACTAAAAGGCGGTGGACTTGGGAGCCTAGGAAACACTCTGATACCACTTATTCAAGGACCCCACGGAGCGCGTTTACCGGAGAGGTAACCGGGAGCTGAAAATCATATCTGATAGTCAAGGAGGAAGATCCCAATCTGAATGCAGGCCCAGTGACGCAACGCCTAAAAGATAAAGGTAACGGATGAAGTGGGAGACCCGGGAGGGAAGACGAGAATAATAGAAGGGTTACTCATGCTCGTCCCAGTGAAAACCAAATACCGAAGAAGAGTGAGGATATTACTGGAACACTCATGCTCGTCCCAGTAATGAACAAGTAGTGAATAAAAGTGAGAATCATTACTGAAGCAATCATATTAGTTCCATTAACGATGGCATAGTAGTAAAGGAGAGTAAAATTAATTATTGGAACTCTCATACCTGTCCCAGTAAATATGTAGAGTTGGAATTGCCTCAAAGAAGAGAGAGTTGTCATTGGCACTTTTCTACTTGTTACAGACAAGACCGAGAGATCGAAATTCAAAATAAGAGGGAGTGACATGAGACATTATTGGAACAATCTCATTAGACCATGTCAAAAAGAGGATTGGACACTGAATACAGGGAAAGTCGCAAATTTGATTAAGAAGAAAAGAGCAGAGTGGCCCCAAAGGGAAAAAGGAATAAAACCAACCAATATTACTAGAGTCAAGAATAAACAAGAGAGAACCACCGTGCCAGCGGCACTAGTGAACAATTGAAGAGCCCAATATCCAAATTAAACGACTTGGTAAAAGTAGTCGCTAAGAACTATCTATGACTACTTTATTGAAGTGAAGTTACTATGAAATCAACACAAAGGAGTAGGGAGTCATTCTCATGTGCCTTAGTTGTTTTGGTAGTGGTAGGATAAGATTAGTTTGGACAGAGGGCAGATCTTCCTTTTGGACTCACCGACATCTGACGAGCACCCCAGTTAATTTGTGTTAGGTAGGGAAAACCCACAGGTTAGGGAGAGAGGCGTTTTCTCTTTTCTTTTGAATGAAGAATTCCCACTCAAATGGAAGACCTGGGTCTGTGTCCTTCTTCTGACCTGCCACAGTACGTAGGATTTGGACCTAAGACCTTTTGTTTGGACTTGATGTCCATCCTTGGTTTTTCTTTTGCTGGGTAGGGAACTACACTCATAGCGATAGGACAATTAGGCGTTTTCTTTTAATTTAAATAAAATCCTTTTCGAACATGTCACAAGGTTATCCAAATCCGCCTGGATCTCAAATCACTTCTTATATCCTTGGTAAGTCCCCTTATTGGCATCTCTCACCGACTTACCTCCGTTTATGTCCTTGAGTGCCGGTCAATCCTCCCCTCTTGGCATTCTCTCTGAGGTTTGTCTTCCTACTCTCCCTGTCTCTCCTCCACCTTGTTTTCTGGTACACTCTCCCATGTGTGAGGTTACCTTCGCTGTCTGTAGTTTTCCCTTCCACGGCGGACAGCCTCCCGATTTGTCTTTGTTTCACTACGGCATTCCCAGAGCCCTTTCACTGCTTCATTTCTCCATACCTCTCATCTCATCCCGCCTGCTCATTCAAACCTGTTTATCTAGTGCGGATATCTACTTCCATCACAAGCCTTTACTTGTTCCCAGCTTCACCATTGGTCGCAGCTCCTCTGACCATCTCTCCTCCCGGCATCATGCCTGTAACTTTCTGGAGCTTCAGGCGCCCCTTCTCTTCCAGTCTTCCCTACTTTGAACAGTCCACAGCTCCAGTCACATGATTAGAAAACAGAAAGACAGACTCCTAACATCTTCTTTTGGCACTATGATGTCTGTGCTTTGTCACATATCTCCTATGAGCGGGGACCGGGAGACAGAAAAAAATTCTGTTCTGCTGGACTTTCACACTTCTATTTTTGTACAGCAAAACAAGAAAAGGTAATGCCAGGAACCATCATAAGAAGCACACATTATTGTGCTTGTTCCAGGCCAGCCAGTCAGTTACCAGGGTGAATCTGCTCCATTAGAGATAATATCTTAGTGTCTCAATTTGAAGGCAAATCATTCTATTTTAGAGCTTGTAAGGAGTTTGTCTCTTGGGAAAGGGTTTGCCACTGATCAACAGGATAGGACTGTCTATACCATTTTACATGTGTGAGAGGACTGATCTAGTACAACTTCTGAAAGTTTGCTTGGGCATAAGAACGGTTCTTAGAAACTGGGTGTTATCAAGACTCTGGGGGAATATAAGCCATTTCATTAGAGATAGAAGGTGTTAGATATTGGCAACGTTCAAATGTATTGGGACGTAGTACAGATCAAGTTATGTCTAAACGTGGGAGTGCTGACTCGCGTTTAGACAGAGGATCGGTAGCTACTGGTCCTTTAAGGTCTTGGCTGTCGGGATCTTGGAGGTTGGCATGGAAACGATGGCGTCCTGCCTGTACTTCCTGGTTTCGCCTAGCACATTGAGGAGCGCCATTTACATCAGGTGACCTTATTTAAGCTCCGCCTTTACTCCGAGTCGGCGCTTCTGAATCTTGTATTCTTAGGCTCTTGTTGTTTCCTCGTTCTTGGAACTTTGTCTGTCTACGGATCTTCTGGCTTCTTCGACCACGGCCCTCCATTGATATAGTTTTGCCTATTCCCCTGTGCCTCTGCTGACCGCCTTGTTTCTTCGACCATTGACCGTTTTATGGATCTGCCCTGCCTTGCCTCTTGTACTGCTGCTGCCCGCACCGCTTCACGACCTCGGAACTTTTTTTTGGATTTGCCTTTCTTCGTTCCGCCAAAGGTGCAGCGGAGCCCGCACGGAACTGTAGGATCTACTGCTTCCCAATCCTTTCCTTCAACCCCACTGACCTTCAACGCCTGGAACTCAGCTCCACTCACGGCATTTAGACTTTGGAAGTGTACTTGACCTTGGATTGTTCTTGGGACCTTGAACTATTCGGTACACGGACTAGAGACTGCCTTGGTGTACCTTTTAGGCGTCCGCGTGCTGTCGGGTTAGGTCTTGGAACTTTTTGTTTCTTGGATTTGTTCTTACCTTTGCATCTGGCTGCCACGATCTACTGGCTGTTCTACCCATTCCTAGAAACTACTTACCCGGTTCTTCAGTCCAAGGTGTTTACAAGATACAGGTTAGTCTTATTTTATTTGGTTCTATTCTAAGTACTGCTACGAATTGCATGGTGGTTACTGGTGCTCTTCTTGCAGTTACCTGGGGTCATCGCCTGTGCTCCTGAGACATCCTGTTGTAGTATCCTGCCCTCTGTTGTTCCGGGTTCTTCGTTGGTCTTCCATCTTTTGGCCAATCAACTGTTCTGGTTGTTTTCTTATTCAATCAGTTTGGTAGATTGGCAAGAAGAACTCCTCAGCTACACTACGAGGGCAAGAGCAAGTCTGACAGAAGGGCCTTAATAACTGGTTTGCTTCCCTTTAAACTGTGTCGATGTTTATTGAACAACATATCTGTAACTGTCAAGCTCAGATTAAACATTGTAGTACAAGCTGGTAAATGATCTAATCACCCGCAGAAATTATATTTGTTCTTTTGGATGTATTGTGTCCTCCCACGTATTCCTCATCTTATGATATTTCTATATCCAGCTTCAGCTGCTTTGGATTTCTTTTTCCAGCAGAGGGCACTGCGCCTCGATGTCGGTCGACTCGATGGCCCTCGGAGGCCTCCGTCTCGATGTCGACGGTATAAAGCGCGCACAGCGACCGTTGGTTTCAGTTCCATTTTTCTGCTAAATTTATCACTTCCGATATGTTACGCTTCGGTTCCCTATCAATAATCTTGGAGAATATTATTGAGAAATGGAATCATCATCAGCGTCTTCGACTCCGAGATCGTGGTTTAAGAAGTGCCAAGATTGTGGGGCAAAGATGTCCCTTACGGACTCACCTCAGGTGTGTCTGTTGCCTCGGTTCCTCTCACACTACCTTTGACTGTAAGGTCTGCGTAGCGATCACAGCGAAAGCCCTGAAAGAGCGAAGAGGAAAATTAGTGGCAGGTAGGTCAAAATCCCCGTCGACCCCATCCAAAAATAAGTGTCTTCAGATGAGTCAAGAAAATGTTCTCCTTGTCGTAAAAAGACAAATCGATCGAGATCACGCAGTGGTTCTCACCACTCGCATCTTCATGACGGTCAAGGAAAAGACACCATAGGTCGCTGTCTTCATCGTGGTGGAGTTCCTCCCCAGAACGGGTTAAATGCCTGACTAAATCGGCCTCTCCAACTGAGTGGGAGAAGTTCAGAATAAAAATTATGCTCTTTTTTGAGAATGCAGCCTTGACCCCCTCAAAAACTCATGAAAGCCATGCCCAGGTTGAAAAAATCGACAATAAAATGGATAAGGGCAAAAAGCGTGCGCCTCTGGGCCCGGAAGGCAAAGAAAGATCTCGCAGAGAGCTGTCGAAGGATTCCTCGAGTCGAGACAAATGTTCCTCGAGGAAGAAGTCATTGGCGCCGAAAGACTCCTCATCTGACCGTGTCAGGGCCTCGATGCCAAAGGCGTTGGACAAGTCATCAACGCCGAAAGCGTCAGACAAGTCCTCGACTCCAAGAGCGTCGAAACCCTCGACGTCGACTATGTCAACGCCGCCATCGAGGATCACAGAAAAGGTATACACCATTACCAAGAAATGACTTTTGAGTCATGTTCTTCGATTTATGAGGAGGCAGAACATTCTTTGGATGATTCACGACCTTTTGGTCTTCAATATGTAACACCTCGGGTCCCCTGGCCTTTGATCTCAGAGGAATCAAGACTAAAAAATGTACAGGAGTCCCTGCAGAAAGCAAGTTGACTAGATACATTACCGGAATTAGAGTTTGAGAGGTCGGACCCCACTGACCATGCTGAAGGGTCTTATAGACAGTTAATGTCCAGGGTGGTACAGTATATGGGGTGGAAAAGACCAACACCAAAGTACGAACAGGATGATCTAACTGACATCCTAGATAAGAGACCAGAGGAGGACCCTATTCTTCCTTTTCATGTGGCATTACAAAGGAGAGTGATTTCAAATTGGGAGATGCCAGAGGTGATTCCGGCAGTGAATACAAAATTTACATCTAAATACAGGGTGTCCAGTAGTGACCTCAGTTACTTGACAAAGCATCCCACTCCTGAAAGTTTAGTGGTACAAGCTGCCACATCTACCTCTAAACGAAATGCATTCCCAACTATTCCCCCAGACAGAGAAGACAAGCGTTACAACGCTTGGGCCAAGAAGGTTTTCTCTGCGGGAAGTATGTCCCTAAAGTCAGCAAATACTATGTGCACCTTGGCCAGATTCACTCAAATTATTTGGAATGTGTAGAAATGGCGGCTGATCATATCCCCGAAGGGGAGAAAAGAGACTGATTTTTACATCTCATCAAGGATGGGAAATGCAATGTGTGAATCCCTTCAGACAGGTCTCGACACTGCTGACAGCATCAGCTGGTCCATGGCGGCTAGTACAGTGATGCGCAGATTTGCCTGGTTAAGAAAGTCTGGTTTTGCTCCAGATGTGCAGTCCAGATTGCTTAACATGCCCTTTGATGGTAGACATTTATTTGGTAGCAAGGCTGACAGCCTAGAGAAATTACAGACCTCTAAAGCAGCAGCAAAGTCGTTTGGTGCTGCTATTAGACCGCCACAAAACTGCCCCCCAGCACACCTTAGAGGGGTAGGTCCTTTTGCTTTTACTCCTAACTTGGAAGGGAGAGAGGACTGTCCAATCAAAGAGGTAAGAAAAGATTTTCACGTGGTGGATGGGAAAGAGGTACTAGAACTGCCCAGGTAGCGGCTGCTTTACCATCAGCGACTGCTCCAGCTACCTCTAAACCTCTCTAAAGTCTTAGTTCACAAGACCCCAGTGGGAGGCAGACTGTCACTGCATTTGAAAGACTGGCAGGGCATTACTGTCATGATCTCTGCTTCCAAAAGGTCAGGGTTTTCCCAACTCCCTTGGAAGCAGATCCATAACCCAGGTTCCGAGTGCCAACCAGTCCCAATTGGGACCTTTTGGACCCAGTCCTGGCGCCAGTGGCACCAGGCTCATAAATATGCCCAGTCCCAGCGCTGGAAGAGACAGGTGGACTTACCTGCAGCAGACCTTGCTGCTTACTTGCCTGCCAGTTGAGCCTCTGATCCTCTTCTGTTTGGAACTACTTTTCCTGTTGGGTGGGGCTGGAGCCACTCCCTAGATTCAGAACACTGGAACTCTTCTGGAAGGCAGGAACTCTTTTTTTACCAGGAACTCTTTTCTTACTTAGGCGTGGCTGTGGAAGGAGACACCTAAGCACTACAGGAGGCTATTTAAACCACACCCGGTGGATGAATCTTGCTTTGCGTTATTCTGCACCCTCTGCAGCAGAACGCTCATCGTGTCTTCTGCATCCGGTCCTGGGCCTAAGGAAAAAGGCTTACCATCCTGAATCCAGTCTTCAGCAACACCTATAAAGACAAGAAAGAACAGGTTAGCATTCCGGCATCTGAAAGGCAAAGGCTTACCTACTCTTCGTGCGCTCCGGAGGTCTTCACACTGCATTCCGGCATCTGAAAGACAAAAGCTTACCAACTCTTCGCACGCTCCGGAGGTCGTCGGCGCTGCATCTCGCATCTGAAAGACAAAACAAGGTGCGTTTAAAGACATTGGGGAACTTTAATACTCACGTGCCATTACTCCTTTCCACATCTAACCCAGTGGGTATCCCGGCACCCTGCAGCCGCTCCGAACTTGTACCTGCAAAATAAAAAGACAGTTAGAGCGCTTTGTGAAGCTGGCAACAAGCGCTTACGTGCTTCCAGGCGCTTCTATTCATCACACGGGCTCCATCTTCAACTCACTTCAGCCCGTCATCCGCCATCGCCGGAACCCTGCAAAACAAGAGACATCATTATTAAAGACTTTAAAGACATTTGAGTTACTCGAAACTTACAGTTCGTGCAGTAAACGACGGACAGCAGTCCTCTGAAGTCAGGAGGCCTGCGCTACCTATCCAGTGAAGAAACTGGCTACAGCACCCTGCCCCGAGGCAGATGGAGAGCTCGGCATTCACTTACCTAAGGTGAGAGCGTTAACCTGTGGGGGTCTACAGGAGAGGAGAAGATGAAAGAGATAGGGACACCCCAATAACCCCAGTTCATTAACCCCGTATTTTCTATCTGCAGACATCTTACTCTGCATGTCAGGCATACAGTGCACAGAGGTCCAGCCCAAAGAGCCAATCGGGTGCTGCACATCACCTTTGAAGATACGGTAGTCGCCCAGTCAAGAACGGCGCCTCTGCGAGAATCAGGTGAGCGTTACAGAACGCAAAGCCTACCGCAAAACTCTCGCCCAGGCGCTATGGAAACCTCGGATACTGACCACCTGGCCCGGTTACTTGGGGAACTAAGGGCAGAAGTGCATGCAGCTCGTCAGGAAACGAACGCTCTAAGAAGGGAACTAATTATTTCCAAGGAGAGAACAGATGATCTTGCTAGACAATTGCTACAGTCACAAGCCGGACAGACCCCGCTACCCGCATCAGGGGCAAATCTTCCTTCAACATCCTCTATGAATCCAGTGCAGATCAACCTACCTGGGAATGTACCTCTGGCTCCGCCCGAACGATTTTCTGGTGACCCAAAGAGGTTTGCGGTATTTATCAATCAGTGCCGGTTGCACTTCTTATGCCGGCCAGCAGCCTTTCCAACTGATCAAGCTAAAGTAGCTTTTGTACTTTCGTACCTTAGTGGCAATGCGGCAGACTGGTCGATCCCTCTAGTTAATCAAGATGATCCGGTTCTCCATGATTTTCAAGCCTTTCAGCTTAGTATGGAAAAATTGTTCGCAAGACATGCACAGGGGCAGGCCTTGGACAATGAGCTTCTTTCGTTGCGACAGGGTAATCAAGACCTTTTGGCTTATATTGCATCTTTCAATAGACTAATAGTGGAAACTCAATGGCCTGAGGACAAAAGGATTACGCTGTTTTATAGAGGTCTACGTGGAGAGCTCAAAGACGTTTTAGCCCAAGTAGTGAATCCCCCATAAGACTGTTCGGATTATATAGACTTGGTCGTTCAAATAGATCACAGACTGCAGAACAGGAAGGCCGATCGTTCCAAGTTTGATGCTCGACTATTTTCCAAACCGCCAACTCCTTCCAAAGGAGTAGACTCCGGGGAACCCATGCAAATAGGGGGTCTGAAAGGTCCTCTAACACAAAGGGAGCGGGAAAGGAGAAAACAGTTGCAATTATGCCTATATTGCGGAAACTCAGGGCACTTTCTTCGAGACTGTCCGGTGAAACCTGCCAAGAAGGCAGTAGGAGCTGCAGTTACCACAGTTGCAAACTCTGAGCAGGGAAACGACCTCGCCCGACAAGAATAGAGGTCCTCTTGCCGAGCGTGAAAACCAGTTCCGTGACCTCGCATTTTGTGATACCTATGGTCCTCATTAGCCCTGATAATCCGGGTCGATTACATGCAATTGAAGCTTACGTCGACAGCGGTGCCATCGGCAATTATGTGGATCATGAAATGGTTTTGAGGATGAATCTAACTCTTTGTCCCAAGGCTGTAAAGGACGTCATTACTACGGTGGATGGTACGGAGATAGCCTCCGGGCCAGTAACGCACACCACTCAAGAGGTGACGCTAGTAAGTCAAGATGGACACCATGAGAAGATCGTGTTCGATGTGATCAAGGCCCCTCAGTTCCAGATTATTCTAGGAATACCTTGGTTAGAGAAACACAATCCTCTGATCGATTGGTGAGCAAGAACGGTCCAGTTTCCAGAATGTGTCTCTACGTGTCACCCTCCACCTGGTGTTGCACTGGCAGCAATTTCTTCAGAGACTCTCCAGTTACCTCCCGAATACCTAGAATACCAAGATGTTTTCCGGAAGGAGCAGGCTAACTCTCTACCTCCTCATAGGTCTTATGACTGCCAGATAGACCTGATACCTGGATCTACTCCTCCTTGTAGTAGAATTTATGCCCTCACCGAGCCTGAGAACCTTCACCTTCGACAATACCTGGATCAATCCCTGGCAAATGGGTTTATTCGTCCCTCCAAGTCCCCTGCCTCTTCAGCTTTGTTCTTCGTTCCAAAAAAGGAAGGAGACCTCAGAACTTGTATCGATTATCGCTCCCTGAACCAGATCACCGTTAAGAATAGATATCCGTTACCTTTGATCCCTGAACTCCTGGACCAAGTCAGAAAAGCATGCATATATACAAAGCTGGATCTTAGAGGAGCTTACCACTTGGTACGAGTAAAAGAGGGCGATGAATGGAAGACGGCCTTCCGCACCAAGTATGGGCTATTTGAATATCAGGTCATGCCCTTCGGACTTTGCAATGCCCCGGCCGCCTTTCAATATTTTATGAACGATGTCCTCAGAGAGCTCATAGATGTGTGTGTTGTTGTTTACATCGACGACATTCTCGTTTATTCTTCATCGGAATCTGAACATCGGAAACACGTGAAAATGGTCCTCGAAAGATTGCGTCAACACAAACTTTTCGCTAAGTTGGAAAAATGTGTTTTCAACGTGACTGAAGTTGAATTCTTGGGATTCATATTATCACCTGGCGGAGTGCGTATGGATTCAAAGAAGGTCGATGCAGTTCTCAAATGGCCATCACCATCCTCCGTAAAAGGTGTGCAAAGCATGTTAGGCTTCGCTAACTTTTACCGCAGGTTTATCCCCGAGTTCTCTCGAATAGTCCAGCCCATCACTGCCTTGTTAAAGAAAAACAAACGTTTTGAATGGTCTACCGAGGCGGAACAAGCTTTCCAGGATTTGAAGACTAAATTTATCTCTGCACCAATCTTAAAACACCCTCGCCCCGAACTCCCCTATATCGTGGAAACTGATGCTTCAAGCCTTGCCATGGGGGCAGTTCTATCACAAAAGGACCCGGTAACCAATCAGTTGCATCCCGTGGCATTTTGGTCCCGCAAACTCTCGCCTCCTGAAGTCAATTACACGATTACTGACAAGGAACTTCTGGCTATCAAGTCTGCCTTTAAGGCTTGGCGGCATTATCTACTGGGGGCCCGACACACCGTTACTGTGATTACGGATCACCGAAACCTGCAATATTTGAAAACCGCAAAAGCCCAATCCTCTAGACAACTCCGTTGGGCATTATTCTTTGCCGAGTTTGACTTCATAATTACCTATCGACCTGGTACCAAGAACGGTAAAGCCGATGCCCTTTCTCGGATGGGAGTGGAAGAACACTTGATCAACCCTAAACCTGTACCAATCATTCCCGAACAAAGAATTCTGGGTGTAATCACCACAGAATCCATAGAGGAAGTTAAGGATAAAGCCAGGCAACTTGTAACTCCAGCAGACATACAGAATTGGCATCTGCAGGGAAAGGACTTTGCAGTAAAGGACAACTTATTGTATTTCCAAGAACGATTATACCTACCCAGCACAGATTTACAGAAAAAAGTAATCTCTTGTTATCACGACTCTTTAATGGAAGGTCATCCCGGTATAGCCAAGACCTCAGAAAAGATCAAGCGCTACTTCTGGTGGCCGTCTTGGAAAAAAGATATCAGAGACTTTATAATGTCCTGTGGAGTATGCGCCCAAAACAAGAGTCAAAAGGAAAGACCAGCAGGCCTCTTACGCCCTATTGACATCCCACCTCGCCCTTGGCATACGCTTTCTATGGACTTCATCACCGATCTACCTCCATGCTCCGGATACAATACGATTCTAGTAATCGTGGACTTATTCTCCAAGATGGCGCATTTCATTCCGCTCAAAGGCTTGCCAACAGCAGCAACTCTGGCCCGAGAATTTCTCGAAAACATCGTCCGACTGCACGGTTTTCCTTCGGTTCTAATTTCGGATCGAGGTAGTCAATTTATTTCTCATTTTTGGCGAAGTTGCTGTCGGTCGGCTCAAATTGATGTGAGACTATCGACCAGTCACCACCCTCAGACCGACGGACAAACCGAGAGGACCAATCAAACTCTGGAACAGTATTTACGCTGCATGCTGCAACAAACTGAAAAAACTTGGAAAGATATCCTTTGGATAGCCGAGTATGCCTACAATAACTCTGTCCATTCGGGAACTGGGAAAACCCCGTTTTTTCTTTTGTACGGCAGTCACCCTCGAACCTCGGAGTTGGATCCCCTCCAAGATCTTGAAACACCAGCAGTAGACTACCTGCATTCTACAATCACCCAAGCCTTTAAGGAAGCTGTTTCTCACCTTCAAAGGGCTAAAGAACAATACAAGAAAGGAGCAGATCAACATCGGAAGGAAGCCCCTCACTATCAAGTAGGGGACCAAGTCTGGTTATCCACCAGATATCTATCTCTAAAAGGGCCACGCACATTCAACCCAAGATACCTTGGTCCCTATTCCATCACTACCATAGTAAACCCAGTAGCGGTCAAGTTGGACTTGCCCCCGCACATGAAGATACATCCGGTCTTCCACGTCTCTCTATTAAAACCCGTGCAACCTCAAACCCGACTAACCAAATCTCCAAAACCTATCCTAGTTGATGGAGAACTCGAGTTTGAAGTCAAAAGCATTCTGGACTCCAAGATCTCCAAATCTAAACTATTCTACCTAATTGACTGGAAAGGCTACGGCCCCCAAGAGAGATCCTGGGAACCTGCTGAATATGTCCACGCTCCTCGCCTAATCAAAAGATTTCACCAAACATTTCCTGACAAGCCGAAACCCCCGGAGAAGCCCGGTTTGGGAGGGGCCTTGAGGGGGGGTACTGTCATGATCTCTGCTTCTAAAAGGTCAGGGTTTTCCCAACTCCCTTGGAAGCAGATCCATAACCCAGGTTCCGAGTGCCAACCAGTCCCAATTGGGACCTTTTGGACCCAGTCCTGGCGCCAGTGGCACCAGGCTCATAAATATGCCCAGTCCCAGCGCTGGAAGCGCCGGGCTCATAATGCTTGGGTGGACTTACCTGCAGCAGACCTTGCTGCTTACTTGCCTGCTAGTTGAGCCTCTGATCCTCTTCTGTTTGGAACTACTTTTCCTGTTGGGTGGGGCTGGAGCCACTCCCTAGATTCAGAACACTGGAACTCTTCTGGAAGGCAGGAACTCTTTTTTTACCAGGAACTCTTTTCTTACTTAGGCGTGGCTGTGGAAGGAGACACCTAAGCACTACAGGAGGCTGTTTAAACCACACCCGGTGGATGAATCTTGCTTTGCGTTATTCTGCACCCTCTGCAGCAGAACGCTCATCGTGTCTTCTGCATCCGGTCCTGGGCCTAAGGAAAAAGGCTTACCATCCTGAATCCAGTCTTCAGCAACACCTATAAAGACAAGAAAGAACAGGTTAGCATTCCGGCATCTGAAAGGCAAAGGCTTACCTACTCTTCGTGCGCTCCGGAGGTCTTCACACTGCATTCCGGCATCTGAAAGACAAAAGCTTACCAACTCTTCGCACGCTCCGGAGGTCGTCGGCGCTGCATCTCGCATCTGAAAGACAAAACAAGGTGCGTTTAAAGACATTGGGGAACTTTAATACTCACGTGCCATTACTCCTTTCCACATCTAACCCAGTGGGTATCCCGGCACCCTGCAGCCGCTCCGAACTTGTACCTGCAAAATAAAAAGACAGTTAGAGCGCTTTGTGAAGCTGGCAACAAGCGCTTACTTACGTGCTTCCAGGCGCTTCTATTCATCACACGGGCTCCATCTTCAACTCACTTCAGCCCGTCATCCGCCATCGCCGGAACCCTGCAAAACAAGAGACATCATTATTAAAGACTTTAAAGACATTTGAGTTACTCGAAACTTACCGTTCGTGCAGTAAACGACGGACAGCAGTCCTCTGAAGTCAGGAGGCCTGCGCTACCTATCCAGTGAAGAAACTGGCTACAGCACCCTGCCCCGAGGCAGATGGAGAGCTCGGCATTCACTTACCTAAGGTGAGAGCGTTAACCTGTGGGGGTCTACAGGAGAGGAGAAGAGGAAAGAGATAGGGACACCCCAATAACCCCAGTTCATTAACCCCGTATTTTCTATCTGCAGACATCTTACTCTGCACATCAGGCATACAGGGCACAGAGGTCCAGCCCAAAGAGCCAATCGGGTGCTGCACATCACCTTTGAAGATACGGTAGTCGCCCAGTCAAGACCGGCGCCTCTGCGAGAATCAGGTGAGCGTTACAATTACTTCTGATGCATGAGCATTGAAAACAGGTGCCTAGGGTTAGTGCCTTCCCTTTCTAAAAAAAAAAGCCTCAGTCATCCACCGGGGAACAGCTCTTTCAAAGTTCCAGATCTGCTCCTTATGCAGGAAATATTAACCCTGCTAGAGAAAGGTGCTATAGAACCAGTATCTGTAGCGAGGAGGAACAAGGGTTGGTACTCCCTGTACATTCTAATTCCGAAAAAAGGACGCAGGATTGAGACCCATCTTGGACTTAGGAGACTTGAATAAGTTCCTCTGGAAGGACAAGATCAAGATGGTTATCCTTTCTCAGATCCTTCGGGCCCTCCAGTTTCAGGACTCGATGGTATCATTGGACCTTCGGGATGTTTACTTTCATGTGCCAATCTTTCACAAGCACAGAAGGTACCTGAGGTTCACCGTTGGTGGTTCTCTATCAGTTTTAATTTCTGCCATGTGGGCTGACCTCAACCCAAGGATTTTCACCAAGTTAATTGCGGTGGTGGCAGCAAGTCTCAGGAGAGGGGGGATTCAAGTCTACCCCTACCTAGATGATTAGCTGATCATGGCACGTTCCCCCGAACAGACCCTGGAACATCTCAGCTAACATATGTCACTCCCTTCACAGACTGGGCTTCTCCCTCAACTTCAAGAAGTCTCACATGATACCATCTCAAAAGCTCCTATTCATTGGAGCAGTCCTAGATGCATCCCTGGGAAAAGGCTCACCACTAGAGGTAAGGGCTAAAGACATTCTGCAGATGGTCACCAAATTCCCAAGTGGCCAGGGTCTCCTGGCCTTCACTTTGAGGTTGCTCGGCCTCATGGCATCTCGCATTTTTCTGGTGCCAGAGGCGCGCCTGAGAATAAGATATCTCCAGTGGGCTCTCAGAACTCAATGGTCTCAATTCTCAGGCAGGATGTGAAATCTCCTTCAGGTTCCAACCGGAGTCGCTCAGGATCTCCTGTGCTGGGACTGCAAGGACAACATTTTGAATGGAGAACCTTTTTGGCACCCATGGCCGGAGATGAAGGTAGTAACAGATGACTCACTCACAGGGTGCGGAGCATATACGAACGGCCTGACAATCAGCGGTTGATGGTCTCCATCGGAGTCCAAACTACATATCAACCTGTTGGAGCTGAGGGCAATCAGACTATCGCTGACGGCCTTTCTGCCCTCTGTGCAGGGGAAGAACATCCTGATAATGACAGACAACACGGTGGCCATGTAGTGCCTCAACAAGAGAGGAGTTTTGGGGCCCTACCACTGTGCAGAGAGGCAATGCAGCGCTGGTTCTGGGCAATTCAAGCAGGAATCTCCCTATTGGCAGTTCACCTAGCCAGAGAGGAGAACACGGCGCCGGACGCTCTGAGCAGGCAGAGCACAGTCTCCCACGAGTGGGAACTAGCTCAGGAAGTCCTTCAAGAGATCTTTGCCCTTTGGGGAACCCCTCAAGTGGATCCGTTCGCGACCAGTGTCAACCGGAAGTGCAAATGGAACTGCTCAAGGGAATTTCCCCTAAGAGGCGCTCCAGGAGACGTGTTCGTATTGGATTGGGAGTTTCCACTCCTGTACGCATTTCCTCCAATCTCAGTCATTCCTCAAGTCATGAGGAGGTTGAGAAAGTTTGGGAAATCCATGATACTAATTACTCCGTATTGGGCCAGGAGGAGGTGGTACCCGGATCTTCTAGACATGTCCATCTGCCCTCCAATACGTCTGCCACAAAGAGAGGAACTTCTCTTGCATGAGGTGGGTCGGGTTTTCCATCCAGAGGTCAAAACTCTCAACCCTCACGCGTGGTTTCTGAGAGGTTGAGATAGAGAGTTGGGACCTCCAGGAAGACATAATGGAGATCTTGTTTTCGGACAGAAGGCCAGCAACAAAGTCCTTGTACCGCTGCAGTTGCAACAAATTCTGTAGCTGGTGTAGGGATAAGAATGAAGATCCATTTACATGCAGTACACCTATGGTATCATTCTTATTACACCTGGCCAACTTGGGGCTCCAGGTTGGTTCAATCAAGGGGTATCTTGCAGCGCTCTTCATTATTAAGCGCTCCTCTGAAGGGGTATCTTTCTTCAAGATTCCCCTTGTGATACAATTCTTAAAAGGACTGACAAATACTTTTCCCATCCCAACTTGGGACCTCAACCTAGTATTGAGAGTATTAACCTTAAAGACCCTCCTTTTAGTAGCCATTACATCACCCCAAAGGGTGAAGGAACTTCAGGCCTCGTCCTGCAAGCCTCCTTATACAATCCTCCTATAAAGTGAAACCAACCTTCTTGCCTAAGATTGTGTGTGAGTTCCATTAAACTCAGAAGATAATTCTATCTTCATTTAATCCTCCTCCTCAACCTGGAAAGGAAGAGGTGAGTTTACACAGGCTTGATACAAGGTGTGCACTACTGACATTTTACATCTACAGGATGTCTAAGATAACACACAATGACCAACTGCCATGATACAGCGTTTGACCTTGCCGCTGCACAAAACAATACAAAGTCATGTGAGATTGTTACCGTCTAGCTGTGCCCTGCGACGATCGGGGTTAAACAGACGGGGCGGTGTTTGGAGCATTGTCAGTCCAGGCTTCCCCCGACCCCGGCATGTCGTTTTGTGCGCAGTGGGGGTTGCCATGGCGACGTTGGCACGGGACGCACCTCCAATCACGTGCCATGGTGCAGCTGCGATCAGGTGTGTCCTGCGTCGCAAGGACTCTGCGATAAAGTCCTACCCCGAACTCCGAACCAGCGCTTCTGATCTGGTTATTTCATTTCGGCAGTAGCGTTTGGATTCTTGGATTTACATATTTTGATCCCTGGCCTGTTTACTTGGTATTCCGTCCATCTTGCCCTTATTGGATTACTGCTCATCTGTTGACTTTCACGGACTGCTTGCGGTTTGCTCTCGCCTCACGATTTTGTCTTTTTTGCTTGTTGGTTACCAACCCAGACTGCTTAGTTGTTGCCTTTGGATTTTGATTTTGTATCATGTCCACAGACCTGCTGGCACCCACGATTTACATTAGGCGTCCTTGTGCTGGCGGGAAGAGGAGCTTTAGTGCGGGGACTAGAGACTGCCTGGACATTAGGCGTCCTCGTGCCGTCGGGGCAGGGTTGTCCTCTCCTAACATCATCCAAGTAATACTTGCTGCTAAAGGACTTCTTATTGTTTCATCACATCCAACAAGAACTCTTCTGGTACACAACTGTTTCTCTGGTCACTCTGGTAAAACTTCAATCCACTTTTTCTTGTCATTTTCATTATTGCAGTGCTTGCCATTATCCACATTAAACTCTGGTACCACATTCCATCCACAGAGTTATCATCACATACGGTGGTTGAGATACTGGTACATCATTGTTCCCATACAGAGATTATTGTTCATTGTCTTAGGTTAGTCTGGTTTGCCATCTGTTTTGATTCATGGTATTGTTGCCATAGACCTGTATTAACCCTACATTTTGCTTTGCAGCCATTGGGGTTCCAGTGTGTCCAATCATCTTTCGATCAATTGAACCCTCAGTCTGTTCATCGGTACATCTGAGAGTTACATTGGTAGGAAGAACTCGCCCACTTCACGACGAGTTCAACATACCACCCTACTGATTGATCTGGTTTCCTGACCCCAGCTTTGTGTAGGTTACATGGGCCACAACTTGGGTATGGCAATTTTAAAACGAACCTTGTCGGGATGGATTATTTTGGGAATAACTGAATGCTACAGATTAGCAGGAAAAGTTCCCCTGGAGGGTCCTAGAGCTCATTCAACCAGGGGCATGGCTACCTCCACTGCATTACAGAGGGGATCCCCATTAGGGATATTTATTCGGCTACCACATGGTAAACCGTACACACCTTTACCAAACATGGACTCTTCCTCAAGACAAGAAGGTTTATTTGGAAAGGCAGTGCTACATTCTGTGCACACAGATTTATGAAGGAACTCCTAAATTATTATGAGCCTGAAAATTCGGACTCCCTCCTCCAGGAATACTTACACTCCTTTGGGAGTTTATCATAAGATGAGGAATATGTGGGAGGACACAATCCATTTGAAGAACAAGTTACTTACCCATGGTAACGTTCTTTCGACTGGATGTTCCTCCCACGTATTCCATGTGATTGCAATCTTTGCTCTTTCAGGAGAAGTAACTGTCGGGTGTGGTTTATCCTATACATGTTTTAAAAAACGGAAATGAAGCCAGCAGTCGCTCTGCACGCTTTATACCATCGATGTTGTCGACATTGACACTGAGTCCTCCGAGGGGCATCGAGTCGACCGACATCGACGCGCAGCGCCCTCTGCTGGAAAAAGAATTACAAAGCAGCTAAAGCTAGATATGGAAATATCATAAGATGAGGAATACGTGGGAGTAACATCCATGGGTAAGTAACTTGTTCTTCTTGCTTCATGAAAATGGTACATTCTGGATAGCTAGCTTGTACTCTGTTTTCCTGAGGTTTCTTTACCCCATTCCCCACCTGATAGCCCAGCTTTTTCAAAGGTGTGTTTGTGAGGGAACATTTGGTGATGCTGGTCCCATTGTACTACTCATCTGGGGAATACACACCGGATGCTGTGAATGTTCCTCCGAGGTACAACTGGTACAGATGGCATTGTGTTGTTATGCCACGTATAGGCCTGATGTCTTTGTCGCAGGTTGTTAGCCTTTGAAAAGTTACAGGCCTGTCATGTAACCCAAACAGACGTACAATGAAATGAAACAATCCTTGAGTGCTGAAGAATGATTCTTTTATCTATGTCGGTTGGATGTACTGGAACTTGCCAATAGTTTTCGCTTTCATCTAGAGTACAAATGTCCTTGTATCCGCACAACCTCACGAACACCTTGTTCATACTGGACATAGCATGGGCACTGCATTTTGAACTAGCATTGACGTTACAAAAATGAATGCAAATTGCAGGTGTTTTCTTATTTTAACATTGACAATGGGGGAAAATGTCTTTCTATAATTCCCACTGTCAGGATTTTCTCCAACCCCTCTCCACCACTGCTGTACGGGCCTTGGGTAAGGATATTTGCCTTACCGCAGTATTTTGATAGGTTCTCGTCAAACAGCTGTTGATTCTCACCTGCCCTGATTGATGTAGAAAGAACTCTTGAAATTATCTCAGAAATGTATCTTTCTCATTGTTGAATGATCGTTGGGTTCTCAGGAATCTTTGGCATGCCCTCTTAGTGTGAGGCCCACCTTATTTGTGATATATACCATTGTGTGTCTTTCCACAGGTCTGCAATGTTTCTATGGATTAAGCCAGTTTACACAGTATATTTGGTATTGCTCCAGCATTGGATCGTTCATAGATTCACATACTATGAAAATTGCCTATCGTGAGGCTGGGAATCCTCGGTTAACGTTTTACAATTATACAATATAATAAAAGGCCAGATGTAGGTTTGTCTGATGCGGTCATGTGCAGTAGAGACTGACAGCTTTGCCTGTTGTCACTGCTAGTGGTAGCTGTTGCTTTAGAAATATGTAAGGCTGAAAATGACTCTCCTCAGGCTCTTTGGCCCGTGAACACAGGCTTTCACACTTGTAGTAAATAAAGAATAATATGTGTCTAGTTTGTAGCTCATTGCCCTCTTTTTGGGTGCTTTCAGTCCCCACCAATAGGACGTATCTAACTCCTCCCCTGCAACCTCCCTTCAGATTCTAACTGCATGTCATGCTGGAAGGAGTCCTTGTGTTGGTTCTCCTCAGAGAAGTCTCCACAACTACTTTTTCTACATCTTCTACACTTCTTCATTGCTTCAAGTTTTGGAATACATCTACAGGATCATCTATTTCAGTCAGATTTTCGAGGGTGACAAGCATACTCAATACATGTATTGCTTGTACCCACACCACTCTGCCGACGATTGTGAGATCAGTAAGTGTTTCAGCACGAAAAAATTGAAGGACTGTCATGGGTATCAGGCAGGTAGTTGGGGCAAGCTGGGTGGAGGCTTGGCAGGCCTGGCATAGGCACACAAAGAACCCATAGCAAATCCCTCCTTTAGTTCCTTCCTAGTGTTTGTAGTAGCTTCCTGGTTACCACTTCCTGTTGCCAAACAGGAAGTGCATGACTATTCATGAGCTCTCTAGTGTTTGGGTGTGGCTGGCTATATAAGCCACACCCACGATTCTTCCAGTGCTTCATGTTGCTTACTGTGAGCTGTATCAGCAATACACTTGCCGTGCTCTGGATCAGCCAGTTTCTGCTTACCTGCTCCTGATCATCCTGCTTCTGATTACCTGCTCCGGATCATCCTGCTTCTGCTTACCTGCTCCAGATCATTCTGCTTCTGCTTACCTGCTCCGGAGGAACCTCTGTTCTTACTCCACGCCGCAGCACTCTCCAGTCAAGAGAGGTTTTCTACACCGGCACCTGGAAGAACAAAGAAGAACTACGTTAACACGCGCACATCAGTAACGCTGCGCATACTCACCGAATCTTCCTGCGACACTGGAATCCAGGTCAGTTGTACGAGTGCACAAACGCCTGCAAAAGAAACAAGAGACATTATTCATAGCGCTTGCCCCAATAACGCGGACACTTATTTCAATGCGCTCTCTCTCTCAGCGCGGTGCATACTTAACAAAGCTTCTGTGCATACTTACCAAACCACCAAGTCTCCAGTAGCGCTGAACCCGGACTCGAGGAACTAATACCACATAACTTCTCCTGCAAGGGAAAGGGAGAGACATCACCAGGCGCGCTCAAATTGAAGGCGCTGGGCATACCTACCAGCAGCTAGCTTCTACACGCAGCGCTACTCACCCACAAAGCTACCGGCAAACAGACAATACGGACATTTTGGACACTCAACATTATCCGCGCAACGTTCACTTGTGGGAAGGACTTTCTAGCCAGTGAAGAAACTGGCGCCTTGAACACTCTGCCTCGCTGTGAAGGGATAAAACGGTGTGTGGCATCTGAACTCAGCCTACAGACATTGGCATTAATCACATGAGTGAATCGCGCCCCTGCGAATGCAGGATGGAGTGCACACCCTACTAAAGATCAAGGTAAGCCCTTAGGGGACATCACAGCACACAGTAAAGAGAAGGGAAGGGCCCGGGGAATCAGGTGAATTCAGGTCTGAGTGTACACCTTGTATTTGACAGGTATCCCTCTGGGTGAAACAGGGGAAGTGAGAACTCGGGGTCAAGGGAGGCTCATCCATCGCTCCTGCAGAGACACTGGTGAGTGTGACAAGGACAGGCATAGAGGCCTTGTGTGCTGGCTAAATGAGGGCCATCACTCTCCATGAGAAGCAGTCTTCTAGGAACCTGGCCGGCCCTAGGCGCTCATAAAAGAGAGAACTTATGCCAAAAAGGCGAAATCAGAAGAAAGAACTAGAATTCTCAAACTAATAATTAAGCAAAGATCTTCAAAACCCCAAGCACCACTGTCATTAAGAAGAGGCGAAAGTGGATATGCCGGTGCCGTTGTTGACGGCTCACACACCGTCAACGACCATGCGCTCACACTAGACAGTGGCTCAGTCATCGACAGAGAAAGAGAAGTCATCTTCAAAGGCAGGGCCATGGACGGAAGGACGGTCAATGACGGATCGCTCATTGACAAATGGTTATCCAACTAAAGGCCCTTCCTCGTCAACAGAGAGGCACTCGTTGACAGGCAAGCACTCGTCAGCAAGCAAACGCGTGTTGACGGACACATGCTCGTCAACAGAGAACAACTTTGAAAACCAAAAACACTTGTTCACTACAGTTAACTAGTCGTCGTCTAAGACAAATGCTTGTTATCAAACAAACAAGGTCAAGATGCTTCCACCTTCGACATTACCAGGCAAATGGTGGACAAAATAAGTCCACCAACACAATCACAAGAGGGCACTCGGGCCTGCACTACAGAACCTGCGCACCATGCTCTGCAGTGCCAACCAGTAGACCAGGGCAGGCCACATCCCCAGCCAATCACTGCACCAATCTCCCGATGACATACTAACAAGTCATGCCTGATGACATCCTGCAGTATGAGGTAGACTCTGAGTTTGAGGCACTACATGCAACATCGCCAGTATTCTCAAATTCAGACAAATCCATGGAAATGGAAAAGGCATCGCAGCTACCACTGCCACCGTTGACGTCTACGTGTCTCCCGCAACAGCATAGCCCCATCGAAATGACGGGGCCTCCCCCTCTGGCATGACCACAAGAGCCGCCTCTTAACTCGCAAACTTTGCTCTCAATACAAGTGTTGTAAACACTACAAAACCTACTTACCCAGCTCGACACCCGACTGGCAACCGACCACAGGCTCCTACAATGCCATGCGAGCATCCAAAAGATCAAGGGCTCGTACCTACAGCAGGATACTCGTCTTCGGTCAGGTTCTCATCGGATTCATGAAAATCAGAATCCTTGCCATGCAAAGTCGCTAAAAAGCATGAGCACAGCGAAGAGGTCTCTTTCTCTACACAGTCAGGTCCCATGAGACTCAATCTCGGGGAGATACTCACGCCTGGTCACAACAAAGGGAAACCATGCTAAAACCGCAGCTCTACACCGGGCAGACCAAGAAGAGGGAGAGCTCACTGTAAAGAATCCTATCGATCCCTCACTGGAACCCTGCCTTAAGTCTCCTCCCAGGTGGCTAGGGAAAGGCAGATGCTTCCTGATCCTGACCCTGGGGGTGATGTACTGTGGGAGGATCACCTGGGAGTAGACAGGGCCCAGGGTGGTGAGGAGATCCTGTGGGATGAGACACAGTATTTGTCCCTGGCAAGGAAGTGCTTTTCTGGGTTGTGAAAACAGGTAATGGCATATTGCCATTATAATATCCCTGACCCACATATAAGATCTGTGACCAGGGTACAAGTTCAGTTAAATATGAGCAAGCCTTGTTAACAGAAAGATTTTTTTAAGTGTTTCAGGATGAACACCCTCCATGCCCCCAAAGGTATAAGGTATAAGGATTGGACAAAAACACCTTAAGTCAAGAATCTTCTTTTGCAACCACAAATTGTAAGAGTCCATCTTTTTATGAGTTTAAGGGAAATAGATCTACCCTTAAAATGTACTCTGTTGTTAAAAGAACTAACTTTGTTGAAGGGGACTACACATCCAGTAATTCCATGAGTATTGGGATGAGAAAGAGGGCTGAAGAAGCATGCTGTAGCAGTAGTCAAGCAATTAAGCCTAACAGCCCATACCCGAAGGATCCTGGAAGGCATAAAAGGCTCCCTCAAGTGCAGTCAATTGAAAGGAGCTGGAACTGTGACTGGAGTGCGAGTTGTAGCAGTAGTAGAAGATGGTAGAAGGCACGAAACTGGCAAACCAGGCAGAAGTGGGAGAACAAGAGGGACGCAGGAACGTGGAGACAGCAGATTTCACCTGCTTGTTTTGAGAGGGTCCTGTTCCCCCAAACTCTGACTGCAGAGGCTGCTGAGCGGAAGACTTGCAGGAGAGCTTTCTTTTCGCGTGCGAGCCTGATTGCTGTGGGTGCCGTACAGCCAATGTGTTGGAGACTGAGGCGAGGAACAGTGTTTGTCAAGCCGTGGGTCTCAGTAGCGAGAGAGGCTGTGTAAACTTGTGGACGGACGGAAGACACCTTCATAGAGGAAGTGTGCGGGTCCCTAAGAAGCCAAAAGCAGTAGAAGTTGTGACAGAAGCCGTGGAAGCGGTGCAACCCACAGAGCACGTTTTAAAGAAGCAGGCGAGTGAAGCCTGGCTTTCTAATACCTTGTATGAGCATTGCCATCAACAGTATCCAGTTCCCTATTCATTTGCGTGTGATTCAAAGTGAGCTAAAGTTGTTTGTTGTGTCGGTCTAGAAAAACGAACACCTCTCATGATTGACGGCAAACGTATTTTGGTGGCCGTGGGCCAACCGTCTCATGTACATAACGATAGAAATACAGGTTTCCAAGTTTGACCAATGAGCGGCCATTTTGATGTAACAAGAATCGCCATTTTGCTCTTTAACAATTCCTCATTGCTTTCTGTTCAAACTGCTTCGCAGCTTTGGTTTGCCAATTCTGCTTATTCTGCTGACTGTTAACATTGTTGTCTAAAATGTGAAAGGGCAAGGCCGCAAGGCTAATAAAGAGTTCGCTGAAACACAACATGGGCAGCCCAGAGAGGAATGCCCAGCTCCCTCCCGGGTGTAGCCTTGAAGGAGAGCCACAGGGCGTTTAATCATTTCACAGCTGCCAGCCAGTCTCGTTATATGGTAGAAAATGTTAGAATAAGGCAGCTAGAGGCCTGAATTATGCTCCTCTTACGGCCCCCCTTTTCTAGCCCTATAGAGCATGTCGGCTCCCAGGACACGAATAGCAACTCAAAGATAGTAAGGTCTGGAATGTGACTCTTCCCCCGTATGTAGCTCGCTTACAAGAACAGAAGCACGATGTTCTGTTCAACAAAGAAGTCTGTCTCTACACTTGCAAAATTGCATATTGTTGCATGTTGTTACTAGAATAGATATTTGAAGGTGTCATATTCGTCGAAATTGTCCATCACACTGAGTTCAAAGAAACCCAATAAAGGGCGGTGTTAACATGTCATAGCTGATTATAAGATGTTCATTTTGTATATATGTAACTGATGTATGTAATTCGCTCTCTTGCGTCCCTCGAGGTCTAGAGATACACGTCGCGGGGCGTGAGACCGAGTTGGCCAACTGAGACTCTTTTGCTTTGCAATAAACCCTAGCTTTGGGAATTCAACCTCGTGTCTGGCGTATCTATCGTGTGTGGTGACTTGCCTTGTTTCCATAACGCGAGTGTAACGCTCACCTGATTCCCGTAGAGGCGCCGGTCTTGACTGGGCGTATACCGTATCTTCAAAGGTGATGTGTAACACACGGCTGGCTCTTTGGGCTGGACCTCTGTGCACTGTATGTCTGACTCGAAGGGTAAGATGTCTGCAGATAGAAAATATGGGATTAAGGAACTGGGTTATTGAATGTCTCTCTCTTCTTCCCTTTCTCTTCTCCTGTAGAACCCCAAAGGTTAACGCTCTCACCTTAGGTAAGTGAACGCCGTGCTCTCCATCTGCCTCGGGGCAGGGTGCTGTAACCAGTTTCTTCACTGGATAAGGGGAGCAGGCCTCTTGACTTCAGAGGACTGCTGTCCGTCGTTTACTGCACGAACGGTAAGTTTGGAGTAATTCTAATGTCTTTAAATAAAGTCTTTAGTAATGATGTTTCTTGTTTTGCAGGGTTCCGGCGATGGCGGATGACGGGCTGAAGTGAGTTGAAGATGGAGCCCGTGTGATGAATAGAAGCGCCTGGAAGCACGTAAGTAAGCGCTTGTTGCCTGCTTCACGATGCGCTCTAACTGTCTTTTTATTTTGCAGGTACAAGTTCGGAGCGGATGCAGGGTGCCGGAATACCCACTGGGTTAGATGTGGAAAGGAGTAATGGCACGTGAGTATTAAAGTTCCCCAATGTCTTTAAACGCACCTTGTTTTGTCTTTCAGATGCGGGATGCAGCGCCGAAGGCCTCCGGAGCGTGCGAAGAGTTGGTAAGCTTTTGTCTTTCAGATGCCGGAATGCAGTGTGAAGACCTCCGGAGCGCACGAAGACTAGGTAAGCCTTTGTCTTTCAGATGCCGGAATGCAGCACGAGGCGTTGGTGACAGCCGATGGACCAGGTAAGTGAAGAGCTGTCACTGAAGACCGTAATGCTAACCTGTTCTTTCTTGTCTTTATAGGTGTTGCTGAAGACTGGATTCAGGATGGTAAGCCTTTTTCCTTAGGCCCAGGATCAGATGCAGAAGACACGATGAGCATTCTGCTGCAGAGGATGCAGAATAACGCAAAGCAAGATTCATCCATCGGGTGTGGTTTATATAGCCTCCTGTAGTGCTTAGGTGTCTCCTTCCACAGCCACGCCTAGGTAAGAAAAGAGTTCCTGCTTTCCAGAAGAGTTCCAGTGTTCTGAATCTAGGGAGTGGCTCCTGCCCCACCCAACAGGAAAAGTAGTTCCAAACAGAAGAGGATCAGAGGCTCAACTGGCAGGCAAGTAAGCAGCATGGTCTGCTGCAGGTAAGTCCACCCAAGCATTATGAGCCCGGCGCTTCCAGCGCTGGGACTGGGCATATTTATGAGCCTGGTGCCACTGGCCCCAGGACTGGGTCCAAAAGGTCCCAATTGGGACTGGTTGGCACTCGGAACCTGGGTTATGGATCTGCTTCCAAGGGAGTTGGGAAAACCCTGACCTTTTGGAAGCAGAGATCATGACAGTACCCCCCCCTCAAGGCCCCTCCCAAACCGGGATTCTCCGGGGGTTTTGGCTGGTCAGGAAATGTTCGGTGAAATCTTTTGATTAGGCGAGGAGCGTGGACATATTCAGCAGGTTCCCAGGATCTCTCTTGGGGGCCGTAGCCTTTCCAGTCAATTAGGTAAAATAGTTTAGATTTGGAGATCTTGGAGTCCAGAATGCTTTTGACTTCAAACTCGAGTTCTCCATCAACTAGGATAGGTTTTGGAGATTTAGTTAGTCGGGTTTGAGGTTGCACGGGTTTTAGTAGAGAGACGTGGAAGACCGGATGTATCTTCATGTGCGGGGGCAAGTCCAACTTGACCGCTACTGGGTTTACTACGGTAGTGATGGAATAGGGACCAAGGTATCTTGGGTTGAATGTGCGTGGCCCTTTTAGAGGTAGATATTTGGTGGATAACCAGACTTGATCCCCTACTTGATATTGAGGGGCTTCCTTCTGATGTTGATCTGCTCCTTTCTTGTATTGTTCTTTAGCCCTTTGAAGGTGGGAAACAGCTTACTTAAAGGCTTGGGTGATTGTAGAATGCAGGTAGTCTACTGCTGGTGTTTCAAGATCTTGGAGGGGATCCAACTCCGAGGTTCGAGGGTGACTGCCGTACAAAAGAAAAAACGGGGTTTTCCCAGTTCCCGAATGGACAGAGTTATTGTAGGCATATTCGGCTATCCAAAGGATGTCTTTCCAAGTTTTTTCAGTTTGTTGCAGCATGCAGCGTAAATACTGTTCCAGAGTTTGATTGGTCCTCTCGGTTTGTCCGTCGGTCTGAGGGTGGTGACTGGTCGATAGTCTCACATCAATTTGAGCCGACCGACAGCAACTTCGCCAAAAATGAGAAATAAATTGACTACCTCGATCCGAAATTAGAACCGAAGGAAAACCGTGCAGTCGGACGATGTTTTCGAGAAATTCTCGGGCCAGAGTTGCTGCTGTTGGCAAGCCTTTGAGCGGAATGAAATGCGCCATCTTGGAGAATAAGTCCACGATTACTAGAATCGTATTATATCCGGAGCATGGAGGTAGATCGGTGATGAAGTCCATAGAAAGCGTATGCCAAGGGCGAGGTGGGATGTCAATAGGGCGTAAGAGGCCTGCTGGTCTTTCCTTTTGACTCTTGTTTTGGGCGCATACTCCACAGGACATTATAAAGTCTCTGATATATTTTTTCCAAGATGGCCACCAGAAGTAGCGCTTGATCTTTTCTGAGGTCTTGGCCATACCGGGATGTCCTTCCATTAAAGAATCGTGATAACAAGAGATTACTTTTTTCTGTAAATCTGTGCTGGGTAGGTATAATCGTTCTTGGAAATACAATAAGTTGTCCTTTACTGCAAAGTCCTTTCCCTGCAGATGCCAATTCTGTATGTCTGCTGGAGTTACAAGTTGCCTGGCTTTATCCTTAACTTCCTCTATGGATTCTGTGGCGATTACACCCAGAATTCTTTGCTCGGGAATGATTGGTACAGGTTTAGGGTTGATCAAGTGTTCTTCCACTCCCATCCGAGAAAGGGCATCAGCTTTACCGTTCTTTGTACCAGGTCGATAGGTAATTATGAAGTCAAACTCGGCAAAGAATAATGCCCAACGGAGTTGTCTAGAGGATTGGGCTTTTGCGGTTTTCAAATATTGCAGGTTTCGGTGATCCGTAATCACAGTAACGGTGTGTCGGGCCCCCAGCAGATAATGCCGCCAAGCCTTAAAGGCAGACTTGATAGCCAGAAGTTCCTTGTCAGTAATTGTGTAATTGATTTCAGGAGGCGAGAATTTGCGGGACCAAAATGCCACGGGATGCAACTGATTGGTTACCGGGTCCTTTTGTGATAGAACTGCCCCCATGGCAAGGCTTGAAGCATCAGTTTCCACGATGTAGGGGAGTTCGGGGCGAGGGTGTTTTAAGATTGGTGTAGAGATAAATTTAGTCTTCAAATCCTGGAAAGCTTGTTCCGCCTCGGTAGACCATTCAAAACGTTTGTTTTTCTTTAACAAGGCAGTGATGGGCTGGACTATTCGAGAGAATTCGGGGATAAACCTGCGGTAAAAGCTAGCGAAGCCTAACATGCTTTGCACACCTTTTACGGAGGATGGTGATGGCCATTTGAGAACTGCATCGACCTTCTTTGAATCCATACGCACTCCGCCAGGTGATAATATGAATCCCAAGAATTCAACTTCAGTCACGTTGAAAACACATTTTTCCAACTTAGCGAAAAGTTTGTGTTGACGCAATCTTTCGAGGACCATTTTCACGTGTTTCCGATGTTCAGATTTCGATGAAGAATAAACGAGGATGTCGTCAATGTAAACAACAACACACACATCTATGAGCTCTCTGAGAACATCGTTCATAAAATATTGAAAGGCGGCCGGGGCATTGCAAAGTCCGAAGGGCATGACCTGATATTCAAATAGCCCATACTTGGTGCGGAAGGCCGTCTTCCATTCATCGCCCTCTTTTACTCATACCAAGTGGTAAGCTCCTCTAAGATCCAGCTTTGTATATATGCATGCTTTTCTGACTTGGTCCAGGAGTTCAGGGATCAAAGGTAACGGATATCTATTCTTAACAGTGATCTGGTTCAGGGAGCGATAATCTATACAAGTTCCAAGGTCTCCTTCCTTTTATGGAACAAAGAACAAAGCTGAAGAAGCAGGGGACTTGGAAGGACGAATAAACCCATTTGCCAGGTATTGATCCAGGTATTGTCGAAGGTGAAGGTTCTCAGGCTCGGTGAGGGCATACATTCTACTACAAGGAGGAGTAGATCCAGGTATCAGGTCTATCTGGCAGTCATAAGACCTATGAGGAGGTAGAGAGTTAGCCTGATCCTTCCGGAAAACATCTTGGTATTCTAGGTATTCGGGAGGTAACTGGGGAGTCTCTGAAGAAATTGCTGCCAGTGCAACACCAGGTGGAGTGTGACAAGTAGAGACACATTCTGGAAACTGGACCGTTCTTGCTCGCCAATCGATCAGAGGATTGTGTTTCTCTAACCAAGGTATTCCTAGAATAATCTGAAACTGAGGGGCCTTGATCACATCGAAAACGATCTTCTATTGGTGTCCATCTTGACTTACTAGCGTCACCTCTTGAGTGGTATGCGTTACTGGCCCGGAGGCTATCTCCGTACCATCCACCGTAGTAATGACGTCCTTTACAGCCTTGGGACAAAGAGTTAGATTCATCCTCAAAACCATTTCATGATCCACATAATTGCCGATGGCACCGCTGTCGACGTAAGCTTCAATTGCATGTAATCGATCCGGATTATCAGGGCTAATGAGGACCATAGGTATCACGAAATGCGAGGTCACGGAACTGGTTTTCACGCTCGGCAAGAGGACCTCTATTCTTGTCGGGCAAGGTCGTTTCCCTGCTCAGAGTTTGTAACTTTGGTAACTGCAGCTCCTACTGCCTTCTTGGCAGGTTTCACCGGACAGTCTCGAAGAAAGTGCCCTGAGTTTCCGCAATAGAGGCATAATTGCAACTGTTTTCTCCTTTCCCGCTCCTTTTGTGTTAGAGGACCTTTCAGACCCCCTATTTGCATGGGTTCCCCGGAGTCTACTCCTTTGGAAGGAGTTGGCGGTTTGGAAAATACTCGAGCATCAAACTTGGAACGATCGGCCTTCGTGTTCTGCAGTCTGTGATCTATTTGAACGACTAAGTCTATATAGTCCGAACAATCTTGTGGGGGATTCACTACTTGGGCTAACACAACTTTGAGCTCTCCACGTAGACCTCTATAAAACAGCGTAATCCTTTTGTCCTCAGGCCATTGAGTTTCCACTATCAGTCTGTTGAAAGACGCAATATAAGCCAAAAGGTCTTGATTACCTTGTCGCAACGAAAGAAGCTCATTGTCCAAGGCCTGCCCCTGTGAATGTCTTGCGAACAGTTTTTCCATACTGAGCTGAAAAGCTTGAAAATCATGGAGGACCGGATCATCTTGATTTACTAGAGGGATCGACCAGTCTGCCGCATTGCCACTAAGGTACGAAAGCACGAAAGCTACTTTAGCTTGATCAGTTGGAAAGGCTGCTGGCCGGCATAAGAAATGCAACCGGCACTGATTGATAAATACTGCAAACCTCTTTGGGTCACCAGAAAATCGTTCGGGCGGAGCCAGAGGTACATTCCCAGGTAGGTTGATCTGCACTGGATTCATAGAGGATGTAGAAGGAAGATTTCCCCCAGATGCGGGTAACGGGGTCTGTCCGGCTTGTGACTGTAGCAATTGTCTAGCGAGATCATCTGTTCGCTCCTTGGAAATAATCAGTTCCCTTCTTAGAGCGTTAGTTTCCTGACGGGCTGCATGCACTTCTGCCCTTAGTTCCCCAAGTAACTGGGCTAGCTGGTCGGTATCCGAGGTTTCCATAGCGCCTGGACGGGAGTTTTGTGGTAGGCTTTGCGTTCTGTAACGCTCACCTGATTCCCGTAGAGGCGCCGGTCTTGACTGGGCGTATACCGTATCTTCAAAGGTGATGTGTAATACACGGCTGGTTCTTTGGGCTGGACCTCTGTGCACTGTATGTCTGACTCGAAGGGTAAGATGTCTGCAGATAGAAAATATGGGATTAAGGAACTGGGTTATTGAATGTCTCTCTCTTCTTCCCTTTCTCTTCTCCTGTAGAACCCCAAAGGTTAACGCTCTCACCTTAGGTAAGTGAACGCCGTGCTCTCCATCTGCCTCGGGGCAGGGTGCTGTAACCAGTTTCTTCACTGGATAAGGGGAGCAGGCCTCTTGACTTCAGAGGACTGCTGTCCGTCGTTTACTGCACGAACGGTAAGTTTGGAGTAATTCTAATGTCTTTAAATAAAGTCTTTAGTAATGATGTTTCTTGTTTTGCAGGGTTCCGGCGATGGTGGATGACGGGCTGAAGTGAGTTGAAGATGGAGCCCGTGTGATGAATAGAAGCGCCTGGAAGCACGTAAGTAAGCGCTTGTTGCCTGCTTCACGATGCGCTCTAACTGTCTTTTTATTTTGCAGGTACAAGTTCGGAGCGGCTGCAGGGTGCCGGAATACCCACTGGGTTAGATGTGGAAAGGAGTAATGGCACGTGAGTATTAAAGTTCCCCAATGTCTTTAAACGCACCTTGTTTTGTCTTTCAGATGCGGGATGCAGCGCCGAAGGCCTCCGGAGCGTGCGAAGAGTTGGTAAGCTTTTGTCTTTCAGATGCCGGAATGCAGTGTGAAGACCTCCGGAGCGCACGAAGAGTAGGTAAGCCTTTGTCTTTCAGATGCCGGAATGCAGCACGAGGCGTTGGTGACAGCCGATGGACCAGGTAAGTGAAGAGCTGTCACTGAAGACCGTAATGCTAACCTGTTCTTTCTTGTCTTTATAGGTGTTGCTGAAGACTGGATTCAGGATGGTAAGCCTTTTTCCTTAGGCCTAGGATCAGATGCAGAAGACACGATGAGCGTTCTGCTGCAGAGGATGCAGAATAACGCAAAGCAAGATTCATCCATCGGGTGTGGTTTAAATAGCCTCCTGTAGTGCTTAGGTGTCTCCTTCCACAGCCACGCCTAGGTAAGAAAAGAGTTCCTGCTTTCCAGAAGAGTTCCAGTGTTCTGAATCTAGGGAGTGGCTCCTGCCCCACCCAACAGGAAAAGTAGTTCCAAACAGAAGAGGATCAGAGGCTCAACTGGCAGGCAAGTAAGCAGCATGGTCTGCTGCAGGTAAGTCCACCCAAGCATTATGAGCCCGGCGCTTCCAGCGCTGGGACTGGGCATATTTATGAGCCTGGTGCCACTGGCGCCAGGACTGGGTCCAAAAGGTCCCAATTGGGACTGGTTGGCACTCGGAACCTGGGTTATGGATCTGCTTCCAAGGGAGTTGGGAAAACCCTGACCTTTTGGAAGCAGAGATCATGACAGCGAGAGACCCCTAGGGGCCCCTTTCAGTTGAAGTTATAATACAGGAGCAACGGAAAACTAGTACAGTATATTAGGAATATCCTTTTACTCGCATGAAGAGCAAACACTGCTTAAACTCATTGTTAAACCCTTAACAGACTCTGTCTACCTGAAGGACTGGTCACGTGTCACTAATTAAGGAGAATGAATGTTGTGAAGACCATTACTGAATACTTAACCTTGCTAAAACAATTGTTAAAATCTTTAATTTGTGGAAACTATATCAAAGAGTGTTAATGTGTGCCTAACTGTGATTCCCAAAGGAAGTCAGAACTCTTCCTTTACTTTCACACAGGAATACAATTCAATGTAAGTCTTTGACCTTTGAAAACTACCTTAAGAAGTGGTTGCATGTGCCTAATTAAGATTCCTAAAGAAAGACTGAACTTTATTCTTTACCTTAACACAGCATACCTTTTCATCTATAAGAAGTTAGTGTATCTACTATTGAAGAGAACAAGCATTGCTCAAGAAGAGCCTTCCTATAAGGGAAGTTAAAGCAGACTTTCTCAGAGTTAGAAAGCAATCTAACTGTTACTGTCAAGTTAATAACGGTTCAACTAGCCCAAGAGACATGTATGCAAGCATTACCTGAAGCTAAGAGACTGACACCAACGCTTCTGGGTTGTTATGTGTGCTGCTAGCTGGCCGAAAGGTGAAGGTAAAGTTGGGGAAGTGAAAATGGCTGCTTGTAAAGACTTTTGAAGTAGACACAACCTGTAGTGCCAAAGACTGTGGAAGCTAGAGAGAAGTGAGTCTTAAAGGCAAACCCAATTTGTTATTGTGGCAGACAGACAAAAAAGACAAAAAGGCTGCCCTTTTTGAAGAGAGATATTCATAGGAAGAGTGCCTTGCCTATTTGAAGGTGTTGAAGTACTTTAAAATTGATCTTGTCAAAGCCTATCTAGAAGTACAAATCACTGAAGCTGTGGTAGCAATCCAAGGTACTAAAGCTGTGGTGGTATATCTGGTTGTCTGTAGAAGCAACATTGTAGTCATCTAAACAAAGTAGAGTACTGTAAGACAAAGGTGACTGTTCTCGTAGTGAATCAAGTAGAAGTGAAGTTGTTGAAATGGAAGCAGCAACCCTCTGAAGTAATCCTGAAAAATATATCACTGTGAACTCTATAACTGTAACTGAGGAAGTGCTGTTAGCCAAGAACTGTGTATCACTGACAGTTGTTGATATTGCATTTCTTTTGAACTGTGGCAATCACAAATATTGTGGTTGGGATTACCATTAGTGCTATTTGGTGGAAGTGGAAAGTTGATATTTCACCAAGGAGAATAGATGTGCTATCATTGAAACTTTGGTTAACAAACCTTTTTTTGACTTCGAAACATTAAGAACATATTTGTGACATTTCTTTCTTTGGTTGAACATTAGCAGAGTTGACCTTGAATCATTGGGAAGGGAATTCACCCAAGCCATCGGAAGGTTATTCAGGAACTGTGAATGTTGTCTGTTTTGTTGTATTGCCATATATTGTCTTTGTGTATTTGTTGCTTAGTGTGAGGGCAGGATATCCTGTTTTAAGTGTGTTTCCTTAGCTTTGGTTAGGCAGGGAACTACTCGTCAGAGTAGGGATAGTGAGGCATTTTACTACATTTATTTTGAGAATAAAATGACATGTTTTGGTAAATCATCAAACGGTTGTGCGACTTGCATTACTGACTCCTCACATCACCAACACAGACACAGACCAGGATCCACGGGATACAGCATCTACACCTACCACTGTATGTCCCCCACTCCGCAAGATGACCAATTGAACACGGATGATGATCAAATGGATGACCCAGCTGATGTGCTCCTAAAACCATCAGCACCTGGGGGCATTCCACACATTGGTAACAATGGCATGCCAAGAACTTGGCCTCATCCCCTCCAAAGAGAAAACACTGTTTTCTCTTTGATCATATGCATAAGAGAAAGAAGTCGGTCATGGAGATCCCTATTCTCGACCATGTATGGGAGGAGACACTCCTTACCATGGGGCAACCTTTCAGAGAGCCAGCTTTGAAGGGCAAACTTCAGAAAAAGTTCAACATGCCGGACACCAAACATAGACTTCTCATGCCGCAGCCTTCACTGGAGTCTGTGGTCTCTGTGGCTTCTAGCAGGAAAGCGCATGCTGAAGCGTGTAATTGTAAGGTACCACTGGAAGGTGAAGGCCGAAAAATTGATGCGCTGGGTAAAAAAGCACTCACCGTAGTGGCCTTTACAGTAAAAGCAGCCAAAGCATTGGCGATTAAATCCAGGTACGACCGTGAAATGGGGTATCTTTTGGCACACCTTCTAGACCACCTACCTGAGGAAAAACATGCTGATGCTGTCACCATCCTAAAAGATGGTGAGAAAGCCGCAAACCACAATATCAATATTGCGGTTGATCTGGCTGAAACAGGCTTCAAGCAGATTAACAATGGAGTAATACTGCAAAGGCAAGGATGGCTGCGCTGTACCGATTTTAGAACCGATGTGCAGCATAAAGTATTAGACATGCCCTTCGAAGCCAACAGTCTGTTTGGAGACAAACTCGATGAGTCATTGAAAACAATAAAAAACAGACACTGACACCGTTCATTCACCACACCATAACGTTTCAAAATGGTGACTGCAGCAGGTCATTCGAGCAGTGCAATGGCACGATTTCCTAGCGTCCTTAGATCTAAAAGATGCGTACTTCCATGTCCCAATAAACCGGAAACATTGGAAGTACCTGAGTTTTGCATTAGGAAGGCAGCACTACCACTTCATAGTGCTCCCATTTGGATTATAATCAGCACTGCAGATTCCAAGATGGCCACTGTGCAGAGTACACCTTGATGAGGTTCTCTCCTTCCCTGCACGACCAAAAACAGGATTAGAGAAGCCGTAAAATCCCCTCCCCCGGAATCAAGAGGCACAGAGATATCGCTGACTTAAGGACCCGAATCGGCGAACCCCACAGAGTTCCTGTAATGGGAACTGGGAAGATGAGAAAAGTCCCAGGCGGTACAAATCGGCAGCAAAAAAAAGCCACCAGCAAGGGCAACCAGCGGATCACCAGAGCGGTCTGGGGCCACCCTCACCCGCTGGGGTGAACCAAAAGAACACCGGTTGGAAGAGGCTGCACAGTAATCACCAAAGCAGGTGCTGGCCCCCCGAGGGAAGAGCAATATCCCCAACCCACTTCATGGACCAGCAGAAGACCGGACACACCGCGAGGATCCGGGCTGGGAGGTGCAAAAAGAGCAACCAGCGCAAACCAGAGAAGCTGGTAAGATTCTGCACCTTCCCACCTGGCCAAGGGCCCCATGATTAAGCCCCCGGAGCAAGGACTAGCAGGTACAAGGCCCCAGGCTCCCGCAGGAAGAGCATGGAGACCCGCTCCACAAACCACCACTCCAAAGACTTTCCCTAGCGCTGCCTGGCGTGCGGGGCCCCAACAACTCAGGGGGCATCACGGCCTGTACAACCGACTACCAAACTAAATAAGGGAGGGGACCCCCAAAGGGGTGCCTTCCCCCCAAAAGACTGATCTGGGGAGCCACAGTGGAGAAATAAAATAAATCCCCACAACCCATCGTATTTAGCACTGGGGCGCAGGGGCTAGCCAGAGCAGCACGGGGATAAGAGGCACTGCCGGACAGATAAAGGTAGACAAGAAGGCCGGGCCCAGGCAGAGGAAATGGCATGCACCCCGCAAAACACAGGACACACAACCGCCAGGGGGGCAACACAGAGGGGACTACTTGGAAATGTAGCTGACGATCTTGGCATCCCAGCCAGACCCCGACAACAAGGAAAAACTCTGGGTATTGTCCCTGTTGCCTGCCCACTATAAACTTGCTGTCACAAGCACATTTTAACACCTCTCGAAGAGATCATCTCTTACAGGACCCAAGTCGGGGGAGCCCAACAAACGGAAGGGCGGCAGGAGGACCTGAGTGGAAATCACGATCATTGCCGTCAGGAGCCCATATCACTAGCCCCTAAACCACACCCTGTAACACTCCTTAAGTTTTAATTCAGTTCCAAAGTAAACGTTTTCACAGTCATTAATGCAGAACTCAGATTAACAACAAAAACCAACACTAACCTGATCCTGTTGGAATTAGTTAATGCAGAATTGAAGGCTCACCTATCCTCCTCTACCGGGCCGGAGAAACCTGGCTCAAAGAGATGAAGGCAGGGAAACCCTCGTGGGGAATAGAACCCTGTTGTGCCGGGAAGTCGGAATCAGCTGTGTGTGTGTGCTTCGGTTCCCAAGGAGCGACTTGTGGAGTTGGACTTCTCGCTATCACGGACTATCCTAAAGAGAGAAACCAGATTGAATTTATGGGCTGGAGAGATAGCGAAGGCAGAATACTGAAGTGCGATGTACCTTTAAATCTGAATGTCTGCAGACGGGATAGAAGTTGAATGGCACGGAAGTTGTAGTCCGTTGAGTTTGTTCTGTGTGTTGGAAAAAGTAATTCCCAGGCTGTGCAGGAGAGATGAACTGGGTTGCGCGAGTGCCTCCTGTGAATGCATGTAGAAAAATAGCAATGTGGATGTTCGAGGAAAGAGAGGATTGACACTATAGAAATGGGGAAAGGTAAGAAAGACGTTTAACAAGAAAAGCTTTCCTAAACTAACAGGGAGCAAGTCTAGATTTGCAGACTTACGATGCGTGGCCTCTGAGAGCAGTAGCAACGCGCTGCTCCAAAGACGCTGCCAAAGGAAATCCCATCTCCGAGGCTGGGGGCAGAGTCACCTGGTACTTCCTGATTCGGAAGGCTGGAGCGCTGCTCTTCCTTGCGACCTCCATGTTGGAGGTAATAGGAGCGATGCAAGAAATGTGTCTCCACTTGTGCCATAAGGACCACGTCCGTCGACCCTTACCGGAAGCAGATGTGACAGTATTCCCCCCCCAAGGGTGGCAAAACCGGGCTTGCCCGGGTGCAGTTAATAGAACCTGCGAACCAAACGGGTAGCATGAACAGCAGAAGCGGGTTCCCAAGAAAGTTCTGCCTGAGAAAAACCCTTCCAATCGATAAGGAACTGTAGCACACCTCTCCGATAACGTGAATCGCAGATCGAGGAAACTTTGTATTCCGGCCCCTCTCCAGTTAAGACCGGAGGGGGAGTCCCCTTCTTTGGAAGATGAAATCTAGAATGTATATCAGGCTTCAACTGAGAAACATGGAAGGTAGGGTGTATACGTCTCCAAGAAAAAGGAAGCTGCAATTTGAAAGCTGCTAGCCCTTTACGTTCAAGGACCAAAAAGGGCACAAAGTATCTTGGGGATAATTTGGAAGGCATCAGTCTCATAGGGAGATATTTGCTAGCCAACCATACCTTGTCTCCCACCTGTATTTAAGGTATGGGACTCCGGTGTTTGTCCGCTTGTTCCTTGTAGCGTTTATGAGCATCCTTCAAAGCTTCCTGTGCATTACGATGCCCTTGTTGGATGGAAGCTATTAACCCATCCAGATCCGGGTAAGGAGTAGCCGTGGGACCTGCTGATGGGTACACCTCAGGATGAAAGCCAAATGTACTAAAGAATGGACGTACTCGTATGGTGGAATGAACAGCATTATTATATGCAAATTCTGCAATTGGCAGCAAAGTCTTCCAGTTATCTTGTAGAACGGATATGTAACATCTTAGATAAGCTTCCAATGTTTGGTTCAAACGCTCCATTTGGCCGTTGGTCTGAGGGTGATATCCTGAACTGAGTGCTCTTGAGATCCCTAGGATGTGACATATATGTTTCCAATAAACAGATGTATATTGTGGTCCTCTATCAGAGATAATGACTTCCGGGAGTCCGTGGAGTGAAAAAATGCGATCCACGAAAACTCTTGCCATAATAGGTGCAGATGGAACAGACGGTAGAGGGACAAAATGCGCCAATTTAGTTAAAGAATCTATCGTTACCATTATGGTATTACATCCCTCGGATCTTGGTAGATCAACTATAAAGTTCGTCGATATTATTTGCCAAGGTTTCGTAAGAATTTGTATCAAAACTAGTTTCCCAATAGGAGGACTCCTTGGAGTCTTGGTTTGTAAGCAAACCGGACAAGAAGCGACATAGTCCTGTACATCTTTGCGAAGCGTTGGCCACCAGAAGTGTCTTTGGATCTGTTCTGTGGTATTGAAAGTCCCTCTATGCCCAGCTGCCATAGAGTCATGACACATCTGAAGAACCTCTAATTGTAGATCTTGGTCGAGAATGAACATCTTATCTTCCTTAAAAAGAAGGCCCTGGCTGGGAGTAAGTCCTAATTTGTGAAGGGACTCAGGTTGTGTAGATTCCAAATTTCTTGTCTTATTTGCAATCTTTTGAAGAAATGAGTGGATAACAGGCACTGTGACCAAGTTAGGAAACATGGGTTCTGGCTGAAACGGAGCTCCTTCTCGTGGATTACTGCGGGATAAAGCATCAACCTTGAGTTTGGATTTGCCGGGAATGAAGGTAAAGGTAACACGAAATGGCGAAAAGAAGTGAGCCCATCTGGCCTGTCTGCTGTTGTTGTTTTGGGCATATTGAAGTGCTCTGAGATTGTGGTGGTCGGTTCTAATTTCAATGGGAAACAATGCTGGCAAAAGTAAATGACGCCATTCTTCGAAGGCTCTTTTTATCGCTAGTAATTCTTTTTCCAGAACCGTGTAATTGACTTCCGCCGGGGACAATGTCTTAGAGAGGTAAGCGATGGGCCTTTCAAAACTCTCGTCGTCCGGTTGTAAAAGAACAGCTCCAATACAATGGTCTGAAGCATCTGATTCCACAATGAACCTGCGGTGTTGGTCAGGCATTGCCAAAATAGGAGCTCTAGTGAATAGAGTTTTTATCTCCTGAAAGGCGGCTTGAGTTTCATCCGTCCATCGAAAGGTGACACCTTTTTTTAGAAGATGAGTGATTGGTTGTGTAAGAGTAGAGAAGTGAGGAATAAATCTTCTGTAGAAATTTGCGAAGCCAAGAAACCGCTGTATTTCCTTGACTGACTTGGGTGATGGCCAGGTGAGTATAGCTGACACTTTCGATGGATCCATGGAGATACCCTGAGCGGAAAGGATATACCCTAGATATGCCACTCGGTCTTTATGAAACTCGCATGTCTCTAATTTGCAATAGAGATGGTTCTTCTGTAGTCTGCGTAAGACTTCCTTTACATGGATGACATGATCTGAAAGGGTGGATGAAAACACCAGAATGTCATCTAAATATATAATGACAAAAGTAACGCAATATCTGCAAAGATGTGGTCCATAAACCTTTGGAATATTGCAGGTGCATTGGCTAGTCCAAAGGGCATTACCGAATGGTGTCCGGAAACCGGTTTTCCATTCATCCCCCTCTCTAATGCGTATGAGATGATACGCACCGCGTAGGTCCAGTTTTGTGTAGATTCTTGCTCCTCTAAGTACCTGCAAGATATCCGGAATAAGCGGCATGGGGTACTTGTCTGGGACAGTGATCTTATTTAATCCTCGGAAGTCAATGCAGGGCCGTAACTCGGCAGTGTTCTTCTTTGGAATAAAGAAGAGCGAAGCCGCCGCAGGGGAACGAGATTTGGTTATCAAGCCATTTTCAAGATTTGTCTTCAGGTATTCTTTCAGTACTTCTTTCTCCTTGGCGGACAAAATGTACATGCGTCCAAAGGGAAGAGGACTATTCGGAATTAAATCTATTCCACAATCATCCCTGCAATGAGGCGGTAATTCGCTATATTCTGTTTTAGCAAAGACATTGTGGAATTCCTGATATTCTCGAGCAAGAGTGGTCACTTTGTTAAGCATCCTATTCGTGGTACAAGGTGAATCCTGAGACGGATTGTTCCTGAGTTTAGGGACTGCCAACTCATGACAGTGGTGAACACAATGTTCTGACCCCAAAAAAAGAGTTCCTGCTGTCCAGTTAATATAAGGATTATGTAATCTTAACCATGGTAACCCTAAAATTACAGGATAATGTGCATCCTTGATTAAATCTAATTCCAGGATCTCTCGATGTGTGGCTATTGTCATAGTGAAATGGGAAGTGTGGTCTTTTATGGGACCTGAGGTAAGAGGGCTACCATCGACACTTTCGACCGGAATCATTAAGGTCTTCGGTACTCTTGGGATCCCCTGTCTTGTAGCCCAAGTGTCATCTAGAAAATTGCCTGCTGCTCCGCTATCAATAAGTGCGGGCACATTTACCAATCTCGTATTACCCCAGGCTAGAGTGACCCCAAGGACTATCATCTTTATTTCCGAAGATTGGCTTTGATGGACCTTGGGAGTGTTCTGAAGGGAACTAGTTATCCTGGAACCCTGCACCGTTGTTCCCCTTACGGCCGGGTTCTGGCGTTTTCCGCCTTCCTATGGGGAGTAAGGGGACATTCTTTGACCGAATGAGAGCTATCCCCCCAATACATACACAGTCCCTGAGTACGCCTTCTGGTACGTTCTTCCATGGATAAAGGACCTCTAGTGCTACCAATTTGCATCGGCTCATCGTGGGGACAGGTCTAGTAGGAGACATTGTCCTTTCGGGGGTTTGTCTGCTGCTCTTTCCTTTCTTTCTTTCTTTCTTTCTTTCTTTCTTTCTTTGTTTCTTTCTTGCAATCTATAATCTAATTGCATGACCAATGCAATATACTCTGCCATGTTGTGTGGACGTGGGACTCGGGACACTTCATCCTTTAAATCCTCTGAAAGTCCTCTTCTGAATATGGTCATCAAAGCTTTGTCGGCCCAGTCTGTATCGGAAGCTAATTGTTGAAAGCCTGTGATGTACGTAAGGAGATCCAGACTACCCTGATTACAATCCAATAACCTTTCCTGAGAGGCTATGGTAATCTCCTGTCTCGCAAACATACTTTTTATGCTGTTGCAAAAGGCAGGGTAAGAATCAAGTATGGGATTGTTGTTGGTCACTAATGGAGTAGCCCAAGCTAATGCAGCTCCCGACATCTGGGCAATCATATGACCCACCTTGTCTCTGTCTGTCGGAAAAAAGGCTGCCTTAAAGGCAAATTGCACCGAGCATGATTCAAGAAACTCCTTGACCGCATGTGGATTACCATCAAAATGACCTGACGGTAATGGGCCTGGAGGTACTTCAGAGCTATGGGCTGCTCGTCCTACCTGTTGCCTTAGATTGGCGTTCTCTTGTTTAAATTGCTGGACCTCGGTTGACAGGGATTGAACCGCTGTCACCAGTTATTGGATTTGTTGTTCCATAATAATGGAATCCACTGACTCTACCACTAATGACTGTGAGGCCAGAGAGTCTTTCTAGCCCTAACTTTTTGGGCGTTGCTATCTGTAACACTGCTTAAGTTTTAATTCAGTTCCAAAGTAAACGTTTTCACAGTCATTAATGCAGAACTCAGATTAACAACAAAAAACAACACTAACCTGATCCTGTTGGAATTCGTTAATGCAGAATTGAAGGCTCACCTATCCTCCTCTCCCCACGCTGGAGAAACCCGGCTCAAAGAGAAGAAGGCAGGGAAACCCTTGTGGGGAATAAAACCCTGTCGTGCCGGGAAGTCGGAATCAGCTGTGTGTGTGCTTCGGTTCCCAAGGAGTGACTTCGGGAGTTGGACTTCTCGCTATCACGGACTATCCTAAAGAGAGAAACCAGATTGAATTTATGGGCTGGAGAGATAGCGAAGGCAGAATCCTGAAGTGCGATGTACCTTTAAATCTGAATGTCTGCAGACGGGATAGAGGTTGAATGGCACAGAAGTTGTAGTCCGTTGAGTTTGTTCTGTGTGTTGGAAAAAGTAATTCCCAGGCTGTGCAGAAGAGATGAACTGGGTTGCGCGAGTGCCTCCTGTGAATGGGTGTAGAAAAATGGCAATGCAGATGTTCGAGGAAAGAGAGGATTGACACTATAGAAATGGGGAAAGGTAAGAAAGACGTTTAACAAGAAGAGCTTTCCTAAAGTAACAGGGAGCAAGTCTAAATTCACGGACTTACGATGCGTGGCCTCTGAGAGCAGTAGCAACGCGCTGCTCTGAAGATGCCGCCGAAGGAAATCCCATCTCCGAGGCTGGGGGCAGAGTCACCTGGTACTTCCTGATTCGGAAGGCTGGAGCGCTGCTCTTCCTTGCGACCTCCATGTTGGAGGGAATAGGAGCGATGCAAGAAATGTGTCTCCACTTGTGCCATAAGGACCACGTCCGCCGACCCCTACCGGGAGCGGATGTGACACACCCAAAACCAAGGAAAAAAGTGCTGCTTACGGAGCCACGCCAAGGGACCAAACCCCCAAAACAGCAGACCATGGCAACATGTCAAGAAATAAAGGGAAAGAAGGCCAGAACCCCACGAAAGGGGACATAAAACTGCAAAAGAGGACAATTCAGAAAATGCGTAGTAAGGAAGGGGGATCACAGCCCGATGTCGAGCAGGAGGCGGACAGGGATGCAGAAGAGGCCCCTCAATGGGAACATCCAGAGGAAAGAGTGGTCACACAAGTTCCTCGAACAATGCTTCCAGAACTTTGGGGCTAGGATGGCAAACACCATACAGTCCCAATTAGATAAAATGAAAGAAGACCTGGCGGGGGCACTAAAGGAAATGAAGGGAGACCTACACAAGCTCGAAGCAAGAGTGGACACCAGCGAGAAATCCATGCAGGAGCTGGCAGAAGACTCCAACAAAGTGGAAGACCTGATGGAGCATTTAGCCAGGGCTACTTACAATTTAGAGATCCAAACAGAGGACCTTGAAAATAGATCAAGGAGAGCGAATATAAGAGTGAAAGCGCTACCAAAAGCGGTTGTAGATGCAAGACTACCCAAAACAATAAGCCAAATCTTTGCAAATCTAGTAGAAGGGTCGGAACCGGCAGAAATCAAGGTCAACCGCATACACAGAGTGGGTCCACAAAGAATTGAACCGGGCACTAGACCAAGAGACATCCTGGTAGTCATGCACGAATACACCCAAAAAGAAAGCGTGCTGGCCACCGCAAGAAGTACAATAGACCTTAACTTCAATGTTCCTGCTATGCAACTATTTCAGGACCCCTCTCGGGTCATGCTCACCAAGAGGAGGCTAATGCGTCCAGTCGTGCATGAGCTGATGAGAGGAATAAAACATAGACTGACATTCCTCTTCGGCCTCCTATTTGTGCTAGAATGTAGGCAAAGGAGAATCACGTCGACAGAGGAGGGAGCAAACATCCTGGGAATGGAGCTTTACCCAACTAACAATGAAGTCCAAGGTCCATCGAAAGTCGAAAAGAAAGCCTTAGGAATGGTCCACACAAGAATCAAAGAGGAAAGCGAGGAAAAAGAGGGGCCCAAGAGGCCCAGGCCCATCGCCAGAGAAGAATCAGCAGAACAATGAGTCCCCCAGAGAGGGGGGAAAAACAGAACAAACAAGCACCGGTAAGGGAACACACTAAGCAACCACAAAAGGGGGTGGGGAGATAGTGGTAGGAGTCTCTTGGTCTCAAGGAATGGGTCAGGGGCGACCTGCAAGGGTTTACGCTGGGAGAAGAAGGGATCTCAACCCCCAAGGAGGAGAGTCGGGAGGGTCCAGAGGCCGGTTGAGCCAACCCAGCAAGGGGGGGAGGGGAAAATGGAAGGGGGGTTAAGATGGGAGGGGGGTAAGCCCCAAACGAGTTGTGAGGAGAGGACGGGGGGAGGGAACAGGGGTGGAACCGGGCTAAGATCCAATCACAGACTCAAGCAATCTAAGGCCAGCAACTAGAAAACCCTCAAATAAGTGCTAAGGAATCAACACTGAAAGTTCTATCACTAAACATTAAAGGCCTAAACTCACCAATAAAAAGAACCTGTCGAGAGAAAAATCAGATCTGATCACCCTGCAAGAAACCCACATGCAAGAGAAAGATCAACATTAGATCCGGATGCAAGGTTATAACAAAATCCAACAATCGAACGATGTGCCAAAAAAGGGGGGGTCTGAATAGCAGTAAGGAATAACTCATACCTCAAGATACTAGACGTCAACAAAGATTCTAAAGGGAGGTACATCCCCATACTCCTCAGGGCAGGGGAGAGATTACCACCCTGGACACTGTTACATGTTACATTCTTTTGGTTTCTTTGAGAGTCATCAGATACAAACGGACTTGCCTAAAACAGTGGCCTAACAACTGAAAAGCCATGAATGCGATGTCGCAGAGCACAGCTGATCTGTGGTATACTTTGAGGCCTCACAGTGCCACGCATGATAATAGCCCCGCCTGTGAAGTACACTATTATGATGCTGCTGGCTCAAGTCCCAAGGCTGCTAGAGGATGCCATGCAGAGACAGTCTGCTGTTACGAAGGAAATTTACTTTCTTTCCCCCTGTCCAGTGAAATTACCTGTTTTGTTATGATACGTGGTGTTAATGGGTGGAGAATAAGATGTAGCTATGGAATTGTACATAAGAATGAGCCAGGCCTGGGCGGGGCAGAGCCGAATACAGCCATCTCAAGCACTGGTGTGTGTTAGCATTACAGCGCTTTTCACCCCACTTCTGCTGTTTTGTGTATTATTGTGCCTGAGTGCCTGGAATGCCTGAGACAGTGTGAGGGAGCTGGATGAGCACTGGTATCGTGGGGAGCAGGACGGGGCTGTAACAAATTGTGCTGATCCCCGGGAGCTCCCCTTCCTGAAGTGCATGACTGGAGATTACAGCAATAAAACGGGTACGTGAAAAAAGTGTTTTTCGTTGTACCTGTTGGGTGTTTGCTAGTGGAATTTGTGGAATTAGGAGTCTTTGAAATAATACGGAGATAGTGCCTCAGAGTGCTGCAGTGATACAATACAGAGTTGAAAGGGCAACTAGAGGGCTGCAATAAGGTCAGAGCCAGGGGCGTTGCTAGGGGGGGCTAATGGGGCTATAGCCCCTGATCTTTTGGTTGTAGTCCCGGATAGAATCACAGGAGCTACAGCCAAAAGACTAGCTAGCCCCCACTCCCAACAATTCTGACATCAGCTTAGCCCCGGGTCTTTTCCAGACCTAGCCACTCCCCTGGTCAGAGCATTCTTAGGCCCCTGTGATAAAGTGTTAAGACTTGATGGTCGTGTAGATGATGAATCCTCTGTCCCCAAGTACCACACGGGCAAGAATAGTATTATAACTGCCCGTGCAGTCTTTGAGGCCACAGGTGTGGAGTACCGTCAGCCTGGAACCGGGAACGCCGGAAGAAAACCCCCTGACCACTGTAAGGCAAGCAACGAGGTTAGGGAAAGGAAGGCAAGACAGTGAATGGTTGAAAAGGACAAATCACACTTAATCCTACCCCAATGCCAGTGGTCAGATACCCTGGGTGTAGTACTGGGCAGGGTTCAACAATGGTCGACGGCGGCAGGCAGCAGATGGTGATATGGTGGCACTCTTGATGGAGATTAACACCTGATTTCAGCCAAGAAACGTGAGCAAAGTACTGTGATGGGGAAATCCATAGTCAGTCCAAGATACAGTCCGTGGTCGGAAGCCAGCTGGTAACGTCAACAACAAGGGATGATCCAAAGCAAGTCCAGGTGAAAGCCAAATTTGTTGTTTTTTCCGGAAGTGATCGACAAAGCAGAGGTACCAAGGAGAAGCAAGAGCGGGTCCGTGAAGCAGTCCGTGATCAAGGATTCCAGGAAGCAGAAACAAGGTAAACGCTCAACGAAACTTGCCGTAAGCAGCTGTGAAGCGATGTGCGAGCGTTCGCTCGATTCTTTTGAAGGCAGGAATGGTCATTTGAGCGCACCACGTGAGTTACGCTCCGTGTCACGTTGTCATGCTTCCTGCTCATGTGATGCATGCTCCTCGTCTCGCGTATCCATTAGAGCACGTTACTTCCTGATCACGTGTCGCTTAACGCATCGAGGCCCCAGACTAAGCCGATGACCATGACGTGGCGTGGAAAGTCGCCATGGTAAACGCCACTGGAGGTAAGGAGTTCGTACCGGACATGAGTTTCTCTTGAGTTTGCTGTGCCGCCAATAGCTGTAGCCCAACCGCCGTTGGGAGTTACATGAAGACATGTGGGAATGTGGGGAAAGACTGTTGGCAGAGCAGTGTGTGACCGGGGACGTGACATACAGTCAGAGCACCTGTCGTGGAGAGAGGGTGTAGGGTTGATGCTGTAAAGGGCATAGGGTAGGTGTGTAAGGTCGGAAGCTTGAGTTAAACTGGAATAAGACAGATTACAGATTACAGTTTCAGTTACAATATGGCAGATGCCGGTCCACTGACTAGGCAAGAGGCGGGGCGGATATGTCATATAAGTGGGGGTCGAGGGCAGTGCTGGAGAGGTTGAGGAGCATGGTGGACAATTAGGATGTGGTGCCCCAATGGGTACAAAGGAAGAAGGAGGTGGGGGTTGCCCAGGAACAGCCGTTACAAAGGGTACAGCAGGGAAGGGACAGGGGAGATGGTGCTGAACTACAAGCGAAGCACAAAGATATCACAAAGGGGATGAAGGTAGAGAGGTATCAGAGACCCTAACATTTTGCAGTAATGCTTACACACATTTTCATGACGGCCACAATATGCCAGACGAGATAACGAGGGTGGTGGAAGGGAATGTGCATGTGGAGGAAAAGTTAAGATCTGCCCAAGGGTGGGCATACATTCACAATGCAGCTGATGACGCATGACTGAGAATGAAAAAAACAGGAGTGCAGGGAGTGGGAGGAGGTAGGAACACACAGAGGGGCAGGGTTGGGAGGTGCTAGCACCAGTGCCTGTGGGGGTTGGTGTGGATGATACAGAACGCTATGGGGGTGGCTCTATGTATTTCCGAGAAAGGGGCGAAAGAGGAAGAGGGGGGGGGAGACACAGGCTGGCTGGGTACCGGGGGAGGCAACTGTATGCAACAGAGGGAGGACATTTTGGAAAAAAGAGATGCAATGATGTATTTGTCAAACACAGCCCTGACAGCATGGGGGGAGACATGCCCGGACAAAGGGGCCAGAAATAAACTGGATTTCAGAAGGAAGGGTGACTGTGCAGTGTGCACCTTAGACGGGGCAGTGAACAAAATGCCAATGGATGGTTTAGTGCCAGGCGAATACATGTCAGAGATTGCCAAATCACAACAGAACGCTTTGAGGGCATGTGCACCAGAGAAGGACATTGACAGGCCCACATATAAAGAAGGTGGTCAGTGTCAGCGTGACTTCGTGTCTGGGAGGGAAAGAACATAGTATGGTGAATTACAATCGGTGGCCCATGCCACCTGACAATGACCCACAGCCAAAGCTAATGGCATCCATAGAAGAAAGGGAGTGGCATGTGATGGAGGGCCCACAGCTTGAAGTGGTGAAGATTATCCTACAGAAGAGCATGAAGGAGGTTCAAAGGAAATGTGAGCGACTCCTGGCTGATCCGAAAGGGGAAGATGAACAAATGATGCAACATATCAATGCAGAGAAAGAGCATGAGAATGCATTTCAGTGCCCGACAGAGGTGGCCAGGTGGCCCACGGCAAAAGAAGGATGGCAGGAGCACATGGACATTTGTGTGGCTCATTGGAAGAAAAAAACGAAAGAGTAGCCGTTCAAGCAGATGTATGTGAAAGGCGCACAGTGGGAAGTCTGGCTGTCATTTGTTCTCCATGGACTACTGAGAGAGCGATCAGTGACCAGGTAGTCACCATGCAAGATGCTACTTAGGAGAAATATGACAAACATTGACAAGTTGTTGCTGACACTGACTGCGTGTGCACCTAGGGACTGGGAGGTGCTAGAGGCTTCCTATATACTGTAAAATAAGAGAAACATTGACTTTGACATGGACAGTGCAAACAAACATGGAAGACACATGAAGTGGGTGTTGCTGAATGTGAGAGTGACAGGGATGTTCAGAGCTAGAAAGGGAGGGACATGTAGCTATGACCGTTTTTGTTTTAGATGCACCCTAGATTATGGCCGAATAAATGGCTTCAGATGAATTAAGACATACATAAGTGGTCTTAGTTTGATAATGTTTTTTTATTTTTTTGATTCCTTATTGAGTTAGAATAGTTTTATTGAAGTAGTGCAAGGCTTTGGTCAGCAATTCATAGATAAAAAAAAGTGGGCACATGTTACATTTCTGATTCTGTGCTTTCTTTTGGTTTCTTTGAGATTCATCGGATACAAACGGACTGGCCTAAGACAATGGCCTAATAACAGCCATGGAAGCGATGTCGCAGAGCACATCTGATCTGTGGAATGCTTTGAGGCCTCAGAGTGCTGGGCATGGTAATAGCCCCGCCTGTGAAGTACACTGTTATGATGCTGCTGGCTCAAGTCCCAAGGCTGCTAGGGGCTGCCATTTAGAGACAGTCTGCTGTTACGAAAGAAATGTACTTTCTTTCCCCCTGTTCGGCGAAATTACCTGTTTTGTTATGATACGTAGTGTTAATGGGTGGAGAATACAAAGTAGTTATGGCATTGTACAAAAGGATGAGCCAGGCCTAGGAGGGGCAGAGCCGAATGCATGCAGCCCTCCCAAGCACTGGTGTGTGTTAGCATTTCAGCGCCTTTCACCCAACTTCTAGTGTTTTGTGTATTATTTGTGTACGAAGGCCTGGAATGCTTGGGACGGTGTGAGGGAGCTGGATGAGCACTGGTTTCGTGGGGAGCAGGACGAGCCTGTAACAGTCAGCATATACACACCTCATTTAGGGCAAGACTAGTTCAGCCAATCGACACTACGAAAACTGGAGGGATGTGCAAAGGGAAGAATGATACTCCCAGGCGACCTTACCCAGGTAGGGAAGGACCTCTAGAATCGCCTACTCCCAAAATTAACCTTGTGGGAAAAATTGACAACCTATCATTGGTGGACATCTGGAGGGAGAAGAGCGGGGAAACGCATTTTAGTCGCACGTACACAGGTCAGCATCAAGAATAGACTACATCTGGATCTCAAAATCCATGCTGGGGCAAGTGGATTACATAGAGGTGGGACCAATAACAATATCTGACCATGCCCCTATCACTGCAAACTAAAAGGAAACAATCTCACTCGGGGCTATGGAAATTAAAATACCTGGCCCACATCTTCAAAGAAGAATCCCTGAAAGGAGAATTCAGGGAGGGAATAGAACATTTCTTTCAGACCAACAACAACCAAAAAATAAGCCCCAACACAATCTGGGACATATTTAAAGCCATGATACAGGGAAAGATAATAGCAATAAAGGCCAGAAGGGACAGGGAGCGCAAACTCCTAGAGGAGGACCTAGAAGCTAAACTGAAAGAAGTGATGCTTAAGATGGCAACTGGGACGACAGGCAAGAACAGGAGGGAATAGGTGTCATGATGCCCGCTCTCGGGGAGCCGGTTCAAGCCCTGGGTCCCCGAAAGCAGACATCCAGTCCCCAAGAAAGGACCCAGCAACCCCATATAGGGGCCCTTTGGACAGTGTCCTGGCGCCAGGCTCATAAAAGACATCAGTCCTGGCGCCATAGGCGCCAGGCTCATTATGGAAGTGCTTGGGTGCACTTACCTGATGCAGACCATGCTGCAGGATCCCGGCCTCCTTGAGGCCTGAAAGGAACTACTTTACCTGTGGGACTAATTTACCATCCGGGCGTGGTCGGGGAAGGATACATACCTGATTGGAGGAAGGATACATACCTGGAACTTCTTCCAAGGCTATTTAAACCCCACCCGAACAGCCACACGTGCTTCGCGTTGTTCTGCATCTAGCAGCTGGACGCTCACCGTGTCTGCTCCTGCATCCTGACTTCTGCCACGCCTGCCAGCATCCTGGATCACCTGCAAAGGAAGAGAAGAAGAGAACAGAAGAAGGAAAAGTCCTTACCTGCTAAATCCGCATCCCGGAGACATTTCGCCGACAATCCTGAAAAGGAAGACTTTTATTTAAAAGCTCAAGCTCATCGCGTCGATCGCTGCAGCGCCGCATTCCACTCACCTTTACAGGGCGCCTCCATGTTCAGCAGCGATCATCCGGATTCGCAGTCACGCCCCAGCGCCTAGTGAGAAAAAGACCAGAACAAAAGGTGAGAGAGAGAAGGGAATAAGGAAAGCTAAATCTCCATGTTAAGACTTACCTGTTGATTCATTCCCTCTTAATTTCGGGTCCACGCCGCATCCTGGCATTTCTGGACGGGAAAAAGAGACATTAGCGTTAATGAGCGAATGAAAAGACATTACCAAAAAACGCTCATTAAAGACTTACCTGATTTCTACAAGGATTTCACCTCTCATCTCGGGTCGGTGCCTGTTCCCCAGCATTCCGTACCCCGGCCCCTATGGGGAAAAAGACACTAGCATTAGTACATTAATGCATGGACACAAGGGGAACCTCTTATCAAAAAACTTACCTGGAAGCCAAGCAAGTTTGGTTCTCACCAATCCGAAAAATCCAGTGAAGTAACTGGATACCAACGCGCCCCTGCATCAGAAGCAGGATGGAGAGCTCGTCCTTCCAGACCCTAAGGTGAGACGCTACGAGGAAACACAGAAGGGTTTCGAGGAGGGTGAGAGGGGAAAGTGGGAGGCTGATTGCATTACCCCGCAGACAGTTAATCCCCTATTTTCGCCTACAGAAGGATACTTCTGCGAGCCAGACAAACCAGATTTGGGGGCCCGGTCCAGTCCGTCTTCCGAACCCTGTGCATCACCTTAGAAGAGGTCACAGCAGCGCGAACCAGGCCAGCGCCTCCGTGGGAGCCAGGTGAGCGTTACAATAGGGCAATTAGGGACCAACTTGAAATCATACAAACCAGTAGAGCCGAACACTCCCTAACACCTCTTAGACAGAGATACTACATAAAAGCAAGCAAAACTGACAAGCTCTTAGCAAGGATGCCGAGAAAAGAGGAAAAAGACAGGACCATCCTTAAAATCAAGACACTAGAGTGGCAGGTAAGATCCGTCCAAGCATCCATAACGAGGGAATTTATGAAATTGTAAACAACCCTATACAGGACGGAAGTTGTAAAGAGTGAGAGCCGACTAGAATACCTGAATCACTGTAGCATGCCAAAAATATCAGACCAGGAGAGGGCAGAACTAGAGAAAGACATAACCATAGAGGAAGTCCACAAAGGGATCACGTCCCTTCCAATCAATAAAGTCCCTGGGCCGGACGGTTTCACATCAGATTTTTAAAAGCAATTCCAGGAAGCACTTGCCCCCTTCTAACCGCCTTTTTCAAAAGATTCGGGCAAGGGGGAGGGATCACCCCATCAATGGAGGAGCCAAAAGTCATACTGTTGCCCAAACCAGGGAAGGACCCAACATTATGCTGCTCATACAGGCTAATAGCACAGATTACAACTGATGCCAAAATATTTACTAAATCCCTAGCAACCTGAATGGAACACCCCCTCCCCAAGCTGATAGAGCCCAACCAGTTAGGCTTCATAAGAAACAGACAGACGCATGATAACACCCGAAGAATTGCCCATGTAGTCGAAAAGTAGACAAAACACACACACCTGCACTACTGGTCGCACTAGATGCAGAAAAAGCCTTTGACAGGGTAGAGCGGACATTTCTACTCCACACCATGACCAAAATGGGCAAACTCTTATGGCCAAAATAGCTGCCAATTATCAGAATAAATGAGTTGAAAGTATTATTTAATTCACTACCAGAAACCATGGAGGAAAGAAAAAAACCTGATTTGGAAATTAAGAACAAGAGTTCCTTTCATCCGAAAATTAACCATCTCGTAATCAATCTATTCAACTTAAAAACTACCAAAGACTTAAGACGTTTAAAATACAGCACATCAAATAAAACAAACATCAGGGGACACCAGCAAACGTTAATAAAGGAACTGGCGGAAGTTCATACAATCGCCCTCAAACCGGCAGACAAAAGAGGAGCACTTGTGCTAATGGACACCGACTTTTACAACAAAGGTTGTCTCAACTTGCTCAATGACCAAAGAACATATCTTATTCTAGATACAGATCCCATTTCTTCTATAAAAAACATCATCAAGGAAACAGTAGATAAAGCTTTGGACATGGAATGGATTTCTGAAAATACGAGTGAATTCCTCCTCCAGAAATGTCCGGTAACTCCGTTTGTTTATGTGTTACCCAAAATACACGAAGATAGCAGTATCCCACCTTTCAGACCTATTGTCACAGGCACAGAAAGTGTTTTTCATCCCTTGGCCATTTACTTGGACAGAGCTCTACAGCCGTTGGTGCAGAGAACATCGACTTATCTTGAAGATGCGTCACATTTCTTAAGACTACTCAAAGAACTACAGATAGATGATCCAACAATGATTTTGTTCACACTGGATGTGAGCAGTCTATACACATCAATCCCCATAATGAGGGAATAGAAACCCTTGAATGGTTTCTACTTAAACATGAGGATACCCTAATACATAAGATATTTGCCATCAAATTGATCAATCTTATTCTATACAATAATTATTTCCGTTTTGAAGGAAATTACTACCTACAAACAGCTTCAATGGGTACAGCCGTTGCACCAGCATATGCGAACATCTTTATGTTCCATTTTGAACAAACTTATGTACTTGATAGAGATCCTTGCAAAACCAAAATTAGATTCTGGAAACGTTTTATTGACAATATTTATTTCATCTGGCAAGGCACGATTGAAGAACTACAACACTTCTTTCAATATCTCAATAGTTGCCATGCAAGAAATACATTTACTTTGGAAATAGTCCACTTTGGAAATCCACTTCTTGGATATTAATATTGAGAAAACAGGCATTCAACTTAATACCAACATCTATAGGAGGCCCACAGATACAAACAATACATTGCATTTCAGAAGCTTCCATCAGTCTCATTGGAAGGACAACCTTCCCTACTGTCATTTACTACGACTGAAGAGAATCACACCTGATGCAACACATTTACAAGACGAATATGAAGATAAGAAAAAGGATTTACATCAAGAGGCTTCTCGGACGAAATCATTAACAAGGCCATCAGACGCACAGAACCTCTGACAAGAGATAGTCTTCTAGAAGAAAAACCAAGAAAAGAGAATACAAGGCTAATTCACACCTTGAAATTCTCAAGCCAAAGTTTTCAAATTAAAAGGATTATAAACAAAAACTGGGACCTCATCAAATCTGATCCCAATTTGTACAGACTATTCCCAGAACCTCCAATGCTATCTTACAAGAGGGGTACAAACTTTAAAGACAGCCCGATTACAGCTGAAAAAAGCAAAAAACAAACTTGGGGATCCTTGAAGAAACGGAAACAAGGCACCCATGCAAGCCTCAATTGTCAACTTTGTGCAAACCTTATCAAAGGAGATTACATCAGGCACCCAAACAGTGGTACAAAAATACCATTAAGAAACTTTTCTATCTGTGACAGCAAAAACGTAATATATGCGCTTCGATGCCCATGTGGCAAATACTATGTGGGAACAACGACTCACAGAGCTAAAGAATGGTGGACTGAGCACAAATCCAATATAAGAACTTGTAACACCAAATCACCAGCTTTTAGACACTTTAAAGAATATGGAAACAACATATTGCAATTATGGTGGGTCATATTGGAAATCATTCATCCCTTACCAAGAGGAGGAGATCTAGCCAAAATATTAATGCAAAGGGAACTCTATTGGATCCATAGACTGGACAAAATGAACCCCATGGTCTGAATGAGGAATACTATCTAGGCCCATTTCTTTAAATTACTCCAAGATAGTATTGACCCTACAGTAAAACAGATCGCTACACCTCCCCCTTTCTTTGAATGGAACTTTATGAAACTATCCAATTACGGTTTAAAAACCATCTGGTTAACTGCAGAATTTAGCAGACTTAACACCTCAGCACCCCAACCTCGAAGACTGTTTCATTTTCTTAAAAACTGGGTACTAATTAAAGAGGTCTGCCAACGATACACCGAAATATTGAATTCTCTGATTACACAAAGAATGTCAACTCCACTGAAGGAGACAGACGATATTGAGATCAATAATATTTTTTGTGAAGTGTGAGATATTATTAGCTCTTTTCTACCTCTCTGTGGTGTATTTGAATCAGAATGTGTCTCTGAAATCAATTGGACTAATGTAAGAGGAATATGGAAATGTGAGTTGTCAAAATGTGTGACATCTAGTTTATTTGCATTAAGAGTTGTCTTCAAAAACCTGTTTTACAAACACGAGTAATTGATCATGAACACGAGTAACTGAATATATAATTAACCATGATAGAGTCATACACTTGTAACGCTCACCTGATTCCCGCAGAGGCGCCGGTCTTGACTGGGTGAATGCCGTATCTTCAAAGGTGATGTGTAACACACGGTTGGCTCTTTGGGCTGGACCTCTGTGCACTGTATGTCTGACTCGAAGAGTAAGATGTCTGCAGATAGAAAATATGGGATTAATGAACTGGGGTTATTGGGTGCCTCTCTCCTCTTCCCTTTCTCTTCTCCTGTAGAACCCCAAAGGTTAACACCCTCACCTTAGGTAAGTGAACGCCGAGCTCTCCATCTGCCTCGGGGCAGGGTGCCGTAACCAGTTTCTTCACTGGATAAGAGTGCAGGCCTCTTGACCTCAGAGGACTGCTGTCCGTCGTTAACTGCACGAACGGTAAGTTCTGGGCACTTCAAATGTCTTAAAAGTCTTTTGTAATGATATCTCTTGTTTTGCAGGGTTCCGGCGATGGCGGATGGCGGGCTGATGAGAGTTGAGGATCGAACCCGCGTGAGGAATAGAAGCGCCTGGAAGCACGTAAGTAAGCGCTTGTAGCCTGCTTCACGATGCGCACTAACTGTCCTTTTATCTTGCAGGTACAAGTTCGGAGCTTTAGAGAAGCTGAAGGGTGCTGGAATACCCACTGGATTCGGCGTGGGAAGGAGTAATGGCACGTGAGTAATAAAGTTGCCCAATGTCTTTAAACGCACCTTCTTTTGTCTTTCAGATGCGGGATGCAGCGCCGAAGGCCTCCGGAGAGTGCGAAGAGCTGGTAAGCTTTTGTCTTTCAGATGCCGGAATGCAGTGCGAAGACCTCCGGAGCATGCGAAGAATAGGTAAGCCTTTGTCTTTCAGATGCCGGAATGCAGCGCGAGGCGTTGGTGACAGCCGATGGACCAGGTAAGAGATGCGCTGCCACTGAAGACCGTAGTGCTAACCTGTTCTTTCTTTGTCTTTACAGGTGCTGCTGAAGACTGGATTCCAGGATGGTAAGCCTTTGTTCCCTTAGGCCCAGGATCAGAAGCTGAAGACACGATGAGCGTTCTGCTGCAGAGAATGCAGAATAATGCAAAGCAAGATTCATCCATCGGGTGTGGTTTAAATAGCCTTCTGTAGTGCTTAGGTGTCTCCTTCCACAGCCACGCCTAGGTAAGAAAAGAGTTCCTGCTTTCCAGAAGAGTTCCAGTGTTCTGAACCTAGGGAGTGGCTCCTGCCCCACCCAACAGGAAAAGTAGTCCCAAACAGAAGAGGATCAGGGGTTCAACTGGCAGGTAAGTAAGCAGCATGGTCTGCTGCAGGTAAGTCCACCCAAGCATTATGTGCCCGGCGCTTCCCGCGCTGGGACTGGGCATCTTTATGAGCCTGGTGCCACTGGCGCCAGGACAGGGTCCAAAAGGTCCCAATTGGGACAGGCTGGCACTCGGAACCGGGGTTATGGGTCTGCTTCCAAGGGAGTCGGGCAAGTCCTGATCTTTTGGAAGCAGAGATCATGACAACACTTGACTCCACAAATGTATGGAATGAGCAAATGTTGATATTTTAAGATGCATAAACATAGACACATGTATACCAACTTGAGACAGACCATTCTAGGTACTATTATCCACAAGGACATAGATAAACACACAATGAACACTGTCAATAACCAACATCAAATTAGCCAAAACGGGCTTGAACGTCAGACTTATTAGCCACAAATCAATACAGGGAATCTCGCATACCTTCGTGACATCATGCACATATTTACGTGATGACGTCACTAGAAAGCACCATTTTCTTCTTGGAACAACCCTCCCACTATTAAGAACTGACCAAGATTTTTACACAGTGGGAAAGGCTGTAACATATGAATAATGTTACTAGGATTTACAACACCATTTCAAATCGAAAAAATAATTTTAGAAAATAACCGCTAAACCTTGTTTACGATCGTGACGTTATGCACCTTTCAGCATTATGACGTCATTAGAAATCGCTGGGATTTAAACGGCCATCTTAATCTGCCTTCACACATCTGGTTCTACAGGCAGACTTATCCCGCTGACAGGACAACCAAAAGTAAGTACAATAGGCTTATTTAGCTCGAGATTTTTATGGCCATCTTGTAGGCCTTTCATCCTAGAGACCTCACCACTTTGAATTTTGCAACATTAAGATTTAGATTATTTTCAGATAATTACATCCTCATATATTCTTTCACAGATCTTTGTGTACAGTCTTCAGACTACCTGATGTAAGCATATGTATCTTACAACAAACCCTGGTTCTACTACTTACCTGATGATTTCAACATCCTTGGTAAGACTCTTTTCTGAATACTCCTAACGGTATAGAATGTTCTAAGCAGTGCAGAACGTGTATCCAACTCTAATGATACCAGAATGCCCTGATAGTTTTCTTTCACTTACATATTTTGTAGACATATCAACAAGGATCATTATGAAATTATTCCGTATGATCTGGACCATCTAATTTATGAAGAATTATAACATTTCAGGAGCAAGACGGCTTCTTAGCACAAATTGGTAAGATTTAGTACCATATCATTTTTACCTTTATCTTAACACAACCCTCTTATATAAAGGACCCTGTAGTAACCCTGTCCATTTTTACATGGCAGGACTCTACAAAGAGTTAGTTCAAGAAAGCATCAACCTATCTACACTGGGACTGACTAAAGTATACCAACCCACTGAGAAAAGAAACAACCACCTGTCATCAGGACAAATTTGCTCACTAGAAAACATAGGAGGATAAGGTCCGTTAACAAATAAATGTATTTGAAGCACTCACACACAAGGGTCAACAAGGAGTATCTAAGAATGTTGTATCTGGTGAAAATATGCAAAAAAGTCTAAATATATTTAGATTGTTGATTTGGAGTTGGCTGAGAATCAGATTTCCCTCTCGTACTAGACTAAGTTAATGAGGAGTTTGGTACAGACATAGGGTCTATGATAGGGGTCACTTATAACTATGATTGGAATTGATCATCGGACTATATTATCCTAACACATCTCTGTGATATTAATTGACACAAATGTACAGCATTCCGAAGCCATAAAGAATCATTGTAATAATATTTAGACACAATTCTAATTGAAATTTATGTTGAACGTTTTCTACAAACTAATTTTGAAAAGATTTACCGTCCCCAAAGAAGAGAACATTCTCGAAACGCGTTGGGCCACTCTATTTTGTTTTAATAAATTGTATATGAAATCACAACCTTATGGTGAAATTGTACTCATTTTGGACACTGTATGAATTATTGAAAATGAATACTGTATACATTTTGTAATATAATTTCCAAGAAAAATCCTAGACTGTTTGTCTTGTATGTACGGCCATCAAAAGTGAGAAGGGGACGGGAGTACCCTACCTGGGAACTTCTCTATGTTCTAGTTTATGTAGTTTATGTCACAACCCATATGCCAGGGTTGTTTTTCTTCTCGCCCACACCTAAAAATTCCAACCATGTTCATAAAATTACAAAATAAAAATTGCTCTGTAAAATCAAACTACTCTAGGAGTGCCAAGTGATTCATTCTTCCTAATTAAAGGAGACCTGTCAGACCCAATAGCGGTAACAAGAGGAACGAAGCACAGCTGCCCCCTGTCCCCACTCTTATTTGCAATTCACCTAGAGCCCCCAATGAGCAAGATACGAGGTAACAAGGACCTAGAGGGATTCCCCTTCGGGGGAGGAACACAAGGTGGCAGCGTTCACTAACGACCTGCTGTTAACGATAACAAACCCGGGAAATCCCTATATGAAGTGGACAAAGCTTTAGCCCAATTCGGAAAGGTTGCAGGCCTAAAGGTGAACAGAAACAAATCAGAAATACTGAACCTGCCAGTACCACTGGAAAGGGAAAAAGAACTAAAATCCTGTTTTCCATACTCTTGGGCCCCCAACAACATAAAATATCTAGCAATCCATATCACCAAAACTTTACCTCAGCGATTCACGGCAAATTATGCTCACCTCCTGGCGTCCATCAGAAAAATGCTGCAAAGCCAGACCCCTGTGACCAGTCACTGCAGAATCAGGAAATGTGGATAAATATGATGTACCAGTGGCACCTAACCCCCACTAAACTGTCTACAATCTACCAAACTACATCTAATCTCTGTTGGAGGGAATGTGGGAAAGAGGAAAACTAGAGGCACATCTGGTGGGAAGACCCGAAAGTCCAACCATTCTGGCTAACGATCCAAGAAGCAGTGAAACCAATACTAGGGGTGGGAGAGAGGGGCAACCTGGGTCTGTTCATAATGGGCCTCGGAGGAGAACTGGAGAACCTCCCCACGAGAGCACAACGCAAAGTCTACGTGATTCTGGTAATGGCTGGGGCCCTTCTAGTAGCTCGCAAGTGGAAATCAAAGACTGCATACATAGAGCACAAATGGGTGGGGAAGATATGGGACTTTGTCGCCATGGGGTGGGTGTCATGCTCCTTCCGGGGGGACCAAGAGAGATTCCTTATGGACTGGGACCTAGTGATGAAATTTCTAAGGAATAACTCCAAAAGCTCATGCTGCCCAAGGAGGATGAAATTACTTAGAGTAAGCTAAAGACTCTCCCCAGTCCACAAACATAGACACATTATCGGTATCATACAAAAATGTTGCCCTCATTTGTGCGCCCCCACAGTCACTGCGACTTTGGAGGCGCACAAAATGAGTGACATTTACTGTGCCCAAGCAGAGCAGGGGTTGCGGGGGTGTCCCCCACTCTTCCTGGGTGCAGTAATGGTGGTCAAGGGTTGCGGGGGTGTCCCCCGCTTACCATTTCGGAATGCGGGGGACACGTAAAAAAAGCACCCTGCAGCGTCAGCTCCAACCCACGTTAGTGGGAAGAGCTGACACCGCAGGGATCACAGAATGCAGGCGGCACACTCAGAAGTGTGTAATGCAGGCCAGGGGAAGTGGGCGCAGTGATCCATATGATCACTGCGCCACGCCGTAACTGCCGTCAGCATTTTCGGCGTCGCAGTTGTGGGCGGCGCAGTGATCACATAGATCCCACATTAACAAACCAAAGAAAGGTCAGAAGGGGGAGTTTACAGGGGGGGGTAAGTAGAGACGGCAGCCCACTAACCAAGGGGAAGATAAGTGAGGAGGCAACTGAGCCCATTGGGAGAAAAGTTAACAAATGTAACCAAACGAAGGACAAAGGACTGGACATATCAAGAAGGACTGGACATATCAAATCCTGGGAAAAGGAGATGGGCAGTTGGGGGGAGGGGAACTCATCTCACGTTTTTTTTTGTTTAAACAAAATACCAATAAAAATGTATTAAACAAAATACGCTCTGCATACGTTCTCCAAGTGCATGGCACCAGTTGCATTATCCCTCCAACAGAAGGCACATCACTTCTACCCATATTTAGACAATTGGATGGTACAGGCACCAAACGGCGCAGAAGCTCACACATCCATCACCGAAACAAAGTGCTTCCTGCTACAGTTAGGATTTGAGATAAACTTGGACTTATCTTCTCTGCTGCCATCCAAAACCCTTGTTCTTCTTGGGGCTCACTTCTTAACGGCCGAAGCTCTAGTCCACCCCACCCAAGACAGAGTGCGCACACTCACATCGCTGATACCTCTTTTTAAGCCAGGAAAATGGTTATCAGTCAGGAAGTGTGTGCGGCTCCTGGGGTCAATGTCCTCCTGCATTCTCCTCATACCTTTGTTGCAGGCTACACATACATCCTCTACAGGACTTCCTTGCCAAAAACTGGTCCCAAGTCACAGGATCATGGGATGACAGAATCATGATCACACCAAAACTCTATCGCCAGTTGCAGTGGTGGTCGGAAACCTTAAATATCACCAGTGGGTGCCCGATCCAAGACCTTTTACCACATAGCACTCTAGTAACAGACACCTCTCTGTCCAGCTGGGGAGCGCACATGGGCCATCTACACATCAAGGTCAAATGGACAGCTCAAATATATGTCTTGGAGCTCGGGGCGGTCGTCTGGGCTCTGAAATCTTTCCTGCGAGTACTCAAGAACTCCACCGTCCGGGTCCTCACCGAAACACCACGACCATGAAAGCAAGAGGGAACAAGGTCACTGACCTTATCCCAGGAGGCGCAAAAAATGTGGCACTGGCCCATTTCCAACAAAATAATACTTATAGGTGTTTCATCTCCGAGGGATAAACGAGATTGCGGACAGCCTCCGCAGGACAGCCAGCCAGTCCCACGAGTGGGAACTGTGCAACAGCCAACTCAAGCACATATTTGCTTAGTGGGGGTGCCCAAAAGTCTACCTGTTTGCAACAAAGCACAACAATTGGAAATGTGTTCTCGTTCTCTTGTACAGGTCTCTTCGCCTACACCTTCCCACCGTTCCCAATCATCTGCAAGATTATCCAGATGATACAGACGTACCCATGCACTGTGATACTGATAGCCCCGAACGGGCCTAGACAAAAATGGTACTCCAACCTTCTGCAGTTGCCTACGAGCACTCAGATCCACCTACATAGTCAGCCCTACGTAATCTCACGAAACCACAGAAAAGTGCTGCACCACGGAAAGCAGTTGCACAAATTGACTGCGTGGCTCCTGACTCTGCAGAGTTTGGTCTATTAAATGTATCTCAGAAGCACGCAGGCTTTTTAAATGCGGCACAGGCTCTGTCCACCAATTGCTCCTATAAGAGCAAGTCGAAAGAGTTCTGTGGCTGGTGTGCACAGCAACCACATATTCAGCCTCTCTCCGCAAGTCCATAGGATATCCTACCATATCTGTTATCATTAGCGTAGGGAGGTTTGAGACAGACATGGTATCAAGAGAGACACAGACTCAAAGGTAACAGTTTTAAAACCTTTATTTAATAAAGTTCCGGGGATGGTATAATACCCAACTGGGCCTGACTCAAAAGGGATTGTTCCTTCATCTGATGTTTCTAAGGGCTGTCGATGTCTGAAAGTCCAAAACCAAATTCCGCCTGTGTCTAAACCTATGCTTGCCCTCACTCTTTGACAAAATGTGATAGGGGGTCTTTTTAAAGGAAAAACAGTGATTCAAAAGGAAATGTAAACCACAGCTGGTTTCATGTAGTCTTACCAATAGGTGTAGTTCTGCCAGTTCAAAATAGTTTAACTCAAAAAGGGTTGCCCTTGGAACCTTTCACTTAGGTCTCTTGCAGTAAGTCAGTAGAGTTCACAATGTCTCAGAGTCTCTTGAGGTTCCCTTCCCCAAGCTTCGATCTTTCCAGTTCCAAACAAATAAAGACACAGTTCTGGTTATGCCTCTCAGGGCTCCCTTTCCCCAAGTCGAGGCTTCTCTTCACAAAGTTCAACAATGTCTCTTGTGGGCTTCATAGGGTTCCCTTCCCCAAGCCTAGGCCCCTCGGTTCTGACGAAGTTCAACAAACTAAAATTTCCACTTGTCAGGATGTACTTTTCACTGTACAGTTCATTCATGGGGTAGTATCTGAGACTTTCAAGAACGCTGGGTACTTTGCTCCTCCCAGGCGCTACCACTCTGACCTCTAACCCCTCTCCTTATTATCTTGCACCTTTTCTCTTCTGTGCCTTTTTCACTCTTTCCTGTTTCACTTTACTGTGCTTCCTGCACACCTTCTTTTTCTGTTGTGCACACTTGAACCTTCTTTCCACCTTTTCCGTGCCTGGTGCACACTTCTCTTTGCTTTTCAACGTGCTCTCTTCCTCCTTAAGCTTCTCACTATGCTCTCTTGCACCTTAATTTGCCCTTTAATGTGCCTCTTGCACTCTCTGTATTTATTTCGGGTCTCTTGCACCCTGTTTCTCAGTTTTGGGCTGCTTGCACCCTCTCTTGAGTGTCCGTTTTCCTTCTTACTATATCTTTGCTGTCTCTCTCGGTTTAGGGTCGCTTGCAACCCTCTTCTTACTTTCAGGGCTCTCTTGCACCCACTCTCGGCTGTTTCTGCGCTGCCAACGCACTTTGCTATTTTTCATTACTTCTGCGCCTCAAGCACCTTTTCTGTCATTCCACTTTACTTTTTTTCGCCGCTTTTCAGCTTTTGCTTGTCTTGCTTTGCTTTTACCTTTTTTGTGCTTTGCTTTCTTTCACCGCTTTCCAGCTTTCGTTTGCTTTCTTCCCGCTTTTGCTCACTGGGCTGTTCAACTTCAACAACGCTCCTGCTCTTGCTCCAGCCACCTGCACGTTACTGAGTTCCTTTCTGGCTCGCAAAACTCACCAGTAGTAGCGCAGCGCTGGCGAGCAGGTCAAATGGGTTTGGGTCGAGGTCGGGTCTCACCACCTGCCTCCCAGACACACCTCGGACCCACACACATCCAAGGGGAACATGCATTGGCCCAAACAAGGCCGGTAGACTGCCTTCCGTCCCGCTCCGGCTTCCTGGAGACATGGTTCCCTCTCAACGCTACAGCCCCTCAGACACACCGGGCCAGCGTCTCTGCGTCCCGCACTACACCAGTCCTTTTGGGCTCCTATCCTGGCAGCCTTCTGCTCCTTGGTCTCCTGGGTTCATCCGTCAACCCCAGCTCTCTCAATGCTTCTGACAGAATCACCCTTTTTATACTGCTAGTCAATTGGAGTCAGGTGTGCACAGTTGGGAAGAATGCCTGGCTTTGCTTGACTCTATTAGTGGGTCAATTCCAAGGTGTTAGATGGTAAGCCTCACTTTGTATCCCTATGTTGGTTTTATGGGTAATCCTCATTGCTCCCGATCGCCTCTTCCTCGTCCCAGGACTTATTGGAAATGGGAAGTGGGAGATGGAATGAGATTGGAAGGTGGGTTTATGTACTGAAACGTTATTGGATGGTTGACAGAGGAGAGAGGGGAATCTTCTAGCCTTGTGTTTACTCAATGAAGTGGCTTCCTTTTGAAGTAGATTACTCTTAACCCTTGACATCCTGTTCTGCCAGCACAAGTCTGGGTTAGTGGGATATAAAGGGATATTAATGTTAATGCCATGTCTCTGTCTCTTTTGGTCTTTCTTCTTATCCAGTTTCATGTACTTGTACCTCTTACGTCTCTCCTTCGGATCAGGGACAACGGACCCGGCATATCCCATAAAGACCTATGGGACTTCCTTCTCCTCTGCTACTGTCCCTTGGATATACTGCGTCTCACCTGGGGTACCTCCATGGGTACAACCCCGGACTCACCTAGCCAGATGATCTTCCCTCTCTTGTCCACCTCCGGGGTTGGGATCTAAAAGCGATGACCCTCCCCTGGCCATCCGAATAGAGGGTTCTCTGGGTCTGCATGGGAGAATACCCCTGGGTTTCTCACAGAGGTCTCTCCCATGCCGCAATTAAAGTGCACCAGGCGGCCATCTCCAAGTATACCAGTAAAAGAAGGAAAAAAATCCTTTTCAGTGATTGACTAGTAAAACATTTCCTGCGAGGATCGTTCAGATCTTTTCCCCCTGCAAGGACATTTCCGCCACAATGGAGTCTCAATGTTTTGCTCACAGGCTTCATGAAAGGATCATTTGAACCATTGGTATCTACTCACCTAACGTTTGTAAGCTCTTACAGTAACAGAACGAAACCTATGCTTCTATGAGGACAACTGTAAGGAACACATGGCGGCAACAGTAAAGGCAGACACAAATGATCACAGTTCAAGGGGTGTTTATTAAACTGTATGCAGGTTGGAAAAATGCCTAATCTAAACCTAAATCTAAGATGGGCGCAAGCGTCGATCATCAAATGAAAATAAGGCAGTCCTAGTAGCGTTGTGTCAAATAAAAAGGGCCTATACTAAGAAACCTATTGCCAAACCTTACAACTAATACAGAAAGGGGTGTGGCATGGTTTCCAAGAAAAGAAAGCAGTGTTCACAAATAATATGTCAGGGTGCGATAGCTTGGGTCTCCCTTCCCCACGTTCTGCGCACGGGGCAAGGTGGAATCCTCGAGCACAGTACACTCTCGAGCTTCTCCAGCACGAGACCACAGTTCCACTTGCAGCTATTAGGGCCGTCGATGACCAAGTCTCCTTGCTCTTGAAATTCTCTTGCCTTCGATGGCCTGACGTATTCAAATAAAAAGAAAGTTTGTTTCCTGGTTTTACTTAGGGGGAGGATTCCTCCAACCGGGGTCCCCCTCTTTCGGGTGCAGACCCCACTTTGTTTTCAGCCTCCCTTCTCTGGATTCAGTATGGCTTTTCTCGGGTGATGGAATCACCCCTGGTCCCCCCTCTTCCAGGCACTGATCCTTCTCTTACTTTTAGCCTCCCTCTACCAGGTTCACTATGGCTTTTCCTTCATGAATCTCAGTGCCTTTTTAAACAGTTTCAGTGGCCATCCCTCGGCTGGGTTCACTCTTGTCAACACACGGTTTCATGGGACTTTAGACTTGTCCCCTTCTTGTCAGCACCCGTCTTCCGGGATTTACTCTTTCCAACTTCACATTCACATTTGTTTTGAACGTTTGTGGGATTTACTTCACTTGCTTGCTGACAGTTTTTAGGTCAAAGGCTTTCGACTGTACCGGGATTGTGCTTGACCTCCTGTATGACCACTTTGACATATCTTGGAGGCTCTCCTACAGCCTTCTGGTATCTGTGGTTTAATTCAGACAGGGATTGACCAGGGTTTCATGGAGCAGCTCCCACATGGTGCCAGCCCTCTTTTGCAGCTGTTCTCCCTTTTATAATGTTACAGTTCTTTAAGCCATTCTTATTTTGCCACTCTGCAACTTTCATTCACCACAGCCCGGTTCTTATCGGCTCTCCCCTCGACTCACTGGCTGTGATGAACCGATTGGCGTTCCTAACTGGAGTCAAGGCCAGTACCACAGAAGCAGGAGTCTCCCTCATTCCGGCTTAATCAGCGGTGATACGTTTCTTGTACCGTTGACATCTGCTGCAGCATACTTGGGGCTATTTACCTCGGCCTTAAGCTTCTTTCACTGCAGCTGTCGCAGGGTTTTGTCGAAGAAGGCAAGGTTGTGTCTCTCCTCGTCTCTATGTTTGCTGCCTTTCTCATCCTCTTGAACTGCCAGGTCTGGATAGCTGCTCACGTCGTGTGGTCTGCCTTGCTTGTACCGTGCTCTCCTGCTGTTAATCCCTTTGGTGAAGGGAATGGGCCGTCAGGTGTGTGTGATTCTGATCAATTGCCTGACTCTGCCTGACCCTTGTATTGGCATATGTCAGGTAAACGGCTCTGGTGTTAGTCCGTTCTTTGGTGTGTCATGCGAATGTGTTTGTGTTGGAAAGGGGGGGCAGTGGTTTTGAATGTCCTACATGGTAGGATGAGGAAAAGGTGTTGAAAGAACGGGGATACCACGTCTCACCCGTCGGTCTCCCACTCCCTGAGGACCCCTCCATCCAGGTGATCCTACCTCACAGGTCCACCCCCAGGAACTGGATCCAATAGCGATGGCTGTGTCCTAGTCGCTGGATGACAGATCCCCAGGGACTAGCTACGGAGAAACCTTAAGGTTTCTCACACAACCCACACTCTATATCGAAAGTACCATCCGAATTCCATAAGCAAGCATCTATTACATTTGGCCGTTTTCTTCCAAAGGTCAAAAACCCTGGAAGAAATGACACTACACTTTTTGGACGTTAAAAGAAAACTGAAATACTATCTATATAGGACTAAGTTCTCAAGGGGTTCCGCTAAACTGTTTCTCGCTTACGGACCTCCAAATAATGGAAAGACGATCTCTAAGCACGGAATTGCAAGATGGATATCCTCCACCATCTCTTTCTGTCACGCAAAAGCCACAAAAAAATGTTGTAAAAATTAACTGGACCTTCCTATGCACATTCAACAAGGGCCACAAAGGCATCTTTGGCAATGTGGTTCGGTGTGTACCTGAAAGACATTTGCCGGGCAGCAATCTGGGCCGTTCCACACATGTTTACCAGGAATTACTGCCTCTAGGAGCAGTACACTGCTGACGCAAAGACGGGAAGAACCGCCCTTCAGCGCCTGTTTCAATAAGGTCATCTTTTTCCTGTTATCTGCCACCATTGAGGATTGTACTGCTTTGAAATCTTTTCATAGCATGTGAATCTATGAAAGACCCACGGCTGCAACTCCATTTATTCAGCATTGGTTTCTTTCCTAGATTCACATGCGTCCTCTGGCAATCCCCTACAGTGAATACCCTCCCTCGGATACATCAAAATCCAGCTTGTACTGGGTAAAATCTGAACGGAGGCTGCAGGGGAGGAGCTACATACTCAATTTCCTATTGGTGGGGACCGAAAGCACCCAAAAGGAGGGCAATGGGCTAAAAAAATAGACACATATTTTTCTTTATTTACTATTGTAAAAGTTAACCGAGGATTCCCAGCCTGACGACAGGGAATGTTCATAGCATGCAAATCTATGAAAGATAACAATGCTGGAGAAATGGCGTTACAGGTAAGAAACATACCCCTTCTTTTGCCTGTCAGGTTGATGGGCTTTATAATTCAGCCACCTGATAAGGGCCATGCTCATGGGCTAACAATTTTTCATTGCTGTTTGATAACAATATTAACACCACACCCAGTCACTGGGCCTCATTAGAGGTTTGGTGGTAGCTTTTCCGGTAAAAACGGCAGGCTGCTGCCAAACCTCCGAAAATTCCTGACAACCGCGAATGGGCAATTACCGGGTCATTATGGCCCTGCCGGACCCGGTAATTGCCCATTCGCGGGCGCCATAACGGAATGCTCCCCATTCCCATTGAACCCTAAAGGGCTCAATGGGAATGGGGAGGTTGGATGCACCGGCACCGTTATAAACGGTGCCGGTGCATTTGACATGCTGTGCTCGCGGGTGCCTTTCGGCCCGCCAGGTCCGACCTGGCGGGCAGAAAGGCACTCACGAGCACAACTCGTAATTTGCCGGTCCGGCAAACATTATAATGAGGCCCACTGACTTGAACGGGTTCTAAATTGGGTATTTGTTTTATATCTCAATTGTTGTGTAGCTTGTGCCCTGTCTAGGTTGTCTCTTATGGGCTGGCTTACCAATGCAGTAAAGGTGCAAATACAGCGGTGCCAAAGGGGGGCACACTTATCAGTGGCGGGAATGATGAGTGAGGGGAGGGGCCTTCCCTCGATGGGGGGACATCATTGATAGCCGCACCAATTAACTTATGTGCCATGTGTGTAGGTGCAGCTTGAGGAGTTCACTGGATAAAAGTAGGGGTAGGGGCAACCAGGGGGGGCTGAGAGAAAAGAGACCCTGGGACCAACGGGGAACAAGGGCAGTACAGTATAATATGACCCATATAACAGCCACCCTGACAAACAGGCCGCAAGTAAGTAAGCCACTTCGGTTTTCACACTGACAGACCCCATATTTCGGGGCAGACATGAATTTCCCAAGCACTCCGCCATAGCAACGTGCTAAAGAAATGTTGCAGACTGACCATTCCCAGGAGACTGAAGTCGCTGGGAAAGGGGTCCTGCCGATACTTTCAAGGTCAGCGAGCCAGACTCCTGGGCACTCGCTGGGATGGGAAGGTCTTTAAATAATAAATACTGGTAAATAAAAGGAACTTCGCGGTGGGGTAAGCTGTTTCAAATCGCCCCTTGGCAAACGGGCCTGGGAAGAGGGGTGAGGGGGTGAGCGGGGAGGGGATCAATCAGGTGGAGGGTATCTGTGTCCTAAGGGTGCCACAGAGTTTTGTGTCCTTGCCAATGTCAGCAGGGCACCTCATTGGTTAGATGCTGTGTGAAAGATTTTTCATTGCCAACCCAGGTTTGGATTATGTTTCTCAGTAGAACTGACCACCGGAAGTTGAATGAAGTCCTGGTGGTCAGCACGAATACGTCATGCAATATTTGTCATTGTGGGGTGGTGTGGGAAGGTTTGCGACATCACGTAGGGAAGTGTTGGGCAGAGGGTGTCAAGATGGCCTTCTCCAATCAGAAGTGGGTAATGTATATATATCGAGCCATAGGGGACTGACCATGTCCCACCAATGAGGTTCGTAGGATGGTTTAACATTTGTGGCCAACTTAGCTCATGCTAATATTGTAAACTGTATAAAAAGTAGGTAGGCAGCGCCAATAGCTCCCTTCTATCAGTTGTGTTCCACAGTACTGACTGAATTGTGCTCTCCCAGCTGCGTCTGGACTTGGCAATAAACAGCATTACTTCTTGCCTGGTGTATGCTCCTTTTTGGCTTACTTTAGTGTTCCTGACTTTATCAGCTATTGGAGGACGACGATGTACCACTCTCATACTTTCCCTGGAATTTTGGTTGGGTTTGGATATATTGGACCTATTATCTTCTTGCTCCTCCCAATTTCTGCAGAGCATGTCCAAGAAAACCTGTGGACTTCGACTCTACACCAGTTCAATAGGGGTAAACACAGTTAAAGCTTGTGCAGTCTTAAGAACTCTGGCCAATAAGTGTTACCTTTTGCAAGTGTGTTTGTCAATGGCTTTTCTCAATAGGTGTTTAAGAATTTGGTTAGACCTTTCAACTAGCCTATTGCTTTGTTAATGAAAGATAGATATACATAAGATTTTGTTTTTTCAGAAGCGTGTTTGCTTCTCCTATCATCTTGGACATGAACTATGTTCATTTCTCTGTAAGGATCTCATGAAAAAAACATAATCGGGGGGGAAATAAGCATTAGTTCTTAATGGAAAGGCCTACAGATATGAAGTGGCAGAATCTAGGATAACGAGTATATATTTGACTCCACTTTTGGAGGAATTGAAAGGTTCTACAATGTCCACTGCAATACATTCAAAGGGTACATCAATTATGGGTAAAGGTTTTGAGGGTACTTTTGGAGTATCCCTAAAACTGTTTTTTTTGGCAAATAGGACACGATTGTCAATAACTCTTAATGGTGCTATAAACACTGATTAATAGAATCAGCTCAACATATTATCTTGAGCCTTTGTCATTCCTAGATAGGCAGCAATAAAATGGGCATGTGCACAATTCATTGCTGCATGTTGAAAGAGTTTGGAACTAGCTGCTGTAATCAGGTTTATCCAGTCACTGGGTTCTACCGGATATAATGAACCCCTTCTTGTCTGTAAAGAAAAATGGATCCTTATTAATATCGTCCTTATATGTCATTGCCTTTTCACATTTATGTTATGAAGAGAATCATCTCTTAAGGTCTGTGTGAAAGCCAGTGACAGTAAATCTACTGGGGTAGGTTGCACAGGACCCATAAAGTTCAGGAGTCTTTCCTTTTATGTTTGCTTTGAATTCTTACTAGTAGACCCAAATATGTGTGTGCCTCTGTCAGTAATTCCCAATGACTTTATCTCCTGTATCTGTGGAATCCCAATTTGTTTATAACCTACTGGGCTTTTTAATTTAAATTTCAAAAAGTTGTTACCAAAATTGCACTACTTCTATACCAACCAAATATTGGTAATCTATCACTCCTGCTCCTTCATCAATAAACATATTCAATACAAATTCAAAACGAAGGAGCAAAACAACCATAAGCGCCAGTGGATTACAATTTGTAAAACCATCTGTACCATCTCTAGCGGGAATTTTCTTATTTTAGGCACTTCACTGGCCTAATCTAGAAGCGTGTTAGACCTGTTAGAGTGCAGGCTCAAAGCAACATAATCATGAATCATAGAATGGACAATGCTTGATGGGATTCTCAACCATCTTGATCTCTGAGTGTCATTTCTATCACTGAAGGTTTGACCTTCTGGTCAGGTATTGATGATCCCACTTCTATAACCTAGTGTGATGGTTTTCTGTCAAATGTTATTCAGTTTCTCAGTGAAGAATTATTATTTGTATTTTCATTATTATTTCATGCAGACAGATTTTTACTTTCTATATCACAACTCTGTCAGTCTCCTGTTGTCTTCTTCTCTAGTCTCTCTTTTGCAGTCTTTCCTTAGACATACAAGAGGTCTTGTGCTTGTCAGTCGGCCTCCCTGGTAACATCTTCCATTCCTTCTACAATCATGATTGAGTTCTTGTAGAGGATGTGGAGAAGCAAGTGGTCTGTCATGGGCTGCTTTATTTTTGGCTGCAGTGTGTTTACAGTGTCTATGAGGAGGCAGAGCTGTTAGAGACTGTTTCCAGCAATGACCATAAAATCCCTCTCGCAGCGTGTAGCGCAAGTGGAGAAGCAAGTGGTCTGTCCTGGTCCGTCGAAGGGCCGGCAGGACCCGACTTAGAACTCAGGGTCCAAGTAGCAGAAACAGATTAATAAAGAATGGAAACATTCTAGGGTAAGTGGCGTTAAGGCGGCAAGACACGCAGCGAAAAGTTGTACAGTGCAAGTGTTTATTTGAGCGCTATAGTGGTTTGCTAAGTGGGCGAAGGGAAATTGAGGAGGTCATTCACCCTGATTCTAAGGGGATACTCGTGGGTGAAGGCAGTAGAAAACTGAAATCATTACATTAAATAAGTAAACCCGCAGAGTAACCACAGCAACCGCTTAGACAAGGCTAGGCAAAGGAGCAAGGTAACTGACTTTCACTAGCACGACCGATCGGGAGACTGCGGGAAGTCAATTCGTTTGATCCCATTCGGTTTAGAAACATTAATTGCCGCCCGCCTTGCAAGCCACGTAACTCCACACAATTTAGTGTTATACTGACATGCCTTGAATCGGACCGCACTGTGTAATTCTTGTAAGTCCTCGTTCCTTCAATCACGGTGTACGGGAAACAGCGACTGAAATAAACTAATTAAGAATCCTGTGTGTTTGCGCTTCTTACAATAAAAAAAACATAAAGCCAACAAAGGAAGATAGAGTATAGTAAAGACTTGTGCATCAAAAGAAAGGCAAATTACATATTTGCAAAGAATGAAACTGCGGAGTAACTCCCCACAGAAAGACCGGAGCGCACCGGAATGGGAAGAGCCTACAAGGGGGGCCAAATCAACAGACAGTTATCAGAAGGGCCCCATTTCCCAGGCTGGGATGGAATTGCACTTGCCGCTAGAGGTGCAAAACATCCACACTCTAGTGCATGCTGAAGCGGCACCCCCAACACTGGAGAGGAGAGGGGAGTCCGAAGGAGATACAAACTCTATTACACATAATTGGAAAAGAGGCCTTGAATTCACAGTGACAACGAAAAAAATTCAAAGAAAATTAGAAGATCATTTTGGGAAGAAAAGAAGCAAAAGTGCAAACGAGGAGGAGGTGGCCCTAGATAACTATAATGAACCAAAGTCACAGAAGAGAATCAAAAGGGACAGCATCGTATCCCATACAATCTCCACTCTGAATGAAAGTGCAGCAATGCCAGAAAGGCTGAACATATCAGATATAGACAAGGATCAAAATAGCTGCAAAGTTTGGAATGAGGGAATGATTGATAAAGGAGGTATGTTGGACATAGATTCATAAAGTCCACAGACTACTCAAAAGCGTTGATCAGGAAACCAAGTAAACGAAAACACCCTCTCAGCATTGAACTATGTCCTCAATTCTCTAGTCTCAGTATTTGAATTATTGAGGGGTGAGGTGCAATCACAGACAGGTACACTCCTAGAATTGACAAAGGAAATGGCCACATTGGATGGATCAGTGGTGGGATGTAGCAACGCATTAAATACCATCGTAATGCATATGTTGCAGGACCTAAAAGTGGAGACAGCCAAACAAGGCCTAGACTTTTTGGCAATTCAACAAACATTGGCAGTGCGAAGGAAAGAGGAAGAGATTGGCCTCACTGTCATGCAGGATATCCTGTCACATTTGAACATTCCTAACAGAGAACATGTATCTAAAATGAGAAGAGAACACCACTGGCTAAAGATAAACGATAGAATCTTACCAGTATCTCTAACATTTAAGTGCCTCAACAATGCAGCTCCCCCTATCTATCTGAGAGAATGGTTAGGAGAACTTCGACCCGCCCGTCCAGAGCGGCCAACTCCCATTGCCTAAAGATACCCAGATTTAAGGTTAAAAAATCTGGTGGAAGTAGCTACCCGGTTAAAGCTGCTCAGTCTTCGAATGTACTACCCTTTGATCTTAGAACTGACCAATCCTACTCCAGCTTTAGGCGCAACACCCTTACGTGGCTACGTTCCAAAGATGCATGATGTACACTACCTGAACCCATGTATCAACCCACGTTACCTTGTACTTCCCACCTGTACCTGATTATGTCTTTTGTATTTGACCTTCTGCCTCACTGTATCTTTATCCTTGTAACCAAGCCTTAAGTATTCTTGTACCCTTGTTGCGCCTAGTTACCTAAGGGTTCGGTGCACCCTACAAATAAATAAAGAAGCAAACAAACAAAGTATGAACCAGGGAAACAGTGACATAAATGAAAAAGTGAACGTAGAGGAACACAACTCACAGATGGACGATATGCCACATTTTGAATCAGTGCTAGAAGAATTCAGGCGATTGGCAAATGTAGGAGAAGGCATCCAAGAGGAAAGCAATTGGAATCAACACCATCAGACAGTCCCTCAAAACAAGGAAAGGACATGTCAATTATAGAAGTAGAGTACCCAAACCAGCATCAGTCATGGGGAGGAAAAAGAGAAAGAAAGAGAGAAGCCCAGAGGCAGCGAAGACTGATGAGATCTCAGCACAAAAAAAGGAGAAAAAAACTAAGAAACAAAAAAGGTTAAAAAGTAATAAATCAGAGACAAATACCTTCTTGAGAAAAATCGCTAATGTCTCAACAACAACTAAGAGAGAAGAACAGGATGTGATTGAACTACCTAACCCTGCACTAATCCCTATCAATGAGAATTTGAGCAGTAAATCTAAGGTGAAGGGTGACAACTGTAACCAACAAAAAAAGGGGTGGGGGGGCGAAGTGAAAATCACATCCAATGGAAAAATTAGCACAAAAATGGTTTTTGTGGGACTACAAACAGAAGGGTATATATCAGGAAATCAGGGTGGCACAGACAAAGTAAAAGATGCTACGGAGCCTTGAAACTCTGAATATACTTTAGAATCATTATCCCAAGTGAAATATCTCAAAAATAAACAAACATCAAGAGAGGGAACTCCGATAGCTCCAATATTCCTGAGGACAAAACAGAAACCAGAAGCTGCAAAACAGTCATCTAATTATGTGGCTATTTGGGCACCGATTATCAACCAGAAGACTGCCCCGATATTCCTGAAATCGGCTCAGTCAAAATCTAAAATCCCATATCTAATAGAGGAAACCAGATTGGGCGGAGGGAAATGTAGTTTGATTGGAATGGACAGTAACGGAACAGGAAAATCGAAAAGAATAGAAGTGATACCTAATCCAAAGATTGCCATCAAGGAACATCAACGTGATGATAACTGGCCAGGAGAAAAAGAGCGCAAAGGAATCTCAGTATTCGCTATGCCAATAATATGGCTTACCCCTGTATCAAACAAAAACAAGATAAAGTCCCTAAGTAGGGGAGTGATTCTGTCCATGTTGAAGAAAGTACCTAACCTTTATCTGCATAATAGCCAGGATATTGAGTTTGTGCGATTTCCAGATCATGATTACCCATTTGTAGCAGAGATAGGTTTGACATCGAGAGAAGCATATGTAGCAATTGAGGGAGCTACAATTGACGAAGGAAACAAGATCTACTGGTATCCTCCTCAGCCGGAGGGTCTGCAAAAATCACCCATGTATCATTGAAAGGGTTGCATGCACCATTTTGGGACCAGCCCACACACTATAGCACACCTACCACCACCCACTAACAGGTTCGACTCTGCGCGACAGCCATGAACACATCACTGGAGAGATGACACCTTCAATATAACTTAGCATTTATTTGAAAGAAAGCAACATACAAGAAAAAACAGTAATTTTAGCATCATTTAGAACTAATAAAAATGCAAGTTAGAGAAATCACTAATATTTAGAACAGTCTCACGTTCCTTGCATCTAAGGCTGGGGACCCAGGCTCATCTTAAACAAACTTCTACTCATCAATCCAGGTGCCTCCACTCATATCTTTCAGCCAGTATTTAAGAGAGAGAGTGCCACAACGAGCCGCAGGGGTACATCAAGCTCCGGGCACTCGCTTGATACCAGTCCACGGAAGAATCCCCCATCCCCGGGTCATGTGTACATGCATTATTGTACCTTCGTGCTGTCAGTCAGTGTGATGCAATATTCTAGAACTGTCTCAGTGCAAAAAATGTTTACTGAGGGAAAAACCACAGCTCGGTAATTTTCCAAAAGCACTCCCATTCCTTCCCCTCCCCACTCGGAGCCAAACTGCGAAAGCGCAGGAATGTCTTTTATCAGTAATGGCCGGGTCGAGGCAGCAATTTCTCATGCGAAAGAGAACCTGTTTAGGGAAGCTGGCAGTGCCACGGTTGCAAAGAAAGAATATTCCAGAAGAAGCTGGAATAATATGCATTGCAATTAACCCCTAGTGAGCAAGCTTTACCGGGTCTGCACTCTGCTAGCTAGTGACTTGATACTACAAGACTGGCTATCTAAGCGCTAAAATGCTTTTAGCACTCAAATACAGGTCTCTATTAGCTACTAAACATGGGCCTCTGCCCTGCCTTAGCAAGCTGTGAATGCAACCTTCCACCCCTTTGATGCCTGCACGTTCAATATAACTCACTATGCTTGGTATGTATGCGCTACTAAGCATTACTAATCCATCTATAAGGTTCTGTTTCAGCATTTAGCACACACTTTGAATAAGCTATTAGTCTTAGCTGTTAATGCAGCCATCTAAGGACCTAATATGTAATATGGTTAGCTGAGCAGCCTAATGCACCTGTGAAAAATGCAACTTCGTTCACACTACTTTCCACCCTTTTTCAAAGTGTGGGCGACAATGCTGCTTTATATCTATCTTCATTTTATGATATGCAGTGATAACCGAGGTAGTTAAAGATCTTGGAGCTTTCCAAGAGGTTAAGCAAACTGTCTTCTAGCTGTTAGTCAGCTCGGCATGCAAGGTTAATGTAAACCTACCTACACAAAAAATGCATGCAATGTGAATAGTGACATCTAACCTAGCCACAACCTGGTCTACACAGAATACCTACAAAACATCTTCAAACTGATCATTGTTAATAAGCAGCAAGTGACTAGTAACAAGGCAATCTGGTGTTGGTTAAACTGAATGAAATATTGCAGTTATTTATAGTCAGCCGCTCTAAACCTGGCACCCTTCTACTCTGAGGCCATACCCATCCCCTGATCCCCAGAGCATACAAGCGTGACTATGGGTTGTGTGATTCTGGCTGTCCAGACACTTCCCTCTATGTTCGTGGAACCCAACAGAAACTATCTAATTTCATGAGCAAGATTAACACATGGGCACCAGGCTTCTAAAACAAACAATTGTACTCATTTACAATCAAAAACCCAAATGACTTAATCTAAACATTTGCAGTTAAATGTAACTTATTGTATCAGTGTACTGGAGACAGCCGTCGCCACAACAAATTAAACTTGCTGGTTCAACACATTGTGCATAAAATGCATGTTGAGTCCATTATGATTTCATTTACCCGCCCTAAGTCTGCAAAAATGTCCTCTTCGCAAAAATTATACCATCTCCAATTAGAGCTCATACTGGCAGCATTTCTTCAAAGCAAAACCTAAACATAAGCTCAAATAGCTTATTTACGCAATCACTTTATCTCAAAGCATTGAACGCTCTCGCCTGCACAACCCTGCTGCCCCAACAATTCATAAATCATTCTCCTGGCTACGTACAACGTAGTAATTGTCAGAAAATAAAAAACTCTGGGTAAAGCAGCTGGGTTGGAAAAGCAAAACATTTTGTTTTCATAATTCTATCTCTCATTGCATTTCACTAATAAAAACCATTTCGCAGCATTTTGGCATTCAAGTGCTGTTTCACACAGCTGTTTGTGTCACATTTGGTTATGTTACAGTCCACAACCCTTTGCGGTTACATTCTCCCCAGTCCTTTAGACAAGGAAGCATACCATATCAAACAGGTTATTATAACCATCAATTGAAACATTTGGGAATGTGCATCATCAGGTATCTGACAATATGCCAAGTCAGCGTCTTGGCAGTTCCATACAGTTATTATTGTATTGGGCACTTCTCGCAGGTTGCAGTACAATTGTCATCACGCAAGTAGCATTGAGTGTGGTGCAGGATAAATTCAATGTTCACATGGGACCCCGCAGTAAGCCGCCTTCTCTGAGAATGCGTCTGCTTGACTGGTCAGAAGCACCCGATAATTGCTCACGTCTAACCCCAGGTTTTTGCCTAATAGCAGAAACAAACAGAAATGTTAGAATTTCCCAAAAGTACAATATCAGTGTTATCCACCCCTTCGCTTAATACTCCCCCCGTAACTAATTTCTTATCAGATGACTACACACTTTCTTTTAATTGCTACCACAACCACCTTCACCCTTCTGTGTGGTATCGGGGGCTTGTTTGCCTTCAAACTCTTGGGGTGTAACTGCCTGTTCACAAATCGTTTGCGCAATGCGATCATAGTTTGGTCAATGGTACCTCAGATGGACCTGTGTTGTTTGCAAAAGCATACTAAAAGTACCCCAGTCAATCACACCTCTCAATAGATCAATGCTTTTCTTCACCAATGCATCCACAGGTACCAACGGCAACTTACTTTCAGTGTCTCTTTTAGTTCAATGCTGCCTGCGGTTGCTTGCACAAGCAGTCTTGCTTCTTTACTTTAAAGGCAATTGTTTTTCACTTGTCAGTTTCCCAAAGGATGTCTGCTGATTTATTGGGCCACACCTTGAGAGCGTTAGTCTGGGTCTGTTTCTTTATTTGCTTCAACAAATCATTCATTCTTGCACTAAGCCTTAAGGCTTCTGGATCATGGCTAATGTACAGTGTTCACGTTATACTCCAAAGCCCAATTTTGCATGTTGTGTTTTGCAAAATGGCAACCTTTGTCAGATTTGGTTTTTATCTGGAAAGCCATAATGTCTCACCAATTACTCCAGCCCGTGCAATGTAACTCGCTAATGCTGGCTGTGTTTTTCACCTCTCTTCAAAGCGCCTTGAGGTTCCTTTCTAGTGCAGAGTGCTTTATTCCACAGCATATGGGGCACTGGGATGCAGCTTGCATGGAAATGTCCACTGTAACAGGCACTTGACATTTCCTAGCCCATTCACAGGTTCCCAGTTTCCCCAAACGTCCAGATGCTTGATGCGCCCAGCCTGTCATTTCATGCAGCATTCCTTTTTCTTCCAGTGTTGTCACTGGGCGAAACCTTTGCCATCTGATCAGCTCCATCATTGCAAAAGTTCAGCATACTGGTGTTAGAAAGCATGCGTGGATCGGCATGCACAAGGTAAATTGTGCCCTTTTCACCTTCTCAATTACGGTAGCTACTGCTTTTAGTTCAGCAATCTGGCTTGATCCCCCCTCTTCTTCTCTCATTAACAGTGTTTCTTCATGGGGATGGAATGCAAATTGCTCGCCAGCGTCTCTGTTCTTTCTCATACATGGCAGCACCGTTTGCAAAGCAAGCCTGTTTCTTTTGCTTCTTCTGACAAATTATAAGCGGGTGCGACTTTAAAGGGAGATTCTGGTAGTGCTACAGGGGCACTCGATTTAGACATTTCCTCCACATTTACTGCTTTCAGCATCTGCTCACACAACTCGGAAACCCCCGTACTGCCAGCCTTTGCACGCTGCCTTAAACACCACTTCCACTTGACATGAGCACCATTTTGTGCTTTGCCACCTTCCTCCCACAGCAATTTCATGCACCCAGTCCATGACAGGAATTTGTGCAATTTGTCTTCTCAAGCGACAAGCTCCACACAGCAAAATCATTGCCGACAAGAACTTCCAGTTCAAAAGAGGCTCTTTTTGTTATCAAATTCAACTCACTATAATTCTGCAAAGCGTCTTTTAGCATGTTGAAAAGCAGTCGGCTGATCAATGTCCCATTCAAAAGCATATTTCTTCCTGGTAACTTTGTAGTTTGGCTTTACAATCAGACTCCAATGCAGTGTGTGATCTTTCCATAGAATCTTCAACCCAATTAATCTTTGTGCTTCCTTATCATGCACAGGGTTTTTAATCTGTAGTACCATTGCCACAATAAAACCAATCCTTTTCTTTACTGAGCCAAACCACATTACACTTAAAAATGTCACTTTTTGTGTGGCTCCCTGCACTTTCTCTGCATGAGTTGCCCACATTCTGTTCTGCTCCTGGGCTGTCAATTTGTCAACAACTTTGTCAACGTGTGTCACAGTTAACATATCAACAATGGGCCTTATTACAAGTCTGCCGGTCCGGATTTAAAGGATAGTTCCGGGACTTTTTTTTTATTGTTCCTATGGTTCGGCCATGTGTTTTTAAGCATAAATCGGTAGATCGTAGAAAACTTTCCTATGGACCTTACCCGACTTTTCGTCCATTAACGCACTCGAAATCAGCCGCCATTTTCTGATAATCCTATCATTTCCCCCCATCGCCCTGGCTCACCTGCTTTTGCGGCACTAAATCAAATCCCCCGCCCCTGAGCCTGACATCAGCAGACGCGTACCGCCCATTTCCCAACGCCAAAGCACGTTTCGTGTCAACAATCGCTGCGCCTCAGCTAATGAAGTGTCGCCATGGAAATGGCAGGACGCCTCTTTCCTCAATAAGTATAAACACACCGTTTCACAACACACAGCAGCAGATTTTCGATTCCATTCCTCTCTCTGTGTTACTTTGAGTATTCTGTGACTCGTTTCTGTGCTCTGGTCAGCTACCTTCGCCGCTTCTAGGCCTTGTGAACACCTGTACCATCTCTGTAAATTATTTTACTTTCTTTACCACACAATGGCTACAATAATGCCGTATATGTACGAGCCCGAGTACACCGAGGAGGAACTACTGGAAAGGCAAGCACGCGGAAATGATGGGGATTCGGACGGCAGTTGGGAGAACCAGTCAACGGATGAAGAGCCTGGACCATGTCGCATGGACGGCGTCTCCACCTGGTGCACGTGCAATCGGTGCGAGCTAATGCCAACTGAGGAGGAGAACTGCTGCTGCCGTGAAAATTCCGGGTGCTTGGCCTACATTTCGGAAGGCGGGCCAAGTCCGCAATGCATCACCGAGCTGCCAGAGTTCAGGGAAGCCTGCCTCTCACGGACCGTGTTGAGGATGATGATGGTGCTTATGCACGAACTTCGCGGCACTGTTCGTCCGCGTAATCCGAGTAACGAGTAAGTATACTCTGGTTGTGATGTCAGTGATGCCACTACTATTTCATGGTCGTCTCCCACATATAAAATTACATCTACATATCATTCGAATGCATGTAAATTGGTTCCATATTGTGCATTTTCTAGATAGAATTTTTTTCAAAGCAGAATGACTTTTTTACCTGAATCGACAGTGATAAGAAAGTTTTGTCATTTTAATACAGTTTGCATCTTTCATTTTCACAGGTGGTACAGGCTGGTGGCCTATCGTTGCTCCACTTGTTGGCTTCACGGGAGGCTCGGACACCGCGTTCGGAGAGTAATACCTGCCTGTGCGGTACTTGCCATTAGACAACATTTCCCCAGCGACAGTGGACAATACCGCGGATTTTCCCTGGATGTGCTGCAACCGGAACTTTGCAATGTGTAATGTTTATTATTTATGTTCAATTGAAATTAAGATCTAAAATAAAACCCAACATATATTTTAACAATGGTTGTTTTGATTTTTTAAATGAATCTAGTGTGTCTCCATTGAATAGTCTTCCTGTGCCTTGTCTTGTCACACCACATGTCTCCGGCCAGCATCCTCCCTCACGCTGGCCGCCCACCTTCAATCCACATAACCGTTGAACCCATATGCAGCAGACATACATATGTTATTTTGCGTGTTGGCATCAAGCCTCCCGGCCTTGCCTCCTCCCCCAAAAATACTTACCACACCACTTTGTTCAAGCGTTGGCAATAAAAGGAAGGCCGTTGGATTTTATTGATACAAAACATGGTTATAGGTAAATAATCAATATGGTTGATCATAATAAATCATCCTTTTGGGCACCGGGTACAGAGATGACCCCCTCTGGCCCGTGCCGCCTTGCCACCACAGGCCAGCCTGCTGCTGACTAACTGCCTAGGCATCCAGGGTCTCCAGGGTGAACTGCACCCATATATTCTCATGAGAGGCTGAGGTATTTATAAACTCACCCCCCTGCCTTCCATGCCTGCCTGCCTCTTACATGCAGTGAGATGGCCTCTCCTTGGTGAGGCCCTGCGGCAAACGAGTCTTGTCTGCACGACCAGCGCCCTAATCCACACACCCCCCCCGCCCTATCAAAGGCAGTTCGCACCGGGGTACTTGCGCTGCCAAGTGGAGCTGTCAGGGAGCGATAAAGGCCAAGAGGTGCCAAAGACCATGTACACTTCAAAGTGGTCTATAGAGCATGGGTTGTTGTTCCCATGTCTACCTCCAGACCCCGTGTCTCCTGCCAAGCATCCCCCCTCACGCTGGACGGCCCCTGCAATCCACATAAGTGTGTCTCCACTCACGAGTCTTCCTGTGTCTTGTCTGCACGACCACCGCCCCAATCCACCCCCCGCCCTATCAAAGGCAGTTCGCACCGGGGTACTTGTGCTGGCAAGTGGAGCTGTCAGGGAGCGATAAAGGCCAAGAGGTGCCAAAGACCATGTACACTTCAAAGCGGTCTATAGAGCATGGGTTGTTGTTCCCATGTCTACCTCCAGACCCTGTGTCTCCTGCCAAGCATCCCCCCTCACGCTGGACGGCCCCCTGCAATCCACATAAGTGTATCTCCATTCACGAGTCTTCCTGTGTCTTGTCTGCACGACCACCGCCCCAATCCACCCCCCGCCCTATCAAAGGCAGTTCGCACCGGGGTACTTGTGCTGGCAAGTGGAGCTGTCAGGGAGCAATAAAGGCCAAGAGGTGCCAAAGACCATGTACACTTCAAAGTGGTCTATAGAGCATGGGTTGTTGTTCCCATGTCTACCTCCAGACCCCGTGTCTCCTGCCAAGCATCCCCCCTCACACTGGACGGCCCCCTGCAAACCGCATAATGCCACGACATATACACGTCATTCATTCACAAACACACCCCTGTTTCGAATTCTTTATAACCCACTTCATATTTCTAATGAGCACTTCTTTGCGCTTTGCTAGTCAACCCGTGAAGGTGCTGGTTATCTGCTCTTCGTCTCTGTGAACTTCCGTGAACACTTCGAGGAAACTCCTCAGTTTGCAACCTGTGAACTGCTCCCTGTTCTACGACAAGAAACTACTCTGATCCCTGCATCTAACTGTTTGTTCGTCAAGGTAAGGCCATGTACCATAATCATTTTGCGTCCAATTTCTTTTCGTTCCAGACAGTACATGCAAGGAACTAGTCACATGTTCTGAGTTTACATTGGTATTCATAGAGAATTGTTGATCTTTACTTTTCAGAACTTTCCACAATGCCTGCCTGTTCCATTGGCGGTTGCCCTTCGAAGACCCATAATAAATCTGAAGGTACTATAATGCATGTTTTCCCTAAGACAATAGATCAGATAAGAGAATGGGTCCGATATTGCGGATATCCACCGTCTGAGCTTGAAAGTAGAGTCCTAGAAGTCTTTGCGGACAAGAGGGGTGATCGATACCGCATCTGCAGCAGGCACTTTACCTCTGACATGTACTCCACATCATTGCTAATAAAGAAGAACACACCGCGAGCAAGGCGAAAATTGCTCTCAAACGCTATTCCCACTCTATTCGTCCACATCCCTCCACTGGTGAGTCAAGTTTACGTATTTATCTCTCGGCCTTGCGGTAGTGTGTAGCATTAGCTAACAATAATTTCCCCATTTATGTATCCACTCAATATGAAGGCGGAAGATTCTCCATCCGTGTCGTTATTGCAGTCATCAGCCACTTCAAGCGCCTATCGGGTAATCTTACTTGGCTATTCTGCCACTGACTTGTTTTAGGCATGTAAATCAATAGTTTTAATTTATCGTGTAATTATTTTACCTAATGGTACACCCTTGTACTCATCCTCTAGTCTTTGTTTTCAGTTATAATTATTGTTATCCAAAATAATGCTGCCTTTCAGGGAGATACTGAGGAGTCCAACGTATTGACGACTACCGTTGATGTCACTCAGATGCTCGAGGTACGTTTCCGGACAGTTCCATCGATGGAGATCATCAGATCTTGCATTCTTGTAGCGTGATTGTTACACACAATGTTTCTTTTGTTTTTAGCCATTGATATGTCCTTCTGTTGTCGCCCGCCTATGTGTCTTCTTTTTTCAATATTGTGTTCATTACTAATGAAAGTCCTATGTTTCAGGGAGTCGATGGAGCATTAGTCCAAGAAGAAGGGGGAGCATGCAGTTACGGGTCGGCGCAACAGCTTGCAGAAGTGAGCACCGCAGTTACATCGTCCCTTGATGTTCTTATGCATTTCGAGGTATGGATACTGACAGTTCGATCAAGCGAAATCATATGACGTGATTACATCCGCTATACTTCCTTCTTTATTAACGCAAGTACTATGTTTCAGGGAGATGACGGACCTTCTTCTACAAGAACATCACCCCTAGTAGTTGATGCAGATCTCTGGGTGGTGACACTTCCAACGATCGAGCAAATCAAATCATATTTACATATCCATTATTTATTTTAGACAACTGATCATTTGTGCAGGTCTATTTAGATGAGCCGTTGACGCCTGCACAAAGTTTCTGTTCTTTTTATCAAAATAGAAAACCATACTAATGCAATTACTGTGTTTCAAGGAGTCACTGAAGCATCATCTTCAATAATATCATCAATGGAAGTCTATGAGGAGCCCGAGGTATGGATCTTGACAGTTCCATCTAACTAGATCAACAATGCGTGAATAATTGTCGTTTGAATGTTCTACACAAAGCGTTCATTCGTGTTTTGCTATTGAGATGTACGTGGGTATTGGTCCCCAAGTACATTTTGTGTTTTCGATATTATTATACATACTAATGAAAGTTCTATGTTTCAGGGAGTCGATGGAGCGTCAGTGCGTGATGGATGTGCTTATCATGAAAATATAGTCGTTGCAGCGCAAGAGGAAGTGGAGACATGCACACACGAGTCGGAGCAACAGCGTCCTGATGTTGAAGTTCGAGGCAATTAAGTTTCAAAGAAAAGAAAGCAAAAGAAGGTTAGTGTCCTGGTCACTATATTATGTTGTTTTTCACTGTTAATAGTTCAATACTGTAAGTTGTGTTTAAACTGAACATCCCTTTTCCAATCTGTCCTCTAGTTGCGAGTGGGTGTACGAACTAGATCTACACAGACAGTGAAGCGAACGAGAGATGTTGCTTGTCAAACCTTTTGGCAGGGACTTGAGACTGGAGATGCATCGTGCCAATGGGAAGAATATGAAGTGATTGACAACGGAGCTATACCACCACCAGCCATTGATAGTGAATGTCCTCCTGGTAGTTCGGCTGCAGTCGGAGATCAATTCACAGAATCCACACCCGCAAAAACTAAGACCGCGAGAAAGTTGAAGAAATTGTCTTATTCACCCATCGCCGGAGAAGGAACAGATGTTGCAATGGAAGAGAATGAAGTGGACTACAATGAAACACCATCAATATCACTGAACATAGCGGAAGACGATATCAGAGATTCTACCTTTCATGTGAGTGACATGTCCTCAACGTTACAGGCCGAACCAGCTGGGATGCAGAGTGACAGTATAAGGAAAGAGGCCAAATTCATTGTATTCGATAGTTGTTTGATTGATATTATTATTCGGTTGAAATGTGGGCATTCGGTAGGTGGGGAAGTATGTGGGGAGCCATTGATTAATGTGACTCGTGCAATTCGAGGCACTAACCTTAAAATACATGCCACCTGTACAAAATATCATCCTTTCTCATGGTCTGCACAACCCATGCTGGGACAACTGCCAGCAGGCAATCTACTTTGTGCAGCAGCTGCACTTTTTAGTGGTTCAAGTTTTAAAAAATTAGAGTCTTTCTTTCAGTTTGTGGGAATCCATTTCATTGCGAAAACTCAGTTCTACAAATACCAAACCGATTATCTATTTCCAGCCATTAGCGAAGCTTGGAGAATGGAAAAAATGTCTATTGCTAGTACATTCGCGGGCATACGGTTCAGGCTAGCCGGTGATGGACAGTACGACAGCCCAGGATTTTCAGCCAAGTACTGCACGTACCACTTTCAGGACATGGAAAGTAAGAAAATTGTGAGTTCGGTGGTCGTGCAGGTGTCACAAAGTACATCCTCAGTGGCCATGGAGAAAGTTGGCTTTGTAGCATCATTGCAAGAACTACAATCGCGGGGAATGGTGATCGACCTGATAGCCACGGACAGACACGTTTCAATTGCCAAGACAATGAGAGAAGAGTACAAAAATATAAATCACCAATTTGACGTTTGGCATCTTGCAAAAACAATCAATAAAAAAATGTCTGCTGCAGGTAAAAAAAAAGAAATGCAAGGTATTTCACAGTGGTCCAAGTCAATCAGCAACCATCTTTGGTGGAGCTCAAAAACATGTGGAGGGTCGTTGGAAATTCTACTGGAAAAATGGCGGTCAGTAATGTTACACTGTACCAACGTTCACCGTTGGAACACAAACCAACATTTCCACAATTGTGAACATGGCCATTTGTCCACAGAGGAGGCACGGAAGAAGAAGTGGTTGATTCCTTCATCACCCACTCACAAAGCCATTGAAAAGATTGTATTTGATAAAACTATAACAAGAGATTTGAGGGGACTCACAGAATTCTGCCACACAGGAGATTTGGAGGTGTTCCACAATATGTGCCTAAAGTACAGGCCAAAACGATTGCATTTTGGCATGGAGGGCATGATAAATCGGACTCTTCTAGCGGTCTTGGCACATAACCATAATGTTGGCCGTCAACAAAGTAGGACGACCGGAACTTTAGGGACGCTTCGCTACAATAAGGCCTTCACTAAAAGAAGTAAACAATGGGTGATCAAACCAGTGTTTGAGGATATGCAATATGAGTTTATTGAGAGACTTATTGTTGACGTCCTAGATAGGCACATAAATGGAGTTGTGAACGAACCTGTGCAGGGGACAACTGCATTGCCACCCAACATTGCCTCTGTTCCATGTCCACCTAAAGAAGAGCTCATTGAGAAATACACATCACGGTTTAAATGATTGTAATTTGATTGTCTGTTCTCTCGAGTCTCCTCATGTCGCAGGCCCATTGAATATGTGTATCTATGTAATGTGTAAATAAAAGTGATTGCTCAGTGTACATGCAATGTGTCTATCCAACCAAACAGTAATATAAATCATTTTTCAAAAAATATAGAATGTCTCCGTATTTATGGTTCTCTGGGGCTGCAAAGATGGAAATGCAAAGATGGAGTGTAAATTTCAAGTCCTGTGAGATGGCCTTACACTGAATGTAGCTAACTAGGAATGTGTGCTCGTTCAAAGTGAAGGTCAGCTGCTTTGATTTTTTGCTCGGGTGCCGGAATGGCCCACGACTCAGTATAAGGTTCTATTGTTATTTGACCTTGACAGGCCGGGACCATCCCGAAAGACTTCTTTTTGGGGGTGTGGGGCAATAACGTAAGAAACGATAATGAATATAATTTCAGAAACGAAAGCCATTTCATGTTCGTTCATTAGAAGAAATAACGTCGGCATAGAAGGAGTGGTATTTCGGGGCTGCCCTACGCACAGACACAATGGAAAATGCAAATATAATGTAAGTAACTCTTTAGATGAGTTTATACCGCAATTTAATTACTATACAGTAGCTTTAAAGACGGGTTAAGTTGTACTTGTTCGTTCTATGTGGCATATTGTTTTGTACCGCGCACTATCTTGGGGAGAACCATCTCCTTTTACGGAAGCACCTCAAAACCTTCCTCTTTGTTTCTGCTTTCTCTCTCCCTCTCCCCTGCTACAACTGGTCCACTGTCTGCGACCTCGGTCCTGGGCCCTTCCACTCTCCACCTGCACTGCCTCCCTGTCAACCCCTGCACTGGGGGACTGTCTCAGTATCCTACAGCCCCCCGTTGACGTATAATACCCAGTTGCACTGTCCTAGCTATGAAATAATTTCCCGACCTAATATATAAAATGAATAATTTTAATAAAGATCTGATGGTGAGACTAATTTCATTTTTTATGTTTTTCAAACAGGTACATCATCCATTATTGTCTGTGTCACGAGTACCAGATACCGGCGGATGGGTTTTTTAACCGCCAGCTGCTTCTCCGCGTGAACAACGTTACCACCCTGACCATTTTATGGGACGATCGCCAAGTGCAAGTATGCCCTTACGCGGTACTAACGGCTAGATGCAACATACAGACCATTGTGGTGGCCTAGTGCCTCGTTGTTGGAACAGCCATGCGATTATCAGTGCGACCGAAGAGCTTATTTTATCGTAAACCAACACCCTGTGTACTGCACACGAACATCGCTTGCCTCAAGACGAACTATTTTGGATCAAGAGCAAATAAAAATGCAAATCGCTGAATATTCTCTAAACCTTTGATGTCAAATAAATGTACTTTGCCAAATGTACAATCTTGCCGTTTGCTTTTAAACCACAGTTTCATATTCCGAATTGTGGCGCTGTATTGTGAGATGATCTACGACCCTGTGTACAGCAAAGGAACATTGTGTGCCTCAAAAACGAACTTTTTGGAACGTGTGCAAATAAAAATGCAAATCGCTGAATATTCTCAAAACATTTGATGTCAAATAAATGTACTTTGCCAAATGTACAATCTTGCCGTTTGCTTTTAAACCACAGTTTCATATTCCGAATTGTGGCGCTGTATTGTGAGATGATCTAAGACCCTGTGTACAGCAAAGGAACATCGTGTGCCTCAAAAACAAACTTTTTGGAACGTGAGCAAATAAAAATGCAAATCGCTGAATATTCTCAAAACATTTGATGTCAAATAAATGTACTTTACCAAATTTACAATCTTGCGGTTTAATTTAAAAGTACAGTTTCATATTCCCAATTGTGGCGCGCTGTGTTGTGTGAGCTCATCTGTGTTGATTTCCTGGTTCTGTGTGGAGTCGCGTAGAAGACGCCTGGGCGCGTTTGCCTACGCAGCTCAGTCACGTCACGGATAGAGGCGGGGAATATGAATGTTTTGATCAAGTCTGTTTCAGGGGCAGGGGATTTGCGCCATGTTGTGTGAGCTCATCTGTGTTGATTTCCTGGTTCTGTGTGGAGTCGCGTAGAAGACGCCTGGGCGCGTTTGCCTACGCAGCTCAGTCACGTCACAGATAGAGGCGGGGAATATGAATGTTTTGATCAAGTCTGTTTCAGGGGCGGGGGATTTGATTTAGTGCCGCAAAAGCAGGTGAGCCAGGGCGATGGGGGGAAATGATAGGATTATCAGAAAATGGCGGCTGATTTCGAGTGCGTTAATGGACGAAAAGTCGGGTAAGGTCCATAGGAAAGTTTTCTACGATCTACCGATTTATGCTTAAAAACACATGGCCGAACCATAGGAACAATAAAAAAAAAGTCCCGGAACTATCCTTTAATGATGCCGGTAAAAACGTACCGATAACGTTTACCGGACCGGCTCATTCCGACCTGCGATCCCGGAAATACCATCACCCCGAATCCTCTCCCGCGCAGACAACGCACCCGGAAAAAGCATCGGCGGACACAGCGCGTCCACATCCCCCGTTAGCAGCAACACGAAACACAGTGCACATTACAAGTAGCACGGACATGGAAACACCGCCACCGAAATAGCAGAATCACTGTGAACACTGTGGCAGTGCCGCCGCCACCGTGGAGATGGCAGTAAACGGTGCCAGGTGAGTTGAATCAGGCCACAGGTGCACCAAATGAGCCCAGCTGCACCCTGCAGGCCACTGGGAGCCTACAAAAGAGCCACACCCAGGCAAACTCCAGACACAACCATGCTAGCAGCCGCTGTAGCAGCATTGGGCCTGCGGCTATTGAACCTACAGGCAGCAGCGTACAAAGCGGCAGTAATGCAGCAGAGGAGGAGGAGGAGGCAGAGGCGGAGCCGGCGCAGGCAGCAGATAGCAAACCTGGCACCCATACCAAACCCAAATGTGTCACCATGATTGAGGACGACATCGGCAGCCACATCAGCATTCGGACGGCAATCCCGCCCCTGCTGAAGGTGGCCTCGGAGCTGCATTTCCTAGGAACTGGAACATATCAGCACACTGTCGGTGAGCTGCACATGCTGCCACAACCCTGTTTTTCAAGGATACTCGACCAGGTACTAGTTGTCTTGCTGCGCCATGCGTCGGAACACATTGCCCTCCCCCATACCACTGCCCAGGTTTTTGCCACCAAGATGGCCTTCCATGCCATTGCTGGCATGCCAAATTGCATCGGTGCATTAGACTGCACTCACATAGAGCTGACAGTACCACGTGCAATGGAGTTGGTGTACCGCAATAGGAAACAATACCACTCACTAAATATACAGATGGTATGTGACACTGGACAAGTGATAACCCATTGATGTGCACGTTTCCCAGGGTCGACACATGACTCAATGGTCCTGCAGAATTCCACATTGCCACGGTAAATTGAACGCTATACTGGACAGAGCACATGGCTATTGAGTGAGTACAACTGCCAATACATGACCCCTGTGAAAAGGGGGTGGCCAGGGCAATGACCTTTTTGTCTGGGTTGCTACAACTGCCAATGCATGACCCCCGACCTATGCAATGGACAGTCACCACACCCCACACATTGCAACGCTTCACAATACAGATGGCCACAGTGTGCCCGTACAAACCCTGCCAGGAGATGCACAACCAAGACATGTTGTAGCACCTCAAGCAAACACGAAATGGGGGAGTGAATCCCCCCGACCCATCCAATGCACATGTACCCCCACAATGCACATGATGAGTGCATATCTGACATTGTGCACCGATCCACGTTATCACAGTGTCTATTGACAGACTGCTCAGTGTGTTTACATCACTGCACAATGCCATACTTACCAACCACAAATGAGCATAAGGCCATCATCTAATGCACAGCGAGTCGTTGACCACTGTCAAAGCGTCAATATGGAAAACAATGACCCAGTAATGGGATTCACCCACTAGTCTGATCAGCGCAATGCCCCATATGAATGATTCACTGATGGTACATGAATGAACTGCATTTTATCCACACATGGATGCCACAAACAATAACATATCCCTTCCTTCCCATTCCGTGTAGGTCATGCAGGATATGCACTCATGCCATGGCTGATGACGTCCATATGGAGGCCAAGGAACAGGCCTACAACAGGGCCCACGTTCGCACACGTGGGATGATCGAGAGGAAATTTAGTTTACTCAAGGCCAGGTTCCACTGCTTGAGCAGATCTGGCGGATCATTGCTGTACAAGCAAGTGAAGAGGGGTAAAATAGTGGTTGTGTGTGCCATGCTGCACAATCTGTGCATGCGCAGGAACGTCCCTCTGCCCCCAGACACGCAGGATGATGATGAAGTGGATGATGAAGATGATGATGGGGATGGGATGGCTGGACTCCCTGGCACGGGTGCACAAGATGGACAACATGCACGGGATGCACTCATTCGCAGTTTCTTCTGAGAGACTCTACATGAACAGCACTGCATGCATTTAATGTAGCACGACAATAAATGGAGCCATTGTAAATCAAATAACGGATGTCCACTCGTCACTTCAATTTCAACAGGGAATTAATGTTAACAAAGCAGGAAAGAAGGTGTAATCGACAGGAAAGCTGTACACCCGTTATCACCCACCTCCCAAAGTACCCACCCCCAACCAAGCCCCAACACACTACCCCCATAATGGACTTCCCCCACCTCCCAAACGTACCCACCCCGAACCAGACCCCAACACACTACCCCCATAATGGACCTCCCCCCACCTCCCAAACGTACCCACCCCAACCAGGCACCAACGCACTACCCCCATAATGGACCTCCCCCACCTCCCAACGTACCCACCCCCAACCAGGCCCCAACACACTACCCCGATAATGGACCTCTCCCACCTCCCAAACATACCCACCCCCATACACCCAATGATCCCATAATGTCTTGTGGACAGTCATTCATACTGGACACTATTTACGGCTGCGCTTATGTGCAGTAGTGTCCTTGCCAGAGGGGCCAGCCAGCCGACTAGAGCGCCTGCGTGGGCTGCCTGTGACGGAACTTGAAGGGGTGCTGCTGGTAGATGGCACTGGTGGCGTGACAGGTGGCACAGGGCCAAAATACGCTTGCTGGGCCACCAACATGGACTCGGCGATGGAGGACATTATGCTATTGCCCTCCCAGACATGGCTTGACAAGGTCACATTTGTTGTGGCGAAACGGCCGAAGGCCCTGGACAGGCGACATACTGACGTGGCAGTACTTTCGCGCTGCAACCTTGCCTCCTCCCGCTGCTGCATGGCCTCCTCCCGCTGCAGCCTAGCCTCCTCCAACTGCCTTTCCAACAGCTGTGCAAGACTGGCCTGCTGTTCTTCCATGCGCTGCATGCATGAACTTAACTCAGCCATTGAGGTTGTTGGTGACCTCATGGGGTTGTGTAGGTCTGGTGGCTAAACTGCAGGTTGTAGAGGGATGAAAGGTCACCCATGTCATCCACCTCCTCCTGTCCTGCATCTTCAGACTGCACGACTGGGGCACTGTCGCCACAGGATGCAGCATCCTCCTCAGTGCACACTGCCTGCTCAATGGTTTTGGTGGCCATGGTGGTGATGGGTGCTTCTTGTGTGGCAGCTAGCTGTACGGGGTTGGCCACGTGGGTTGGGGCATCCGTGCCAGATGTTGCTTGTTCAGGTGCCTGTGTCCCGAAGATTGTGGCATCGGCATCCCGGGCAGGATGGCTGCATCGGTCACGTGCGGGCGGCCTGTTGTGCTGTGTCGGTGTCACATATGCCGTGCCTGTGGGGAAATAGAAGGCATGCTGTTAGTTGGGTGTTGGAATTTGATGGGTCCATCACATGCATCACACTGAACGGTCTCTGCCCACTTGCACATTTGACAGGTGATGCACTGAGGTGTATGTGTCTCAGCCTGTACTGAGTCACACACTGTGTGCATGTCCAGGGGGCATGTCTTGAGTGCGTGTTGCTTGTCGTCTGGGTCACTGATAGATGCACTGGGTCACTCCTGCCCTGGCTGGGGGGGGCGTTCATTGGTACATGCATTGGATCACTCCTGCCCTGGCTGGGGGGGAGGGGTTCATTGGTGTAGATGCATTGGGTCACTCCTGCCCTGGCTGGGGGGGGGAGGGTCTGGGTTCATTGGTAGATGCATTGGGTCACTCCTGCCCGGGCTGGGGGGGGGTTCATTGGTAGATGCATTGGGTCACTCCTGCCCTGGCTGCGGAGGGGGTTAACAACCATGATGGCTTCGTACTCTGTGCACTTACCAGCATCAGCAGGTGGGCATGCACCAACCTCTGCGTCTCCGACGCCCTGTATCCCCTCGAGGTGCAGGATACTCCTGCACCGCTCCTCCCACGACTGGAGTTTTAATGGCGATGCTGGGCCTCCACAGGTGCCAGTTGTCATGGCCACTGGACAAGGGTCCAGTCCTTCCTCACCCCCAGGGTCCAAATGGACGCAGTCCTGGCGCCTCTGGTGTCAGGCTCATGAAAGAGTGTGCTTTGCGGGCGTGGCCATAGAACATCACTGGAAGGCACGTGCAAGAGTCCCTGGGAAGGGCAAGGTGGAGCCACTAGGTGGGGCTAAAGGGAGGGGCAAAGGCCAACCTATATAAGGCCAACCCATCCACGTGCCTTTGCTTCGTGTTAGTCTACTTTCTGCAGCGTAACGCGTAACGCTTACCGCTGTCCTTACCTGTGTATCCACTTGATTCCAGCTGCATCTCTGAAGACATCTTACCTGATTCCAGCTACTCCATCGCTGAAGGCGCCTCTTAACTGAATCCAGCTACTCTACCGCTGAAGGCGCCTCTTACCTGAATCCAGCTACTCCACCGCTGAAGGCGCATCTTACCTGCTTCTTACCTGCAGCTCATCACTATAGTCAGAGCCTTCTTCTCACCTGATCCGGGCGTCCAGCTGCTCGGAGCTCCCCTTCTTCTTTTCTTCTCCTTCGCGGTAACTTCGTCCTGCAACCGCGGAGCTGCGTCGAACATCCAGACTTCGCTCTACGCCGCCGGCTTACTCCTGCAAGGGAGAAAGAACACAACAGGTTAGAAATCATATAGATAACAAACGCTTGGCCGTGCCGCACTTGAGACTGGAGTTCCATCATAAAGGCCAACTTACCAGCTAATGTGGGAGCTCCATCATCCTCAGGGGAATTCCCAGATTCGCTCCACGGCTCTGATATGCATTTTCACACCTTTTGGGAAGAGACAAGACATTGCAAGAATTACGCTTAATGATCAAGGTAAAGACATTATAACAAATGAACTATAATCATAACCAAAAGACTTACCTTCTAAGTGGATTGGTCGCAGCCGGTCTGGATCAACCCATCCAAGGATCAGTGAAGCAACCAGGTCCACTCTACGCGCCCCTGCTATAAGAAGCAGGATGGATAGCTCAACATTACACCATAACAGGGGCAATGCCAGCATCCAGAACATCAGGCTGGGCAACAACAGGGAGAGAGGTGATCCACAGGAGCCGAGTCGATGGAGGGCTCCAACCTTGCCCCAACATCCCCACAGAGACTAGGTGAGCATAACAGTGCGTGAAGCCTCTCCGAATGTCTGCCTGGGCATTATGGAAACCTCTGGAACCAACCAGTTAGCCCAATTATTGGGGGAGCTGCGGACTGAAGTGCATGCCTTAAAATGAGACAAATTCTTTGAGGAGAGACCTTATTGTAGCTCAGGAACGGATGGATGACTTGGCAAGGCAAATGCTCCAGGCACATCCAGACAAGTTCCGTTACCCGGAATTACACCAACCCCCTTGCCACAGCCATTACCACCAGTGCAGGTGGTACTACCAGGGGCAGTCCCACTGGCCCCACCAGAACGCTTCTTCGGCGACCCGAACAAATATGCTGTGTTCATGAACCAGTTCCGTCTCCCCTTTTTGTGCCGAACAGGAGCCTTCCATAACGACAGCGCAAGGGTGGCCTTTGTACTTTCCTACTTGGGAGGCTGTGCAGCTGACTGGTCCATACCATTAGTGACCCAGGACGATCCAATACTTCGGAACTTTGTGGAATTCCAACAGGAATTGGAAAAATTGTTTGCCAAGCACACCCACGGACAAGCATTAGGCAACAAATTACTATCTCTTAGACAAGGAAACCACGACTTAGTGACTTATATTGCTACCTTCAATCGCCTCATAGCACAGACTAATTGGCCTGAGGAGAAACGGACCACACTTTTTTACTGGGGGCTTGTGTGTAAAAGACGTACTAGCTCAAGTTGTGAATCCACCCGAATGTTGTGCGGAATATATCAACCTCACTGTGCAATTGAACCACCGATTACAAGACCGAAAAATGGGCTGCATGAGGGTGGAAAGGAGATCAGTTTACATACGACCTCGGGACAATCAGACCAGGACTCATGAAACCACTGTACCTGTGCAAATTGGGGGATTACGAGCTCCCATTTCTAAGGCTGAGAGAGAAAAAAGGAGGCAACAACAACTTTATTTATATTGCGGAAAGGCTAGGCATATCTTGCGAGATTGCCCTATTAAACCCCCCAAGAAGATGGTAGGTGCCATAGACAATGAAATGAAGAAAAGGAACAGGAGTCGGAAAACTCAGACGCCCGGCAAGTTTAGGGGTCCACTTGTCGAGCGGAATTAAGAAAGTTGTACAGACCTCACACCACGTCATCCCGGTATTGATAACCCATCACCAACAACCGTCAAGAGTACATGCTCTAGAAGCCTACATTGATAGTGGTGCGGTGGGAAATTATATCGATCAGCATTTGGCCGCACGGATGGCCTCCCACTTCAGCAAAAACCACACTCGGAAAACATTACTGCCGTGGATGGCTCTGAGCTGTCTTCAGGGCCAGTAACTGAACACACCGATAAGGTAATGCTGACATGTCAGGATGGTCATCCGGAAAGCATTTCATTTGATCCCATAGGGGCCCCTCAGTTCCAAATGATCCTAGGAATGCTGTGGCTTGAAACCTATAACCCAAGGATTGACTGGCGCACAAGAAAGCTGACCTTCCCTCAAGAATGTGCAAGGAGCTGCTACCATAAGGACGTGAGGAATCTACAACTCAAGGGGAAACCATCCTAGGCATTTTGGGTTCATTACCTTCTGAATATGAAGATTTTTTGGACATGTTCCAAAAGGAACAAGCTAACACCCTACCTCCACACAGAACTTACGACTGCCAAATCAATCTGGTTCCTGGAGCGCAAATCCCCTGCAGCAGAATCAACATTCTGACTGAGCAAGAAAATCAGCACCTAAGAACATATCTAGATCAGTACCTAGCTAATGGGTTCATCCGCCCGTCTAAGTCTCCAGCCTCCTCAGCTCTCTTCTTTGTGCCAAAGAAGGAAGGGAACCTCAGAACTTGTATAGATTATAGGGTGTTAAACCAGATTACTGTGAAGAACAGATACCCTCAGCCACTCATTCCTGAAGTACTTAACCAAGTAAAGAATGCTCAAATCTATACAAAGTTAGACCTACAGGGAGCTTACCATTTGGTAAGAGTGAAAAAAGGCAACGAATGGAAGACAGCATTCCAAACCAAATACAGGCTTTTCGAATATCAGGTCATGCCCTTTGGGTTATGCAACACACCAGCAGCATTCCAGTTCTTTATGAACGATGTACTCCATGAACTGCTGGACGTCTGTGTCATTGTTTACATTGACGACATCCTCATCTATTCAGCATCTAAGGAAGATCACATCGGCCATGTAAGGGCCGTTCTGGAAAAACTGTAAGCATCGGCTATTCGCCAAACTGGAAAAATGCTTTTACCATGTCACGGAAGTAGAGTTATTGGGCTTTATGCTTACCCCGCGAGGGGTGCACATGGACACTCGTAAAGTGGAAGCTATTCTTCAATGGCCATCTCCAACATCAACCAAGGGAGTGTAGAGCGTACTCGGGTTTGCCAATTTCTACCGGCGATTCATCCCAGGATTTTCTCAAATCGTTCATCCTATCACTTCTTTACTCAGGAAGAATAAAAAGTTTTCTTGCACTCCCAATGCTGAAAAAGCATTTCAGGAATTGAAATCGGCTTTCACTTCAGCACCTATTCTTCGGCACCCTCGACCCGATCTACCCTACATGGTTGAGACCGACGCCTCCAGTGTGGCCATGGGGTGGTGTTATCACAAAGGGACCCAGACACCGGGCAGTTACATCCGATAGCATTTTGGTCCCGTAGGTTTACAGCACCAGAAAAGAACTATGCCATAACCGACAAAGAATTATTGGCGATCAAAGGAGCCCTTAAAACCTGGAGACACTACCTCCTGTGGGCTAGACATACTGTCACCGTTATCACGGATCACCATAATTTGCAATATTTGAAAACAGCCAAGGCCCAATCCTCTCGTCAGCTTCGCTGGGCTCTCTTCTTCGCGGAGTATGATTTTGTGATCACATACTTTCATGATTCCTGCCCCTCATGTCCCCAGCCCTCCAAGATGTCAGGCTGGAGCCAGGCCATGATCACCTAAATGGCCCTCAAGGGCCACTCCATCCCTCCAAAGACCCACTTGGAGTCAGACTTGGTGATTGTGGCACCAGACTCACTCATTCCCATAGGATAACATTGGGGATTGGACTTGTAGTGCATTGATGGGGACAAGATGGATGCCCCCACATATTTCGGTTCCCAGAACTGCATGTGCGGTCTAGTCTTTTGGGTGTGGTTCAGCCCAGAGACACCTGGGATACCCAGAGACTATTTAAGCCACACCCAGGCTGAGAAACATGCGTTGCCTTTTCTGCACCTGCAGCGTGACACTCACCATGTTCGGATCGGTCTCCAGTAGGCCTGCATCTTTCTTCTGCGCTCAGCTCCTGCAAGAACAAGAACACCGTTAGGAACAGCCTTACCTTGCGGCGCTTCTGCCCATCATTCATCGCTCCTTCTCTTCTGCAGGCATCTTCGGCTGTGTCATTCCCATCCTGGCACGCCGTTTCCTAAGGAAAAGGGAAAAGAACAGAAAAAAGGCATTAGTAAGCATTCTGCAAATCTTTGCTTATTTTTAAATACTGTACGAGCTTCAAACGCTTACCTGAATCCCAGCCGCTCTGGGGGAACTCTGTCTCTGGAAATTCTCATCCATCTGCAAGAGGGGAAAAGACACTCCAGGTTAGCGTTGAAACATCTAGAGGTGCCGCATACCACGCTTACCCACCGCATTTGTTCTTCATAACTGGCATCTACGCTGAAAACGTCACAGCACTTAAAAGACACAGAAAAAGAACTCAGTTCAATGCAAATACGAAAGGGGTGCATCGCGCTCTCACTTACCTTCAGCGCTACTCATCTCAGCTGCACGCTGCCATCCCTGGACGGCGGCCATCATCTAAGGAAGGAAAGGAACAAAGTTAGAGAACTGTTCAAAAGACTCATTTTACTTACCTGTCGGACTCTTGCCAGTGAAGTAACTAGGCAGCAACGAGCCTGCATCAATCAACGAGCCCCGGCGCTGAAAGCAGGATGGAGAGCACACTATCCAAGAAAACAAGGTGAGCTGTGGATCAAAAGGAAGGGTTGGACCCCGCGGAAGAAGGGGTTCAAGCACACAGAGACAATATGGAGTTAAACTCTACCAATCCTGTGTTTCGGGCCCAGTCTCCAGTCGAATAGCCTCCAGGGAAGGGTTTGAGGTCGCAAGAGGTCAGGACAGGCTGAGTGACATCCCTGTGGATACCAGGTGAGCGTTACACATACCGACCAGGAGTGCGTAACGGAAAAGCAGATGCTCTGTCACGAATGGGAGAAGACAAAGATGCATTTATGCCATCAGAGCCAGTACCCATCATTCCAGAGGAGCGAATTCAGAATCAGATCACAGTAACCGCCTGCTGGGAAGATTGGAAGGTCGACCTCCAGTCTCAAATGGATCAAACCGCCCAACAAGAATGGTTAAACAAAGGAGATCAGTACTCCATCTAGGACAATTTACCCTATTTCCAGGGGAGATTGTACATCAGCGATAAAGAAACTCAAAACAAGATTATAGCCAATTACCACGAATAATTAATGGAGGGACATCCCGGGATTACTAAGACACGAACCAAAATCAGAAAGAATTATTGGTGGACAACCTGGAGAAAGGACGTGGCCCACTTTGTTGCAACCTGCAGAGTTTGCGCACAACAGATATCCCAAAAGTCCAGTCTCGCAGGATTATTGTGTCCACTAAGTATATCACCGGTCCCTTGGCATACGTTATCCATGGACTTCATTAACGATTTACCTCCCTGCGATGGCTTTGACACAATTTTAGTGGTGGTAGATTTGTTTTCCAAGATGGCACAATTTATTCCACTAAAGGACTTCCTACTGCTGGGACTTTGGCTACTGTATTCCTAGAACAAGTAATCAGACTACATGGGTTCCCTTCAGTACTTATTTCTGATCGAGGAAAGCAATTCGTCTCAGCCTTCTGTAAGAGTTGTTGCAAGATAGCGCAGATTGATCTTCACCTCTCCACCAGTCACTATCCCCAAACCGATGGTCAAACTGAGAGGACTAATCAGACGTTAGAGCAATACCTGAGGTGCATGTTGCAGCAAACGGAAGGATCCTGAAAGGACGTTCTTTGGTTAATTGAATTTGCATACAATAACTCTATTCACACTAGCACTGGACAAACCCCATTCTATATCATGAATGGTCGGCATCCTCGGACGTCCTCCTTTGACCCGCTTGACGAGCTAGAAATGCCGGCAATCACCTCTCTACATAAGACTATTACTCAAACCCTTAAGGAAGCAACCAAGAATTTAACTAAAGCCAAAGAACAACAAAAGAAGTTTGCTGTCAGGCATAAAAGGGAAGCTCCACATTACCAAATTGGGGATAAATTATGGTTGGCTGCCAGAGATATACCATTAAAAGGACCTCGGGTCTTCCATCCCAGATATCTTCGACCTTATCCCATCAAGGCCATCATCAAGCCAGCCGCAGTAAAACTAGATCTACCCGCCAATATGCAAATTCATCCAGTGTTTCACGTTTCCCTCTTGAAGCCTGTGAAGCTTGAGACTAGGATCAAAAAACCACCAGAACCTGAAATTATCGGAGGAGAACCTGAGTACGAGGTTAAAGACATCCTAGATTGTAAAATAGTACGATCAAAACTGTACTACTTAATGGATTGGGAAGGTTATGGACCTCAAGATCGCACCTGAGAACCTGTGGAATTTGTCCATGCACCTCAACTAATCAGGCGGTTTCACCATAACAACCCCACCAAACCTGGACCGGGGAGAGGAACGCCCGTGAGAGGGGCCTTGCGGGGGAGTGCTGTCATGGCCACTGGACAAGGGTCCAGTCCTTCCACACCCCCAGGGTCCAAAGGGACCCAGTCCTGGCACCTCTGGCGCAAGGCTCATGAAAGAGTGTGCCTTGCACACTCTGTGCCTAAGGCACGTGCTGCGGGGTCGGGCGTGGCCATAGAACATCACTGGAAGGCACATGCAAGAGTCCCTGGGAGGGGCAAGGTGGAGCCACTAGGTGGGATTAAAGGGAGGGGCCAAGGCCAGCCTATATAAGGCTAACCCATCCACGTGCCTTTGCTTCCCGGTAGTCTGCTTTCTGCAACGTAAGGCTTACCGCTGTCCTTACCTGTGCATCCACTTGATTCCAGCTGCTCCATCTCTGAAGACATCTTACCTGATTCCAGCTACTCCATCGCTGAAGGCGCCTCTTACCTGAATCCAGCTACTCCACCACTGAAGGCGCATCTTACCTGATTCCAGCTACTCCATCGCTGAAGGTGCTTCTTACCTGAATCCAGCTACTCCACCGCTGAAGGCGCATCTTACCTGAATCCAGCTACTCTACCGCTGCAGGTCCATCTTACCTAATTCCAACTACTCCATCGCTGAAGGCGCCTCTTACCTGAACCCAGCTAATCCACCGCTGAAGGCGCACCCTACCTGCTCCCAGCCGCTCCATCGCCGTGCACGCTTCTTACCTGCAGCTCATCACCATCGGAGTCGGTGCTTTCTTCTCACCCGATCCATGCTTTCTTCTCACCCGATCCAGGCGTCCAGCTGCTCGGAGCTCTGCTTCTTCTCTTCTCCTTCACGGTACCTTCGTCCTGCAACCGCAGAGCTGTGTCGAACATCCAGACTTCGCTCTACGCCGCCGGCCTCCTCTTGCAAGGGAGAAAGAAGACAAGAGGTTAGAAATCATATAGATAACGAACGCTTGGCTGCGCCGCACTTGAGACTAGAGTTCCATCATTAAGGCCAATTTACCAGCTAATTTGGGAGCTCCATCATCCTCAGGGGAATTCCCGGATTCGCTCCACGGCTCTGATCTACATTTTCACACATTTTGGGAAGAGACAAGACATTGCAAGAATTACTCTTAATGAACAAGATAAAGGCATTATAATAAACAAAACTATTATCGTAACCAAAAGACTTACCTTCTAAGTGGATTGGTCGCGGCCGGTCTGGATCAACTCTTCCAAGGACCAGGGAAGCAACTAGGTCCACTCTACGCACCCCTGCTATTAAAAGCAGGACGGATAGCTCAACATTACAACATAACAGGGGCAATAACAGCATCCAGAACAGCAGGCTGGGCAGCAACAGGGAGAAAGAGGCGATCCAGGGGAGCCGAGTCGAGGGAGGGCTCCAACCGGGCCCCAACTTCCCCGCAGATACCAGATGAGCGTAACACCAGTGCTGTGCTGGTGGTGTGCAGCAATGAGATTCCGCACTCGCAGCCGTCGGTCATCCCACCTTTTGTGGAAGTCCTTTACGGTGCTTATGCTCACCCCAACGGCAGTGCACCTTCTGCCCAGACCTCCTTACGGCATTGCTGGGTGCTGCGCCGCTGGTCTGCGCTGAAAAGCATGTCTGCATTCCCTACAATGTGCCCCACAAGCACAGTGAGCCCCGCCTCATTGAACCTCTGCTTGTGCTGTCGTGTAGCAGCCATTGTGGTGGTTGGTTTTTCCAATTGAAGGAGGTGATGTGGCATGTGGTCTGTAAGGATGGCAGTGGATTGTGGTTTAAATAATTGCGGATCACTGTTTTTCCGCTTATGGTAATTCTGTGTCCGTGTCGGCGGGGGTGGTCGCGGAAATTCCACTGCTGTTTTTGGCGGTATGTCTGTGTCCGTGGGTCTTTCCGTGCCGGCGGTGACACTGTTTCTGCATTGTTCTGGTGCACGCGACCGACAAGCTGTGATCGGCCGTTGATTCTGCAAGCTTGCAGTCGCGGAAACGGTGTCACCGTCGTCATGGAATAAACAGATTACGGACCGGCAAACTCGTAATGAGGCCCAATGTCTTGTTCCATGCATACATCACTCAATTGTAACATTTCCATGTCTTTAGCAACCAATCCATGGCATAGAGTGGGACTATTCGAATACTCTTGGGGCAATTTAGTACATTTAAATTGTCTGTCCCCCCAAACCACTGCAAACGGATCCTGCAATTCCAAATCCATGCACAAGTCAATAATCATATGCCATTTACCCACTTCTTTAGTGAGTTTCTCACCCATTGTAACCATGTCTGGCACAGCTAAATGCAATGAAACCAATTTAGCGTGTCTAATTAAAAAATAACTCGCCACCTTCACATGGATTTTACAGTTCCCAAAAACAAAGCCTCTCATCACAGATGTTACTCATTTTCCTAACAACTCGACCATTCCCATGCTGTATTCAGGAATGTCAACACTATCTGTTTCAAAAGGCAAACCATTGCCAGTCAACATTTCAGCCCCTCATTCTCATTTACTAATACACCGGGGCCAAATAACATGTTTGAATCACCATTCACAATTTACATTTCAAATGCATTTGCAACTTTTTGTGCCCATCAGGCCAAAATAGGGCGAGAACTTCGTTGCACTTTGCAATCCAAATATAAACCTTTTAGTAGGGGAACCGCATGAAATATTTTCCTAATCTATACAATAAATCTTTCTTGACACATTCCTCAGAGCGCTTGCAAACAGGGCCATTTCAACACTTTGCACGCAGAGCCTTCTGCTCCCTGGCTTTATTCCCAAACAGTAAGTCAGCCAAACAGTTACTGATTACTGAAGGGAAATCTCAACTACACAAGCTATCGGTTGCGGCAAAAACCGACACACAAGTACTGCCCTTTTGTTGACTCAGAGCTGCAGTGAGGCAACATGAAATGCGACAGCATACCCCTCAATCTGCACTGTGTTCTCTTAGACATTTGTCATCTATCCAGCATGGCATGGCTTTGCACCATCCGGTGTCCAGTCAACTGGTCGAAATAAAACTGGTCGACTGCAATTTGGTCGACGCAATTTGGTCGAAAACCAAATGGTCGAATTTTTTTTTTATTTATGTATTTATTTTTCGGATTTTCGTTTAGTAAAAAAAGGGGTTTTTTAGAGAAAAAAAGGGGGTTGGGGGGGGACCCCCCAAAAAAAAAAAAAGGGTTAAAATAAAAACAAAAAAAAATTCGACCATTTGGTTTTCGACCAAATTGGTTCGACCATTTGTCTGGTCGACCAATTTTTTTCGACCAAATGTCTGGCAACCGCACCATCCTGCCGACTATGCCAAGTGTCGTGAAAAGGGGTGCAAGCACCAATTTGGGACCAGCCCACACACTATAGCATACCTCCGACCTCCCATTAACAGGTTTGATTCTGCACGACAGCCATGAAAACACCACTGGAGGGATGACACATTCTATATAACTTAGCATTTATTTGAAAGAAAGCAACATATAAGAAAAAACAGTAATTTTAGCATTAATTGGAAATAATAGAAAATGCAAGTTAGAGAAATCACAAATATTTAGAACACAGTTTTATGTTCCTTGCATCTAACGCTGGGGACCTAGGCTCATCTTAAACGAACTGCTACTCATCAATCCAGGTGCCTCCCCTCATATCTTTCAGCCAGTTCTTAAGAGAGAGAGAGTGCCACAAGAAGTCGCACGGGTACATCAAGCTCCGGGCACTTGCTCGATGTAGTTCATGGAAGAACCCCCCCCCCAGGTCATGTGTGCATGCATTCTTGTACCTTCGTGCTGTCAGTCAGTGTGACGCAATATTCTAGAACTGCTCAGTGCAAAACATGTTTACTGATGAAAACACCCCAGCTCAGTAATTTTCCAAAAGCACTCCCTTTCCTTCCCCTCCCCACTCGGAGCCCCGCTGCGAAAGCGCAGGAATGTCTCTTATCAGTAATGGCCGGGTTGAGGCAGCAATTTCTTATTTGAAAGAGGACCTGTTTAGGGAAGCTGGCAGTGCTACGGTTGCAAAGAAAGAATATTCCAGGATAAGCTGGAATAATATGCATTGCAATTAACCCCTAGTAAGCACGCTTTACCGGGCCTGCACTCTGCTAGCTAGTGTCTTGATACTACAAGACTGTCTATCTAAGCGCTATAATGCTTTAAGCACTCAAATACAGGTCTCTATTAGCTACTAAACTTGGGCCTCTGCCCTGCCTTAGCAAGCTATGAATGTAATCTTCCACCCCTTTGATGCCTGCACGTTCAATATAGCACACTACGCTTGGTATGTAGGTGCTACTAAGCATTACTAATCCATCTATAAGGTTCTGTTTCAGCATTTAGCACACGCTTTGAATAAGCTATTAGTCTTAGCTGTTAATGCAGCCATTTTAGGACCTAATATGTAATATGGTTAGCTTAGCAGGCTAATGCACCTGCTAAAAATGCAACTTCCTTTACACTACACCATGATTGGTCCAAAATGGACATACATCCAAAACGGGTAGTGAAAAGGCCTCTACTCTAGATCCCCAAAACTCAGCCAAAGTAGCAGACGTGTCGAGGGAATCTTCACCTGAGAACACGTTATCGCAGCTACGTAGCATATTAACAGAGGTGTTTCAGAAACTAGGGCTAGGTCAAAAGCCTCTTTAACAGCTGGGGTTTGAATATTTTTTGTTGGAACACACAGGGTCCTAATAATTTTACCTCCAAGAACATGAAGGACTATCTATTTGGGAAGGGGGATGTCCCGATGATGCAAGAAACCTGGTTGATCAATCTAATTGCAGTGGAGGGGTATTCAGTGATCACACAAGCAGCCTCCCAGAAAACAAAAGGCAGACCCAGTGGAGGCCTGCTCATTGCATTCAAAAATTCCAAATTTAAAGATACTACCCCGATTGATTGTAACATCTTGGGGATGCAAATTTGCAAAGTCACTTTGAGACAAAAAAAGATGTGACTTGGAGGTGATATTTTATAACATCTATTGGAACCCTGTGTGTTCAGGTTTGCGACAGTTTCTTGAGGACTTTGCACTCTCACTAGGGAAAATGAGTCATGTTTGAGGGGCTGCAATAATATTGAGAGGCGATTTGAACTTGCAATGTACCCAACTCTCAAAAGAACAAACAAAACAAACAGCGCGTAGAATTACAGAAAATTGTCGTTTGTGGGTGGAGTTCCTAAAGGACTGGTGGTTAAAAATGGAAAACTGGAAACTACTCGGGGATATCCCACCTAAACCAACCAGAATTCAAGGAGCAGCTATATCCACTTTGGATTACCTATTTTTGTCAACGGCCCTGTTCGAGCAAAGGGCCTCTTTAAATATCAGAGAGCACGGTGGCAGTGACCATTTACAGCTTGTATTACTGTTCCCAGATATTTTGATAGACCCCCAAGAGAGGGACATACAAGTAATTGAATGCAGGAAAGGTAGAGCACGTCTATTCAATTACAAATTTGAAGGGAAAAAACTCAATGACAGGCTAATGGGGATTCCCGGAGCAAATGCAACTTGAGAATGGTTACCCAGATGGTTTCATAAAGTTTGTTTGGTCCACTTGTCACGTTCTGGAAGTGGAGGGGGACTGAAACAGACCCATCGGCATTCGTTCGATGAAGAAACCATGAGGAGGAAAAATGATCTGAGTAAGAAGCTAAGACATTAAAAAAAGAAATGGAAATAGTGAGGCAAAGAAACTAGAGTCTAGACTTCTCCTTCAGGACTACAAAGCCTGGTCAGTGTCCAGGAAAAAAGGGAGGCTACAGCAGGATGGGGAACACATGTTAGAATGAATTGGGGAAAAAGACACAAGAGAGATTTGGTCTGTATCTCATCAATTGGAGGGTAAATCAGAAAGTCGGCAGTGTAATCTAGTCTCTGAAAAAGACTGGATTATTCATTTAGGATTGGCTTTTGGGAAACCACAGAAAACCCTGATACATCATAACAAACAAGAGGCCTGGAGCCTATGCTTTGATGAAAAACACATCAGGGAAATAATCGGGAAAGGCTCATCCTCGAAAGCAGCTGGCCCAAATGGCCTGACATGTCAGGTTCTGAAAAACAACCCTTCCTTATGGGCTAGATTGTTGAATTGGCTTTTCAGAGAGATCATGGAGAGATCACGGTAAGAAGGGAATTACCCTCATCATGGAAATCTGCAATCATTATACCCCTGTTCAAGGGGGGTGATAGGGCGGCGGCTATCAACTACTGTCCTATCGCCCTCCTGTATATAGATAGGAAGATCTTCATGAAGTTCCTATTGGGAGAGCTAGAGAGTTGGGAAAGAGAAATGAAGATTCTATCAAAATGTCAAACAGGTTTTAGGAGGGGTCTGTCCACTGCACTAAATGGCATTGTGCTAAACCTTATGAGAGAAAATTCAGGAAACAGTGGAGGGCAGCAGCTATTTGGTGCGTGGTTGACTTCTCCTAAGCCTTCGACCATTTGGACAGAGGGAGGCTATGGCTGAAATTGAGGGCAAAGGGGATCCCAGAAGGAATTCTAGGGATGCTCATAGAGTTCCATAAAAACAACACAGTCAGAGTGCGTCTAGATGAAGAGGGTCACCTGCCTGAGCCAGTGAGAGTGGAATGGGGAGTCTGTCAGGGGTGCCTAGGAGCACTGCTCTTCTTTATTCATAGGTAGCTGATATGGGAGAATATCTGGCTCCGTCGGCTTTGGCAAGTCTAGTGTTTAATGGGTCAAAGATACACTGGCTTGCCTATGCCAATGGCGTTGTTGTCTTAGATAGGACAGCTATTGGATTACAATGTCTTCTAAATAGGTTGTACTATTATGCACAAAAAACGGGCTAGCCTTGAACCCAAATAAATCAAAAATAATGGTATTCAGACAGAAGAACAAAAAAGTGGTCTTCCAACAATGGACAATGTGGGCCCAGAAAATACCTAGGATACAGAATCTATGCTCTTCCAGCATATTGTAAAGTAGAGCAGGACATTATGATGAAAATAAAACAACTGTCTGCTCAGATGAAGAAAATACTTATGAGATATGGCAGATTTTCCATCATTCCATTATTAAAATTCTATGAAGCCAAAGTAAGTCCAGTCCTATTGTATGGGGTGAAAGTGAAACCCAAGGTATGGAATATATCATGGCAAAAATGCGAGGGACTTCTGTGGAAACATGCTCTTGGGCTACCAGTGTGTCTCTCGATGTCTAACATCAGGTTTGAACTGGGTATAAGATCATGAAAAGCACAAGTAGGGTGGAAAATATTCACATTATTCCTTCGTATAAGAACAGCTCAAGAAGAAACATTATATGAAGACATAAAAGCCCACATGGAAAACAACAAATCAAAAATATTATGAAATCTATGTCCTCAAGTGGAAGATTGTCCCCTTAAAGGAAATATTGAGATGAAAACCGTACTGGAGAACCCTTTGAAAGCAAAAAAAAAGATGGGAAGAGATGGATTGGATTAAAACAATTGAAGAAGTGCACTCTGGGGCCAATCCAAACCCACTGCAGAAAGCTGACCACAAACTTGGTTATCTCAGTAAATAAATGGTGAAATTCCCGGACTGGAGAATTAGGAATACATTCCTGAGACTACGGCTGAATCTCATCTATACAGGAGAAGTACTTGCGATAAGAGGCCTTGGTGACTCTGCTATCCATCTGTGTCAGGTTTGCAAAAATCCAGAAGCGCAGTCCATTAAACACCTACTGTTGGACTGTAAAGGCACATGGCAAGTAACATCCCTCCTTTTTGGTAAATTTGGCATCGAATCGCCACATTAGATGCCAGAATCATTCTGGGAGAGGCTGATTGACGGTCACTCACAGGGCATGACAACAGCAGTGATCCAAATGCTTGGAAGATGTAAGATAGTGCTCTGATTGGTAGGGATCCCGAACTAGACGGATGGAAATGGCAGGAACCTTGTTGATTTCCTAATTGCTAAGATTATGTATGCAAAAAAATGGAAGAGGAAAAGGAAACCTGTTAGGGATGTACTTTGTATTTTAGATTTGAAGTGTGAAGTGTATTTTTTTATATTGGAATGAATTTTAAAATGTGATTAGTAGGATGAGAATTGTATTTGTTTTTATGTTTATATAGATATTTTTCCATTTCGTGTTAATGTTTTATGTGGTTACAGGTCATTTGGTCGAAAATAAATGGTCGACAGGACAAATGATCGACGCAATTTGGTCGAAAGACAAATGGTCGAATTTTTTTTTTTGTATTTTCACATTTTTTTTCACATTTTGCTAAAAAAACCTTTTTTTTCCTAAACGAAAACCTGAAAAATATATATATAAATTAAAAAAAAAATTCGACCATTTGTCTTTCGACCAAATTGCGTCGACCATTTGTCTGTCGACCAAATGACTGGACAGTGTTTTATGTTTTATGATTCGTATGGTTGTAAAAGATTATGTTAACCAAATACAATACAATTCAACAGACATCTTAACTCTTTTGTGTTTTTGTCGAGTTTCGGATTACATTTCAACGCCTTTCTCTCTTAGATAAATCCATTGTGATTTTGATCCTTAGCACACTCCACTATTGTTTTGCTCCTAGATGTGCCCATTTTAATCTTTCCTACTGTGATCATGATACTCTCTATACTACAGTGTGATTTATTTCCTACTGTGATTTTGCTCCTTGGTGCATACTATTGTGGTTTTGTTCTTACGTTCACCCCATTAGTACTTGGTTCCTAGATACACTTGTGGCAAAGTCCCCTCTCTGACCTTGGGGACCAACAGTCAGATGCTCAAAGGGATCGGGCAACCTCAAGCTAGTGGATGCCAAATCCAGAGGAGGTATTAGGGAGATCACCCGACCACCCCAACTGGCTCCCTGCACTAAGGAAGGGGTAAATCACAGGGCAAGTTATACTCACACACCCCTTAAGTCACTTAAGGCCAACAGGCGGTTGTGGAGGAGCAAGAACATGTGGGGAGCCAGAAAGCGGACACCAACAAGACAGTTTTCTGAATGATAGTGGACTCTGACAATAAAACGGTTTTTTGAATGGCAGTGTTTTTTTTAACTTAACGATAACCCCTCACCTGGCCTTATTGCTATGAGGGAGTTCCCTTTATTTCCAACTTAAAGTTAAGGTGCTTCTAAGAATGTCTTATCAAAATAATGCGTCCAACCCTATTCTACCTAACTTGCCCTACCACTAGAGAAAACAAAGGAACAAAATCATTAGGGATCCGCATTTAGTCTCGGTTTGTTCTATTAGCTGTCTTGTTTCCCCCAAACAAATGTGGCTTCTCTCTGGGTTCCCCATATTGGCCTCTCGGCCACAGTCTGGCTCCAACAAGTCTGATGCGATGGAGGGGATATTATTCCTGCCTTTGCTGGCCTTGCAATCCTTATAGATAAAAGTAATGGTTTCTTAGTCTCAACAGCCACAAATAAAGGTTTGTTATGGCTCACTGAAATAACAATGGTGATTTCCGGTTCTTTCCCACTTTCGTTGAACAAACTCTAGAAGTTTGTAACCTATGTCTTGTATTTGTATTTTGAGTGTGGCAAATAATCCTTTCTCAAGTCAATAGCTGACGATCCCTCCTGGATCAATTGATATAGCTTCTTGTTACAGTTTTTATGGTCTCTAATTCATTATACTTTTGTGTTATACCTAGGTTTTTATAGAGTCACCTAGTCCTTTCAAACACCCTCTTTGTCAGTGTTCCCTTCTCCTTTCCGGATGAGGCATATTAGTTTCCCTTCCTTGGACTGACGGCTGTTTTGTTTTAGGGAAAACAGGTTCTCAGTTTTGATTCAACTGTTTGTTGGGCCATCTTGTACCTTTTGACACCTCGTAATGGGGTCCTCTTTGTCCTTCTGCGATGTTCGCTTTTAGGTTTTGGCTAGAGACTTTTTCTGCGTCCCATTTGGGATTTTAGTTAGAGGTCGTACATTTTGGGATCTGTTTTGGATGCCAAGTGATTTATTCTCAGGCTGACATCTGGTGAACCCTTTTGGAGCTAATGATGTACTTTCCTCTAGATTAATAGGCTTAAAAGTCTCTGTGGCAATATTCAGGAATCTATGACTTATACCTCCTTCGGGCATACTAGGCCTTCCTTTGTCCCTTGTCTAAGGTACTGTGTGTCTTTCTGTGGGTTTCATATTCGAGTTTCTGAAATAAATCTTTCATGTGTCTCCTTTTAATGACTTTTTGCATTTAGTTCTCTTTCATTTCTGAAATCATGTTTTAACCTTCTTCCGGTATATCGCTAATTCCCTCTAGTGCTCTACTGTCTCCTGGAATCAAAGCATGCCACGCTCCCGTTTGGTGCTGTCGAACACTCTCCAGCCTTCCCACCACATACCACCGCATACCTGAGATCCCACGGTTTTCTCTCCTGGGACGGGCAGTCGCTCTGTCAACTGCTTCTTTCTCTGCAGGATGTGAGATTCTGACATCCAGCAACAGTAGTCTTTCTAGGAGCCTCACTCCCCCGGCGTCTCTGGATTTGGCTGCTCTATCTTCCTTGATTGCTATGTGAGTTACTTATTTGCAGTTTTTCACAATTAGAAGCACTGTTTCATTGGTTCTGCGAATGTACGTTTTGGTACAGTTCAACAAACACATTAACTCCAGGCAAAGGCTCTGTCCGGGCATCATAATGATCAATTCCCATGTAGGCTGAAAACATGGGATTTAAGGGAGATCTCATTGTCTTCTGAGATTGGGAGTCCTTGTCCCCTAAAGGGAAGTGACTCCCAGTCAGAACACACTTTCCCAAACCCTTAGTTGGCTTTTTGCATAGTAGGCTCACCTCCCTAGTCTCAAAGAGGTGGCTCGCCCCTGGGGAGAAGGGATGAATTCCCTAGATTCATCACAGGCCCTTTAAGCAGTCTTTTACCATCAGGTGGACCCCTTTAGAGATCCATTGCAGCTTCCTAGGCAGGACCAAACATTCAGCATACAACATTTTGCTTTCCCCTTTAATAGCATCAATGTGCAACTCTCCAAATTCCCCAGAGAGTGAGGAATACATTTTGTTCTTCAACTCTGATGCTGAGGGAAACCATTCTCATTATGGTGCATACTTGCATAGACCAGAGATGCTCCGTGGATACAGATTTGACGCGAAGCAGTGAGCTTCTTACAATGGGGGGGAGTTTGAGTAACATTCTGACCAGGTCGTGGTGGGGAGTAAATGGAACAGTCACCACGGCCAATACATCGGTGGACTTGCATAGTTTAAGGATAATCAACATTAGATATTTTTAACGGCAGTAAAACAGTACGACCAGCTGTGTTAGGGATGTGACCATGATGGATGAAGCGCTAGAGTAGGGTCACAGCAGGTTAGAGGTTAGGGAAAATGTTAGCTCGAAGGCAGATGAGAGGTAGGTTAAGAGGGTAATACGGAGGTGAGGAGGTAGGCTTTCACTTTGGCTTTGAACAAATCGGTGTGCACTGTTTCTCTAATGTCTGGGTGAAGTAAATTCCATGCAAGTAGAGCAAGAAGAGAGAAAAAGCAGAAGTGAGAGGAAGCACAGGGAGGGTGAGGTACCACAAGAGTAGTCAAAGAGGCAGGGTGAAGATTATGAGAAATTTGTAGAGTTGGGTAGAGGAGGATAGATATGGTGGTGCCTTACCGGGTATAGATTTGTGGACCAGGAGAAGACATTTATATCATAAAACAAAGTTTGTGTTGTGTAGGGTCTGCCAGTGTTATTTTTAAGCGGTCTTCTGAGATTTAAAGCCTTAATTGTGCATATAAGTTAGTTTGTGTTGCAATTCAAATAAGAAAGATGTGTGCCCTTGCATCTGTACCTTGTGCTTTGTTCCTCTTAAAAACAAGTACTAACCAAGGCAGATGTTTTGGTTTCTGTATAGGTATTATGCAATGCGCTTTGAAACACTTGCTATATAAATAATCAATCAATGTAATGTAAGTGGTCTTGTATAGCGCCCGTCTGACACTATTGGTCTCCTTGCAGCGCTTGGTTCTGTAAGAAAAAAGGGATGTGGGGTTTAATTGTGGGACAATGAAAAAGGCAGATCCAAAACCTGTGGAGTTAATGGGTGCGGGTTGTAAGTACCCAATTTGTGAGTGCCAATCTACTTTTTATGGGCTTAGCAGCAATATTTGAGAGTATGTTATCTACAGGTAGGAGTCCAAGATCTGATAGATTACAGGGCTTTCGCTCTGGATAGCCGCTTTTGTTGGAGAATGCAACAGGACTAAATAGAAGGGCTTAGTTGGGGCTTGGTTAGTGTTGATGTTCTCATATCTAGGCCTGTGTTGGCCATCTGTGGGGGTTTGTGTGTGTAGTGTAAGGTCGTAGGAGATCTTAGCGGGGAGATGGTTTTTCAGGGGAAAGGGGGAGTTGGCCTTAGGCAAACCAACATTCAATCCTGCACTCCCACCACTGGCCTCTTGCATACAGGTCCCATTTCACTAGCTCACACTGCCCCCTAACTCTCACACATTGACACATTGAATCCCTTGTGCAGCAAAACAAGTATGTGCGAGTTGGCAAATGAGGAGGAAGAGGCAGTCTGTAAACTCCAGCCAATTACCATAAGTTACAGCTGAAGGTTATGGGAGACAGGAACCTTTGGTTCAGAGATAGGGCTACTTGACATTTTGGGCCACAGACACCCATTTTGCCTTGCTTAGCATGCTAGTTGGCAGGCTGAGAGATGCCTCAAAGCTCGCTCTACTATGCTCAGGTGCTCAGTGGCCTGCTGGGGATTCTGCCCAACGGGGCAGGGCCTGTCTTACAAAGGGCAAGAAGGAGTTTGTTAGCCGTTTGTCAGGAATTGGTCAGGCAGGAACTAGGATCACTGCTCCTTTCACTCATTGGTCTACCCTGCTTTTTCCCTCAAGCACCAAACTCTTCTCACACAGTCCACATTTGCTGTTGTTTAGAGTGAGTCGTAAGCAAAGTGGTTCTCTCTTGGCAAATTAGTCATTGGCTCTTCATCTACTGGCGGATTCATGGGATAACTCCCTGGTACCTCAAGAGCCTAATCTAGGAATGTCTCCTCCCAACTTAATTCCTCTTCATCATCCTCTCAGTCTTTTAAATGGACTGGCTGAGGGCAAATAGTGTTTCCTGAGACATTTCTGTTCCCTAGAAAAAACAGTAATTTTTAGTCACGGGTGACTTTAAAGTGCTTCTGTCCAAAATAGGCTTGGTAGGCTTCACATAGCCCCCAGTCACAATATATGGGTCTACTCTTCACAAGAGCATTCTTGTTCCTCTTGATCGTCACATAAGTATTGGAAGAGTCCTTTGTTTTTAAGGGTTGAGGCTAAAGAATGGCCTACTTCCATGTGGGTTGACTCCTGTGTACGTGATTTTAAGAGTCAAAGCAGATGACTTAGTGTGCAACTGTGAGAAGGAAAGCTTTCTCCCTTGTGACATGATTTGCAGAGGCTGCACAGCGGGAAACGTGCAGGAGGCTGTCTCAGGTGGCTGGCGTGTACCTGGGGGCCTTGAGGCGGTCTCTGGTGGCTGGGGTGCATCAGAGAGCCTCAGGAGCGAGAAGAACTCCCATTGGAAGTGGGGTGGGCGAAGGCAGACCTACCGAAGCAAAGGCAGACCTACCGAAGCAGTTTGCCAGGTTGCGAGGAGCCACAACAGCAGATGCCTGTGAGTGGCGAGAGGAAGAGAGGTGCACGTGTGATGCAGTGATTTCACAGGTAGTCAGGGACCCCGGAGAGCTCTGGCCAGCTCGCGTGTTGGAAGCAGGCACCCGACGAGTGAGCAGCACTCGCGTAGAAGCAGAATTAGTGTAAAGCAGCACTTGCGTGTGAATGAAAGGGATTCACATGTTACTTTTGAATACCAAACTATTGTAAAACAGCAAAAGCAGCACTTGCGTTTAGAGAAGTTGATTCCCAACTTGATTCAGGACACCAAACTTGGGAAAAGCAGCAAAACTCTAGTATATCAAAGCCAAATTACTGTAACCTTGTAAGTGTGAGTGTGAAAACCCAGCCAGCCGTGAGGGCAACTTTATTAAGAGTTAATGTCAACAAGCATTGCCCAAGCCAAGAGAAACTAAACCAAAAGCAACACAATCTAGCCAATATTGCCAACAGCAGATGGGGCAGATGCAAGGTTTATAAACTCTGAAACGTGTTGCCCATATTGTATACACCATCTAGTACAAGCTGGGATACACATACATTGCCAAAACCAGTGAAGAGGCAGGAAGAGATCCTATCAGTCTTTGGTGGCCTGTGCAGTGGGGAAGCAAGAGTGGCAAAAAGGCTGCCCTTCTAGGAAAACGTATCCAGAAGGGGGGAGCATTAATGTGAATCTTGGTTTCCCTGAAATGATTGTTGAAAAGTTTTGAAGCTGCAATGTGCTGAATGCTGTGAAGCTGTTGTAACCTCTTGTCAGTTAACTTTGACCACAAAAGCATTTGTCGCTGTGAAAAGCTGTTCGGGCAGGGTAGTATACCTGGATGGCTAACCTTTGGAGATTATGGGCCTGGCATGGCTGGCCAGGTGGAAGTTGAAGGAGTGCTACAAGGTGGTCCTGACAGAGACACTTTGTTATTAGCGGTGTTGGGGTAAGAGCTGTGCAAGGCTGTTACAGAGAAGTTGTATTTCTTTGAGTCATCAGAGTGGCAAATCATCCTGACTGAGACAATCATTGTTGCTATTGAGGAACTGAGAGCTTGTTTAAAGAATGTTTAAAGAAGAAGAGACTGATCATTTCTGTGTTGGAACTTTCTGCTTTCTATTGACAAGTTGAAGTTGAATCGAACTGTACTGCAACTTTTGTTGCAAATCAGGATTTCCTTGTGTTCTTTCTTGAACTGTGAAGCAGAATCGCATTTAAACCTGCAGAAGGGGAATCTGCACAGGTTAAGAAGAGACTGAACATATTTTGAATGTAATCACTGTTTTGAACTGCCATACATTTCCTTGTTTATTTGTACAAGTGTGAGGGACAAATATCCTTCATTAGAGTGTTTCCTTTAGTTTATTTTAGGCAGGGAAATCCTCGTCAGGGTAGGGCTATGTGAGGGTTCATCAAACTTTATATAATAATAAAATGGCATTTGTTGAGAAAACTTCACAACATAGTCCACCTCACATTTCTAACCTCTCACAGGATAAAGATTAAATAATTCCCAAATATTTAATGTCATACTATCAATTTACCAATCCCTCTAATATCAATGTGCAAAGAGCCTGTTATAAAAAGTCAGTTAAACAGAACAATGTTGGTGCCTCAGAGATTCAGGAATTAAAGATGAAAACCTAGAATTGTCATAATTCTATCTTACTAGATAGTCCTCCCTATAATGTGAAATTGCACACTTTTTCCACAAGCTACCCTTACTTTAGTAACTTACAGTTCATAGAACAATGTGATGTAATTGAAAAGAACATGGGACAACTTAATTTTACACATACTTCTATGGAATTCAGATCCCCTAATGTTAAAAGTAGTGGGACCAAGAAGAGGAGCTTAGAGGAGAGGATCTTAGAGGCAATGGTGACTCAGAATGCACTCCCCCCTCTCCCCTGCACTTCTTGTTACTGCAGTTGCAGAATCCGAATAACACAAGGCCTATTAGGACTGTTTCTGTTTTTGTCATCCCTGTCTGTCCCCCCAAACCCCCTTTGTCTTGTTGCGCCTGTAAACACCATTTGTTGTGTAGGCACTTTATAAATACCCACTAAATAAAATAAATGGTGAATATTGAAAGGTGCGGTCTAGTTGTTACCAATTAAAGCACCTGAGCAGGATATTTAAAACCCAACGTGAGACCCAGCTGTATAATGAAGGTGGGGCAGAAGAAGGCGGCCGAGGAGCAATTAATGGGCGTGTGGGAGACATAGCTGAGGAAGCTACAATCATCTGAGGTGCACAGGCAGCCACGGAGAGAAGCCTGCTTGCAGGAGTCACCCCGAGGGGTGAAAACAAGATGAACTACAGAGTACGTGCAGCGGAAGGCCGCATACTAAGAAGAAGCCCATGTGAGAAGGAGAAAGGCTTTCAAAGCAGCATGTGGCAGACGGGTGCAGCCGCGGAAGATCAACTGAGGTGTCATCGCTCCCAAAGACTGCCACGCAACTTACCCGAGCCTTGTAGAGGCAGGAAAGAAAGCCAACTGAAAGCTGAAGCACCACTGCAAAGCCTGACAGCCAGTGGGAGTTGGCAGAGAGTGAATGCTGACCCAATGGCACTCTGTGCACGAAGGCTGTCAAAAACCCATAATTCTGAGGAGGGAAGGGAATGAGGACAAGGGATCCACATGGAACATTCTCCTAAGTGATTTACAAACTTCATCAGATGACATTCCTCCCTGAGACGCAGGAAGCTGGTCACAGAAGGGTGGAGGAGGAAGACGATGGGAACTGGCTACTAGCAGCTGATGTGGCGCATGTCATACGATCAAAGGTAAATATGGGTGGGGAAAGTGTACTTCATGGACTATTTCAGTAAAGACTGGGCTGGATCGTGGGGCGGAATGGTGTGGAAAACAGAGGAATGGGGTGGGTGCATATGTTGTTGTGGTTGTTCTTGTCTATGCTTTGAAGACCTCAATAAACAACATAATTTTGAATACCGAACTATTTACAAATCAAAGCAGAACTTATTTAATGAATACCAAATAGTTAAAGTAAATGAAGCTGCATCCAGTCGCCCGTATGCTCCCACTGTAACACAAACCCTGCCAAAGATGGGCGAGGAGGCACAAGACAGAGTTGGGGAGAGCCGCATGGACCAACTTGACTAAGACACTGTATTAAAAGCCGGCATGATGCAGGTTGTTAGAGACATCCCGACAACATAGATCTGTTAGACACGAAGCATACGTGCAAACCGCGCACACACTCACTTACACAAATCTACACAAAGAACATGTACAGTTTGTGAGATAGAGAACTGTGACACCTACATCGAGCATGTTTAGTATTTTTCCATTAGGATCGCTTTAGTACCGCAGAAATGCAAGAAGCAAGAAGAACGCGTATATGCTTGCTGATGCCTCTATGCAGCTAACCCTATGGAAGGACAGGAGCACCAAGGGACATGACATACCATAAAGCTCTCACTAACATATATACATCATGACGACTCCATAGCCAGAGTAGGCCTCAAGAGAAAACCGCAGGCCGTGGCAATTGCTGAGAAACCCCAAGCAGTGAGATGCTGCGCTAGCAGAATCACCTACGGGGTATACACAGACCTCGAATTGATACCTTTGTTTAAATAAGTTCCCAACTTGGAAACTTGAGTCCCCTGCAAACTGTCTTGGGCAGAATGCCAACATATTTCTAACTAGAAGTATGACATTTACTATTACTCCTCATAATTAGTTACATCATGATTTTGAAGAGATGTGCATTCATACATATATGTATGGTAAACCAATTCATCAATGCAGTCAAAGATTACAATAATTAAAAAATATATATATTTTTTTTAATCTTCAATTTCAATTCTTCAATACAAGGGAAAGAAAAAGAAGGGGGTTATGTCCCAACGCGTTTCGAGATTGACTTTCTTCATCAGGGGACATTTTCATCAAAGGGCCTCATCACGAGTTGGGCGTTATTCAGGTCTTAAATCCGCTGAGCGATATTAGCGTTACTGCCAGGACCGGTGGTGTTAATCCCGCCGCATCATAAGTATGCAGACATGCGCACACGGCCATGACGGTAACGCTAATAGGGCCTGATGTATACATCACCTGGAAATGGCCTATCGGCCTAAAAACCAGGGAAAATAGCATTACCGCCATGAGCAGCATCATCGCAGAGCGTGCGCTAATAGCGCTGGCGGGAAACGCATCACTGTCGGGATGGGGAAGACTGCAGTGGCCATTTTGGAAATCAAAATCCATCAAAATAGAGAGCCCCTGGAAGCCATCAACACATTTGAGGAGAAAATATGTCACAGGAGAGGGTAAAATGACAACCACTGCAACCACCAGTGTAAATACCTTTTGGGGTAATTTCTGTGGTCGGCAGAGCCATGCCAAGGGTCCGCAGACTCCCAACTCATGGAGGGCCCTAACTCCCTCCCTAGTCCCACGAAGTTGAGGTCCACATCAGGAGAAAGGAGTTACTGAGGTTTATTAGGCAAACCCACAGGGATTACATGCCACTACAAGATTCATGCACATCTCTCCAAAGTCTGGCTCGCAGGCCAGTTTTGTGTCCTCGTGATGCAATAACCTTCGTCACCTGGCGGACTCCCTCCCGAACCTATCGGGGCCTGGGATTGGCTCACTGACTGGTAGGTCCAGTATAGGACCCTATAGAAAGGGTTACCATTGGACCGGACTGTGTCAGGTGGTATACTTGAATCATCCCCGAAAGTTGCTACACTAAGAGTGTTACAATGAGAAAGCCTGGTGATTGGTTGGCAACCCTCGCCATCTGCCCCTCAAACCCCTGGTCCTGATTGGTCAGGCTGCGGGCCCCCAAGCCTGGGACAACCGTAGTTCCAAGCCCGTGAGACACCAGGTCTTAGTGCATGTCTACTATGTTTCAATAATTGCAACTATGTGTCTGCATATAACAATAGTTTGAAGACGGCTAATGCCATGAGAGCGTTCCATTCCCATCGTGGATGGTGTCTGGAAGGTAACAAATATGTTGCAAGTCGCTATCCAGCCACAGGACTGCTGCTCGTTCTCAGCCTCTGAGTCTTGGCGGCACATTCACAACTTGGCTTGAATCATGTGGTTAGAGACCACTCTTGCAGGCTCGGTTGCCCTGAATTGGCGTATATTTTACAGGCAGTGTTTACAGCTGCCGCCGACATTACCTTGACTCAGGATATGAAATGTCGCCTTGCAACATATTGTCCTTGATAGTCTGTGCTTATCCCATAGGTGATTCTGCTAGCGCAGCATCTCACTGCTTGGGGTTTCTCAGCAATTGCCACGGCCTGCGGTTTTCTCTTGAGGCCTACTCTGGCTTCCAATATGGAGTTGTCATGATGTATATATGTTAGTGTTATGGTAGGTCAGGTCTCTTGGTGCTCCTGTCCTTCCATAGAGTTAGCTGCATAGAGGCATCAGCAAGCATACACAAGTTTTTCTTGCTTCTTGCGTTTCTGCGGTACTATAGCGAGCCTAATGGAAAAATACTAAACATGCTATGATGTATGTGTCACAGTCCTCTATCTCATGAACTGTACATGTTCTTTATGTAGATTTGTGTAAGTGAGTGTGCGATTTGCACGGATTGCACGTATGCTTCATGTCTAACGGATCTATGCCGTCGGGATGTCTCTAACGACCTTCATCATGCCGGCTTTTAATACAGTGTCTTAGTCAAGCCGGTCCATGCGGCTCTCCCCAACTCTGTCTTGTGCCTCCTCGTCCATCCTTGGCAGGGTTTGTGTTACAGTGGGAGCATACGGCTGACTGGATAGGTAATGCTCGTGGTAGTTGTCCCTGGTTGGAACAGTAGGGGCGGGCATAAGTTTGTATGACCGGCGGCCATGTTGCTGTTGGTGCCTCTTCCGGTTAAGGGGTCGTCCAAAACTGAGAGGTTTTCCCTCTTCAGTCCCCCCTCTGGTCGACTTGTCGACCACTACATCATGGTACCTTTTATCATCCATCAAACGCCACACCTTCTTTATTCCACCCAAGTGTCGGTAGTGGTAAACGTGATCTTCAAAGGACCAGTACATGTAGACAAGGCTTGCAGTAGACCCACTTCCCTACATACCTCTTTGGGTTGCGTGGATTTTATATTTTCATTGTAGGAGGGTACACGTCTACTTGTGTTATCTGTTGCCTCAGCCGCTCTCTTTCTTCCAGTACTTGGTCCATATGTACGTCCTTATCCATGGCCATCAGTATTTTCATTCCCACCGCTTCCTCTACTGCCTTCTTACATCTTGCCATACAGATTTTCATGCCAAATAATGACGCCACTCCCATCACCAATCCTCCCGTTAGCACCTTCAGACCATCAGATAACCAGGAAGGCATCCAGGAGCATAGCTACAAAAACCAGCACTTGTCCGTCTTGGTACTTTTCGACTCTTCTTCCATCTTGGCGTGCATTTGTGCCAGCTATGCTACTGCCTCGGACAGGGTACAGTTGTCTTCATCGTTTGATGGGCTAAACGTACAGCAGGAACTCCTTATTATGGTGCAGCCTCCTCCCTCTATAGTCGTGAGGAGGTCCAGGACATATCTGTTCTGCAGTGCCACCAGCTTATTGCTCTGAGTTCCTCCTTAATTGCATTGAATCCATTGACTGTTGAGTTGATTGTCATCATCAGCTCCCATCTTGTTATCTGGAGCCACTTCCAATTGGCGTACATCTTAAATCCAGGATGTATTAGTGCTGAGAAGAACATTGAAGTTCTGCTGAACAGTCTGTGTGCCGGTGGTATCTCGTCCAATGCCACTTCGGATCGTCCCCAGAAATAGTTCCCTCTCTCTTAACTCTCTTCACCTTGTCCTTCTCGATGGTTGTGCCAGTCCTAGTTGTTTGGGTAGGTGGAAGCGACCTTTTCTTCCTGCTGCTACCCTCGTCCATTTTGGGGAACTTGCTTAGGTTAACATGTGTTTTGGGTACCACTAGTGAAGGGATGTTAACATGCCCCAAGAAGCATACTCCTCCCCAGTTCGGAGGGAGTTTCTCCTGTTCCCATTTGTGGTATCTTCTCTATTCTTCTGCATCCTTCGTTCTGCCCCACTTCATAAGTGCCATCCTACTGTTAACATAAGGCTGGTGTGGTAGCTGGATAATTGTGAGTGGGCCCATGTTCCTTGTACACCTAATTTAGCAAGCTTGCACTCCTGGCCCATTCCTTGAGGCATTTATCCTTTTCTTCTAAGACCTTGGTTACAGCAGCTCTTGTTAACATCAATGCTTTGCACCCTACTACACCATCCTCCCAGCCATCCTTTGTGTATACCTTGGCATACACCAACACCTGCAGTCGCTCCTAGCAACCGGGTTCTCCGCCGGTCTCCTTCGCTCCCCATTTGCATGGTAGGTACTGCAGCGTCACTTCTTTTGTTTCACCCTTCTCAGGTCCGTCAGTAATATATCGTAGGGCCTCTGCCTGCTGCAAATAATTGTCAATCATCGGTAGTGTCTTGATGAAGTTCTCCTCATAGGGAAGTGTTTCCTTTGATATCCATCTTAATGTTGCAGTCTTTCCTTGGAATCTCCCCTATGTCTGTAACATGGTGGGGTACAGGAGACATTGTGTCGTTGCTGCTGACACTTCTATTGCTTCGTAGGTCCTGGAGGCCCTTATGGCATACGGGATCAGTGAGCAGACACAGCAACTCTCCCTTGTTGCGTCCTTACTGATTTTAGACATGTGTTTACACCACATGTTGTTAGCTACATGTGCGGTGTCAGTGAGATATGTGTCAACCCCACTTACATCAGTTCCCACACTACGCTTACCTCTTCTTACCTTATTTATTTCTTCATTGAGACTACCTGACACAGTTGTCCTTGCCGCTGGGATTGGGAAAGTGTTAGTATTTGATGCAGTGGAAACATGCAAAGCATTGTAAGTGTTCCAGAACACTATGGCTAAAATGCTCATGAATAGCAATAACCACACAGGTTTTATAACTTTTTTATTGGAAATCCCATTTTTACCTGTTCCCTTGTCGACGCTGTAGCAGATGAGATGATAAAGTTGCCTGCCTGAAAATCGCAATAAAAAGTGTTATTATGTTAGTACTTGTAAGTTTCTGAAGCTCTGCGGACTAGGTAATAATTTAATGCCCATGCAAACATTTCCTCCCATATCTTTCGTACTGATCAGTGTCTGAGGGTTGGTATAATTTGGTGAAGTTGTGGGTCGGTTTGGGCTAGGTACTCAATAAATGCGTAATAGTATACTCGGGGTGGCTGCGGTCTGTCGTAGGTGGCCCTCCGTATAGTGTGAATGTACTGATGGGACAATGCTTCGGGGTAGTCAATAGGAGGCAACATCTACTATCTTATTATCCTACACTAGTCATACATCAACAATTACAGTCGCGACAACCTTCACGCGCGAAGGAAGTGAAGAAGAGGAAGAGTGAGAGAGAGGGAGAGAGAGAGAGAGAGAGAGAGAGAAGCACTTCAATCAATGTGTTAACACAGTGTATTCCTAATGAGGTTGTGCGTGCTGTATGGTTATTTCTACTTAGCATTAGGCAGTTTCTATTACAGATCCCTAACACAAGTGGAGAAACATTGTACCGTTCTTGATTCGTAAATTCCTTGTATTGGGTATGATGTTCGTTCACTCTTCTATTTGTACTAGAACAGCGGTGGGGACATCAGGGGCTTGCAAGCATCTGACCATTGGATGGTCGGTATGCTCTGTTATCTGCGGCCAGGACAATATCAGTATCTAGATGGCGCAGGGTCGGGGTATCACATTTGTCTAGGCTGTTGTCTGATTCTGTGGTATTGGCACTGTCAGCTTCTCTACGAGCAGGCTGGGGCGGTATTGGTGCCCTGTAGGATTTTATATCCTGCAAATGGTACCAAGCTGATCGGCCCTCGAGCTTGATCGCTCTCTCCGCTACTGCTTCTACGGTGTAAGGCCCCGTGAAGCGCGGCGCATTCCAGCACCTAACAAAGTTTTTCAAGAGGACACGGTCCCCCATCCTAACAGGTTGTTCCTTTGTTGCGTCTTGATTGCTGTCGTCTTTGTCTTGACCATCTTCCGCTCTCCCTTGGATCCGTTGAATCTGTCGAGAGATAAAAGAAGCGCTAGAAACAAGTGAATTCACATATTCATACATCTGTGCGCCAAAAACGTCTGCAGTCCCTTCGCAATCCTTGACTGCCCTGGTAGGAGGGGCTAGGGTGTCACCACCTCGTGGGGTGTGAGGTGGTGGTCCGAGCCGGGTTTGTTTCTCAGCTAAAACAGGGCTAGGGGAAAGCAGTGCTCTGCTGGATCTTGGCGTTGCTTTCCTTTAGTAATCCGTTGGGGCCTACACACACGCCATTAGCTTGTAGATGGTATGCACATGCAAGCTTATGTTTTATTCATAACAAGGCTGTTATGTGCTGAAATAATTCATTTGCAAAATGAGGACCGTTGTCAGACCGCAGGACGTCCCAGACCCCTCCATCTCAGGAACACTTCTCAGACTAGAAATGTACCTGCTCTGAAGGCATCGACATGGGAGCATGGACCCGCCTCAGTGAACCTTGAAAATGGGCAAACTACCACTGTCATGTGCCGATAACCTAGGTTACATTGATCATATCCACGTAATCAACGTGGAGGTGCAAAAAGGGGCCCTCAGGGCGGGGAATTACTCCTGTTGTTACCTTTAATGTATATCCAGCGGTGAACTGTTGGCATGTCAGACAATTTCTGATGTAATTGGACATATGTGTGTTTAAATCTGGACAGAACCATGATTCCCCAATACGTGCTGCAATGACCTCTTTCCCTGTATGCGCGGGATGGTGCATTTGCGTGAGCAATATTTCCAGTAGTGCATGTGGCATTAACACTTTTCCAGTGTTATTTTGGCGCCATAAGGCATCTGTTGGGGACATTGAACACCCTTTTTACCCAGAGTTCCTTTTCATCCATTGGTGCTGCTGCTTGCAGTTCCATGATTTGGCATTCCAGTAAATGATTGTACCCTGCCTTCATTAACATTTGCCTCACCCTTCCCTTCTCTTTTTGTTTTTCTGGTTTGTCCCACATCTCTCCGAAATATGATGCATGTTTTGCATAGTAATCTGCTGCCACGTTCCCCTTTGATATTGGGTCCTCCCCATTGGTGTGTGCCTGATACTTCACCAATGCCAATTCTGCTGGGTACACGACTGCCTCTATCAGTTCTCCCAAAAGGAGCGCATGTTGCACAGGGGTCCCGCATGCTTTCCTAAACCCCTATCTTAACCACCTTGCCAACCCGGAGTGTTCTGTTGAGGTGACATAAGCGCTATCCGAATAGATAGTGACCCTTTTTCTGTCGCATTCCTGAGTGCCAGTATGAGAACCACTATTTCTGCTGTGAGGTGAGCCGAACGCTCCTCATCACCTCGCTTGACCAGTCTTCTCTCAGCCTTACCACTGCTGCACCTGTCCTGCGTACACCATCCCCCTGGTCGATCGTTGATGTTCCATCAATGTACAATACCTCTCCCCCCTCAAGTGTGTCTTACTCCATCTTCTGTGTTTCTGTGTATATTTCAATAGCCTGTGTGCAGTCATGAACATATTCCCCTTCTTCGTATTCTTCTGCCAGCAAATGTGCTGGGTTTACATTATTGTATCATACCATTTTTAATTCAGGTCATGACAGTCAAATCTCATACCCTTTCGTTCTCTGGGTGGTCAGTGTATTTTTTGGCTTACGCAGTATTGCAAATAGGGTGTGCTCCACATAAAGGGTTGTCGAGCACCCCATAGATATTAGTGATGCCTTTTCTACTGCGAATGCTGCAGCAGCCCAATGTTGTTCGCACGGAAAATGCTGTAGCATCACTGCGTCCAATTGGCCGCTGTAGTACGCTATTGGTTTGTGACTCATGCTTATTTTTTGTGTTAGTACTGCCTTCATGACCCGACCATCAGAGTGGGAGAACAGGAAGAACTCCTTTTTGTAATCTGGTGTCCCTAATACGGGGGTTGTGGAAATCGCTTGTTTAAGCTTGCTAAATGCTTCCCTCGTTTCCATTGTCCAACACTACTGTTTGTTGTTCCTCTGTGCCTCCTTTTTTTTAAAAATATTTTTATTATTTTATTTAAACAAACAATACAAACCAAACTTGCAGTGCATACTTTAAGATTTCAATTATACATCGCTTTATCATGTTCACTGCTACCCTTATCCCACCCCCCTTTCGAGCCTACTTCTATTCACATTCTGTTCCTGCATCTTGTGATTGGGTATCTCCTTCTATGGGTTCCGTTGGGTCTTGCCTGGATCCAAATAACTCTGCTACTAACAATTTCCAGGCCATCAGGGTCTCTGTCTCTTCCTCCCCCCCGTACTGCTCGATTCTTGCCATACCATGGTTTCTGCCTCAGCCCATTTCTGCAAATCCTTCCACTATACCTCTAGCCGTGGTCTGTGGCATGTCTTTCACCCCATAGCAATTCTCCTCTTTGCAAGCGCATATGTCAGGTCTTTTAGTTTGCTCACATGCTTACGTTTTCGTCGTCTAGGGAACCCCCCTAACAAGCAGGCCCACACTGTATCGACCACAATCTTAATGCCTCTTTCTGCTAGCTTGTGTGCCACCTCGCTCCAAAAGCGCTAGATAACCGGACATGACCAAAACATATGCACCATACCAGCATTCTCTTCATCGCATTTGGGGCATGCTTGCCGTCCTACATTTTTAAACCAGACTATCTGCTGGGGTGTCATATACGCCCTATGCATAATATACAGTTGAATCTGTTTCAATCTTACATTTCTCGACACCCTCTTATGATAACCTTGGGCTCGTTCCCACATCGCATCATCCATCGGGGCCCCCACTTCCGCCTCCCAGTCTTGTCTCAGTTGTACTACCTCCTTCTCCACTTAGGACATCATCATCTCAGATATTCTGGATATCTCATGTCCCCCCTCAGCTATATCATATATTGTATCTATGGTAACATCCGGTTCTCCCTCCAGTACCACTTCAGGCCATGTCCTCTTAATTCTCCGTACTATTCTATGGTACGTAATATACTGGCCTGTGGGTAACCCATTTTCCTTCCCCAACACCTCAAAATCTGTTATAGCCCCCTCTTGCCAAATATTACCCATTGTTGCTATCCCAACAGGTTCCCAGTGGTTTCTGATTATCATCCGTAGTTGCTTTTCTTCACCCGCCAGTGCCACTAGTGGTACCTGCGGGGAACATGGGGATGGATTCTCATCATCTGGCATGCCCTGCGCCACATCTTCCATCCCAGTACCATCATCCTAGGACGCCCCTCCATTTCTGCCTTGGGCAGCCACATAATCTCTTTTAAATAAAATGGGGCACAATCTTGTCGAAACAGCCTGGACTCAGAGGTTGCCTCCTCTGAGAGCCATTTGGCCACATATTGCAGCTGGCTTGCTATATAGTAAACTTTCTAATTAGGCAATTTTATACCCCCTCTCTCATAGAAATTCTGTAGCTTCCAAAGGGCCACTCTATTTTGTGTGCCATGCCAAAGGAAGTCCCTACACATACTACACATACTATCTAATCTAATGAAGAACTTCTTAGGTATCAAGTACGGTATATTCCCAAAGTAGTGCAGGAGCCTAGGTAGGACCACCATCTTCAACATCGCCCCACGTCCCATCATTGCGAAAGGCAGTTTCACACAGAACCTCATGCAGTTTTCGATTTTCTTAATGGCTACCTCTGTATTTCCCTTATGCTCCTCTTCCCCAAACAGCGAAATGTGCTGATCTCCCATGGTATCTGTAACACCGGTAGCTGTATCAATGGGATCCCCTTATAGCCACCCAATGGGAACATGCTGGATTTCTGAGGGTTCACTGCTATGCCAGACAGCCCCGCGTATCTTCCCATTACTTCCAAAATATATTGGAAGTTTTCCTCCGGGTATCGCAAATACAACATGTCATCCGCATATAATGAGACTAGATGTCGTTCCTCTCCCACAGCAACGCCTATCGTATCATATTGTTGCCTCAAGTATATCGCTAAGGGTTCCAGGGCCAATATTTAGAGCATAGGGGACCATGGACATCTTGTCTGGTACCCCGACGGAGTTGCCATCTTTCAGATATCACTGCTCCTGTTTTAACTCTCGCCAGCGGTTCACTATATAACATTTTCGCCCACTGTAGATACCCAGGCCCCATGCTATGGCATCAGCCATGGCCATTTGACTGAATCAATTTCACTTTCGTTCCCACTCCCATGCTCAATAACTCGATGGAGTCATCTAAGATTATTGGATATGTTCCTATTCGGGACATAGCCTGTCTGGTCAGGATGTATTAATTTGCCAATAACCCTCCTCAGTCTATTTGCCAAAACAGCCGTCAGTATTTTGCTGTCTTGATTCAACATTGATAGGGGTCTGTATGAACCACAGCTATGCCCGGGCTTGTTAGGTTTGGGCAGCTGTATTATAACCGCTTCTCTAAGTGACTCTGGCAGTCTGCCCAGATCATATGCCTCATTCAACATTTCCAAAAGCGGGGGGAGCACCTCACCTCTAAATGTTTTATAGAATTCACTTGGGAGTCCATCAGCCCCCAGAGTCTTGCAGGTGGGTAACTGCCTCACCACCTCTTCCAACTCTTATAAAGTAATCGGTGCATCCAGCTCCTCTCTTTCCTCTGCACTGATCTGCGGCAATCCTATGTCCTCCAATGTTTCTACTATCTCCGTGTGATTACTCTCCCTGTCATCCTCATATAATAGCCTATAATTGTCTGCAAATTCCCGGTTAACTCCCTCTTGGGTATCAACTACACTTCCATCTTCCCTTGTTATTGTGCTAATCGCGGGTCTGGGGGTTTCACTCTTGTATAGCCATGCCAAGATCCTTCCTGGTTTATCCCCTCCCGCATGCTGTCTCTCTATATATTTTTTATAGTTTAGGTTACACAGTCTTTCCCAGTGTCCAGCGCATTTCTGCTGCAGCCTGTGTATCAATTCAGTGCTTTCCTTGGTATTATTTTCTCCTTTCAATGCCCTTTCCAATTCTCCCTCCATTTCCCATAGGTCAGCTAGGATCCCTCCTTGTAGTCCTTTAGACTTTGCTATGGCTACCCCTCTCATCACAACTTTAAAGGCTTCCCACAAAGTGCCCGCTGAGTCTATACTGCCAGTATTAATCTCAAAGTAGTTAACAATCTCTTCCCTCTTATCTTCTCTAAAAAATGGGTCTTTCAGCGCCTCTGCTCTGAGGCGCCATGTCGGAATCCTCGCCCTCGGGGGACGATACTGCCATCCGAGGATCAAAGGCGAGTGGTCCGAGAGGGCCCTCGCTTTGTATTCTGCTTGTGTGACCTCCGTCACTATCTCTAGTGTGACAAAAACATAATCCAACCTGGCGTGCAATTGCCGCGGGGCAGAATAATGCGAGTATTGCCTCTCCTGGGGGTGCCGTGACCTCCACACATCTTCGAGCCCAAAGTCATTCAGCAATGTCTGCAACACTTTAGCGGCTGGGGCAGGTCTATCCAGTTTCCCATCTGATCTATCAACCTTAGGGTTTAGTATGCAGTTAAAATCTCCTCCCCAAATCACCGCACTCCCCACACTCGTGTTGAGGTTGTTACACAAGGTTCTAAAATATGCCGCCGTGTTTTGATTCGGGGCATACGTGTTTTCAATGCTTATCTCCCTATTTTCCACCAATCCCCTCATTATGACCATCCTCCCGTCCGTCTCAACTATCGTCTGTAACAGCTGAAACAGGACATGTGGCGCCACCCAAATAATCACTCCCCTGGCATAAGCCGAATAAGATGAGCCGACCACGGTCCCCTTCCATTTCTTCCCAATCATCTCCATCTTATCCCGCGTCAGGTGCGTCTCTTACAACAAGGCTATGTCTATCTTCTGTCTACGCAGGTATAGCATGACCGTATCCCTCTTTAAATAGCTATTGAGCCCCCTGACATTCCAAGTAATTATTTTAAGATCTCCCATGACTTGTTAGAGTGCCACTCCTCCCTCCCACCAATGCAGTCCAACTCCAATTGTATTCCCTGTCTATATAGGCTTGTTTTCAACTCAAACTTCCTCTAACTAAAAACACACCTAACAACTCACCCTCCCTCCCACCCACCTCCCTTCGCTGTCCCAACAACACCCTCCCCAACTGTTGCCCAGCTCCATCCCTGGATCTCAGGCACCCCCGCATCTAGCCCTTTCTGGCAATAGCCCGTACTCGCGGCTCAGCAGGGTGAAGTCACCGTAGTGGCTGTCTTACTACTAATTCCTGGGGGTAGGTTGCCTCCGTCCTGTTGCTCCTGAATATTTTAAATCTACTACGTCTACTGCTACTCAATTTACTTGTGCGTTTTATTCTCTATATTCCAGTCCAACAGGGTCAGTGAGTCCAAAAGTGCAATAATACAATTAAAATGTTCCACGGTCTCTCACTGGGACTCCCCCTCCCCCCATTTATCCCCTCAGCATTCATGATACCTCCCTCTCACTTGTCACGTTCCTCATGATCCTGCTCCTCATCTCGCTCCGGGCAGCCCTGCAAATCCAGCCATGTCGCCGCTTCCTCTGCGGTGTCGAAAAAGAACGCTCTACTTTTATGCAAGACCTTCAGCTTCGCAGGGTACAAAAGCATGTACTTGATCCCAGCCGTGCGCAGTCTCCTCTTGACCGCCACATAGCTGCATCGCTGTCTATGCAGCAACATGGTATAATCAGGATACACTGTGATGTTGGTAGATGCCCTTTCTATCGTTCCACCTTTACGAAAGTACTCCAGGATCTTCTCTCTGTCTTTATAGTTCAGGATCTTTGCAATTATCGCCCGAGGAGGGGCCCCGGGCCGTGGTTTCCTCATCAGGGCCTGATGTGCTCGTTCAACACTAAACCCTTGTGAGAGCTTGTCTGCCCCTATCTCTTGCAGGATCATATTCTCCACATAGTCCGTGGGGTCCTGGCCTTCTTCTCCCTCCGGCAGGCTGACCCCACGGATGTTGTTTCGTCTTGCTCTTCCTTCCGCTTCCTCTGCTCAGTTCTCAAGATTGGCCACCTGTTGCTTAAGTATGTGGATCTCCTTCACGTTATTTGTGCTGGTATCTGTGTTGGTTTTAACCGCGCTCTCTAGACCACTTGTTCTTTCAGCCAGTGCTCTGACGTCCTGTCGCAGTAGGGTGAGTTCTATCCCCAGTGCATCTATTTTGTTCTACAAGGCCGTCCGTAGGTCCGCCATTGCCGTCCCCCATGGGGTTCTCAGCTCTGTTATAGCTGCTAGGACCTGGTGGTTTTCTCCTTCAGGGGTACTGTCCACAGAAGCTGGCGCTGCGCTTTGTGTTGGAGCAGTAGGAATCCGTTGCGTCTTGGCAAAGACCTCCATTGTGGGTTGCTTACTCTTGGCCCTGAGTCCTTTCACTGACATCATGCAACCCTGCCTGCGTTTCCAATTTCAGCCCCTCCGTATCGTGCTGGTTCTGTACGCCAGTATTTCTGTGACGCCACCAGATCAGTTCGGGTCCGGGAGCATCGTCCTCAGAGGGCTACAATCTATAATAGCGTGCACTGTGTCACGTTTCGAGTGGGTCGTGTCCTCCCACGTACCTTCTCTGACTATTGTAGTCTTATGTGACGCTTGGTCTTATGTATTCACCACAGTCCCTTCCGCCTTTCTTCTTGTTGTGCCATCATCCAGCAACTGTTCAGGGTAGGGTGGCGTATTATTCACTCCAGGTACTATAGTACCAGTAATCTCCAATTCTTGTATTTGTAAAGCAGCATGCTAGTATGGGTCCAGCTGCATTGTGTACGTCCCATGTACTCTTAGGGGCAACAATATCAGATTCATTTCCTGGGCACATGTCCCTCAGCAAAATAGAAGAGCAGGCTTCCAATGCCCTCCAAGCCCTGGTGTAACACGTTGTTGCATGGAGCACCTGATCCATCCAATGCAGTAACAGGGCAGCGTTTTAGATGGTGTCTTCCGCACGCCACTGTAATCAGAAAATGTATCTTGCTGGCCTCGCTGGCACTCGCACAGTGCTGCTTGCTCACCGTTGGTCAGTCAGAGTAACAATGTTCCTTCCCGCCAGCTCTGCACGCGTTGATACGTCTGCTGCCTCACAGTCAAGTCAGCTCGCTTGCATCCTGTGCACTCTGCGAGTTTGTTACATGGGCATTACCAGCTGGCAGCCGCACGTACGTTGATGGGGTTTAAGGATTTCCACAGGCTACTGTATCCTGCCTCATGAGAGGAGAGGCTTGGATACTTGTATACTGTTAAAGTAGTGTTCCTGGAGCACTGATCAGCTGCAGTCGGCTCGTGTGCAATCCACTCGGGTGTTCGGCGACCGAGCACCGGTACTCTTTCAGTTTCCCGGCAGCTATTAAACGTCTCTGCCCCTCGCGTCGGTCCCATCAGGGGTCAGCACCGCGCATCTGTATTAGGAGTCAGAGCCACGTGCAAGTCGTGCCAACGCTGGGCTCTAGTCAGGGTTATCAGCGTGTGGGTTTTAAATCTGTGCCCCCGGTCACCACCGAACGCCGTCTCCTCCTTTCATTGCGCAGCACCCCAGAAATCCATCGCGACTATTCCGAAATCCTTTGTTCTCTGTGGCTGACGGACTGCGGCCATCTTCTTTTTCTTGTTGTGTTCGCCTCGGGATGTTCTTGGGCTGCAATTTCCTGATTTCTGCAGGAATCAGGGTGGCATTGTCTCATGGCGTGCCTCAGGGTTTCCTACGCCCGCACTTCAAATTGTAGATCTTGCTTGCTTCTATTCACGTGGTTATATCAGGATGTTGAAAGGATCATCAGGAGCGACAGTGGAGCCACGTCCTTTCACATGGCTGTTTAGCCACGCCCCCGTCCTCTGCGCCTCCTTTAGTGCTGCGAGGAAGGGACAAAGATAAGTGATGTAATCGAACACCCATGCTCTACAGTAGTTGCATAGTCCTAGAAATTGCTGCAGTTCTCTTATTGTCTTTGGCTGGGGCGTGGAGAGTATTGATTGTGTCCTGCTAGGCGCTATGTGCTTACCATTCTGCGAGATCACCTGGCCGAGGTACAGCACCTCGCTCTGGCAGTATTGTAGTTTGGCCTTGTCCAACTTATATCCCTTTTCAGCCAGCATGGTGAGCATGTGTATTGAGTCTTCCCTGCACTCTTCCTCAGTGACACTGCAGATGAGGATGTCGTCCATCTGTATTATTCTATTAAAAATGGAAGGTGGACGGCCACCAGGGGGCACGCGGATGAGCTCGCTTATCGTGTGAGCTCCGCGGCCGAGGTCTGAAAAGTGGTTTTGAGCCCCCACTTCGTGACCCCCCGGAGCTGCAACCTGAGTGAGAGCTGTATGAAGGTCACCCCCCCATCCTGTGGAAAATTCAAGGAAAATCGGAGCCACCTTCCCTAACAACGCAACGGCTGCGTTGATCTGTCCCGGCAGAGACGTGGCCGACAACTGGAGGAAAGCGTAAGCCTGCGAAACACACGCGGACTCGGCAAGAGTCCCGACTTGTTTGGCAGTCCCTGCGTCGATTCGACTTTGGCCTGGAGAGGTACCTGCCCTTGTTTGTATTTAGATCCTAATGGTGGACTTCACACAAAGACGCTGCCCTCTGGAGTGTGCTGAACCCCTCCGACCATGCTTCGCCTCTGCGCCGGGGACGGCGCCGATGGAGACCCCGACCGCCCCCTCGGCGCTGGGCGGGCCGGGTGTTCGGCCTTCTCCATCCGCTAACAAGACTGTGCCTAGAGCCCCACTGGCCCACGCTGCAGCGCTGCCATCTGTGACCGCTCCACATCGCTTCCCTGCACTTCAGAGCTTCTCCCGCATCGCGCCGCCAATCCCGCGCCATACTGAGGGACACGCGCTGCTCGCACGCGGCCCCCACTAGCATGGACACTGGGCCCGCGACCACATCATACAGCACGAAGGCCAACATGGCTCTGCCTGCCCATCGCTGTCCCTACATAAGTGCCACCCATCAAGTTGAAACAGCCCCAGGCCGACCCCTGTCCTATGCAAGGAATCGACGACAAGAGTTTACACAGCCTCGGATTCCTTTCAAATTTGCCCGGCCCCCAGCCTCCTTATCGGCACCTGCTCATGAAGTGACACAGAAAGAGCACGGATAAGCGTGTGCTGTGCAGTGTGCAGGACAAAGACATTACGCCGTCCCGCTGACCCCGAGGGTGATCACTGGTGCACTAGAAGTGTGTTCAGAGGACAGGTGGTGTCAGTTGAAAGTGTGTGATGTGATGTGCAACACAGTGTAACAGTGAGGTCAACTCTGTGATATGTGGCCTCCGCCTCGCTTCTGAAGTGTATTGCGTTTCAGGTGTTATTCACTGCATTGTAAGACAGATAGAACCTCTTGATGTAGGACCTATCCTACTAGATAGGCAGGGTAATTCGGTATACAGGTGTGTAACAAGACAAGAGGATTGGCCAGTGTCGAAGGTTTACTGTGAACTTCATACACACACGTGCCACTCCGCCCTCCTGGAGGATCCTAGGTGAACCCTGCAGATACCTCTCCGACCCCCTCAAGTGTTCCTCAGCGATCACAACATCTGGGCCTTTTCTGTTGTCACGAACCTGCGCCACTACACAGGGTCGTGTGCCTCCTCTGACCCGTGAACGGATCCATGCTCGCAAAGAACAGGCTTGCCAAATTCGCCTATGTCCCATCCCCCCAGACCTCTGACCAGAAAGCAACAATGGCAACGGAGACCACGGAAGCAGAGGATGCCGCCACCAAAGGGGACATTGCGGCATTGTTGTCTGAGATAAAGACCTTGGGAGCCAGCCTGGGTGGAAAGATTGACAGAATCACCCAACGAATGGTCAACTTTGAAGAGAGGTTGGAGGGTGTGGAGAACAATCAAGCTTCAATTGACACCCTTGAAGCCCAAATGGACATGAGGATATGTAACATCGAAAAGAGGGAAGAAGAGATACGCCTAAAAATTGATGATTTGGAAAACAGAGAAAGGAGGAACAACCTCTGTTTTTTCGGCATTCCGGAATCCGAGGGAGAGAACGAAGATTCACTCAAAGCCACAATCCATGACATTATCAAAATCTTCATGGCGGATGAGGATATAGATGAGCCCAAAACTGAGCAGATCCACAGGGCAGACGGCCCCCCTCGGTGGCCCCCGTTCTGTTCTCGCAAGATTCCACCGGTACCAGGACAGAAATAGGATCCTGATGAAGGCCAGGCCCGGGGACTCGCTCACAATGGGAGGTGCCCAAATTACCATCTTCCAGGACCTGTCATCACTCACACTAGCGTTAAGACGCCTCTGCAGCCCCTTGACGAAATGGCTAAAAGAACGGGGCACGAGATACAGGTGGGGGTATCCCTTCTCCCTTATATTTGAACACGGCAGCACGAAATGGATCCTTCGCTCCGAGGAGGAAATCAAGGACTGCATTGCAGACATCCTTGGGACAGCCCCTAGAGGAGGTGAGAGGAGCGAGATCGAACATGCTGGAATGCAATGGGAACTTAAGGGCCCTAGGAGAAAGAGAGTGAAGGGATCAAGAAAATATAGACGCCCTAATAACACACCCGAAAACGGGAAATGAAGGTGGATCTCCTGCATGGACCTTGCACACTAACTGACTGAAATCCACGCCTGAAATGCCTGAAACATCCATCCATCGTTCCAGAGAACTACGACTACTGAAAGAAGGGTGGCACCCGGCTGCTTGACGCCCCCCTCCCCCCCCTGTGGGACGTGGTACATGAACATCCGAGGAAAAGGCCACAGAGCACACGTATCGTTATACCTTTGTTTTCTTTGTATTGTTATCATTGAAATATATGATGTTGGGGGGGAGAGGGGGTGGGAGAGAGGGGCTCAAATGTATATTACGGTGGTACACTCGAACGGGACCGTGAGGTAACGGTCCCCGCTGCTGGTTCGATATCGGACTGAACATTTCCACCATGTCCGTATCGGATGCTGTCAAGGTGCCCACAGTGGCACATCCTCAGTTTCTGGGTTCGCTTGCACGCCAACACCTTAGGGTCAGAGGGGAAAGGGGGGAAATTGAGAGGGGAAACATGAGAACTGTAGCACCATCATCCGGACAAATTTGCTCTATCATCGACTCTGTGGGACGGAAGAAGTGAACATTGGTCTGGTCGTCTGGAGATGGCGATCCCCCACAGATATCCTACAATGGCAGCATCTGATAAACATATGGTGAGGGGTTTACTTAGGTTCCGGAACTATTAATGTGAAAGGCTTGAACTCGCCGACCAAAAGGTCCTTGGTCCTCAGGGAATTTCGCAGATCCAATATTGACATCCTCCTCCTGCAGGAGACCAAGGGCCTCATTCCGAGGTTGGAGGTAAGGTACAAACCATGCCGGTAATGATTTACCGGCATGGATTTCCGCTCCATGCCATTCCGACCCTTCAGACCGTAAATTACTTGCACCGTAAACAACAATGCCGTAATTTACGGTCTTGGGTCGCGTGCGCACACCACCATGGCGTAATTAACGCCATGGCGTAAACCGGAGCTGATCGCAAGTAAGGAGCACACGTAAATAACGGTCTCCTTAAGGACGTAAAGTACCTTACCGGCATGGAGTACATACATGCATCTCAGAGAAGGAGTTAAGAACACAGAGCAGTGGATTCCACAGCCACAGCTGCACACAATCAGCACAGGTGTAGCCAATGGAGTCTGGCACAGCACAAAATGAGCATACCCACACACCACACCCTCTCCCACACCAAGATGATACCAATAGTAGTGGCACAACTGGAGCAGGAGGCCTTGCTTGCAAGGCAGTAACAACAACAACCACAGCCCCAACCACAGAGGACACACAGGAGGAGACGGAGGGTGAGACAGGCCCAGCATGCACCACCAGTGCATCCACCGTTACCACGCCGGCAGCCCCCAATCCCTCGCATCTGAGCCACCTCCTTCAACCTAACACCACATCAGATCCACACCCTGTACCAGCTTGACCATGACACCATCACCACCATAGTGGACCTGATACATGACGACATAGTGAGTTTCATTGAATAAAGCTCTGCCATCCCCCTCCACTGAAGGTAGTGACTGTGCTCCACTTCCTTGCCACAGGCACCTACCAGCACACAGTGGGGCACATGCATGGTATATCACAGCCCTTATTTACCCGGATACTGAACCAAGAGCTGGATGCCCTCCTCAAGCACACAAGGGACTACATATACCTACCACGGACTCCCCAGGAAGCAAATGTTGCCTTCCATGCACTGTGAGACATCAAATGACACCTGCGCAATGATCAATGTCCACTCCGTTTTACATTATGAACAACCAGTGTATTGAATAATTGACATGAAACGTGTACAACAAAACCTCCACCACCCTCCCCCTCTCCCCAACTCCCAAACACACCCTCACTCCCCTCCCCCCAACTCCCAAACACACCCTCACTCCCCTCCCCCTCACCCACAACAACCCCAGAATAGTGCCATAAGGCCAACATAGGCCACATGTGTGTGCCAGCATGTTCAAGGCGTGCCCCCAGAGCCAGGGGGATCCATGTTGGGCCGGCGCAATGTACGCATTGAGCGTCGGAGCGGGCTGGTCTGGGTGGAGGAGCACTGTGACGGTGTGTCCTCCCGCTGGGGCTGTCGTGTGGGAGGTGCAGCCTCAAGGGCATCCGCGATGCGTCCCAGGACCGCACACAACCTATTGCTGCTGTCAGTGACCGCCTGACGCATCTGCCTTAGCTCATCCACCCACTCCACCCTGGCGGGTGTCCTCCATGAAGGCATTGATGAGGACCGTCAGCTGATGTGCACGTGGTTCATCAATGTATGTAGGTACATTCGTGGCGGGTCTTGGGCCTACCTGCCCTGGCATGGCCTCAACTTGTGGAATACGTCCAGGTGTTTCCTGCTCCACAGAGTCACTGCTTGATGGCAGGGGGACATTGGTGGGCTCCGGGGTGTGGACTGTGGGGTAAAAGTCCTCCTCAGTGGCACCACAGATCGATAAGGGGCTGTCCACATTCTCCTGGGTGGCCGTAGCTGCCAACTCCCCAGCAATGCTTGATTCTGCCGACCTTGGGGTGTCTAATGTGGCAGGTGCCGAGGCAGGGAGGGATTGTGGTGGTGCATCCTCCACTGGCGTTTGTGGTGCATGGGTGGTTTTCTTATTCCGTGCGGGAATGCTCCGGGACCGGGCTCTGCACGTGGAGGTGGATGGACGGGTCGTCTGGGTATCCCCGCTGTCATGATCGGTGCCTGTGGGGGTAGAGGAGAGGGACAACATGAGTGATTGTATGATGCGCTAATTGCATAGATCGCTGCATTAACATTTCTGTAATTTGGGGTTTGTGGCCCTATGGCCGTTGCAACAGTACTAGTACATATGAATGTGAATTGAATGTACGCATGTGTACGCATGTGTCGGAGTGACTCATCCTGCCATAGTAATGTGCAGTCTGGCACACACACTGCCGAACCTGATGCACAATGTGCATGATGGAATGTTCAAGTTACTGCACTATGGCTGATGTGTGTTATGTACTTGCAGTTGGCCCTTGATTGCGTTGCAGTTGACTCTGCATTAGTTGGATGGGAGGGTGGCTACATGACAAGGTGCCTTTGGGGGAGTCTACATCATGCAATTGCCATTGGCAGTGTTGACTTTTGGACACTCACCTCCATCGGCAGACGACGTTGCCCCGCAGTCCATTTCACAGATGCCCTCTATGCATTCCGTGCCAATCATTGCGGCGCATGTCTCCTCCCATGCCTCAAGTTGCACAGGGGAACTTGGGCCCCCTCCAGTCTGCATGGCCTGACTCCTGTTGGCAGTGAGGAGTCCCCGCACCCGCACCCGCAAGTCATCCCACCGCTTGCTGCAGTCCTTGGGGGTGCGAGGGGTGGAGCCTACAGCGCTCACCCTTTGGGCGGTTTCTGCCCAGATGTTCTTTTTGCGGATGGTGGAGTCCCTCCGCATGTCTGGGCTGAACACCACGTCAGCGTGTTCTGCCAGGTGGTCCACCATGACCTGGAGCTCATCAGGGCAGAATCGCTCCCGAGGGTGCTGCCTGATGAGGATGGCTATGGATTGTGTTTTTATAGATGGCCGCCGCGCTCCTTCCCGTTCCTGTGCGATGATGTAATTTCCGGTTCCGTTGTTTTGCGGTGACCGTAATTTACGGGATCCGTAAATTACGGTCCCCGTTATTTACTGTCGCTGCTGCTTCCATGGCGGTGTTGTAATGTACGTGTCGCAGCAGGCCGGTAGGGGTTTTTCGGGGGGTTTTGCGGCATGCCGCTAGGTACTTTTCCGGCATGGCGAAAAGCGCGTGTCCGCGAGGTCGGAATGGGACGCAATTAGCGGTCTGTAACCTTGGCGGAGTCGTACTTTACGTCATGCCGGAAACGACCGGTACTTACCTCCAACCTCGGAATGAGGCCCCAAGTATGCTAGAGGTGAAGAGCGGAGCATCTTGGGGAAGCGGGGAGGTCTGGAGTTCTGGGGTTCTGGCCCACTCAGGAGAGGAGGTGTCGGAATCCTACTCAGGAAAGGTATCAAATTTGAAGTGACAAAACGTGGTCTGATGTTGGGGGTCGTACCCTCCTTATAATAGGAAAATTAGCGAAACTAGATGTAACTATTGCCACTGTATACGCACCCAACACTGGACAGGTTGCATTCCTTGAGAAAACGATCCCTAAAATAATGCTAGAGGCCACAGGATATATCATCCTGGGAGGAGATTTCAATCAATGGGCTGACCCGCAGAAGGACTGGAAACCGGGTAGGCCCGAAGCGAAACACCAACCTAAGCTCGACCACACCGATCTGGCTGCTATGATGGAGATGTACGAAATCGAGGATGTGTGGAGAGTTATGCACCCCACCAAAAGTGGATACACCTTCTACTCACACCCCCACCACACATTTACACGCATTGATTACATATATCTCACAGGTGACCTCACGACTACTACATGCCATTCAGACACTGTCCCGATAACCTGGTCCGACCATGACATGGTATTAATTGAGTGGACCTACCCGTCAACGGAGGGAAGTGGCGGTGTAACAAGATTCTCTGGAAAGATTTGGTTTTCAAGACCACCATGGAAACTGAAATTGATGAATATTTTAAAATGAATAACGATGGTGAGGTCTCCAAACAAATAATGTCGGATGCGGGGAAGGCCACATGGAGAGGCATTCTGATACGGGAAGGGTCCTCCAAGAAAAGGGAGCGAAAGATTATAGAGCAAAAACTGAGAACCGAAATATGTCAATTGGAGGGAGAGATAAGGAAAGACCCTGAGGTAGACCTAGACAGAGTGAAAATGGCCCAACAAAAAAGGGAAGAACTACGGTAATTGAAACGCGACCAAGTGGTATGCAAACTGCAGTTCCTAAAACAGAAATTTTATGAAAAAGGATACAAGGCTGACGCTCTATTGGCTGCCAGGCTCAGAGAACAAAGAGCAGAGCGGAGGGTACATGAAATAATTGAGGATTCTGCCCCTCCCGCCCAGACCTCCCGCACAATCCCGGAATCCTTTGCCAACTTCTATGAGAGGTTATACACCTCTGAAACATCCTCTGAACAGTCAGGTATTTTTTTTTAATTTTATTTATTTTTAGAATAGGTATAGACTCTTATTTATCTCTGATCACCTTACCCACAATTACACACGCTGAAACCGAGCTGCTCGATTCCCCAATTACTGAACACGAGATCCAGGAGGCGATTAAAAGGCTGACGCTAAGCAAATCCCCGGGGGAGGATGGTTACACTGCAGGATTCTATAAAACCTTCGCTAAACAATTAACACCTTTCTTAATGGAACTATTTAACGAAATAATAGAAACAGGCAAAGCGCTGGAATCCTTTAAAAAAGCCCTCATAACAGTGATCCCCAAGGATGGGAGAGACCGCAAGTGTTGTGGATCATACCACCCTATCTCCCTCCTCAATCTTGATGCCAGAATTTACGCTAGGGTACTAGCTGCCAGATTGGAAACACTGATGCCTCTCAGACCAGGTCGGGTTTATACTGGGGATACTGGGGAGACAGGGAGCTGACTCCATGCGGAAAACATTACACCTCATTCACGTAGCCAAAACCTCCCCAATGACCCTGTTCTGCTGTCAATAGACGCGGAGAAGGCCTTTGATACAGTGGAGTGGGACTTTCTGGGAGCTGTCTTGCAGAAGGTTGGAATAGTCCCGAGAACTAGAAGGGGAATACAAGCAATATACACAGCCCCTAAGGCAGCGATTTTTGTTAATGGAGAATACTCCAGATGGTTTGAGCTGAAACGTGGGACTAGACAGGGATGCTCCCTTTCCGCAATCCTATTTGCCTCTGGCACAAAGGATGTGAATGGACCCTTTGATAGAGGGGATGCAGCTAGGCCCAGCAGAATACAAGGTAGCCCTCTATGCAGATGATATTCTCCTACACATCACTAACCCCTTAGTGTCCATCCCCCACACCCTCAAACTAATGGACGAATATGGCCAGTTCTCTGGGTTTAAAGTAAATAGGACCAAGTCCATTCTGTCGCCTCTCCAGGACACCGCAGAAGTGAATGACACCAATTTTCTGTCGATGGGCCTTAAGCTCGAACACACCGCTTTGCATTATCTGGGCATACACATCACCAAGACTCTGAATGAGCTTTTTGAAGCCAACTTTCCTCCACTCCTCCAACGATTTGCAGCCGACCTCAAAAAATGGAAAAAACTGACGATTGCTTGGCCTGGCCGAATCAATGCAGTCAAGATGGTATGCTTCCCCCGCTTCCTATATCCCTTTCAGATGCTACCGATCGAGGTTCTAAAAGAGTTCTTCATTGAAGCCAAAAGGACCATGATGAGATTCATATGGCACGGGAGTAAAGCAAGGATCCCGTACTATATGCTAACACTCCCCAAGGATGGGGGATGGGTTGGGTTCCCCGACCCGAGGACTTACTATAAAGCCGCTCAGCTGCGCTTCCTGATCCCTCACCTCAGAGATCATAAAAACCTCCAATGGGTTGCGATGGACAATCATTATCTATCCCCCGCCACGGTATCGGAATGGCTATGGACCCCACACAAAAGGGTCCAACGGAAAATTAAAGGCCGCCCGATCTTGAGCACCATATGGAGTATATGGCGAGCAGGCAAAGAAACGCGCAAAATCACCACCTGGCCGTCCACGCTCAGTCATTTGTGGTCGCCCGGCATAAACAACCACATACCTAATGTGGGTAGGTTCCAACCATGGTACAAGGCAGGCCTGGAAAGGGTGGGACAACTCCAGAAGAGAGACTCATTTATCACGCTCCCAGACCTGAGGGAGGCGTTGGGCATAGGCACCCTGTCCACGTACCAGTACATCCAATTGAAAGGGTCTTATCGAAAGCAGAATGGAGAGACAAACTGAACAGAGACCTCACCCCGTTTGAGAAAGTCTTAGAGACTAAAACTGAGATGAAAGGCCTCATCTCCGCGATGTACCAAGAACTGATAGCGGCAGGCGATGGATCAACAGAGCCCCTCAGAATGAGGTGGGAGAAAGACTTTGGGGAAGAACTACACCCTGACCATTAGGAAACGATGTGCAGAGCGGTCTCCAAAACATCCATATCAAGTCAATATAAACCTCACGCCATTAAACTGCTACACAGATGGCAATATGACCCCCTTAGACTTTCCAGGATGTCCCAGACGATGACCCCGACATGCTGGAGGAAATGCGGAGAAGTCGCCAACTATTGGCACATGTGGTGGGGCTGCCAGCACATCAAGGTATTTTGGAACGAGGTCCTGGGATGGATTAAAGAGATAGAAGGTATCCAAAGAGACCCCGGCCCCTACCTCATATTGTTCGGCCTGGAAAAATATGAAGACCAATGGACATGAGTGAAGGGCTTGACTCCCCACCCGCTGCTAGCGGCCAGAGACCTCTTGGTGATTAAATGGAAATCCGCAAAAGTGAATGGATCACCCTGGCCACAAACATCTACCTAATGGAGACTATAACAGCCTCTCTACACGGCAAAGCAGCCCAGTGTGAAACCCTATGGTCAGACTTTAAAAACAAACACCTCGTAAAAGATTCTGAGTCCCAGTCGAAGGACTTCCAGAGTCCTGATGAAAAAGTAAAACTCGACAGAAGACATTGGGAAGACGCAATAATAACAGACTCCAGACCGACCAGTCAATGGACATGCGCATAAAAACGCCTACGATGATCCCATATTTCAATAACTCTCAACGGATGAGTGCTCAATCAAAGAAGGGAGGGGGTAGGGGGAGGTTAGTGTTCTTTAAGTCACAATGGACATACTCTGCTTTGAGCAATGTAACGTATGACACGAACGTTGATTTGATATAATGCATTCTGTCCTCGTCATGCAATCATATGCTTACAATGGTGAGATGTGCAAAACGAATGCCATTCTGTTTGTTCTCTTGTTTAAGACCAATAAAAGGCAAATAAAAAATAAAAAATGGAAGGTGATTCGCAGTATCATTGCGTCAACCTTGTGTGTTTCCATTTCTGGTTGTGGTACATGAAGCTCGTTAAGTCCTGTGAGTCTGGGTCCAAGGATATTGAGAAAAACACGTTCTTGATATCAATGACCGTAAAAACAGTGTCTTTGACCGGGATGCTACATAAAATAGTGGCAGAGTTGGCTGCTACTGGGTACTCTGCCTCTACAATACTGTTGAGAGGCCTTAAATCTTGTATGAAACGCCATGATCCCCCATTTGCCTTGCGAATGGGGTACACCGCAGTGTTGCATGGAGACCCTGATGGCACCAAAATACATCTGTCTATACGGGCACTGATTGTCTCATAAATGCCTTCATCTGCTTTCTTAGTGAGTGGGTACTTCCGGGCCCTGGGCAGGATTGCTCCTAGCTTCAGTTTTATTTGCACTCCTATGCTTTTTATGCACCCGACATTGTACAAGCTGGTAGTCCATAGTGCCTCAGGTACCTTTGCTAAGTCCTCTTCGCAGAATGGAGTCGTAGCCTCTATTGCCATTGCCATCCTCTGCGCCTTGTATCTTATATGTACCCAGATGTACACACTCATTCCTAGCATCATGTCACTTTTCCCCTTGGCCTGGGTAAACAACTCCTCGTCTGATATTTGTATTAGCCGGCACCCTTCTTCCAGTGCTATTATGGCCCTCAATGCATTCCCTTCGTCATCCAGTGCGTATATCACAACCCAATCGTCTCGTGCCACAATCCCTTCTATGTCAAGTGATACAAATGCCCCTTCTTCTTCATCAGCTGGTGTTTCTGGCCTAAAGAGGTACTTACTGGGTCTCCTCCACACCTTCCCTATGATCCTAGGCAACCACGCAAGGGCCATGTCTGTTCCGTACTGGAAGACCTCTGGGTCAACCGGCTCCCCCCTCTGTACTCGTTGCCCACAGTATGCCTGAAGCAGTTGCCTGGCTGTGAGCATGTGAATGCCTGGTGTTGAGCAGATTATGCCTTTGTCTGTGAAGGAGACCGTCCTGTTCATTCGGCTCATTATGTCGCGTCTCAGTATGTTGACAGGTGCGTGCTTGGAGTAAAGTATGGGTAGTGATAAGTCGTGATCTCCTATTGATAAGGAGATGTTATCAGTAAAAGTAACCACTTCTCGAGCCCCAGAGAATCCTTGAGTGTTCATGGCATCACCTGACAATTTATACTTCTGCTCCCGTATGCACAACCTTGTTGCCCGGTGTCAACTAGAAAGGAGAAGATCTTGTCACCTACAGCCACCCGTATGCAAGGTTCCTCTGCATGATTAGGTGTGACTGATAGGATGGGACACAAGTTCCTCTGTGGGCTGTCCTATTGGGGCTACAATGACTGTCCATTCCCTGTATATGGGTTCGGCCCCACCAGCGTCACCCCACCCATCCTGGTCACAGGTACCATTGCGGTTGTGTCCAGGGCTCATGTGGAATCGTCCTTCATTTGTGTCAACTGCTGTACAGGTATCGTGCTTTGAGGCTGTGGAGCTGTCATGCTCTGTTGTTTTGGCTGCTGCGTGTGTAACACGTGCGTGTGTGTGTTTATTGGCATCGTCTGTTGTTGTACCTGGGGTGATGGGTTATGTTGTGGTACTTTTGGAGTGGCCCCGTCTGTCGTGCGTCTGGCACATAATACCTGTTCTGCCTATTCTGGTAGTTCTGTTGGCCCTGTTTGCCCGATCCTGGCTGCATCCCCCTGCTGTGGCAGGTGCGGGAGATATGTCCTAGTTGGCCGCACGTCCAACATTGCTGATGTTCCCGCTCTTGCCATGGGTACCCCATTCCTCCTTCCCCCTGTCCCTGTGGGTAACCCCTGAACCCACCACCTGGGAGCCCTCTCTAGAATCCTCCAGGCCCCCTATAGCTACCTGGGTAGCCACCCACTCCCATGTATCCTCCTCCCTGTTGGGGCACAAATTGCTGTGCTGTATTGTATTGTTGCTGCTGTTGAAGCTGTGATATGGCTACCTGTTGTCGTGGGGCTGGGCTGGTTATATGTGCACCTTCTAGGGCGTACTTGGATAGTTTCCTTTGCACTAGCTTTGCTTCATCTGCTTTTCTATCCTCTACCTTTTCCGTCATCTTATCTTTCCATAGTCTGCTAGGTGTACTATTGTGAGCTGTATTTCCGACCATGCCTTGGCCTCCATCCCTACTGATTTATTTAATTGTCTCTGTACTGGCTCTGGTAACCCTTGTATCAGGATGTGATAAAAGATTGCTATTGTTTTATCCCACGGCTCTTGAGTTTCGAGGTGCCAGCGTTCCTGAATCTCTTGAATGTAGCTAACAGGATCCTCATCGTAATGCATTTTGCATGACGTGATTGCACCTATGTCTGATGTGTCGGGATATCGCGTTCGTAATGCTTGCCATACTGCATGTCTGCAATTTGCGAATGGCGCCCGTCGTGTGCGGTGTCGTGGGTGCTCACGCCCGGGAATCCTGCCCTCCTGCAGATATCATCTGCAGCATCATCCAATATGGATAGCAGCAAACCCTTGACATTGCCCACCGCCAGCCTGTGTCCCGCCGTCAGCTTCTCCGTTTCATATATATATATATATATATATATATACATATATATATATATATACATATATTTCCCTGCCCCACCACTTGAAAAACAGGATGGAAGCGACTTAGACTCTTGGGGAATCTTAAGCAGAAAGCCACCGGATTGATCTGGGCGATGATCTCATATGCTCCCAAGAAGCGTGGGGACAATTTGGAGGGGTGCACCCACCGCAGTAAGTATTTCATAGACAGCCAGGCTTTGGATCCTTCAAGCAACAAATGATTTGCCTTGCGGTGGAGGTCTGCCGATCGCTTATACACCCTTTTTGCTTCTTTTAAACTGGTACTAGCTGTTTTGTGGGCTTCAGTGATCTCCTTTATTTTGTTTTCGATGGATGGGAAATTAGTGCAGGGAGACGCCTCTGGAAGAATCCCTATGGGATGCAGTCCATATGTACAAAAAAAGACCTAATGCAGAGTGGACTGCGTTATTGTAAGCGTACTCGGCAGTAGGAAGGAGTGTGTTACGAAGCGTCTACATAGATGGTCCCTGTGGCACCGTTGGCGGCATTTGTCATCGGTTTGTTTACCCTCTCACAAGATGGCATCCTCATTTCCTGGTGTCGGTAGTCCTACAGACTGAGACGTGTGAGGCTCCTCCCCTACACCAGGAAGCAGTACTTCCATGCACAGAACTGATGCTGCAGTGCGTTGCTACTGTGCTTAGTGGCCGCGCTTCGTAAGTTACCGTTTCGTTCAGTACTTACTACAATTCTTTGGCTCCAACTCCAACCCCCCTCTAAGAATCTTTGTCTTTCTCTCTATCCCCCCCAGAGATTCCCTCTTTCAGCGGGACACAATCTCATGCTCTGTAACGGATTTGAATCTCGGAGCATTAGCGGATCGGGATCACAGACACGTACATCCTCCCTCTCTTTTTAGCCAGCGTCAGTTAGTTAGCCATTAGAGTTAACAATATCAAATATCCTTTTCTTTAAGACAAGCATGACGAACGCACTTCAGACTTCATCATCCAGAAGTCCTTTCGATTCATTCGCGGAAACTTCCGCGCTCATTAAGTCTTTGAAGAAATATCTTACATGGTATGTGAGAATTCCGATTACACCACAAACACTTCTTTAGCTTCTGCTGTCCTCTTCAACCTTTGTTTCTATTTCCCTTCTCAAGGCTCTTACCTGTTACCATTCCTTCAAAGTCTAGCATCCTATCTCCTTAACAAAACTAAAGTTACCGGAAGGAGAGGTACGTTGCTGATCCGCCAGAAAAGGGATCTTCGACTAATATTTTATACTAATCCCTCTCTTTACATACTATTTTTTAGAACCATTTGCTGTGGGTTAGATGACTACGTAGCATTCTATTCCAAGCTCCAACAGAACCTGACTACGATCGCTAGCTACTACTCCAGCCTACATTTACCTACGCTCTCCAGCATCACAGGTTTTTTTCCCCCACAATGATTTCCCTGGCGCATTCTCTTATTGCTATTATAGTTGGCATAGAGTGAGTGTATCAGTTGAGCTTCTCTATTTCTTCAAACAGACATCGAAGACCAGGTCAGTGACACTTATCTTTGTTACCTATTTGTGGCACACTGGAGTGATTACCATCCTAAAAGTACTCTCTGAGTTAGTGAGAAGAGGTAACATAACAGAGTGAGACCCAATTGTCCTGTTGATTGTTGATATAACATCTTAAGAAACTGCTCTAAATTTCTTTTCAGTCTCTCGGTCTGCCCGTTGTTCTGTGGATGGAAACCCGAAGATAGAGCCTGTTCTATACTTAGATTATGGCACAAGGCAGACCAAAACCTCGAGGTGCACTAACTACCACAGTCAGAGATGATTTTGCTGGGCAATACATGAAGACAAAACATTTCTCTATTGAACACATTAGCCATGGGGAGAAATGTGCGAGTTTAGTAAACAAATCCATGGTTACCATAACATGTACATCCCTGGGAAGGAGGGAGGTCCACGATGAAATCTGTGGATATAAGACTCCAGGGCATGGCAGGGACCAGTGTTTGTTCACGCAATGTGATGGGTATCTGAGTCCTATGTTTGCTTCTTGCACATTTGGCACATCCTTCGATGTAATCCTCGACATCCATCTTCATCCTTGGCCAGTAATAAGACCATCTGAGGAGTTGTTGAGTTGCCTTCCTTCCCCGAGATCCAGCAGTTTTGTGACTGTGACACCAGGACAAAATCTTAAGACAGAGATCTCCTTGGGGAATATACAGCTTCTTACCCACAAAAACGAGACCATCCTTTTCTTCAAACTGGGCCGTAGTTTTAAGAAGTCAGAATGGGTGTTCATTATCCATAACTTCTTTGACTTGTGAGAGGAAAGTCGAGACCAATGCCAGGATCATGATCCTCTGTGGAAACAGTCTCTCGGGAAGGCTTTTGGAAGATAGTCCATAAAAGTTTCTGTGGGATAAAGCATCCATGAAGATGTTTTGGCTTTCAGAAATGTAGCTGATCTCAAAATCATATTGTGAGAAAAAGTGCACCCAACGGGTTTGTCGAGAATTGACACATTCCATATTTCGTAGGACTTTGAGATTCTTATGGTCCGTTCTAATAACAAAGGGTTGATTACCTCGTTGCAGAAGATGCCTCCATTCCTCACATGCGATCTTCATAGCCAACAGCACCCACTCTATGACTGAATAATTACTCTGGCTTGCAGTGAGAGTTTTAGAAAGATGGGCCACCGGGTACTCGATTGCAGCATGTTCTTGTAGCAGGAAGCGTCTGCCTCTGCAATTAAGCCTTTAGATTGGTCCGGTTGTTTGAGAATGGTTGCAGAACTGAATTTTTCTTTGAGAAGTCTGAAGGCCACCTCTGCTTCTTCTGTCCGTCGGAAAGCTTTGGTGGTTTTCTTGAGGAGCCCTGTTATCGGAAGAACCATAGATGAAAAGTTGGCTATGAATTTCCTATAGAAATTGGACAGACCCAAGAAGCGTTATATGTCCTTAATGGAAGTAGGAGAGGGCCAGCTAAGTATGGGGGATTCCTTCTTGGAGTCCATCTTAATCACCTCCTTGGATAGGATGAAACCCAAGTAGGGAACTGTGGTCACTTGAAATTAGCATTTTCCTGGTTTAACCAAAAGATGGCTTTCCTGCAAATGTTGTAGAACTGTGCACAGATGCTCTGTGTGTTCTTGGAAAGATGAGAAAACCAGAATGTCCTCCAGGTAGATGATCACTGAATCGAACAAGAGGTCTGAGAAAGTGCGGCCCATAAACCTTTGAAATATAGCCGGGGCACTCACCAGACCAAAGGGCATGGCCCGGTACTCGAAATGCCCATAAGGCATCCTAAAGGCAGTTTTCCACTCGTCTCTTTTGCAGATGCGAAGCAGGTGGTAGGCATTCCGTAGATCGAGTTTGGAGAAGACAGAGGTAGCCTGGATGAGCCCGTTCTTTAGATTGGCATCCAAGTATTCCCTCAATACGGCCTTTTCGCGGAGTCACAAAGAAAACATGCGTCCGAAAGGTATTAAGGCATCCGGTATTAGATCAATCGCACAGTCTTCAGGGCAATGAGGAGGAAGATTGTGAATCTTCTCCACAAAGACGTCTTCAAAATCTTTGAACTCTGAGGGTATACAATGTACCGTGTGAGTCTTGGTGTTAGCCGTAGAAAGAATAGCTGGTTCATAATGCAGGGTGCTTAGACAGTTTTAAAAAAAAACAATTTATATTGGTTTTTACAGCAATCAAATATCAACCAACACTCCCAACAGTTTTGGTTACAAGCTTTTTAGCATACATTTGCATATCTTTATTACTGTCATCCCCCTGCTTCCCCTCCTTAACTCGAGCTTTCTCCATTGATCTCCAGATGTCATGTCTCTGGGGGCTCTTCCCCTTTGCTGCTCTTGGTCGTATCATGTTCGCTTGGGCTGGTTTGGATGGATCCCGACAGTGTAGCCACCAGTCATCTCCATGCTATCAAAGGTCCCACTTCGTGTTTCTCCCCTATGCTGGCTGCCTCATACCATACTACTGTTTCGGCCTCGGCCCATTTCAAGAGATCATGCCACCATACCTCTATTCTTGGTCTGTGGCATGCTTTCCAACTCATAGCAATTCTACGTTTAGCCTGAATGTAAGCCAGGCACTTGAGTTTGCTCACATGTTTCAAGTTGCGTGGTCTGGTGAATCCCCCTACCATGCATGCCCACACAGATTCTACATCTAGCTTAATTCCCTTCTCAGTTAGACGTTGGTTAACTTCCCCCCAGAATTTTTGAATTGTATTGAATTGATTTATTTATTTATTGAGCGCTTTACACCAAGGCATTTTCCCACCTCTGGGCATGCCCAGAACATTTGAATCATTCCCGCTTCTCCAGCATTGGATCTTTCATAGATTCAGATGCTTGAATATTCCCCGTCGTCAGACTGGGAATCCTTGGTGATAAAATAATTACAATTTTTTTTTTAATATACTTACATTATCCCATAGAGAATGCATGTAAATAATTCATTGTGGCCTATGAGCCATTCCATTATGTAGTCCCTCCACCACACTTTGGTCCTTTTCGGCCCCAACCAATGAGGTGGCAGGGCTTAAGCTCGGCCCCCGGCAGCCATCTTCAGATTTTTCACCGCAGTCTATCAGACACTGGGAATCCTCAAGCTCTCTGAGCTTTTTAATTCCTTTCTACTTCGTTGTGTGGAATATATTTTCTAAATATATTCTACTTTGTTCCCCTGGTTAGGGGCTTTTTCTCAAGGTAATTTTTGGGACAAGTAGCCTTTGTTTTTGACCCCAAATCGTCGTGTAAACCTTCTCTTCAGAATGGCTGCATCACAGGCTGTCAAGAAGCCTTCCCTGTTCAGGGACTGCATGAGGTGCACAAAGAAGTTAGTTTACATGAAGGACCCTCATGAACACTACATTTACTGCCTGTATCCAAATGACATTCAGAAGTGCGATATTTGCAAATCTTTTTCCAACAAGACCCTTCATGACAGGCACAGAAGACTTCTCTTACATCTGGAAGCCAGGGATCAGTCTTCGGAGGAAGAGTCTGTCAGAACAGCTCCTGTCCAGTCCAGCATTCCATCTGAGAGGCAAACTTCAAAGAGAAGGGCATCTTCAGTGTAAAGGAGTTCCTCTCCCATTGCTAAAAGTAAGAGGAAGCTGGAGATAATACCTTTTCTACCTCCACTGGACTCCACGAGCCAGAAGAAGTCACATTTCGCAGCAAAATCTACCTCCAAAGGTAAGGATGAGTTTGCGAAAAACCGGGGGTGGTGGGCATCCGTCAACGGGGAAACCGTCCACGAGCGATGGGAAGGATAAAGGCCTGTCGTCGGCCAGACCGTCAACGAAACCCACATCGACGATGAGTACACATAAGACATCGTCTACGGCAAGGTCCTCGTCGTCGGATTTATCGTCCACGAAGCAGTCGTCGATGAAGGAAACGCACCATTTGTCCATGAGGCACTCATCCACGAAACCCTCGTGCACGGAGCACTCGTCGACGGGGGAGGGACCATCCAAAACATGCAAGTTCCTGTATCTGCAGAGGAATTGGAGCCTGAGGCACCCCCCGCTCTGGTCAGGGTGTCACCAGTCATTGAAGACAGTTTCCTTGAGGCTGCAGAAACTGTTGAACCAATGATAGCTCAAGTATCTCCTCTGGGAGACATGGCAGAGCTTCCCGGTGTCATTCTCCAGGAAGAATTTTCAGATGCAGAAGTGGTGGAAGAACGACCTTGTCATTCACCTAAGCAACACAGCCCCCCCTTGGCAGCCTTCTACGGAAGAGGCCGCCTATCCTCATGACCCAATACTGATGTTGTCCATACAGAAGATCATGGATGAGTTCTACAGGCGTCAAAGGGAGAAGAGTAGGCCGGCTACTCCGAGAGAGCCGGAAACTCGTCGAAGAGATACGTCTCCAATTCCAAGTACATCAAGAAGTTCACCTCACAGGTGTAGACCTCAAAAGAGAACACAATCACCTGAGCCTGCTCGAAGATCTAGGAGCAGGACTCTCAGTGCTTCACCGACAAGGGTCCCATCACCAGCATCATTGCATAGACCTTGATCTCCGGATAGGGATCCAACAATGGTGCCTTCTTCCGTTTCAGTCTCGGATTGGCTGGAAGATCTTTTTAGAGAATTCTCTGATCCAGAAGAAGGCGAGATTACACAGGAGCCTGATGCAGCCAGTGAGTGGGATGAATACGTCGTCGAGAAGCCCAGGAAGAAAGATTCCCCAGGCGATGCTTCACCTCCGGATGATCTGGTTTCTTTCCACACCATAATAGGCAAGGCTGCAGAATTGTTGAAGATTCAGGTTACATCAGAGGAAATTAAATCGGTGCTTTATGAGCACAGGGACAAACGCAGGAGGACTGTGACCACCATCCCTCTCCTCGACACCATCTGGGAGTCCGGATCTAAGATCCTGGCTATGCCCTTATGTACTCCGGCTCGGGTGTCCAGACCAGAGAAGAAATATAAAGCATCCAAGTCTGCACCGCTTTGCCTGAGAGGATACAAAACCGGACTCGGTCATCACAGTTGCAGCTAGGAAGAAGCTTGCCAATCCCGCTTCACCGTTGTCAGCACTTCCGGACAAGGAAGGGCGTAAGCTAGAAGCCATGGGCAGGAAGGTATCAGGTTCGGCATTGCTTACCATCAGAGCGGGCAATGCGCTGGCCATGACAGCAAGACTTGACCGCGAGCTTCGGCTCTGTATGTCCAAGTTGGCTAAGCAGTTACCACCAGAGCTCCAGCAAGAGGTTAAATCGATAATCGCCCATGGTGAAGCAACCTCGGATCATATGATCCACGCAGCGGTTGATGTGGCGCAATCAGGTTAAAGGCAGATGGCCCACCGCACAGTACTCAGGAGACAGGCCTGGATGAAGGCTACCAATTTTCAGGCCCGAATTCCAAGCGCAGATATTGGACATGCCCTTTGATGGACAAGAGTTCTTCGGAAAGAAAGTCGACGACCACCTGAAGGGAATTAAGACACAGCCCGAGCCATCAGTTCTTTAAAGGACAAGGATAAGGATCGTCGGTCTTTTCGTCCCTTTAGAGGCTGATCTTCTCAGTACAGAGGGTACGGCCGCTCCTCTTATGGTCAGAAGGCGCAAGGTAGCACGTACCAAGAGAACAAGTATCAATCCTCCAACAGATACTCCCAGAGAGGCAGACATGGCCCCGCCCAAGGGAAGTTGCAAAGCAAACAAAATGACTATATGATTCTTTCCCCTCAATGTCACACCCCGGTGGGGGGGAAGCGTGAGCCAGTTCTTCCAGCGCTGGCAGTCAATTACATCAGACAAATGGGTGTTGCAGATGATCCGAGAGGGTCACACCTTAGAATTTCTAGACCAACCTCCTTCTCTGCCTCCGACTTCGCGCTGGGTGCACATGTTAAGACAGGTCATGTCCGAAGTTCAAAAACTGCTCCAGAAAGCAGCGGTAGAGCTGGTGCCGTACCCCCAGAGGGAAAGGGTTTCTACTCACGCTTCTTCCTCATCAAAAAGAAGAACGGTCAATGGAGACCCATCTTGGATCTAAGGGCACTCAACAAACATATCAAACGCATAAAATTCAAGATGGTAGCATTGCAAGGAGTGTTTCCTTGGTTAAACAAGCACGACTTCTTGGCCACTTTAGATTGGAGGACGCATACTTCCATATACCGATCCATCCAGCCCACAGGCAGTTCCTCAGGTTCACGGTGGGAGAGCTTCATTTTCAGTTTCGAGTGCTCCCGTTCGGGCTGAAATCAGCACCAAGAGTTTTCACAAAATGCTTGGCACCAGTAGCTGCAAAGCTCAGGAGAGCAGGAACGGAAGTCTTCCCATACTTGCACGACTGGTTGATAAAAGCATGTTCCGCCGCAAGTGCTCGCTCAGCAGTTTTAAGGACTATCAATCTCCTACAACAGTTAGGTTTCTCCATAAACAACGTGAAGTCCTGCCCCGTTCCCAGCAAGACAGTCCTCTTCCTGGGCACTGAGTTCGATATCAGCATTCCCAGGGTGAGACCATCGGCAGAGAGGGTAGCAGCGATGCTACGCGCGACCTTGTGCTTCCTGAAAGAGAGACAACATTTGTACGCACTTACAAATCCCTTCTGGGCATGATGTCTTTGTGCATATTCCTCATACCAAATTGCAGGCTTCGCATGAGACCGGTTCGGGAGGCCCTGGACCACCAATGGAAACAAGCTCTCGGATGTTGGGAGGACATCATCCAGATTCCATCGACATTACACAAGGCCCTTCAATGGTGGAATGTTCCAGGGAATCTTCTACAAGGAATGCTGTTTCAAGCACCAACAGTTACCCCTCTGCTGAGTATGGATGTATCATTTTCAGGCTGGGGCACTCACCTTGCGGACCTCCAAACCAAGGCCACATCAATGTGTTAGAGCTCAGGGCCATAAGTTGGTCACTGAAGGCTTTCCTTCCTGTAGTAGCTGGACAGGTGCTTACAGTCCAGACAGACAACACAACCTCCATGCACTACACAAACAAGCAAGGAGGCACGAGGTCAGAGATCCTGTCGCAAGAAGCCCAGCAGCAATGGGCATAGGCCTTGCACCACGGAGTGCAGATCAAGGCAGAATCTTCCAGGAGTGGACAATGTCCTAGCGGACAAACTAAGCAGAGAATACACGTTGTCTCACGAATGAGAGCTGGACGAAAAGGAAACCCAACAGATTTTTGCCTTATGGGGCCATGTGCAGATCGACCTATTTGCCACCAAGGACAACAAGAAGTGCCGAAGGTTTGCCTTGAGGTACCCAGAGTATCAATCAATGGAGATGCTTTCTCGGTGGCTTGGACGGGAAAGTTCCTCTAAGCCTTTCCCCCCATTCCCAGGGTACTACGCAGACTGAAGGAACAGAATTATTCAATGATCCTAATTGCGCCGAATTGGACGCAACAAGTCTGGTACCCGACTCTGAAGCATCTATCCCGACGGCCCCCGATATGCCTCAAGGCGCATCAGTATCTTTTGACGCAACAGAACCACAAGGTCCTCCACCACGACCCAGGGAGCCTATCTCTCAAGGCATGGTTCCTGAGCAGCGTATACTGATGAATCTTAACCTACCATCAGAATGTTGGGATATCATCAGGACCGCGAGAGCCCCGTCGATGTGAGTCACCAACACCAGGAAGTGGACTCCATTTTCCAAGTGGTGCGAGAGATCTGCCCTCGATCCTCTCACTGTTTCGGTTGACCAAGTTCTACCCTACTTGTTGTATGTATCTAAGACAGGGCTTTCATTGGCCTCCATCAAGGTCCATCTGTCAGCCATAGCGACATACATAACAACTCCGGAGATGCAATCCTTGCTCTCTCTGCCAGCGGTTAAAATATTTCTGAAAGGGTTGTTGCATACTTATCCTCCTACGCCCACGCCAGTCCCGAACTGGAGCCTGAACACCGTCTTGACAGCCCTCATGGAACCTCCCTTTGAACCCATACACAGATGCGACTTGAAGTTCTTGTCTTGGAAAACGGCCTTTTTGATAGCCATCACATCAGCCAGGAGGATCAGTGAGTTGCAAGCTTTGTCATCCGAACCTCCATTTACTTTGTTCCATAAGGACCGCGTCAGTTTAAGAACACATCCTAAGTTCCTTCCTAAGGTGCTGTCGGAAATGACACTCACTGAGTGCATTGTCTTACCAACTTTCTTCCAGAATCACACCTCTGAAGCAGAAAGGACATTATATTCTCTGGATGTTGCGAGGGTTTTATTTGCAGAGAACCAAGGAGTTCCTCTCCTCAAACCAGCTGTTCATTGCTTTCTCTGGCCGTACCAAGGACTAGCATATCTGTAAACAAGGTCTTGCATGCTGGGTTTTGTCCTGCATCACCTACTGCCATCAGATGAAAGGCGACCCTCTGTCAAGACCGCCATCAGCGCACTCCACCAGTGGGAGGGCAGCATCAACAGCATTCCACGCCGGGGTTGCTTTGAAGGACATATGCAGAGCCGCCACCTGGAGCACACTGCACATGTTCAGTAAGAACTACTGCCTGGCAGAAGATACCAACAAGGAGGTTGCAGTTGGACAGGCAGTGCTCTGCCACCTCTTTGCATAAGGTAGGACCAGCCTCTTTTTCCCACCTTTTCCCTGTATACGTAACCTTTAGTTGTTGCTGCATGGTAAAGACTTGGTCAGTAATTAATTCTACTTTTATGCAGTTTATGGATAGGGTGGCATGGTTAGTACAGCTTGGTATTTTATTCAAGCATCTGAATCTATGAAAGATCCAATGCTGGAGAAGTATTAGTTAATTACCTGTAACTGTATTTCTCCAGCATTGGTATCTTTCATAGAGTCACATGCAACGTAGACAACTCCCCGTAGAGGCTTCCCCGAGCTCTGCTGCCATCATACTATAATATCCTACGGTGCAAAATCTGAAGATGGCTGCCGGGGGTGGAGCTTAAGCCCTGCCACCTCATTGGTTGGGGCCGAAAAGGACCAAAGTGAGGTGGAGGGACTACATAATAGAATGGCTCATAGGCCATAATGGGTTATTTACATGCATTCTTTATGGGATAATGTATGTATATAAAAAAAAATGTAATAATTATTTTTTATCACCGAGGATTCCCAGTCTGATGACGGGGAATATTCAAGCATGTGAATCTATGAAAGATACCAATGCTGGAGAAATACAGTTACAGGTAAGTAACTAATACATCCATCTCCCCGCATTTGGGGCATGTTTGTACGTCTGTGCTCCTGAATCTGGCAATCTTCTGGGGGGTCACATATGCATTATGGGTTATATACAGCTGAATCTGTTGCAGTTTCGCATTCCTGAACACCTTTTTATGGTATATCTGTGCCCATTCCCATTGCCCGTCTTGCATGGGTGCTCCTGCCTCCTCCTCCCATTCCAGTCTCAACTAGGACACCTCCTTACCCACTCTAGACATCACCAGTTCGTAGATAGGGCATAGCTCATGCCCTCCTTCCGAGATATTGTATATCGTTTCTATTGCCGTTTCAGGTTGTTCTGCTAGCACTATTTCGGACCACGTCCCCTTCACCCGTTTAACCACTTTGGTGTAAGTAATGTATTGCCCCGGGTGTAGCCCGGTTTCATCAACTATCGTTTGGAAATCCAATGCCTTTCCCTCTTGCCATATGTCTCCCAGAGTTGCCAAGCCTACCTGCTCCCAATGTCTCCGGATGGCCTTTCTTAGTTGCTCATCCACCCCGCGTAGCGTCACAAGTGGTGCCTGCGAGGAGCATGGGGTCGGGTTACCCATAGCTTGGCACGCCTTGTGCCATGTCTTCCAGCCTAGTTCCAGCAATCTTGATCGCCCTTTTAACTCTGATTTGGGTAGCCATATCAGTTCTTTCAAAAAATATGGGTCACATTCGTCCCTTAACAGTCTAGATTCCGCCGTTGTGTCTTCCGACAGCCACCTAGCGACATATTGTAACTGCCCAGCCAAATGGTATATCTCAAAGTTCGGCAAGTTTATGCCCCCTCTATCATATGTGTTCTGTAATTTCCATAAGGCAATTCTATTTCTAGTGTTATGCCAAAGGAAACCTCTGCATTGACTCTGAAGTTTAATAAAAAAGCGTCTGGGAAACATGTGTGGGATGTTTACGAAAAAATGTAGTAGCCTGGGCAAGACCACCATCTTCAGCAAAGCCGCCCTCCCCACCACGGCTAGGGGGAGCTTCGTCCAGAACCCCATGCTGTTTTTGATGTTTTTTATTGCTTTTTCCGTATTATATTTGTGTTCGTCTTCTATCGTGTGATATATGTTAATCCCCAGGTATCGAAACGTTCTGGTCTCCCAGGCAAGATCGGTAGGTTGTCCTGTGGGACTCCTTTGTATCTTCCTAAGGGAAACAGGCAAGATGTTTTGGGGTTAACTGCTATGCCTGAGAGTGTCGCGTACCACTCCATCACCTCCAAAATATATTGTAAGTTTTCCTCCGGGTACCGCAGGTACAGCAGCACATCATCTGCGTACAGTGATATCAAGTGAAGTCCCCCTTAGTGTGAACCCCTATCTCTTCATATTGTTGTCTTTGATAGATCGCTAGAGGTTCAAGTGCTAGGATGTACAGCATCGGTGACCATGGGCATCCCTGTCTAGTACCTCTGCTGAGTTGCCATTTGTCTGAGATGATAGCTCCCATTTTAACCCTAGCTAGTGGGGAGCTGTACACCAATTTCACCCACCTCAGATACCCAGGCCCCATCCCATATTCCTTAAAGGCCGCCATCAGCCAAGGCCATTTTACATAGTGGAAGGCTTTCACCGGGTCTAGCGAGACTATGGCTATTTCACATGAGTCGCCTTCCGCCTGTTCTATTATGTGGTGGAGCCTTCTATGGTTATCAGATATACGTCTGCCTGGGACATATCCAGTCTGGTCGAAGTGTATGAGTTTATTTATTACCCGTTTAAGTCTATTCGCCAGCACCGCCGTGAGAATTTGAATGTCCTGGTTTAGCATGGATAGCGGTCTGTACGACCCACAGTCTGTGCTTGGCTTATTGGGTTTAGGGAGCTGAATGATTATCGCCTCCCTGAGGGATTCCGGCAATCTCCCCTTCCCGAAGGCCTCATTTAGCATTGCTAGTAACGAGGGGAACACCTCCTGCCTGTACGTTTTGTAGAATTCCCTAGGGAGCCTGTCTACCCCAGGGCTTTGCTGGTGGGCAAGTGTTTGATCACTGCGTCTAGTTCTCCAGCATGGGGTCTGGCATGGATTCACATGCTCATGGATATTCCCTGTCGTTCGGCTGGGAATCCTCGGTAAAGAAATAATCAGTTTCAGTTTCGTTTCTGAACTGTCTTTCTCCTAATAACCAATCACTGGTCTCTGGGTCATACTGCCCCCAGCCAATGACTGCCATCTACCTAAGCCCCTCCTCTGGCAGCCGTCTTCAGATTTTTACCGCACGTTCAAGTGTTGGGAGTCCTCGTGCTATAGCTCTCGAGCTTTTACTGCGTTTTGTGATTTTTCAAAGAGTTTAACCTAATTTTTTTGGTCAATCGAGCCTCAAGGTCCACGGTTTCTACTTCCGATCAACGAGGACCCGTTTCGGAATTTTTTCTACGCCCCTCAAGGGCGAAATTTTCATCGAGTTTCACTTCTTGGAGGATTCCGGAAGATCTTTGAGGCCTACCCAGCGTGGACGTGGCCCAGGACAAAGGAAAAAACGACGCCCAGATCCAAGCTGTTCAGGAGCTGCCCTGGATGCAGATTGCAGAATGTTTTTAAGGAGGATGAGCATTCTCGATACCTCTACTGCCTTCACGAAGACAAAACGCACGTGGAAAAGGACTGTGCATTTTGCAAGAACATGTCTGAACTGACTATGGAGGATCGTCGTATCCGCCTCACCAACTGGCTGGAAGGGAAGAGCCCAGCAGCAGGTGAGAAGAAGTCCGAGCGGTCTTCTAAGACCTTTGAGGGCGCCCCGGCGACCGGGGGCCCAACAGAAGGCAAAGCACTGCGAGTCCGCGTGCACCGGAAGCGCCGATCAGGCTGCCAGGCAGGGCGCATTATCACCGAAGCCATCAACCACGAGCCAATGCTCTGGGTTGGGGAAGAGAAAGTCAGAGAACCCGAGTAAGCTTCGGGAGAAGTCCCGGTCGATCCTGATGAAGACAACCGAGGGGGAGTGAGGCAGTGACCCTCCCCCGACGGTGAAGGTCTCAGGCGTGCCCAAGGTTGCGAAGGCCCTGATTCACCCGGTTAAGGCCTCAATCGAGGGAGTCATGGTTTCCCTGTTGAAGCCTGCGGAGGCTACCCCAGTGGAAGCGACCTCAGGGCCCAGAGTTTCCCTGCCACTGCGGAGGGAATCCTCTTTTCATCCCATCGATAAGACCCCCATGAAACCCCAGGCCGAAAAAAGAGGGGGGGGGGCCCGGTGGCCATTACAGACACAGATTCAGCCCCTGAAGAGGAGCTGGCAGGCGTCCCAAAGGTCCTGAACAAGAGGTTTGAGGAGGCCCGGTCATACGGGAGGGATCCAAACGAGGCAGATGAAAAAAGCGACGGCGGTGCCGACGAGGAGCTGAGAGCAGTGGAGGGTACGGAGCCTGCTCCCGAACTGTCGCTCCCGTCACAGCCGGTGCCTATGCCGCAAGACAACTCAGGGGCGATCTTGATGGCGATTCAGGCCTTGTGTACGGAGAAAAGGACACGGTTACCCTTAACCCCCGATGGATGATCCAGCGGAGCCCGGACCGTCGGAAAGTCCACCAAGCAAGCGGAGGAGAACTCATTCCCCCCTCCCTTCCAGCCCTCACGGCCTTCTCAACCTTAATCTCCTTCTCCTGGTCCGAGGGATGAAACGGGATCGGAGAAGGCGACGGCGACAACGGGGACGGATGACGACGGTGGTGACGACGGAATTGACCTTCCTTCCTCTTACCACGCCTTGATCGCCAGGGCATCCGAGCTTTTCCAGCTCTGCCCCGAAGACTAGAGGAAGGAAGGGTTCCTTACCAACAGCGTGAGGCCAAGAGAAAGACGGTCCTCTAACTTCCATTACTGGACGACATCTGAGACGAGGGGCTGACACTACTGAAGAACCCGTCCATGGCTCCTGCTAAGAGAGACTGGTACGAGAAGAAGTACCGTGTCCCAGACTCCGCCCCCATGTGCCTTAGGGCTCAGCCGTCCCTGGATTCGGTTGTCTCCACGGTGGCCAAGAAGAAAGCGGCGGGGCGACGGCTTCAACTTCGACTTCCCCGCCAGACGACGAGGGGAAGAAACTGGATGCCATGGGACGGCGGGTCATCTCATCTGCGGCGACTACGATTAAAGTGGCCAACGCCCTCGCGATTGTGGCACGTTACGACAGGGAGCTGTGGTTTAAGATCGCTACCCTACTGGACTTCCTCCCAGACAACAAGAGGGCTGAGGCCCTGGAAATCCTACAGGAAGGCGAAGTGGCTTCGGACAATGCCATCACGGTGGCCACGGACATTGCTGACACCGGTTCTCGCCAGATGGGCAACAGTGTTTGCCTTCGTCGGCGCGGCTTGCTCAAGGCGGCCGATTTCTGCTAGGACGTCCAGACCAGGGTTCTGGACATGCCCTTAGATGGGAACAACCTGTTCGGCAAGACAGTGGACAAGTCACTGCAGGCCATCAAGGCAGACACGGAGACGGCTCGGGCCTTGGACGTTCTCCAACAGCGACGGCCGTCCTTTTGGAACACCAGAGGCAAGCAAGGAGCCTCCAAAGGATTTGGCGGCGGCTCCTCGTCGTAACGCCAGGCGACCCGCTCCTCGTCGCAGGAGGCCTACAGAGGACGTGGCAAGACAGGAGGATCTTGTTGTCGTCGCCAAGGAGGCCAAGGTGGCAAGGCCATGGCCAAACATGAATGAACCGACCGTAGCGTCGGGCCCCCACCTGAGCACCCCGGTGGGAGGCAGGCTGGCGAAGTTGGTCAGCGTGTGGGAGTCCATCTCCACCGATTGTTGGGTGCTGGTGTCATGATGCCTACCGCCGGGCATCAGGATCGAGTCCATCAGCCCCGGGAGCAGGCATCCAGATACTCATTAAAACCTCAACAGCCCCGGCTGGGGGCTGTTTGGATTCAGTCCTGGCGCCTTAGGCGCCAGGCTCATAGACTTTACTTACCTTATGCAGACCATGCTGCAAATGAGTCCAAGCCAACGTGAGGCCTGGATGGGACTATTTTATTACAGGGACTATTTTTTACTCGGGTGTGGTTCTGGGGAACTTCTTACCTGGGACTACTTTGCAGGCTATTTAAACCACGCCCGAACAGCAGCTCATGCTTTGTGTTATTCTGCATCCAGCAGCGTAACGCTCACTGTGTCTGCAAGTCAGCATCCAGTCTTCTGCCACGCCCGCCTCGAATCCAGAGCTCCTAGACAAAAGGAAAAGAAAGGAGAAGAGGTTAGATCACGGACATTATTTGATTCTTTACCTGATTCCGGACCCAGCACATCTCCGAGCCTGGAAAGGACATTATTTCAGCACGCGACGCTTCGCCAGCAGCAGTGCCGCGTTATATTCACCAGTCCACCGCATCTTTCAACTCGGCGCTGCCTCTATCATTTTCTTCGTCGAAACCCAGCACCTGGGGGGAAAACAAAAGGAATAACAAGGTGAGCTGAGAAAACCGACAAAGACAATCTCTTTGCCACCATAGGCTTACCTGCTTTACCACCGGAGGTATTATCCTTTAATTCACTGCATCTTTCTATGCCGCACCTATAAAGGGAGAGAAAACAGCAAGTTAAACTCATGCAACTTTTACCGGACAGTGTTTGGTAATACAGACTCTTACCTGAACGCCATCAGCTGCCTCCAGGCAATATTCTTTTGAACCCAGCTGCAACCTAACGAGGGAATGGAACAAGAGTGAACATCGGACATATTGAACTCTTTGAACTTTATAGACACTGGAGTCAATATTCCTAAGGAACTCCTCCAGTACCTTCAAACCAGTGAAGTAACTGGTATCTACGCGCCCTTGCATGCCATGCAGGATGGAGAGCTCATCATTTAAAAACATAAGGTGAGGTTACCAAGAGGGGATATCGGAGGTGATTAGTGGGGAGAACGAGAACAGTTGGGGGGTGGCCATCACTAAAGTCCACGGGTGGCTAAACCCTTTCTCCACTTGCAGGAGAATACTTCTACGTGTCCAGCACACAAGATTAGGCGGGCCAGTCCAGACTGTCATCTCTTCACTACGCATCACGTTGGTGGAGACCGCAGCTGTCCGGGTCCGATCGACGCCCCTGTTGGAACCAGGTGAGCGTAACAGAACACGAAGCCTATCTACAAATCCCCACCTGGGCGTAATGGAGACCTCAGAAACCGACCAACTAGCCCAATTTTTAGGAGAACTTAGGCAGAAGTGCACTCCGCGCGCCAAGAAACTAATGCCCTCAGGAGAGAACTGATTGTGTCAAAGGAGCGCACTGATGATCTTGCCAGACAACTGCTGCAAAACCAAGCTAGGCAAACACCACTACCTGAACTTGGGGGGAATTCAACCCCTGTTTCATCGAGCAGCCCTGTGCAAGTGGTTCTACCAGGGAGCATTCCTTTAGCTCCACCCGATCGCTTTGCTGTGGACCCGAAAAGGTTCGCCGTGTTCATGAACCAATGGCACTTCCACTTTTTATGCAGACCAGGAGCTTTTCCAAACGACTAAGCCAAAGTAGCCTTTGTACTGTCATACCTTAGAGGCAGCGCAGCGGATTGGTCAATTCCATTAGTCAACCAGGATGACCCTCTTCTTCGGGATTTTCAGGGTTTTCAATTGAGCACGGAAAGACTATTCGCCAGACATTCACAGGGACAGGCCCTGGATAACGAGCTTCTATCCCTATGTCATGGAAACCAGGACCTGCTAACTTATATCGCAACCTTCAATAGGTTGGTGGTGGAAACCGGATGGCCAGAGGTAAAGTGAATTACATTATTTCATCGTGGACTTCGGGGTGAACTCAAAGATATTTTGGCCCAAGTTGTGAACCCACCTCAGACTTGTGCAGAATATATAGACTTAGTGGTCCAGCTAGACCACCGACTTCAGAATAGAAAAGCTGATTGAGCTAAGTTCGAGAATCGCATATTGGTTAAACGCAATGTTACTCCCAAAGGAACAGATGCATCAGAACCAATGCAGATCGGGTGGGGGTTAAGGGACCCTTAACTCAAAAAGAAAGAGAAAGGAGACGCCAGATGCAGTTGTGTCTGTAATGTGGGGCCTCAGGACATTTTCTACGGGATTGCCCTATAAAACCATCCATGAAAGTAGTCAGAGTTGCTGATAGAAATCAAACAGAGCCTGATTCGGTAAACGTCCACGCCCGACAAGCGTAGAGGTCCGCTTGCCGAGCTTAAAGAAGGACACTCAGACCTCGCACCTAATCATACCAATGGTCCATATTGATCCAAGGCAGCCATCACTGATGCACGCAGTAAGGGCATACATTGATAGTGGGGCCGTAGGAAACTATGTGGACCACAAATTGGCTTCTAGGATGAATCTACCTCTCTGCAAAAAGACCACTTTGGATGTTATCACCACAGTCGATGGAACTGAAATTGCCTCTGGGCCTGTAACTCATTCCACCACAGAGATGACACTGTTGGGTCAAGATGGGCATCGAGAGACTATTCTGTTTGACTTAATCAAGGCCCCGCAGTTCCAAATAATACTGGGTATACCTTGGTTGGAAACACATAATCCTTGTATTGATTGGCGAGAGAAGAGAGTAACCTTCCCGGAGTGTGCACACACCTGTTACCTGGAAAAAACCTTGAACAAAAGCCTGGCCACAGTCGCTAATCCAGTCATGCAGTTACCTCAGGAATATCAAGAATTCCAGGATGTTTTCCAAAAAGAACAGGCAAACACCTTACTACCTCATAGATCATACGATTGTCAAATCGACCTCATACCCAGTGCACAACCTCCATGCAGTAGGATCTACGCCCTTACAGAACCCGAAAACCGTCACCTACGACAATACTTGGACCAATACCTTGCTAATGGCTTCATTCGTCCATCTAAGTACCCCGCATCTTCAGCTTTATTCTTCGTGCCCAAAAAGGAAGGTGACCTCAGAACGTGCATAGGCTACCGCGCATTAAACCAGATCACGGTGAAGAACCGATATATATTGCCTCTGATACCCGAACTACTAGACCAAGTAAAGGATGCTTGCATCTACACTAAATTAGATCTCCGAGGGGCATATCATCTGCTACGTGTAAAGAAGGGCGACGAATGGAAGACCGCTTTTCGCACCAAGTACGGATTATTCGAATATCAGGTGATGCCCTTTGGGTCGTGCAATGCACCAGCAGCCTTCCAGTATTTTATGAACGATGTCCTTCGTGAACTCATTGACGTCTGTGTTCTTGTATAAATAGACGATATTCTAGTGTACTCCTCCTCAGAATCAGACCATGTTAAGCACGTTTGTGCAGTCCTTGAGAACCTACGCCAGCACAAGTTATATGCAAAATTGGAAAAATGTGTTTTACATGCTACAGAAGTTGAATTCCTTGGATTTATCCTGACTCCAAAAGGAGTGCGAATGGACTCTCGAAAGGTGGACGCAATTCTCATGTGGCCATCACCCAGTTCAGTTAAAGGGGTGTGCAAAGCATGCTTGGATTTGCTCATTTCTACCGCAGATTTATTCCTGACTTCCCATATGTTGTACACCCCATCACAGCACTTTTGCGAAAAAACAAACGCTTCTTGTGGACCGAAGAGGCTGAAAAAGCCTTCCAAGAACTGAAATTGAAATTCACGTCGGCACCTGTCTTAAAGCATCCACGCCCGAGCTCCCATACATAGTTGAAACTGATGCATCCAGTTTAACCATGGGGGCTGTCCTGTCCCAGAAGGATCCGGAAACCGGTCAACTTCATCCAGTAGCATTTTGGTCCAGAAAATTCTCGGCCCCCGAATTAAACTATGCGGTTACCGATAAAGAGTTGTTAGCCATCAAATCCGCCTTCAATGCTTGGCGGCATTATCTTCTCGGTGCCAGGCATACCATTACTGTAATCACCGATCACAGGAACTTGCAGTATTTAAAAACAGCCAAGGCCCAATCATCGCGTCAACTTCGATGGGCCTTATTCCTTGCCGAATTCGATTTCGTGATCACTTATCAACCAGGCTGTAAGAATGGTAAGGCAGATGCTTTATCCCGAATTGGGATGGGAGAAGCATATTCGAACCCGGAACCGGGGCCTATAATTCCTGAACAAAGAATTCTTAGGATAACTACTCTACAGACCTTAGAAGATATTAATTTAAAAATCCAACAACATTTCGATTCAGCAGCCCTGCAGGACTGGGTTAAAAAGGGCCCAGATTATTCAGTTGTCAATGACCTACCTTACTATCAAGGGCGTCTATTTCTACCACACAAGGAACTACAAGAACAAGTCATCTCCAATTACCATGAAGCTCTGATGGAAGGGCACCCAGGTATTGCAAAAACTGAAGCTAAAATTAAAAGATAATTCTGGTGGCCCACCTGGCAAAAAGATGTAAAGTCATTTGTACTGTCTTGTGGCATCTGCGCCCAGAACAAAAGTCAAAAGAAGAAACCAGCTGGTCTTTTACAACCTTTAGATATTCCACCCACACCATGGCACACTTTGTCTTTAGACTTTATTACAGATCTACCGCCATGTAATGAATTCAACACCATTCTAGTTATTGTGGATCTTTTTTCCAAGATGGCCCACTTTATTCCTTTAAAAGAATTACCTTCTCCTTCAATCTTGGCCAAGGAATTTCTCGAAAATATTGTTCGAATACATGGATTCCCTTCTGTATTGATCTCTGACCGAGGTAGTCAGTTCATTTCGCAATTTTGGCAGAAGTGTTGTCAATTGGCACAAATCGACGTAAGGTTATCAACCAGTCACCATCCCCAAACCGATGGTTAGACGGAGAGAACCAATCAGACTCTTGAACAATACCTACGTTGTATGCTCCACCAAACCGAAAGTAATTGGAAGGACATTTTATGGATTTCTGAATACGCATACAATAACTATGTACATTCAGGGACTGGACAAAGCCCCTTTTATACCATATATGGACATCATCCTCGAACCTCAGAACTCAATTTGCCCCAGCATTTAGAAATGCCGGCAGTAACTCATCTGTATTCTACTATTACACAAGCTTTTAAAGAGGCAACAAAACATTTGAAACAAGCAAAAGAGAAATACAAGAAAAATGCTGATCAACATAGAAGTGAGACCCCACCATATCGAATCGGAGACCAAGTTTGGCTGGCTACAAGACATATACCTCTGAAAGGAACTCAGACTTTTAATCCTAGATATTTGGGACCTTACACCATTAAGGCCATTATCAACCGGGTGGCCGTCAAATTAGAATTACCTTCTAATATGCGGATTCATCCTGTCTTTCATGTTTCACTTTTAAAACCAATTCAACCCTGGACAAGATTAACCAAACCAAACCATCCTAATAGACGGAGAACCTGAATTCGAGGTAAAAAACATCCTGGACTCTAAAATGGTTAAATCAAGACTTTTTTATTTAATCGACTGGAAGGGTTACGGACCACAAGAAATGTCATGGGAACCTAGTGACCACGTTCATGCTCCTCGATTGGTGAATAAATTCCATCGGGACTTCCCAGACAAGCCAGGGCCAAGGGGAAGAACAACTTTAGGAGGGGCCTTGGGGGGAGTGCTGTCATGATGCCTACCCCCGGGCATCCGGATCGAGTCCATCAGGCCCAGGAGCAGGCATCCAGATACTCATTAAAACCCCAACAGCCCCGGCTGGGGGCTGTTTGGATTCAGTCCTGGTGCCTTAGGCGCCAGGCTCATAGACTTTACTTATCTTCTGCAGACCATGCTGCAAATGAGTCCAAGCCAACGTGAGGCCTGGATGGGACTATTTTATTACAGGGACTATTTTTTACTCGGGTGTGGTTCTGGGGAACTTCTTACCTGGGACTACTTTGCAGGCTATTTAAAGCACGCCCGAACAGCAGCTCATGTTTCGTGTTATTCTGCATCCAGCAGCGTAACGCTCACTGTGTCTGCAAGTCAGCATCCAGTCTTCTGCCACGCCCGCCTCGAATCCGGAGCTCCTAGACAAAAGGAAAAGAAAGGAGAAGAGGTTAGATCACGACATTATTTCAGCACGCGTCGCTTCGCCAGCAGCAGCGCCGCGTTATATTCACCAGTCCACCGCTGCCTCCATCATTTTCTTCGTCGAAACCCAGCACCTGGGGGGGAAAACAAAAGGAATAACCAGGTGAGCCGAGAAAACCAAAGCCAATCTCTTTGCCACCATAGGCTTACCTGCTTTACCACCGGAGGTATTATCCTTTATTTTGCTGCATCTTTCTATGCCGCACCTATAAAGGGAGAGAAAACAGCAAGTTAAACTCATGCAACTTTTACCGGACAGTGTTTGGTAATACAGACTCTTACCTGAACACCATCAGCTGCCTCCAGGCAATATTCTTTTGGACCCAGCTGCAACCTAACGAGGGAATGAAACAAGAGTGAACATCGGATATATTGAACTCTTGGAACTTTATAGACACTGGAGTCAATATTCCTCCGGAACTCCTCCAGTACCTTCAAACCAGTGAAGTAACTGGTATCTACGCGCCCCTGCATGCCATGCAGGATGGAGAGCTCATCATTTAAAAACATAAGGTGAGGTTACCAAGAGGGGATATCGGAGGTGATTAGTGGGGAGAACGAGAACAGTTGGGGGGGGGGCCATCACTAAAGTCCACGGGTGGCTAAATCCCTTTCTCCACTTGCAGGAGAATACTTCTACGTGTCCAGCAGACAAGATTAGGCTTGCCAGTCCAGACTGTCATCTCTTCACTGCGCATCACGTTGGTGGAGACCGCAGCTGTCTGGGTCCGATCTGTCATGATGCCTACCCCCGGAGCACCAGGCCAGGCCCAGCACCCCCGGGAGCAGGCATCACGCCCCCGGGTAAAAGCCCAGCGGCCCTTTATAGGGGCTCTTTGGACTCTGTCCTGGTGCCGTTGGCGCCAGGCTCATGCTGGACATCAGTCCTGGCGCCATAGGCGCCAGGCTCATAAAGGGAAGTGTTTGGTGCACTTACCTGAGGCAGACCATGCTGCACACTCACCTGATGCAGACCATGCCGCATGAAGAACCAAGCCAAATGAGGCTTAGGAGGGACTATTTTTCTGAAGGAACTATTTTGTTACTTGGGTGGGGCTGTGGAAGAATACTCACCTGGAACTTCTTCCAAGGCTATTTAAGCCACACCCGGACAGCCACACGTGCTTCGCATTGTTCTGCATCCCAGCAGCTGAACGCTCACCGTGTCTGCTCCTGCACCTGGACTCCAGCCACGCCCGCCTCGAACCTGGAACACCTGTAAGGGAATAAGAGAAGAGAAAGGTGAAAACCAAGAACTATTTCAACCTTCTTACCTGCATCCGGAATCTTCACGCCAGCATTCCTGAAGGAAGACTTCCATTTAAAAGCACCGCGTTGCTCGCTGCAGCGCTGCGCTTCACTCACCTGTTCCCGAGACGCCACCCGGCTCCATCGCGGCTCTCAGTGCCGGTCGCCACATCTCTGCACCGCACCTAAGGGAGAGAAGAAGTGACAAAAGGTGAGCCAGGGAACACAAGAGGAAAGCCGGATTTTCAGCCATATTACTTACCGGCTATTCTTGGTGAGCCATTCCACATCTCGGGTCGGCGCCACATCTCTGGCAGGTACCGCACCCCGGCCCCTATGGGGAAAGGACAAAAGACATTACTGGGGAATTATAAAGACATTTAGAGGGGTCGCCCTCATCACTGACTCACCTGATTTTACCCCGGCAATTTAACCCCTCAACGGATCGCCTTTGTTCTGCACCTGAAATAAAGGACAGAAAAAGACAACATAAAAGGAGGCTCACACTTGAACTTTTGCATCTTCATACTTACGGCGTATCGCTCAGTAAAGTCAAGTGGATTTGCCAGCGCCATTCTGAAAACCAGTGAAGTAACTGGACGAACGCGCGCCCCTGCATCAGAAGCAGGAAGGAGAGTTCATCCTTCCAAACCATAAGGTGAGCCGGGGGTTTTGGAGGAAGTCAGAGGAGAACGAAGGGGGAAAGGGGGGAGCAAGCACATTATTCAGTAGACAGTAAATCCCCTTTCTCGGCTGCAGAAGGATATTCCTACGGGCCATACAAGCAAGATTTGGGGGTCCTGTTCAATCGGTGGTCCGAATTCTGCGCATCACGCTTGAAGAGGCCACAGCAACCCAGACCAGAGCCTCCGTGGGAGCCAGGTGAGCGTTACACGATCGACGCCCCTGTGGGAACCAGGTGAGCGTAACAGCTGGATGCCCTGGCCCGCGGGCACACTCTGGAATTTCTAAGGAAGTGTCCCCGTATTCCACCTGTGGCCCGAAGGAAAACCACGTCCCTCAACTTCTACTGGAGGTGCGAGCGATGCTAAAAAGGGGAGCCATTGAACCCGTCCCAAAGAGGCTCCGGGGCTCCGGAGTGTACTCGCGATACTTCCTCGTAAGGAAAAAGACCTGCGGATGGCAGCCCATCCTGGACCTTCGTCATCTAAACAAGTACATCAAGTGCCAGAAGTTCCGGATGGTCACCCTCCAACACTTGCTGGGACAAGTGGAGGAAGGCGACTTCCTAACTTCCTATTGTCGCTGGAATTGGAGGATGCCTACCTTCACATCCCCATTCTAAAAAGACATTGGGCCTCATTACACGGTAGGCGGTAACCATGGCGCTATTAGCGCCATGGTTGCCGCCGGTATTTTACCATGTCCGCCTTGGTGGATGGCGGAATTACCGCCCTACTCCAAGGTGAGCGGGGGCGGTAATTCCCCATTCACCAAGGCTCTTCCCAATTCCCATTTTTGCCCCCATAGGGCATAATGGGAATGGGGAAGGTGATAATTACGGTACCTCAAATTGCGGTACCGTAATTAGCTCCGAGGTCCCTTTGCATTGGGCCTCATTACACGGTAGGCGGTAACCATGGCGCTATTAGCGCCATGGTTGCCGCCGGTATTTTACCATGTCCGCCTTGGTGGATGGCGGAATTACCGCCCTACTCCAAGGTGAGCGGGGGCGGTAATTCCCCATTCACCAAGGCTCTTCCCAATTCCCATTTTTGCCCCCATAGGGCATAATGGGAATGGGGAAGGTGATAATTACGGTACCTCAAATTGCGGTACCGTAATTAGCTCCGAGGTCCCTTTGCGGCACCCTGATTTTAACGGCTGGTAAAACCAGCCGTTAAAGTCACGTCCCGCAAAGGGAACTCATACTAAGGTGGTAGGGGTTTACCGGTACCGGTGTACTTACTGGTACCGGTAAACCCCTACCGCCTGCCGTGTAATGAGGCCCATTGAAATTTCCTGCGATTCGTGGTACAAGGGCGACACTATAAGTTCAAGGCCCTTCCCTTCGGATTGAAGTCAGCACCCAGGGTGTTCACCAAGTGCCTAGCACCAGTGGCGGCGCGGCTGCGCCTGCAGGGGATCCACGTCTACCCCTACCTGGACGATTGGCTCATCTGAGCAAAGACAAGAGAACTCGCCGTCGTGCACATAGCAAAGACCGTCCAACTGCTCACGGATCTGGGATTCTCGGTCAATTTCGCAAACTCTCACTTGGTACCGTCGCAAGTCGCTCTATTCCTGGGAGACAGGCTCGACACAGTGGCGCAATTGGCTTCTCCGTCTGAGGAAAGGACGAAGGCCATCCTGGCCAAGGTCCAACGGCTGTCATCCATGGACGCGACCAGGGTGAGGTCCATCAAGTCCCTGCTTGGCATGATGTCCTCGTGCATCTACCTCATGCGCCTGTGCAGGATGCGGATGTGTCCACTGCAAGAGTTCCTCGACGCCCGTTGGATGCAAGCGGCGGGCAGCTTCGAAGACAGGATCTCGCTCAACAAGACCTTCCGCCAAGCTATCCGGTGGTGTGGTTTCCGCGCGCATCTGGCAGCAGCCATGGACTTCCAGACCCCGGCACATCAGGAAACGGTGACGACGGATGCCTCCCTGGAGAGATGGGGAGTGCACACCGGAGATCTCCATGCAAGAGGCCTTTGGCTCCCGGACGAGAGGTCCCTTCACATCAATGTCCTGGGATCTCCGAGCCGTGTTCTGGGCCCTCAGGTTGTTCCTTCCGTCCCTCAAGGGCAAGGTGGTAAGGATCTTCACCGACAACACCACCACTATGTTCTACATCCGGAAGCAGGGAGGCACCAGATCCCCAGCCCTATCCAAGGAAGCCCAGGATCTGTGGCAGCGGGCCGTCGTCCAAGGGATGTTCCTGGTACCCTTCCATCTGGCAGGAATAAAGAACACCATCGCCGACTCACTCAGCAGGGAGGTGTGCTCGTGCCACGAGAGGGAACTGCGGCAGGATCAAGTGGATCTCCTATTCCAACGATGGGGCAATCCCCAGATCGATCTTTTCGTGACGGCGACGAACGCCAAGTGCCAGAGGTTCGCCAGCAGGTTTCCCCAACCGGGGAGCATGGGCGATGCCTTCTCATTCCCCTGGGACGGTCTGTTCCTGTATGCATTCCCACCGTTGCCGTTGCTGCTGCGACTCATCAATCAACTCAGACGGTCCCGGTGCAGCATGATCCTCGTCGCACCGGCGTGGCCGAGACAGATCTGACTCCCGGACCTCCTGGACATGTCAGCGTCCCCCCCAGTCAAACTGCCGACAGACGCGGACCTTCTTGCCAGAGAAGGAGGCGCCATCCTCCACCACGACCTGGGGTCGCTGAACTTGCAGGCCTGGCTCCTGCAGCACTAGAGTTTGGAGGGTACGATATCCCGGCGGACTTCAAGGAGGTGCTTGCAAAGGCCAGGGCGTCCTCGACTCTCAAGTGCTATGGACACAAATGGAAGAGGTTCTCTGTCTGGTGCCGTGCACAGAAGATTAACCCTCTGCGGATTACGGACCCTCAAGTGCTGGCACTGGCCAAGGCGGGGCTAGCTCATGCCTCCATCAAAATCCACCTAGTGGAGATTTGACGCTACACCAGAATTCCGGGGCGATCATCTCTGTGGTCCCATCGCCTGGTGAAGGAGTTCATGAAACGACTGTTCTGGTCATTCCGACTGGTGAAGGCACCGGCTCCGGCGTGGGAGCTCAACGTGGTGCTGAGCAGGCTCATGGGGCCACCATTCGAGCCTCTACATTCGGCACCGTTGAAGTTCCTATCGTGGAAGGCAGCGTTTCTTGTGGCCATCACTTCCGCACGATGAGTGGGATAGATCCAGGCCCTCTCCTGTAATCCTCTGTACCTGACATTCCACGAGACGAGGGTAGTGCTGAGGACGCACCCCTGCTTCATGCCCAAGGTGCCGTCGAACTTCCATCTCAACGAGCCCTTGGTGTTACCTGTTTTCTTCCTGTCACCTTCGTCGCCGGCCGAGAGGACAGACATCACAGCTATTTGTGAACTTTGGACCTGTGAACCAAGGGAAGGCCCTCTCGAAGGCTTCCATTTCCAGATGGCTCTCCGGCTGCATCATGCACTGTCACTGGTTGGCAAACCGACCGTTGTACAGCCAATCCGAGAGCCCATTCAACCAGAGCGATCGCTGCTACCACAGCGTAATTGTCTGATGTGCCCCTGCTGGACATCTGCAGGGCTGCTACGTGAGGGTCGACGGACACCTTCACGAGATTCTACTACGTCGACCGGGATTCCAGGGAGGAGTCCAGAGTCGGCCAGGCAGTGCTGGGCAACCTGTTCGCCTGAAGGTAGGCCTGGTGACGAGGTAAGAGATGCTTAATGTTGAGTTGTTGAAATGCTTAATGTTGGGCCTTGCCACCTCCCGTGGTTGTGCTTGTGTGTACTGCTATGTATTCTTGTATTCATGAGCATGTGAATCCATGCCAGACCCAATGCTGGAGAAGGAACAAGTTAGTTACCTGTAATTGTTGTTCTCCAGCATGGGTCTGGCATGGATTCACATGGGAACCCTCCCTCCTACCCCTCTGCAGCTCTTCTCTTGGTCCTATTGCCACTTTACGTGCTACCAAATCTGAAGATGGCTGTCAGAGGAGGGGCTTAGGTAGAGGGTAGTCATTTGCTAGGGGCAGTATGACCCAGAGACCAGTGATTGGTTATTAGGAGAAAGACAGTTCAGAAACGAAACTGAAACTGATTTTTTCTTTACCGAGGATTCCCAGCCTGACGACGGGGGAATGTTCATGAGCATGTGAATCCATGCCAGACCCATCCTGGAGAACAACAGTTACAGGTAAGTAACTTGGTCCTTCCTCTATTGTGATTGGGGCATCTAGGTTCTCCCTATCTTCTGCACTCAGTTTAGGTAATCCTATATCCTCTAAAGTCTCCTGAATCTCCTGCTCTGCTAGCTCCCCAGCGTTCTCGTATAGGTGTTGGTAGAATTTAAGGAATCCCTCGTTTATGCTCTCATGGGTGTCCCATAGTTGGCTTGTTTCTGCCTTTATCTCTCTGATCTGGGTGTCTCGTTCTTATATAGCCATACTAGCAGCCTCCCCGGTTTGTCCCCTCCCTTATGTTGCCTTTCAATGTATTTTGTATAATTTAAGTTGCATAATCTTTCCCAGAGCCCGCTACTTTCTTGTTGTAATTGGCTTATTGTCTCAGCTTCCTCCTGTGAGGTGTCCCCTCATTTCATGATTGCTTCTATCTCCCTTTCGGTCTCTTGTAATTCTCGCGTTATGCCCCCTTGGAGCACCTTGGACTTGGATATGGCCGCTCCCCTCACCACTACCTTGAAAGCCTCCCATAGTGTGCCCTCTGACTCTACACTGCCAGTGTTATTTTCAAAATATTCGATTATCTCCTCCCTTAGGCCCTCCCGAATTTCAGTGCTTCGGCTCTGAGCCTCTACGTTGGAATCCTGGCTCTGGGGGGCTGGTCTTGCCACGCCAGAACCAAGTGGGAGTGGTCTGATAGTATTCTTGCTTTATATTCTGACATCACAATGAGTTCCAGAGTGGCAAACATATAGTCCAATCTCGTGTATAGCTTTTGTGGGGCAGCGTAGTGTGAGTAGTGCCTATCGTTCGGGTGTTGCTGCCTCCATACGTCTTCCAGCCAAAAATCTCCCAGCAGGGCCTGTAGGGTTTTGGCTGCGGGGGTAGGTCTGTCTAGTTTCGTGTCTGATCTGTCCATTTTGGGATTTATCGTGCGGTTGAAGTCCCCTCCTCATATTACCGCGCCTCCCAGGTGGGGGCTAATTTTGCTATATAATGTCTTGAAATAGGCTACTGTGTCCTGATTAGGGGTGTATGTGTTGATGATGCACAACTCTGTTTTCTAACATACCCCGCATCACCACCATCCTCCCGTCCTGCTCCAATGTAGCCTGCAACAGCTGGAAGGGTACGTGTGGCGCTACCCAGGCGATTACTCCCCTGGCATACGTTGCTCCAACGGTGGTTCCCCTCCATTTTTTCTTTATCACCTCTTGTTTCTCTTTGGTGAGGTGGGTTTCTTGTAGTAGGACATTGTCCACCTTTTGCCTTCTCAAGTACATCATGACCTTGTTCCTTTTCAAATAGCTATTGAGTCCCCTGACGTTCCAGGTTACTATTCTAAGGTCTCCCATCTTCATCCATATCCCGTCCCATTTCTGTCCCTCCTTGTCCTGCGCCCCCTGTATGCTTTTGTGTGGATATAAGCTCGCTCTTTAACTATTTTCACTACAAACTCCCCAACTCTCCCCCCACCCCTCTCCCTCCTGGTCCCCAACTGTTCCCTGGCTGTCATTATCCCCTTAACCCCTCCTCCCCCAACCCGACCCAACACAAACTCAAACTCCCCGACTTCCAACCGTTGCCCCCCCTCTAACTTCCCCAAACTGTTGCCCAGCTCCAATCTCTGGATATCAGGCTACCCTGCATCTAGCCCTCCTCTCGGTACAACCGATATTCGGTACTCAGCAGGGGGATACCGGTCTAGCAGTATCCCAACTAAACTACCTGCAGGAGGATGGTAGCGTGTCACCCGATGTTTCTTCCTGCTAAGCGCTAACAGCACGTACAGTTCCGGACCATATAAGCATACCTATCAATTTCTAATGCAATTCTCTATATTCCAGTCCCAATGTCACTATATGTCAAGACTTGAAGGTCGCGAGGAACAAGAATACCTCTGTCCCTAAGGAAACAACAGCAAGACAATAAACACTTGCTGCTCGAGGATTAGGGCCACAGGTGGTAGAAACAGGATACCCAGGTGGTCCGGATGACTGCTGTAAGGTAAAGAAGGGCAGGTAAGGACAAGAACAAACAGGGCAATACCAAATAGAATCTCAAGAAAAAGGACAGTCACCTACCAGGGACCAGCGGATGGAAAGCAGGAATGATGGGTAATACCTGTTCCCTCAGTGGGCTAAGAGCAGGGAAGCCAGGGGAGGAGAGGAGAGTTGTCACACTGGATGCACCTGGGAAGAATGCTCCTGGAAAGTGGAACTAGGAGCACCAAGATGCCAATAGAAGTTCCGGTTTCAACTGAGCCAAAGGAGGTGACAGTAGCTTATCCAGAAACAGTCCGCGGTCAAAATCCAGCAGAATCAGAAAGTCCATGCACAGTCCCAGAAAGGGAAAAGCAGAGAAGTCCTTAAGACGTAATCCGAGACTTGAAGATAGGTCAAGGCAACGTTAACGAGGAATAGAACTCCAAAACGCGAGGAATAGAACTCCAAAACGCTGTCAGTGAACAGCTGAGAAGCGTTGTGTGCCGTCTTAGAGTTCGTTATATACTGTGAGGCAGATCACGTGAGTTCTGAGGACGCATTACGTGTCACGTGATAATTTCCTTTGTTGCTAGGAGCCTGAGGGTTGTTGAGTCCAATGTCCAATGGAGACGCTGTTTCCAACAGCGGCGTGGTGGTTGCCATGGCGACACGTAACGCTGCGCTGTAGTAAACAGGTGAGCAAATCTGCTGCTGTACATAAAGGGCAGCAGGCGCCATTTTGTGGGATGTGGCGATGATTCGGGCATTGTGCCGAGTTGGAGCCTGCATGTGCTGTCTACCAGAAGCGGATCGAATCTGCGGCGTATGCACACGCCAGGGGAGTCTCCATATGTGATAGAGGCGATGGCTCCTCTCATTATGTACTCTCCGATGGCTTCCCTAACCCCTCCCAATAGCGGGAAACCTAGTCCTGTATGTGGAAGTGGGTCGTGAACGTGTATGGACACTAATACATGGTCTGGGGCAAGGCCCGGTAAGGTCACATGTACGTGTGGGCATTATCTCTCATATCTTTCGCTTGTGCGTCCGCTCAGCTGTGGCAGGGCTCCAGCTCACTTTTCCTACCATTCTCTTTCTGGCCTTCCGCTCCCGTCGGGCAATTCTTCGAATCCAGCCAAGCGGTCACATCCTCTGGTGATTCAAAAAATAGCGCTTTATTCCCATGGATCACCTTCATTTTTGCTGGCTACAGTACCATATATCTATAACCCGCTTCATGCAACCTTCTTTTCACTGCAACATAGTTCATGCGTTGTCTCTGCACCATGAGAGTGTAGTCAGGATACGCGGTGATGGAGGCTGATGCTCTGCTTAGGGTTCCCCCTTTACGGAAGTGCTCCAGGACCTTCTCCCTGTCTTTGTAGTTCAGGACCTTGGCAATGATAGGTCGCGGCAAGGCTTCCCGGTGGTGGTCTCCTGGACAGGGCTCTATACGCTCTCTCCACTGCGAATTCCTGGCTCAGCGCTCCACCCGGTATCTCCTGCAGCAGCATGTTCTCCACGTAGTTCATTGGATCAGATCCTTCTTCACCTTCCGGAAGTCCTACGATGCGCACGTTGTTCCTGCGGGCCCACCCTTCCGCTGCTTTGGCTCTCTCCTCCAGATTACGCACCTGCTGTTGTAGCACATGGATGTCACTCTTGTTAGTCGTGCATGTGCTAGCTTTCACCTCCTTTTCAAGGGTTCCTGTGAACTCGGCCAGCACCCGTACATCCTGTCGCAGCAAATTCACATCTATGCTCACTGCATCTATTTCAGATTCCAGCGCTGCTCTTAGATCCGAGATAGCAGTGTTCATTTTACTTTCCCATGATCCTTTCAGCTCGGCAATGGCATCTCGTATCTGTTTGTTGGGCGCCATCTGCTCGCTTTCTCGCGTGCCTGGCCCTATTCGGCTGGCCCCTGACACCACCTGTGGTGTTTTGGCAAAGTCCTCCTGGGTAGACTGCTTTCCTTTACTTTTGGGCAGTTTAGATGCCATCTTGTTTGTGTAGGGGGGCTGGTCAAGTTCTGCCCCCAGGTAGGGCTCTATCCTGTTAGTAAGATCCTTTATTCACAGTTCAGGTGGTATCCTCTGCAGTTTGCCACTTCTGATTGACTTGGGGGCCCCTTAGTTCCCCTGCATCCAGGAGCAGTCCGCCCCAAGAGGTGGTATAGACGGGCTAAAGGGGTCAGCAGTCCGGGTTCGGTCTGACAGGCCGGCAAGGGCTTTCCCTGATCTCGTGTGCCAATGAGGTCACTGGTGCAGCGCTCGTATTGGCTACTGGGCACCCCCCGTGGCCAGTGTTTTGCACCAACATTTTGTGTTCACCACCAGAAAGCCTCAGTCACACACTGGCCTCACCCCAGCACTTCCAGCAGCTTGCATATATCCCCCAGCACAAGCCTCCTGTGTCCTTTGTCGTTGCTCCAGCCAGCTAGTGTTCTGAGTTCCACCGTTCATGTATCCTTATACGACCGCTACAGTGTATCTTGGCCGAGTTAAGATGTTGCTTGTGCCTCAATAGTACTTTCAGCTTGCTGTTCAGGCTCCCTGCTCACGCCTCCCCCGTGTGCCTTCCAGCATCAGAGGAACAGTGTCTTGTGTGACACTGTATCCTCCTGACTGTGCAGCGTCTCATCTGCTTGCAGCTGCTACGGGCGGGGGCGGGGGGTCAGTCTGCGCGTGGGCTGACCGGGGACCTGTGACTTCTTGTCTACTCTGGGGCGTGCACCCGGCTCCCGCTGCCCGATGGCTCCAAGACAGGGGTGCGTGCACAGTCCAGTTCAGCGGCCACTCGCACGCCAGCCCCTTCTTTATTCACTGGTGCCATCCCCACGATTGCTTACATCCAAGCTCCAGGCATCGGGTCTCCACTCCTTCATGTGACGTGGAGTGTGTCTCCCGCCTTCAGCTTGACTACATCTCGGTTCCGGGGAGAGTGATATGACAGCAGATCTCTTTGTTGTAGCGATCCACCATTTTGATCTCATCAGCTGCGAGTCCTCGTTTCTTGGAAAGCCCCGTTTTATGCGATCTTCATTCCCATTATGCGCGCACTTCACATGCGGTGGGCCCTGTGCCTTCCCACGCACCTGCTTCCAATTTCGGGGATTGCAGGCAACTTTAAACGCGTTTCTGGCATGGATCAATCACGGATCTGCAGGAGCATCCCAGAGAACACGTCTACTCAGTGGCTCGCTTAGCCACGCCCCCAGGGTGCGTAGAAAGTTCTGTTTACAGTAGTCTGACTGAAAGTTGAGAGTGTTACCTGACCAATCTATCAAAGGATTGTGCTTTCTTAGCCAAGCGATACCCAGAATAACGGGGAAGTGCGCAGCCCTGATTATGTCAAATGACATTTCTTCGGTGTGCTGGAGTACTTGTACCTGTAGCCTCTCATTGCAATGGGTTACGGGCCCTGAACTCAGATAAGTACCGTCAACTCCTTCAACCTTCTGTCTTTCTTCATTGGGTACCCTCTGGATGCCCACTTTGTTGGCCCACAAGGTATCTATGAAGTTTCCTGCTGCCCCACAGTTGATGAGAGCCAGGGAATCCATGCTCTTTTCCTTCCAGGTCAAGGTAAGTGACACCACCATGAGACGAGAATCTTCAGATATGTTTGTAAGTGCGATGGCCAGAGTGATGTAGGGACGTTCGGCTCCCCCTCAGACTTTCATCCCTTTTAGGTCCAAGGTCACCCGTTTCCCACCGCCTTGGAGGGATTTCCGGGCAATTCCATAGTAAGTGGGCTGATGACAAGCAGTAAATGCAGAGGCCGGCATCTCTTCTGCTTTTCCTTTCTTCCGACGAAAGTGTGGACCGAGTGGTGCCTATTTGCATAGTTTCATCTTTGTTCAGTGGTAGAGATGAGGACGGACTACCACTTGTGGTGGATGGCGCCCAGTTGGATCCTCTGCCCTGCTTTCTTTTTTGCTTGCGTTCCCCTAGCCGGAATTCGATCTGCAAGACCGTTGACAACAATTCAGAAAAAGAGGAAGGACGAGATATCCTGGCCAATACATCATTGAGTTCCTCCCTGAGTCCTCTTCTGAATATGGCGAATTGGGCTTGTTCAGGCCATCCAGCTTCAGTAGCAAGGCATTTGAATAGAGTGATATAGGACAACAGAGCCATCTGTCCTTGTTGCATGTCCAATAAATCCTCACATGCCTCAAAAGTGACTTCAGGACGCTCAAACATCTGCTTTAGGAGTGCCAAAAATCCCTTAACAATGGGTTGTTGGTCACTAGAGGTGTGGCCCAAGCAAGTGCGTTACCAACCAAGTTGGAGATCATGAACCCTACCTTGCTCAGACTTGAAGCATACGTTGTGGGGCGTGAAGCAAAATGGACCATACGAGCATTGAGGTATTCTTTGAGGCGTTTAGGTGATCCATCATACTTCCCCGAAGAGATCGCCATGGAGGACAAGTCTGTTGAGTGAGGGTCTCGGGTAGACACCAACTGACGGAGTAGAGAGTTCTCAGCTTTAAGGTTTTGCACTTCAAGGGTCAGTGATTCGACTGCGGCTACTAGCTCTTGGACTTGTTTGGCTGTTGCCATCTTTGGGGTGGAAGGACATTGCAAATTGTCAAAATCACACTCCGACACATGGCTTATGTCTGAATCCTCCCCTGAGGTCTCGGAGAATTGTACTTGTGGTTTCTTTCTTGCTTTGCCCTTTGAATCAATTTTCTTTTTGTAGAGGTAAGGTCTGCCGTGGGACGAAGCCACGGTTGTCTGTGGTAGTCAGACGACCAGTGGCCCCGGACCCGCAGAAGCCACAAAGGGGAAAAAAGCTGTTCAGGCACAAAAAAAACCCTTGGAGATGGTCTAGGCAGTATGACGCCAAATGCGGAATCCGGGATCGGGTAGTAGTCGAACAGTCCTTCAGAAGATGTCTCTCCGGCAGGTAAGATGAGTGTAAGCTTCCAGGTGAAGGCAGATAGACAAAGCACTCCAGTAGGTTGCAGCAAGGAGCAGCGGAATGCAATGGAGGGGAAAGACTACCTTCGGTGAGGCATGCAGGAGGTAGCCAGCAAAAGGTAAGCGGGCAAGAGAGGGGAAAAAGGAGAAGCCGGACAAGCTTAACCAGAGAAAGGGTAAGATGGGAAAGGAAACAGGAGGCCCGGAGGCGCCGAGAGAGAAGCTGAGCGAAGGACAAGGAAGAAAAGAAGAAAGAGAGAGCGAAGCGAGGCTAGAGCTAGGCAGAGCAAGGGCTGAAAGGAATATTCGGCGCAAGGGCCGAAAGAAGACAAGAAACTAGGAAAGTCAGCAAAATGCCAGAAAGGGAAATAATGTGAGCATACAGCAACAAAGAGGAAAAGACAACACAGTTGCAACGCGGTGACCGCCGGGAGTAGGAGGGCTAAATGCTCCCGATGACGGCCATGTTGCAAAAGACTAGACCCTCAAAGGCGGAAGAGCAACTGGAAAAAACGGTAGATTCTAATGGCACCGTATCCTCCATCGGTTCCAGGTTCTCCAAAGGGGCAGACGCATGACACCCCTCTCCACTAAGGCCATCTGCGAATATGCGGCCCTTTCCCCTGGCGTGCGCCCGTCGCATCTGAATATACCCCCTCTCATCCTCGGCCACTGTATCTATGTCCATCACCTGTATTGCGTGTGGTATGTGTGGGGTGTCTCGCGCTCCAATGAACCCGCCTAGTGAACATGTGTGTCCCCTTGTTTGTGTTACTGTCATCCCATCCTGTCTACGCCCTGGGAGATCCCAGAGCCTGTTGTATAAGGTGTCTGTGGGACTGGACCTCCCTCAGTTGCCTCTTGAGTGGTGCTGTCTGCGCTTCTTCCCATGTCCCTCTCATCTTGTGTTTTACACTCCCAGAACATCCCTGTTCCCGTTCGTGTTATGTAGAGTTTGCTAGGCCCTCCCCTTCCTTCAGCAATTGGTTTGTCATCTCCCTCTTCGCTACAAAACCTGTCAGAGAACGTCAGTTTGCGCGCGTGTGGGTAACGTACGGTTACCGTTTTGAGATCATTGTTCGTTAAACCGCATGCATTTTCCTCCTCCCTTATTCTCGTATGCTCTATCTCGCCACTTACTGAGGGTGCCTTAGACGCGCCCATGCTGCCCACTGTGTCCCCATGTGAAGCCTGCCCATCCGGTCGCTCCCCTCGCCGTTCCTTGTTGTGCCTCTTCTTGTCCAACTTTTGCTGTATCGCCTCTTGAACCCTTTTGAGTGCCCGCTCTTCCTCGCTTTTATTCTCGCTAGACTCAGCTCCTTCAACTTCCCTTCTTCATACATACTTGTCTGTTGTAATAATACCTTTTTCCTCCACAACGCCATCTCCCTCTCTGCGTCCTCTCTTACCCTCCTCTCTATCTCCTTCTCCACCTCCTCCATTTCTGCAATCTGTTTCATTCTCTCCGCCTCCCTACCGACTTCCTCTTCCTGCTCCTTTTCCATCTAAGTTGACCGTCCCTGCCATTCCTGCTCCTTGAGCTCCAGCCCCTCTATTATTGTTTCCTTCCGTTCCCTCCTTTACTCTTCCACCTTTCCCTCTGCATCTTCCCTCTGCTGGTCTTTACTTACCTTGTGTGTCTTCTTCCCTCTACACCCCTGTCCCAACTTCAACCCCTCTATCGCCCTTGCAGCACCTTCTGCCTCCCCTGTTGTGACACCCTGTAACTTTAGCAGCACCCGTGCTGCCACCCGTTCATCTGGGCCTATCCCTGCAAATTCTGTTTTTGCGCGCCGCAGGTCTTCCTCGTCAAGGCCCATGCTAGTAGTCTCCTCCTCTTTTTCGCTCTGTAGGATGCCTGAGGCGTGTACCTTTGGGGCATATGGGGTGGTTTGTACGTCGGGTTGGAATACCCTTCTGCTGCTTTTAATTGTCAGGGCTCCTTTACTTCATCGAGGTCCTGTAGCGGGTATAAAGCCTGCTATTCCATGTTGTTGGAAGTGACACTGGGTTGCATAGAAAGTGGCGCGCATGAGTTTGCGCCTTCTTCTCTCACCCCCCGCAAGCTCATCATCCACGGTCTGTCCGCCTGCAACATATGCCATACCTCGTATATTTCCATACGGTTAGCTAACTTCTTCCCCTTGTATGTGTTTTGTATGCATCAGGAGTGATTGCAGCGCGTCTAGGGAAAAATTGCTGTTAGGCGGCCATGGTCGAATTACTTTCCCTTTGGTACTTTTGGACCATTGTACACTATACTTTTTAATGTTGTCCTTGTAAAGGGGCAGAGTGAGACACATGTGCTGGATAGGGGTTAACATCATTCCCGACCCACCATACATTTTCCTCCCCTTCCCTACTGTCTCCCCATGAGGGACGATACTAGTCCGTATTTTAAATGACCTTTAGTTGAGCGTTTTGAAACTCTGCTGTCACGTCAGGAAGGAAAATTCACAGGTTATACAGTGCAATGTATAGTGTTCTTCTTTCTTTTCTCTTTTGCAAGCCTTTGCGGCTCTGCACCTTGCACGGCGTACTCTTGTACCGCCCACCTTTGCCAAAACTACCATTGTCCGTTGCACCACCTTAATTGTGTGCAGGCGCCGTCTGTGCACTGCCGCTCAGTCACCTGTCTACCAATCCGAGGAATACCAGCCTGCTAATCCTCCACCAATCCACAATCCAGGGTCCTATAAAATAGCCTATGGGTGACGTCACCAAATAATGTTCAGATGAGATGAAAAACACTACGTGCGCTGACAAAACAACAATAGATTATTTCAATCCCACCCATAAAAACCCCCTACAGCTGTCTTCCCACCTCACAGAAGTAGAGTATCCGTTTTCATCCTCTTAACTTTTGCGTGATTGAACTGCACCCGTTGCGTAGCCTAACTGGTGGTACGCCTGTCATGATCCCAGTCAGAAAACCTAGTCTTCACTCAGACACTCAAGCTAGGCAGAACACATTACAGCAATCAGCAGGTCAAAGGTGGGTCACATATGGTATTTACACCATTCACAGCATCCAATCCGATAGACTCCCAGGGGTTTCAATAGTCATTCTTAACTCCTAAAATGGCCGCCCGGAGGACCCATTTACAAGCAGTAGCAAGGAACTATTCATTTGTCATTGGGGACTACTTAAGCCCTGCCTCTGCTGGAACGCGTGCTTCGTGTCTGCTTCGCTGATAGTGGTGTAACGCTACCAGTGTTTTTCCTCAGAACCTAAAGAAACCAAAGATGAGAGAAATATCAGTTCTTGCAACAATTACAGAGCATCACAGATAAGACTTACCTGACCGAAGTTTTCCTCCGCCGCTGCCCTTATCGTTGAAGAATATTCGTCTGTTCGCAGCATCTCCTCAGTCAGAGGTTTTACTCACAGCCGCAGCATCTTCAGTCAGAGGTTTTTACTCACATTCGCAGCATCCGAAATCGTGCAGAAAACACAAAAGGTATTTAATGACAAAAACAAACTTTACAGATTAAAAGAGAACACATTTCCTCAAGTTATCACCTCACAGTTGTTACTGCGCTCCACTTGAAGGCTGCAGTTACTCAGAACTGGCGAACTTACGTTTTAACGTTTTTCTCATCCTGAGTAACATTGCAGCCATCCCACATTCATAGTTTCATCTTCATAAAGAAAAACTCATCCTTTGAAGCGCGCATCATTGTAATCAGCGCTCCAAATCCCCAGAACTTGCAGAGAGGGGAAAAGACAAAAGAAAATTAGCATGAGAGATCTCTCCAACGTAGGAATCATTTAAATTCCTTTAAGACTATAGTGTCTTCATCTGCCTACCCACATAAAGACTAATTTTTTCAAAGATAGACACTCTCCTTCAAAGAATTATTGAGTTCTTCAGTATACCAAGCTTAGCAATTTTTTCACCATCTCAACGCACCCGTGTTGAAAGCAGGATGGAGAGCTCCACAAATACAAAACACAGGTGAGAACAGAATTTAGCACTAGAGTTAGAAGGGGGGGTAATTCTTAGGTGTTTATACACACCTCACCCAGTAGTTATCACAGTTAAATGTTTTACAGCATATCTATTGTTGTCATCTATCTGTCCTAACAGAAAAGGAATCCTAAAGGCTTCCAGGTATCAGGTCTACAGGCTGAAGGGGTATTACACTCCCTAGGAGTCCAGGTAAGCGTTACAATGCCTCTCGCCAGGGAGACCTAACCAGTCAATTCACCTTCCACACTCAGATAACATTCATGGCAATACTTCTTCTATTCTCATAGGGATCTGTTACTTCTACTTTTCATTCACTGCCTGAACACGTCGCATGACCAACCAAATCTACGAAACACCAGAACCGAACTCGCCACCACACAACTCTAACAGACACTACCTCTAGATACCTTGACTTAAAATAATAAAAGCGATCCACATTCCCCCTCTCCCTTATTCACACATCCCTTTCCCATCCTCACAAATAAGGTTGCTTGTTGCGTGGGCCACACTTGCATTGTTACACGTCTGCCGGCGTCGCTCGCCCGCTGACTCCCCTCCTTTGGCTCATCTCGCCCCCTCTGGACTGCGTGGACAACTCGCCAAAAGCAGGTGGGATAATTTTGAAGTCGGCTCTCGACAACCAGTTCTTTCGGTTACGCTGGCCAGTTATCTCGCAATTCACACGAGGGTCCTACAGTCCTCCGAGGTCCGACGGCAGAGGAGGTAGCACCTGGCCGAGCTGACGTCACGAAACGATCTTGCTGGGGCCTCCAACTTGTCAGGGTAATTTCTGGGGCTGGCAGAGCCGTGCCAAGGGTCTGCGGACTCCCAGCTTGCAGAGGGCCCTAATTCCCTCCCTGGTCCCAAGAAGTCAAGGTCCACAAAAGGAGCAAGGAGTTACTGTGGTTTATTAGGCATACGCACAGGGATTACATGCCACTACAAGATTCAGGCACATCTCGCCACAGTCTGGCTCGCAGGCCAGTTTTGTCTCCTCGTGACGCAATAACCTTCGCCACCTGGCGGACTCCCTCCCAAACCTATCAGGGCCTGGGATTGGCCCGCTGACTGGTAGGTCCAGTATAGGACCCTATAGAAATAGTTATCATTGGACACGTCTGTGTCAGGTGGTATACTTGGATCATCCCCGAAAGTTGCTACACTAAGAGTGTTACAGTGAGAAAGCCTGGTGATTGGTGTTAAGGTGAGAATCACGGGAGAGTTGCGTACCTGAATTCCTGGTTGATCTCGACGGGGAAGCCAGACTGACAGGAAGAATTGGTGACACTAGCAACCAGCCTCTCCTCCACCCAGAATGGGTACTGGGTAGAAGATGGGCCGATTCCCAACGCCACAAGCTGCTCTCTCCTGGTTTCAGTGACGTCAGGACTGTGCAAGCACAGACAGGAGAAGTTGAAGGAGCGAATCCTTGAGGTGGCGAGGCTCCAGAGTTTCAAAGTAGTCAGGGGAAAACCCCAGAAGAATGGCGCTGGATGCTATGGTGATTGAGAGTCCAAATAAGAGAGAGCAGTACTCCCGTAGCTGGCACTGGATGCTGTGGTGATGAGAGTCCAAAGAAGTGGGAGCCGTACTCCCGTGGCTGGCACTGGATGCTGTGGTGATGAGAGTCCAAAGAAGTGGGAGCCGTTATTATGTCGGAACTGCCCTGCTTGATGTCCATTAACTGATTCTGCGCAGCGGCAGCCAGGTTGGGTGTCTGAAAGACCTCCAAGAATGCCTTCTCAAAAGCAGCAAAATCATTCAAAATGGGGCTGTTAGTAGCCACAAAAGGTGTCGCCCAGGCTAGGGCATTCCCAGTTAGGTTTCCCAAGATATATCCGATCTTGGCCTTATCATTATTGAAATAGGTCGACCTGAAGAAAAAATGGATACGACAGTGGTTGCAGAATTCCGCCACTCGACGTGGGTCTCCATCGAACCTGATTGGGGCAGTATGGGCCAAAGAACTTTCAGCCTGCGGAGCACTCCCTGTCCCCTGAGTAACCATCTGGCGTAAGACTTGGTTTTCTTGATGTAAGGCAGTCATCTCCGCTCTGAGGGCTTGCAACTCATTCCGCAGGTCCTGTGTGTCTTCCATTTCCAGATCGGAAAGTAGGCGTCTCAATCTGTTAAGGTGAGAATCACGGGAGAGTTGCGTACCTGAATTCCTGCTTGATCTCGACGGGGCAGCCAGACTGACGAGAAGAATTGGTGACACTAGCAACCAACCTCTCCTCCACCCAGAATGGGTACTGGGTAGAAGATGGGCCGATTCCCAACGCCACAAGCTGCTCTCTCCTGGTTTCAGTGACGTCGGGACTGTGCAAGCACAGACAGGAGAAGTTGAAGGAGCGAATCCTTGAGGTGTCGAGGCTCCAGAGTTTCAAAGTAGTCAGGGGAAAACCCCAGAAGAATGGCGCTGGATGCTATGGTGATTGAGAGTCCAAAGAAGAGAGAGCTGTACTCCCGTAGCTGGCACTGGATGCTGTGGTGATGAGAGTCCAAAGAAGTGGGAGCCGTACTCCCGTGGCTGGCACTGGATGCTGTGGTGATGAGAGTCCAAAGAAGTGGGAGCCGTACTCCCGTAGCTGGCACTGGATGCTGTGGTGCTGAGAGTCCAAAGGAGTGGGAGCCGTACTCCCGTAGCTGGCACTGGAACCTGAGGTGATGAGGGTCCAAAGGTGTGGGGGCTGCCCTAAGAAAGGCACTGGGGGTATACCACTAGGTACAGGCTTGGCCAGGGAGGAGAGGAGAGAGTAAAGCAGGCAGGAACACTGGGCAGGCAAAGGGAGGGGAACCAGGAAAGAGAAGGGAAAACTGACTGGGACCAGAGGGGAAGGACAAATGCTGGGAGAGGACCACAACTAACCCGAGGGGAAAACCCAGAAGGCAGCAGGAAGGAGGAGAAGGGAATCCAGAAGCAGAAGTCAAGGGCAAGGCAAACGCTGGACAAAACAAGGGAGAGCGAGTACACGATCCGGAACAGAAGGCGTTGAGACGCGATCTGCTCCCGATCCCCTCTCTCCCTTTATGGCCCGCCGGCGCCCGCGAGGCCTGGAACGCAAGCCTGATTGTCGCCAGGCGCCGGCGGACCCAGAGCGAGGCTTGAACAGCAAGCTGCTCCAATCCTGGGCAACCGCTCCACGGCGCATGTGCGGGACCGTGACCGCGGTCTCCCGCGCACGCGCCGAGGAGCTGCAGCCCATGTCCCCGGAGCTCTCCCCCTGGCGCCTCCCCAAGCGCGAAGGAAGGAAGAGTGCGACCAGCGAACCCCGGTCTCCCGGTAAGCGTGACAATTGGTTGGCAACCCTCGCCATCTGCCCCAAAACCCCTGGTTCTGATTGGTCAGGTTGCGGGCGACCAAGCCTGGGACAACCATCGTTCCCAGCCCGCGAGACACCTGTTTTTAGTGCATGTCTACTATGTTTCAATAATTGCAACTATGTGTCTGCGTATAACAATAGTGTGAAGACAGCTAATGCCATGAGAGCGCTCCATTCCCATCGTGGATGGTGTCTGGAAGGTAACGAATATGTTACAAGTCACTGTCCACCCACGGGGCTGCTGCTCGTTCTCAGCCTCTGAGTCTTGGCATGTTCACAACTTGGCTAAATCACGTGGTTAGAGACCACTCCTGCAGGCTCGATTGCCCTGAATTGGCGTATATTTTACAGGCAGTCTATGCAGCTGCCGCCGACGTTGCCTTGGCTCAGGATATGGAATGTCACCTTGCAACATATTGTCCTTGATGGTCAGTGCTTACTCCGTAGGCGATTCTGCTAGCGCAGCTTCTCACTGCTTGGGATTTCTCAGCAATTGCCACGGCCTGCGGTTTTCTCTTGAGGCCTACTCTGGCTTCCAATATGAAAGTTGTCATGATGTCTATATGTTAGGGAGATCTTTATGGAAGGTCGGGTCCCTTGGTGCTCGTGTCCTTCCATAGGGTTAGCTGCGTAGAGGCATCAGCAAGCATACACAAGTTCTTCTTGTTTGTTGCGTTTCTGCGGTACTATAGCGAGCCTAATGGAAAAATAATAAACATGCTACGATGTAGGTGTCACAGTCCTCTATCCCACAAACTGTACCTGTTCTTCGTGTAGATTGGTGTAAGTGTGTGCGATTTGCGCGGATTGCGCGCATGCTTCTTGTCTAACGGATCTATGTCATCGGGATGTCTCTAATGACCTGCATCATGCCGGCTTTTAATACAGAGTCTTAGTCAAGTCAGTCCATGCGGCTCTCCCCAACTCTTGTCTTGTGCCCCCTAGTCCATCCTTGGCAGGGTTTGTGTTAAAGTGGGAGGATACGGCCGACTGAATGGGGCCCGCTCGAGGTAGTTGTCCCTGGTTGGAGCAGTAGGGACAGGCATAAGTTCATATGACCAGCGGCCATGTTGCTGTTGGTGCTTTTTCCGGTTAGGGGGTCGTCCCAGACTGAGAGTCAGCTTGGGTTTTCCCTCTTCATACCCACGTATTGTGACTGGGGGCAGTGCGTGGGAGTCAACACAGGCACCTATGGCAGCACCCGTGTGTCAGTGCACCAAGGCCACCCCTGTGAGGTCGAGCAGTCAGGGAGGAAGCCAAGTGACACATCCAAGTGCCTCTACTCAGTCATTTTGGGGGCACAACAGTGCCCCATTGGCAGCTGGCTTTGTGAAGTACCTGTGCACTGTGCACCAGATGCATGCAAGATAAGCAACTTCTAGGTCACCAATGTGCCCCTGCCATGCCACCACTGCAAATCCACATGCCCAGGTGCCCCCCTCTCCAGCACCAGGCCCCTTATTTTCCAATCCGCTATCAGACGCAAGCAGGCTCGGCCTGTGCGTCAGTCCAAATTCCCAGTGCCATACCCCTCCCCCTGTAACTACTGCCATGCATGCCAAAACACATAAAAAATGTGTCCTAATGCCATCCCCTATATGCCCTCTAGACACACAGTCATCACCCGAGGCATCAGGGGACGAGGAAGAAGCAGGGCTGTCCACCCATGCGCCCATCCGTGCCACCACCAGCACCACCACCCTGCATAGGGACCGATGGGGCACGCCAAGGCGCAAGACGCACCCCGCCTCTCCCCACTGCATCAGGGGCACACCCAGTGCAGGAGGTATGCAGTGATAAAATTGCGGCAAAAATGTCGCCTATACAAAAAATTGCTGCCAAAATGCTGTGGTTTGAACCGGTTGAGGTGAACCCCGTTATACCATTTAAGGGGAGCGGGGGTTTGCAGGGGTGTCCCCCCTCCTTAAATGGTATAATGGGTACCCCGCATCCTTTACATGGATTGTGTCAGCAAAACCACAGCATTTTTGCCGCAATATTTTGTAACCACAGCAATTTTTGCTGCAATTTTAACACATGGAACTGTGCAGGAGCATAGCCCACCGGGGGCCCACCAAGTGCAGGGGGACAGCCACCAGGGGCCCACCAAGTGCAGGGGGACAGCCCACCAGGGGCCCACCAAGTGCAGGAGGCCAGCCCACCAGGGGCACACCTGGGCCTAGTGTCCAGACCACCATAGCTGACCTGGAGGAGGTTGAGGACACAGCCCCAATTAACACCACCCTCGAGGAGGGAGGGGTGAGCACCTCCAGCAGCGATGACCAGCATGCGGCCACGGTCCTAACACAAGTTGACAGCCAGACCCAGCCATTGCAGATACCACCGGAGAGCCCAGTCCGTGATAACGACCGCAGCCCAAGCCCACAGGGCCAGGCACAGAGGCGACGCCCTTACATCCCTGAGCCAGATGTGGACACCAGTTCCTATGGGTCCCCAGCCATAAGGCAACGTACATCCTCCCCATTACACCCGACTGTCACCTTGGGCAACGTGATGGAGCGCCTTAATGTGATTGAGGCACAACAGCGCCACATGTAGGGCCTTGCAACGGCCCATTACCGCCATGTGAAGGCCATCAGTCGGGCGATCAGAGGGGCCACAAAGACAATGGCGCGGGACAATGCATGTACTAGGAAAGTGATTGAAACATGCACCCCATCCCTGACTAGGTTCGGCCAGAGGGTATGGGAGCTCTGCAAGGGACTCTGCCTTTGCAGAGCAGATGCAGGAGTCGAATGCCCTCCTCAGCCAGGAGCTGCAGATGGCAGCCTCAATTCCATCATCCTCCACCACCCCCACAGAGGAATCCAAACGGAACATCTGGAAGGTGCTCCCAGCGCCAGCGCTCCCCAGATTCCGGGGGTCGTGGGAAGAGGGCACGGCCATCTTGAATGGATTGTGTACTGTTGCTCTGTGTGCACGTCACATGGACACATCGTTGAGTGGGGGGAGAGGGGACTGTGTGCTGGGGTGTTGGTGGTGGGTTCATTATTGACACTGGATTAACTATTTACCACTTCTCCCCTCCCCTTCCTTTTCCCCACAAGTAACAAGTGCATGAATTCGGAGCCACTATATGGCATCCATTTATTCCATAGCACAGAGCTATCTCATGAGTGAGAAGCACATAAACTATTTGCACACTTAGATATCCTGGAGCATGGTGGCACATGGATACTGTTCAGGGGTTATTCTTATCCCCTGATTCTCTGCCTTCTGTTTCCCCCTAGGAAGCTGAAGTGTTCCAAAGATCATCACAACGATCTTTAGAAGGAAGCCATCCTTGATAAAATACAGGTCCTGAAGAAGATGATCTCAATTATATGCATCACCGAAACCGGTCGACCACAAAGGGCATGAGTGACCTCATGCTGAAGACAATGTCCAATAGAATGAAATCCGGACATGTCCAGGAACAGTGATATTTTAACTAGAGAGCTACGTTAACCCCTAGTAGATTATTTGTTTTTTGTTCTCCGTTGAGAGCAATTTTATCGCTGATAACAATTGATAGGTTTACAGTGGTAGTTACGGCCTCCTAGTAATGGTAATTAAAACATATATGGAAATCTTGCTGTGAGAACAGCTCACAACCACTAAGATAGAGACAGATACAATTGACACTCTGTCTCTTTAGAATTGTTTTATATAACCTATACTAAATTGCTTTTTAAGTTTTTGGTTTAAGTCATCTGTATGAAAGAAGATGTGATAAAGCAAGCTTCTTCTCTATCCCTGTTAGATAGGCGGTACACCAGTCGCAGCCTAGGGAGAGAAGGTATCTTTAGACAGGGACAGGGTGTTCTTCCCAGCAGGGAGAGCCTGGATGTGTGCATGAGCTCTACTAGACACTAGATGTATGCGATTATTTGTTCAATAATTATTTCATGACAGTTCATTTGTGATATCTGTGGGACTGTGTGCTCAGATGTTGGTAGTGGGTGGGGGAGAGGGGACTGTGTGCTGGGGTGTTAGTAGGTGGGGGAGGGTGCACTGTGTGCTGGGGTGTTGATGGTTAGTGTGCGGAGGACGGTCTGTGTGCTGGGGTGTTGGTGGTGGGTAGGGGGAGGGGAGATGGGATTAGAACAAGTCACATTAAAGCCTGTTGAACTCTGAAAAATGCTGGGACAATCATGATTGTGTACTTGGGCTCCTTATTCCATATGTACAGGTCATGTTCTGGGTCAGGTCACTGTGCTAAAAGTAATCTATCAGTGCCTGTCAGGCCAGTCTCCCTTTGCTCACTTCATCCCTATGTGTTGCAGTCTGGCTCCGGCCACATGGTCATCTTGGCCTGGGTGTTGCCTGTTAGCATTGTGGGGGTAGGGGCACATTCCACCTGAGGCAAATGTTGTGGAGCATTGCACATACCAAGACAATTTTGCTTACTTTGTCTGGGGCATACATCATGGCCCCTACAGTGCGATCTAGGCCGCTGAATCAAGCCTTTAAGAGTCCAAAGGTGCATTCTAAGCAGATGCATGTCCTGATCTGGGCATGGTCGTAGGCGTCATGTGGTGTTTGTGGGTCACACACAGGTCAATAGCCACATCAGCTGCGGGTATCCGGAGTCACCTGCTTGGGGTGGAATACCAACATCAGTAATTTGTCTCATGCATGTTTCTGCAGTTTCAGTATACCTGGCCATTATGAGACGTGGACATTTTTGTGTGCATCAGGGCCCTGCAATGTCTGTGTGACAGGTGTGCATCCTTTGTATATCATGCCATGCATTACTTGCCCTTTACATGCACCCTGTGTTGTTGTGGCGGCTGTTCTGTGCGGGTGACGGTTGACTGCACATGGAGTGCCAGCTGTGGCATGGGTGGACATGCTGTTGGGTGCTGCTGTGTGGATCTGCGCTGCAGCACATTCAAGGTGCATTGTGGTTGATGTGGTCTGAGGTGCTAGTTGTTGGCAGCGGTGTGTGTCCATCATTGCGTGTAGCATTCGTCTTCAAATCTCTCTTCCGCGCCTCAATCATGGACAACCAACCCTCCATTCCATCCTGCGAATCCCTCCTCGTTAAACTATCCCTCTCCCCGTCGCTCTCACACACCTTCCTAATAATCTACAGGCCCCCTGGCTACAATAGACATTTCGCAAACAACCTTTGCGACTCTATTGCCACCCTCCAAATAAACCATCCCAACCTCACCCTTCTCGGAGACTTCAACATATGGCTCGACATCCCCACCAATCCTATGACACACGCCCTGATTGACGGTCTAGATGCAATTAATCTCCAACCCCACATAAACGGCCCGACTCATTTTAAAGGACACACTCTCGATGCCATCTTTAGCTCCAACACCCAGATTCAGTTAAAGCCCCCCACTCCTACCATCTGGTCCGATCACTTCATTCTCTCGTTTGCCATCCCCACACCCGGACCCCTTCCCGTACCCGCATCTGAACCTCTGAACCTACGCAAATGCTGGAAAAAACTAATAATCACCCCGGACCTAGCCGAGGCACTCCTGCAGTCTCCACCACCTACCTGCCGCCCTAACAACCAACTAACACCTGAGGCCTTTGACTCATGGCTCAACGCATCTCTGATGCGACTCACCCCTCCGTGCAAACCACCAACCCGCCATGGCCCGTTCCCCAGATGGTTCACTCCTGAGCTGAAGACCACTAAACGACACTACAAATACCTAGAACGCAATTGGCAAAAAGAGAAAACCCACGAGAGGATGAGCATGGGGACCGGATGAGCATGAAGAGCGGATGAGCGTGGAGAACGGATGAGCGTAAAGAACGGACGAACATTGAGAGCGGATGATCGTAGAGTGCGGATGAGCGCGAAGATCGAATGTGCGCTGAGATCGGATGAGCATGGAGAGCGGATGTGCATGCAGAGCGGGTGAGCGGATGAGACTGGAGAGCGGATGAGACTGGAGAGCGGATGAGACTGGAGAGCGGATGAGTGTAGAGAGCGGAGGAGCGTGGAGAGCAGTTGATAGTCAACAACGTCTGAATGTGGAAAATGCAGAAGCGAGTGTGGAGAGCGACTGAATGCGAAGTACGCAGAGACTTATGATGCAGTTGAGTATGAAGAGTGACCGGATGAGTGTGGAGAGCGGATGAGCGTGGAGAGCGGATGAGCGTGGAGAGCGGGTGAGCATGGTGAGCGGAAGAGCGTGGAGAGCGGAGGAGCATGGAGAGCGGAGGAGAGTGGAGAGCAGTTGATAGTGAACAACATCTGAATGTGGAAAGCGCAGAAGCGAGTGTGGAGAGCGACTGAATGCGAAGAACGCAGAGATGTATGATGCAGTTGAGTGTGGAGAGCGACTGAGTGTGGAGAGCGACTGAGTGTGGAGAGCGACTGAGTGTGGAGAGCGACTGAGTGTGGAGGGCGACTGAGTGTGGAGAGCGACTGAGTTTGGAGGGCGGATGAGTGTGGGGAGCCGATAAGAGCGGAGGACTGTGGAGAGCGGAGGACTGTGGAAAGCGGAGGAGTGTAGAGAGCAGAGGAGTGTGGAGAGCATATGAATGTGGAGAGCGGTTGAGTGCACAGAGCGGTCGAATGTGGGGAGCGGAAGAGAGCGGAGGAGTGTCGAGAGCGGATGAGTGTGGAGAGCAGATGAGCGAGGAGCGGATGAGTGGGGAGCGGATGATTGTGGAGAGCAGATGATTGTGGAGAGCGGATGAGTGTGGAGAGCGGATGAGTGTGGAGAGCAGATGAGCGAGGAGCGGATGATTGTGGAGAGCAGATGAGTGTGGAGAGCGGATGAGTGTGGAGAGCGGATGAGTGTGGAGAGCGGATGAGTGTGGAGAGCGGATGAGTGTCGAGAGCGGATGAATGAGGAGAGCGAAAAAGTGAATGTGTAGTGTGGATGAGCGTATGGAGCGGATATGTATATGGAGCGAATGAGTGTTTGAGCAGATGAGCGCGTAAAGTACAAGCGCGGGGTAGACTGGTGTGCATGCGCAAGAAGGACAGGATTGCATTCGGATGGAACACATGAGAGCATGCGTGAAGCACACTGGAGAATGAAGGTCAGACTTGAGCTCGCAACGTGAACCAGAGCACATGAATAAGACGTGAATGTGTAGGACAATCGAACACCTGAAATGAACAAAAATGCATAGACGGACCTGCCCACACGTAACAGCGTGACATACTTAATATGCTTTGGAATGAAGGAAACACTTGAAAACATACATCATACCACACCCCACGCTTACTCTCTCCCTTACACCACCACTCATCTAGGACACAGAGATACTATGACACCATTTGGTATAACTGTTCTCATATCTACATCTCCCGCTTACTCCACATCACTCTAAGTAAACATTGCTGGTTTCACACCCCCAGCCAGGCGTTCTCCTCAGGCCTAACGCAGCCACACTCATTCTGGATAAAGCCGACCAGAGCGAACACATACTCCTGATCTCTCAACCACCACACCTACAGCTAAGAAGTAGCTACCACTTGAATTCCGCACCAGCTGCACACATACCTGGTGCGCACACGCACTTTTGGACTCTCTCTACTGACCTGAACTTCGGTTCCCAAGGGCGTTCAACCTACCAGCGCCTTCAGACCATACCAATGGTATATAAGTCGCTATATAAATGCAAAATAACATAACATAACATAACATGTGTGGGTCCAGGTGTGGTAGAAGTGTGCATGCGCCCTTAAATGCCCTCCGTCAATGGTGCTGCACAGGTGCTGACAGTGCATCCTCTGGACATGCAATGCTTCCTGTGCCTATCCCACCCCCTCCTTTTTCAGTTCTGTGATTCAACGTGCATGTTTGACAGGGTTTCTACTCACGACCATCTAGGTCCGTTGTCCTCTGTGCCTCTCCATGTATCCCGGCAGTGTGCTGTTGCAGAGGATCATGGAGTCGTGGGTGGATCCTGGGTAGCGGGCATAGCAGTGGGATATTATGAGGTCAAACCACAGGTCATCTGCACGTTTATGGAGTGGTAGTGCTTGTGGTTCCTGTATACCGCCTTATGGGCCTGGGGCACCACCAATGCCATATGGGTGCAGTTAATGGCTGCTATTACATAGGGCAGTTGTGCAGTGGCATAAAAACGTGCTCATGTCATTGGCCTGGGTGGTGGGCAGTGGAATGTGTTCATTTACGTGGCGCAGGAGGGCATCCAGCACCTTGCCCAGGACTGTGCAGAAGGTCGACTGTGCCATGCATCATGTCCACTGAGTGCTGGAAGATGCCTGTCCCCAGGAACTGCATGAACAGAATCGCTTGCACCGGTGCACCCGCGGAACCGCTGCTGCAGTGCATCGCCCTGAGGGCACCCGTGATGGCAGAAAGGAAGACCCCCTAGAGAACCGCAGGGAAGACGGTGCTCGGGAAGACAGGGGATCTGGCAGTGAAGGCCCGGAAAGTCCAGACAAGACCTTCGTAACTCTAAGCGGAGCTGATGGACGCCGCTGAAGCCTGGGAACAACGGGTGACCACATATGATAAGGCGGACACTGTGGATGCAGGCACAACGAATCCGCGTCTGCAAGAAAGGAGAGGTGCGCAGCGAGAAGGCTGGATGGAACCCTGTCGGCCCATACTGAAGAACGAGAAGCGAGGAAACGGGGCCACTGATGTTAGCTATGATGATCTTTGAACAAAGGCGAGACACGCAGCTCTGCCAGAGGGGGAGCGCTAGCTAATTACAACACACAGGGATAGCAACGTACCGAACAGACTGCACATGGTGATATTTGGTCAAGGCAAAGAGCACCAGGCGAGTTCAACGCCACGGAGGAGGAGGACGGGGGAACTAAGCCCCAGACAAGGGCGGCAGGTAGCAAGCCCTAAAACATTCGGAGGCCGTTACCAGAGGACGCACCTCCTACAATTGAAAGGCGGTTGCAACAGAAAGGCTGCAGGGACGCAAGTCAAACCTCCTCTGCGAAGTACGTGAGGAGCACTGGACCACCTAGTATAGGCGCCGGACAACAGTGTGGCCATTGTCAGCTGAGGTAATATCAGGCCTGCCCTAAACTGTCAAAACAGCACCCCAATCCAGGAGGAGAGACTGGGTGCACTACTAATAGCCAGTACGCATCACCACCTGGGGAGCGGTGGCGCACAAGGAACACATAAGGGCCGTGCCTCGTCGGTACTGAGCCAGGGTTCGAGCACAGGAGTGGGGAAGTGCTGGGGCCCCCACTGGAGAATCAAGAGTACGCAGGGCTGCAAGGCCAGTGGTAAAGAGCCGCAGATCCCACACGTGGTGGACCCGCACACCAAGGAATAGGTGCAAACAGGAGGCAGCGCCGCCGGGAGCCCCGCACCTGCGAAGTTGGGGCAGAAGACCGACACAGCAACTACACACTATCGATGAGACACAACTTTGTGCAGTAGACGGGCAGGACCAGGGACGTCAAGTGCAATGGCTTTCAAAGGGAGCAAAGTTAAAGGCAAACAGCCAACAATGGACATCTTTACAAAACCACAGCAGTCCCCAACCATGCCTCACAAGCCATGGCCACTACGCCAGGAGAGACGACCTCGCCGAGGGACGATCACCTGATCCTTTCAGCCATTACGGAACTAAAATCCTTGTGGGGGACTGCGATGGCAGATCTGAAAGTGGCACTGGAAACGCAGTAGGGAAAGAGGTCAACCTACTGAGACAGGATGTGAGAGCGTCGGCAGAACGGACGAGTGGCCTAGAGAGCGCATTGAAAACGAACACGGATGTAAGCACCACCAACGCCAAGCAGGTCCACATATTGAAACAACAAGTGTACAACCTGGAAAACCGAGCAGAGGAGGTGGAAGGGCGAGCAGGACGCAACAACATACGCGTGGTGGGCCTACCGGAAGGAGAAGAAGGTTCGGACCCTACAAACTATGTGGAGAATATAATAATCCAGGAAATAGGGGCTAGACAAAGAGGCCTCAACCTGGGGCTCCTCCCCACGCAATCATAGCAAAGATATTGAACTACAGAGACAGGGAAAAGATCCTGCAATTTTTTCGGAAATTTGGAACAATAACGCGGGCTTCGGCGACTATCACTGCATACCTGGATTACACTATGCTGGTGCAGAGACAGCGCTACAGCTACGTGGCAGTGAAAAGAAGACTGCAAGCAGCCTGATTCAAATATATGCTTTTCTACCCTGCGAAACTCAAGGTCCTACACAAAGGCAAAGCACACTTCTTCGAAGCCCTGGAGGAGACGATACGCTGGCTGGATGCCCAGGGCTGCCAAGAGTCTGAGAGATGTGAGATGGACAGGATAAGTGACCCAGCACCATGCTTGTTATTTTTGGGGGCGGGTGATACTGCAGCGGTTATACCTGAAAGGAGTGCAAGGGGTACGTTAGAAAAGTGCGAACGCTAATTAAATGGCACACACAATAGGTGGACTTGTTGGACTGGAATATAGAAGTGTGCAAAATAGATATGAGCTGGAAGTGTGCTGCGATCTATAGCCTAACATAGGAGACACAGGATGTAGGCGACCTATCCCCAGTAGGTAGAGTAGTTAAACCGCCAGTAGGGCGATATCTCCCTGCTGTGTCACGAGTACTGGCAATAGCCAAGAAAAGGGCTAGATGCGGGGGTGCCTGAGATCCAGGGATGGAGTTGGCCATCAGTTGGGATGGGGGTGGGAATGTAGGGAGTTGGAGATTGAGTTGGGGCTGGGAAGGGAGGGGGGAGGAAGGGAAGTTGGGGAAGTTGCAGTGTTAATGGTTAGGGGTAGTTTAAGTTGGTGAACGAGCTTACATACACAAGCGTTGGCACTCCAGCCAGAGCTTGGAGGGATACAAAGAGGGGGTGGGACGTGGCTGGAATATGGGTGACCTTAAGGTAATTACCTGGAATGTCAGGGGGCTCAACAGCTAACTAAAAAGGAACAAGACCATGATGCATTTATGAAGGCAGAAAATAGATATAGCCCTAATACAGGAGACTCACCTCACTAAAGAAAAGTTAGAGGTGATCCAGAAGAAGTGAAGGGGGACCGTTATCAGTGCAACATATTCGGCTTATGCTAGAGGGGTGATCACTTGGGTAGCACCGCATGTCCCATTCCAGTTACTACAGTCCATAGTGGAGGCGGATGGGAGAATGGTGGTAATACGGGGGCTGGTGGAAAATAAAGAAATATGTATTATAAATACATATGCCCCGAATCAGGATACAGTGACATACTTGAAGACCCTATACAACAAAATGTGCTTGTACCTCGGGTGCGGTGATTTGGGGTGGTGATTTTAACTGCACATTAAATCCGAAAGTAGATAGGTCAGATAGTAAAATAGACAGACCCGCCCCTGCTGCCAGGGCCTTGCAGACTCTGTTGAAAGACTTCAGGCTCAAGGATACATGGAGGGTGCACCACCCATAAGACAGACAATATTCGCATTACTCTGCCCCACAGAATTTGCACACAAGGCTAGACTACATGTTCACCACACAGGAGATGATGGCAGAAATAGTACAGACAGAATACAAAGCAAGGGTCCTATTGGACCACTCGCCATTGGTTCTAACATGGCAATAACGACCCCCAAGGGCCAGGATTCCAACGTGGTGATTTAGAGCTGAGGCACTGAAAGATACAATGTTTAGGGAGGATCTGAGTGAAGAAATTATAAGTTACTTTGAGACCAACACTGGAAGTGTTGAGTCGGCTGGTACACTATGGGATACTTTTAAAGTGGTGGTGAGAGGGATAGCTATAGCCAAGTCTAAAGGGCTGCAACGAGGTATATTAAGAGAGCTGCAGAAAGCAGAAACAGAGCTAGAAACAGCGTTGGGCAGGGGAGGTAGCACCAAGGAGGATGCTGAAACTATAATCCAACTGCAACAGGAGTGTGCAGGACACTGGGAGAGATTATGCAATCTTAACTATAAAAAGTATGTAGAGAGGCAGCATGCGAGTGAAGACAAACCAGGGAGGATGTTGGCATGTTTGTATAAAATTGAGACCCCCAGACTTACGATCAGAGCAATAACGGGGTAGGATGGGCAAATAGTGGACACCCAAGAGGGCGTAAATCGAGAGTTTCTTGAATACTATCAACAATTGTATAGGGATAAAGAAGGGAGCGACTGCAAGAAAATAATACACACACTGGAAGACACAGAAATGCCACGAATAAGCACGGAGGAGCGAGAGGACCTAGATGCCCCAATCACTCTAGAAGAACTTGAAGAGGTGGTAGTGCAGCTACCCACTAGCAAGACCCCGGGGGCCGATGGACTCCCCAGTGTGTTTTACAAAATGTATAGAAATGAGGTGCTTCCCCCGCTGCTAGCAACGCTAAATGAGGCATTTGAAACAGGAAGGCTACCAGAATCCCTGAGCGAAGTGATCATTATCCCACTCCCCAAACCCAATAAGCCTGGCAAGGATTGCGGATCATTCAGACCGCTATAGATGCTGAACCAAGCAGGCAAAATGCTCACAGCGGTGTTGGCCAATAGAATGAAACGAATCAATAACAAACTAATACACCCTGATCAGACAGGATATGTTGCACGTAAGAAAATATCCGACAACCTCAGACGACTTCACCGGGTTATAAAGCATACGAAAGGAGACTCAGGTGAGATTGCATTTGTATCGCTGGATGCAATAAAAGCCTTTGACTCAGTCAAATGGCCCTGGCTGATTGCAGACCTGACTAATTATGGGATAGGGCCTGGGTACCTCAAATGGGTCGAACTACTATATAGTGCACCACTAGCCAGAGTAAAAACGGGAGCGATCATTTCGGAGAGGTGGCAACTTAGTAGGGGTACTAGACAAGGATGCCTGTGGTCCCCGATGCTGTATATCTTAGCACTGGAGCCCCTGGCGATATACCTGAGGCAGCAGTACGAGATAATAGGGGTCAGCATAAAAGGGGAGCCACATTTAGTTTTGCTATACGCAGATGACATGTTGCTGTACTTACGATACCCTGAAGAAAACCTTCAATGTGTCCTGGAAGTGATGAAGCGATTTGCGTTGCTATCTGGCATAGCGGTGAACCCCAAAATATCATGCATATTCCCTTTGGGGAGGTACATAGGGGTCCCACGCGATCAATTAGCAATCCTACAAATACCATGGGAGATAAACACGTTCAGATACCTGGGGATAGACATTTATCACATGGTAGAGGCAAAACACCAGCATAACACGGAGAAAGCAGTAAAAAATATTGAAAATAGTATGAGGTTCTGGACTAAGCTCCCCTTGGCAATTATGGGAAGGGGGCGATGTTGAAGATGGTTGTACTGCCGAGATTATTACATTTCTTCGGGAACATACCATACCTGATACCAAGCCGATTTTTTGTTAAGCTACAGAGCATATCCAGGGAATTTCTATAGCACGGGACGAGGAACAGAATCGTCCTCTGGAAGTTGCAGAATACGTATGATAAAGGGGCTATAAAACTGCCAAACTACGAGATCTATTACTTAGCTAGTCAACTACAATATGTGGCCAAGTGGTTATCAGAAGACTCGACCTCAGAATCGAGATTGTTGAGAATGGAGTGTGCCCCGTTCCTCCTGAAAGAAGTGATATGGCTGCCCAAATTAGAGTTGAAACAGCACCCAAAGATGATGGTACTTGGATGGAAGTAATGGCGCAAAGCATGTCGGGTCATGGAGAACCCAACCCCGTGTTCTCTGCAAGTGCCGCTTGTCGCATTGACGGGAGGAGATGGGCAACTAATGAAGACGATTAGGAGGCACTGGGAACCAGTAGGGATTGTAACAGTGGGAGACATATGGCAAGAAGGGGAGATAAAGGAATTCGGGATGTTGGTGGAGGAAACCGGGTTACATGCAGGGCAATATATTACATATAACAGAATGGTATGGCGGATCAGAGAGACATGGTCGGAAATAACACTAGAAGAACAGCCTGACACTGCAATAGAAACGATATATGATATAGCAGAAGGAGGGCATGAGATATCCAGACTATATGAACTTTTGATGTCCAAAGTGGGGAAGGAAGTGGCACAATTAAGACATGACTGGGAAGAAGAAGTAGGTGCACCCATGAGTGACGGAATATTGGAGCGGGCCCAAGGGTACCACAAGAAAGTATCTAGGAACGCGAGGATACAGCAAATACAGCTATGTATAACTCACAGGGCATATATGACACCCCAGAGGATAGCTAAATTTAAAAACGCAGAACGACAAACATGCCCCAAATGCGTGGAAGAAAATGCTGGGATGAGGCATATGTTTTGGGCATGTCCAGAGATTGGGAAATTCTAGGAAGAAGTAGCCCACCGACTAGATGAAAACGGGATTAAGATAAATGTTGAATCAGCGTGGGCATGTCTGGTAGGAGGGTTCCCTAGACCACGCCAACTATAAACATGTAAGTAAATTAAAGGACTTGGCATACATACTTGCTAAGCGTAGAATTACCATGGGATGGAAGGCATGCAACAGACCAAAGATAAAAGTCTGGTGGAGAGACCTTCAGAAATGTACTGAAGCTGTAACAGCAGTGTGGCATGAAGCGGGTAATAGAGGAGAGGAAGAAGAAGCAGAAACTCTGACGGCCTGGAAACATTTAGTGGCTACACTGTATGGGCCCACCCATGACTGGTCGAGCGACCAGGACTTTGCTGAGGATACAGAAAGGGGAACCCCTTTGGAAGAAGAAGAAGTGGACCGCGAAGTGGACTAGGCTCGAATGGTGGGGGGAACAGGGTAGGCAGCAGACATTGAATGATATATGCAAAATTAGAAATATTATGACATGTTCTGCAAGGTTCTGTTGTATGTTTATTGTTTGGGATAAAATCAATAAAAATTGTTTTTTTTTCCTTTTTTTAAAAGCATTGCTTAAGCCGAAAAAAGGTTATTGGGAGAAAAAGGGAAACCACTTTCTTGGAGAGAGAGAGAGAGACTTGCATAAAAGAGATTGCCACTGCATATCTGGTGTGATAGTTGAAAATCAAAGGTGGCAGGAGAGTGGCAAGGGGGAGAGAACATAACCAGCATTGTAAGTGGCCAATCAAGCAGTGGAACAAACAGCACCAATGGGTGTTGTGTCCTTACGGAAGTAGTAGTGAATATTTACAGTTAAGTCATTACATGTCCGGCAGTAAACCTTAAAAGTGGCTGTAAAGGATTGACTGCCAAAGTTACAGGTCAGACAAATTGTGAGTCAGCTGTAATTCCGTTGACTGTTACAGCCAGTGGAATCACAGCCAACAGAGTTACCACCGAAACACCAAAGCACTATTAGCGTCCTACCACAAGTCATGAAAAGGCAGAATTACCGCAGAAAAACAGTGCTAAAACCACCAAAAACACAGCACAGTTACCTCCAGCTTCCAGGTGGAGGTAAACACAACAGGTACCGCAAATGAAGCTGCAGGTGAACCCAATCCACTGAAGAGGGCTACATAAGGCACATGCTTTCGCCAAACACACTTTCCAACACCAGGTTGCTTCTAGCCATTGCGAGATGGGACATGCAGTTGACCATGCTGCGCTTGGAAGTACAGAGGGAGGAAAACCACCAGCCCAGGGCACAGGGTGCAGAGAGGAATAGGAAGAGGAAGAGACACCATGTAAGGGCGAGCACCCATACCCAGGGTCAGGCCCTAACACTGGACCCTCACGGACAGCCAGCTGGTAACTCTGTACCGGCTCAACAGGGAGACCATATGTGAGCTGCTTACCACAATCCAGGAGGACATTGAGAGCAGAATAAACATCCGGACAGCTGTGCCCTCACTGCTTAAGCTAGTGTTCGTCCTGCAATTCCTAAGAACTGGCACCTTTTAGCACTCCTTGGCCATGCTGGAAGCCCTCCTGCACCATGTTTCACGGTAGATCTCTCTGCCCCCCACCCCGGCACAGCTGCACGCCACAAAGGCATGGTTCTATGCTGTAGCACACATGCCAAATGTCATTGCAGCCCTGGACTGCACCCATGTGACGTTGGTGGCCCCCCAGGTACACAAAGCGTTGTAAAGCAACAGGACGTACTACTACTCATTGAACGGCCAGGTGATCTGCAATCCGGACCTGTACATCACAGGCCCGCTTCCCTGGTTTCACCCACAATTTATTTGTATTTGTAAAGCGCACTAGCATCCCAAAGGAGTCGGGCGCTGTTGCATGAGATTGTCTTAGTTAAACAAAATTGTCTTAGTTACCAGGGATGCTGGGCTCTTGGTTACGGTGAGCGTGATATGAGATTGTCTTAGTTACACAAAATTGGCTTGGTTACACAGAGGTACTTGGTTGGCTCTTGGTTACAGTGAGCATGATACAGTTCCAATGAGAGGTACAAAAATAGTCAGTAGAAAGCAGTATTCATAGGACAAAGGTGGTTAGGTGAACAACAAGGTTTTGATTAACTTTCTGAAGGCTAAGTGTGATTCAACATTTCTGACCTGGGGGCAAGGCGTTCCAATGTGTCACTGCCAAAACAGGGAAACTAGATCCTCCTGCACGCACTCTCCTTGTTTTAGGATTGGATATCCTATTAGTGTAGGCCATTCTTGTGGGTCTGGTAGGAACCGGCTTAACCACTTTTTGATCCGGGTACAGAGGTGCCCGGTTGTGGACACATTTGTGTGTTAGGGCGAGAGCTTTTGAAGACTATCCTCTCTTTAATGGGTAACCAGTGAACTAGCTTCCTGGTTTCAGATATGTGTTCCCTTTTGGAAATGCCAGTGGCTGCCCTAAGGGAATTATTCTGGACTGTCTGGAGTTTAGTAAGGTTTTTGATGGACGTCCCCAGAAAGAGGGCATTGCAGTAGTCTAACCTAGATCAAATTATTGCTCTTGCAATGGTAATACAGTTTTGTTCAGAAAGAAAAGATCTGGCTGCATTGATCAGTTTGGAGTGGTAGGCCAAGGTTGATGCGATGGCATTGACCTGCCTGTTCATAGGGAGGTCAGAGTCCAGGTAGACCCCCAGGGTCTTTACAGCTTGTGATACTGGGATTGACGAGTGGTCAATTGTAAAGGAGCTGTAGTGTTTGTCCAATTTCCTGAGGGTAGCAGGAGATCCATTAGCAGAAGCTCAGTTTTGTCTCCATTACGGCATAACCATTTTTCCGCCATCCCAAGTTTGGCTAGTGGAATATATGGACTCAAGGGTAGCCATATCGGTTTCATAGTCACCCGTAAGGGGGATGAGGACCTGTGTATCATCAGCATAGTTAGTGTATGTGATGCCCAAGGCGTCCAGGATGAGGAACAGTGGCCTGGTAAACAGGCTGTACAGGGTGGGTGAGATGCAAGAGGTCTGTGAGACTCCGCATTTAATGAAGCTTGGGTGGACACAGGCTGAGTCAGAAAAGACCTTCATCACCCTTTCTTGGAGAAACGAGGTGATCCAAGCAATGGCCGCAGGGGAGAAATTGGCGGCGGTGGCGAGATGGTGACAAAGGGTATTGTGATCCACCAAATCAAACGCTGCGAACAAATCAAGGAGCAGAAGGAGGGCCGGTTTGCTCACGTCTCTGAAATCGTCCATTTGATTTTTTAAGTTTAGGAGCGCAGTTCCGGTGCTTTGCCCTGGACAGAATCCCGACTGTCTGTGGCCAAGCAAGTTGTTTGCCTCAAGAAAATTTTGTATTTCCCATAAGCTGCCTTGTCCAGAATTTTTAAAAGGTAAAAGGAAAGGGACTGTCGTAATGGGTCTATACTTCCCTGGGACTGTTGGGTCAAGTGTTGGCTTTTTAAGGAGAGGGCACACCCATGCTTCCTTGAGACCAGTAGGTACGTGGCCTGACTGGAAGGAGGCATTGATGAAAGCTGTGAGGAATGGGGCAAGTGGAAGGGCACAATCTTTAATAAGTTGAGCCGGGCATGCGTGCCCTTTACAGAAGGATGGTTTCATTGATTTGAGGTGGGCGATAACTTCTTGTTCGCTCATGTCCTGGAACGCAAAGGGGGAGGGGGGCACCAGGCAGTATTATTTTGCGATTGAGAAATATGGCGGCTGAGTGCCTGTTGATGGGCTAATATTTTATTGTGGAGCATGTTAAGTTTGTCCAGCATAGCTGTTTGAATAGTATTGTACCAATCTTCATCTTTGTGGAGTGTTGGCAGAGTGGTGGCGGGGGTTTCCAACTCCCTGAAGATGGCAAAAATATCCTTGGTTCCTGATTTCGTATTTGCTATTGTATGGGAGGATTGGTCCAAGAGACCCCCTCTCCCCTGCATCCTCTCCCCCAGGTGAAGTCCATGGCTCGTCAGGGGTTCCCCCTGCCACCAGGGCCCAGGTGGTGGGTGGGCCACTGGCTGAAGACATTGACCAAACATGCTGAATTTAGCTAGGCCCTGAAACCATTTTGTCAAATAAAGATGGTTTGAGCCCTGCGCACCGCAGCGCGGCCCCCACCCTTGGAGAGTTTCAATTATCCCTGTGGCCGCAGCTCTCTGGCAGATCCGCTGAGAGCCCATTCCCACGAACAGATGGACATGAGCTAGTGTTAGATACCAACACTGTAACATTTCACCTTCCGCAGTGTATCGCTGTTTCCAGTATGACCCGGCCAGCAGGGCCGGGGTGGAAAAGGACTGTAAAATGGTCCCCTGACAAAAGCAGAGTCCCCAAATACTAATGAGCAAACCACCTGTGATGAAACTTTTCTCTCCACGACCTCTCTGACTAAAAACCTGTAACCTCCATGAAGATGGCAGAATGTGTGCTTATATGACATTCGGGATGAAGCACCCACATCCCTGTAGCTATGCGCAAATAGTAAAAGTGTCCCGGGGGTTTTTCATGTTTTGTGTTTTACCAAGAAGACTGCACCCCAAGGTCCCATAGCATAACTGAACTAATGCTGCTAGAGTGCAAGGGAAGACAAATGCAACCCTATTGGGAGCTCACGTAAGGGGTGCATGAAATTGCACCATATGTATGTCCAAACTCACCATGTGTCACTGCCGTCAGTCTTATTGGCGGGTTGTTCCTGCGCGCTCCACCAATCTTACTACTACCTCACTTACCGCACATGTATAGACATGTAACAAAATGTTGTGGGTTTTAAATACTTAGCGTATAAGTAACGTGTTAAAAATGGCCATGTGAAAGGCACTAACAATGTCAAAAACGTGAGCTTTGAAAAGACTCAATGAGTATTGTATATTATGTGAATGTTTATGTCTCTTCCACCTAAATCTGCAACACACGAGGAAAATACCTTTGTGAGCACATGCAAGGCCATTCCCCCTTCCTCCCATTGAAGCCTGCTAGACGAAAAAGCAGAGGCCTGTGCCGCGTTGCTCCACCTCCCCCATTTCGGCTGGAGCCACTTCAAGCATTCACATTCCCCCGCAGCACCCAATGCCACGGCCTGCCACCTGAATTATTTACAACCCAGCAGGAAACCCCGGCCTTAAAACACAGATCCAAAGGCGCCCCTTCTTAGTCTCCACGACCCACAGGCTTACCTTAGGTTAATGGCCCCTGTAAAATTAGGACACCCAATATTATAGCAACACTACAGGAACACATTCATAATGACTTCTAACGAGACATGATAACCCGGACAGCCGTCCCATGCCCTAGAGACCCAACCTCGCAACCTATGATACCCGGTCAACAGGACGATGGTAACCATGTATTGATGTATCGCCAAAAGACCCCACTCTAGGTGCATTCCTCCTGTGTTGCATTAACCTGTAGAATAACCTATTGGAAGATTTACCGGGGAAGATAATATTGCAATGTTGAATGACTGCGGTGTGCGTGGCATTAGGGCAGAAAGTCAGGAAAGACGTTCATCACTGACACTGGTCGCGGCTGGCACAACAACGCCGCCCGGATGAGCCCAGCCCAACCCACGAGGGTAACCAGTGACATCCACCAACCACGGCAAACCACATCGCAGCAGCACCTATAGTTAGTCGTCGCCACCCAATCCCCACAAACTTGTGCCCCCTATAGCGTGTAGGTTCTTATGACGCTTTTTGTAAATATATACGCCTGTCTTTGCTATTGTCAGACAGAGCGCTCTCGGAGTTTGCAGAGTTCTTTGCATGCCCTATTCTGATTGATACACTCCCATTTAAGCTCACCCGCACTTTGTCCTGGCCTTATTCCCATCCTGGGAGAGTCCATTATTCTCTCTCAATTTGGGGAGGATCGTGCTATCTGGGGACGCTCGCCTTCAGTGGTGACCCCGAAAGCGTGATTATTATTTTCTGCTAACATATATATATATCCCTACCGTCCCCTTTGGCACGTAAATCTCTGGTCGAAAAGGGATACGCACGGTGCGCTGGCTCCGGAAGGCTGCCCGCCAACGGCGACCGGTACTCTCAGAAGCGCGCACTCAACAGAGAGAGGGTACGGGATCCCGGTTGAAAAATCCCCTTTGAGTACCGCTCGCCGGAGCCGGGGCTGACCGTTGAGCGTACGGCAACACTGCCTGGACAGACCCAGTTTCGGAGACTCTCGGTTCAAGACGGGCACGTGAGTATTGAGTGCGAGCGACCATAAAGGGAGTAGGGGAGGAAATATAGGACAGGGAACGAGGTTGGTTGAAAGGGGACACTTTGGGTCTACTAAGGACCACTCTAGACTTTCTTTGCTTTTTCTTCGCATATGGCCATTAGGATTAAGAGGTGAAAAGAGATAAAGAGACGGGAACCTAGCTCTGCGAGGGGGTAGAAGGCGGCGCCGCATAGTGCTATCCTGACCAGTACTGGGAATATATGAAGAAGTGGAAAATGAGATAAAGGTGTCTGGTAAAGGACGACACGGAGAATACATTAGTGACTGCTATTTTTTCTATTCTTCTCTCTGGGTTTACGGGGAAAAACAGGGTTAGTACAAATAAAGAGACAATCTAAGTAGAAAGACAAGTTTATATCAAAACTAGGAGACGAATACATATCAGAGTAAGACGGAAAGGGACAGCTGGCAAGGGAGGAAAGGGAGGACAAACTGGGTTATGAATAGAGTGTTGCCTATGGGTGTGTAAGCATCGTATGTGTCAGAACATATTTGTTATAATGAGTGTGTAAAGGTGGTCATAAATTCATAATTATGGTGTGGTTATGGTAAGTGTGACCAGAGGAAATCTCACAAAGAAGAGTGTAATGTGGTAAAGTGAGTGTTTATTTTTTGATCTGTTGGGTAAAATTGCTGAAGTTATTGATGGTGTACGAAGGGTGGTTTGCTCTTGTATGTGCCCCCTAAAGTGTATAGAATAGAGGCTGTGCGCAGCCATTCTCATATTGCACAGGTGGCGGAAAAACACGCAGGTCCCCACGCACAGTAAGACACAAATACGTACACACATATGGTGATACATCTATATTAGGATATATATAGGTATACATCAGTATCGAGCAACCACGAAGTATGGGGGCAGAAACACCTTTATCACATATTTGTAAGAATCTACCTGGGTACGCTGAACGTATTAAGAAATATCATGATCAGTGGATCACAGAGCTGAAGGGAGAAGGATTACCTCAGATATGGCCCAAAGGGGGATCGTTTGACAAGAGTGTCCTAGATATGGTAGCTACATGCATTTGTTTGAAATACAAGGGGAAGCAGCTACATAATAGGAGAGAAATATTAGACCTGTGGAGGTTGTTTGAAGAAATACCCCGCCTAAGAAAAGGGAATTAGGTACTGATCTGCCATCTACCACTGACAATCCATTACTGATACCAAAAGATGACAAGGTGTTGCCAGAAGGGGAGCCACCGGTCGGGATAATTAGGTTATACCCAATACTGAATAAGCCAGTGCCCGCAGAAGGGTATAGTGACCCAACCTATGTACCCCCAACAACAGTCACTAAGACTCAAGGGCCAACAGCACCCCCGCCGTATGAGAGTCATAGAGAGCGAGACCAGGTAAGTACGTCAATCATGAACATAGAGAAACTAACAGAAGACCTAGAGTCCAGGCTCTCTATAGCAAAAGATGAGCTCTTGAGGATAAAAGGTATATGCGAACAGACTGCGACCAATGCTGCTAGGTCAGAGCCTATATCAAGAGCGCAGAGTGAGAATAAAATCATTGAAGAAGGGGGAGATATTGTTTAGGATACAGGAAGAACCGACCCGAATAATTGAACTAGAGGGGAGGGAGGAGCGCACTGATGATGAGATAAGGACTACAGGAGGTAGAGAGGAGCTACTGTGTGATATAGGAGAAAATTTAGAGGAAGGTGAAAGGCTAAGCATGGCAAGGGGAGGGGGAAGTGAGGGGTTGGATGGCGCATGTTCAGGGAGAACAATGGAAGAAGAGTGGGCGGGACGACTAAGGAATAGGTTGGGGAAAATGGCACCACTAGGAAAAAACGGAACGAAGGTGAATGCAGATACAACAACAAAGGGGAGGCTACAACTCCCACTAATACACAGGGGAGGAGGGAGGTCAAATTACATACCTTGGGCTCAGATGGATAAGGCCAATTTCTTAAAGTTATTGCCCCCGCTATCAGGAGGGGCAAGCAAGTGGATATATGCATTCGAGAAAAACACAGCCGGGGTACCTCTAGCAATAGGTGATGTGAAGAGTTTGTTAGTATCAGCAGTTGGGGATCAAGCTGACAGAGTATGGGTAAAGGCTGGCTTCCAGGGAGTAACTTTAGACTGCGATCGCCATGATGGCGCCTCTTTTAACAGAGTACGTGCCAGGGTATGGGACGCCTTAAGAGAGACGTTCCCAGACACCCCAGATTTGCAGTCAGTCATGCAATGTACAATGAATGACGGGGAAGATACTATAGATTACATTTTTCAGGTCCAAGAGATGTGGAGAGCAGAAACGGGCACGCCCTGGTATCAATCAACATCATTATTCTACTTCATAATAAAGAGGGGGCTCCCAAAAGAGGTGCAAAAAGCACTTGACAAAATAGCAGGTATTGAAGCAAAAGGATGGCCCGAAATACAGAGCATAATAGTTCACCACTGTAAATGAATAAAAGAGAGGGAAAAGGAGATAGCACAGAAAAGATTGGCAGACCAGTCAAAATTAGTACAAACAAAGCTGGTGAAGGTCGCTGCAGCAGTAGCCGCACTCCCACACAGCAGGGAGGGAGACGAGGAGGAGGAGGGGCTTGTAGCAATACAGGGGAGGATGGCAACGAATTGGGCAGGAGTAGGGCAACGGCAGTGGAACGAGCAGGAGCAGAGTGGAGGCCCGCAGTGGCAAGAGTGGGCCCCTCGAGGGGGACGAGATGGGTACAGGGGTCGAAGAGGGGGTGGACAAGGGTACGGGTGACCGGGAGGAAATGGATGGCAAGGTCCCAGAGGCGCGCAGGGAAGTTGTTGGAACTGCGGGAGGTGGGGGCACTTTTCCAGAGAATGTAGCAGTAGAACAAACAACAGATTTCCAGAGATAGAACACTATGGCCACACCCACCCGGGAAGCCCATATGGTCTCCCAATGGGGCAACAACAAAGAGAACCAGAGCAGGGGTACCCAGAGCAAAGGCAGGTGCATCACTACAGAAGACAGAATCGCCCACAAAACAACGACACTATGCACTACACCCCAGGCAACCCTTTTGCAACGACAGCAAATGGAGCCCCAGCACCAGCCCCCTATAGTGGTGTATCAGTAGTTTCAGGGAGTGTGTTCAACCAGGGGGGGACAATGAGACACCCAGCATAGGACAGCCCACAGAGAACACTTGCGTGTCCTGTTCTATCTACAACCTACGATGCAGCAGAGGAACCATTGGTAGGGGCGCAGATAGGAGACAAGCAGTTCATATTCATGGTGGATTCGGGAGCGGAGAAATCATGTATTAGGGAGGGCCGGTTTCTGTTATCTAACCGGAAGTTAGAGACGCAGGGGTTCTCTGGGGCTGTAATTGAAGTTCCTTACACAGAAGCTTTGGATGTGACAGTGGGGGGTAAAACGGTAAAGACACCCTTACTATATTATGAACAATCGCCAATAAACCTGCTCGGAAGGGACCTTCTTAGCAAGCTTAACATGACAATATTGTTCACATAAAGAGGGATAGTGTGTTCGACACCAGGAATATGCCCATTACTCGTAATGCTGGTAGTACAGGCTCGGACAATTGCACCGGAAATACGTGGCCTGCCAGTGGACGAAAGAATGTTCATTGAAGGTTTAAAAACACTGGCCCAAGTAGTTCCTGAGCTAAAAAAGTTAGAGTGGAGAATACCCGCAGAGTTTGTCTTCCGCCCAATAGTGCGCCCAGACATAGCACCAGGGTCAGTGGTATCCTTAGACTTGCATGCTGTACAGGTATCAGCAAAAAGGATTGCAGTAATTGGGATGGACATAGATGGGTGTGAATGGCGCACTGTACTGTGCATCAATGCCTACATTGCCCTACGAGACCTATCTGATGAGGACCTCTTTTCTGATGCGGAAAATGATGGCAAAATAATAATGGAAACAGCAATGCCCTATGACATTTTGATCCAGACAAGACAAATTCCCGTCCAGTTGATGGCAGTGGTGGGAGTGCCACCGTCCTTTTTTGACAATGACATGCGACTGGTGCCAAACAATTTGTGGACAACAGGCCCCCATGATGTAGGGTTGCTGCATGGAGTAACACCAGTGGTAATAAAGCTCAAACAAGGGGCAATTCTGCCCTGAGTGAAACAATATCCATTGTCCCGTGAAGCTGAGGAAGGGATAAAAGAGACAATAAATGCATTGTTAGCACATGGGATAATAGTGCCTTCAAACTCACCATGTAACACGTGTATCTACCTGATCAAAAAAGCAAAGGGAGGGGCGTGGAGGATGATCCAGGATTTACGCCCCCTAAATGACGTCATACAGAAAGAGTTCCCTTTGGTCCCGAACCCTGCTTCAATATTATGCAGCATCCCAAAAACGGCATCACATTTCACAGTGGTCGATTTGAAAAACGCATTCTTCTCCATCCCCTTGGCAGAAGAAAGCAGATACCTGACAGCATTCACATTAGGGGGAAAGAGATACGAACATTGCAGATTACCTCAGGGATACTGTGAAAGCCCAAGCATATTCAACCGCATACTACACGAAGACCTGGGTAATTTATCAGTTGAAAGCACGATCATTCAGTACGTAGACGATTTGCTCGACTGCACGCAGAGTGAAGAAACGTGCAGAAAAGACTCAGTAACACTCCTGACGCTGCTGGCGAATAAAGGGTACAAGGTGGACAAGGAAAAGCTACAATACTGTCAGACAGAGGTGCTGTACCTGGGGCAGCTGATATCAAGAGACGGGAAAAAAATCATCCCTGACAGAGTGGAAGCAATAAGGTCAGTGAGAGAACCCACAACAGTGAAGGAGATGCAGAAATTCTTGGGAATGTGTAACTATTGTAGAGCATGGATATGAGATTATGCAGCCTACACCAGACCATTACTGCAAGCACTCAAGGGGGCCCAACAAGAGAACAGGAAATTAGAATGGTCAGAAGAGATGAGCGACTCATTTAAGTCACTAAAAGAGTTGATTTCGAGTGCTCCAGTACTCGCTAATCTGGATTATGAGCGCAAATTTTACCTGTTCTCATATTGTAAGGGAACCCTTATGACAGCTGTATTGACACAAAAGACTTCCCTAGGACACAAACCATTGGCTTACTATAGTGGCACATTGGATGCGGTGATGCAAGGACATTTCGCGTGCGAGCAATCTCTCGCCGCCGCCACGTTCGCCATTGAGAAAAGTGCCACAATAGTAATGGGGTGTCCTTTCACGTTGTTCGTGGAACACTCATTATTTGCGATACTTGAAAGATCAAAAAGTACACTGACCACACAGCGAGCAACTGCCTATGAAATAATATTGTCGACTGCCAATATCCATGTGGTACGGTGCAGGACAGTAAACCCGGCAACATTCATCACAGAACCATGCACACTAGAGGACATGCAAGAACACAATTGTGCAACTTACACAGGGGAAACCGGGGAGGACTCGGTGGTGTGCGAGAATGCCCTGAGCGAGGGAGAGGTGTACTTTGTGGATGGGTCAGCATCGATTGACATGGACACAGGAGAGAAACATGTGGGATTGGCAGTGGTGAGGTTAGAAGAAGGTGAGTATGAGATACTAGTACAGTATCGCCTTCCATCACATTTCTCAGCACAAGCAGCAGAATTTATTGTCCTAATAGAAGCATTACATGCAGCTAAAGGTTGTGCAGTAACAATATATACAGATTCAGCTTACATGACAACAACAGTACATGGAGGTCTAGCAAGATCGGGGCGGAGAGGGTTTCGAAGAGCAGATGGGAAACCAGTGCAACATGCAGAACTACTGAAGGAATTGATTGAGGCCCTAAAAGATCCAACAGTGGTAGCAATAGTGAAGTGCCAAGCACATACGTCCAACACTGACGTTGTATCTTTGGGGAACGTGGCAGCGGACGCTGCTGTCAAGGAAGCCTCGTACTTTGAAAAACATGAAACAGGTGAGTACATATTACAGCACAAGACAAGCGAAGAGCTCCCAGAAGGATACAATGCCATGCCCATATCACAAATACTAGAGCTGCAGGAAGGGGCAAGTGGTGATGAAAAGATGGTGTGGGAAAAAAGAGGGTGCAGCCAATCGGCAACAGACTTACTATGGCGACAAAATAACTCAGGGAAAGTAGTAATGCCCGTCAAACTATTAGAGATAGCATTTCAGCAATTACACTTTCCAGCACACAACACCAAGCAACACATTGCAGCAGAGATACAAGAAGACTGGTTCGTGCCCTGTCTCCAGGAACACATATCTAGATTGACAATGGAGTGCACAACGTGCCAGATATATAACTCTGGAATGACGCTACGAACACTCAGGGGAACAATTCCAAAACGATAGGGCCCTTCAGAGAACTGCACATTGACTACGCGGATATGGGGGAAAGGTGTAATCGGGCACGCTACATGATAGTGGTTGTATGCCCTTTTTCAAGGTGGGTGGAAGCAGGCCCATGTGCACGACCTGATGCTAAAAGCGCTGCAAAGTTCCTTGTAAGGGAAGTGTTCCCGCGTTGGGGAATTTGCGACGTAATTCGCTCAGACAACGGCACTCACTTTGTGAACAAGCTCTTCAAAGAAGTGACCACATTATTGGGAATAAAACATAAATTGTGCTCGATTTATCATCCTCAAGGTAATGGCGTTGTAGAAAAGATGAACGGACTGTTAAAAGGGAGACTGTCCAAATTGTGTTTTTCATTAAAGAAAAACTGGATCTACTGTTTGCCCCTTGCGTTGTTTGAGCTGAGGAATCAGCCCAGCAAGGACCACCATTTGTCCCCTCACGAAATCGTGACAGGGAGACGGATGCACACTGCACATTCCTCACTACGCCAACAATCAGACGCACACAGAAGCGCCACAATATTGGGAGATGAGTTCACAGAATACCTGAAGAAGCTAACTAGGGCAGCGCGCGCAATCTCAAAGCAGCTCTCTCCACCATTCACACGGGAAGAAGGAAACACAACAGGATCCCATGTAGAACATGAAGTACAGGGACAATTAATGCCAGGAGAGTTCATTTATGTCTGGAGCTTTGTGCGCCGGTGGAATGCCCCACGGTTCCACGGACCGTACGAAGTGGTATTTTGTAGCCCTACAGCTGTAAAAGTAAAGGGGCTCAAATACTGGATACATTTGACGGATGTGCGAAAGGCATATAATAGTGTGCAGGAAGAGGTGGATGAGGAGACACAGACAACAGCAAACAAAACTAATGAAAATGATGAATGAACGTGAATATGTGAATGGAGGAGTGTAACTGACAGATAAAAACGTTAACGAGAAACATTATATTACAGGATATCGATGAAGATAAATTATTTTAAAAAAAACGATTTAAGTGTAAATAACAATGTGAAGAATATGTATATTGTCTGCTCCCTTCTCTGTACATCCCAACCCCTCTCCCCTACCCAAACCCATCTCCCTTCCATGACCTCTTGGCACTAGTAGTGCCAACAAAAATGTTTACATGCATGCACTTAATGCACTTTTATATCTCAAACAGGAACTACCATGGCAACTAACGGGCAGCCTGCAACGGATAGATTTATTAGATATAGAGAATTTTTAGCTGAGAGATCTAGATATTTGTATGAGTGTGGATTGTCTGTATGTATTACATTATTTTTTACAATACTGTTTGGCCTGGTTACGTATTGGTTTATAGCATTCATCTCTATCGAGATGAACGAGGGGGGAGGGAATAACGGGATTAATGTGACAAATGAAACAGCAATTGTAAACACTAAAGAAGGTGATTTTTTGGTATGGGATGGAACTAAACTGGCATGGGGATATTACACGACACCATCTAATGTTGCTACTTCGCCAAATGAAAGTTTGCAGGAAAAAATGCAAAACAGCACAACTTCCCCGCCAAAAGTATCTAATTACAATGCCCATAGTTTAAATGATTGTAACCCCTCTGTTATATCATGGTTATACAACACCCCAACCAGCGTGCCAGCTCCCGCAACAGAAAACACACTACTAGATAGCTTGAAGAAAAAGAATGAAAAAATGACAGCGAGATATGAAGTATTATATGATGACTGGGCAAAGGGGCGGGGAGGGAGAAAGGGGGGCCCACACTGTCCATCGCCCATGAAGCTAGGAAATACCTTAGAAATAACAGAAGGAAAAGGGAGGTGGGAAGGAGAAAATACGATGAATATTACGGGTTGGGGTTGGATAAAATGGAAGACCCACGACACCCCCACCAGACAAATAAATGGTATGCGGACATGAGTGCAACGGCTAAGCAAACCACAAATGAGAGCTGTTATGTCTGCTCCCTCATTCCCCATGCTTCAGGTACACCCAAAGTATTGTTACCCAAAGAGTTGCCTATTGTCGATGCCCGATGTCTCCTTCATCTCACGTTGCGCAGAATTAAGAACACCTTCCAGGCACATGAGGTGATTTTTAAAATGCTGCAGAATGAGAAGACCTGTTATCCGAAGGCGGTAGGAGTGATATGTTTGGAGGAGCCATTTTTTATAATACAAGGGACACTTTTTTCAGAAAATAAGTGGAAAGACAAAGAGATAATGTGCAAGGCTGAAGCACTGCGAGGTGTGGCACCAGAGAAACTGCAATGGATAGAAGAGACATGTACACCAGTATGGAAGGAACATATCTCAAAATTGACTTGGGTAACGGCCATTGAAAAACCCTTCAAGCTACAGAAAGAAATAAACTATGAACTGTGTTTCAAGGGAGACGGGAAAACCATCATGGGGGTAAACAAAAATTGCAACAAGACCCTCACCATCCCAGATATGAGAAAGGGGACGCGGCCCTCATGGACACTTATTGGGTATGTGGCAACCAGACATACCTACACCTCCCACAATCCTGGGGTGGCAGCTGCTCATTGGCCACCCTACACTCCGCACTAATGGTGATCCCGGAAAGCCACATTGATGGGAGCAAGAAAAAGCGAGAAAAACCACAGCAGAATGAGGCCCAGCCAACTGCAGAGTCACAAGTATATGTCCTGTCTTCCGGGAACAAGGAGGAGGTGCTGTCCCGAAACAAACGATCATCGAACTACATATCAAAAGCATCATCAGAACTGCTGGCACAGATCCCGGATAGATATCGATTATTCAGCTCTGCAGAAACTTTCTTTGCCTCACTCATCCCAAGCATCCAGGCACGAGCAAATGCAAAGTGGCTCCAAATCACACGCTGGGAGCTGATCCAGCTGGCAAATGACACTGAAGAAGGGTTTAACGTAATAAAAGTGGAACTGCGAGCACTGCGGCTGATGACCATGCAAAATAGGTATGTCCTGGACCTGTTGACAGCAATGGATGGAGGTGTTTGCTGAAAAATTGGAAGTGCCTGCTGCACTTTCGTACCTTCCGAAGACGCAGATAATGGTTCCTTGTCCCATGTGATCGAAGCAGTACATAACCTAGGAGAAAGAATGAAAATGGAAGGTGGAGCAGAAGAAAGTACATGGTTCGACAACATCTTCTCCTGGGTCCCATCGTGGCTGGGAATGACTGTTAAATTTTTGATGCCGGCTGTAGTGTTCCTCCTTTTTATTTTTTGCCTGTGCCAGGTGGGTCTTCGATGTTGTGCTAAGGCAGTACCGAATGGTGCAATGATGATGGTGACAATGGGCAACGCCCGCGGTACAATACAAACCATGCAGGAAGTACAGGTACAAACAGGAACAGATTACATGTCAAGATTCCAGATGGTGCCCATGTACCACGACAAAGATATAGTAGATAAGTTATGGCACACTACAGTTAAAGAGCCCCGTATACTTGAATGGTATGAGGAGGTGTGGGTGGACTTAGAAGGGGAAAGCGGTTGTATATATCTGACCTGCACCCCAGATGAATATGCTAGGAGAGGTGAAAGCCTGAGAGGGGTGTGCAGGGCATGGATGCCCATAAAAGGCACCCCTGCATGTGATGACGCTATAGCTGAAGAGGAAGAATGCAGGAGGTTGGAGGATTTAAAGGATTTGTTACTTAAGTAACGAAAGGGGGGAAATGTATGGGAGGATTGGTCCAAGAGACCCCCCTCCCCTGCATCCTCTCTCCCCAGTGAAGTCCATGGCTCATCAGGGGTTCCCCCTGCCACCAGGGCCCAGGTGGTGGGTGGGCCACTGGCTGAAGACATTGACCAAACATGCTGAATTTAGCCAGGCCCTGGAAACCATTTTGTCAAATAAAGATGGTTTGAGCCCTGCACACCGCAGCGCGGCCCCCACCCTTGGAGAGTTTCAATTATCCCTGTGGCCGCAGCTCTCTGGCAGATCCGCTGAGAGCCCGTTCCCACGAACAGACGGACATGAGCTAGTGTTAGATACCAACACTAACATTTCACCTTCCGCAGTGTATCGCTGTTTCCAGTATGACCTGGCCAGCAGGGCCGGGGTGGAAAAGAACTGTAAAATGGTCCCCTGACAAAAGCCCCCGAATACTAATGAGCAAACCACCTGTGATGAAACTTTTCTCTCCATGACCTCTCTGACTAAAAACCTGTAACCTCCATGAAGATGGCAAAATGTGTGCTTATATGACATTCGGGATGAAGCACCCACATCCCTGTAGCTATGCGCAAATAGTAAAAGTGTCCCGGGGGTTTTTTCATGTTTTGTGTTTTACCAAGAAGACTGCACCCCAAGGTCCCATGCCATAACTGAACTAATGCTGCTAGAGTGCAAGGGAAGACAAATGCAACCCTATTGGGAGCTCACGTAAGGGGTGCATGAAAATGCACCATATGTATGTCCAAGCTCACCATGTGTCACTGCCGTCAGTCTTATTGGCGGGTTGTTCCTGCGCGCTCCACCAACCTTACTACTACCTCACTTACCGCACATGTATAGACATGTAACAAAATGTTGTGGGTGTTAAATACTTAGCGTATAAGTAACGTGTTCAAAATGGCCATGTGAAAGGCACTAACAATGTCAAAAACGTGAGCTTTGAAAAGACTCAATGAGTATTGTATATTATGTGAATGTTTATGTCTCTTCCACCTAAATCTGCAACACACAAGGAAAATACCTTTTTGAGCACATGCAAGGCCATTCCCCCTTCCTCCCATTGAAGCCTGCTAGACGAAAAAGCAGAGGCATGTGCCGCACTGCTCCACCTCCCCCATTTTGGCTGGAGCCGCTTCAAGCATTCACATTCCCCTGCAGCGCCCAAGGCCACGGCCTGCCACCTGAATTATTTACAACCCAGCAGTAAACCCCGGCCTTAAAATACAGATCCAAAGGCGCCCCTTCTTAGGCTCCACGACCCACATGCTTACCTTAGGTTAATGGCCCCTGTACAATTAGGGCACCCAATATTATAGCAACACTACAGGAACACATTCATAATGACTTCTAACGAGACATGATAACCCAGACAACCGTCCCATGCCCTGAGACCCAACCTCGCGACCTATGACACCCAGACAACAGGACGATGGTAACCATGTATTGATGTATCGCCAAAAGACCCCACTCTAGGTGCATTCCTCCTGTGTTGCATTAACTTGTACAATAACCTATTGGAACATTTACCGGGGAAGATAATATTGCAATGTTGAATGACTGCAGTGTGCGTGGCCTTAGGGCAGAAAGTCAGGAAAGACGTTCATCACTGACACTGGTCGCGGCTGGCACAACAACACCGCCCGGATGAGCCCAGCTGACCTGCCCGGCCCAGCCCAACCCACGAGGGTAACCAGTGACGTCCACCAACCACGGCAAACCACATCGCAGCAGCACCTATAGTTAGTCGTCGCCACCCAATCCCCACGAACTTGTGCCCCCTATAGCGTGTAGGTTCTTATGACGCTTTTTGTAAATATATATGCCTGTCTTTGCTATTGTCAGACAGAGCGCTCTCGGAGTTTGCAGAGTTCTTTGCATGCCCTATTCTGATTGATAAACTCCCATTTAAGCTCACCCGCACTTTGTCCTGGCCTTATTCCCATCCTGGGAGAGTCCATTATTGTCTCTCACTTTGGGGAGGATTGTGCTATCTGGGGGACGCTCACCTTCACTATCCTTGAGTTGAATGAGGAGGCTTTTGCTTTGATAGTGGCCGTTTTATATTCTTTGGACATAGTTTTAAAAGCTGACTTGGAGGAGTCATTAGGGTTTGCTTTCCAATGGGAGAGCGCCGTCCTTTTCCTAGCCCTAAGCTCAAGCAGTTCTTTGGAGAACCAGGCGTTGGAATGCTTGTAACCCTTGGCTTTTTTCAAGGTAAGTGGGGCAATGGCGTCAACTGCCTGAGAGATGACGGTTTTGAACGCACTGGCAAGAATTTCAGGGTCACTGGAGAAGGGGGCCTGAAGGGCCGGTACTAGCAGGTAGGGTGTGAGCCTTTCTTTTGTTAGTTGGCGGGAGCTTCTAGCCAGTGCTGAAGGGAAGGGGGTTTGTTTAATTTGGCCCCTAGAGACGTTCAAACAGAATGGAGTGGTGATCCGGCCAAGGAATAGGGGAGATGTCTGTAACTCTGAGGGAACAGTTATGATGGGCAACCCAGTGAAGTGTGCAACCCTTACTATGGGTGGGTTCCTTGATGGCCTGAGTGAACCCTAAGATAGATAGTGCTTTACTGAGGGAGGCTGCATGGGTATCATTCGGGTCATTGAAACCTAGATTGAGATCTCCTAAGAGAATGGTTCGTGAGGTGCCATGGTCCTACGCAATAGTGCACTGCCTGGATACATGGAGAGGCACAGAGGACAACGGACGTGGATAGTGGATGAGTACAAGTGCCATCAAACAATGTCATAGTGCTGCAATGCAGCCATACATATTTTGGGGGCAGAGGGTGTTTCATGGGCATAACAGCAAAATGCCTGCACTAGCAAGGGCATGTACATGTAGGACCCTCCATCCTACTGCACAAATGACAGTGTACACCCCACAGAACAGGTACATGGCAGCCAAACCTGTATGGATATGCATATGCACATTGACACAATGGACTACCAACATACACACATTAATACAGGTACCACAATGCAACATGATAGATCCACAATCATTGTATCTTAACGTGCAACATGCCAACCTAGACCCGTGAACTTGCCAGTTCCACACACAAGTACTCAGGTACATGACACCATCAAGTAAGACCCGCTGACACGAGAAACCCACTGAGGCACAAGTAACCAACCATCAGGGCACATGCACGAGAGCAATATACAGGCCAAAAACAGACACCATGGGCCTCATTACCAGTATGCCAGTCCGGTAACAGCGGTGCCGGTTGTTAGCGGTCCGGCACACTGAGTTCCGTGAGCGTGTGCCCTCCAGCCCGCCAGATCTGACCTGGCGGGCGGAACGGCACCTGCCCACAGACCTTGACGGTAGCACCAGCACCATTGTCAATTAATTTTTTTACGGCGCTTGGCTATGGGGAATTACCGGAACCGCCGGGGCTGTAATGCCCCAGTAATTCTCCATTGCCAGGCGCCGGGGAAAAAACGACCCTGCAGCAGCCGTGCCGTTTTTACCGGTACAGCTACCGCCAGGGTCCTAATGAGGCCCCATGTCATCTTGCCATGACAACCATAGACCCTGGAAGTGACAATTGATGCAAGAGGGCTGGGTGCATGTGGTAACACAACAATACAAATACTTCTCGATACAACATGCACATAGAATCATTTGGGTGATTGATGCTCTGTTGCATGCCTTTAGAGCCATTTGAGTGTCTGATAATTATTTTGAGCGTTGTATGTGAATTGTGACATCTTTTTATGACCAAATACATCGACATTTGAAAAACTATTTCTAATCAAATTTTACGTGATTTGCCCTTCTAAATTCATTGGAGCACTCAGTTGAGTGTTCTAGTTGTGTGTAGACCTCCCAGTCCCCTCTGTGGGCTCTTAATGCCCAGGTGACTGTAAACGCAGTAGTTTACATAAACTACATTACTCAGATTGACATGCACTCTTCAACATGTCGGAGGCCGACATTAGTGCCGGTGCGTTGAGAGACCGGTTTTCGCTGGTCTGCACCCGGTGAGAGCTGTGGAGCGGCACATTACTGTATCCTTGGGAATCTGCCTCCCTTCAGGTACCCGGGTTATACTATTGCACCCAGGTAACATTAGGGTTACAATATGTCCTCTCTCTGTCATATGCTAGAGGAACTGCGCAACTGAACCGGGGTAACAACAACCCACGATACAGATCCATATCGGTCTAACCATGCTGAGATAGTAGCACGCTATCACTCCCCCACTTACCCATCTCCTTTTCGGCCAGTACTATTAATTGAAAGCACTCTCATAGCCAGTCCAGCACAATATAAGAATGCTTAAGGAAACTAAACTCTCTTTTACAGACGACTTTGAAATACTACAAGTTGAGAGCCCAAGATCCCAACAAGTACAATCCTTGGAAAATATACTGCCGCCACACAGTAGATCAACCATAGAATAGACATTAATAATGGACCCTGACACATCCAATTTATTAAAAGTGAACACGACATTTGCAGGTATAGATATTACTAGTAATACAGCCCCTCAGGACTCTCATCTTGGCATCTCGCTTCTGAATACTCGCTCCCTTGTACAGCATGGAGTGAAAGTAGAAGGCCATCTTGTCACATCTAATTTAGATATACTTGCAGTAACAGAGACCTGACTCAACGAAACAATGCAGATGGCAGCCTTACTAGCTCTTCTTCCTGATAACATTTTTAGATCTGATGGCATGGGTCAAAGGGGAGGGGTATTGCTCTTATTGTCAAGGAACATCTGGACTGTCATACCATTAGTCATGTAAGCCCAGAGGGTTGCAAAAGCCTCCAGATAAAAATTAAAATAGACCCCAACATTTCTATGAGTATTTTGACTGTGTGCAGACCACCTAAAGACGTGCCTTTATTTTAGGAACAGTTCCTTGACCTTCTTAACGACATCACTAAACCAAATCGAGAACGATTGTTCTGTGTGCTCGGGCGGAGGATAAACAGGACAAACCAGCTGCATCGTTATTAGTGGCCTTGCCATTGGGTATATCCAATGGATTAAAGACCATACCTATAGAGACAGACATACCTTGGACTGGGATCTGACACACCACCTGCATATTGTATATATTTCTACATTATTATGCCCCTGGACTGATCATTTAATGGTTAACACCACAGTGCGCCCCCCAGCAGCACGGGCCAGGCTGGATAAACAGCCGACAATCCTTTAAAAAAGCAGGAATTTTAAGAATGTTACTAAATTCTCAACTCTTCCTACTCTCACTTGATTCCTTTGAGAATACCACTGATTTTGTGAACACCACTGATTGGACACTGCATTTCTCTTATGTTATTTCCTCCTCCATAGAGGTTCTTGTGCCAGCAGAAAAAATCAAGAGGATAAAGACAGAGAACTCAAAGAACTCATGGTTTGATGACAGTGTCATCCAGATGAGACTTAAGAAAAGAGCATTGGAAAGGGAGCGGCGTAAAAAGCCCTGCTCCCATACTTTGAACATCTACAAGGACTCGGTGAAAACCTTTAAGGTTGCTATCATTGAGGCCAAATCAAAGAATTATAACATGAGAATTAGCAATGCTAGATCGAGCTCCAGCAAACTTTTCAAACTTCTTATGGAATTTGAGGGAAAAGCTGCTGTCAGTCAAACTAACATAAGAGATTCAGACGGCCTGGTGCCAGGTTATACAGAATACGTTCTCAGACAGATTCAGGGGTCAACAAAAACCTATTCACGCACTGCAATGTAGCCTCACAACGGTGACCGATTATACTCATATTCTGCACACCCCTGTCAGCTCAACTATTAACCTCTTGCCACCTAAGTTTGAATTCAAACAATGCAAAGAATCCGAAATAGTCTCTAACTTGAAACCCACGTCTTGTCTGGGAGACATATGCCCGCTAACACCCTTAAAGGGCCCCTAGACGTGTTGGTCCCATGGATTACTAGAATGGTCAACATTTCATTTAGGGATGGCATAGTTCCACCATCACTTAAGGAGGCTTGGATCACACCACTACTGAAGAAGAGTACCCAAGACGCAACTCTATCAGCCCATAATGAACGTCCCATTCCTGCTCAAAATCCTATATAGAGTGCCATATATACAACTACAGGATTTTATAGAGAAAAACAAAACCTTGGGTACTTGACAATCAGGCTTTAGAGCTAGGCATAGGACGGAAACAGCCCTCCCGGATCTTAAGTCTAATCTCAGAAGCATAGTTTAATGAGGTCATCCTGCCCTGCTGATGTTATTAGACCTCTCAGCAGCTTTTTGATATTGTTGACCATACCATTCTGGTTGACAGATTAAAAGGCCCCAGCCTGCTGCTCTGACAGAGCCACAGAATGGATCGCCTCTTTCCTGGGCCCTCGAATATCTAGAGTGGCACTAGAGAATGCTCAATCAATACCAACCAACATCACTTGTGGAGTGCCACAGGGATCATGCATTGCACTAACCCTATTTAACATCTAAATCAGGCCTCTGCTTGACCTCTTGGACTGCCTGGGCGTCCGGTATGCTAATGATGCCGTTGACTACCAGGTTCTCCTCGAATAGTCAGGTAATAACAAATAAGACTCTTGAGACCCTGAATGTGGTGTTCAATGCCATCCAGAGCTTCTCATTGTTGCTTCTGTGCCCTGGATAAAGAAATTGGATCCCGCATATGAATGTTTTAGCATTGCAGCCAGTAAGATCACTGTGGCCAGATGTATAAAGACTCTGGGCGTCCACTTGGATGCAGAACTTTCTATGAAGTTTCAGGTGTCTCATTTTCGATATTATTGTGGTTACGTCACCAAGCTTTTGAATCAAATAAGTCCTTACCTATCCATCAGTAATAGCTTGCTTCTGTCCACCGACCTAATGAACACCATGCTTGATTACGGTAATAGCCTCCTTATCAGAACCTTATCAGAACCTCGCAAGCCAATTGCCACTCCCTCCAAATCACAAAAAATAGCGCTTACTTGTCACATTTACAGCCTCTATAAATGTGAACACATAAGCTCCCGAAGGAGTCTGTAGTGGTTACCGGTCAGGCATAGGAGCAAGCTTCTGTCGGTTTCCCAAAAACGCTGGACATCTACTTCCCCCCCCAGTATCTCACAGACCATCTATCCATGGAGTGTCGTGGCTGGGGGCTAATATTGTACTCCAGCTGGTTGCCATGACCGCCCGGGCCTGATGCTGACCCTTCTGGCATTTATCCCTGTCCGTTGGGCCAATCAGAGCTAAGGGACACATTCTTTGGTTGGTCATTTGCACTGTGCATTGGGGAGACATACTCACCGCCTACCTCTTGGCTGCTAGCACCAGCCTATGCTCCACTGACTCCCTCTATTCCCTCCATGTCAAGGATGGTACTCGCCTTCTCCTCCCACAGAGTGATTGCAAGGGGCTCCATGGTGCCACCTCATTTTTTTTATCAAACATTTTATTAATTTTCCATACACAGATAAACATTACATCAACTAATAGGGCTTCATGAGAAGCTCTCCAAACCCACCCACAATGGTTCTACGTTATTTTGCTGCGGTATTTTTAATCGCAGGTTTTTTCATAGCCGTTTTTTTTCTCGAAAAACTCATTTTTTTCGTTTTTTTTAACCCCCCCTTTTTTCATTTTTTTTAATTCCCTTACACCCACAACCGTATATTTAACTTTTTAACCCCCCCCAAAAAAACGAGTTTTTTTTCGAAATAAAAACAGCGATGAAAAAACATGCGTTGAAAAATACCACGGTGAAATGCGTGTATACCCCCACAACCTCAAACGCTGAAAACGGGTGTCTCCTGTCTTTGTTGGGCGAGGAGGCTGCGCACTCTGACCCGAAGGCCATTCCACCTTTTATGGCAGTCCCCACATCCCGGGGGACCATGCCTATGGCTTTCACTTTCTGGCTTATCGATGCCCAGATTGCTGACCGCCGCTGCCCAGAAGTTTTCCTCTGGTGGGTGCCATACAGTTCTTCACAATGGGCAACCACCTCATATGTGAGGACATGGCACTCCCCCTTGCAGAATTATGACTTTTGCAGCCTATGTTCGGGCACCTTCCCTCTGGACTACTGTTCGGAAATTTTGTCTGTGACTTGTGAGTCCAGATGGCTACAGGAAGCGGGGGATTCAGGGTGGATTAGATTTTCAAAATGGCTGCTGCAATGCTTCCCGTTCCGGCGATGATGCTATTAGCACTCATTGACCAGTGGTAACGGTAATTCCACTGGGTATCGCAGATTTACTGCCGGGGTGCCCTGTTTCGGCAGTAATGGCACCAATGGTGTGTGTGCGTTCCCGCCACGTTGTGATATGCCGCAAATTCTGCTGCATGCCACGGCATTCTGTTGTATTAGCGACGGACTCGTAATAAGGCCCAAAGACTTTACTGATGTTTGAAGTGAACCACATCGCAGATTACTTGTAATACTGCTAGGAAATGTATCCAGGAACACAAGTACACCAGGAAAGGGTTTGTTAGTGGCAGTCCTGGCAGGTTAGTGAACCAGGAAAAAGACATTGAAGTACTTACTGCATTGTGGTGAAAGGTTGTGGTGAAGAGAAAGTGACAAGGCCACTGAGCTGTTTGATGAACTATGGTAAACCCATCCTGACGAAAACATTGTGTGCACTAATTGTACTTCGAATGGATTGTGTCCTCCCACATATTCCTCATCTTTGATATTCGATATCCAGCTTCAGCTGCTTCAGAAAATAAATTCAGCAGAGGGCGCTGTGCATCGATGGCGTTGACTCGATGTCCCTCAAGGGCCTCCGTCTCGAGGATGATGTCATCGAAGGCATTTATAGCACTCACAGCACTCGTTGGCTTCAGTTACATATTTCCACAACAGTTTTAGCTTTGAGAAATACGGCGCGCTTCTTCACTTTCGTGAGGCCTTTGTTATTTCTAAAGAGAATAGAGAAAAATGTCTTCTTCGTCAACACCGACAACCCCGAAGATCGGGTTTAAAAAGTGCTGTGATTGTGGGTCAAAAATGTCTTTGACTGATCTCCATCATATTTGTTTGTGGTGCTTGGGGCAGACCATAACACCTCAGACTGCTCCAAGTGCCAGTCAATGACTGGAAAGGCCTTAAAGGAACGAAAGGTGAAATTGAAGGTACTTTGAATCCCTAAATCTCCTACTCTGACCAAGAAACCTTCGACCGATGAGTCGAGAGGCGACTCTCCTCAGAGGAAGAAGGCCAAGCAATCGAGATTGAGGAGTGGCTCACACCACTCTTATTCGTCCTCAAAGAAGTCTAAGAGAAGGCACGATAGGTCGCCTTCGTCAACTTCATCGTCAGACGCTTCCCCAGAGAGAGTTTCTTGCCCAACTAAAAAATCCACTCTGGCCAAGTGGGAGGCCATCAGAGAAGAGATGCTCCAAATATTTGAAAAACAGAAACCTCTAAGCCATGCTCCTACTGCGCCTTTCAAAGAAGCCGGGAAGGAAAGGGCTCGACCTAAATCCTGCATGCCCTCGAGCCTGGGACAAAGGCCCAATCCACATCGAGAGCCGTCGAGGCCTCAATCCGATGAATCATCGAAGGATCAGTCGAGCCAAAATCATAAGTCGAGGTCGTTGACCTCATCAACACCTTCGGCGTCACCTTCGGCGGTGCCTTCGATGCCAGCCAAACCCTCGATGTTGACTTTGACGCCAAAGGCATCAACGCCAGCTACACCATCATTGCCAGCTGTGCCATTGATGCAGAGCGCCCCGGTAAAACCTATGGCGTCAGTGAAGAAAGTTTGGACGGCTCCTTCAGCATCTAACCCATTATTTACAAGACCTCTCATACCTGTGAAAACCTATCTGCCACTACCGAGAAAAGACAATTTTAAGTCTTTCTTCCATATATGAGGTAAATGAACCCTCAGGTGAAGAGGCTCCATTTGGCCTTCAATTTGGTACGCCAAATGTACCAGCAAGTTTTATTGAAGAGGAGTCAAGGTTGAGAGATCTCTGACAACCTGCACACTGCAAGTGGGGTGGATACCTCACCTGAGTTGGAGTTTGTGAGACCAGAGGCTGGGGAGCACGCAGCTGTGTCCTACAGACAACTTATGTCCAAGGTAGTGGACTATATGGGGGGGTGGAGTAGGCCTCCATTGCCATTCGAACAAGATGATCTACCAGATATCTTAGATAAGGGTCCTCAGTCAGATACCATATTACCGTTTCACATTGCTTTGCAGAAAAGGGTGGCGTTGAATTGGGAAACACCGGCAACCAACCCGGCTGTAAAAAAAAAGAACTTGACCAAGAAGTACCGCCCTTCCAGTAGTGACCCTGTCTACCTGTCGAAAACACCCCACTCCAGAGGGTCTGGTGGTGCAGGCAGCTACTGCAACATCTAAGCAAGTGGCTTACCCTACCATCCCTCCAGATAGAGATGACAAAAGAGTAGATGGGTGGGCAAGGAAGGTATTTTCTGCAGGGAGTATGGCCCTTAAATCTGCCAACTCCACATGTGCCCTTGCAAAATGTACGTTTGCTCTATGGGACTGCATTTCCATGGCGGCAGAGCACATTCCGAGGGGGATGAAAGAGACAGGTTCTTAGCCATAGTTAGAGACGGCTAGATTAGTGTGAGGTACAAGAGGTATTTTGGACACTAGGTCATTTTTCTTTAATTTTAATTTGCAAGGCAGGGGCCTCTCTGTTAGGTTAGGGAAAGTTAGGCGTTTATCACAACCGCTTTTTACTTTCAATAAATGGCAAACTTTGAGAAAACGTTATCCTTGTGTCTGTCTCGCATTTCTGACCCCCACAGTGCCTAATGACAAGGGTTTCTCTTTGGAATCATCCTTTGATGGTGGATTGGGGTCTTTCTTTCCTCAGTTTCATAACCTCGAGAACCCCTTTGGAAGTTGAGGCGTCTGCTCCAATTTAGCCTTGATTGCATAGTCCCCTCAGCACTTCATACTCCTTCAGTGTCTTTGGCTTAAATTGCTTGTACACTGAGCATTTATCCTCAGCGTGGTCCCTTAGAGGAATAGATAGTGTGCAACCATTGCATTCTAAAAGAACTTCGTGTTTTACTCAGTGCAGAATTTAAATGTAGTCTTCTCCATGGGCCTCATTACGACCCAGGCGGTAAGGGGTTAACGGCGCCGTAAAAGGTGGTGGCGCCGTTAACCCCTTACCGCCTAATTACGAGGTCTCTTTGCGGGTCCCCACCTTAACGGCTGGTTTTACCAGCCGTTAAAGAAGGAACCCGCAAAGGGACTTTCGAGGTAATTACGGTACCGCAATTTGCAGTACCTTAATTACTGCCTTCCCCATTCTAATTGAGCCCTATGGGGGCAAAAATGGGAATGGGGAAGGGCCAATGGTGAATGGGGAATTACCGCTCCACCAACTTTGGAATGGGGCGGTAATTCCACCATCCACCATGGCGCAATCGGTAAAATACCTGCGTCAACCATGGCGCTAATAGCACCATGGTTAACGCCTGGGTCGTAATGACCCCCCATGTGTCGAAGCAGGACCAAAGGTAGTTGGTGAATGGAGGTGTGTGGGGATCTAAAGGCATTCTTGATGTCAGATCTTAACCATCACGCCCCTCTACCTACTGTACTCCTGAAGGCAGGTGTTGTCCTCTGGGCAGATGTTTTATTGGTTGGCATCTGTAAACAAACGCTGTTTTGTTGGAGTGTTCAGACATTTTTGATAAACAAAACAAATCAAATGTTGAAGTTCTTAGGAATGTCTTACCGCAGTTACTTGCATGCGACCAACTCATAGCGGGGAGAAAACGGAGGATGTCAACACATGAAGGTTCATAGGTACATGTAAACATTAGGATAGGAATATTGTGACAGGAACACCTCTTTTATTTTGGAAGCAAACAACTTGTACTACTCTGGACCAGCAACAACAATATCTCAAGTTGTATACTTTCATTTAAAGGTTGTTGGCAAATGTCTTGCCCTTACCTGAAAGTGGAGCTTCAAAATTTCTTTTTTTGAAATTTCTTTTGCACCTAGCTGTCAACTTTATTTTTGTCTGATTTTGAAGAGGAATTCATTTACGCAAATACCAATCCTTTTTTAAAATACATTTAAGAAAGGTTATATTAAAGCCATGGTCATAATATGGCATGGTGAATCTGAAACTTTAGTCGTTTTTCACATACCTCAATCCTTGCAATTCAAATATTCTATTCACAATAGATTACAGCAAGATCGAGATACATATCTTAGATTCATCTATTTCTAATCGACAAAATAAATTGGCATGCTCCCTTTATAGTAAGCCTACTGATAAGAGCACACTACTCCATTATCGGAGTTATCATCCTGATAGTCTAAAAGGAAATCTTATTTTTGGTCAATATTTACGAGTATGCAGAAATTGTACTCAATTGCAGATTTTTATCATCATGCAGAAATATTAGACAAACATTTAAATAAACAGGAATAAACAAAGAAATGATTGGACCGCTCGAAAAAACAGGCAAGGTATATCCCACGTGTAATCTTGTTTTCTTCTTTAAAACAACAGCATCAAAATGAAAACATGTTCGTTTTGCCCACATACTCTTTTTATTTTTTAAAGATTTTTTTAATAGTTTTCCATACACTTTTCATTTACACACTGGTTCTAAAACAATCTGAACCACCCCACCCCATTGATGTAGAGTTCCGGTCTCTGCAATGGAACCATTTTTTTAATGCTGTGTGGGCACCATTGTTGCATATGGTCACTTTGGAGGTGCATCAGTATGTGCCCCCAATCTCTCGTAAAAGCATCTTGGGCCCCTTGAAGCTTATAAGTCATCCATTCTAGGGATGCAAAGTTCCAAACCTTTTGCATCCAATCGTAGGTCGTAGGTGATGTTCTTTTCTTTCATTGTTGGGCTATCATGAGCCAAGCTGCTATAACAAGGATCATACAGCCCCTTTTCTGTGACTTAGTGAAGCCTCCCGAACCAGGTTCCCACATCGCCGCCATCCAGACCCCTTCCTTAAACTGCTCAGAACCTGTTACAATCTTGCCTGCCTGCTCCCTCACCACGTCCCAGAATTGCTGTATTGCCGGCCAGCTCCACCATATGTGTTTCCAGTCCCCCTTCACTCTGCTCCCCCTCCAGCACTTGTAGGATGTTGTCGGGAACATTGCATGAAGCCTCTCCAGCGTATAATGCCATTGGAATAGCACTTTATATATATGCCATATTTCTCTTACTTGTATTGAGTGCGTCAGCTTTGGAATGATTCCCCATATATACTTCCATTGCTTCCTGGTTATCACTTCTCCCGTTGTCTTTTCCTATTTCACCATGTAGTCCACCATATCTCTTCCCCCTGGGTGTTCAGGAATTTATAAAGGTTTGAGACCAGCTTCCCCAAGCCTGTACTTGTCGTCACGTATAGCTCAAAAGGTTTTAACTGTCTCGTAGCTGCCTGCCTTATGTGTGGGGACCTGAGGCAATGCTTAAGTTGAGTGTATTTAAAAATGTCCTTGTTTGTTAGTCCCAGGGTCTGTTTACATTCTTAGAGTGTCATTATTTTTTGCCCCTGATACATATCCCTTATCGTCTTGCATCTTACCTTGGTCAATTTTTTATATATTGCTATGTCCACCCCTGGTTGGAACTCTGGGTTCTCAAACATCAGGAGAAAAGGGGAGGGTTGAGTTGAAAGTGCCCCTCTCTTGATCGCTGCATCCTGTACTTCCATGCCCGCACCATCACTTCACTGATCTTAATGTCCGGATGCCTGTGTTGTCCCTTTAGCCATAGTAATCCCGAATGTGAGATTCCAGCCACCGCCATGTCTTGTTTAGTCCATATTTGATTGGGGTTTCCACTACCCATTCTTTCACTACCCGTAGCTGGGCCGCCTCATAATATCTGCGGAAGTGGGCGAGTGATAGGCCGCCTGATTTTTTGGCGCCGTCAGCGTTGGCATCGCAATTCTTGGTGGTTTGTGCTTCCATATGTACGCCTTAATAACTTTGTTCAGAGATTCAAAATACACACTTGGTTTTCGAATGGGTAGGGCCTGGAAGTGGTATAATAGTTATGGTAGAACCGCCATTTTAGTTGCCACCACACGCCCCCACCACAATGTCACGTCGGTTTTATTTTGTCCTTACCTGCTTTTAACGCTATTCAGCCACCCCTTAGCACCGCTTTGAATGCATCCCATACAGTTCCCAAAGGTGTTTCTCTCGTGTCATTGTCTGAAATGTATTGGTCAATCTTTTCCCTAATGGAGTCCACCACAACCTGGTCTTGTAACAGTTACCTGGGGATGTTCCACTTCCATAGTCCCCCTTTGTTGTGTCCCAGGTTAAGTGTCAACCAGATCGGGGGATTGAGCCGACAGGGAGATAGAGCCTACATCTATCTCCTTTACTTTGCCCACCAGCCCTGTGGCGGCCCAAATATAATCTGTTAGAGACTGTGAAGTGTGAACATGGGAGTAGTGTGTGACACCTTGTGCATGTCCCCTAACCACTCCATATATGTCAATGCACACAATAATGGAGGAGAGAAATCGATACTCTCCCCCAAACCACAGAAGCCGAATGAATTCGACCCTCCCACCGTGGTTGGCACAGGCTCCTGATATTGGTTACACAGGACATCACGTGGCAGCCAATGGGGGGAAGAGGAGTTAGGGAGAGGTTGTGGATGGGGTGGGGAAGTTAGGAACACCGGATAGAGGGTTAGGGAACTCCTAGGTTGGATAGGGAAAGGGAAGCACAGGGAAAAGACCCTCGCTATCTAGAACCTGGCTAGTGACTCATACGAAACCTGGTGCTAATCCTACACCTTCCAAAACCCTACTCCTGACTAAATTCGGATAGTACATAAACACACCTTAATACGTGTGAACATGGAGCATAGACAAACACTTTGATAGCAAGCAGTATGAACACAAAACAATGGGATTCTTTCCCATATATGCGGCACAAAAACACATGGCCCGTTGGGCAAGCTTGAGCAACACATAAAACACATAACAATTATAACATAGTTAGTTCCCATGAAATGACAGCGCTTGTTGCTTTTCATAACCTTATCCTCATGAGTATCATTCAACATAATACCATAATACTGAGTTGGCAGCAACGGTAGCACACAGCATTTTGCCCTGGTAGCATAGGCGGTTTCAGTATTGACTGCTTTGCGCTTATGACTGCTCTGGGTGAACTCTACCCCCACCCACAATGTTGCCGGTACTTATCTGAGCTCCGAGAAGCCCCACGGGACTTCTCGGAGGAAGTGTAGAACGCCATACTAAGACCGCCAGTCTGCCCGCTCCTCCTCTGTGCAAAGTCTCCGTCCTGCTTCCAACTCCAACCGCACCCATAGAAAATAAGCCACACCTGCTTATGCGATGTTGCTTTCCTTTATGCTGCCCTCAATCCAATGCAGCTGGCAATGCGCGCGTGTATGAACTACTCTTCCGAGGACCAGGTTTTATCAGATGTCTCAAATGAAATTGTTTCACTAACCTGGGGGCATGCACTGCCTCTGCCGGTTCCCATGAACAATCTTCCGGTCCATAACCTACCCACTGAATCAAGTACCATAACTGCTGATTTTTCTTCTTAACATCCAAAATGCGTTTCACCTCATATTCCATTTGTCCTTCTTTCACAATAGGCAGGGGCCGTTTGGTCTTCATCCCTGGAGCTGCAGGCTTAAGTAAAGATCCATGAAATACCGGATGTACAGGTAAAGTCTTTGGCAAACGCAATTTCATCCCGGTATCTGATATACACTTAATAATTTAGTAAGGACCAATAAATCTAGGCATAAATTTATGTGACCCCACCAAGGATGTAATTTCTGGTTGATAACCAAACCTGATCCCCAATTTGGTACAGAGGACTCTCTTGCCGATGTTTATCGGCTTGTTTCTTATATGCTTCTTTGGCTCTTTCCAAATTTGCGCGTGCCTCTGCCTGACTTCAAGAAGCAACTGTTTCGCTGTTGTAGCACCGGCATTGTTTCCATATCCGGTAGTTGTTCGGGTATCATGTTTTGTTCATGCCCGTACAAACATTAATTAGGTGCCATCCCCAAAGAGCTGTGAAAGGTATTATTGTACGTAAACTCTGCCAACCACAGTGCCTGCACCCACAAGTCTCTGCCATCTCCCAGATAACCTTTCAAGTATTGCTCCAATGTCTGGTTCACTCTTTCCGTCTGTTCATCAGTTTGGGGGTGATATCTAGTAGACAGAGCACAGTTGATTCCCAACATCCGACAGAAAGCACGCCAAAATCTGGATGTAAACTTCGAGCCTCTATCTGAGACAATGCTCTTCAGCAAACCATGCAATCTAACCACATGTTGTAGGAATAACTCTGCCATCTTGCCTGCCCCCGGAATTCCAACACATGGAATGAAATGAGCTTGTTTGGACAAATAAAATCCACCACCACCCAAATGGTGTCAAACTGATTATCAGAGGGCAGATCAGTAATGAAATCCATCGAAACGTGAGTCCATGCTCTTTCGGGAGTTGGCAATGGCTGTAGTAAACCTCTCGTTTTAACATGATCAGCCTTGTTACGCACACAATTTTAACTTTGTAACAAATACCTCTCCACATCCTGTCTCAATTTAGGCCACCAAAAATATTTCTCTAACATGATTTGCATCTTTCTCTGACTTGCATGTCCTGCCAGGTGAGACTTATGGCACCAATATAAAGCCTTTTCCTGTAATTCTGTGGTTGGTAAGTACAAATGATCCTGATAGTAAGGCAACTCCTCCCGCACAGTTTGTGTTGGATGACTGTCCTTCCACTTCTGAAGTTGACTGGATGATAAGACTTTCTTTATTTGGTCAATTAATTTTTTTGGAACCACACCAATGACCCTCTCCAGGGAAATAATTGTCTTGACTTTCCCCACTAAATTGTCTGTATTTTGTTGCCTGGATAACGCATCCGCCTTTCCATTTTTACTTCCGGGCCTCAAAGTCACCACAAAATCAAATTCATTAAAGTACTGGGACCATCGAAGCTGTCTCTGACTCAGGGTTTGGGCGGTCTTGAAATATTGCAAGTTCTTGTGATCAGTTACCACCAACACCTGATGCCTTGCCCCCAGTAAATAATCCCTCCACTCCAGAAAGGCTGACCGAATGGCCAACAATTCCTTGTCAGTGATGGAATAATTTTGCTCACAACCCGTTAATTTCATCGAGAAACATGCCACTGGATGCCATACTCCTTCCTCATCTTTCTGTGATAATATGGCTCCTATCGCAACATTATTAGCATCAGTCTCCACCTGAAAAGCTTTCTCAGTGTTTGGATGCCTTAACACTGGTGCCGTAGTAAAGGCTACTTTCAATTCTTTAAAAGCTTTTTCTGCCTCTGGACTCCAAACAAAGCTCACCGCCTTCCTAAGCAATTGTGTGATGGGAGTGACTATTTTAGAAAAATTGCTGATAAAGCGCCAATAGAAATTGGCAAACCCTAGAAAGAATTTGATATCTTTGATGCACTGTGGAGATGGCTAGTCTGTTACTGCCTGCACTTTCTTGGGATCCATAACAACGCCTGTTGGGGTCAGGATAAATCCTAAAAACTCAACTTGCTTCACATGGCATGCACATTACTCCAATTTTACACACAATTGATATTCTTGTAGACGGTGAAACACTGCCCGTACATGTCTTACATGATGTTCTGGAAATATGAATGTATCAAAATGTCATCAATGTAGACCATAACAAAAATATCAATACATTCTCGCAATACTTCTTGCATAAAGAACTGAAAAGCCGCAGGGGCATTACATAAACCAAATGGCATCACAAGGTACTCAAACAACCCAAACTTAGATCGGAAAGCTGTTTTCCACTCATCCCCCTCTTTCACTCTTATCAAATGATAGGCACCTCTCAAATCAAACTTGGTGTAAATCTGGGCGGACCGCACTTGATCCAACAGGACCGAAATCAAAGGCAAGGGGAACCTCTTCTTTACAGTAACCTTATTTAATGCACAATAATCAATGCATGTTCGTAAAGTGCCTTCTTTCTTTGGGACAAAAAATAAAGGTGAGGAGACCGGGGATGTAGAATGTCTGATAAACCCTTTAGCCAGCATCTCATCAAGATATTCTCTTAGATATTTATTTTCAGATTCTGTGAGAGCATATATTCGATTGCAGGGCAACTTCGCCCCCTCTTCCAATTCGATAACACAATCATAGGGTCGATGAGGGGGTAACCGTTCAGCTGCTCCCTTGTCGAAGACTTTTGTAAACTCCATATATTGTGCGGGAATTCCTGATTCCACCGCTCCCACTACTGGGTCTATGAGTCTCCTTTTGGCCAACAATGCTGCGGGTCCCAATTTGGGTAATGTGTGCTCCTGACAATTCTGTTCCTCAAACCACACCGTTTGCTTTTCCCAATTAATCCTAGGATTATGCCTTATCAGCCAGGGCATCCCCAAGATCAAATCAAACTGAGGTGCTGCTATCAAATCAAACGTAATTTCCTCTCTGTGACCTGATGTGCACACCATCTACAATTTCTCTGTTTGCTTCAGAATTGGCCGTGCCACTAATGGGTCCCATCCACCGACGGCACTCCTTCCACCCTCTCCTTATCCTGCACTGGTAATCCTAACTGTGCAGCCAAAGCAATATCTACAAAGTTGCCCCTAGCCCCTGAATCAACCATCGCCCATACCTCCTGCTTAGACAAAGCAAAACACAACATCACCAATATATACAAATGGGAAGTTTTGTTTCCAACCGTGTTTGCTACCCATCTGGGGAACCTTAACTCACTCGGGCCTGTCACCTGTGTTCCCCCAAAGGCCGGACCATCTATTTTCCCGTTTCCTTTTTGCTCCTTTCACCTCCCACACCTCTCTGAGGAGTATTAGGACAGGTACATATAAAATGTTCTGCCTGTCCACAGTACAGACACAAGTTGTTAGCTTTACGCTGCTCCTTTTCTGCTGGTGATAGGAGTCCTCTGACGCTACCAATCTGCATGGGTTCCACCTCACTCAACCTTCCCCCTCTACTCCTATCTAATCTCACAAACGGTGCCGCTTCAGGCCTTTTTTATCACCCTTCCTTTCATTCATTCTGTGGTCCAATCTTAATGCTAAATCTACCATAGCCGTACATGTCCTAGGTTGCGGCTCTACTTGAGCAATGGCATCCTTCAGTTCTTCCCTTAACCCTTGATAGAATAACACAGTTTGTTTAGCCACTGGTCATTCAGTTTCAATCACCAATCTATTAAATTGGGTCACATAGGTTACTAGATCCCGAGTGTCCTGTTTCAAACCCAACAATTCCTTATCTTGTGCCAAGGACACCTCCCGCCGATCAAACAGCCTACCAAATTCTGCCAAAAACCCATCCCAATTATATAGCAAAGGGTCATCTTTTTGAACCAGTGGCATTGCCCAGGCCAGCCTGAAAGGTCTCAAAAGCTGTGAGCTTACATAGAAAATGCAGTCTACATTGGATAAGAAACAACACATACTTTCGGGGATCCCCCGAAAAACGTTCAGGCGCTGCTAAAGGTACGCTGCTGGGAGGTTGAACAATTACTGGAGAGTTTTGACTTGTGGATGGTTCCCTTCCCATAGACCCACTAGCCCCCTCCAAGGGGGTTCGCTGAGCCACCAAGCCCTGTACTTGTGCTTTCAAATTATCAGACTCTTGGCGAGCATGTGCTAACTCCAACTGAATATCTTGAAGAGCCTTTAGCACATCGGCAAAAGGCGGAGGAGTCACTTCCATTTGGCTTGGGTGGTTGTAGGTAGGGATGTAACGGTATAACAGTATACCGTTAAAGATACTGTGAGCAACTTAATTGAACAAAAATAACCGTTGCGTTGTTTATACCGGTATACCGTTTATACCGTTAAGTTTGCTTTTCAGTCTCATTTGGAAAGGCTGCAGAAAGCAAGTGCTGTGCAGTCTTGATCTTTCACGGTTGGATGTGCCGTCTGCTAAGGGGCCCTTGTTTGGCAGACAAGAGCATAGGGAAAGTGAGGCCACATTAGTAAATGCAGCTTTGCTGCTGTGACCGCTCTTTCTCTGATCAGTAGAGTCGGGTCAAAGATCAGCCGACTTTGAGCAAATTGTGTTGAAAGCTGCCCAGTGCCTGAACCTTTGTGTTCCCCATGCAAAGCTGGTAACGATGAGCTGACTGACTGGCTTTATAAGCATACCAATGCAATTAGCAATTAGCAAGACCACAGGGACGTCACGAGGGTGAGCTGAGGGCCTGAACTGAAAGTGAGCATTTTATTTTTCCTTTTGTTCGTATGTAAAGAAATGTAATACAACGTTCAGTGACTTGCAAAACAGTGGAGCCAGGAGCACTTTGCTTAGCAACAACTCAGCAAGCAGGAGCAGAAATGTATCGATTCAGCCTGGCCCGGCATCAATCGGGGGCAGGACTACAAGGGAGAAACAAGGATCAACAATCAGAGAAGGTAGAGACGATATTTGCCGTGTACATAGTACACAGCACGGAGAGTTCTCTGAAAATGCACACAGTGTCTATTTAGAAAAAGTCACCTCGAGTCCAAGAACAAGTGAATTAATAGTCCGGCAGTAGCCCAACAAAGCGAGTGTGATTTGGCTCGCTAAAAACTTCCTCTTGTCGACGACAGACCGCTCAGAGGAATATTCACACAGTGTGTCCAGCCAAACAGCCCAGCACACTTGGATACACTTCGGTGCGCGTGCATGGATGTTTTGCAGAATACAGATCCAATCAGAGCGTGCAATGGGCGGGGCCTTCAGCGGGAATCGGGGGCAGGACTCGAGTCCAAGTACAAGTGAATCAATAGTCTGGCAGTAGTCCAACAAAGCGAGCGTGATTCAGCTCGCTAAAAACTTCCTCTTGCCGACCCCTCAGAGGAATATTCACGCAGTGTCTCCAGCCAAACAGCCCAGCACACTTGGATACACTTCGGTGGTTGTGTCTATTTGGTCCGGGCCGACAATAAATGTATAGAAAGTTTTCATATACACTTGTCTAAGAGTAATTTGTGGTTTGTTGCTGTCTGTGCTCATTGTGGGCTTCCAATCACTCTCACCCCTCCTGTGACTTAGTCTTGACCGCCTGCCAAGCTACCTAGATTAGTCTGGCTTGTCCAGAAGGTTCCCCTTATTCACTAAACCGAGTGTGGCCTCCTAAACTTCTGCCCACCCGGTCACAGTTTAGAAATCCATCTTAACAAGTTACAAATGAAACCTTATTTTAATGTCACTGCCAATGATGCCACAGAGTATCAAAACACTGATGATACACCTTGTAATGTTTCTTTTCTGTGATGTCACTTCTAATGTCTGTGCATATTCTAGATCCTCTTATTGACTACTCTTTACAACTGTTACATGCTCTTTGTTACTCCTCTTCTAGCCTCACAGAGACGCACAGCGCTTCTACACCATAAATGATGGCAGAAGGCACTATACAAATGCAAGATAACATAACATATGCAAATTAGGGTGTGTCTTTTGTTGCACATGGCCTTAAAAATCCCAGAACTGGCCTCAAGACAAATCTTAACAGGCTAGTGCCTTGTATGTATAACTGTAATAGGGAGGACAGGAAGATACCTCAGGGGCCACATATTTGTCCTGGAAGCAAAACAACGCAGAGCAACGGCCCTTAGTGACTGGTCGCCGGTATTAAGCATGTTATAAAAGATTAATATTTTGTATGGTACATGTGTTAAAATGTCGTGTCACTAATGTTACCATAAAGGTGGGCAGTGGATTCCATATGGAACAGTGTGTGCCACAAACTGCTTCTGTTCACCACCTCGTCTAAAATGTCTTGCAAAATCATGTTGTAAAGTTGGCCACCCTAACACTTACTCACCCATCAACACAATCCCAATGCAGCACCCTGTATATTACACCACCCCATTTACTGAAGACCCCCTTCCCCTCCTAGGGAAAAAGAACTCTCAAGAAGTTTCCTGCCTTCGTGAATGGCTTATCCAGCGCCTATAATGCTAAGCAGCAGCAGCCATATCAGGGCCAAGTCTTCAAAAATGCCATGGGGCAAACTGAGAGCTCGTCTTGAATACAACGGATAAAGTGCCCCTCCTTGTACACACTGGCCAACACAAAAAAATCTACTGAACCTTAGCCTATCCTTATGGAAGAGTACCTTGTGGATAAACACTAAAATGAGAAACCTTCGAGATACAACCTTGCCCTACATTTAGACATAAGGTACTCAAATGGTTGCGCACTAACGACCCATTACCAGATTCACCTCACACCAACTACCTCCGGCCTACATCTGACATGACCTCCACACTCCCCTCACCCGACCACCCCCTCACCACTCTATACTCATTACTCGTATACACTCCTTGTATGCATACATGCACACAAACATCTGCAGTGAGCTATACTGTAGCCTAGGCGAGTATGTATATATAACTGTATATGTCAATGTTTCCTTGACTCTCTAAGGACACGCTCCGTATTATATGTATGTATGTAATTCTATGACAAGACAGGAGGCTCATATTATGCATTACAATCTTTACTCTGAAACCACAGCAGCAAAGAAAATACTTTTACAAACAAAAAAAGTTTCCACAACGCAACTAGATAGAGTTCAATGTCAATGTATGGGGAACTCCCCAATCCATCATGGAGGACAGGTCATGCCCTGCAGGGGACCAATGAGCAGGGACCCTCTTCTATATATGTCCATTACTCTAACCCCAACCCCTCTTTCTTTGCTGCTGAAATCCACAAGCTAAGTCACTCCTCCTAGTTCTTGACTTCGTGTTGAATTTATGGAGTTTAGAGTGCTATTTATTTATGTTATTAATGTTATTTTGATGAGTTTGGGGTTTTATTACACTGTACTGTGGAAATGGTCATGTATTTTTCATGTTCCGTTGGTAACTGGCTGAGTGCCGTGTTCGTGTGCGAACGCTGACCTGCAGGTCACATTCATGCTTTGTAATGCTCGGCTGGGAGCCTTCTGCTTCTGCAGTGTTTCCCTCCAGGCAGTGTTATTTTTAGCAGCTGCCCCAGCCCCAGAGCCAGCGCACGTTTCCCACAGGTGGTTTGGGAACGCTTGAAATTCTTTTCACTTGAGAGGAAGTTTTGTTTTTGTTTTTCTACAAGTTCATTATGTAAGCGGCAGTAGGAACCTGCGCGCATTTTTTCCATGACTGTAAAGGCTGCAGCTTCTTTTACTCATTAACTTCCCGCACGTCGCGTGTGTGTGTTTTTATGTTTACATGCGCATTGTCATTAGTTGCATTCAGGCTAAGCCTGTCCTGGGGATCCGGCTGGGGGGGGGCAGTTTGCTAGGCCCTCCTTTGATGGGAGTAACTTCCATGAGCATTCCTGAAAAGGGCAGCTGTGTCCTCTTTTTAGAGTGAAACGCTTGTATTTCTACATTTAATTTATATAGTTCTATGGTGGTGAGGGATGTTTCAGCCCACAAGAGGCATAGCTCAAGGAGAGGTTTGCAGGTTTACCAGGCCGAGGGGCCTCGGTTCGCTGCCCGCCTTTGGCGGTATACACATGTGGATGCGAATGTGTATTTATTTATAGGTATTCACATTAATGTTTATATTTATTCATATAATATATATATATTTAACATTGATATTTTATTTTGTGTTTAAATTGATATTTTCAGTATATATTAACACCAGTTCGCCTACTGAAGGGTGCTTTGCCTTCTTGGTAAGTGCTATACCCGGTTTAGCTTCAGGTTCTGCCTGAATTCTATGGGGAGGTTAACCCCTCGTATACTGCTGGTTTCCACACCCTGCGGGGGTGACCAGTTTCAGGTACTCTGGTGGTGCTCTGGAATGGTACCGTCACCTGCTCGGTGGCAGGATTGGCTTGTGTTTCTGCGAGGTGATCCCTCGTATACTGATGGTTCCACACCCTGCTAGGGTGAGCAGTTGAGGTACACTTCATCAGTGTATTCCTCACTTAAAGTTGGCAACTTTGTCGGTGTGCTGCATATGGCGTTGGTGATTACCTTAACGGTTTGTGTGCCATAACCTGTTTGGTTTCAGGTTTCTACCTCAGTTCTAATGCAAGGTTACCCCTCGTGTACTGCTGGTTATCACGCCCTGCTCGGGCAAACAGTTGAAGGCACAATTGCTCAGGGTATTCCTCCCTTATGGTTAGCAGTCTGTTTAGATGCTGCATATGGCAGATGTCATTATTTCGGTAAGCACACCGTAGCCTGCTTGGTTTCAGGCTTTGCCTGGATTCTGCGGCGAGGGACCCCCTCGTGTACTGCTGGTTGCCACACCCTGCTAGGGTGAGCAGTTAAGGTGCACTTGCCCAGTGCTCTCTTTTGCTAAACATTATGTTTAAGTGATGAATGGAACACATTGGAGTGTTCAGAATTGTCAGTGGCCCGGATAGCTCGGTAAGTAGCAGCTTATAGAAGGGCCGGGGGGGTTTGGACCCCTGTGAGGGCGTAGCCCCTCTTCTTTGGATATTTTATATGTCTATTTTATATAATTTATTAAGTACTTTAAAGAAAAGAGTGTGTGGAGGTTGTGGTAAAACAGACCCATGTGGGGGGTTGTACCTTCCTCTATTGACACTGGTGTTAACCTTCGTCTTTTAGTTAAACTTCTGTCGCCCTTTACCGTAGTTAGTTTCAGGACAACTCAGTCCTTCCTTAGGTCTTGCTTTCCCCGATATCAATTGCTCCACCCAACACCTGTGCTGATTAAGCTGCTGTATTTTCTCCCATCATGAGGAAGAAACAGATGATGCGTTATGCCTCTGTTGAGGTCTGCAGGGCTGGAGGCTCTCTATAGTGGGGACGGGGTTTCCCTTACTATTTGTCCCATTGGACATTCTTTTTACTTTTGAACTGTTGGTGGAGACAGGGTCAGCTCGTGGGTAACTGTTCAGTTTTGTTGCATGGCAAATTGAGCAACCGTGTTCTACTTGGAGAAAGTGTTTGGGAAACACTTGATGATATCAGATATACGAGTTGCCAAACAATAACTTTAGGGCGCTTGCCCCATGGGTTTCCTCCCAAATCTTGGCCTGTGGTTCAACTAACCGTCTAACAGTGTGTTGCACTTCCTCCTCTGCTCGAGGAGTTCAGGCAGGCTTTTGTACCCTCAAGAGCGTTGCTTAATCTCTTTTGTTGTGTATATATATATATAGACATATACATTTTCTACAGTGCACCGATTAGGGTGCTGGTTTTTTCTCATCCGTACTGACCCTACTGATACAGGTTCCTAATTTTGGAGAGGTCTAAATAAGTATTTTATCCTGCTGAGATCGATAAGTGAACACTTCACGTCACACACCGTTCGTAATAGTGATATGCACCACTCATATACCTGAGGGTTCGTAGTACTGTATAAGTACTGTTTGCTATGGACAATGTGCTTCATTTTCTTTTTTCCCTGATTCCCTTAGTGGCCAGTCAGCCTCACACGAATACAGAGACTCAGATCTCGGGTTGGAGGGGACAGTGGTCCCAGATTTCTTTCACAACCTGTATTTACGAGGCATTGATCATTTTTCCCTGAGATCTTTCCCCCTCATTCCCATGCTCGTCATCCTTGGGGGATATTGTATCATGATATACACCACATGGAGTATCGCCCGATGGTTTTTCCGGTTTTTCTTTTACAGGAGTTCAGACTCAGGGCCAGTGCAGACTCGCACTAAGCATTTCCCTCCCGTCAGTTACTTTCCTTTGCGCTATTCCTAGTATTTCAACAGGTTAAGCGGAGCCTGTCCACGGTCAGGGGGTTGGTTAGAGTGTATTTATTTCTCTTAAGGGTGTTAAAAGCGGGGTTGTAATGTGGTCCTCAGGGTAGCCTTCTTCTGGGTTGCAAGGTTTTTTTCCCTTGGTTAAGTGGGGGAAGGTTCTCCTCATTTGTGAAGGCTCAATATCCCTTGGTGAGATAGAGGGGTCTGGGTGTGATACTAATCTCCCTTCCAAGTTATTATGACCCTCTATCACAATGTGTTCCAGCGTCTCTACATTAACTGTCAGAAGGTGTCTGCCAGTACGATTCCCAGAGGGCTGGGATATTTATATTCAGTTAATGACTTGATTCTCCTAGTCACCTGCATGGCAGGTGGACCTTTGGGTTTTCACAAGAGTTTGTTTTTACAATAAGGTGCCAGCTCAGGGTGCTGTGAGCTTCAAGGCTCTCCAATTTGACTGAAATAGTGGTTAGTCCTCTTCTGGTGTGCAGCTTCAGTTTAACTATTTAGTGATCGCTTCTTTGCAGTTTAGAGTCTTGCTAAGACTTGGAATTGGATGTCACTATGATGGTAGCGATTGGATGTAAGACACATTTTTCTCCTTGCCAGGTTTGGCCTCTTAAGGATCAGGTTTGTAAATATCTGCTTCTTGTCATGGTTGCAGAGTTCTTCTTCAAGTGTTTGGAAGGTCTGACGGTCTCCGGTTGGTGGTTTGACAGGTTTAGCTTCTCAGGGGGGCCCCTCTCTTCCATTCTGCTTCGGCCTCCAGAGGACATCCCTCCTTAATATACACATATGTCTGAAGACAATTGTGGGTTAAGTCTATGGCTTTTCAGCTCTGCTCAGGATGGGTCATCCTGTTACAAATTTATAAAATGATTTTTACTCCCATTTTACCTTTTGAAGATTTGTCTTTCCTCTTGGTTCCCCAGTGTAGTTATGTGACATGACCTTATCCTAATGCAATATCTTCCTTTAATGCTTGGGATGGAACCTAAAAGACTTTCCCCCTTTGGGGTACTTTTTCTTTATCTCCAGGAGAGCTCTGTGCTTATTTTCTTTGGTTTGCTTTCTAGGATCCCAAAGATGATATTAATTTAAATGTTTTAAATGTTTTATTGGACAACAGAGGCGTTTTTTACAGAGGAGTTTTTGTCCTATCCTATTAGTAGGAAAACTTTGTTTAAGGGTTTTTTCCCCTCTTTAACCAGTTGGTTTTGGCGGCCTGTAAGGAACACTGGAATTGGCACAATTTCCTGTTTTCTTGCATTTGACGATGCCTTATAAAACAGTTTTCGGGCAAACTAGTCTTGGTCAATTCTCTTGCGATCAGCTGATTGATTTCATGAAAGCATAAAAATGTTTTTTCCTTTCCTATTATTTTATTATATTTTATTATATTGGCTCTATTGTATGGATCATGTTGTACTAATAAGATGCAAGGGCTTTGAACTTGCATAATATGAGCCTCCTGTCTTGTCATAGAATAGCTAATCCCCCACACTAACGTGAGATGGGGGTTTAGATTCTATTAAAGACAAGGAGGCGATTATTATCCCACCCACCCACCCTGGATATGATGTGATATGACAATTGTGACACGCATGTACACAGGTGGTTCAAGAGAGAACATTCTTTGGTTTGTTGTTTTTCCCAACCACCCACCCTTCTTGTTTGTTGTTCTTACAGCCACGAGTTGAGGTTCTCATCAGGAGTGTGGCTCGCAGTAACAAGTTGTGGAGTGCGTGATTTTGGATGAGAAGTCCTATCCAGAAGAACTTCGGCATAGATTCAGGCTGCGAGAAGGTGGAGATCTCCAGTTTCGTTGGATTCTTTCTCCGCGCTACGCAGTTCAACCGTTTCATTGGACTTCTGGTGCAAGACAGCTGCAGAAAGAGGGGTTGGGGTTAGAGTAATGGACATATATAGAAGAGGGTCCTGCTCATTGGTCCCCTGCAGGGCATGACCTGTCCTCCATGATGGATTGGGGAGTTCCCCATACATTGACATGAACTCTATCTAGTTGCGTTGTGGAAACTTTTTTTGTTTGTAAAAGTATTTTCTTTGCTGCTGTGGTTTCAGAGTAAAGATTGTAATGCATAATAATCGCCTCCTTGTCTTTAATAGAATCTAAACCCCCATCTCACGTTAGTGTGGGGGATTAGCTATTGTTGCATATACTTGTGTTATGCACTGTAACTAAGCTATAAGACTACTTGTACTGCTGCACCCGGCTACCTAAGGGTTTGGTGCGCATTACCAAATAAACAAACAATACAGCACAACGCTCCCCATGAAAAACTACCCCTAAGGATGACCACCTTATTCAATCCCGAAATAAGAGCCTGCTTATATGAGGCCCATCTTCTCCCCGTGTAAGTTCACACTTTATGCATGCCACCATCCGGTAAAGGAACCACGGAGGACCGTAGATTCAATGCCACTCCCCTTACCCCGCACCCCCTCGCTAATTCATCCCACAGACCCGTGTTTCAAAAGAGCCCCACGATAAAGAAACCGATTACAGCCCACGCCCCAAGACCCCCTCTGCTGTAAACATTGATTCCGTAGCATTTTTTACGTGCCCTATATATTTTGCTAGTTGGCTAATTATAATTCTACGTATAAAAAACTACCCAATTTCGTTCGCCTGCTTTCTGTAAATTTAACCGCCAACATCGAACTCCGTTCCACCCCAAAAACTAAACTGGATCACCAACCAACTCTTCAGATCACTTCCCAGCAATAAGAATCCAGGCCTGGTTTTCCCTGTCTCCGTTTGTGCTCTCTTGGCCTAGCAGCCAACCCTCCCTTGGTTCTCCCTCTCCCGCCTCCTCCCTTTGTGCATGGATATTACAGGAACTAGCAGAGAGAAATAACATTGACAGAGGGGGTGACCATAAGAAACTCAGCTAATCTAACAGCGGAGAGGGAATGCTGGGAAAACACACACACCCCCGCCCCCCGAAACCGAACACCAGACACGCACTGGTAGTGGGTGGTAGATAGGGGGAGCTGGAGGAGAGGCACGTAAGAGTTGGTGGGGTGAACAAACACTCTTTGGGGTGGGTGAAACTCCTCTGCTACGCCCCCACCCCCATCTCTCCGAGGACCCTCCCCAGCTCCCCCCAGGGCCCCTCCTTCAGTTTGGTAGGGATAAGGGAAGGTGCATTGTGGGAGGGAGAGACAATTTGGAGTCTGACAAACCAAAAGTCTTTCTTCTTTTCCCTCTGATTCACGGGACACACAAACCTACATGTACACAGCAGCAGCGATAGTTGCATTGTATCCTCTGCTACAGGATGGCTAGACGGGCGATTAAAAGGCTTTGAAATTGGGGGTGCCCCACTGCTGCCACCGAAAGCATCCCCTATTCTCCCCCAACTCACCGGCGGTTGTTTTAGGGGGACCAGAAGAACCTTTAAAGGGAACAGTATAACCCCCAAATTGGGGAATTAAGATGCCCCCCCCTGACCCAAACACTGCCGGTGCCCCCTGAATACACTGTACCCAACCTTTTTGTGCTAAGGACCCACCCCGGCGGCTTGGCGGTCGCGATCCTTTACCACTGCTTATATTAAGGTTTTGGGGTACTGGCAGAAGGGGTGCAGTCTTTTTTTAGGATGGGGGAATCTATTTCTCCTCTTATGTAGCACCTTCCGGACGCCGGCCATTTCTGGATCTTTCTCCAAGCTGCAAGAGCTGGGGGGTTGGAAGGATCTCGCTCAGTAATTTGGGTTGTGCTATGCCCGCCCCTTTCCCTGAGAACTTCCCCCACTCCCCCCTCGGGAAGGACCAGGAGCCCCCAGGAGTATTGATATTTTTTTATTTTAAGTGATTTGTGTCGCGAACTCCAACGTCAGTACACAATCGGAGGGTCTCGGCTCTGCTGCGCACTCCTACCGGATATACCCCCGCCCTTCCAGACAAGGGAGAGGAGCCCCCCCAGGAGTATTTGTTTTATTCCGAACGCACTCTACAAACTCAGTCGCCGAAAGACTACCGGAGGCTGCCAGCGCCCCTCCCCCTCTGGTGATGGCGGATCGCAGCCCGGAGCCGGCTTGAGGCCCCGGGTCCATGGAAGGGATCTAGGGGCGGTACACGAAGGGGCGCCAACGCCCCCAAAAAGGAGAGGCGTAACACACCCGACGCAGCACCCCCAGAAATACGGAGTAAGGATTGAATAGGGCTAAAGCTGGAGGCTCAGTGTGATACTCCCCAAGAATCGCCAGGTAAGATAATGGAACTGGGGGCTCATGCGTGCGGTGGGCTGGGCTCATTGCATTGAACGTAATTTCATCATGCTTTGTTTTGCGGGCAATTATTTTGCACATGTCCGTTTGTATGACAGCGTCAGGCTGGGCTGGGCATGTGTCTGTGTGTGCATGCCATCGTTTGTATGTGAGTGGATGGGGCGACTGTGTATAGGTATTTCATTGTGTGGGCATCAAAGAATATATGCCCATTACAAATGTAGGTGTCGCTGTTGGTTGGTCTGTGTGTGCATACCAATACATGCTTGTCAATGGCAAGTGGTGCATGTTGGTGAATGCATGCTAGTCTTTGCATGTATGTATGGCTTCGGGTCTCTTGAAGTCACTGTACGTTAGAATGCAGATTTCAGCGTGTACGTCACGTAATATGTGAGTATGTACTACTATGCACGCCCCCCATGCTTAAGAAATTTGCGTGTGCGTGGTTTGCACACATTATTAACATGTCTGTGTGCTCATTTGTGTTAAGTATGCACGCTCATATTGTGTGCTTTTCTGTGTTAAACTGTGTATAATCAGTATTTATGTGTGTATGATTGTGTGCATGTTGGTTCAAATGCACCAGTCTGCACGAGTGGCAGTGCCAGTGTGTATCGATCGCAAAGATGTAAAGTGCATTCATGAGGCTAGACTTGTCCTTGATAAACATGCTTGTAATGTGGTTGCTTGGTAAGAGCTGCTGTAAATGCGCTTGAGTTCCTATGAATGTGCATTGCATACATCAATGAACACATTACCTCTGAGTGTGCGCAGCAATGTGTCGGGCACAGTTGAGTTTTCACTCTGCAAGAGTATGCATCATTTACGAGTGTGAACGGCATTTGGCAATCTGCATACCGTTGGCGAGCTCCCACAGCATGCATGAGGACACTGGAGTGATTACTATCGGCACAGTATGGTAGATGGAATGTGCATATTATTGGCGTGTGTATACATTACACACGTGCTCGCTTCACTGGAGAGGGAGGAAAACGTGCGAACGGCAAGCAAGAATGTAAATATCACTGGGGTGTGTACAACAATGACAGATGTGCGCTGCGTCTATAAGCTTGCCTGTTCTCGAGGGTGTACTGCATTCAAGACCACTAACTGCACGCTTTCAACACGTTTCACTGTGCACTTACTCTTTACATGATCACTGTATGCACGATTAGTTTACTGCATGCATATTTATGTTCGTTCTGGGTCGGTGATTACATTCTTGTTATGCACGTGCTTGCACGTCTGTGGCATGTGCGCACAGGAGGCACTGGGTGCATGATTGCACATAAGTACACAACCGTGGAAAGTACAACGTGCGCAAGTGACCACATATTTAGCAAGCATGCATATCTTTCCAGCAGTGTGTGATTCATCCATAGTATGCAGCAGTTTACCTCGTTGTTTGAATACATCCGTAGTGTGCAATCTTTGAGTTTGCGCGTCATTATCACCTGTAGACGTAATGTGAATTTATAATTTTGCAGACTTTAGCCACTTCCTGAGATACAGTCATGGCTGCAATTTACAGGTGCACATCGCAGTTTCTGCTCACAGATGCGTACTGTGCACATTCTCGGGCAACAATCTCATCTAGTGCAGTTCTTACCAAGCTCTGTTTACATACACGTGTTTTGCTAGGTCGAGACTCGTGTATGCAGCTTATTGGTGAGAGTTCAGTTCATTGTGCTCTGCATGCATCTGTAGGATTATAATACAACTCTGATGTTGTAACTTTCCCCTTGAACTCCCCTCTCCCCCAGAGTGAACCCATCTCCTTGCATCTGGATTTTTAAACTGCACACAAGTAAATCAATGTGCGAGTGGTCTCAATAGTTCGAGTCCCACCATACTGTACTTCGTGATGCGCGTCTATTGTCCACACGGGCTGGGTCTTACTATATAATCCATCTGTCCTCTTCCACCTCATCCAAAGGTATTATAGAATTGTTGCCACTCCATGTCTATGGATGCACTCTCTTCATGAATCGCTGCAGTGGTATTTTCCATCAAATATATATATTTTGCTCTGTTGGACCACTCTTTCAAGTAGGAAGGGCTGTCCTCTTCCAATACCTGGCACAACATGCTTAAGCCGCCAGAAGAAGAAAGTGCACCAGTGGTGAGAGGACGTACCACCAGTCCTCCCGCCTCTCTAGATGAAATAGCACCAACATTGGGTCCAGCCTGCACCCCCAACACCCCAGCATCCTTGATCCAACGCAGGACCTCTGCAGTGCCCAGTATACCTGCACCCTGGGGCAGTCCCACCACATCTGCCAACTGTCTGCTTCATTACCACAGCTGTGCCAGCACTCGGGGTTCACTGCGGGGACTATCTTGGAGACACGTGTTGGGTCGTACTGCCAGCGGTGCATTAACTTCAGGCTATGGAGCTTATACTGGCATGATATTGATGTCTTAAAAGCTCTCCACATCTCTTGCCAAAGGTTTTCATCCAGCTCCATACCCAGGTCCCTTTCCCACCTCCGGCAAAGTCCCTGCACTGCCCCCCTTTTTTGGTTCTAGCAGAGCCTCGTAGAGACGTAAGATTAATTTCCGTGTACCCATCCAGGACCTTTTCCACGGGTATGAGATCCCTCTTTGAATTGGCGCCTTTCACTTTTCTATTGTCAAGATTCCCTTTTAGTCTAAGGTACAGGAGCACTGATAATTTACCTATGTCCAGGGCCTCTTCTAAATCATGAATACTTATGAATTCTCCTCTCTTCCACAATTGACCCTCCCTCAAACCATGACTGATAACTCGAAACCTCTGGTATGATTTCTCGTACAGGGGGGCTGGGCAAATATGGCTTATCAGGGAGGGCAACCTGGTGATCCCACCCGCTCTCCCTCCCATGCTCAGCACCTCCCAGTGGACCCAGAGAATCGGGTGTTCCCGGATTCTCCACGGGAGCCTCCCCCTTGGGACCCAGAGCCATTCCCTCACCGTTGCTGGGAGCATATGTTGATTTTCCAAGTATACCCACTGCCTCCCAGGGTCCTCCCTCAAGGGTGGGACCATTGCCCTAAGTTGTGCCGCCCCGTAATACAACATTAAGTCTGGGAGCCCCACGCCTCTGTGGTCCTTCTGCAGTATTAAAGTCCCATATCCCACCCTGGGTTTCTGATTCTGCCAAAGGAACCATAAATTCCGTGACTTAGCTTCTTTCAAAAGTGTCTCCGTGCACTGATAGGCAGCATTTGAAACAGGTACAGTACTCTTGGGAGGAGGGTCATCTTTATTGCATTAAGCCTCCCCATCCACGACAGCTGTCCCTTACCCAAGGCTGTCATTTCAGTAAACAACTTGTTGAAGAGGTGGGGAGGTGTAGTTGGCACGACCCAAGTCCTCCCTTGGTTTAACAATGTTGATGCCCAGATATCTCATGCTGTCGAGCTGCATTTGTAACCCTAGGGGCCTAAGAACCTCAACCTCTCTTAAGCCATCTGTGGCGAAGGAAGGGGCACTGACTTGCACTGACTCTCCTTTGTTGACTCTGAAGCTAGAGAACTGCCCGTACTCAATTATTGCCAGGGCTGCAGGGATGGAGCTGGTGGCATTCACTAGGTGCAACAATACGTAGTCTACATAAAGCCCCAATTTAAATTCCCTACCGGCCACCCTGATGCCATCCAACTGTGAGGCCATCCTTAGTCGCTCAGCAAGCACGTCCATCGTTAGCCCGAATAGGAGGGGCAAAAGGGGACAACCTTGCCTTGTCCCCCTTTGCAGTTCAAAGGGCCTCGACGTCTGCCTGTTAACGGTCACCCTGGTCACCGCCCGTATCCCTATCAAGATCCGGTCACCAAACCCAAATTTCCGTAAGACCCCATATAGAAAACTACAGTCCACCCGATCGAAAGTCTTCTCGGCATCAAGGGCAACCGGCACCGGGTTCCCTTCCTTGCTGAGGCCTCCATTAGGTGCATTGTTTTACGCAGGGTGTCAGCCCCCTGCCTACCCTGAATGAACCCCACTTGGTCTGAGTGTATTAATTTTGGCATAAGTCCCTCCATCTGCGTGGCCAGCACTCTGGTAAAGATTTTAGCGTTTACATTAAGTAGGGAAATGGGACAATACGACTTGACTTTCTGGATCCCTACCAGCTTTTGGTACGACAGTTAATAGTGCCCTCTCAAAAGAGGGGGGGCCCTCCCCGTGTTCAAAATGTTGTTAAATAATTTCGCCAGATGTTGGCCGAGAGATCCCGCAAAGGTTTTGTAAAACCCGACTGTGTACCCGTCGTCGCCCGGTGCCTTCCCCAGGGTAAGCCCACCAGTTGCCCTTAGCACTTCATCCTGGGTGATTTGCCTTTCCAATTCAATGTTCTCGCCACTTTGGAGGTTTGCCAATGGCACCTCCCCCAGGTATCTGTACAGCTCCTCCTCCTCTGTCCATCCCATAGAGCTGTTCATAGAATGTGGCAAATTCCTGCACCACATCTCCGGGTAGGGAGTGTAATTACCCTTTCGAGTCCCTGACCCCTGATACCCACCTCTCTGCCCATTGACCCCAAAGCCTGGTCACCAATTGTTTCAGAAACTGCAGACTGGCAATCACCTTCCCCACCTCTAGGTCTCTCAGCTCCTGACTTTTCTTCTCTCTTGCTACCCTCAAATCCTCCTCCTTCCCTTCCCCCCCCTGCATTCCGACATCTCAAACTTATGGATCTCCGACCTGAGTTTCTCCGCAAGTAGAATCCTAACTCTTTTTGGCAGCGCCTTCTTGAATAAGGAGGCCCCTCCGGGTCGCCTTGGCCGCGTCCCATGTTATGCCCAGTTCCACCTCCCTGGTGTCATTAAAGCGAAAGAACTCTTCAATTGACTCACTTCATTTTGAATGGATTGTGTCCTCCCACGTATTCCTCATCTTAGATATATTCGCCAGCTTGCTGCTTCTTTTGGAAATTTTTTCGCCAGAGGGCGATGTGCTTGTGGCCACGTAGCTTGGTCCCTCGAAGGCTGACGTCATCTGTCGTATAAAGTGCTCGAGCCGCACCCGTTGGTTCAGTTCCGTTTTTCCGAAATTCTGCTTCGTGTATCGAATCAGTTTTTCTCATCGAGAAATGTCTTCTACCTCAACCCCAGACAACACCCAAGACGGGTTTTAAAGTGTCTCAAATGCGGAAGAAAGATGTCCATTACGGATCCTCACCGCAACTGTCTTTGGTGCCTTAGTCCTGATCACCGAATGGAGGAATGCGGGTCGTGTCAGGCGATGTCGAACAAGGCTCTCAAGGAGCGCCAAGGTAAGCTAGCGGTGGGGGAAGAGTCTTTTAAGTCTGCAAAAAGACTAAGACTCAAGAAAAAAATCTCATCATGAGTCGAGGTGATCGAGGTCGAAAAGTCTCTCGAGCAAGTCCTCTTCCTCGTCATCGGAAAGGCGACATCATAGATCTTCGTCCTCTTCTTCCTCGCCCGACAGAAGATTAATTTCTTGACCTTCGAAACATGATTCCCCAAAGAAATGGGAGGCCTTTAGGGCTTCAATGCTAAACATTCTTGTGAAGGCGGCCCAACCCACTCAAAGTTACGTGAAGAGCATGCCCCATTCCACTCTAAAGGTGACAGAGGGAAATCCAAAACGTCTCACACTAAATCCGACAAAAAGTCGAGGGTGTTCTCGGACGATGATTCTCCAGCGCCTCATGAGACTATACAGAAACATTTGGTGCATAAATCGAGGTTGCCTGAGGACAAAATGGCATCCTCATCGTCAAAGTCAGCTATCGACTCGACGCGTCCTTCGACAATGGCGTCGATACCTTCGGCCTCTGCATCGAAGCCTTACTCGATGTCGAAGCCCACCTCGGGGATTCCTTTGAGCGTATCGAAGCTGGCGTCGATGCCGTTGACGCCTTTGTCCGGGAAATCTTTCATACCGGTTCCCAAGACGACAACTATGGCTAAGGCTAGGTCTGTTCCACCTTTACCAGAAAAAATGTTCCACCCTCAGCCCAGCCAGAAATTTTTTAAATCTATGTCTGCTATTTTTGAGGAACAAACCTCTTCTGAGGAAATTACATCAGCTGGTGTTTGATTTGGGACAAGAGAAGTTCCTGAGGAACTGGTAGATCCTAAATCAAAAATGTCAGACCAGTATGACTGCCTACAATCGGCCAGTGGCCTAGATGCCTCACCTGAGGTAGATTTTGAAAGGCCTGACCCCACAGACCATGCTGAACCGGGGTATAGGAACCTCATGGGAAGAGTGATGGAATTTATGGGGTGGAAGTCAGTGTCCCCAAGATATGACCAGGAAGACTTAACAGATATTATTCATGAGGGACCTCAGAAAGACCCAGTCCTTCCCTTCCACAAAGCTCTTCAAAAGAGAATTATGACAAATTGGGAGACGCCTGAATCTCTACCAGCTGTAAATAAGAAATTTGTAGGAAAGTATAGACCTGCTCCATCGGATCCAGAATATTTATCTAAGCACCCTTCGCCCAAAAGCTTGGTGATTCAAGCTGCGACTGCGAACAGACAGTCGGCTTACCCCTCTATGCCCCTTGACAGGGACGACAAAAAGATTGACGCCTGGGCGGGGAAAGCTTTTACTTCTGGTAGCATGGCCCTTAAGTCTACAAATGTGACTTGTGCATTAGCTAGGTTTACTTACACCCCGTGGAGCTGTTTAGATGCAGCAGCTGATCAGGATGGTTTCCTGGCGATAGTAAAGGATGGAAAGGAGGCTATGGAGGAGTGCCTCAAGTCAGGACTGGAAACTGCAGAGAGTATAAGCAGATCCATGGCATCAAGCGCAGTCTTGGGTAGATTTGCATGGCTAACTAAATATGGCTTTGCATCTACAGTCCAGATTACTCAATATGCCCTTTGACGGCTTGAGGTTGTTTGGCAGCAAGGCGGACTAGAGCTTGGAGAAGCTGCAGACCTCGAAAGCGGCAGCAAAATCACTCAGCGCCGCTATAAGGCAACCTCAGCAACACTCTTAAGAAGGGTCATCTTCCTGGAAGAGTCGCCCTTTTCGCTTCTATTCCTCTTTTGGAAAAGGGAGAGGGCAGGCCAGTCAGAGGGGACAACAAAGAAAACCCTTCAGCGGTGTAAAAGGGAGAGGCACTAGATCAGCCACAGCAGCGGCTACTACCCCCTCAGCCACTGCTGCAGCTGCTGCAAAGCCACTTTGAAGCCTTAACCCACTAGACACCGGTGGGAGGCAGAATCGCTCAGTATCTGGACGAAATGGCGGGGCATTACGTCAGATGCCTCACTAGAGATAGTGACCCATGGTTACTGTCTTCCTTTTCATCCAAGGCCTCAAGATCATACACCGGGAGCCAACTCTGTCAAAATTCCAGACCTGCTCCTTGTGCAGGAGATTTTAACCCTGCTAGAGAAAGTTGCAATAGAACATGTACCTTTAGTGGAGAGGAACAAGGGTTGGTACTCCCCTTATTTTCTCATTCCCAAAAACAACGGAGGATTGTGACCCATCTTGAACAAATTCCTCAGAAAGGACAAGTTCAAGATGGTGACCCTTTCTCAGATCCTTCAGGCTCTTCAGCTTCAGGCCTGGCTGGTTTCATTGGACCTTCAGGATGCATACTTTCATGTGCCAATCCATCTCAAACACAGAAAGTACCTGAGGTTTGCAATTGGCGGATCTCACTATCAGTTTCGAGTTCTGCCATTTGGGCTGACCTCCGCCCCGAGGGGTCTTAACCAAACTAATGGCGGTAGTGGCTGCGACTCTCAGGAAGGAAGGGATTCACATCTACCCTTATCTGGACGATTGGCTAATCAGGGCAAATTCACCCGAACTGGCCCTGGAACATCTGGCCATAACCTGTCACTTCCTACACAAATTGGGCTTCTCCCTCAATTACAAGAAGTTAATGTTAAAGGACATTTGTACCGCGCACTATCACCACCGTAGTGGTCCCTTGGCGCTCTGGCGGCTCTGAAAAAGGGGGAGGGGAGGTGAGTTAGTGGGAGGAGGCAGGAAAAGTTAAGAGAGCAGTGATGTGCTGTTGGCGGCCTCAGCCCGGTGGGTCAGTTGGCTGGGCCTGGGGTGTTTTCGGCCGGTAGTCGTCGTGTACTGTTGTGCAAAGCTATGTGTGTTTTTGTTTTTTTGTTGCAATGTAGTAAAGTTTGTGCGGTTTGTTGTGCTGTAGGTTTTGGTTGTGTTTGGTTTGGAGTTTGAGAGGTGTATGCAGAAAGGGAAATTGTTAGTAGCGTTGGTTAGTTTGCATCTCTATCCTGAATTGAAGAACTCAGCTTGTGTAGTCTCCCCTGTTGCGGCTCTATCCTGATCTGGGTCTGACCGGCCTACAGGTTCCTTACTCCTCTAGCACCCACCTCTAACATGCTCTACCATGGCTCCCTTTTCCTCATTTAGACTCTAGTGGCCAGTGCATCTGTTAATGACAACCTCTCAGGTAGTGGGGATGATTGTCAATGTCTCGAATTCCAAACCAACGTAGTACCTGGCGGTAATTGGATTACGGGGCGGACGAAAGTGTAGGTGGGATTGTCTGGGTTAGTTGACTCAGTCTCCGTGTGTGCCGCCTGTGTTCCTGTTTATCCGATGTCACCCGTCCAGCTGCCGTGAGCCTTGGTCTCCCCGGTCAGGGATGTCCGTGTCTTTCCGGTTTAGTTATCCTTTTTACCAGTTTCACAAATGATTCTGAGCCAAAGACTCCAATTCATCGGAGCGGTCCTGGACACCACCTCAGGGAAAGCCTCGCCTCCCGAGGAAAGAGCTCACCGCATTCTGCAGATGGTAACAAAATTTCACAATGCCCAACATCTGCCAGCGTTCATGGGATCCTGCATTTTTCTGGTGCTAGAGGCTCGACTGACGATGAGATCCCTACAATGGGCCCTCAGGATTCAATGGTCCCAGTTTTCAGGGGATATGTCAGATCTTCTACAAGTCCTGTCCAAGGTGGCTCAAGATCTGCTATGGTGCGCTCACAAGGAAAATATCCTCAGAGGGGAACCGTTTTGGCAACGATGGCCGGAGATAACTGTAGTGGCGGACGCCTCACTCACAGGGTGGGGAGCCCACACCAATGATCTGAAAGTCAGTGGTCGTTGGTCTCCATCAGAGTCCAAACTACACATCAACCTGTTGGAGCTGGGGGCAATCAGACTAGCGCTGAAGGCCTTTATGCCCTCTGTACAGGGAAAGAATGTCCTGGTAATGACGGGCAACACAGTGGCCATGTACTACCTCAACAACAGAGGAGGTGTAGGATCACTCCCACTGTGCAAAGAGGCAATGCAGCTCTGGTTCTGGGCAATGCAAGAAGGAATCTCTCTGTCGGCAGCTCACCTAGCTGGAGAGCTGAACACGGTGGCGGACGCTCTGAGCAGGCAGAGCACAGTCCCCCACGAGTGGGAGCTAGCTCAGGAAGTCCTTCAAGAGATCTTTGCCCTTTGGGGAACCCCTCAAGTGGAGCTGTTCGCGACCTTGGCCAACCGGAAGTGCGAACTGTATTGCTCAAGGGAATTTCCCCCAAGAGGAGCTCTAGGGGACACGTTCGTAGTGGACTGGGTATATTCACTCCTTTACGTGTTTCCTCCAGTCCCTGTGGTTCCTCGTGTAATCAGAAGGTTGAGAAAGTTCAGGAGGACCGTCATCCTAATTGCCCCGGACTGGGCCAGGAGGACGTGGTACCCGGACCTTCTGGACATGTCCATCTGCCCTCCAAAACGTCTTCTACAAAGAGAGGACCTTCTCTCGCAGGAGGAAGGTCGGGTTCTCCATCCAGAGCTCAAGACACTTAACCTTCACGCTTGGCTTCTGGGAGGTTGAGATATAAGGATTGGGACCTCCCGGATGACGTTATGGAGATTTTGCTTTCGGCCAGAAGGCCAGCAACAAAATCCTTACACCGGTGTCATAGGAAGAAATTCAGTAACTGGTGCAGGGATAAGAATGTGGATCCTTTTCAATGTACCACTCCCATGGTGCTTTCTTTCTATTACATTTAGCCAACTCCGGGCTCCAATTTGGAACTATTAAAGGCTATTTGGCAACGCTATCGATGTTCAAACGCTCCTCAGAAGAAGTTTCATATTTCAAAATGCCTTTAGTTATCCTATTTCTTTAAGGATTAACAAATGTGTCCCCTCCCCCCGCCCCTTTACACCATTCCAAGTTCCTATTTGGGATTTAAATTTAAAGTTCCTTGTGTGCCCCTTTTGAGCCTTTACATTTTTGTCCTTTAAGGCTCCTAACTTAAAAACGGTTCTACTAGTGGTTCTAACTTCAGCCCGCAAGGTGAGTGAGTTGCAGGCGCTCTCTTGCAAGCCTCCTCACACAGTTTTCCACAAGGATAAAGTTGTTTTAAAGGTCAAACCTTTTTAGTTTTGGATTTCCATCTGTCACAGAAAATCCCTTTACCAGCCTTTTATCCTCCTCCGCACGCTAGTAAAGAGAAGGAAAGATTCCACAGACTAGACCCTAAAAGGGCTCTCAGCTTCTACATATCCAGACTGGAAAGATTTAGACAAACAGATCAGTTGTTTGTCGGTTACACTGGACACAAATTGGGCCTTGGTGTGTCCAAGCAAACTATATCCAGATGGATTAACGTAGCGATATCTGAATGTTACAAATTGGCTGGGAAGAAGCCTCCAGATGGTTGTTTAAGGGCTCATTCAACCAGGGGCATAGCAACTTCCACGGCTCTTCAGAGTGGTGTACCAGTGCAGGACATTTGTGCTTGCAGCCACTTGGTCATCAATACATTCTTTTGCAAAACTTTATTGTTTAGACACACTTCTTACCAAGGAGGCCTTTTTGCAAAAGCCGTCCTTTATTCTGTGCATAATTAAAGAACTATAGTACTCCCTCCTCCAAATTACAACTGCTGTGGGAGTCTATCTAAGATGAGGAATACGTGGGAGGACACAGTCCATTCGAAGAACAAGTTACTTACCAACTGTAACATTCTTTCGACTGGATGGTCCTCCCACGTATTCCTCATCGACCCTCCCAACCTACCCCTCCATACAGTTTTTACGCTTTTTGCACTTGTACTTCCTTGAGAGCCTGACATCTGCCAACACAAAATACAACTTATGCGACCCTGAACATCGAAAAAACAGAACTGAACCAACGGGCGCGGCTCGAGCCCTTTATACGACGGATGACATCGACGGCGGCCTTCGAGGGACCAAGCTAGGCGGCCTCGCGCACAGCGCCCTCTGGCAAATATATCTAAGATGAGGAATACGTGGGAGCAACATCCAGTCGAAAGAACGTTACAATTGGTAATTAACTTGTTCTTCTCTCACAAAGGCAACATCCTTCAACAGGACGTCCTTGTACTGCGACGATGATTCCCGGGGCCTCAATCCCGTCAGTACTACATCCATACCCACCATATAGTGATCTGACCAACTAATAGGGGAGTGGTCACTTGTGACTCTACTGACCTGTCGCTGGTGCAAAAACCAGTAATCGATCCTTGTTTAGGATCCATGGACGGGGGGGAAAGCGTTGCCCCTTTCTGCGGGGTGACATTCCCACCATACATCGATCAGCCCCTGGACCGACATATAACCCATGGGTCCTTCTTCCAATTGCCCTAACCCACCTCCCGTGGGATCATGCCCACCGCTGTGGTCCGTATCTCGGTTTGCCGACATGTTAAAATCGCCCCCAATAGCACTAAGCCCACCATGCGACCAAGTATCTCCCCCAAGGCTTCCCGTAGGAACTGCATCCGTCCCGAGTTTGGGGAATATATCGAGGCAATGGTCAGTCGTACTCCATCAAGGGTCCCAGAGATCAATAGTGCCATCCCGTCAGCCCTCCTCCAGATGAGTGGATCAACTATCCGAGTTCTCTGGTTAAGGATAATGCCTACTCCACAAACCCCCCGCCACCCCTTTTTGGAGAGCTCGGAGACCCAGAAAACCTGGCCAACCTGAGCTCCTGGTACACATCTTTCCTCCCATTGAATCAGCCCCGTCTCTTGCAATACATCGAGGACACGATTCCGAATTTCCCTTCCCAACAGTGACCGCTTGGTGGGTGAATTCAGGCCCTTAACATTCACAGTCCCCACCCTGAGAACCTCTGCCCAGCCCCCATTCTCAGAGTGTGCCACCTGGAAGCATGAACTTGCGTCCCAACCACTGAACTCCTTGCGATGCAGTAACCTCCATCTTTATTCTCACTTTGACCCCCCCCTTCTGCTAGCCCTGAACCCACCCCCTAGAACAGAAAACTCTCCCTTTCGAACCGCCCACCATATGATGGACCACCAGGGCGACTGTCTGCCTTGCCCTTCATCTCACCCCCCCCAGTCTCATCTCTTACGTGACATTGTTCTCCATTCTGCCATCACTTTATTAGCCCCTTTCCTTTATCAAGAGACTCCAGACTTCTTCTGTGGATGGGTGTGTGAGCTTCTTAAACCTTCTGCCACCCGGCATCGTCTTCTTTACATTCTGTGGACCCACCGGTCCACACTGCTCCACCTGCTGTGCCTCCTGACCACTGGTCGCACGATAGTCAGCCTCCCCTCTTTTGAATGACTGACAGGGCGAATAGAAAGGACCAGCGGTATCTAATGCCCCTTTCAGTCAACCACTGCGTAAGCGAGAGGCAGTCTCTTTGGCGGGACAGGGTGATTCCTGACAGATCCTGGGAAACCTTCATTGCGTCTCCCTCATATTGGAAGCTCCCCAGGCGCTTCACCTTCTCTAGGACCTCAATTTTCTCTCTCTACCTTAGGATGGAGACTACCCTTGGGCCTTTGCCTCCTCCACCTCCACCGCACGCTCCTCTCCCACGGCCCAAAGCAGCTAAGTCAATGAAATTTGTCACATAGATGCTTTGCAGTGCAAACTAGGATTTCCCCAAAGCTCGAGGCAAAACTCGATGTAGCAACGCTCCAACACAGGTGCCAAGGTAAAAGCTGGTCAGTCCACTGGAGGGCCCAGGAACACTTCAGAGAAGGCTTGTTTGCAGGAGGAGGAGGCGTCAAGAGTGATTGGTGATTGGTTGAAGCACATTTGCAGGTCTTTGGAGATCGAGCCGGGCTTAGGATGCCAAACCTTCTCAACGCGGTTCTGGATAGTCCATGGGTCTGCTACACTTCCCTGGATACATGACCTATGGGTGATATGCAGGTCTGCACTAGGGCCCACTCCTCATATCCCAAATTCCTGTGAGTGCTTGCACCCAGCAGGCCAATAAGGAGATCTGCCCCACTCATGAACACCAGTAGTGGTCCAATCATGCTGTCATGCATACCAGACATCCTGGCACCATTTGTGTGGATTGGAACCAGAACGTCCCAGCCCACTTCCTGGTTACCCAAACACATAACATGCATTAGCCCGCGAAAAGCGCCAGCTTTCGCAGGTGAATGCATGCCCAATTAGGACTCCTGAGTCACAAAGACCAGGAGGAAGTCAAACTGACAAAATAGCCAAAGAAGACAAAAGACCTTGTGGCACGGCGAGTAGCCACAGTCGTGAGCCACGCGTGGTATGGCTCGGTAAAAGTTAATAAAAACATGAAAAAGCTTCTGCTGCCACCAGTCTACTCCTAGGCACATTGTCCAGTTACCAAAAATTCCTTAAGGGATATCTGGGGCCCGCAAACGCAAGGACCCCAGTGCGCGGTACAGTAATGTACTTTGCCCACTGAAATACGGTTGGCAACAAAGCCATACGAGTAAGAGAAACAATGTTTCTCAGTACTGATGGTCCGAAGGACAAGTCAGTTTGCCCATAACAGTGAGCGAAACCCCAGTGGAGTGCAACTGGAGGCTGTGCTTCACTGGTAGAAAGTCAGGACAGGAGGCTGAAATAAAATAAAACTTTGGGGGGGGGGGTCTACGTATATAGAGATAAAATAGCAGTAAGTGAAATTTTATCGAACACTACCCTAGAAGTCGTTTTTTTTTTCTTTCCTCCTTCCACAGTCCGGTCATTCGTCGGGAAGTCAAATCGCCCAGGTGTGTTTTAACAAAGCCGAGCAATCAACCTTGGAAATATCGGCCCTTTGTGATACATTAGTCTTTTCCAATTTCTTCAGGCTTGTTATTGAAGTTGCTCTCCTTCAGGGCTTCACCAATCTGTATCCATAATGTGGTTATTGAAGTTCCTCTCCTTCAGGGCTTCAGCAGTCTGTATCCATGATGAGTTTCTTCTCAGCTGTAGACCTGGGGAGGCTCATGGAGTCGTGCCTCTGGCTTTCATACCTTCTACATTGACTTTGTGACCATGTTTGCACACCCTTCCTGTGCTAATACTGTGGGGACATGGAGGCAGAACTCTCTGACCCCTCTCTGTCTGTGGAATGTGCACATGTATTTACTCTTCTCGCCTGTTAAATTCTCAAAATATGCAGAAATGGGGAGGGGGTCCTAAACTTGCAGCAATCACACGCCATCCACAATTACACCTGCACATGGAGTGTAAGCATTTAGCTGCTACTCTGTTGCTACATAGTTGGCCCCAACAGTTTGTGCTGTCACTTCTGTGCCATGCTTGCCCGATGATAGTAGTCCATGGGGGAGAGCATCTGCTTTATAGGTTGATTTTGGCGCCATCTGCATTGCTGCAGCCTTAACAAGCCTTCCTGGCTCTTTATGCTGCGGAACCTGTCCGATTCCGAACGTTTCCGGTTCCGCCTGCAAACATCAGCCTTCCCTCCGGTGACCCACATCTTGCTGGTGCCGGTATCTTCGACATGCCGTCTGCCTTGCCATCTGCTTGCCCGTAGATTTGGGCCTCTACTATCTAGCCTTTATTATTGGGTATTACAGTGCAGGAGGCGCCACAGGAAGCAGAGGGCGGCCATTTTATTTGTGAGGCAGTTCTGATGTGCAGGGCTAAGACATCAAATGCATAAGTAAGGTGAGCTGGATGGCAATGACTGAAATGACTGCAATACTGTGCACAACATTCAATATGCACTGCACGTATGTGAGCGTACAACACTGGTGATTCTCCAAAGCATGCAGGGCCTGAACTTCATTTCTGAGTGTGACTTCCTTCCTAGAAGGCAGAGCTATTCCGATCAGGCTAATGCAACTCCCAACACCATCCACTGCGGTGTGCCCCAGGGATCCTGTATTGCACCTACCCTTTACAACCTATTTACGAAGCCACTCTTTAACAAACTGGACTCGCTTGGCATAGCATACACGTACTATGCCGACGATACGCGAGTACTCCTACTTCACTGGTGACTACGACCAAGACGCAGCAACCCTCCTTCGAATTTACACCAACATGCCAACTTGGATGGCTGCCAATGGTCTCTGCTTAAAAAGGAACAAAACCGAGATCATACTCCTAGGCCCCAAGGAAATACTGCCTAAACTTAACAAAAAATATGACCGCTTTACCATCGACAACACCAACATACCTGTCTCCACGTCCGTAAAGACCCTTGGAGTCTACCTTGACTCGACCCTCTCAATGACTTTAAAGGTCATCGACATTGTTTCCGCCTCTGCCCACACCACCAAACTTATAAATGCCATTAAACCTTTTCTAACCCCCCCCCTCAAACTGTCTCTCCATCACTTTTGCCACGACAGGAGCGAAATTTGACTACTGTAATGCCCTCCTTGAACGCACCTCAGCCAAAAACATTAACAGGCTCCAAATTGTGCAAAACAATGCGCTCCGCGCAGCCCTTGGCATCCCCAAAAGTGTTCACATCACACAAGCCAGGCGAGCCGCGCACTGGCTCCCAGTTAAGGAAAGGGTCAACTTTAAGATCCTAACCCTCCCACAGAAATGCATCAGTCTCTCTGCCCCTTCCTACTTATCTGATATCATCTCCAGAGACACCTCTACACGCCCTAAAATAATTCAACACGCCAACCAACTCAGCGTTACCCACATAAAAAGAGCGAAAGCCGGAGGTATAGGTTTTTCCCTCACATGGCTCCCAAACTGTGGAATGCTCTTACCAACGCACTCAGAGCTGAACCATCCCTATCCACCTTTTGCAAAAACCCTCAAAACCACTCTGTTCAAATAGCTCCATCTGCCTATTCAGCATAACATGTAACTAAGTTTTCTGCATCCTCTGTAATCATTACGTTTTTTCCTCTGTAACCAGCAAGTTTACGTGTAACAGTGCCACGATGACCTAGGGCTGCTGTGCGCTTTATAAATGTTAATAAATAAATGCATGTGCACATTATAGGCATGGTGCAATACGTGCCTTGAAAAGACACTTCCTTAATGAGAGATCATTTACTGCATGTACCTTGCAAATCTTAAGTGAGTTTGTGTCCATGCAAGAGTATTGGCAACATTGGTCAATGTGACTTCCATACCGGTGCTATCATCAATGGTGAGCGTGCACAGAGTCCAAGAGAGCAAATTGTTTTTGATTGTGAGGATCATTGGTGATTGTGCACTACCTGCATGTGTATGTACGGCTTCTGTTGTGCATGCGTATTGGAGTTTGTATCTGTTTTTTTTTTAGTGGCAACCTTCCTATAAGTGTGCACATAATCGACAAGTGAGAAGTACATAAGGAAGTGCGCTCACGATTCCTGTGTGAACTTCATTGATGCTTGGGTGAAACCATCATTTGATATTCTTCACTCTTAAAAAAATGGAAGCCCACCGTCATTTGTTAGCATCATCATGACCTCTCTACTAATTCGCCAATGGAAGAGGGCAAGGTGTCATGGACCATCAGCGCAGACCCTTTGGTGCACTAACGATTGCTCTCTACTCCAGCTTTCTGAATTTCGCCTTTCTCTGTCAGTGCTTTGTTCTGCAATGTCTCAAAACATTTGTAAGTAGTCGGAAGGTATCTTTTCTAACAATATGTGTGTGTGTTTGTGCGCACAACTCTGATGTTCGATTATGTGCACGTCTTTAGTGAGTGCACATTGTTGTAAAGGTGCATGTTTCACATTACTGGTCAAGCCCTGGGTGATTGTGCAGTATTCACGGGTGTTCTGGTTCGCCAACATGGGGTCTGGCATGGATTTACATGCTCATGAATATTCCCTGTCGTCCGGTTGGGAATCCTCAGTAAAAGAAAAAAAGTTTCACTTTCACTTTAAAACTGTTTATTTCGAAGGGATTGTGTCCTCCGACGTATTCCTTATCTTGATAGATTACATCCCAGCTTGCTGGCCTCGGAAATGTTTTTCAGTAGAGGGCGCTGCGCGCCGATGTTCCTCAAGCTGGTGTCCCTCGACAGCCTCCGTCTCGGAGCCGACGTCATTGTGCGTATAAATAGACTTGCGCAGCGGCTCTTGCTCAGTTCTGTTTTTCCGTGCTTCGTGGGACTCGGAATCGTGTTGCTCAGTTCTTTCTTCAAGAAGATTCAACTTATTCTTTGAAGATCTCTTAATTCGATGGCTTCCTCATCCGAACCATCGACCCCACGGTCCAGCTTCAAAAGTGGAGTGATTGTGGGAAGAAAATGTCGTTGACGGATCCTCACAGGATCTGTTTGTGGTGCCTGGGATCGGAGCATCACTGTTCGGAATGCGAGGACTGTATGTCCATGACGGCGAAAGCCTTGAAGGAGCGTAAGGGGAAGCTAGAAAGAGGTAAGACTCTTAAATCTTCTACTCCCTCGAAAGTTTCTTCGGCAGAGTCGAGACATTCGTCTCCTTGTCGTCACAGGAAACATTCCCGTTCAAGGTCTCAAAGCGGTTCCCATCAGTCTTCGAGATTGAAAACACTCTACGAAGAGGCGTTGTAGATCTCCCTCTTCTTCGTCTTCTGTCTCCCCGGAAAGGGTCACCTGCCCCACAAAACACAGCTCTCCAGCTAAGTGGGAGGAATTCCATAAGAAAATGCTTGGCGTCTTCGAGAAAGCGGCCTCGACCCCCCCCCCCCCCCGGAGACGGCTAAGACCCAAAAAATCAAAACACTGCGAATCGTTGCACCCGGCGAAAGAAACTACTCGAGAGCGTCATGAACCCTCGAGTAAAGGCTCTGCGTCGTCGTCGAAGGTTTCTTCGACTCATAAATCTGCGTCATCGACGCCTTTGTCAAAGGGTCAGTCGACGCATAAATCGGTTGCATCGACCCATCTTCGATGCCTATATCGACGCCGATAAAAGATAGACCTACAACTGTCACTACATCTCAGACAGTAGAGGTGTCGAGGACCTCGACCATTACCTCGAGGATGCCGTCGACAACTTCGACGACTCGGAGTAGGATTCCGATCCTCTCGAGTACTTCAAGGTCTCTTCTAACTTTTCGACGCCCTTTTCGGGTTTGCCGAGGCCTTTGACTTCCACGTCGACAACGTCGACGTTTTCTCAACCGGTGACAACCAGCTTGGCCCCCTCTGCTATAGAAATGGGTTTTAAACCATACCCTAGGTCTCATTATTTAAGAGCTTTGTCCTCTATATATGAGGAATGAGAGGATTCTGACCATGAGAGACGTTTTGGTTTACAAAGGACCACAACACCTATACCAGAGGAATTTATCTCTGAAGAGAACAGGTTAAAAGATCTTCAAGACTCTTTACATGAGGCAAGTGGTTTAGATACTTCTCCAGAAGTAGAGTTTGTTAAACCAGACCCTGGGGAGCATGCTGAGACCCCTTATAGGGTTCTGATGGCTAGAATAATCGAATTCATGGGGTGGTCTACACCTACACCTTCTTTTCAGCCGGATGACCTTACTGACATTTTAGTTTAAGGTCCACAGAAAGATCCTGTTGTTCCTTTTCATACTGCTCTGCAAAGAACGATCTCTGCTAATTGGGAAACTCCTGAAGTTATCCCTGCAGTTAACAAGAAACTATCTTCCAAATACAGGGTATCTGCTACAGATCCTGAATACTTGAGCATCCAACTCCAGAGAGTTTGGTTGTACAAGCAGCAACTTCATCAAATAGTAGATCTGCATACCCTACTATTCCACAGGACAGGGACGATAAAAGGTTTGACGCTACGTCAAAAAAGCCTTTTCGGCATGTAGCATGGCGCTTAAATCCATTAACGCCACTTGCAAGCTTGCAAGATTCAGCCATACACTGGGGGAGTGTGCTTCATGTGCGGCTGACTGTCTCCCAGAAGGAGAGGAAAGGGAAGCATTTTTAAACATCATCAAAGATGGGAAAGAGGCAATGTGCGAGTCCCTTCAAACGGGCATTGATTCTGCTGACAGTATCAGCAGGGCCATGGCGGCAAGTACCACAATCCACAGATTTGCGTGGTTGCGGAAGTCTGGTTTTGCTCCAAATGTACAAGCCAGACTTTTGAACATGCCCTTTGACGGCACTTCTTTATTTGGTAAGAAGGCTGATGACAGCCTGGAGAAGTTACAAACATCCAAGGCAGCAGCGAAATCTCTTGGAGCTGCAATCCGACAGACTCCGAATCGCCCCTCAGGAACCTCCTGGAGGGGTAGGACTTTTCGCTTTTACTCCGCATTCGGAAAAGGCAGAGGACAGCCAGCTCAAAGGGGCTAGAAACTATTCACCCGTGGTGGACGGGGAAAAGGTACAAAAACCGCAGCAGCAGGTGCCGCTTTACCCTCGACATCTGCGTCAGCCGCTTCTAAACCCCTCTGAGGTCTCTCCTCACAAGACACCAGTAGGGGGCAGGTTAACTCAACACCTGGCAGAATGGCAGGCTATTACGTCAGATGCTTGGACATTGTAGATAGTTGCCCAAGGTTACTGCCTGCCCTTCCTACACACCCCTCAGTCATCCACCGCGGAACAACTCTGAAGTTTCCAGACCCGCTCCTTATGCAGGAGATTGTAGACCTGCTAGAGAAAGGTGCCATAGAACCGGTACCTGTAGCGGAGAGGAACAAGGGTTGGTACTCTCCCTCCTTCCTAGTACCAAAGAAGGACAGAGGACTGAGACCCATCTTGGACTTGAGGGAATTGAAAAAATTCCTCAGGAAAGACAAGTTCAAGATGTTAACCCTTTCCCAGATCCTCCAGCTTCAGGACTGGTTAGTATCTCTGGACCTTCAGGATGCTTATTTCCATGTGCCAATCCTTCTCACACACAGGAAATACCTTAGGTTCACAACTGGCAACTCTCGCTATCAATTTTGAGTTCTGCCATTTGGGATGACCTCCGCCCGAGGGTCTTCACCAAGCTAATGTCAGTAGTGGCTGCAAGTCTAAGGAGGGAAGGGATCCACGTCTACCCCTACCTGGACGATTGGTTGATCAGAGCAGTATCTTCGGAACAAGCTCAGATCCAGCTAGATTATGTCTGCCTCTTCCTTCACAAGTTGGGCTTCTCCCTCAACTTAAAGAAGTCCCAGATGATACCATCACAGAGACTCCAGTTCATTGGAGCAGTCCTGGACACTTCACTGGGAAAAGACTCGCCACCAGAGGTGAGGGCTCAAGATATTCTACAGATGGTCACCAAGTTTCAAAATGCCTAACGTCTACCAGCCTTCGACTTTTTGAGGTTGCTAGGCCTTATGGCATCCTGCATCTTCCTTGTGCCAGAGGCTCGCCTGAGAATGAGATCCCTCCAGTGGGCACTAAGAACCCAATGGTCGCAATTCTCAGGAAGGATGTCAGATCTCCTTCAAGTCCCAGACAGAGTGGCTCGAGACCTTCAGTGGTGGGCCTGTCGGGAGAACAATTTTGGCAACCATGGCCGGAGATAACGGTAGTCACGGATGCCCCACTAACAGGGTGGGGAGCCCATGCCAACGACTTGACCATCAGCGGTCATTGGTCTCCATCGGAGTCCAGACTACACATCAATCTGTTGGAGCTGAGAGCAATCAGACTAGCGCTTGAGGCTTTTCTGCCATCGGTACAGGGGATGAATGTCCTAATAATGACGGACAACACGGTGGCCATGCACTACCTCAACAAAAGAGGAGGCGTGGGATCACTGCTGTGCAGAGAGGCGATGCAGCTCTGGTTTTGGGCAATTCAAGAAGGAATCTCTCTATCAGCAGTTCACTTAGCCGGAGAGAAGAACTTGCCAGCGGACGCTCTGAGCAGGCAGAGCACAGTCTCCCATGAGTGGGAGCTAGCTTAGGAGATCTTCGCCCTTTGGGGATCCCCTCAAGTGGATCTGTTCGCCACCAGTATCAACAGGAAGCGCGATCAGTTTTCGTTCAAGTGAATTTCCCCCGAGAGGAGCTCTAGGGGACGCGTTCTTAGTAGACTGGGAGTTTCCACTTCTATACGCTTTTCCTCCAGTCCCTGTCATTCCTCAGATGATCAGGAGGTTGAGAAGATTCCAGAAGACTATGATCCTAATTGCCCTTGATTGGGCCAGGAGAACATGGTACCCGGACCTTCTGGACATGTTCATCTGCCCTCCGATTCGTCTTCCGCAAAGAGAGGATCTTCTTTCGCAGAAGGGAGGTCAAGTTCTCCATCCAGACATTAGAATCCTCAACCTTCACGCTTGGTTTCTGAAAGGTTGAGATACAAGGATTGGGACCTCCCGGATGACATCATGGAGGTGTTGCTTTCAGCTAGAAGGCCTGCAACAAAGACTTTATACCGCTGCCGTTGGAACTGATTTTGCAGCTGGTGTAGAGAAAAGAATATCGAACCCTTTTCATGCAGTACACCAATGGTGTTCTCTTTTTTGCTCTATTTGGCGAATTGAGGTCTTCAAGTTGGTGCGATCAAGGGCTACCTCGCAGCGCTGTCAATCTTTAAGCGCACTGCGGAGGAGCCATCATATTTCAAATTACCCCTAGTAATTCAATTTCTGAAGGGGGTCACTAATGTCTATTCCCCCAAAGCCGTTCCAAGTTCCCTTGTGGGACTTAAATCTAGTCTTAAATTTTCTGATGGGGGGGGGAGGGGGGGCGTGGCTTGCACGCATGCCGTAAAGACAAGCTCCCGTGGAGCTCCGTCCGAGATCCTTCTACATGGAAATAATATTGCTTGAATAGCCCTGCAAACCGAGAATTGCCTGCATATTATTGTAGGGGAACTACTTCCCAACACTCGACCCGACTCTTGAGCCGAATTGGAACGGCGAAGACAGAAAACGTGAAGCCTAAAGTCGAGCCCCTGGGACCCGCAAGATGGCGCCGCCCGCTGCGCGCTAAGACTAACACTGCAGCCGATTCGGAACACCCTGTGGAGCCCCACAGCAGAAGACGCGCTTCTGCGCAACGGCCGGTCGATCAGCCCACCCGATCCACGGCACCACCCAAGCTCCGGCTGCTGAGTGAAGGACAACAGTACGGAGCACCGCGAACGCTGGCGAGCCCTGCGCAACGGACAAGAGGGAAGGCGCAGCCCCTGCAAGGCGGGAGCAGACACAGATCGCTTGAATCCTGCGTAGTGGAGAGGCCCGCAGCCCCGCGAACACTCTATCCCCGGCTTCGCCCAAGCTCCGGTTGCAGAGGGAGGCTGCAGGGTCTGGGAGTGATCCCCCGCGGCTGCAGAGCGGGGAAAATAGCACGCAACCCCGCGAACGCGCTCCAGCACAGCGGCTGGGAATCGGCCCACCCGATCCCCGGCTCCACCCGGACACCGGTTGCAGTAAGGAGCCGCGGAGTCGGGGACTGGCCCCCCGCGACTATAGTGCGGAAGGCCAGCCCGAAGCACCGGCGTCACGAGGCAGGAACTGGAACAGACCGAGCACGCCTGAAACTTGCGATATAGAGAAGCGGAGAAGGAGGCCGTGGAAGCCTTGAGGGCGGCTGGTGGACACGCACAGAAATAGGTGAGGAGGTGGAAGACCGGAGTGATTCCCCCCCGCATATTGCCCGCCAGTGCCCGGCCTGAGGGCGCGAAAGAGAAGACGACCCCGTTATCCTGGACTAACTCCTGAGCGGGGGGCCAACCCAGATCTACGGCCCCTATCGCCCTTGGATTGGGGCGTGAAGGAAGAGACTGCCCAAAAAGCACAAAAGGCCCACGCAAAGAAGGAAGCCCCCTGGAGTGGCGGGGGTGTTCTGGGGAACCGCCCACAACACTACAACCGGAGCCCCCCGGGGGGGGAAAAGCTTCGAAGAGAGCGGAAACCCCAAGAAGTCCAACTCGTAAGCGGCGGGACAACACCAACCCGCCCGCAGCCCATCGACAGTGCAGGCAGGAGCTACCTGATCATAGCTTACAGTCCCAGACTGGTCCACGGCACAACGCCTCTATGACCGGAGCCCTTAAAACAACCTACGTCCACAGTCTCTGGTAAAAAGATCGAAGATTGACCCGGGGGATGCTCGTTGCTAGATATAGCGGCGGTACTGGGGTTGGATCCCTGCGACCAACGATCCCCTGAAGCCCACACAGAAACACGTAACTGGGGTCAAAGGACAGATCCGCACTCTGCAGGGAACAGAACCTACAGATTTCAAAGCAGGGGATGTCTCCCCCCAAGAGTAAACCGAAACTGGTCACTATGGACTCCTTCACGACAGTCAGACCCCAAAGACCGTCACAACAAGATCGGGAACCCCCTGAAGAATTGCCCCAACAGGAGGAGGACCTCAAACACACGCAAGTCCTGCAAGCAATAGCTGCCCTCCGCACATCACTTGAAGAAGGTTGGAAGAGGTGAAATTGGACATGCAACTCATGCGCCAGGACACTCGCAACCTAACTGAACGGGTCACGGCGACGGAAACCGCCCTGCAAGAAAGCGTAGAGGACACCCGAGACCTAAAGATAACGGTTCGAGACTTGGAACAGAAAGTGGCAAGACTGGAGGCACGTTCTGAAGACGCTCAAGGACGAGCTCGCCGTAATAACATTCAAATACTGGGGGTCCCTGAGGACCTAGAAGGCCCAGACCCGACTGTCTTTATTGAAACACTGCTGCAACAGGAAATAGGGCCGGGGAATCTCTCCCAGGGGTTCTCCGTGGAAAGGGCTCACAGATCTCTCCAGAAACGTCCTCCGCCCGGATCTCACCCATGACCAATCGTAGCCAAAATTCTAAACTTCCGGGACAGGGAAACTATACTACGGTACTCCAGGGAAGGTGGAGAGATAAAAAGGAAAGTTTCAACAATAGTTATATACCTGGACTATACCCCTGCAGTGCAACGAGCGAGAAACTCCTATATTCCGATAAAAGCCTGGCTGAGAAACCTCAACTTAAAATACATGCTGCTCTATCCGTCACGCCTCAAGATACTCTATAAAGGAAAGGCAACATTCCTAGAGACCCCAGCCAACATGTGGCTCGAACATAATAATCTGGCCGACGACAAAGAAGAACCATCGAATTCAGACCGAGGTTGACCACACACCTTCCGGTGAGCGCAAGAAATGGACTGTCCCTGTGAAAGGGGGGAAAATAAAAACGAACAGCAGGCAAACGTACCACAATGAAGTCCTATTGCAAAGTAAGCCACATCGGACGAGAGCTCGGAGGAACACACGAGCGACAGTAAAGCAACCCACCCCACCAGAAAAGTGTAAGCTGTTTGCTCACACACAACCTGATCCGGAAGGCCAGGAGTGGCCTGGAAGGCTTAGGATCCCCTGAGCGCTGCAAGTTAAAAGCAACTGCTAGGGACAGTTTGAGTAGTTTTGTTTGGTTTTTCTCCATTTAACATAATGTGAGTTACTCAAGTTAAAAAATCTCCAACCAGCAAAAAGATTGAAGCCGTGAAAAGCGGACAGGAGGGGAGAAGGCTAAGATATGGTGAACGAGCAAATGACGCCAGCAGGGGCCGGACAAAGGCGGCTGAAGCACAATTGCTCCGTTATGGCATCTAACACTAATATAAAGATAATGACCTGGAATGTGAGGGGCCTGGGATCTTACTTACGTCGGAATAGAATCAAGTCCTATCTGAACAGAAAGAGAGTGCAAATTGCACTGTTGCAGGAGACGCACTGCACGGCTGACTCCCTGGCGAGCCTGGGAGAACACTGGGGAGGGCAGGGTGTTGGAACTTCGTACTCTAGATATGCAAGAGGGGTATATACTTGGATCCACCCACAACTTCCATTCCACTTAATCAAGTCCGAGACGGACCCTGAAGGCAGGTTTGTAATACTATGGGGCCGGTTGGAACAGGAAGAGCTATGCATAGTAAATTCCTACCTCCCCAACACCAACATTCCAACGCACCTAAACTCCATGTACGCCAAAATTGCACCATACAGACACGCCATCCTCTTCTGGGGGGGGAGACTTCAACTGTGTCCATGACCCGAAACTTGATAGGTCCTTCCCACACCCAAAAGGGCCCTCGGCGGCAACGACAGCCCTGTCCCTATTAACAGACAGGTTGCACCTGGCCGACACCTGGAGAGAGCGTCATCCTGATGCCCGGGGTTACTCATATTTCTCATCTCCACGAGACTAGACTATGTTTTCATAAGTAAAGAACATCTGTCACAAGTAGAAGAGGCTCAATACCTAGGTAGAACCATCTCTGACCACTCGCCACTCCTAATAGAATGGAATCACGCTGGCCCCAAGCCCCCTATTCCAATATGGAGAATGCCGATAGACGCCCTCGGCGACCTGGCATTCAGGGAAGAGCTACACAAATTTATAGACCGCTTCATTGAGCGAAACACTGGAAGGTTGACCATTTGAGCACGATAAGGGACGCCCTGAAAGTAGTGACGAGAGGGGAAATCGTAGCGAAGGCAGGGGGCATTAGGAAACAACTGAGGGGTGAACTGAACCAATGGGAGCAGCAGATTGAAGAACTTGAGGCAGCCCCGGTGGCTACTGACCAAAGGGAGGACAACCTCAAAGAACTTAGAACTAAATGTGCTTCAGTATGGGATAGGCTCGCCAAATTTGACTATGCCACCAAAACTAATAGAATACACACAGAGGCAGACAAACCAGGCAGAATGCTGGCTTGGCTCTGCAAGAAAGAACACCCCAGGCACACAATCACTGGGATACAGACTGAAGACGGTGAGGTAGTGCAAACACAGCATGACATAAATGAAACCTTCAAGGGCTTTTACGAACACCTTTACTCTCACGATGACCAGGTTCCCCTAGAGCAAATCATGGACACCCTGGAAGAGATAGGACTCCCCAAGATGACCCCTGAACAATCTGAGGCCCTAGACGCAGATATCACAACTGAGGATATTACGGAGGCAGTTAAGTCACTGGCCACCGGTAAGACTCCGATGGGCTGCCCACCGAGTTCTATAAAGTTTACGAGTCCACCCTAACACCCCTACTACACAAGGTTTTTCAAGAAGCGCACGAAAGAGGGATATTACCTGACAGTATGAAGGAGACCCTTCTGATCCCAATCATCAAGCCCAATAAACCCCCCGACAAATGCGACTCTTACCGTCCAATAGCAATGCTCAATTACGATGTGAAAATATTGACAACAGTGTTAGCAAACGGATTGGCCAGAATCATAGGGGAAGTAGTGCACGAAGATCAGTGTGGCTTCATACTGGCCCAGAACACAACCATGAACTTACGCAGAGTGCAACATGTTATCGCTCAAACTGAGGCCTACACGGAGGCATACGAACTGCTGTCCCTTGATGCCATTAAGGCGTTTGATTCGATATTTTGGGAGTGGCTACTGGCGGTTCTAGAAGGGTTCGGCTTCGGCCCCGGGTTCATTAGGTGGATCAAGATACTATACACCAAACCTAGGGCCAGAGTAAAAACTGGGAAATATATATCAGAGGTCTGGAACATACGCAGAGCCACCAGACAGGGATGTCCCATCTCCCCCATGCTCTACGTACTAGGACTGGAACCTATTTTCGAAAACAATTCTTTGACGCTGGGATCCGGCTGGGCGGATTAGACCATATTATCTCTCTCTATGCGGATGATGTACTATTGTACGTCAGGGACCCACACAACAATGTGCCCACGATGGTGGACGTCTTAGACAATTTCGCAAGGGTTTCAGGCATAAAATTCAGCAGGGCAAAGTCCTGCCTCTTCCCTCTGGCAGGCCTCAAGGAGAAAGATGTAACGGAACTTCCCTCGGTGGGAATACAGTGGGAACGGACCTCCTTTAAATACTTAGGGATACACATAATGCATTCCCCTGGACAAATGCACGAGCACAACACCAAAGCCGCTCTTCCTGCCTTAAGGAAATCCATGACCTTCTGGGCGAAACTTCCCGTATCCATGATGGGCAGGGCCTCAATAATTAAAATGATTGTCCTTCCTAGATTCTTGTATGGGTTCCAAAATGTACACTTCCACATCAAAGCGCCTTTCTTCCGCCTATTGGAAAGAATACTGAGGGATTTCCTGTGGGGGAAAGGAAGACGCAAAATAGCACTCGCCACTTTGACACTGCCGTACACCCAGGGGGGAATCCAACTCCCAAACTTTGAAAAATATTATTTGGCAGCACAGCTTGGCTTTATCACCAAGTGGCTAGCAGACGATGCCACATCGGAGACTCCACTCTTGCAGGCCCTGATCTCCCCGTTGTATATGAGAGAACTTAGCTGGGCCCCCACCCACCTGTTACGTGATGCCCCCTTCATGGCCACTCTAGGACGAAAAATTTGGCACAGGACCGAAACCCTCGCCCATGCAAAACACCAGTACTCCCCGAACATACCATTGATCTCGGACCTATGCAGATCCCCTGAAGATCTACAACACCTCAGACACTGGGAACAGAAGGGGACATATTCATGGGGGGACCTATATACAGAGGGGGAGTTTAAAGAATTTGAAATGCTTCAGGAAGAGAACGGTGTCCGTACAGGCCAGTTCCTGTGGTATCAAAAGATAAGAACCACAGCACGAACCAAGTGGACGACATGGGCAGAGGAACCAGAATCAAACTCCTTGATCACGTTATTGTATGAACTGGGAGAAGGATGGAGGCCGGTGTCTCAGATCTACAGCCACCTAAGTGACACCCCCAACCCACGTAGTGCTGATTTGAAAATCAGATGGGAAGCAGATTTGGGTCGGGAAATAGCGGATGAAGAATGGGAAAGGGCTCTGACATATCCCAAAACAGTCTCCAGAAACCATAGATGTAGACAAATACAACTGAACCTTTTACATCGGACATACTTGACCCCATCCAGGCTGGCTAAATTTAATAAAACGCAGTGCTCCAACTGTACATGGTGTGGAACGGACAATGCAGACTTGATCCACGTATTCTGGTTGTGTGCCAAGACACAGTCCCTGTGGACCACCATACAACAGACCAGGGATAATCTGGGGTTGACCAGATACAAATGGACTCCCGCGGAATGCCTACTGGGCACATATCCCAGACCGGCCAAACTTAAACACCTCGCTAGATTAATGGATATCATGTGCATACTGGCAAAGAGGACAATTGCGATCTCCTGGAAGAAACCAGCTGGGCCTCGACAGAAAATCTGGCACAGTGAACTGAAACGCTGGGTACAAGCGGAAACGAAGGCATGGGAAGAGTGTGTGGCCAGATCTACAGACGCCTTGAGTATGACCTTAGAGGCCTGGAAAGAACTCACAGACCCCCTGTTCTACCCCTCTGATGACAAGCCCCCATGAGCTAGGACAAATCCACTGAAGACGGATCTAAGAACTAAATCGGAAGTTCCTGAGACCAACCAACCACAACCCCATGCGGTCCTTGCCAGCAGGAGACCCCCTTCCCCTCACCCCGACTGACCTGACCCCCCCCCCCCCCGTACCGCCAAGCAACACTGGCTTATCAGAAAAAAAAACACTTGGAGACAGTTAATGTTGTAATGTTAAGTTGTTATTGTTTTAAGATGCAACATGCTTTATCCTTTAATTGCAGACGTGTTTATTGCCTTGTGGCTGTAACAAATAACAAATGCCAATAAACAAATTTGAAAATAAATTACATTTTCTGATGGGTGCTCCTTTTGAACCACTCCATTCTTGTTCATTAAGATTTCTCACCCTAAAAATAGTCTTCCTAGTGGCTTTGACATCTGCCAGAAGAGTGAGCGAATTACAAGCTCTATCTTGCAAACCACCTCATACAATTTTTCACAAAGACAGTTGTTTTACAAGTGAAGCCTAATTTCCTCCCAAAGGTGGTCTCTAAATTCCACATCACTCAGAAAATAACCTTACCTTCATTCTATCCTCCTTCCCATCCAGGGAAAGAGGAAGAGAGGCTACATAGGTTGGATCCAAGGCGTGTCTTGAGTTTTTATATCAACAGACTTGCTAGGATAAGACAAGCAGACCAACTGTTTGTAGGTTATGCAGGACACAAATTAGGATTGCCAATCACAAAACAGACCATTTCAAGATGGATTATTTTAACCATTCTAGAATGCTACAAATTGGCAGGGAAAGAGCCCCCTCAATATCTTAGGGCTCATTCAACCAGGGGTCTCGCAGCCTCTTCAGCTCTCCAAAGAGGGGTACCAATTCGGGACATATGTGCGGCTGCTACATGGTCATCCACACATACCTTTACAAAATTCTATAGTCTGGATTCCTCCTCTAGCCAGGAGATTTGGCAAAGCTGTGTTACATCTTTTCATTCTTAAAGGGGAATATTCCAATTTTACTCACACCTCCTCTTTCACACCAATGCTATGGGAGTCTATCAAGATAAAGAATACGTCGGAGGACACAATCCCTTCGAAGAACAAGTTACTTCTTACCTTGTAACATTCTTTCGATGGGATGTTCCTCTGACGTATGCCTTATCGCCCCTCCCATCCATCCCGCAGTAAAACTTCCCTTGTAGTTGCAGCTTACACTCCTTCAAGGTCAATAACCAATTCATGCACAGCTAATTTCAAGCTTAAAAAAAGAACTGAGCAACGGCCGCTGCGCTAGTCTATTCATACTCACGATGACGTCGGCACCGAGACGGAGGCTGTCGAGGGACACCAGCTCGAGGGACGTCGACGCGCAGCGCCCTCTACTGAAAAAAAATTCCGAGGCCTGAAAGCTGGGATGTAATCTATCCAGATATGGAATAAGTCGAGGGAACATCCCATCGAAAGAATGTTCCAAGGTAAGAAGCAACTTGTTCTTCTCTTCTAAACCAATCACTGTCCTCTGGGTCATCTGATACATCGAAGTTTCCAGAAGGCCATCTTGGGCCTACTTTGCGCCCTGCAACCATGATAGAGGAAAAGGAGGGAAGGTCCCTCTTCAGGCCCTGCACCAAATGCACGCTACGGAATGTGTTTGTGGAGGACAAGAACCTACAATGCCTCTACTGCTTACACCTGGACATAAGGATGTAGAGTGCCAGATATGCACAGTAGATAAGGCATAGTAGGCTGGGCATAGGCATAGATAGGCATAGTAGGCTGGCGGCAGGGCTTAACTCGAACAAGTACTCTGCCCTGGGTGCTCCGAGCAGGGTCATGCCTCGTCCAGGACCGGCCGGTCCGTGGAGCAGTCGTCTAAGTCCTTTGATCCAAGATAAGGCTAAGATCTGCAAGTCCGAATCCATCAGGTTCGCTGCGGGTCCCAAGTTGGATAGGGTGCGATAATCATCACCTTCCGCCTCCATAGCCAGCCTACCATCAAGCTCCTCCTTGAAGAGGAAGCAATCCACCCCGGCTAAGCCATGGGAGAAATTCCGATAACCCAAGGATGGAGAAGACCGCGCATCCCAAGCAGGCTCAACCGGCACAGACAAAGTTCTCATCGGCGACTCTGGCGTCTACTGCTACCACGGGGCTACAGATGCTGATCCTATGAGTGTCCCTGACCACAAGGCGCAACACCACCGCAGAGGCCTTGGCAAAGGCTGCATGTACTCCAGAAGGGGTAAAGGAAGTGGCCCAGTCTCTGGTTCAGAAACCTCATTGGGGGACACTGTGTGGGGATGTTCGGGGGTGGGGCGAGGAGGCCCTGAACCAGTCCTCCCAGGCCATAACCCAACTTAGGGAGGTTTTGTCGAGGATCAAGAGTCCATGCATACGATCGATGAGGACGACGGCAGCGGTGCAGGACATTTTCTTTCTTTGCCTTCTTAGACGAGGGACATTTCATTGGATATCCTATCGATCTCCACACCTTGGGGTCCGAGATCCAGCTGAGAATGCCACTGGCGATGGTGCCGGTAGTGCCCCAGCCAACCCAATCTTCCTTTGTCGAAACTCTTTCCCCTTGACCCCCCACCCCAGTGGACACATAGACAGGTACAGGGACGGATACGAGCACAGATGAAGATGAAGACTTCGTTCCAGCGGACCATGATTCGCCACATTTCGTTGCTGCTCACAGGGTTTCCCCAGCGGATGAGGATCGTTCCACTCCATGATTGCCAGGGCCTCTGAGCTATTCTAGCTGGTGCCCGAAGAAACCAGGAAGAAGGGCTTGTTGTACCAGAAGCGTGAGGCCAAAATGAAGAGATCATGGCTGTGCAGTTTGTGGACGATATTTGGGAGGAGGGCCTGGCCCTAATGAAAATCCCTTGCACGGCTCCAGGTAAGCGGGATAGGCTGGAGAAGAACAGGAAGCCAGACTCCGCACCCAAGTGCTGCGTGAGGTCACAGTCATTGCCGGACTCTACAGTGACGGCAGCTGCGAGGAAATGGTTGCCTAACCCGTCCTCATTGTCCGTCCCTCCAGACAGCGAGGGGGGGCGAGGATGGACGCCATTGGGAAGGAGGTGATTTACACGGTGGCGTCCACAATCAAGGCGGCCAACACCCTGGCGATTCTAGCCAGGTACGACAGGGAATTGTGGTACAAGCTAGGACCGTTCCTAGAGTTCCTCCTCCCTGATAAGATGGAAGCCCTCGCTCTCTTCCAGGAAGGGGGGGTGGCGGCATCGGACCATGCCATCACAGTGGCAGTGTACGTCGCTGCCGCACAGTTTTGACAAATGGGGAACAGTGTCTGCCTTCGTCGACGGGAATCGATGAAGGCCACTAACTTCCGTCAGGAGGTCCAAGCGAAGGTGCTGAACATGCCCTTGGACGGGGAAAATCTGTTTGGGAAGGCCGTCGACGAGTCCCTCCAGGCCATCAAGATGGATACAGAGACGGTCTGTTTCCTCAGCACTCTCCAGCAGCACTGCTCGTCTTTTTTCTCCTCCCGGGGAAAATCAAGCAGGTCATCAAAAGGTTTCTCCACGTCTTACAGACGGCCTTTCTGATGCCTTCCTGCTCCTCAACGCAAGAAGCCTACAGAGGCCGCTCGCAGGTCAAGGCAGGGCGCCGGCACCCAAACAAGCCTGAACCGGCCAAGACGTCGGGCCCCCACTCGTGCACCCAGATGGGAGGCCGGCTGATGAGGTTAGTGAGTGGAGGAAGATCACCACTAACAGATGGGTTCTGGACGCTCTCGCCCAGGTGCACTTCTTGGAGTTCCAAGGCAGGTTTCCTCAAATTCCGCTGGTTCCCTGTCAGGGGCAGCACATCCCTCAACTCCTGGAAGAGGTGCCAGCCATGCTACGGAAATAGGTGCTATAGCTAGTTCCGCAATGGCTTCGGGGCTCCGGAGTCTATTCCAGATACTTTGCAGTCAGAATGAAGACAGGGTGCTGGAGACCCATCCTGGACCTATGACATCTGAACAAATACTAAGTCCCAAAAATTCAGGCTGGTGACTTTGCAGCATGTGCTCGGCCAACTGGAAAGAGAGAACTTCTTGACGTTGATGGACCCGGAGGACGCATATTTCCACGTCCCCTTTCACAAGAAACATCAGAAACGTTTTGTGGTCCAACACTACCAGTTCAAGGCCCTACCATTCGTCTTGAATTCGGCCCCAAGAGTTTTCACCGAATGCCTGGCACCAGTGGCAGCCCATCTACGTCAACACGGCATACATGTATACCCATACATGGACGATTGGATGTTATGATCCAGGATTCTTCGTCAACTCTCCGAAGTACTCTCAACGCCATTGCAGAACACGCTGTTCTTCGGTGCCAGACTCAACATGGTGTCTTGCCTGGCATCGCCTTCCGAGGAGTGGCTAGCAGCCATTCAATGAAAGGTGCAACGACTGTTGTCGGCGAAAACGGCCACGGTACTGGCCATCAAGTTGTTACTGGGCGTGATGTCGTCCTGCATCTACCTCGTCAGTCTCTGTAGGTTGCACATGCGACCTCCCCCCACCCCCTACAAGAATTTCTTAGATGCCCGTTGGATATAGGTGTCTAGAAGTTTCACTGACAAGATCCCTCTCAGCGAGGAGTTCCGACGGGCAAAAGAGTGGTTGGGGGGGGGTGTCTGCCCCCACATCGCCCAAGACACAGGATTTCAAAACCCCCATTCCAGCACGGTCACCATGGACGCCTCCTTGGAAGGTTGGGGAGCGCTAACCGGATGTCTGCACGCCAGAGGCCTTTGGCTGCTGGAGGAGAAGGGTCTGCATATCGACATCCTAGAGCTACGGGTAGTGTTCTGCGCCCTCATGTCGTTTCTACTGTCTCTGAAAGGCAAGGTGGTGAGGATCTTCACGAACAACACCACCACCATGTTATACATCAGGAAGCAGGGGGGCGCTCGATCCCCAGCGCTCTTCAAGGAAGCTCAGGACTTGTGGCACTGGGTCGTCGGACAGGGAATGTTCCTCGTCTCTCTCCGCCTGGTGGGAGTCAAGAACACTATCACAGACTCCCTCAGCGGGGAACTGCGCTCCTGCCACGAGTGGGAACTTCGTCAGGATCAAGTGGACTGCCTGTTGGTCGAATGGGGCAGACCCCAGAGTGATCTGTTTGCCACGGCGGCAAACTCCAAATGCCAGAGGTTTGCCAGCAGATTCCACCAGTCGAGGAGCCTGGGGGACCCATTCTCCTTCATGTGGGAAGGGCTATTTCTGTACTCATTCCCTCCGTTCCCTCTCCTGCTACGTGTCAACACACTCAGACGGTGTCAGTGCAGGATAATACTCATCGCCCCAGCGTGGCCGAAGCAGATCTGTTATCCAGTCCTTCTCAGCCTAGCAGCGTCGCCTCCAGTCAATTTGCCGGTGTTGCCGGATCTGCTCACTAAAGAGGGAGGCGCAATCCTTCATCACGAACCAGGATCGCTGAACCTGAAGGCTTGGCTCCTGCAGCCTTAGAGTTTGGAGGCTATGAGTTGCGAGCGCACTACAGGGAAGTCCTCGCCAAGACCAGGGCATCGTCGATTTTCTTTATTTTATTTATTTTTTTAAACTTTTGTTTGTTGGCACAAAGTTGCGACCGATACAGCACACATTGCGCAGAAAGGGACGAGCATCACAGTTTCATATATAGACATTACATCACAACTGTTTCCAGCAGCTCAGGTTTAGGGAGGGGGAGATTGACAGCACGAAGAAACGTGAAGTGCTTAGTTCTTATGGTGAGTTGGGCGGACCAGGTGGGGAGGGGTGGAGCTCCACTCCATCTCGTCTCTGTTGTTCAGATAACTGCAGAATTCGGTCCACAATTTTTTGGGGCGGGATGGCATGGGCAGAGATTCGATATATTCTTCTTCACACATTTGTACCCAAGTGAGGGCTTTCAGCCACATCTGAAGGGTGGGGGTTGGGGGGGTGCGGCGCTTCCAACATTGTAGTATGGATCTTTTGGCGACAATAGCACTTACATTTAAAAATTTTGACTTTTTTTGGCATTTTCCCCAGCCCATATTCCGAACAACAAGGCTAATGGGTCCAGGTCTACTGGGGACCCAATTATCTCAGAGAGCGCTTTTGTCACTTCCATCCAAAACGTATTTAGCGCAGTACAGGACCAAAACATATGTATATGATCTGCCTCTTCAGATTTACATTTCGGGCATGTATGTGTGGGGGTGTGCGTGAATTTTGCTACTCTGTGCGGTGTATAATAAAGCCTGTTGAGGAGTTTATATTGTATGCACCGGAATCTGGCACTAAGGGAGACTTTACGCGTGTGTGCACACATTTTGCTCCAAGTCCCTTTAGTGATTTCCGTTTCCAGCTCCCTGGCCCATGCTTCCCGTGGTTTGAGGGATATATCCTCTAGTTTTCCAAATTGTATTTTATACAAATATGATATTATGCCCCTGGTCCTTGTGGAGTTTGCTGTGTATGTATGAAGTTCTGGTGAGTCTGGGGGCTCGTCTGGTTAGGAGGGGCACAGTACCCTGACCACCGCTCTTAGCCTGAAGTATTGCAGTAGCTCAAGCGCTGAGTTGGAGTGTTCGGGTCGCCATGTTTGAGGGGTGATACATTTACCATCAGGGTATAGGTCATTCAGAGCTCGGTAGCTCAGGTCCTCCCAATGTCGCAAGAAATGTTGGTCGTATGTGGGAGAAAGTCCAGGAAATTACCGTATGGGAAGCCATTTATAGTATGGGCAATACTCTTGTTTAGAGTGTGTAGAATACTATTCCATGCTCTGATCGTAGTGGCCACACAATCTGACTGGGCATTTGTCTGGAATGTGCGGTGTAGTAGTAAGGTCATGATGCTGGTCCCATCACCTGCCAGTTTCTCTAATTTGACGCGAGGGGATGGGTTCAGGTGTGTGTACCAGTGCGTGGCGTGTTGGGCCTGTGTCGCGTTCCAGTATAGTGTTAGGTCTGGGGCTGTGAAAACCCCTTTATCATAGGATAGGGTCATATGTTGCCACTTCTTGCAGACAGCTCCGGAGTGCCAGAGAAATTGGGCGCACGCAGAGTGGAGCCTCTTGAAATATTGCTTCCCGGGCCACACTGGTACATTGGCAAAGATATAGAGGAGCTTGGGGACCCCGATCATTTTTATTAGGGACAGTCTGCCTGCAAGGGACAGTGGGAGGTTGCGCCATTTGAGTATCTTGGATTCGATGAGCTGTGCCGTTGCCTCGTAGTTGTCCGCCAGCAGGGAAGCTTTGGTTAGTGACACTTGCACTCCAAGGTACCTGATGCCACCCAGGGACCAGCATAGGGGGAACTCGCATGACGGTTGCTGGGTTGCTTTAGTGAGAGGGAATATTTCTGATTTAGAGTAGTTGATGGTGAAACCAGAGTACGTGCCTATTTTAGTTATGTCTCGGATGATCGGGTCTAGGTATGTGGAGAGGTTTCTGATGTATAGGAGTACATCATCAGCGTACAATGAGATGATTTCCGGTGTGCTCTGTAGGCGAATACCTATGCAGGTGCGTCGATCCCTGACGTGGTCTGCCATGGGTTCGATGGCAGGCGCAAAAAGAATGGCGGGAGAATGGACATCCCTGACGGGTACTCCTGTGTAGCGCAAAGGGAGCGGAGACGGTGGAGTTGACTAGCACCCTGGCCAATGGTCCTGTATATAGTAGTTTGATATAGGAGATCATATTAGGTCCTACTCCCATTTCCCCCAGCACGGCCCATAAGTATTGCCATGAGACCATGTTGAATGCTTTCTGGGCGTCTAGTGTGACCGCCACTGCGTCAGCCTTCGGATCAATTCTGGACATCACATTGAATAGGCGGCGGATATTAAGTGCAGGAGAACGGCCGGGAACAAAATCACTTTGGTCCGCGTGGACTAGATGGGGCATGAATGGAAGGAACCTGTTAGCGATTATCTTAGCAAAGATTTTCATATCTCTGTTGATGAGCGATAAGGGCCTGTAGGACCCACATTCGTCTGGGGGTTTCCCTGGTTTGGGGAGGACGGTTATTAGGGCTTCCCTTAAGGAGGGAGGGTGATTAACCGGAGTGATTCGGTCCAAACCAATATGGGAGCTAAGATAGCAACATGTTCCTGGTAGAACTCAGATGTGAGCCCATCGGGGCCCGGGGCCTTGTTCTTTGGGAGGTCTGAAATTACCTGGACTATCTCATCTAAGGTGAACGGCGCATTGAGTTGTTCCTTGGTGTTTTGGGAGATGAGGGTGATAGGAATACGTTCTAGCAGGTCGTCCAAGTCATGGGCTGTGTGTTCAGGCTGGGGGCCGTATATATTGCCATAAAAGCTAGCTAGAAGGTGTCAATGATGGCTTGATCTGACCAGTGTCTTAAGCCCTGTTCATCTATAATGCTATCTATTCGGTCCTACCCCCCCTCCGTGCGCACACATTTAGCCAGGGTTCTTCCAGGTCGGTCTCCCTCCCCATACCTTCGGGCAGCCAAGGGGCGAGCATAGTATCGCACCTCGCTCAGGGCGTAAGACTCAAATAGTTCTAGTTCGGTTCTAATCTTTGCTAGGGTTTGCCGGAGCTGGTGTAGCAATGTACTCTTGTTCTAGGGTTTTGAGCTTGGTTTCGGAGTTGTTTAAGGCCTGCCTTATGGAGGGCATCGTCGATTTTGAAGTGATACGGCCACAAGTGGAAGCGGTTTGCTGCATGGTGCTGATCGCAGAAGATTACCCCTCTGAGGGTCATGGTCCTTCAGATTCTTCCATACCTGCCGTCCTTAGCAAAAGCTGGTCTGGCTCATGCATCCATCAAGGTACATCTGGCAGCCATCTCGCGCTACACTAGATCCCCGGGGAAATCCTTGCTGTGGTCCCACAGACTCGTCAAGGAGTTTCTCAAAGGGCTTTTCCGATCCTTCCCTCTGGTGAAGGCCCCTGCCCCAGCGTGGGATCTCAACGTGGTTCTGACGAGGCTCATGGGGGACCCCCCTTCGAGCCTTTGCACCAGGCCCCACTCAAGTTTCTCTAGTGGAAGATGGGTTTCCTTGGGGCCATCTCCTCTGCCAGGCTTGTGGGTGAGATCCAGGCCCTATCCTGCAAGCAACGGTACCTGACTTTCCACATATCAAGGGTGTTGCTACATACACACCCCTCTTCCATGCTGAAGGTTCTGTCGAAATTCCACCTCAACGACCCTTTGGTGTTACCTGTTTTCTTCCCGAAGGGGCCTTGCACTCGCTGGACGTGGCTCGTGCCCTGAGGTTCTATGTGACATGCACGAAGAGTTTTCGGAAGACTTCTCAATTGTTCGTCAACTTTGGTCCTGTGAACCATGGAAAGGACTTGTCCAAGGTTTTCATTTCTAGGTGGCTCTCCGGCTGCATCACAAACTGTCATCGGTTGGGGAACGGACCGCTGCTCGTCCGTCCGAGAGCCCACACCACCAGAGTGATCGCTCTGACAACAGCATTCCTTTCTAGTGAGCCCTTGCTGGACATCTGCAGGGCTGCTTCGTGGAGGACCACGCACACCTTCACGAAGTACTGCTGCATCGACAGATTCCAGGGAGGAGTCCAGGGTCGGCTAAGAAGTGCTACGCAACCTGTTCGCTTGAGGTGGGTCTGTTCCAGAGGTAAGAGTTAATTGCTTCTGTTGAGCCTTGCCACCTTCCGTGGTTGTGTAATGATGTAGTGCTGTGTATTCGTTATTCATGAGCATGTGAATCCATGCCAGACCCCATGCTGGAGGAGGTTTAAGTTACTTACTTGTAGCTATTCTCCAGCATAGATCTGGCATGGATTCACATGCGTACCCTCCCTCGAGCCCCTCTGCCGCTCTTCTTCGTCATGCTGCCACTTTACGTGCTTACCAAATCTGAATATGGCTGCCATGGGATGGGCTTAGAGAGAGTACTGTCATTGGATGGGAGCAGTATGACCCAGAGGACCGGGATTGGTTTAGAGGAGAAATACAGTTTTAAAGTGAAAGTTAAACTATTTTTTCTTTTACTGAGGATCCCCAGCCTGACAAAGGGACATATTCAAGAGCATGTGAATCCATGTTGGAGAACAATAGTTACAGCAAAGTAACTTAAACCCTATCTACGACTGGGAACATCTTTCAAGAGTGCACCTCAATGGTGACTATGATTTGTGAATGTGTGCACACATCATTGGTGTATTCCTCGCTGTTGAACGTGTAAATATGCACTGTCAGGTGGCTGATGTCAAATGTGTGTATATCCTTGAGAGAGCATATTGTTCAGGTGTGTGCACATTCCTGGTGAATTTGGACAAGGTCTGTATATCGGTTATTAGCGAGTTCTTTGGCTGTCGTAGGATGTGTGCATCACTTAATTGAATGTGCACAACAAGGAGGAGAGTTAATAAAGAGTGCACCCTGCATGTATGTTTGCACACCATTGCTGAATGTATACTGCATGCATGAGTAAACGGCATGCATGAATGTGCTTAGCATGCAGAAGTTTACTACATATTGGTGTAAATATGGATTTTATTCGTGTTAACATTGAGCATGCACAAAGGTGCAAACTATTGGTGAGCGTGCAGGCAATTTGTTAATTTGCACTGTATTCGTAACATTGTCCCACAACACCCGAAGTAAATCATTTAACAGTGACCAAACAAGTCTGGCTTTTGGAGGATCCCACTTTTTCCTTCTTCTCCTTGTGAGGAATTGCATCTGGCAAGGGCATAAACACCCTGTTTTTTTTTTAAAATGTGTATTTCATTAATAAAATGATGCAGGTAATTCCATCTCTGAAAGGGTAATCTTCTGATCAGATTCCCCTTTTCCTAAGCTCAATGCTCAATGCTAGAAGCCTTTTGTGTATCTGTGGCCTGCTGCAACAGTCTCCTGATCTGCTGCTCTATCAGTTGTACTGGGCAGGTTCACACTTGCCCATCTGATAGCTGCAGTGGCAGCCAAGCTTCTGCAGCACACAAGCTGCATTTAAGATATGCACCCCTGTGCCAAAACAATGATCATCATAAGTGGCCCATGATGGTGGCAGGGTAAATTCCAAATATAAGCTATTCTAAAGGCATGTTGCATGGCACTGTTCATGATCATTGCAACCACATTGAAGTTGATATCACACACCCGCTCCTGTGAGCCAGCTCTGCTGTGGAAGGGAATGTGTATTCTGGACATACAAGCTGGTGCTGCTAACTGACAGGACATGGACCTGAATGGTCAGACGTTTTTTGATCGCTTTGTGAGGGAAGGTAATGCACCCCACATGTGACCACCAATGTATAGGAAGCTGTCCTGGACCCAGGTATCAAAGGAGCACACCCATTCAAAGAAAGTAGCCACACACCATGGTGCTGCATTTCTAAAGGCCTTTGATCCTAGTGAGAAGGGAAGGGGGCAGGCTTGGTGTAGACAGGAGCTTTGTTCAGTAGAGGAAGACTTCCACACTTCCTCTAGAGCCACGCACTTTTGAGTGTGATGCCAGAAGGGCAAAGTCCACTTCTTTCAAGTGCAGAGATTGGGCCCCTAAAGCAGGCTAGCTTTGTCAATTCACTTACAGACTTTTGCCTACAAAAGAAGGGGCCTCCCACCACTTCCTCAGATCATCATTTGGACTTCAACGCTGGAAGATTTCATTGGCCCTCAGTTTGAAGTGAGGACTTTCCAAAGCCCTCCACCAGTGAGCGAACACTGAGCATCCAAGGTAGAGGTGAGCTCTGTCCCCTACCCATCACCAGGTCACATTGAGGGTGAACTTGCTGCTGGAATAAGACTTACCTCTCTAACAGCCAGAGTGCTGCCAGGACCTTAACTTGGTGAAGGATCCTTGAAGTTGTGCACATGCCTCCCTTGCTGGGAGCTGGAGAACAAGGACTCAACTGGTCTCTGAGGCACCCTGAGTGGGACTCGCAGCATCCAGAGAGCCAAGACAGCCCAGAACCCTCTGCTTCATTGCATCGATCTGGTCGAACTGTTGTTGAGCAGGGTTAACCACATTTCGAACAAGCAATACCCTCCTGAGCCGTCTTCGGCCCTCGCCAAGCTTCTTGAACTGGAACTGCTTGTTCAAACCTGATCGCAGCTAAGTGCGTCATTGCCTCGGCTTTAGCTACAAGCACCATTTTTGCAACTGTCTCTGCCGCCGTTATGCCAGCATCTGCGCTGCTGATCGCCATCACCAATCGAACCAACCCAGGGGATCTTGAGAGCCCCAACCATCTGGAGCTGCATCAAATCACTCAAACCGAACCTGCACATCCAGTTGCCAGCGTCTTCACTGTCAACTCGAACATCAAACCTACCCTGGTGACCCTCGCGATCTGCCTCGCCTTGACAGTTCATCAAATCCATTCCGGTTGACAAGTTTGTCGAGTCGCCAGTTTCTTCGAACTGACTGTCAAACGGACTCTGGATCCGCTCATCTCTCTGCATGACCTTCGAAACGTAACATGCTCCATTCAACCCCTGCTCAACACCGCTCCACATCAAGGACACCGAGACAGCTGCACTTGAACAGCCTCAAACAGCACCAAACAACCTGGTTCACCATAGTCAAAACGTTATGGCCCGTAACTGCCACATGATCCATCTTGGGCCAGAGAGACTGGTTAGGTCACCTGTGCACCTTTTCCCAAGACCTATCCTTTTTTACAAAGAACATTGTGGTAGCTGAAATTGCCTTCCCCTCCCTGCATCCTCGCGCAGGGTGTTGCATTCACGCTCTATTCTTGCATCCACTCTGTCCCTTCCACTGGGATGGGAATTTTGTACAGTTTTTCTTCTTTGTTTTCTTGCAGATGGTGTGTTTAATGCATATATATTCTTTATAGAACCTTGATTGGACATTCCTTTTTTTTTTTTTTTTTCCAAGCTGCAATGCTTTCTGTTTGGGTCACTACAGAATCACATTAACTCTCCTCTGAAGAGTATAGCCTTCCCTCAGTCCACTTTACCACAAACGTTACTGAGTCCCCAATTCCGTCTCCCAATTTCTTCTTGGGCCATGTTTCATAAATGGGAACAAAGCCCCTGTACTCAGTGATACTAAAGCAAATATCGCCGCCTTCCAGCGACTGTGTTTGTGCGAGTATCAGATGCTCGCTGCCTATTGTGGAGTTCAGCTGTAGAGGGGGAAACTTCTCAAATCTGGATCACCAGGAAAGATGCATTTCCAGTCACGCAGAAATCATTGCCGTGATCCAGAGCCCAGTAAGCAGCACGGGTAGCTACCCTCATGGCCATGGGTCAGTAGGCCATGTTTTTTGCTGGTGACTAAGACACACCAGCAATACCGGTACTGCCAATTCCAGATTCTGAGTCCACAGAATCGCCTGCCCCTGAATGATAGGGCCTAGTGTCTACTGATGTGCCTGCTGCGGAGGCACCAGATTCAGTGACCCCAGGGTAACCTACAGGTGTAGAACCACAACCTGGGGTGAAGAACACAGTTGTTTCAGACATCAAGGGCGTGCCAGAACTAAGTTATTTGCCCAGTTGGAGGTAACAGCCAGGCTGTCATTTGGCAGGCCCAGTGTGACTGCCCCACACTGGCAGATCTGCATGACCAGACAGACATGCCATGGAAGAACCCCTGGAATGTTCAGGGTGTACTGGGAGAATGTTCTCCTGTACAGTGAGCCCAATAATTCTGAGGCAGGGGCCAGCTGGCGGTTGGTGGTCCCCCAATGCAACCAGGGTCCTACTACTGGACCTGGCTCATGGCATTCCATTGGCAGGTCATTTAGGAAGGACCAAGACAGGTGGCCGGCTATCCGTCCATTTTTATAGGCCCCAGATGGGAGTAAAATCCAGGGATTTGTCTGATCCTGCCACACTTGCCAAGCAGACGGAGCCAGAAAGGCCCCCTAAATTCCACAACCAGTGGTTAGGAGATCTTTCGAGAGGATAGGCATGGACATTTTGGGTCCTTTGGATAAGGACATCTATGCATCTTGGTAGGGACGGATCATGCCACCCGGCATCCTGAGGCTGTGCCATTAGGGGGCATCGAAGCCCCTGTGATATTTTTAATGGTACCAGATGTTGTTTTTACCCACAACATAACATTAGCAACAATACATCATTTTTGTCTACCGGTAAAGTAAGACTTTAGTGAGATGAATGTCTGTAAAATGTAAAGTTTAGCTGCATGAATGGACACAAATAAACAGATGCGATTTAAAAAAAAAAAAAAAAGACTCTAGGACTCTTGATTGGGTAGCGGACCTCAATTGCATTATTACCCTAAAGGACTCCGTACCTCTCGTATGGACTGACCACCATCTCTTGTCCCTAGAAATCAATGTCAATAACCCAGAGACCATAAAACCCGCCACTGCGCCACCTTGTCCAACTAGAAACAAACGGAACATCCAATACTTAATGTTATATCCACCACTCATGACCTGAACTTACTAGTCGACACCTATACTGATTCCATGACTAAAACCATAGGTACCATTGCCCCGCTTAAACTGCGTAAAGGCAAACCCAGAGCACATATGAACTTATGGTTCACCCCAGAATTAAAACATTGCGCTCAGATAAAAGAAAACTTGAGACACTTTGGAAATCAACCCCTTCTATAGAAAATAAAATCAACTTAACTAACATCACAGCCACCTATAAAAGCCAACAAGATCACAGGGCTCCAGACTAAAATAGCTGACAAGCGAACTCAACTCACTTCTTGCAACCCCTCCAGTCCTACCCTGCCATTGACCGCACACCCCAACATAGGCCTCAAATTCAATCATGTTACCATACCTGAGGTACAAAAAATTATAGCTGCTCTGAAACCATCAAACTGCAAAGGAGACAGCTGCCCTGCGCAAATCATTAAAGATGCAGCAAGAGATGTATCCCCATTTATTACCAAACTTAGAAACTCGTCATTCACCAGCAACTCCATCCCAAGTAATCTGAAACAATCTTGGGTTCTCCCTCTACTCAATAAACAAACACTAGATCCGTCTATCCCCACTAACTACAGACCAATTACTAAAGTCCCTTTATTACTGAAAATCTTAGATAGAGTTGCATACCTGTAGATCCAAGACTACTTGGAGAAAACCCAACTAATAGGAACCCGTCAATCTGGCTTAAGGCCCCAACATGGAACGGAAACTGCCCTTGTTGATCTCAAAAGCCAAATTGACGAAATAAAAGACAAAGGCAGAACTGCCATCCTACTTCTTAGATTCATCAGCGGCCTTTGATTTGGTTGACCATACGATCTTATGCAACCACCTTTCATCGGCAGCACATTTTTCCAACTCTGTCAGCTGGATTCAATCATTCCTCACAAATAGAACTATGCGTATCTTCTCATCCACAGATGCAGGCGACCCCATTCCCATTACCTGCGGTGTACCACAAGGCTCGTGTGTATCGCCCACTTTGTACAATATATTTACAAAGCCCCTATTTGATAAACTGGACCGTCTGGGTGTCACCTACACAAACTATGCAGACGACACCCAGATACTCCTAACATTATTCAGGCATGGATGGCCACACATGCCTCTGCCTGAATGATAAGACTGAGTTACTCCTTGTGGGCTCACCCAATAGCTTGGCGAAGCTGAGCCACAAGTACAGCAGCATCATCATAGATGGCAATAATATTCACTTAGCGAAAAATGTAAAGGCTCTGGTCTTCTATCTTGATGCCAACACCAAACAAATCAACATGACTGCTTCTGCCAGCGCCTACACGGGTAAGCTGATTAGAGCCTGCAGACCCCTACTATCCTCCAATAGCTGCCTCATACTGACTAGAACACTTATTGAGTCCAAACTGGACTACTGCAATGGCCTATACCTAGGAGCCAACAATACTACAATCCACAAACTACACATAATGCAAAACAACGTGCTCAGAGCGGCATTAAACATACCTAGAGGACAGCACATACCAGCAACCAGAAAGTCCCGCAAATGGTTTTCCATTCAAGAAAAAAATTACCTAAAAACCATCTGCCTCACTTACAAAGCCCTGAACCACCTAGCCCCACCTATCACCTTGAAACAGTCAACCAGAACCACAAGATCCACCAACGCTTCCTTTCTAGTGGTTCCTAGGTTCAATCTAAAAAGAGCTGACGGAACCAGCTTCCCGCATCTAGCCGGCCAACTATGGAACACACTTCCACAGGACATCAAAATTATCCCAGCATTTGAAATATTCAGAAGTCATGCCATCACATGGTTACTGAATAAAGAGCAACTATACCCGAATACATCGGATACCATGATACCCTATACTGTACACCTCGTAGTACCATCACCCCCTTGCAATGCTTAATCTATTTCCAGTACTATGTATGTGTAAGATGTATATTACCTGTATTTACAACTTTGTATTGTGTATATATTATTGTACCTCGTAACCGTTATCTTCACCTCCAGCGCCCGGATACCTCTGGGTCAGGCGCGCTATATAAATAAAATAAACCAACCCTAAAAACATTTTTCATTGCAAGGCTCTGTGCAGCTGGGTGCAGTTGATGTTGCACATGGCAGTGTCCCGTTTATTGTATGCTTTACCCATCATTTGATGTGTAAGGAGAAGTTCAGAAGTTAATTAAATGAAAAAGTTGACAATGATAAAGAAACATCATATCATAGTCTGAGAATAACTATGTAGTATGGTGTTGCGGCAGACATGGTAATTGTCAACTTCAGGTGGAGAAGATAGCTCATGCCTGTCATTGATAACAACGGTTTTCAATATCATGTTACGTACCACGTTCTGGGGAAGGCTGGGCCGCTAACGGCCATCAAGCCCGAAGAAGGTACCCCCACGCAGTAAGTATTCCAGCCTTGCATACTTATGAAAGTGGTATTTATCGCTATTGGCACTTGGAGCTGCCATCTGTGGTGCTGATACTTTTGTTTTTAAGGGAACCAGGCTTTGCAGAATTAAAGATTTCCTGAAAAAGAAACTATACTTATGCCTGTGATTGGAAATAACTATTTCCTGGACCAGCAGGTGGACCTAGTGGTGCGCAGGAGGTAATGTGGGCGGTGTGGCAGTCGAAGTGTGGCACTGCAGTGGAGGCTCTGCCTTGGGTGCCGCCTCCAAGGACAGGGTGAAGTGTGGACAGAGGTGCAGAAGGCCGGCATGAAATGCGGGCAGATTCTGCTTGTGTTCCTGGGCTCCAGATTACCCAGCTCTTTCCCAGAGGTACTAATCCTAATCGTAGAATAAAGTGAGCTCTGGAGGCTAACTACAGTGTATGTTATTACATCAGATCTGTATATCTACACTGGATAGAACTATTGATCTCAGCTTTGCATAACCATCATAAATAGCTTTGTGTATTCATTATCTAAGAGGAAAGAAAGTAAAGTAAGAGATACAGCAGAGTGGATGGTGTAGTAGGCAGAGAACTTGGCAAACTAGATAAAATTGTGGAGTGTGCGGGCATCCACTTTTGAGGTAGCTAATCTAAAGGAACAGGGTGAAATGATAGAATGGCAAGGAGTTTGGCATCAGCTCCTGGAGGAGTACTAGTTGCACATATGCAACCAGCAGGTCACATAACTAGGGTTCCCATCAAAAGCATTTGGCCGTGTCATCGTTTACATTTTCAAAAGTGTTTACTCGTCATTATGATGCACCTTGCCCAACAAAATTAGACACTTTATTTTAATACACTGACCTGAACTTTATTGAAAAACATGGAGACAGTGCAGTGTTTTACAGTAGTAGAATGTAATTATGCATCATGTAACAAATTCTTTTTTTAGGAGTGGAATTGCCGGACTGTCAACACATACTGGTCTTTGTCAAACAGGATATAGTTGGCTTAATAAGTTTGGTCCAGATTACTTCTAGTTTGCAATTATTTGAAAAAGAAATGGCTTTTCTTGGCTAGCACTCCCACACAGGAGATAACTCCATTAGCCCCTCTGAACTTGCAGTGAACAGAGAAAAACAGGTGGAAAGAGCCCAGAGAGGAATGCTGGGTGAACTGTGCTTTCATTGAACCGGGTAATTTGAATAGCTAGCTGTGCTACACAAGTGCAATTTAATTAATTAGCAAACCTACAGAATTGCATAGCAAATTGGTATGCACCACTGATTATTGTATCCCTTGGCTGTGGTAGCAAAGACATTCTCTGGTATGAATCCCCCAAAGAAGTCATTTCGGACAGGGGATCCAGCTTCATATCGGTGTATTTGGAGGCAATGTGGGATGAATGCAGAGTAACCTACAAGTTCTCCACCGCCTTTCACCCACAAACGAATGGGCTAGAAGAGTGGTTCCGCAAGACCTCAAAAGGCATGATAGGTGGCTTGGAAGAACCCCTGAGGAGAAAGTGGTATATTCTCCTATCATGCCTACTGTTCTTCTGGGAGGTCTACCAGAGTGGTGTTGGTTTCCGTACCTCTGAGCTCCTCAGTGCTCCAGATAAGATTTGTAAGTGAGAGTATTTTACTCAATCATTTTTAGGAAGTAAATATGGAATTCCAATTCCCAATGAGTGCATTTTATGAGCAAGTAAAAATGTTTTCACTGAGAAACAGAAATGTTTGTGTAATACTTATTTCTGTGTACCTAGTTATTCATGCACATTAAAATATACATGTTTACCTCGTCCAATCAGGCAGTTAAAATAGTAGTTTCTTCCTGTGGTACAACATGCATTACTGGTCCAAACATATCCATGGAGCTGTGAGGGTAAAAGCAAGCGTGCAACATCTTTTCCCTATTTATTTTTTATTGGGAGTATTTTTACTCCCCATTTTTATTTTTGGGAGTATTTGCCAATTATTAGGGAGTAAAAGTGGCCGATATATCTGATTGAAAGAACATTAATAATTATCTGTAGGGCTAGAGCCTCTTTGGGCACACTGCTAGAGGTCCGTAGAGTCTGGTGTGGGAAGGATAGGAGGACAACTCCCAAACTCCTTCCCTCAACATTATGGTCTGTCCTTGGTCTCCGCTCCCAGATGACGAATTAGGGAGGGCAGAGCACCCACAACCTGAAGGCAGGCCAGGAGCTCATGAAGCACTGGCATGACCAGGAGGCTTCTATGACTGACTACACTCTCGGGCAGGTGGTCCGCCTTGTGCAACCAGTCAAACCCAGTACCCTACATGTCAAGTAGACTGGGCCCTAGGTGATGCTAGAGAAAATCAGTTAGATCAACTACCTCATTAATACCAAGGCCCGAGGCAGACACATCAGGTCTTCCACGCCAACCGGCTGACGCTCCACTACTGCTGGGATGACTTTGTGATGGCTCTGGTTGTGGACGATGACACTACTATTGCACACACTGTCCTCTGATGGGTCTCTAGAGGGAGTCCAGGTATCTAGAGGAAGTGCAACTCTACACAGACCTTCCTGAGCAGCAATTGCAAGATTTCCAGCAACTGCTGAGCCAGTTCCAGGAAAGGTTGATTGGGGCATTCATGACATCGACACTGGAGACAGTAAGTAAGCCAGTGAATAGTAGGATTCACCAGTTGTCAGACAAGGTCAAGAGCACCATCAAGGAGGAAGTTTCCAAGATATTGGACTGGGGTGGTGGGTGTTATCGAGCCCTCCTGCAGCCCCAGGGCTAGTCCAGTGTTCCATAAAAAGTCCAGAAGCAGGTAAACGAAAGCCCGCTTTTGATGGACTACCTGGGGAGGGTAGGGTCAATTCCGTTATTAAGATGGACGCACACCCCATCCCTAGTTCCGATGAGTCGTTGACCCCTTAGGCACTGCCAAGTTTATGAATCCCTATCACTTCATAACCTGGTACTTGCAGGTCGACCCAACTTATCCTGCCAAGGAGAGGTCTTCATTCTCCACCCCAGAGGGGCATTACCTGTTCACTGTTCTGCCCTTTTGGATAAAAAAAAAATGACCTTGCCACCTTTCAGAGGATGGTAAACCAGGTATTATCTGGACTGGAAGATTTCAGCATTGCCCATATAGACAACCTCGCAGTGTTCAGCCAGACCTGGGAAGACCACCTATTCCTTCTGAAACAGAAGGCTGGCTTGACTATCAAGGCCTCCAAGTGCCACATCGCAAAGGGGACTATGACTTGGGACACCAGGTGGGTGGCAATAAATAACCTCTGCAAGCCAAAGTCCAAGCTGTAGTGGATTGTGACAACCTTACCACCCAGACTCAAGTGAGACCCTTTCTGGGCCTCACAGGTGATTACAGACCCTTTTTAAAGGGGTATGGGACACTTGCCCTCCCACTGAAGGGTTTAACTTCAAGAAATTGACGAAAACGTTCACCTGGACCCCCTGCCTGTCGGACATCCTTCTGGAGCTTGAAGGGTGACCTGTGCAAAGCCGTGCTTCTCAAGATCCTGGATTGTGGACAAGAATTCATAATACCAACTGATGCTTCCAAATTCAGAATGGTTGCGGTACTGGCACAGCTGAACTCTTGAGAGGGATGAACAACCTTGTGGATACCTGAGTAGGGCGCTTGACCAAGCGAGGGCACAACGCGGCTACAATTGAAAAGGAGGCCTTTGCAGTAGTTTCGGCAGTGTACAAGCTGAAATCTTACATCTTTGGGTCCCACTTAACTGTCCAGACTGACCACAGACCACTACAGTGGCTTATAGCCATGCATGGAGTGAACCCCAAGTTATTATGTGGACCACATCGCCAAAGGGATTTGACATGGATATCCAGCACAAGCCTGAAGTGCAGCACACTAATACAGATGGCCCCAGTAGGTATTTATGCCAGGAGGATGAGCCAGACAATTGGAAGGGGAGTCAACATTTTTGGCTGGAGGCACGCGAGGAATTTAGAACAAAGAATGAGTGGGAAACACTATTAGCTTTTTCTGGCAGCAACTTACCAACAACCTATTCACATAGATGGTAACATAAGCAAATTCATAAACAATCATTTAATTTCCTCTCACAAATAGTTCAAGCAGGTCTGACTGTAGAGGATCCCACTTTTCCTTATTGCCCTTGTGGGGAATTGACCTCTGGCAAGGGTATGAAAGCCATGTTTTTTTATTAATACAATTATGTGGGCAATTCTCTGAAAGGGTAATCTGCTGATCAGATTCCCCTTTCATAAGCTCCATGCCAAAAGCATTGTGTAGATCTGTGCCCTGCTGCAACAGTCTCCTGATCTGCAGTGCCTGCTCTATCAGTGACACAGGGCAAGTTATGAGATCACAATTGCCCATCAGACAAGCGCAGAGACAGCCAAGTCTGCAGCGCTTGGGGCTACATTTAAGTTATGCACCCCTGTATTAAAACTGTGACGGTCATGATGGTGAGTTTGCACTGATTAAATCGGTAAGTGTGCTGTCTTGTTTGAGCTCACTCTCTCTCTCGCTCAAAATGAACACATCGTTGATAAATATACACAATATACGTGGATGTTAAAATTATGTTGGAATATGTACTGCATCAAGAGTGTGCATGTGAGCGTGTGCAAGGGATTGTTTACCATCGCTGAGTTTGCTGTACAGGTAAAAATGCACAGCTCATTGGAAGTTCTAAACTACTAGCCAGGCATCAAAGGTCACATGCCCACTAACTACTCTACATGTTCACACCATTTATTTTTATTTTCTTTTTTCAACGTTATAACAAGGACAAATAACAAGAATTCATTTGCTCAGGGCTCACCACAAAATACATGGTAAAGTGTCAAAATTGGCCTATCACAGTGCAACACACAGAAAAGCATGTGCAATACTATAATAAAAAAACATATATGGCAAAACATTTCCATTATAAAATGCCAAATCATCTTGGTGTATTATCTTCAATAAATCAAAACGTTTCTCTACGTACTTTGGGCTGCTTGGATACAGATTTTGAGTGAAAGTCCATGAAGGATGCTTTGGACTTAATACATTTAAGGAACAAATCTGATAACAAGGCGCATGTTGCCCAATTTGTACACCACTAAAATTCCTATCGAAGTGCCCCCTGGATCCCTCCAATGGTGTGCCATTGATACATGTCCAGCATTAAGCAAGTGAGTGATAAGCCTCACTATAAGGGTTCAGACATTGGGTAAGAGCCTTCACCTCTATCACCTAATTTTTCAGGGTTCTGCAACCTTTGGTTCTCCAGTTGCTTTGCATTACAACTCCCTTAAGCCTTAGCCAACCTAGTAAATGGGGAGGAATCGTCCTCATCTGGAGAGCCAATAGTTACAGACCCCTCTAATATCAAGCGCTATTGTGCTTTCAAACAAGATAACCAAATGTGGCCCGGCGTTCTCATTTACTGACAAACCCTCCAGCTTGATGCCAAATAAATAGAAATAGTTCATCTTATGCAGACATAATGGGGGAGATGCCACTTAAAGCAAATTGTGTAGGCAAATTTCTTCATGGTAGTGCACCTAGAAGCTCTCTGAGGTCTTGTCCAAATCTAAGACCAGGTTTTTGCCCGGATTTCCCTGTCCAAGTCTTGTACCCAACTTGTCTTCAAGACTGCCTCCATCTAATCGTCGGAAAACCTTGGAAACCTGTCCCCATTTAAAGCCTTCAATCTCTGTGACTAGAGTTATTGACTAGGTGGAGCCATGTGTGGCACTTGAGGGTACAATGTTCAAAGCTACAGCTGAGCATAACAGAATCTCAAATTGTCCCCGAACTCCAAATTTAAGTTTGGCTTCCTCAAAAGATGAAGGAGACCCCAAACTTTAACAAGTTAAGTACTTTTTGAGACCTCCCTGCACACAGGCCCCAAAGCCACTTATTATACATCCAGAAGACAACGTCTGGGTTATTTAATCACGTGGAGAATGTGAACCAAGTTCTGCTTCTGTTCCCCGTAATCTTATGGCCATATCCCAATAAAATACACCAGGCTTTGAAGAGGGTAATAATGTGGCAACTTTTTTGTTTTTAATTTTCTTTTTATTGGTTTTGTGCATACAGATTTCTGGATGGCATCAGAGCTTGGGCTTTTTAAAAGCTTTAGTTTAGTAAAGCATAAAAATGAAACAAATAACAGAAATAATAATACAACACAGCATCATATCAACTATAGGAAGGAGGAGTGGGAAATGCGAGGGGGCGGAGGGGAGACATGAGGGAACAGCAGCATTCACATTAAGCCAAGTCAAGGGTCCTGTTTTCAGCGCGATTGGTTGGATGGGCCTTTGCTTCTGCCTGAGTTCGTCCGGCAGCGTGGGGGGGTGGGTTATACTTCCAGCCCTTGCACTCGGTCTTGTCCCTGGATGTGCCTATTTCTGCTGTGTCACCTTCTGGGCACTTTTAGTCTATTTTCTCCATCCATCTCAGGGTTGGGTGTTGTCTAGCTAACCCTGGGAATTGCTGCGTGTAGTCCAGAAAGGGGGTCCAGGTTTGGTAGAATTTGCTTCTGTTGGCGAATTGGATGGCGGTGATTTTCTCTGCGGCGACTATATCCCAACATTTGGCTCACCACATTGGGACCGCAGGGGCCTCTGGGTTTTTCCATAGTCTGGCGATTGATATTTTAGCTGCGGTAAGGAGATGCAAACATAGGTCCGCCAGGCGTCCGGTTAATGGGAATTGGCCCTCACCTGTCTCCCCCAGTAAGACGATTCCTGGGTCCCACAGAATTGTGAGACCTGTCATTAGTTTGATTTGGTCGAGGACACTTCTCCAGAACTGTGCGGCCTTCGGGCAGGCCCATAGCAGGTGGAATAATGTGCCTTTGTCTGGGCAACCCTTGCAGCACTGCTCTGGGATGGCAGGGTTACACTTTTTGAGTATCTCTGTGGTTCCGTACCATCTGTAGCATACCTTGAAGGCACCTTCCTTGTTGGTTATGCGTTTGGAACCTTTGTGTACTCTGGTCCAGATTCGGCATAATGTGCCACTTTTAAGCCTAATTTGCTTGTTCACGAAAGGTAGGGCAGATAAGACGGTCATTGTGACGTTATGTGCCAAGAGAGCCCAGTTTGCCTGTTCCCCCTCGAGTGTAGCTAACCATATGTTGGTAAGTAATGTTTGAGACTAGTGGTCCTCAAACCTCCTGAGACTGTAGACCTTAAAAGAATTTTCCTCGATTTAAGGTGGTTTACCAGCCCAAATAAAGGCACATTATTTTCTGTACCAACTTTTCCCAGAATCTTAATCTGAAGACTGCAGAAGTCATATAGGCTTGGCATACATTTAATTTTGACAGTGGTAAACCTTCCCAGCTAGGACATTTCTCGATTAACCCATTTTGTAAGATCCAAACCCTGCTTGCTAAACAATGGTGGCATGTGAGTTTGGAAAATGGTCTGAAAATGTGGATGTGAACATTATGCCAAAATAATCCAGAGAAATATCTACCAAATTACCCAATGGAACATGTTTTTCTGCAGGGTCTGTATTGTAGTGGAATATTTTGTTCTATTTATATATTTTGGATTTGTCATAATTTCGTTTGAGTTCTGATAGTTACACAAAATCTGATAGCACTGTTGTCAAGTCTGTTATAGAGGAAGCAGAATCTTCTACTTACAAAAGTACATTATCTGCATGGAGGGCTATTTTATAAGTGACCATTCATTTCACCATAATTATTGTCCCAACGCGCTGTAGGTTGAATGCCCTCGGATGGACCAAGTCCATAATATGGGGACATTGGGAGGTGCTATTATGAGTGTGGTGTGAATTTCTGCCATTGCGGCGGGGGGCGGGGTTTTGGGTGGCGGGGGGGGGGGGAGAGGGCATCAGGAAGCAGGAGGGAAGAGCCAGGTTTTGAGGGCTTTCCTAAAAGCCAGGTGAATCTCTGAGACGGAGAGTGAGGGGGAGGGAGTTCCAGAAGGTAAGCGCAAGGATGGAGAAGCAGGCTCCTACTAGTTTGGAGAACTTGAAATGCGGGGGGGACTATCAGCAGGTGTGCAGACCCTGATCTGAGGATTCGGGTAGGGTGGTAGTGTGTGAGTTTGTTTTGGTGGAATACAGGGCCTTTCTTATGGATGGCATGGTGTGTAAAAGGAGGCCGGTCGGCTCATGGGCAGCCAGTGAAGTATCCTCAGTGTGGGAGAGATGTTCTCTGGGGGAGAATGCGTGGAGTAGCCTTGCTGCAGAGGTTTGGATCCGTTGGAGCATCTTAAAATCACTCTGCAAGCTCTTACAAAATGGATGATGCTGTAAGTGAGCTTTCTCCAGGATTCACTTGTTCTGCATCACAGAGCAGTTGACGGGCACCAGGGCCCCAATGTAATATGCATCTTCAAGAGCTCTGGCAAAGAACTTAAAAACACTTCTTAGCCAAACCAAAAAACAAACACTGCATTAATTTGCGTTAAATTATAGCCTTCGGCTTAAGCTTAAACATATGATACATATTCCTGTTGATGATGTACAATTGGTTAGACACTATTTATGACCCTAGCAATTAAACATGGCATTGCAAAAAAAATTACCAGATGTGTATTGGTTGGCATCAAGTTCGACACAGGATGAGGCTTGTGGTGTGAGACAGGGTTAGCATCCTGTTGAGGATGGGGTGTTGACCCTTGGCAAGACCATGTTTGTTGCTCGAGGAAAGACACAAGAAGAGGTTCATCTTGAGGAAGTGGAGAAGGCTCCTGGTGAGGAGCAATCGGAGCCTCCTGTTGAAGAGGAAGAAGAGGATCCTGGTAAAGAGGGTGAGGAATAAGGAGTTCCTGGTAAAGGGGGAGGCAGGGGCTCCTGGAGAAGAGGAGAAGGCGGAGGCAATTTCCAGGCTCTGCATGTTGCGTTTTAGCTCTAATTTCCCAGGTAAAGGGCTCAATTAAAACGGTGACATCAACTGAGAGGCAACAACTCTCCCGTGTACCCCTCAAGATTTTAATGGATTCAGTTCTTCACTCATATATGGGGCATGGAAAACGTCCTAGGATCCAGGTGAAATGTTTCTGCCCAAAGCCCAGAGAGCACATCACCTCTTCAATGAAAGCCCCAGATCGAAAACTTAGCATCCAGGCAGAGGACCAAACATTTTTTGCCTGAGCGTCGTCCCAACTAGATGAGGTTGAGAGTTCAATGAATGCTATTATGAACACCACGATTCCCTATAAATGCTCTGTCGCCACAAATCTGGGGAGACCCTGGATCAGAACGGAGGCCAGAACTTTGGCATCCATATTTAGCAATGCAATAGGAGCTATGTCCCACAATCTGTTCCGTCTTTCCAAGGTAGAAAAAATGTAATGGTATATTACTGTTAGGGAGTTTTTACTAGAGTCCACCTGCGGTAGGACTAGGTTTGGCCTAAACTATCCAAAAGGTTTGATAGCTATGGTCGTGCAGCCAGGCTTAGTCTAGGAGGGATGTGGTTGATTTGAGTAGACTTAGTCAAGGAAACACTTACACACTGTAGTTTATATAAAAATAGAATTAATGATTCTGTACACGAGGACAGTTTTTTTTAAAAACAATTTTTATTAATTTTATTTCAACAAACACAAACCAAACTTGCAGTGCATATAGTAACATTTTCAATATCTCTTTATCCGTGTCCACTGCTTCACCCATTCCCTCCAACCTTTCGAGCCTACTCTCCTTCATGTTCCATTTCTCCGTCTTGCAGTAGGGATTCCTTTTCCATGGTTTCTGTTGGATCCTGGTCACTTGACCAGTCTTGCGTGGGCCCAAATAATTCAGCTATTAGGTGTTTCCAAGCTATCAAGGTTTCAGCCTCGCCCCCCCCAACCCCCAACATTGCTTGCTTTTTGCCATACTGTAGTTTCAGCCTCAGCCCATTTCTGTAGGTCTTTCCACCATACTTCTATTCTTGGTCTATGGCATGCCTTCCACCCCAAAGTTATTCTTCTCTTTGCAAGTGCGTACGCCAGGTCTTTTAGTTTACTCGCATGCTTAAGTTTACGTGGTCTAGGAAACCCTCCTATCAGACAAGCCCACGCTGTATCCACCACTATCTTTTTTTTTAATGTTTTGTTTATTAATTTTCCACAAATAAACAACCAGATTAAGAACTTCCAACTCCCCTTCCCCCCCACCCCTCCTCCCAATCAATGGTAGCCTCAGGAGCTCCATGGAGATACTCAGGCCTGAAATAGGTCCAAAATCCTGATCCTGTGCGGACACCATTGCATCATGTAATCCAACTGGAGGAAGTCCAAGACCACACCCCATCTTTTCGGGCACTATTCAGTTGAGCCTTGTATATTATGCGACAGTCTTTCCATTGTGACCAGGGACCATACCTTCTGCAACCAGCTAAAAACTCCCGGGGGGGGTCACATTGCTTCCAGTTCTGGGCTATCACTGTCCAAGCCATGATAACTAGACCCATAAAGCATCTCCATTGTGCCATTGAGAACTTCTCAGCTGTGTGATCTCTCAGACCACACAGCCAAACCTGCACTCCCAATTGGTCCACATATGGGAACATCTCCTTCATTTGGGATTTCACCTCAGCCCAGAATACCTGCACCCCTTTATAGTGCCACCATATATGCCTCCAGGTACCCACACCCTACCCCCCCCCCCCACATCCCGGTGTGTAGTGCCACTGCAGTACAATCTTGGTCCACATTTCCCTTGAGTGGATGGAGCGGGTCAGCTTTGGGATACTCCCCCATAGGTCTTTCCACTGCTGTTTACTCATGGGTTCCCCCAGTGTTCGTTCCCATTTTATCATGTAGTTCCACCTGATCTCCTCTGTCTGTGCATTTATAAATGTATACAATGTTGACGCACATTTCTTCGTCCCGGAGTTGGTTACGGTGTACTCTTCAAAGGGTGTGAGGTCCCTCTCGGCCGCCCGATTAATAGCAGGCGTCACTAGCCAATGGTGAAGCTGCTTATACCTGTCTGAGTCTTGCAACCTTCTATGTCTAGCGCAGGTCTCAAAAGACTTGACCTCCCCGTCTTGGTACATTTCGCCAATCATAGGCCACCCTGCTTGTTCCCATTTCCCATAGGCCCTTTTCTCCATCCCCGGCAGGAAGTCCGGGTTCCCGAACATAGGATTAAACGGGCCCGGCACACTCGTCATAACCCCCTTTTCCATTTGATCATCCCATGCTTCAAGAGTAGCCCTCATATCTTTACTTATTCGCAAGTTAGAGTGCCTACCATGTATGCCCTTCAATAACAGGCCCCCTCGCTGGGTTCTTGCTACAGCTCTATCCTGTTCGGCCAATATCGTTTGCCCCCCCCCCCATCCATTTCCTTATGGCCCATAGTTGCGCCGCCTGGTAATATCTGTAGAAATGCAAGAAAGCTAGGCCTCCATCTTGATGCAGTGCAGACAACACCCCCCCCCCCCTGAAACGCCCCCACCTCCTTGCCACCCCGGGCGGTTTCTTCCTCCAGACAAAGGAATGTATTATTTTAGTGAGGGCTGGGAAAAAGGTCTTGGGGATCGAAATCGGTAAAGCCTGAAAAAAATATAGCAATTTAGGAAGGACTGGCATCTTAACCGAGACCATGCGCCCCCACCATGAAATCATCAATGGGTTCCAGCGCTCGAGCTCTCTTTTAACTTTTGCCAGAAGGCCCGTGTAGTTCTGCCCACAGAGGGTCTCCATCCTGCCCGTGAGGGTTACCCCCAGGTATTTGATCCCGACATCTGCTACCTTGAGGTTTAAAGAAGTCGCCACCCTGTTTATCTCCGCACCATTCCCTGCTAAAACCAATACTTCCGACTTATTTCTATTTATTTTCAACCCAGAAATCGCACCAAACCTCTCCAATTCCTGGCAAACGACCGGGAGAGACCGGGTCGTGTCCGCCAGGAGCACCAACATATCGTCCGCTTATGCCATCCCTATATGCTGGATGCCCGCCATGTCCATTTGTATTTGTATTTTGTTCATTTTATAAAGCGCAGCCAGGCCCTGGGGCATATCTTGGGTAGTTCTCTGATCCGAATTAGAAACGGCTCCAGGAAAACGGCATACAGCAATGGCGAGAGCGGGCATCCCTTAACTCCACCCTCTCCGTGACCTCCCCCTTCAATTCTATTCTGATTGAGGGGGTGTTATAATTGGCTTTAACCATTTTTTATAAATTGATCTCCGAATCCCATACCCATAGTCCTCAAAAACATTGACCACTCCACCCGCAAGTCAATTGTTGGGGAATGATCTGATAGATCCCTAATCCCGATTTCAACTTCTGAGGTAAAGGGTATTAAAGGTGATGACGCAATACTAAATCTATTCTGCAATAACCCCCATGTACGTTTGAATAGAGAGTGTAAAGAAAATGCTGTCATGCTAGTAGAATTTTAAAAACTACTCTTAATTTCCAACCATTAAGATTAATTTTGGATCTTTAGGGGCCGTTTGCTATACCACTAGCTCGGAGGAACACCAGAACCCAAGGGAAATTGCTTGCAATTGGGACTGTATATATTCTAGGGATACTTAGCTTTGTCAATATGTCTGTATGCTTCATTGAGTAAATGATGTCCTGGGCGTTGGGAGATCATTTGAATGCCAGATCTATTAGAGGAAGTTGACATTGTCTTTTAATTAACTAACCAATAATGCCATGTATTGATGATTTACATGAACCTGCAATTCACCCACACACCGGTCGTCAGTGAATCCTGAAGTCTGTTGACCAGCATTAATTACAACCCAACTTCCCAAGAAGAACCCTCCTGCCCCCCAACAAAATAATTCAATCCCCCACGAGTAACAAGGCTCCTATTTGAAACCCATCGCAGCCTGACCCCCCTAAACCCCAACGAACCTCTGCGGCAAACAACCAGCCACCAAAAAAAGGAGATGGTGGTCTATATCCTACATTGAATCACAAGGAATTTCGGGCTTTCCCAGAGTAAATTAAAGCCATTGGAGAGTTTCCAGCAACTCCGTGACGTTTCCAGGGCTGACCCTGTACAACTAAAACCCCAAATAAAATAATTTGCTGTAAGCCAGTCCTGAGTAATATTTATACATTGTGGAACCTTAAACCTGGTTAGGATATGTTGATAATCCACCTCCATGACAATTACTCAAGTGTTTGCTCCTTCTGCACTCTCTGCTTTGGACCTTTCCTTTCGAATATACTTTAGACAACAGGTCTTGCCTGCCCACATCCAGCCTTGCCGATTTTTACCGGGAATCAAGGCTCTCACATATGGCGATGCAATTTCATCAAATCCTTTCATTTGATAGGGTGTAATAGAGGTTCAATGATGAACTGAACTAGTAATGGACATTGAGTGAATAGGAGAGCACACCGGACAAATCAGCTGTATCTTGCGTTACTTTCACAAAGCCAGGTGGTTACTTCTTGGAAGGGCCTCTAGTATGCCAAAGTTGCTGGTGCTAGGTCTTTAAAGAGAGTCTTGTTTCCAGTTCCTGGCAGTGTTTAGGGTATATTCTTCGGTTTGATAAAGATGGACCGCTGTAAGACATCCCTATGGTTCCTGTCTAGGAGCATATTTGCGTTATCCGGCGTTGTAAGGAATTGTTCAAATCATCTTAAAGCTTTACAAATTCTTATCTTCGACCTGTTTCAGAATACACCTTATCTGAATGTTGTTCTGTCTGAAACGGTTCTCCATGTCAGCAAGCTTGGTTTGTTAAGGCAATTTGAGTAAGTTCTTATTTACTGAAAAATTCACAGGTTGACATTCTCCATTTCTTCAATGCGTCTCTTTATTCTTCGACAATCTCTTGTCCAAGGATGGCCCTTTCTGGGACAGTTCACCTATGCTACTCTAGATTTCTTTCTTAATGTCTTGCAGGAGGGCCTGAAGGTCCAGCTTGGAAGCAGGTGTGTCCATTGCAGACTCATCAAGAGGAGCTTTGTGAACCTGGGCCACTGCTTTAATTTCATTTAATCCTTTTTGGTTTTCTCTTGAGCAGTTGTCCTGGCCAAACATCCCCGCTTTTAGAATAGATTGCTTCTCCATCGCTTCAAAAGGTGTATTTGGCCCAACCCAATGAGGCTATTCTCTCGGGTGAGTGGACCTTTTAATGCACAATCTGTTCAAATCTACCAACCTGGTTAATGGGAATATATTTGAAGACCAGATCCAACTGGTGCTGCCAAAAACATGTGCTGGGTTCAATTATCAGTCATTCTTTAGCTCCATTTATTCATTTATTTATTTGAATTTATATGGCACACATCAGCCCTGGGGCATTGTGGTGCTGTTACAGAATGCTTACTTAATGCAGGCTTACAGAGGCAGATCATCAGGCACACAATCAAGACTGTGGGGGAGATGCATGTTCGTTAGTTACAGGAGTGAAAGTCATGAATGACCATCAATCTGGATTCTGGACATCCAGAGGCACAAAACTGCTCTCCTGAACACCTGTGAAGTCCAACTCGCTAATCTTGACTCTAATTATCCTGCTATTCTCATTCTCCTTGAGCTCTCCTCTGCCTTTGACACAGTCAACCACTCTATCCTCATAAAATGGCACCACGATACCCGCGGAATCATGGACCGGACACTGGATTGGCTGACCTACTTCATAACTAATTGCCTTTCCCAGGTTCCACTGGGTCCTTTCTCGTTTACCACCTCTTTCTACCTGTGGTGATCCTCAGGGCTCTCTCCTTTTTGTCTTGGCTTTTCAACATCTAGCTTGCCCCTCTGGCCCACCCAATCTCCTTCTCTCCTCAATTCCAGTATTATGACAAACAACTCTCCTTCAAACTTCCCATTATTACCTCCCTCTTTTTTTTGTCTCTCATTCCCGATTGCTTGACTAGTATTCAGGCATGGAGTGCTTCCGATGATCTTTGTCTTAATGACAGTAAGACTGAGATCCTTCTTATTGGGACCCCTGCGCACTGTTTCCCTGCAGCCCTTTGGCTGTCCTCCTTGGGCCCTCTTCCTTCAACTTCTACTGTGGCCAGCAATCTTGGGGTCATCTTCAACGCCTCTGTCGTCTTCTCCCCTCACATCTTGGACCTTGCCAAGAAGGCCCACTTTCAGCTTCGCCTCCTTGGAGGCATTCATCCTTTCCTCACCTATCCCCCCAGAAGCTCAATGACTCCAGGGCTCTGGTCCTCTCCAGGCTGGACTACTGCAGCAGCCTTTTCCTCCGTTTGACCCTGTCCTCCCTTTGCCTCCTTCAACTACAGAACAGGGCTGCAAGACTTATTCTTGGCCTCAAGCCCAGGGATCGTATCTCTCCAGCTCTAAAATCTCTCAACTGGCTCCCGGTGGCTGCGCGGCTCAAATTCAAGACCCTTCTCATCGCCTACAAGGCTTCTGGGGCCTGGGACCATGCTATCTCCAACTTTCTCTCCCTAAATACTTTCCTGCTAGGTCCCTTCAATCTTCTAGCTCCAACTCTGCTGATCAAACACTTCTCCAAGCAGAGAGTGGGGTGGGGGGGTCAGATCTCATTGGCTGGTGCCTCCCTTTGGAACAGCCTCTCTGCCCCTCTCCGACTTGAGCTGGACCACCTTAAGTTCTGAAAACGTCTCAAAACCTTTCTTTTCTCTACATCTTTACCGCTCTGCCTCCCCTGCTAATTTCCCCACTGCCGCTGAGACTGGCGGCCTGGTCCTTCATGAGTCATAAACTACTAGGCTCTCAGCCCAGTTCACACCAGCACCCACCCCCCTCAGCGGCTGGCACCCCCCATTTGGACACCTTTGCCTAGCACTTAGCCAGTGGCCCTCTCCCCTGGCACCCTATTACACTTCCCCTCTTGTGCTTCCACTAGCACTTGCCGGTACCCTGATTTCTCCCCCCCCCCCCTTTTTCCATCTCTCCTGCACCTTTCATCACTGCACTTGCATGTTCCGAATGTCACAAGGCCTAGTAAGACCATTATTGTTTGCTTTTGTTTTTGTTACTGCTCATTTACTCCTCTTGCTCCCTCCCCACTTTTGTCTTGTGGTGCCTGGAAACACTATTTGTTGTATAGGCACCTTGCAAATACTGAATAAAATAAATATTGTCATCCACTTTATTAATGATCATAGCCTTCCAAATTGTTGATTAGGAGAGTAGCTCTCCCACAGCATGTACCACTCATTTAGACTTGTGATTTAAACGCAGACATTCCAATGAATCAATCTGATATCTAGAATATGCAGCCAGTAGAACAGTCAATTACAATGCCAGGTTTCATTAGTGCTTAGCTAAGCTTCGATCAGGCTTTCAGGGCAAAATGAGAACATGCTAAAGTGTGCCAACTCCAGCGATTCAGCCCTTTCTTGGAACAAAGCTGAACGAGAGGGGGAGACGCATGTTCCCACGCTGAGAGGAAGCTCGTCTACACCGTTGCCTGAGTAGCATCTACAGAGTGCAAGGCTATGGAGAGCCTCGACAACGAATCCAGGGCTATGGGGAGACCCAGTGAGGGGTGGTGAATTGGCTAAGGAGACTGGAGAAGCATCTCCTAGATGCTAAAGCTGCATATGTAAGGACACCCTTGATTGTGTTGGAAAGAGGAGAAGGGACGAGAGTTGCCGTCCTGACGATTGGAGAAGGAAGCCAGAGTGGAGTCACAAATCCAGTGGTGCGATTCCCTACATCAAGAAGGTAACTGGGAATGCGGGAGGCCCGGGGATTGCAGCGAGTAAAACTAATGGTGCATACATACTCGTCCCAGTCAAAAGCAAAGTGTTAAGAGTGAGAATCATCACTGACTTACTCATGCTCATAGCTAATAGATAAGTCCTAAGGACCCTCCCGTCCCCTGCACACCATTAAATCAGCATTTTTAATTATGAGCAAATGTTAAGAAACCCATCATACTCAAAAGGTAAACTATTTAATACTGAAATATATTGAGACTAACAGAATTGAGCTCTGCACATTTCGGGTTTCACCCTTTGTCAGGAGCAAATTTCACAAAGAAAGTGTTTGAAATCGTGATCTCAATATGGTAATCTATAAGACAAAAAGTGGTAACAACCCATTAGGTCATTGTTTTGTATGAGTACTCAAGAACAGTCCATGCTGTGTATACATCTCCCCATAGTGCAACGTTTTGCATTCACCTGGATGGGTTCATACGAAAACTCTAGATTGGTCAGGATAACTTAATATTCAACTGGAGGAAATTTTTCAAAGCCTATCAGTCAGAGAATGAAGACCGAAAAGAAATGGGAGAAAGGATAAATCTACCACTAGAGAGTAAATGCAATACGTGAAGAACGCTACAGTCAATTCTATAGCTATCACTGGAATGACACTTAATCCATTCAATATATCAATGGTATAATCAATCTTCAGAGTCCGCAATAAAAGAATGGCAGACATATCCCATCTATCTGAAATATACAATAAATCATAATGTGCCATTTTCAAAAATAAGTGCTACAGTCAAAAATAAGAGCTTGAACAGTAGGCTTAAGGCCTTACCTCCTGAATCACTTGAATGGCATTGATTCCATTCCATAAACCACGGATATCGGCACAGTCTTCCAAGTTCTACATTCTAATTCAGGTAGAGTCACCATATCCACCTAAACTGATACACAATATGTCAAAATCTACCATTTGTCACCCACCTGTATGATATGATATTGTCCAACTGAAGTGCAAGTTGTGAGGACCAACGTGGAAGTAAAGGATTACCCAATGACATTAGTGTCAGTTTGACCGCATTGGTAAATGAGTTCTGTGCCAAAAAACTGCTGCCTTAAATCAGAACTATGTGGTGCGTCATCACGCCACCGTGTGATGACGTGGTTCATCCGAAAAAGGATTTACATCAAATGCCATCCAGGTGAATGAAAAACGTTGTACTATGGGAGATGTTTACACAACATGTGCTGTTCTCGGGTGTTCATACAAAACAATGACCTAATGGGTTGTTAAGACTTATTACGTTTGCCTTTTATAGATTACCATATAGAGATTTGAAAGTCTTACTTTGTGAGATTTGCTCCTGATGAAGGGTAAAACCCAAAACTCGTTGAGCTAAATTTAGTTTCTTACGATTTCCTTGTATTAAACAGTGTTTCCTTTTGATTATGGTGTGGTTTTTAACATTTGCTCATAAATAGAAATGCTGATTTCATTATTGACTCTTATTCAGTAAAGTGGTGTGCAGGGGACGGGAGGGTCCTTAACTTTAGAACTCATCTATTTGCTATCTGCAGAGAGGTCAAGAGGACACTTCACTGGTGAAGAAACCTAAAAGGGGACATAGCGCTGTCTACTTAATCCGTTTAGACAACGTCCATGACACCATGACTAAATCATTGTTTTTGCATTCTTCAAAGAAAAGACGTCCGTTAACATCGACGATGACACCGTCCAGGAGCTGCAGTCCGTCGAACACAAATCGTTGTCGACGTCCTCTTCTTCATCAACGACCATACCGTTGAGGACCCCGTAGACGATCCGCAGGGCTTAATCTGCAATCTACTCATTAGCGACTACACTGTCCACGATTCTGTTTCCAGGCTTGCGTTGCCTCTTAGGCCAGTCTATACAACAAAGTTGACAATTTCGCAAGCTTCTGTGCTTGATTCATTTCGAGAGGGGCATGGGTGGAGAATGAGATAACTCCAGCACTCTCCTTTTTACCACGTCCCACAAAGGCAAAACCACTTTTCGCCCTGGTGCCTTTAGCCAATGAGACACCACAAGCCCAAATGCTACAGGAAGGTAGCATGTCCAGAGTTGGAGCCTCTGGAGGCTTTATTTCTACCGGCACCTTGTCTGCTAGTGCCACCACTAGTTGCACCCACTGCTGTGCCTCAGTTTGTTCCACCTACTGCGATGCCTACGGTTCCCTTGGGAACACCATAGGCACCCAGAGATCTTATCCACTTTACAGACTTTAATCACAGAACTGCCATAGCTGCTACCTCCTCTGGCCCCTTAAGGTGCCTCTAGTAGGAGCCATCCAGCGTTGCCTTCAAGTGAGGATGTAATCCCACAGCCTCGGCCCCCTCGACCAGCACCTCAGTTTTTCAGTCCTGGTGGCTGCTCTTACAGACACGCGCACCAGTCCAGAAACGGATACATACCCGGATACGCATACTGCAGATGAGTATGAGGACCATGTGCCAGTGGATGGCGAACCCGCTGATCTGCCTTCCTGAGATTCTTCACCGACAAAATCGGTTCTTTTCACTCACTATTATCATGTACAGTGAAGCTCTTCTACCTGGTTCCGGAGGAATAGAGGAAATGGGGGGTTCCTGTTTCAAAGGTACAAAGCCTTCAGAAACTCAGTCTTAGCCATCCGTATACTTTAAGACATCTGAGATGGTTTGCCGGTCATGAAAAATCCATCCTCCGTGCCAAACCCATAAAGTTCTGGATACCGCATCCAAGTGTCTTTGTGCTCAGCCAGCCTTGACTATGTTGTGTCAGCTACAGCAATTACGAAACCGGCCAAATCTTCATCTCTATGCTTGGTGACATGGAGGGGAAGCAACTAGATGCTTTTGGAAAACCATGGCTGCCACCACTATCAAATCTGCCAATTCCTTAGCAATTGTTTCCTTGATATGACCGAGAGTTGTGGTATAAAATAGGCCCCATCCTAGATTTTCTGCCGACGGCAAAAAGTTTGAGGCTCTTGCCTTGCCTCAAGAAGGGAAGGCAGCGACAAATTACCGTAGCCCTAGTCAGAGGTTTTCGCAAAATGGGGAATGGGGCCGTGCTGAGGCAACGGGGGTGGTTGAAGTCCCCCAACTTCCGCTCGGTGGTGCTGTCTAAAGTCCTAGACCTGCCCTTTGATGGAGCTGACCTCCTTGGTAAAAAGGTAGACGAGACACTTCACAAGACATTGACAGTGCCCGCTCCCTGGGCACCCTGCAGCAGCAGAGGCGGCCCTTTCAATCTGGGAAGGGCGGATTCTCCATAACCTTCAGGGATTATCGGCTGTCATATCGCCAACCATTTCGCACCACCTCCAGGAAACGTGCCAGGGGAGGTCGCAAGTGTATAGAGGTAAAACTCCTAAGCAAACTTGACCACCGCCAGGGTCCGTGCCCCCAATACAGCTCCCCAGTGGAGGCCGGTTGTCACAGTTTGCCGACCAGTGGCGCAACATCTCCACGACCAGTGGGTGCCACATCCACGAATTTCTGGGCACATGGAAATGCCCTTCCATTCCACCAATAAAGAAAAGGGAACAACATCTGCCCCCTCCTTTTACAAGAAGTTTAGTTTCCTGTTAAAAAAGGGTGCTATAGAAGCTGTTCCATCACGCCTTTGGGGCTCTGCACTGTTCTTTAGATACTTCCTGGTGAGAAAGAAGTCTGATGGGTGGGGCCCCATCCTCGACCGCAGGGAACTCGGCAAGTTCGTAAAATCGCAACATGGTCCCGTTGCAACACGTTCTCGACCAGCTGGAACAGGGAGACTTCCTCACCTCTCTGGAATTTGGAGGATGCCTACTTCCACATCCCCATACATGGCAAGCACAGAAGCTTTATTCGTTTCATTGTGCGGGGCAAGCATTACCAGTTGAAAGCTCTGCCCTTCGGCATAAAATCGGCTCCAAGAGTCTTCACAAAATCCCTAGCTCTGGTGGCTGCCCACCTCTGGCAGCAGGCATTTACATCTACCCCTGCCCAGACGAATACCTAATACATGCCCCCTCGTAGCCACTAGGCTTGCATCACACCGAAGAGACCATCCAATGCTTAACTTCTCTGGGATTCTCCATCAACTTTCCAAAGCCATGAATATCACCGTCTCAGAACGTTCTGTTCCTCGGCTCACGCCTTGACATGCTGCAATGTCTAGCTACTCCCTCAGGGGAGAGTCTGAGGCATTCTCCACAAGGTCTAGCAGCTGTCCTCTCACCAACTGACAACAGTTTGCTCTAACGTTTCGCTACTGCGGATTGTCTTCCTGTATTCAAGTACCTCACTGCAGGTTGCATATGAGGCCTCTTCAGGAGTTCTTAGACACCAGAGGGAAACCAGTGTCGGCTCCTGGAATGACAAAATCAGGGCGCTCCCTTTCACCCACCGGCGCATCAGGTCAAGGTGACAACCGATGTCTCCCTGGAAGGCTGGGGAGCGCGCAAAGGGCAATTCCACACAAGAGGCCTCTGGCAGCCGGAGGACAAGTTGATTCCCATCATTGAGATGGAGCTCTAAGCCTTGTTCTATGCCCTCAAGCCATTCAGACACCAGCTACAAGGCAAGGTGGTTTGCAGCTTCACAGACAACATGCCCACCATGTTCTACATCGGGAAGCAAGAAGGGACCCGCTTTCCCACTCTTAAGGAATCGAAAAGGTTGTGGAACTGGGTGATCACGTATATATGTTCCTAATTTAGTGTCATTTGGCCGGGGTCCCCAACACCATCGCAGATTCCCTCCGCAGGGAACTGTGATCCTGCCACAAATGGGAACACCGTCAAGACCAGGTTCTCTATCCTTTCTCGAAATGGGGTTGGCCGCAGATAGACCTATTTGCCACAGCGGCCAACTCAAAGTGCACCGAGTTTGCCAGCAGGTATCCTCAAAAGAGGAGACTGGGGGATGCCTTCTCCATTCCGTGGGAGGGCCTATTCGTCTTCTCATTCCCTCCAATCCAACTCCTTCGAGTAATGAAGAGGCTCAAACCGAACCAGTGCAAGATGATCCTCATTGTTCCGGCGTGGCCATACCAAATTTGGTACTCTGACCTTCTTCATCTGTCGGTAGCTCCTTGCATCAGACCGCCTCCTCTTCCAGACCTGCTCTTCAGAGAAGGAGGATCTGTGCTGCACCACGACCCGGTGTCCCTAAAATTGACAGCTTGGTTCCTGCAGCCCTAGAGTTTAGGCATGTTGAATTGTCTTTGGAATGCTGTGCAATCCTGGCGATGGCTAGAGCGCCATCCACTCTTAACATAATACAAGCACAAGTGGAAGCGTTTTACTCTATGGTGTCATTCACAACAACTTGACCCTCTTCGGATCAAGCTTTCTCAGATTCTGCCATCGTTGGGAAGGACAGGCTTAGCACACGCATCCATAAAAGTGCCCATTGCTGCTATCTCTCCTCGGACTCGCATGACAGGCAGGCCTTCTATCTGTTCCCATCGATTGGTAAAGAATTCCCCAAGGGCCTGTTTCAGACATTCCCTCCAGTAAAGGCACCTGGCCCAGCTTGGGAGCTGAATGTGGGCCTCTTCCAATTAATGGGCCCGCCCTTTGAGCCTCAGCACCGGCTCCTCTGAAGTTTCTCTCATGGAAGACTGCCTTTGTAGTGGCTATTACTTCTGCCTGACATGTCGTAGAGTAACACGCTCTCTCCTGCAAGTCACCATATTTAATGTTACATCAATCCAGGGTGGTGTTGCACACTCGTCCCTTATTTAAGCCAAAGGTACCATAAACATTTAATCTCAATGAACCTTCGGTCCTACCCGTGTTCTTTGACTCTCCCACCTCTCCGGCACAGAGGGCATTGCATTCACTGGACGGTGCCCGTGTGTTAAAGTTCTATATCGAACACACAAAGGACTTTCGCAAACCTTTGCAACTCTTTGTGGCATTTGGACCTGTTGATAAAGGGAAGGCCCCGTCAAAGGCTTCCAATTCCAGGTGGTTGTCTGCCTGCATTTCCCATTGTAATTGGCTCGCAAACTGGCCGCTGCCAGATAGACCTAAAGCGCATTCCACCAGGGACGTGGCTTTTACTACGGCATTCCTGTCTGGTGTCCCCTTGCTCGACAGGCTGCTACATGGAGATCTACTGTGACAAACCTGAGGGTATTCTCCCAAGTAGACCTCGGGAATCCCTTATTCAGGTGGCCAGGGAAGGGCTATCGCTCTCCGATGCCAACCCAGGGGGTGGATGAGCGAGGTAGGATCACCTGGGTAGGGGAGCCTAGGGTTATGTTTTGGGGAATGCCAGGTGAGATGCAGTATTACGCCGCGGAAGAAGGAGAGAAGCACCAAGTCCCTGAGATTTTCCTTGGCTATTCCACATCTTTCTGCCTTCCAGCTGAAGAAGCTCCCTTAATAAAATCTAACCACCCCTACACCTCTGGTAAACCAACAAGGAGCCCAAACCCTACTACCCTCAAAAACCACAATTTCCAGAATCCTTGGTTTTGTTACCTGCCCAAATTCTCCCGGCCATTCCTTTTCCTGTCCCTCTGATTATTTCCTGCACTCCCAACCTGCTCAGATAAAACACTACCATCCCGACAATCCTGCTTGTTAATTTCATGATAATAATTCTGGTAATTCCTGTTTGCTTCACAAAACCTACCAAACTCCCCCGTCTAAATTTACCAACTCCCCTAGGACAAATGATCTAAACCCCCTTTGGATAAAAATACTTTCGTATCCCGTGGAACACAATGGACTAATGTTAAGACTGTTTACCTGACATGTCCTAACCCAAGGGTCGGCAGAGTCAGGCAATTGACCAGAATCGCACACACCTGACGGCCCTTTTCCATCCCCGCAGGTATACAAGGTGGAGCACGAGGGCACAGGACGAGCAAGGCCGACCTCACAATGTGGGGGCTAACTCAGCACAGCAGTTCAAGAGGAGGCGAAAGACGGAGCATACCGAGAGGGTGACAAGGAAGTGACCTTGCCCTGTTCTATGAAGGCCAGTGAAACCTCCACAGAGAATAGCCAGCATGTGTTGCAGCAGGTGTTGGCGGTACACAAGACAGGCCTCTGCTGATTACCAAGCCAGGGAGAGAAGCTTGTCTCTGTGGTACCAACCTTGACTCCAAAAGAAGGAAAAGGAAAGGGAAGTGCTTCATCACAGCCGGTGAGTCGAAGGGAGAATTGTTAAGAAACCAAACTCTGTTGAATGAAAAGTATCAAACGGCTGATTTGAACTGTAAAATTAATTATTGTTGAACAAGTGAAAAACCAGCAACAGAGAAGTCCGGCACCACGTGGGTGCTCAAGTAGGAAACTCTGGGCGATTGCCCGACAATAGAAACTACCGTAAAAAGAAGGCCTTGGGTAAAGGCAAAAGGGGGTGAAAGTGGTCATGGGGGGTGCGGGGGTCTTGTCAAATCCTCCATACAATCAAAAGACTGACCGACAGATGATTGTAAAGTGAAGGGGAATGAATTCCACATGCTAAAAGCTTACACGAACAATGTGTTGTAAAGGTTGGTAAGAGTGAACCCGGCGGAGGGATGCTAAAAAGAAGGGGCAAAGTCTGAAGTCCCTGTGTTGACAGGAGTGAACCCGGTGGATGGATGGCCACATTGAAATATTTGAAAGGACATTGTGATTAATGAATGCAAGAAAGGCCATTGTCAACCCAAAGAAGGGAGGCTGACGATTGAAAAGGGGTCTGAACCCGGAGGAGGGAGATTCAGAGGTGGGAAGTAATCACCTATCGTTCGTTGAGAAAGGAACTGGTTAATTGATTTGTCGCCTTCGACTGGTAAAGGTTCTGCGCCCGGAAGAGGGAGACCCAGGGGTGAAGCAGTTACCCAGAACCATACGTGAAACAACTTTGTGTTTGGTTTTTTGAAAATATCAGGCCCTCGAAGGCAAGAGAACTTTTAGTTAAGAGACTTAACCATTGAAGAACCTAGCTGGTACAGAACTGTCGGCTCGTGCTGGGGAAAGCTCGAGTGTGTGCTGTGCTCAGGAAACCCACCTTGTTCTGTGCTCAAAACGTGTGAAAGGGAGACCCCTGGCAATCACATCCTGACTTATTATTTGTGAACACTTCTTTCTTTATTGAAACCCTATCCCACACTCTTTCTTTAAATAGTTGTAAGGATTTGGCAATAGTAATCTTTTTTTTTTAATTTCTTTTTTTAGTGTGGTCCTTTTACTTTGACAGACGCCACAAGGACTGCCTTATTTTTCATTTGATGGTTGACGTTCACTCCCATCTTAGAATTAGGTTTAGGTTAGGTGTTTTTCCACCCTGCATTTACAGTTTATTAAACACCCTTGAACTGTGATCACTTGTGTATGTCTTTACTGTTGCCACCATGTGTTCCTTACACTACCCACACCTTCAAAAGATTTGACTGCGTTGACAGGGATTCCAGGGAGGAGTTCTGTGTTCGACAAGCAGTGCTTCTCAACCTATTTGCCAGAGATGAGTGTTTCAGAGGTGAGTTCCATTGTTTTTGTAGAACTGTACCGCCTCCCATTGGTTGTGATCTATATACTGCTGTGTAATCATATTCGTGAGCATGTGAATCCATGAAAGATCCCATGCTGGAGAAGGAACTGGTTACTTACCTGTAACTCCTTTCTCCCGCATGGGTATCCATCATGAATTCACATGCGGCCCTCCCTCCTACCCCTCTATGGCTCTCTTCTTCTTTCCTATTGACACGTTTGTGCAATTCCAAATCTGAAGATGGCGACCAGGGGTGGAGCTAGGGAGTACTAATGACCCAAAGTGACAGCAATAGGCTATATAAGTGACCAGCAATTTTGTAGGCTTTAAAGCTAAACTTCTTTAATATTCCTCAGGATTCCCATCTTGATGACGAGGAATATTAATCAGCATGTGACTCCATGAAAGATACCCAAGCTGGAGAACGGGCGTTAACAGTAAGTAACTTGTTCCCTCTGTTGTAATCTGTTGTAATCTGTACTTTAAGGACGTTGGGCCTCATTACGAGTTTGCCAGTCGGGAAAAGGGGTAAGCTCACCGGCACCCTTGTTTCCGGACTGGCAAACTACGAGTTTGCCTGCCAGGGCTGCTGCGCCCGACAGGTCGGAACCTGCTGGGCGCATAGGGCCCAGTAGGCAGAGTCATCACAGAAGCCCCGGCACTGTTGGCAACAGGGCCGGTGCTTCAGAGTCCCCACTCCCATGGAGTCCTATGGGACTCCACGGGAATGGGGACTAACATTTTACCAGTGTCTGACTTCCTGGGCCTCCGGGCTTGTAATGTCCCGGTGGCACCGGGAAGTCAGGCACCAGTAAAATGTTATGAGTCTGGCGGCAACCCGCACAGTGGCATCAAGGACCATGGATCTGCATACTGTTCCTCTCCAATTCTGATTCTGCGGATAATCAGCCGGATTGTAGGCAGTACAATTGATAGGTGTCCTGCTTATCTGGAGCCCTATATGCAGGCAATTATAGGAGACGGTTTAGACCATGTGCTGCACAAACACCAGATCAAGGTAGCGTCACCATGATATAAACGGATTAGGTTAACACTTCACTCATCAGACAAGGCACAGCAGTTTCACAGGTCAGGTTTCAGACACAGTTTAGTCATTGTGTATTACTATCCTTGATCATTTTGTTTCTAACTTCTACCTCAAATGCAAATGTCCATCCATTTTATAGGCTACATTCTGTAGACCTGTACCAGTCTGTCACCAAGTTCTTAAACAAGCCCAAAAACTGATTCCAAACAAAAAATGCTGTTTGACTTTTTGGGGGAAATTCCAAATCCCTGAGTATTTGTGTAATATTTGCTAAGCGTTTCCCCTCTGGCCTTTACAGACTTGACTTTGGGAACAAAGTGGCTACCATCAAACTTAACTTAAAAAGAATTGGCTCCTGCCACTTTATGGCATCCTCATGTCAAAATGTGTGTTATTCCTATCAGTTAAACTGCTGTTTGTTTCCCAGCGCTGACGTCTACTCCCGAACGGTTGAATGGTTAAACCAAGGTACCATAAACGCAGAGCCTTCCTTTTGCATTTGAGCAACATTGCATGATTGCAGGCTAAAGAGGTCTAGCAACAATAGTTATTAGTTAGACTTCATTATATTGAAAATCAAACTGGCTAGCAAATCTTCATGCTGGTGAAATAGGAAATGACCTAAAACCCACTCTTATTCAATTATTGTGTAGAATTCACACTGCTCCAGATGCGGAGCCAACATTTCTACCATTTAAGACACACTACAGAGTGTCTTAGTCGGAAGACTTTCGACATAGAGGCGTGATTAACAAAATAACTTCTCACCCAGGCATTGTTAAGTATTTGGCTTAAAGTCCCATCATCATGGGACCTTTAATTAACTGCATCATTTCACCCTGTTTGAGACTATATCACAAATGTGTATTTAATGGTTTGGATGTAAACTTTCTTTTCTAGTACCTTTTTATTCAAAACCCTAGTAGATCATAACGTACAACTATATAATGGAGCAGAAAATTGCATCATAGTTTCATAAAGGTGTGGAATAACAAATACCTCTCTTGAGAAACTGGTATCATGTACCGCAACCAGTTTAGTTTACGCCATTTGCATGTATTCATTCATTTTGTCATTTGTATAGTGCCTTTCACCATGATTATGGTCACAACTTGCTGTTTGGCACCGGGAATCCAAATTTGGGAGACGTTGGGAGGTACTATTAAGCTTGTGTGCATTTCAGACATTAAAGTTAAGTGTAGGTGGCTAAGAGCCTGCTTGTCACCCATGTCTGAATGGTGTGTGAATTTGCACAGCTTTTGTAAACTATGAACTAAACGGGGGTGGGTTGCAGCCCTACAGATAAGGAGTGTATCGGCCCCTTTTACTCCCTAAAAAATAAATAAATAAATAAAACAAATAGGAAAAGACTCCCCCCACACCCCCCCTAAAAAAAAAAGAAATTGGTAGTAAAAATACTCACAACTGTGAGAAACCTGATGGTGTCTCACTTACTAGTCCACGGGGAACTGTAATCCAGGTGGCAGGACGCGGCTGTCGCTATTGGATCCAGTTCCTGGTGGCGGACCATTGATGGAGGATCACCTGAATAGGGGGGGGGGTCCTCGGGGAGTGGAAGTGGGACACCGACGGTTGAGTCGTGGTTTCCCCATCCTACCCTGTAGGATACTCTAACACTCTACCCCGCCACCCTTTTCCGACACAAACACTTTCGCACACCACGAAAGACGACCGACAAACACCAGAGCTGTTTACCCGACATGTCCCAGTTCAAGGGTCAGGCAATTGGCCAGAATCATACATACCTGACAGCCCCATTCCCACAGGGGTAAAAGGTGGAGCACGAGAGCACAATACGATTAAGGCTGACCGCACGACCAGAGAGCTAACTCAGCACGGCAGTTCAAGAGGAGGAGAAAGACGGCATGTATCGAGAGGGTGCCAAGGCCATAAGCAACCTTGCCCTTTCGACTAATGCCTGTGAAACGTCTGCAGAAGGAATTGTAATTGCGAACAATAGTCTGCGTGTGTTGCAGCAGATGTCAACGGTACACAGGCCCTCCTCCACTGACAAACAAGCCAGGGCGAGACGCTGGCCTCCATGGTACTGGCCTTGACTCCACAGACGAGAAAAGCCAAGCGGTTCAACAGAGCCGGTAAGTCGAGAGGAGAGCCGATAAGAAACCAAAAAGCCAGCTTCACACCCAGAGGCAGCAGGTGAACGCAACCCCCCCCCCCCCCCCCCCCCCCCAGAACCTCCTGGACCCTGGGGAGCAACATCTCGGCCTTTGTGGCTGACCCCCTGCCCCCAATCGCCATCCTGCTTCCTCTGCCTTTTCCCGCGTCCCTTGTCCCTCCTGCCTCCTGGCCCACCCCCTCCTGTGATTGGTGGAGCCCGACTCCTCGTTGGGCCTAGCGCCCGCAGTGCCCCCTGCCTGCCTCCTTCACACCCAGAGGCAGCAGGTGAGTGCACCCCCCCCCCCCCCCCAGGACCCTCCTGGGCCCGGGGAGCAACATCTCGACCTTTGTGGCTGACCCCATTTCCAGAGGAGCACGGTGAGCAGCGAGGCCCTCCAGGAGCGCCTTATTTATTTTCTTTTTTTTAAAATGTTGAAGGCCCCGAGGCCTTTCTGATCCCCCAACAGCCCGCTCCCACCCCGCACCCTCTTCCTGCTTTCCCTTCCCGCCTCCCGACCCGCCCAGGCCCGTTCTCAATGGTCCTCTCACCCTTCATCACTGGTCCTCCCAGTGCAGCCCTCTGCCCGTGCAGCCCCCGGCTAAGGGCCCCAAGGCCAAGGGCAGCTCCAACAGAGGCGGCTCCAGGAAGTGTCAGCAGGTGTCCGCAGGAGAAGCCAAGAAAGCCAGCAGACACCAACAAAACTGTGAGTGTGGCATGGGTGGGGTGTAGAGCAATTACTCTACTCCAGAAAGCCCCCGTCACTCTACCTTACCTTCCATAGCGTAGACAGCCATAGACTTAGACAATACATACTTAGGAAGACTTGTGACCACTGTAAATGGATTGTAAATGCTGCCTTGTGATGCATATTAACTTAATTGTGAATTTTAAGCTAGGGCCACACCTGTAGGGAAATGAACTTTAGCTTGCGCCACATCCAGATAGAAATGTGATTGTTAGCATGTGCCACACTCAGGATTCCTAACCTTAGCCTGCCTCGCATCTGATTGTTAGCATATGCCGCACTTAGAGATCCTAACCTTAGCTTGCACCGCATCTAGATAGAAATATGAATGCCAACATACACCAAACTTAGAATTCTGAACACTGGCTTGCGCCAGATCTAGGTGGAAATGTGATTGTTAGCATGTGCCATACTCAGGATTCTTAACCTTAGCTTGCGTCGCATCTAGATAGAAATGTGACTCTTAACATGCACCAAAATTAGAATTCTGAACTTTAGCTTGCACCACATCTAGATAGAAATGTGAAGGTCAGCATGTACTGCACCTAGATGTATTCCCATAATTGCAAGGACAGCAATGCCAACTAACCAACCAACTAACAATTTCATCCCTCTGCATACACCTCTCAAACTCTAACCAAACACAACCACAAGCCTAAAACGCAGCAATCCGCACAAACCTCACAACGATGCAACAACAAAACAAACCACACATAGACTTGCACACCAGCACACGACGATTACCGACCGTAAAACGCCTCCAGCTCAGCCAACGGACCCACTGGACTGAGGCTGCCAACAGCACATCACTTCTCTCTTGCACTTTTCCAGCTTATTCCCACTAACCCACCCCCTCTCGTCCCCTTTTTCAGAGCCGCCAGAGGACCACTTCGGTGGTGATAGTGCGCGGTACAAATGTCCATTTATTAACATAGAGGAATCGGGCACCACGTCAGGAAACTCTGGGCGATTACCCTATTGTTGAAACTACGGTTACCAGAAGGCCTTGGGAGTGGGGGGGGGGGGGAGGCGAGAAGGGAGTCAAGTGGTTATACAGGGGTCTAGTAAAGTCCTCTGTACAGTTGGAAGCCTTTGACCGAAAGATGATTGAGAAGCTAAGAATTGAATTTTTGTTTATTATTTTTTTTTAACACATAAGATCCTAGGAGGCAAGAGACTTTTTGTAGAAAAGAGACTTAACCACCGAAGGCGCTGATAAGCTCAGAGCTGCACTATTAGCTTGTGCTGAGGACGCTCGAGCGTGTGCTGTGCTCAGGAGTCCCACCTTGTCCTGTGCTCAAAACGTGGGGAAGGGTGAATCCTATACCACACTCTGTTTGTATTTAGCGTAAGAATTGGCAACAGGTTTTTCGTACTATAAGCCCTTTTGCCACTAGGACTGCCTTATTATTATTTGCCGGATGTAGCTTGCTCCCATCTTACATTTAGGTTTAGATTAGGCGTTTTTCCAACCCTCACTTACAGTTTAATAACCACCCTTGAACTGTGATCACTTGTCTGTCTTTAGTGGTGCCACCATGAGTTCCTTACGCAACTAAAAACAGGAAACTGACAAGTAGGACCTTCTGTTCGTGCTTTCAACCACACAGTTCCATTGATATGTTTGGACCATTAGTACCCATATTAACACAGGAAGAGTGAAAACATTTTTATTTGCTTCTAAAATACTCCCATTGGGAATTGGGCTTACATTTTTACTCCATAGAAATAATTGTACTACCAATTTTAAAACATAGGGGGTTATATACTCCCACTTCAAAATCTTATCTGGAGCACTTGTGGGTTATGTTTAAGGCAATGGGGAATTATGTGAGAAGGTACAGTTTGAATTTTTGGGTTTAAAGGTAGCTTCATTCTAATGGCAGAGGTGTTGTGCTCTATTGTTTGTGTTATTTGCTAGCACAGGGTGTGTGGAATGAGCCCATGTCTTCTGCTAAGTTGCGAAGGGAGAAATTGGGTTACCTTTACAAGCAACAATGGACCTCATTCCGAGTGTGGCGGTCTGGAATCGAGGGCACCGGTAAGGTTACCCGCACCTTTGATTCCTGTCTGCCACACTACGAGTCTGCTTGCAGAGGCCGTAGTGCCCGGCAGGCCTGACCCTGCCGGGTGCAACGGCTCCTGCAGACAGACATGTCACGGAAGTGCCAGTGCTTCTGTCTTCCCACTCCCGTGGAGTCCTATGGGACCCCACGGGAATGGGGAGTTAACGAATCTGCTGCCTGAATTCGCACTCTGCCGGGACTTGTAATGGCCCGGTGACACTGGGAAGTCAGGCGGCGGATTCAGTGTTTCGGGGTTGGCAGGTTACCGCTGACCTCTTAATGAGGCCCCATGTCTACATCCTGGATTCGATCTATGTACAAAGAGAAGTGCTATGTTTTACAGATGATCCCAGTGCTAAATTATTATAGAATACTCTCCCTGGTTCCTTCTAGTGCGAACAAGGCCCCCCTTTCACGTTTTTTTATGGCGGCATGGCACACTCTCATGTGCCTTAGAGTTGCACATTGTGCCGACTACAACAGAGTGATCCAATGTGCCTGATTGTCCTCTGCACGGAAGATCAGATTGATGAGTGATTTTCCTAAGGTGTTGTTTAATTGTCATGCATTGCCCACCCTCCAAGCTCATATTGGTGCAATACCCGGCCCACTGTCGGGATTCTTATCATGTCCAAGTTATTGGATTACCTTCTTTTTTTTTTTTAATAACATATTTTATTTATTTTATAAACGTAAACATATACATACAAGTTAATAACAAGTCATCGCTCGGGCATACAGGCAATCACTAAGCATAGCTCTTCATGCACATTGCAAGTTTCAGAGTTTTAGGTCCTTCATGAAATGGGTTACTAGGCGTCCAAATTATACATTGTGCAGATGAGTCTTCGCAGGACTCCAAACGTTTATCAAGTCTATTCATGGGTTCGCAGATCCCTACGTGTCTTCCCATTTTTGCCAGATCTTGCGTGCTTTCCCTGTCAAGTCTATTCATGAGTTCGCAGAGCCCTACGTGTCTTCCCATTTTTGCCAGATCTTGCGTGCTTTCCCTGGGCACCCTCTGGTAGTGTATATTCTCATTTCCATTTGCACACAGATATCCACGTCTGTTATCCATTGGTCACATTGAGGGGATAAGGGTGAGCCCCACAATTGGGCCAGATTCCTCTTTATGAGTCCCGTGGTTGTTGCCAGCATGAGTTTCTCATATCGGAGGATGTCTAGGTCGTCATCCATCCCTAGTAATAGCAATTTGGGGTCCATGGGTATTCGTCGGCCGATGACTGCCGATAACCTGTCACAACATTTCTGCCAGAAAATTTGGATTCGTGGGCATTCCCACAAGATGTGAAAAAAGGTCCCCCTCGCCTGTTGGCACCTTAGACAGTTGGGATCAGTTGCTCTCCCCCATTGATGTAAAGCTTCTCTCGGATAGTATACCCTGTGTAGAATTTTGAGTTGGATCAATCTGATTCTAGCCGAGATGGCAATTTCCCTCGGATACATGAGTGCTTTGATCCATTCTTCCGGTTGTATTGGTCCCACATCTCTTTCCCATTTTGCTTTCAGATCTGTAAGTTCCGTTGTGGCGAAAGAGGCTATTGCATTGTACATTGTGGAGGTTATTTTATTATCGATACGATCTACCACGATGTTTCTCTCAATTGGTGTGCAATCTGGAATGTTCGGTGGGTCGATCTCACATGTGATAAGTGCGTGATGTATTTGTCTGTAATGGAAGTGTTCTGTGGGGGGTAGGTTGAATTTGTCCTGCAGGGTCTGGAATGGTATTATTGCTCCATCTTGTATTATGTCTGCTAGCCTTGTTATCCCAGCTGATTCCCAGGTCGCCCATTTTGGGATTTTACTTAGCTCCGGCAGACGTTTGTTACGCCATAGGGGCTGTGCCAGCGTGAGTTTCCCATCCCATCCCAGGTGCTTGTGTGCATCTAGCCATATTTGCGTTCTATGTGCTCTAATCGTGTTGGGGATCATGCGTACCCTACTATTGTAGAGGGTCTCTAATGGGGTGAGCCCGGCACTCATCTGGCTATCCGCTTTAATATGTGGTAGTTCAGGGTTGTTATGCAGGATATCATTTATCACCGGCATCTGGGCTGCCCAATAATATGTTTGTAGGTGGGGCAGTCCTATACCTCCTTCCCATGCGGAACGTTGTAGGGTTTTGAGCGCGATCCGTGGATGCCCTCCACCCCAGAGGAGCTTTCTGAGAGTCTCATCTATTTTTAGGAATTCTATCTTGGGTACATACAGTGGGGCGTTTTGGAGGATGTACACGAATCGTGGCAGAGTGAGCATTTTAAACATTGCCGCCCTTCCTAGCAGGGTGAGGGGTAGGGTCATCCAGTGTTTCACATCATTCGCGAATCTATCTCTGATTGGATGGAGATTTTGGGGAACATATTGCGTGAGGTCCGTCGCAACCTGTACCCCAAGATATCTGAAATGCTCGGTTTCTACTCTATATGGGCAATTGTGTAGAGCTGTCGTATCAGTTCCTTGGATCGGAAAAAGGATGGATTTGTTATAGTTTACCCGTAGACCACTAAATGCTCCGTATCTATTTAGTATTTGGGTGACGATGGGGTATGATACTAGTGGATCACTCATGTAGATCAGTAAATCGTCGGCATAGAGGGAAACCCTATCCTCCCAATCTCGGGCCCACCGGAACCCCTTCCACAACTGTGATTCTCTCAGCATTATTGCCAGGGGCTCGATTGCCAGTGCAAATAGCATTGCCGAAAGGGGACAGCCCTGCCTGGTCCCTTTACCCAGGTTAATACTACGTGATGTCCACCCGTTTACCCTTATCTCAGCTGTCGGTGTGTTGTAGAGCAGCTTGACCCAGCCTATGAATTGCTCACCCAACCCCATTTTACCCATAATGCTCCACAAGGCCTCCCAGTGGACTGAATCGAAGGCTTTTTCGAAATCAATCGCGAGGAGTGCTAGTGCATCCCGCAGCGATGGAGACTTCTCAATGGCGGCATGTAGCCTGTGGATATTCATTCGTGTGGATCTCCGTGGCATAAAGCCACATTGGTCTGGATGGATAAGGGTGTGTATGACTGTCTGGAGCCTGTTAGCCAGTGTCTTGGCCAGTATCTTAGCTTCTATGTTTATAAGTGAGATCGGCCTGTAGGAGCTGCATATGTTTGCTGGTTTGCCTTCCTTATGTATCACCACTATAGTGGCCTTTCTCAGATCCGGGGGCAGAATTCCTTTACCTTTGGCATATAGGAACATTTTATGCATCTGTGGTACTATGTGCTCATTGCCGATCTTTTTCCAAGCTTCCACTGGGAAGCCGTTAGGCCCTGGGGTTTTCCCATTTTGGAGTTGGGATAGGGCTGTCGACAGTTCTTCCTCTGTAATCTCTGTTTCCAAACTCGCTCTTTGCGTATCGCTTAGGTGTGGAATGGTGAGTGTGTCCAGGATGCTGGGATCCAGTGCAGTCGTCGGGGGAGCGTACAATGCCTCATAGTACTCTGCAAAGGTTTCAGCAATGCTTGAGTCGGTATAGGTCTGTTCTGCATTCCTGGTAGTGATACATCTTATCTGGTGTTGACCCTCCTCTCTTTTTTCCAGCCACGCCAGCATTTTGCCGGCCTTGTCTCCAGTCTCGTATAGCCTGGTACGCATTGTCCTGTGTGCCTGTTTCGCACAGGTAAGTGTGACATCATGCAGCTTCTTTTGTGTCGCTTGTAGGGCTCTGTTGTCATCTGATGCGCCTGTGTTTATATATCGCACTTCAGCGTTTCTGACCTCTGTTTCAGCGTCTTCAACCTCCTTCCTGTGCGCTTTTTTGTGTGCAGCAGTCCAGCTCAGTACTACCCCTCTCAGGGTTGCTTTGTACGCCTCCCATATGGTTCCTAGGTCCTCTATCGAGTCCTGGTTTGTTTCGAAATATGAGACAGTGGCTTCCTGCATCTTTTCTACTAACTCTTTGAACCCTAAATAATACGAGTTCAGGCGCCAAGTCAGTGGAGGCCTGGGTCGTTCTGTTTCGAGTAGGATCTTCAGCGGTGAGTGGTCCGAGATCCCCCTGGGCTGGAGTGTTGCCTCCGTTACTTTATGTATGTCTACACCAGGGAGGAAGAAGTAGTCTAGTCTAGACAACGATGCATGCGCGCCTGAATGGAAAGAGTATTGTTTCTCCATCTGGTGCAGATCCCTCCATGCATCCTTCAGTCCCAATGCTGTGGCAAAGATGGCTAATTTCGTCGGTATCATCGGATTTCTCCCCCTGATATGTGTACGATCTAGATTAATGTCCATTACATCATTGAAGTCTCCACCTACAACTAGTATATCCGCGGTGTTGTTGGCTATGATCGGTGTGATGTCGTCGAGTAAGGTATTTGTGAGCGCCGGGGGAGCATAGACCGCCAGTATGGCAATGGTTTGATTCCATAGCGTTCCATTTATGTGGACAAATCTCCCTCCGGTGTCCTGGGTTATGTTGGATATCTCTATAGGGATTCTTTTGTGTATTAATATAAGCACACCTCTCGAGCCCATCGAGAAACCTGCATGTATTGCTGTACGGTATTTGGTTCTTTTGAAAAATTGGCATCTTGTGCCGGCCAAATGTGTCTCAGTAAGCAGTATTAGGTCCGGGTTATTTCGATTCAGGTATTGTGTTACTAGTCTTCTCTTGATACTGCTTCCCAGGCCATTGACATTCCATGTCATGATGTTAAGTTTTTTGGTGTCTGTCCCTTTCGCACTCATTTCTTATCTTGTTCGTATGTCTGTGCCATTGGTAGCAGTTTAGACGAGAGGAGTCCTGCTCTATCGGTGTTTGGACTGCCCTGTTGTCTTCCCATTTCAGCGTGCTTGTCTAAGCCGTGCTTTCCTTGTTGCCAGCATAGAACGTGAACAAATCCCAACTTACCCCCCTCCCTATACTCCTTCCCCAACTGAAGCATCTGTCGCCCACACAACCAAACTTAATCAAACCGTTGAACTTGGGGTATCTCTTGTCACTGTGGCGGTGGAGGTGCCGTAGTGAAGAGTCCGTAACTTGCTTAGGCCGCCGTGGGTTGGTGGTACCACGGCGGGTGATTGCAGGGTCTGTTCTATACCGATTGCAATCGGGGGGGTGGCTTGCGTGATGTGTCTTAACGCAGCCGCCAGCCGTTCTGAGTAGTGTTCTTTCCTGCTCGTGCCTCCGTATGTTTGTCGGTTGTGTTTAGGCGTCGGCATTCTGTGCTATTTCTTCCATCGGTTGCTGTGGCGGCTCATTTGGTGGCCTGTTTGGTCGGGGTCTATTTCTACGGTTTTCCTGTCTTCTCCATGGGCCCCATTCACCTTCTAGGTTGCGTTCTGCCCAGCTCCATGCCTCTCTTGGATCAGTGAAATGCACAGTAGTGCCCTTATGAAAGATTTTTAGCTGGGCTGGGAATAGCAGACCATATTTCACATTCAGCCCTTGTAATCTCTTTTTGAGAGTGTCAAAGGATTGCCTTGCTCTTTGTACCTCTTTGGTGAAGTCGGGGAAGAAGGCTATCCTGGAGCCGTTATAGGTCATGGCTCCATTCGTCCTTGCCATGTGGAGTATCGCGTCGCGATCTCTGTAATTTAGGATCTTGGCTATTATCGCTCGTGGCGGTGCTCCGGGAGTTGGTCTGCCAGTTGGTATCCGGTGTGCCCGTTCAATTGAGAAGAAGTTTGAGAGAGATTTAGGAGCGAATAAATCGGCGAGCCATTGTTCGAGGAACAGCTCCATGCTGGGTCCTTCTTCTTTCTCTGGCAGGCCGAGGATGCGGATATTATTTCTTCTCGATCGGCCCTCTCCCTCTTCCACCCTCTCCTCCAGTAGTTTAATGCGACCTAGTGCTGCATTCATTTGCTGGCCCATGCCTCTCACATTGTCTTCTGCCACTGATATGCGCGCCTCCGCCTCCCCTGTACGAGATGATAATTTCTGCAGGTCATGGCGCAGCAGAGAGACCTCCGTACAGATGCTATCCATTTTGACTTCCATGGCAGATCGAGAATTGGAGATAGCATTCATCACGTCCCTAAGGGATATGTCGGCCTCAGGGTCTGGTGATTCATCGGTTCTATTCTGGGCCGTGGAAGATGTCGGGGCAGGCGTTGTGTATTGTTCCATTGTGTTCTGGGTTCCAGTTCTTCTAAGCCTATCTTTGCCCATGTCCGGTGTGTGGGGGGGTGCTGCTCTTGTGTTTCCCCCCGTTATTCTTGGCAGAGGTCGGGGAAGCGTAGGCGGGCTGGCGGACGGTAAGCCCGGGGTGCCGTTTGCTAAGTTTCGGTGTCTCAGGATCGCGTCTCCCCTCCTCCCCTTCCTCCTTACCGGCTCCGCCGTATACCGCTCACCAGGCTTCGTTCGGCACCGCAGCGGCCGTTGCTGCTGTCGAAGGATCGGAGCGCCCGCTCTGCTTGGTCTGTCGTGCTGGTCCCGCAAAGTCCGTTGTTGTTGCAGGCCTCGGCGAAGCCGGGGGTCATTCCGATAGATGGGCGTCCCAGCAAGGACTGCGGGGAGTGGGGGGGGTCAGCACTGATAGCTTGGGCGGCTGAGTCCCCCAGCGATGGTTGGCGTCGAGTCTGCTGGATGGGCCCCTCCCAATTTCAGACGAGTTTCTTTCGATTTCCACGAGAGGCAGCGCCTGTGGGTCTAGATTGTGTCTCTGTCGGCCATTTTGATTTCCGTTTGGCGCCGATTGCTTCTCCTTCTAAATGCCGATATCTCGGGATTGGCGCTTCGGAATCAGCTCCAGTTGCAGATATCGTTCCTACTAGGGTTCCGCCACCCTGTAGGAACCTTTTTTGGGGCTGGATTAGCCCAAATTCGCAGGATATTGCAGGATGTAGCTGGCGGCTTCGGGAGCTCTACGGGCTCACGTCTTCATCGGTCGCCAGTTGGCCACGCCCCCTGGATTACCTTCTTGAGTCCTCCGTATTGGGTTGGTGGCACCCAAGGTGGGGTTTTGAGGAGGCAGACCACAGAAGATGGAGAGATGAGGCAGGCAGCTGAGAGAGGGATATGTGGGAGGGAGTGTGCAAGGGGGGGTGACTGCTGATGTAGATGTGGGAGGAACAGCCAGGTTTTGTTGGCTTTCCTAAAGGCCAGGTGATCCTCTATGAGACACAGGGAGGGAGCTCCAGAAGGTGGGTGCAAGGACGGGGAATCGGGGACCTCCTAGCCTTGGGAATTTGTAAGTGGGGACTACCAGGAGGTGTGCAGAGCCTGATCTGAGGATTTGGTTGGGGTGGTAGCGTGTGACCTTGTTTTGGATGAATTTGGGGCCTTTCTTGTGGATAGCGCAGTGAGTTATACACATGGCTTTGTATGGTGTATCTAACAAAACGTAAAACAAAGCTGACATTTGTCTAGAAGAGACCAATTTTACCTAAACTTCAATTTGCGGTTACAAACATGAGAAACTTTGCTTTTCGTCCTATTGGTAGTGCAGTTGCCAGAGTTACAAATTCCACGAAAGCCATCACAGACTGACCCAAAGAAATTCTGCTATCTGTGCTCTTGGTGAGGCCAAACCTCCGCTGCACACTTCTGAGACAGTGGATGTAGCCATTTTCCGATGTCAGGGCCCATTTTCTTTCCATGTTGGGATCCGATTTCTATCTGAAAAAATAATCCTATGTGTAAGACTTTCTTTTTTTTCTCACAGTTTGTACATTTGGAAGAGGGATGCCCTTATCAAAAAGCCGGGATATCGGCAAAACAAATAGATGCGAAAGTTAACAAATATTCCTTTAAGCAGCATGACTTTTAAAATGGTATTTTATCGTTTTAAGTGCGGACCTAGCTCGTGAGCAGCAAGTGTGGGTAGCCAGCATTTGGCCTGGTATCTTTTTATTTTGATAAGCTTTCTTTATTTGTACATTATCTTCAAGAACACAAGATACAGATTTCCAAGACATGTGAACAATATCACTAGCGCAGTAGTGTGAGGTCTGTGCATCGGCATGTGCATCCATTGGAATTAGTCCTTGGTCAGGTCTTGTTGAAAGTGCCATGTTTTGAGAGATTTGCGAAATTGGAGAATTGCGGGGGCATTCCAAGCCGACACTTGGATCGAATTCCAGAGGGTGGGTGCATAACAAGAGAGGGATTCTTTGCGGGTTCTCTTTGTGGACGAGTTGTGATTGAAGCCGGGTGGTCGATTTGCTGCGTGAGTAGCGTGTGCCAACAGATATGTTGAGTTTAGCCACCAGGTACGAATTGCATTGTCACATCCTTTATTTGTGCAACTTTAGGACCTAGATGGGCGAGCCTTGTTGTCGCCCTAATGTCTTTACAAGAATGCCCCTTGCTGTGAATGGTATATTCACCATAAAACAAATGTTGTTCTTGGAGATTATGCTGATGTATGGAAGGAAAACTGCTATTATTTTCTTCAGCTCAATATTTCGGATTCAGCCACTTTAATTATTAGGCTTTTGCAGAAATGTTGGTATAGTCAATGGTTAATCATTTTGTGACCCGCAAGATGTTTTGAGCTTCAACTTCCAACATCCCTACCAAGGATAGTCAGTGGTGAAGGATCATGGAAGTTGCAGTACAAAGCACCGAGAGGGCCACATACTAACTAACCATGGTATAGTCTAATAACTGCTTGATATTAAGTCAGACATAACTGAAATGTATACCCGCCAAATCTCTGTGAAAAAGACAATTGGAAAGTCATTTTTCAGAGAGGTTTTGGGCCATATGTATTCTATTGCTATGAAAAGGTAACCCCGCATGGTTTGGCTTTTTACAGTTTTGTTGGTGTTGGCGGTTGATTTTATTTATTTATTTTTTTACTTCTTTGGCTGGAGTGGTCTTGGTTGTTGCGCATCCTTGGAATATAACCTGGGTCTACTTTTTCAAATGTGATTTTGGTGTCTCCAAAGTTTGCTTCTGTTTTTATCAGGATTTGGGTAAGTTTACCAGTGGCAGATCTCCTTTGGTTGGAACTCTGGCAATTTCACCAACTACAGGGTCTCTGCAAAGTTGAACAATCAGAAGTTTATCAATCAAGACTCTCAAAAGAAGTCCAGTCGTCGCAAGCGCTTGACCAAATTCAAGTTGACTTTGAGCCATTTCAGATAACTTAAGCAGTGTTTTTTTATTAGACTTTTATACGGCTCCAGACCACCACCTCGATAGATTCAGAGCACAAATGGGCTTATCTGTGGAGCGGTTTACTGTGCACTGGCCTGGGGTTTCCAGATTGAGGGGTAGACAGAGAATGCTTTGGTGTTGGGGTAAGTTCAGCCTAAAAGACCTGTCGCACACGTTTAGAGATTTACTAGGTAGATTTTTAGTCATTTTAACCTTTGAAGGCCTGCTGCGATGTAAACCGATTTTTTTAAAATTTTTAACATTTTTTAAATTTTTTATTTATGAATCAGCACACAGGAGAACATATACGGTGACATTGCTCATAACCTCGCAGAGCATATAAAACCAAAATGCCCCCCCCCCCCACGTGTTTCCAGGCAGGCCTTGTTTCCGGGCCTCATTCGGCCTGACCAGGCGGCGAATTGTTGCCCATAAAGGGGAGGGCTCCCGCGCTCAGGCGTGGCTTGTAGGTCAGGGCCGGATAGTTGTTCCCCAAGTATCAGTGAATCGGTGGAGCAGTCCCGCTTTGGCTGCCGTGACCTTCTCGGCTATCGGGATGTCCCAGAGTTTAACCCACCAGACGGTCATCAGGGGTCCTCCCGCGGACTTCCAGGTGCAGGCCACTGTGATTTTGGCTGCCAGCAACAATTGGGATATCAGCGTTGCCCTCCTCCCTGTTCTCGGGTAAGAGTCCAGAAGCGGGATCCCCAGCAGGACTTGCTCGGGCGTTAGCAGGATTTCCACGTGGGTGATGTCCTTTATGGTAGAAAGGCATTGGGTCCAGAATTCCCTTATTTTAGGGCAGGTCCACCACATATGGAAGTAGGAACCTGGGCGGCCGCAGAGACGCCAGCAGTGGGTGTCCAGAACCTGCTGGAAGTTATGGAGGCGCATGGGGGGTAGTACCAGCGCAAAAGCAGTTTGTGGGCGCATTCCCGGTTAGTTATGCAGCGGGATGCTGTGCGTGTTCTGGTCCAGACGTCCACCCACGTGTGATCTTCAATAGCATGACCCAGGTCCGCCTCCCATGTGGACATATAGGAGGGCCTAGCCTGGAGGGGATCTTCCTGCAATAGTTTACAGAGGGCCGAGATCTTTCCCCGGGCAGGCAGGTCGTTAACTGTAAACTCTAGCGGAGCAAGGGGACGTGTAGCCTCCGCTCGGGGTCTAGGAGTGGGAGCACCAGTGTCTCAGTTGGGCATAACTAAATCTGTCCGTCTCCTCTAGCTGGAAAATCGTTTTACAGCGTTAGAAGGTGAGGGGGCGCCCCCCCTCAAATAGCTGCCCTAAGGTTTCGATGCCCCCCCGCCACCCAGTTCCTAAAGTTTGTTGGGTGAGTTCCCGGGGAAAAGGCTGGGTTGAGGAAGACTGGAGAGGATGCACTCAAGCCTCCTGGGATACCTCTAAGTCTGCGGGCCCACTCCCATGCCTTTATCGACTGCTTCGTGGCGGTCAGCACTCCTGGCCAGCTCCGGCGTAGTGCGGTGGGGATAAACGGAAGAAAGCGAAGGGGGAGAGGAAGGCGGGATTGTTCGATCTATACCCACTTTGGGCGCCCAGTGGCGAGTCCCCTTGCTTGAAGGTGGGCCAGTTGCGCTGCTGTTTGATATTTCCGGAGGTCCGGCACCCCCAGTCCTCCTAGTCTCGTGCTGGCCATCATCGTTCTCCGAGGGATCCTCGCTTTCTTGCCCTTCCAAATAAAGTCGATGATTTTCCTTTGGAGCCGCTGTAAGAGGGGGGGGAGAGGGTTTGAGGTTGGGAGAGAAGCACAGGCGTAGAGGAAGCGGGGAGAAGGTTCATTTTGCATGTCGTTATGCACCTAAGCAGCGAGATCTCCTGCGTCTGGCAACGGGCAAGGTCCCGTTCCAATTCCTCGAAGAGTGGCGGGAGGTTGACCGGGTAAACTTTCGCTGGGTGAGCGGGGATCCGACCCCCCCCAGTTATGGGATCGCTTGGGTGCTCCATTGGAGCGCGCATTGCTTCTCTAAGGCCTCCCTCTCGCCTGGGATCAGGCCCACTCCGAGCGCTGTTGATTTTGGGAAGTTGAAGGCAAATCCCGATACCCTGGATTTCGGTTAGGGCTGCCCTCATGGAAGTTTTGATGTTTGTAATGGCTAGCAGCACATCGTCCGCGTAGATAGCAATTTTGTGTTGGGCCGAGCCGATCCTCGAGCCATTGATCAGGGGGCTCAGGCGAACTCGCTGGGCTAACGGTTCCATGGCCAAGGCGAAGAGCAGGGGAGATATTGTGAGATACAGGCCAGCTGGTCCGCCATCTGGTACTTTTGTAGATCTGGAACCCCGAGACCGCCGAGCCTTGCATTGCCCAACATTGTGGATTTATGGATCCTGGCTTTTTTCCCCCTCCAAATAAACTGCAGCATTTTCTTCTGTAGGTTTGGAGGACTGGGGCCGGAATCGGGAACGGGAGAGAGGAGCAAGCGTATAGGAACCTCGGTAGCAAGTTCATTTTACACGCCGTGATAAGGCCCATCAGCGAGATCTCCTGTGCTGCCTACCGCTTGAGGTCTGCCTCCAAGGCTGTAAATAATGGAGGGAAATTAGCCCGGTAAACCTCACTTGGGTTAGCTGCGATCTGGACCCCCAGGTAATTGATTTTGCTGGTCGTCCATTGTACTGGGTACAGCGAGATTAGGGCTTCTCGGCTGTCGTGGATGGGCCCACCGCCAGGGCTGCTGACTTCTGAAAATTGATGGCAAAGCCCGTGACCCTTCCATAGCTTGCGATCTCTGCCAGGGCTTGAGGGAGGGAAGAGCGGGGCTACGTAATGATTAGAAGGACATCATCCGCGTAGGGGGCCAGTTTATGATGCACTGAGCCCGATTGGAAGCCTTTGATTGCAGGGTTCAGCCTGATCCGCTGGGCGAACGGCTCCATAATTAGTGCGAAAAGGAGCGACGACCGCGGACATCCCTGTCTGGTTCCACAGGTTGAGACGATAGGGGAGGAGAGGGTGCCATTGATTCTGAGAAGGGTTTTGGGCGCTTTATAGTTAGCCAGTGTCATAGTGCAAAATTCCGGCCCGAAACCAAACGCTTCGAGGGTGAGCCTCATGAAGGTCCAGTCTACTTTATCAAATGCCTTAAATGCGTCCAGGGCCAGCAGCACCAAGTCTCGGGAGGCCAGCTCCACCAGATCTAAGGTCCTGTGGATTTTGTCAGCGGTGGAACGATGTTTGAGGAAGCCAGTTTGGTTGGTGCTGATTATCTCCGGCAAGACCTGGGAGAGACGTGTTGCAAGAATTTTTGAATGTATGTTAACGTCACTATTAAGTAGAGCGATGGGTCAATATGACGCAGGATTCCTCGGATCGCCTCCTGGTTTTGGCAGTAAGACAGTGATTGACTCCTGCATGGATGTGGTTATCGTGCCTGAGGTTCTGAATGAGTTAAACAGCTGCACCAGAGGTGCTAACAATTGAGGTTTGAAAATCTTGTAGAACCTAGCCGTAAATCCATCCGGGCCGGGGGCCCGGGATTTAAGGGCTTTTATCGCCACGTCCACTTCTCGTCGGTGATCGGTGCCTCCAGAGAGTCATAGGCTGTCTTCTTTTGTTCTCCCACAGGAGCGGTCATCACCTGGGTCAGGTGGGCCGTTGCAAGCCGAAGTTTGTCCTGGTCGGCATATTGAATTTTGCCATGTTGATCCCGTAGACCCACATCGTGTTGTTCCTTCTTGTCTTGGCTAATTTGGCCACTAGTAGTCTATTTGCTTTGTTGTTCCTGGCATAGTTAAACTGCTTAGCCTTCGCCATTTGGTGGGCAGTATGTTCAGCATAGTGGGCCTCAATCTTCTTCTGCGCTATCGGGATAGCCCGCTGTGTTTTAGGGGTCCAGCCCTTCTCCTTATGGAGCATTTCAGCTTTATCCAGTTCTTCCTCGAGGCTCTGATGAGTTTGTAGTCGATGTCTGTGGTAGGCCACTCCTTGCGCAATCAATTCCCCCCCTCACCACTGCCTTCATTGCGTCCCAGTTGTTGGCGGGGGAGGTGTCTTCGCTGGGGTTCTCCTTGAAGAAATTGGTGATCGTGGTTACGATTGTGTCTCTGAGAGGCATTTCGTTCAGAATCGGGTCATATAACGTCCATCTACGCTGTTGGGGGATTAAGTGGTTCCTGCACTCGGATCTCCAGGGCCACCGGGGCGTGATCAGACAGGATTCTGGTGCCTATTGTCACATCGTCGGTGAATGTAAAGATTTGCGGGGATACCAAGAGAAGGTCTATCCTGGCGAATGTTCTGTGGACATACGAGTAAAAAGAGAAGTCTGTTTCAGACGGATGGAGTACCCTCCACGAGTCCACCACCCCTAAAGTTCTGAACAATTGCAGGAGAGCCAAAGCTGTAGCGAAGTCCCTGGCAGAGGGCGGGTGCGACTTGTCCTTGATGGGGTCCGGGACCCCATTGAAATCACCCCCAATCACAATCTGGCCTTCCAGGAAGGGAGAGAGAGCTGTACTTGGCGACTCGTAGAAGAGCGCCTGGCCTGAGTTGGGTGCATACACTGAAACTATGGAGTACAATTGTCCTCGCTTCAGACATTTTACCGCTATGTATCGCCCCTCTGGGCAGCTCATGGAATCTAGAATCTGAGGGTTCAGCCCCTTCCCAAACAGGATTGCTGTGCCGCTTCTCTTAGAATTTCCAGATGCAAAGAGTTGCTTTGGGAAGTTCCGGGAGCGTAAGCGACCGTGGTCTGCCGGCAGTAGATGAGTCTCCTGTAGCATCGCCACCGCCGCTTTGTCATTCTGGAGTTTCTGCAGGATGGATTTGGGTTTTGGAGGGGAGTTCAGTCCCTTAACATTCAGGGAGACAAAGCGCAGAGTCTGATGTTCCGGGGACCAGCTCTGGGGGCTCTGACAAGCACTGGGGGGAGGGGGGGAAATGTAGAGGAATTAGCCATCATGTCACGGAGTGTGCAGCCATAGCCTCGCAGGTGGGGGTAGGAGGAGGGCCAAGGGAGGTCGGCCAGAGTGAGGGGAAAGGATGGTGAAGGTGTGCCGATGAGGAGGATCTCTATCTTGCTGGCATTCAGACAAAGATCATTGGCGCCACACCAATCTTGAATGGCAGTTAGGCAATCGGAGATGAGAGAGGGAGAGGAGGTGGCAGAGGGCAGCCTGAAAATGAGTTTTGTCGTCAGCGTAGCACTGGAAATTTGAGCAGAAAGTGGCAATGCAGTGGGCGAGAGTTGCCAGGTATTGGTTGAAAAGCCATGGCGAGAGATTAGACCCCTGGGGAACACCACAGGTAGAGAGGAAGATAGATGAAAGGAAGGACCCAAGTTGGACCTGGGAGGGTCGATCTGAGAGGAAAGAGGTCAGGCAGGCCAGAGCCCAGTGATACCCAGGTTTTCACCGAGACGGTTGAGCAGGATGGTATGGTTGACGTGTCGAAGGCAGAAAAGAGATCGAGGAGGATGAGGACAGAGGGAATGTTGGAGTCAAGGTTGGAGAGCAGATCTTCACGGATGTTCAGGAGAGCAGTTTCCGTGCTTTCAGCAGCTCTGAAGCCAGACTGGGGGTCAATCGTACGAGAACAGTAATGAGGTTTAAATTAATTAAATGGATGTAATGAGTGCAACGGACAAAATGAACAAAATGGGCGAAATGAATTAAGAGAAGATGATGGAAAGATGAATACAAGAGACTAATGAGTACACAGACAAATGACACTGACTATATGAGTGCATGGCATAAATGGAAAATACCGAATAGAAGACTCAAGTACTTGAGACGAGTGTAGTGCATCAAATGGATAGAGCGCACGGAACGCATCCAGTGCGTATGACGAGTGACATGGCCCGAAAACGGACGAGTGAGTGTATAAGGGCGGACGAGTGTATAAGGGCGGACGAGTATAGAATGCAGGAGTGCATAGAACAGATGAGCGTATAGAGCAGATGAGTGCGTATGAACGAACGACTTTGTAGAGCGGGCGAGTGCATATAGCAGATAAATGCGTGAAAAGAGCGAGTACATAGAGTGAATGAGTGCCGGAAACGGATGAGTGCGTGGAGCGGATGGGTGTGCAGAGCGTGATAGGTGCGCAGAGAGGAAGAGTATGTAGAGTGGATGAATGCGTAGAACAGACTAGTGGGTAGAACAGACGAATGTATGGAGCAGACGAATACATGAGAGCGAATATGTGCGTGAGAGCAGAGGGGTGCATGAGAGCGGAGGGATGCATGAGAGCGAGTGTGCGTAGAACGGGTGAGTGTGTAGAGCGGGTGAATGTGTAGAGCGTGAGAGGGCATAAAGCGGACGAGTGCATAGAGCAGACGACTGCGTAGGGCGGTTGACTACGGCGGATGACTACGTAGAGCGGTTGAGTGCCTAGAGCGGATGGAACGGGTGAAGTATGTGGATGGAATGGGGACGTATGTAAATAGATCGAGTGATGTATGTGGATGGAACGGGTGACGTATGTGCATGGAACGGGTGACGTACATGGATGAATCAAGGAAATATGTGGATGGAACAGGCGAAATATGTGGATGGAACGGATGAAGTATGTGGTAGGTACTGGTGTAATATGTGAAAGGTACGGGGAAGTATGGGGATGGTACGGGAGAAATACATTGATCGAGTGCGTAAAACAACTTAGAAATACACTGAACGGATTGGAGTGCGTGGAGCGGATTGGAGTGCGTGGAGCGGACTGGAGTGCATAGAATTGCACAACTTACACAGAATGGTTTGGAATGCACGGAACGTTTGAAGAGCATGTAACCCACCATATCACATCACCACGCTTACTCTTCTTTACACCACCATTCAACTAGAACACAGAGCTACTATGGCACCATTCGGTAGAACTGTTCTCATACCAACATCTGCCTCATACTCCCCATCACTCTAACTAAACACTGCTGGTTACACAACCACCAGCCAGGCGTTCTCCTCAGGCCCAACGCAGCCACAATCGGTCTGGATAAATCCCGCCAGAACGAACACATACTCTTGATCTCTCAACCACCACACCTACCGCTAAGAAGCAGCTATTACACGAATACCACACCAGCTGCACACACATCCGGTGCTCACACGCACCTTTGACTCTCTCTACTCTTTCTACTGACTTGAAATTCGGTTCCCAATGACGTTCAACCTACCAGCGCCTTCAGACCATACCAATGGTATATAAGGCGCTATATAAATGTAAAGTAACATAACATCTAGGGCCCGTGTTGTTCCATTCCACTAGCAGGGGTGAGTGGTCCGAGATGGTTCTCCCCAGGTATTGCGCCTTTTCTATCTGGAATATGTGTTCCCTTCCGGCAAAGATATAGTATACTCTGTTGTGGACACCATGGGGGGATGAAAAGTATGAGTATCCTCTTTCCTTCGGGTGTGTTTCTCGCCATGTGTCGGCTAGTTCTAGGCGTTCTAGCATGGAGTTCAGTGCTGTTGTGGCCACCGTCGGGCCTCTTGCTGGGGGTGTAGACCTGTCCAGCTCTGGGTCTTTCACGCAATTGAAATCCCCTCCCCAGACAAAGAAGCCGTTTCTGTGTTGTGCAACTTTCGCGTACATTGAGTTCAGGTGGGCTGGGATGTTAGTGTTGGGACAGTAAGAGTTTACAATGCATACTTCTGTTTGTTCGATGTGGCCCCATATTATCACAAATTTGCCCTCCGGATCTTTCTCTGATTTGGTTAGTCGTAAGGGGAGATGGGGATTGATCCAAGTGAATACCCCCCTTGCATGGCTCCGGACCCCTGTCCGCCCCAGTAGTCTTGCGGTTTAGTCATGGATTCCTCCGTGCAGTGGGTCTCCTGTAGCAAGGCTATCCCGACCTTCTTCCTGTGGAGGTAAGACTTGATTCGATTCCTGCGGGGGTAGGTGCCCAGCCCTCGCACATTCCACGTCAGTACATTGATTCCTGCCGCCATGTTGTTCGGGGGGGGGGGGGGAAATCTTGGGTTCTTCTCGGCTCATTGCTGTTGTTTTCCGTCGCAACCCATGGGCGGTACGGGCATTCCTTCCTCCTCGTTGTGTTGCCCCCGCGGGACTGTTTCCTCCTCTGAGCCCCAAGGATCTTTGCATTGTCATTTTGAGACTTCTCAACCCTGTTAACTTTCATTCCGATGAATGATGAAACAAAACTAAACAGTGAAGAAATGCTTGTAGCAGTTGCTCTTAACTGGCGATGCTCAGAGGTCCCCGCGTCGTCTGGACCATTCCAGGTCATTAGGCGCAGGTGTTGTGCCGGCATCCGTCCTGCACTAGTTCTGAAGGGGTGGGTTGTGGTGGGCTGCATGTGTGGCTCCCGGAGCTCCGTCCATGGTAGCTAGTGGCGTTATTGCATCTGGTTACTTGTGCGTTACCTTGTGTGCCCATCCTTAATTGCGGCTGTTGTTGTTGCAGCAGTGGGCGAGCTTGGTTGGTTCGCGTTATGGGTTCGCGCGATGTCCCGTGTAGAGTTGTGTGCTTCTTTCTTATTTGACTTCGGCCTGTATCGCAGGTTCCCCTTCTCCGGCTAGGTTGTTATGCTCCAGCCACATGTTCGCTGCAGCTGGGGTTTCCAGGAATATTGCCTTCCCCTTGTATATCACCTTCAGGCGGGAGGGGTAGAGCAGCCTATATTTAAGGGTAAGTTTGCGCAGTCTCGCCTTCACTGGCACAAAGGAGTTTCTAGCACGTTGCACTTCAGGGGTGTAATCTGGGTACATTATTATCTTGGAGTTGTTTCGTGTGATTTTCGCAATTATTGGGCGTGGGTGCGATCCTGGTGGGGGCAGTTTTTGTAGAGACCTGTGGGCCGTGGAGAAGCTAATTGTTAACAACTACTTGGGGCCCTTACTGGAGGAATGTGGCCCTCTGATGGCTAGGATTGAGGGTGACAGTCTAGCCAATGGGGTAAGAGAATGCAACAGATTATCATTACAACCTGCCTGGATAAATAAGGGAGCCAGTCCAAATATGTGCAAATTCAGACGATCACTTCTTGATTCATGTTTCCACCCCCCTTAAGACTGATCATTATATTATTTTTCAATGTTGACCGAACACGCTGACGAGGAGAATGTGTGGAGGAAGGACAGGGGAGGGAATGGGGATACTCAGCCATGAGGCGTTCAAAGGTCTTCTTTTTTGTAAAAAAAAAAAAAAGTTTTTTACTGTAGTGTTTATTGGCATTTAAACTGTATCACCAATAAAGTCCCATATGAAAATAGGAAACTACGGACACGTAGAAGTCTGCCCCACTGCCCTCACCCACACAGCTGTACTGTTTGGTTCACATTAGTGGTTCCGGTAGCTCAGTGGGCAGGAAGGAACTAATATTATTACTGTCTGATCTGAATAGGAAGTAAAGGGGGAAAATAAATTATTTTTATTTTCATGAACTACTGTATGGATTACTTGTTTTAGAGTAAAAATAGGTTTAAAATGAATTGTGTCCTCCGACGTATTCCTCATCTTTTGACATGTCCATATTTAGCTCTAGCTCCTTTTGAAAAGAAATTTCCAGCAGGTTGGTGCTGCGAGTCGATGCCAGTTGACTCGGTCCCTTGAGGGCCTCTGTCTCAATGTTGACGTCATCACTGGTGCATATAGTGCGTGCAGCGACCGTTGGCTTCAGTTCAGTTTTTCCGCACGAGCTATCGCTTCGTAAGATTGGCGCGCTTCAGTTCCTTTCCGGAAACCTTTTGAAATTTGTGGAATAATGGCATCTTCGTCAGCATCATCGACTCCAAGCTCGGGCTTTTCAAAAATGCCACGACTGTGAGGCGAATATTTCCCTTACGGACCCTCATTGGGTGTGTCAGTTGTGCTTGAGATCTGATCCTAAACATTGCAGTGTAGATGCTGCCTTTTGATGACAGTGAAAGCCCTAAAAGAACATAAAGGGAAATTAGATGTAGGTAGGTCACATAAATCCCCTTCGATGACACCGTCGAGAAAGCAAACCCCTCACGGGAAGTAAGCTAAAAGACGTTCTTGATCCAGGAGTAGATCTCGCCACTCATCGTCGTCTTCATGACGAATGGAGATGAGGCTTTACAGGTCGCCGTCGTAGAGTTCCACCCCTGAACATGTAACCTGCCTGATGGAATGGGCTTCTCTGGCTGAATCAAAGCAGAAGAGTAGGAGCCTTATCCCTGTCGAGTGAAAACCAGACAAAGAAAGCGCAAGGGACAAACTCTGTGCGTCATGGAGCCCGGGTATCCATGAAAAAACACCTCGAACCTTTGAAGGTTCTGTCGTGTCGAGAGCCTAAGCCTGTGAAGGAGAAAAACTCTGACATCATCGACGTCGAAGGAGTCGACGCCCTGGCCGGCAAAATCTTCGCCACTGTCATCGAAACCACAGACGGCGACGGCGCCAAAAACGTAGTCATCAACAAAAGTAGCAAACGTGTCAAAGGATGTCGCGAAATCTAGGGAATCCTTTACTCCACTTCTAAGAAAAGATTTGCAAATCTCTCTTCAATATATGAAGAGCATGAGCCATCAGAGGATGAAGAACTCCCTTTGACTTGGATCGTGGAACACCAGGCGTTCCAGAGGCTCAAATATCAGAAGAGTCCAAAATGAAGGACCTTTGAGACACTGCAAACAGCAAGTGGGATAGATACATCCCCTGAGCTCGAATATGGCAGGCCAGACCCCTCAGATCACGCATATGGGTCATATAGACAGGATAGACTGGAGTCATTGAATATTTAGGATGGAGCAGGGCTGTGCCACCTTAAGAGCCGGATTACCTGACAGATTTTTTGGACAAGGGACCTCAAGAGGACCATATTGTACCTTCCCAGGTCGCCGTACAGAGGCGGGTCAGTGCCAACTGGGAAACGCCAGAGTTAATTCCGGTAGTGAATAAAACATTATCTATTTAATACAGGACCTCTAGTAGTGATCAAGTTTATCTTTCCAAACATCCCACTTCAGAAAGCCTGGTGGTACAGGCTGCCACTTCTACTTTAAAACAGATTGCCTACCCGACGATTCCCCCAGACAGGGATGACAAACGCTATGGTGCCATGGCAAAGAAAGTCTTCTCTGCTGGAAGTAGGGCCCTTAAATCTGCAAATGCCACATGTGCACCGGATAAGTTTTTGTAGCGATGGCGGATGATCATATTCCCGAAGGGGAAGAAAGAGGCGGTTTTCGAACACTGTTAATGATGGGAAGAAAGCAATGTGCAAGTCCTTTCAAACTAGTCTCAACTCTGGACAGTATCAGCAGAGCAATGGCGGCTAGCACGATCTTGCGCAGATTTGCGTGGTTAAAGTCTTGGTTTACTTCGGATGTACAATCATGACTTCTTAACATGTCCTCTGACGGCACACACTTACTTGGCAGCAAGGCTGATGAGAGCCTAGAGAAGCTGCAGACCTCCAAAGCAGCAGCCAAATCTCTTGGTGCTGCTATCAGACAACTGCAAACTCGCCCCGTGGAACAGCTTTGAGGGGCATGTCCTTTTGTTTTATTTCCTCCGCTGGAAGAGCGAGAGGACTATCGAGTCAAAGAGGTCAAAGGAGACTCTTCCGTGATGGACGGGGGAGAGGTGTTAAGACCACCCAGGCAACGGCTGCTTTAGCCTCAGCCTCTGCCACCTCAAAACCTCTCTGAGGCCTTAGTCCACAAAACCCCGGTGGGAGGTAGATTCTCACAGCATCTGCAAGAATGCCGGGGTATTACTCCTGATGCATGGGCATTGGAAACGGTAGCCTGGGGTTACTGCCTTCCCTTCCTAAAAAGGCCTTGGGATGATCCACAGGGCGCCACTCTTTCAAAATTCCAGATCCGCTCTTTGTGCAGGAAATGTTGACCCTGCTGGAGATAAGTGCTATAGAACCAGTCCCTGTAGCGGAGAGGAACAAGGGTTGGTACTCCGCTTACTTCCTAATCCCCAAGAAGAACGGATGATTGAGACCCATCTTGGACTTAAGAGATTTGAACATGTTCCTCAGGAAGAACAAGTTGAAGATGGTTACCCTTTCTAAGATTGCTTACCTTCATGTTCATATCCATCACAAGCACAGAAGATACAGCAGGTTCTCTGTTGTCCGTTATTATCAGTTTCGAGTTCTGCCCTTTTGGGGGGGCCTCCACCCAAGGGTTTTCACCAAGTTGATGGCAGTGGTGGCAGCGAGTCGCAGGCGAAGGGGGATTCACGTCTACCCCGATGAGGCACTGGAACATCTCAGCATAACCTGCCACTCGCTCCACAGACTGGGCTTCTCCCTCATTTACAAGAAGTCCCACATGATACCATCTCAAAGTCTTCAATTCATCAGAGCAGTCCTGGATGCGTCCTTGAGAAAAGCCTCTCCACCCGAGGTGAGGGATCAACACATTCTGCAGATGGTGTTAAACTCACCTGGTCTCTGCGGAGGCGTTGGGGCACAGTTGCAGCCCTCCCTGGAGTTGGATCACCCCTTTCTGGTTTCATCCCCTGCGGATCCACTGTGGCCGCGACAATCGGTGGCACTGCTCCTGCGTAGATATTGGAAAACGAGAATGCACTGATAGGTGACTGTGGCATCTCCCAAACCCTTCGACCCAAGGTGCGATTTCAGTGGGCGCGTACTGGCCCCTAAGGCTCACCTGGTAAGTGTGAATGGTGAGTTCTCCGTCCTGCTACTTCTGGCAGGGGCGTTTGTTGATGGAATAGAGTTCCTTCACTCATTCCTGAGTAATAGTCCAGTCCAGCTGCGACTAAGCTCCTCTTTCTGCTTTCTCTCAATGTCTTGATGTTATTGCTCCCAATGTTGAATAACGCTCCTCTGTTTTCTCCCAAATAGATGGAAATGTAGCTTAACTACGGCTGTGGAAGCGCAGAACGCGGCTGAGCAGAAGATGCATGCGACCGCAACGTCCGGCAACAGGTGAGTGATGGTTTTAGAGAAGGCGTGAGGTTTAATGGCAGCATGATCTTAATGTAATGTCTTAAGTGTCTAACCTTGTTGTTTGCCTTTCGTTTGCAAGTGCTGCGAGTTTGGATGGAGTGCGTCATGCCCCGATGATGCTGTCTGCGCCCCAAGATGTTTGCAGGTGAGCCGCGGTACCCGGAAGAAGCGTACAGGTGAGAGCAGGATCCTCCGGATGGTAAGTATGACTGTAGATGGCAGGATCTCTCCAGGTAAGATGAATCCCAGGCGACGGTGAACGTTACGCTGCACGGAGGTGCAGAATAACGCAAAGCGTGTGCCTTGTGGTTGGGCTGGCTTTTATAGCTGAGCTTTTAAGGCCACGCCCCTTAGCTCAGTCCTGCTTGCCACACCCTGCCACTCCTAGAAGTTGCAGATGCAGATGGAGGCCACACCCGGACTAATTACACACAATTGAGAAGTCCGAGAGTTTTCTTGCCCATAATAAGAGTTCTGTTCCATTCCAAGCACTTCTGCCCATAATGAAAATGTCTTGTTTAAGTTCTTCCATGTGCCTGGTGCCAAAGGCGCCAGGACTGCGTCCAACCAGGCCTCCATGTATAAACGTCACAAAGGGACGTGTGTGAACCATGATGCCCTCTGCTCCCTCCACTTGATGGTGCCGCTCTTGTGATTCTGGGCAAGTGACCATGACAGATTGTCACCAAAGTGCCCTGCGTCTTCCGGCCTTCGATTTTCTATTTTTTGTATTTTCTTTCTTTTTTTTATTTTTATTTTTTTTTTAGGCTGCTCGGCCTCATGGCATCCTGCAATTTTCTGGTGCCAGAGGCTTGCCTGAGAATGAGATCCCTCCAATGGGCTCTCAAGACTTAATGGTCCCAATTCTCAGACAGGATGTCAGACCTTCTTCAGGTTCCAAGCAGTGTTGCACAGGATCTTCTGTGGTGTGCTTGCAAGGACAACATTCTGAAGGGAGAACATCCATGGCCGGTGATAGTGATGGATGCCTCACTTATGAGGTGGGGAGCCCACACCAACGACCTGACAATTGGCGGTTGTTGGTCTCCATCGAAGTCCAAACTACACATCAATCTTTTGGCGCTGAGGACAATCAGATTAGCGCCAAAGGCCTTTATGCCTTCTGTACGGGGAAATAATGTCCTGATAATGACGTTCAACACAGTGGCCATGTACTACCTCCAAAAGGAGAGGTGGTGTAGGGTCACCTCCACTGTGCAGAGATGCAATGCAGCTCTGGTTCTGCGCAATTCAAGAGGTAATCTCCCTATCTGCAATTCCCCTAGCCAAAGAGGAGAACACGGCAGCGGATACTCTGAACAGGCAGAGCACAGTGTCCCACAAGTGGGTACTAGCTCAGGAAGTAAGTCCTTTAAGAGATCTTTGCCCTTTGGGAACCCCTCAAGTGGAACTGTTCACAACCAGTTCCAACCAGAAGTGCGAGTTATACTGCTCTAGGGAATTTCCCCCAAGAGGAGCTCTAGGGGACGTGTTGGTAGTGGACTGGGAGTTTCCACTCCTGTATGCATATCCTCCAGTCCCGTCATTCCTCGTGTGATCAGGAGATTGAGAAAGTTCGGGAAATCCATGATCCTTATTGCTCCGGATTGGGCCAGGAGGCCATGATACCCGGATCTTCTGGATGTGTCCATCTGCCCTCCAATAAGTCTTCCCCCCCGCCCCCCAAAGAGAGGGTCTTCTCATCCAGAGATCAAGACACTCAACCTTCACGCATGGTTTCTGAGAGGTTGAGATATAAGGATGGGGACCTCCCGGATGACGTAATGGAGATTTTGCTTTTGACCAGAAGGCCAGTGACAAAATCTTTGTACCGCTGCCGTTGGAACAAGTTCTGCAGCTGGTGTAGGGACAAAAATGTGTGGTGCTATCAATCTTGTTACATCTGGCTAATCTGGGACTCTAGGTTGGCACAATTAAAGGGTATCTGGCAGCGCTGTCAATTTTTAAGTGCTCGTTTGAAGAGGCATCTTTCACCAAAATGCCACTAGTGATACAATTTCTGAAGGGACTAACAAATGTATTCCCTCCAATCACTTTTCAGGTTCCAGTTTGGGACCTCAACCTAGTTCTAAAATGTCTTGCGTGTACTCCCTTTAAACCTATTAATTCTTGTTAACCTTCAAAACCATCCTTTTAGTTGCTATAACATCAGCCCGTAGGGTGAACAAGTTTCAAGCTTGGTGTTGCAAGCCTCCTTATACAATTTTCTTTAAGGGTCCTTGAGGTTAACCCTACATTTTTGCCAAAGATTGTATCTGATTTTCATTTAACTCCGAAAATGGTGCTACCTTCTTTTTATCCACCTCCTCATCCTGGAAAAGAGGAGGAGAGATTGCACAGGCTTGGCCCAAAGCGTGCACTTATCTTTTATATTTCAAGGATGTCAAATTTGAGACAGGACGATCAACTTTCTGTTGGTTAAATAGGCCATAAGTTAGAAATGGCAGTGATAAAACAAACCCTGTCTAGGTGGATTATTTTCGGAATTTCTTGGTGTTATAGACTAGTTGGAAAAGAACCCCCTGACTGTCTAAGGGCTCATTTGACTAGGGGCATGTCTACATCCTCTGCTTTACAGAGAGTAGTCCCAATTCAAGAGATTTGTTCGGTGGTGTGATGCTGAAAATGCATCAGAGGGACAGGACCTCCGTATCCTTGTCCTTTACTGCTTTTTATCATGTGTTCTGTCGTGTTTTCCGTGCAGGAGTTCATGTGGGACTCCTGGCGGTGCAGCTCTCTTTTGGTTTTGGTGAACAGACCTATGGGATACCCTTATGGCACCCATGGGTGGGGGTACAACCCTGTGCCCCTAGTGCATGTTTTTGGGCACCTGTGTGTGGCCCACAGAGCAGGGCATGGGCTGGTGGCAGCTCCATGCTGCATTTGACAGATGCCCCGAGTATCCTCCATTTTGGGATACCCAGGCCCTGCCATTGGAATCAGTTGATTCCTGATAGGAAACAAGATGGCTCCTGTGGCCTCTTGCTTTCTATTGCCTGTTATCTTGTTTTCCCAAAGTCCTGGGAAGCCCTGACACTATCCCTTCCCCCTGACCGGCTGTTGGGTGGAAGTTCCATATATGGTGTACTCCTGTCGGTGGGACCTGGGTGAATGGATTGTGTGACGAATACGCATTATGTTTTGTGGGTGTCTAGTATCTGGTGTTTGACACAATGACTGAGACAGCCCTGCCCGAAACTGGTATGAATGCAGTGTGGAGTGTTGAATGGCTGGGTACTTGTCCCAATACACATAACTTGTTGTGAGTGTTGAATGTGAGCGTCCCCCAAAAACGCACCCCCCTTAGTGAGAGGCAATAAAGGACACACCCTAGGAGGGGAATGAGACCAGGACCAAGTGCGGGTGAGATCAAAAGTGTTTTATCTAAATCCATATAGTGCATGCAAAGGACTCTGCAAACTCCGAGAGCGCTCTGTCTGACAATAGCAAAAACAGTCCTACTTATTATAGAACTAACGTCACGCATGACACAAGCTATAGGGGGCACCTAGTCTTAGGGATTGGGTGTTGAAGGCTAGGTGGTATACATTGCATACAGTTGCTGTTCCAGGATTGGCGGACGTCCTTGCGGTGCCACGCGGGGTAGACTGGTCAGCTGGGCTCTTCGGGGTGGAGCTGCCCGCCGGACATAACTTGTATTGATGATTGGTGGCTGCTCTAACACTTGCCCTTGTGGCCACACATTTGCAATCATTTGTCACATTCTACAATGTCAGGTGTCTGGTAAATCATGTGACACATTGACCTTAGCTCAAGGAGGAAACAGGGACATGAATATGTGATGGGGGGGTATCCCTATCCATCTGTTGTAGTGACATTTGGGTTCAGGTATGGTAGTCCCACGAGTCAATGTGCAGGTCCAGGAGTACAGAGGGGGGTTATTCGATCGCCCTGTCCTGGTGGCTATAATGAAGGACGGTATTACGATCTGTTAGTACAAGGGTGGGCGCCCCCCTTCGAGGGCCATTAACTTGGGGTGAACGGGGATACCAATGGGCCGTGGGGGGCATGTAACCGGTGCCCCGCAGATGGTGGGATTCAGGACCAGGTAGCTTGTAATTCATAGTCAGGCTGTGGCGGCCTTTTGACATGGGGGAGGTGGATGCTTGAAGCGGGTCCAGCAAGATTGGGAGGCAAGGCTGTGCTGTTCGAACACCAGCTATCCCTGGCGGGCCTGGGAGGGGAGGAGGGGGAGACAACCTTGCAGCTCTTGGGCCGGTTTCCCTGCACAGGGCAGCTCCCTGTACTATTGGCAAGGGTGGGTGGCAACACTTGGAGCTTCTGGTATTATACACATATGTTTACATTAATATGGGAACACAGGCTGGAGAGGGTTTTGCTATTTAACACAGTATTTCACATCAGTAGTTGACATACGAACATGAGGTAGCATTAGGTTGGGTTGTGTGTAAGAGAGAGCACTGCATATTACATCAGTGCAATCTGGCTCCACTGCCTCAGCTGATCATCGTGCATTACAAATGCACTTTGTTACATCATGTACAGGAGCGATCACATATTACTCTTAAATCACACGTCTCCAGAATAGCAGCAAACGTTAGTCAGCACGAAATATATTACACAAACGCTTATTTCGTTATGCAAAATGCCTCGGGGGGGATTGGTAGGGGTGAGGGGCGCCACACAGTCCAACTTGGAGGGCTTGGTACAGGGTAAGGGCATGCAGGATTGGGCTGGTTTCAGTTACCTTCTAACAAGCCTGGTCACGCTGGGGCAAATGATCTACTGCGGAAGGCCAAGTGATACAGTGTTTATTTTGTTTGTTCGTGTCAGGTTGCTCGTGAGAACTGGCCTTCAGCGGATCTACTATGAGGTGGAGGCTGGGGGGGGCAGGTGTATGCTCCTGTGAGCGCAGTCAAACGGGGGTCAGGCTGCATCTTTCTGAGTGTGCGAGCAACTTTGCCTGGACTGGATTTTAGCACCTTTTTACACAAAATGAAGTTGTCTTAATACAAAATGGGGTCTATGCTATATCTTATACTGTAGTCGTGCAGCCTCACGTGTCGATCTGCAGCCCCCTCCCGCCTCCTGGGCCCTTAGGGCGAGGGGGCCTCTGACGAGTTATGAGTCTCCACCTGGGTCGGAGATGTATGTGAGGGGGGTCCTAATGATCTATCCTCCCCTACATCTCCCCCCTTTGGTTACTCAAGTAACGAATAACGCAGCTCCCCCAACCGTTCACGTTCCTTCTCATCTAACACTGCCTCCTCCCATGCTGGTGTTCCTTTAATAGGCATCCAGGCTCTGCAGACTCCCCGGAGGCTTTCCCCCCTTCTAGCGTATTCATCTGGCGTGCAGGTCATATATATACAGTCCCCCGTTCCCTCCAGGTCTACCCATACCTCTGTGTACCATTCTAGTTCCAAAGGCTCCTTTATCGTAGTGTGATATAACCTATCCACTATCTCCATCATAGTACATCGGGACCATTCTAAACTTTGGCTTGGAGTTCTCACCAGTCTGCACGTGTGCCTCCTGTTGCGGTCGTGCCACTCCTCTAGCGTTGCCCATTGTCACCATCATCATTGCTCCACTGGGGACTGCGCCTGCGCAGCAGCGAAGACCCAGCTGGCACACACAAAAAATCAAGAGAAAAACACGATGAGGGGCATCAGCATTTTGACGGCGAGTCCCATCCAGGAAGGCACCCATGAAAAGATGTTGTCGAACCATGTGCTTGCCTCCGCGCCGCCTTCCTTCTTCATGCGTTCCCCCAAGTTGTGCACTGCGGTGATAACGTGCGATAGTGTCCCATTATCTGCGTCTTCGGAAGGCACGAATGTGCAACACGTGCTCCCGATTTTTCGGCAAACACCTCCATCCATCGCCGTCAACAGGTCTAGGACATACCTGTTCTGCATAGTCATTAGCCTCAGAGCCCTTAACTCCACCTTGATCACGTTGAACCCTTCTTCAGTGTCGTTGACTAGTTGGATCAGCTCCCAACGTGTGATTTGGAACCACTTTGCATTCGTTCATGCCTGGATGCTTGGGACAAGGGATGCAAAGAAAGTTTTGGCAGAGCTGAACAGTCTGTACCGGTCTCGGATTTGTGCCAGTAGCTCGGATGAGGCCTTGGATATGTAGTTAGACAACCTTCATTTCCTGGGTACGACCCCTTGGATGTTGTCCTTCGACAGGGCATACAGTGGTGGCTCTTCAGTTGGTTGTACACTGTGTCTCGAGCTGCTGGTGTTCGCCCTTCTCCGATATGGCTTTCTGGTATTACCATTAGAGCAGAGTGCAGCGTCGCAAGAGAGCATGTGCCCCTCTAAGATGGCGGGAGGTGCAGGTATGCTCGTTTGCCGCACACCCAGTAAGTGTCCATGAGTGCTGCTGTTCCCTTCCTCATATCAGGAATCTTAATCGTTTTACTGCAGTTTTTGTTTCTTCCCATGTCCATTTTTCCTTCCCCTTGGAAGCACAGTTCATAGTTCAATTCTTTTTTCAGTTTGAATGGTTTTTCGATTGCGCTCACCCATGTTAGCTTAGAGTTATGTTCGGTCCAGACCGGGGTGCATGTTTTCTCGATCCACTGTAATTTTTCTGTTGGCAATCCTCGCAGCGCTTCTGCTTTGCATGTTATCACGTCATCCTTTCATTTGTTTTCAGAAAACAATGTTCCTTTTATGACGAAAAAGGGTTCTTTCATGCACACCACTCCTTTTGCTCTGGAGTAGCATGTTTTCTCATTTTGCATCATTTCGAAAGATACCGTGTGTGCCTGGAAGGTGTTCTTAATTCTGCACAGGATAAGATGAAGGAGACATTGGGCATCCGTGAGAGGCAATTCTTGTGGCAGCAAGACCTTAGGTGTACCCGAGGCATGGGGGAATCAATGAGCACACATAGCAACTCTCATTTGTTGTTTGCTTTGCTGTGGAGCTCATGTCTGCATACCATTTATTAGACTGGTGTGGGTGTCTGGGGTCCTCTATTGTATCTAGTCCTAGGCCGGAGTATTCATCATACCTTTTCCTCCCCGCTTCTCTCCTCCTTCTAGTGCTTTTAAGGAATTTCTTTGCATTCCTGGCTTCTCGTAGTAGTGTATCCCTTTACCCCGCTCCCCTCCCCTTTTCCCACTCGTCGTACAGTGGCATGCAGTTATTAGTCATTGCTGCATTTTCTTTCTTTCTATCTGTGATGTAAACATTTTCTGTTGGTTGACTGGTTGCTGGGGTGGGCAGGGTAGCAGTGGTGTCATATAGCCATGATATAGCAGAGGGATTGCGATCATTTAAATCATATACACTAACATTTTTTGCATTGAGTTGGGGCTTTGGAAGCGTAGTTGGGCTGTTGCTGGTTACATTTTGGTGCTTAGCCTGGTCGGGTGAGGGCCGTACCCCCATACCAGCTGGAAACCACCCCATATCAAATAATTACCCTCCTTAAACTGTTTCCTTGTATTCTCCATAATGGTTCCATTACCTCCCCCCCTTATTTATCTCAATGGAGATAAATGTAACGGCCCAGTAAAGGACAAGCCCGAACATTAGTGTGAAGAATATAATTGCACAAACAGTCAAGCCACACTCGTATGAATAAGTACGCAGATTGAATGTTACATGTCCATTCCTAAGTTCCCTATCTCTAGTCGTTGCAGGCTGCCTGTTCGTTGCCATGGATTCTCCTACATATTGAAACATAAAAGGGGTATTAAGCATTTTGTCATACAAAAAAAATTACATTTCTCAATTTTTTCAACAGTGTGAGTAGGAAGTGAATGATAGGTAGAGAGAGATTTCACTTATTTACACTTTCTTCTTAATGATTGGCACACAGAATATTTATACATTACATTTATTTATGATTTTCTTTTCAACGATTTTTTTTTTTACTTGTACTTTCGTTATCGTATATCGGCATTCATTTTCATGTGCACAGTTATGTGAACTTAAGTGCAGCTATGCCTTTGCCCTCCTACTCTTGTGTGTCCTGAACCAGGTCTGTTTCAGCGCTGTTAGTTGTATTCACACTGTCATAAGCTTACCTTACGTCTGTTAAATGTATCCAATATCTCAGACCCTTCACTTTTACCGCCGTGGGCGTGCAATAAATTACCTCATATGGGCCATGAAATCTTGGGGCATTCCACCTACATACAAAGCTTCTGACATACACCATTTCTCCGGGCTCTAGCTGCCCTGTTGGTGTTTCTTTTTCTGTATTTGATGTGTCTGCTTCTCCCTCGCTTGTGAATGGCGGTGTGAGCTGCCTTGCTATCATGCGGGCTGCTTTAGTGAGTTTTGTCAGATACTCACTAAATTCCTCTCCCAGCACGGTTGCATTCCTGTGGGCGTCGGAATGTCTGCGAAGGGGTGAGTTTGCTGTGTGCATTCGTCTTCCTGTCACAATCTCCTGGGGTGACAGATGGTGGTCCTTGCTGGGCTGATTTCTCAGCTCGAATAGGGCCAAGGGGAGACAGTGCACCCAATTCTTTTTAAGAGTGAAGCAAAGCTTTGAGAGTCTTCCTTTAAGTAGGCTGTTTATTTTTTCCACCACGCCGTTGCTTTGTGGGTGATAAATCGAGCACAGTTTGTGCTTAATGCCCAACATCGATGTCACTTCCTTAAAGAGGTCATTAGCAAAGTGAGTGCTGTTGTCTAAGCGAATTACGTCGCAAATTCCCCAGCGGGGGAATACCTCTCTCGCAAGAAACTTTGCAGCGCACTTCGCATCAGGACATGCACATGGTCCTGCCTCTACCCACCTTGAGAATGGGCACACTACCACGATCATGTACCTAGCTCCATTGCACCTTTCCCCCATGTCTGCATAGTCAATATGCAGCTCTCTCAATGGGCCTATTGGCTTGGGTATTGCCCCTATTAATGTTCTTAGAGTCATGCCTGAATTGTATATCTGGCATGTTGTACATTCCAATGCCAATTTTGAAAGTTGTTCTTGCAACCCAGGGACAAACCAGTGCTCCTGTATTTCTGCAGCAATGTATTGTTTTGCATTGTGTGCAGGGAAAATGCAATTGCTGGAAGGCCACTTCTAATAATCTAGTGGGCATGACCACCTTCCCTGTGTTGTTTTGTCGCCACAATAAATCAGTTGCTGACTGGCTGCATCCCCTCTTTTCCCACAGTTCTTTTTCTTCTTCTGTTGCTCCGTCTTGTAGCTCTAGTATTTGTGATATGGGCATAGTGTTGTAACCGTCTGGGAGGTCCTCCACTGTTTCCTTCCTCACTAAGTACTCACCTGTCCTTTCTTTTACAAAATAGGATGCTTCTTTTGCGGCAGCGTCTGCTGCCGTGTTTCCCAAAGAGACGAAATCGGTGTTGGTTGTATGGGCCTGGCATTTGACTATTGCTACTACAGTGGGGTCCTTCAAGGCTTCTATAAGCTCTATCAAGAGTTCTGCATGTTGCACCGGGGACCCATCAGCCCTGTTGAATCCCCTTCTTCCCCACCTTGCAAGTCCACCATGGGCTGTTGTGGTCATGTATGCTGAGTCCGTGTAGATTGTGACTGCACAGCCCCAAGCAGCACGCAGCACTTCAATCAATGCAATGAGCTCTGCCGTTTGCGCTGAGAAGTGGGCAGGCAGGCGCTGCTGTATTAGCACTTGGTACTCAAATTCTTCCAATCGCACGACAACCACCACTACATGTTTTTCTCCTGTTTCTGAATTTATGGAGGCTGACCCGTCTATGAAAAATATTTCACCTTCACCTAGTGCGTTTTCACTCACTATTGTTGCTCCCTGTTCCTCTCCTTGATATTTTGCAGTCATTTGCTTGTACATCCTCCAAAGTGCATGGTTCTGAAATGAATCTTGCGGGGTTTACTACCTTACACCTTACTACATGTATGTTGGCGCTTGATAGAATTACCTCGTATGCAGTGGCTCTCTCTGTGGTCAGTGCGCTTTTCGATCGTTCTAGTATGGCGAACAAGGAATGTTCCACATATAGCGTCACTGAACATCCCATTACTATGGTGGTGCTTTTCTCAATGGGGAACGTGGCGGCTGCGAGGGCCTGTTCGCACGCAAAGTGTCCCTGCATTACTGCGTCTAGTGTCCCGCTGTAGTATGCCAGAGGCTGATGACCTAGTGATGTCTTTTGTGTTAGGACTGCTGTCATGAGTGGTCCCTTGCAGTGCGAGAACAGGTAGAACTTGCTTTCATAATCTGGATTCGCGAGCACTGGTGCGCTTGAAATGAGTTCTTTGAGTGAGGTGAATGCATCACACAATTCTGAGTCCCACTGTATCTCTATTTTCCTTCTGCGCTTCTTTGAGTGCCTGAAGCAATGGGCGTGTGTATGCAGCATAGTCTAATATCCATGCACAACAGTAGTTGCACATGCCTAGGAATCTTTGCATATCCTTCACTGTTTTTGGTCTTCCTAAAGCTGAAATGGCTGCCACCCGGTCTGGTGTTATTTTCTTGCCGTCTTTCGAAATCAGTTGCCCCAGGTACAGCACTTCACGTTGACAGCATTGCAATTTTTCTCTGTCTACCTTGTACCCCTTTTGGTCTAGCAATGTCAAAAGGGCAACAGAGTCTTTTCTACATTCGGCTTTGTTTTTACTGCAGATCAGTAGATCATCCACATACTGAATTATCGTGCTGTCTGCTGTCATGTTTCCAAGGTCTTCATGCAATATTCTGTTGAATATGCTGGGGCTCTCACAGTAACCCTGGGGCAATCTGGAGTGTTCGTACCTCCTCCCCCCTAGGGTGAATGCTGTCGGGTATCTACACTCTTCTGCGAGTGGTATGGAAAAGAATGCATTCTTCAAATCCACCACAGCGAAGTGAGATGCATCTTTTGGGATACTGCATAAAATAGATGCAGGATTTGGGACCAAAGGGAACTCTTTCTGAATGACGTCATTAAGTGGGCATAGATCTTGGATCATCCTCCATGCCCCTCCTTTTGCTTTTTTGATGGGATAGATGCATGTGTTACATGGGGAGTTTGAAGGTACTATTATCCCCTGTGTCACTAGTGCATTGATCGTTTCTTTATCCCTTCTTCTGCTTCCCTGGACAGAGGGTATTGTTTTGATCGGGGCAATATGGCTCCAGGCTTAAGGTTAATTTTCACTGGAGTGGCCCTGTGTAGTAGCCCTACGTCATGGGGTCCTGATGTCCATAACTGCCTGGCTACTGATTGCATGTCATTACCCCCACTACCGCCATGAGCTGTACTGGCACCTGCCTTTGCTGTATCATTATTTCACAAGGGATCGCTATCTCCATTATGATTTCTCCATCATTCTCTGAATCTGAAAAAAGCTCCTCATCTGACAGATCTTGGAGTGCAATGTCGGCGTTTATGCATAACACTGTATGCCACTCACACCCGTGTATGTCCATTGCAATTACAGCTATTCTTTTGGCTGAGACTTGTACTGCATGTATGTCCAGTGACATGACTGTCCCTGGCATTATTTCTGGGTGGGCTATTGGGTGAAAAACAAATTCTGCTGGCACCCTCCACTCCTGTTTTTTCAACTCTGGGACCACCCTGGCCAATGTTTTTAACCCATGGATGAACATATCTGGGTCCACCGGTATGCCGCGCACCTCTGGGCATGTTAATCGCGAATATATCACCAGCATTACACGCATAGAGCACATCCCTGGGGTTGAGCAAACAATCCTTCCTCTTCTGGTAAACGAAATAGTCATGTTAAGCTTGCTCAGGAGATCCCTCCCCAGTAGGTTGACAGGAGATTGCTCATAATACAATAGGGGTGCCCTTACTGTTTTTCCCCCTACTGTTACATCCAAATCTTCTGTGTAAGGAACTTTGACCACCGCCCCAGAGAAACCTTGCGTCTCTAATTTACGATTAGATAGCGGAAACCGGTCTTCACGTACACATGACTTCTCGGCTCTGGAATCTACCATAAAGATGAACTGCTCATTCCCTATGTCTGCCCCTATCAATGGTTCCTCATTTGCATTGAAGGTTTTCGATAGGATTGGACACGCAAGTGCTCCCTGTGGGCTGTCCTATGCTGGGTGTCACGTCGTTCCCCCTTGACTGAAAACATTACCTGACACTACCGCTACTCCTTAATATGGGCCAGGTGCGCCTTTTGGTGTTGTGGTGAAGGGGTTATTTTGTGTGTAGGGGAGGTGTTCGCTACTTTGTGGGTGTTGTTGAACATTATGTGGTCGTTCCCTATTTTGCTCTTGCCCTCTGTATTCTGGCTGTTCTCTTCCCCCGTCCCGGGGCAATCCGTAGGGGCTCCCTGGATGGGGGTGCCCGCAATACTGATCATCTTGGTAAGCTGTGTTCAGTCTGCTTCTACACTCACGTGAGAAATGTCCCCACCTCCCACAATTCCAACAGTTTCCTTGGCCTCCTCTGAGACCTGGTCCCCCATTTCCACCATTACCTCCATATCCCTGTCCACCTCCCCGGCACCCCCTGTACCCACCTCTCCTGTTGCTGGGGTGCCACACTTGCCACTGCTGCCCTCCGTATGCCTCCTGTCCATTCCACTGTCTTTGCCCGTTGTCTGCCCAATTTGCAGCCATCCTCCCCTGTATCGCTGCCAATCCCTCCTCCTCTGCGTCTCTATCGTGGGGAGTGCTGCTACAGCTGCAGCGACCTTCACTAGTTTTGTTTGTATTAGTTTAGCTTCATCTGCCAGCCTTTTTTGTATCACCTCCTTCTCCTTCTCTTTGATTCTTATGCAGTGGTGAATTATTATGCTCTGTATTTCTGGCCATCCCTTCGTCTCGATTCCTGCTATTTTATCAAGCGCTTTTTGGACTTCTTTCTGGAGCCCCCTTTTTATTATGAAGTAAAATAAGGATGTTGATTGGTCATACGACATACCCGTTTCAGCTCTCCACATCTCCTGCACTCTGAAAATGTAATCCATAGCCTCTTCCCCATCATTCATGGTGCATTGCATCACTGACTGTAAATCTGGTGTGTCTGGGAAGATCTCCCTCAACGCGTCCCAAACTCGCGCTCGCACTGTATTGAAAGCAGCGCCATCATGTCTGTCACTGTCCAATGTTATTCCCGGGAAACCTGCTTTTGCCCATACCCAGTCTGATTGGTCACCTACTGCTGGCACAAGTAAACTCTTGACATCTCCTATGACTAGGGGTACTCCCACGGTTTGTTTCTCGAAGGCATATATCCACTTACTAGCTCCTCCGGATAGCGGGGGCAATGATTTTAGTAAATTAGCCTTATCCATTTGTGCCCAGGGTCTGTAATTTGGTCTTCCCGCCCCCGGTGTATCAGTGGGAGTTGTAAGCGTCCCTTGCTTCCTCTCCAATGCTCACCTTTGTCGCATTTATTTCTCACCAGGGCCATCCTTCCCACCCTGTTCCTTAATCTCCCTGTCCATTCTTCTTCCTAATGGTGTCTCCCCAAACTCCACTAAATCACCACCTGTTGCCATCCCTAATCTCCCAGCTTCTTGCTCGTCTTCTATATCACACCATAGCTCTTCTCTCCCTTTGTCCGCCACTTCTTCCCCCTCTGCACTCCCTCCAAGGTTGTGTGCTCCCAGTTCTACTATCCTTGTGGGCTCCTTCTGTATCCTAAATAGTATCTCCCCCTTTTTCCACCCCTCCTCATTTGATTTATCTATGGTGTGTGATCGGGACAATCGCTCTGATCTTGTCGTGCCTGGCTCACTTCGTTCACATATGCTTTGTATCCTTGATAGCTCTTCTCTAGTTATTGAGTCACGTATCTAAGTCTTCTGTTAGTTTACATATGTTCACTGATGGCGTACTCGCCTGCCCACTTGTTCGGGGGCAATCGTATGGTGGTGGTGCTGTTGGTCGTGCGGTGGGACAGGGGTGCTGGTGGGCATGTATGTGGGATCACTATAACCTTCAGCAGGTGGAGGCTTATTCAAGAGTGGGTACAATCGGGTTACCTCTACCGCTCCCTCTTTCCCCCGTCCTCCTTACCACCTTCTGCTCTTGCTGATGGGGTGGCAGTGAGGGCATGTTGAACGAGTGTGGTGTCTATTCTCTTCGGTGGGGATATTTCCTCGAATAATCGCCACAGATCTAGTATCTCTCTCCAGTTATGAAAATGTTTTCCTTTGTATTTTAGGAATATGCCGGTAGCCACCATATCCAGAACGCTCTTATCAAAGGACCCTCCTTGTGGCCAGACCTGGGGAGACCATCCCCCTTCAGTTCCATGACCCACTGGTCATGGTACTTGGTTATTCTTTCTGCATGTCCCGGTAAACTTTTACAAATGGGTGCTAAGGGTGTCTCCGCCCCCATTTTTAGACCTGTGTTACTCTATTCTCTTGAGTCGATCTCCTCTATCACTATACGTGTCTAGCTGTATATGTGGGGCTCTACTCACTGTCAGTTTCTAATGATCAACTTATACTTTTACTCAACTAAAGACGTGTCTTTGTCAAATCTTACCAGGTCACACTTACATTGACCACAGCACCTGGAAATCACTTAAATCAGCATTAATATATAGAGACAATCGATTGCAAAAAACTATAAATACACAATGTGCACAACAGACATTCATCATACTTCAACATACACGCATAGCATTTACCCTCCCTGCCTGGCCCTTCGCCTTTCTCTACGGCGACACCCCCTAACCCTCACACACCTTCTTTTGTGTGTGTGTATATATATATATATATATATATGTATATACTGTATACAGGAGTGTGGCGAAACGCGTCAGTCAGCCTCTCTGGCATGAAAACATTTTGGGAAGCTGTTTTTTAAACTGCATTGTAAAAATAAAGCTTTTTCTACCTTTAAAAGCTTAATTCAGCAGTTTTGTTTTGAGTGCCTTTTACCCGTTTTTTTCAGCAATTTTTGCCGCGTTCTGGCGAAACCAAACCTCTGTGATGTGAGTGCATCTCTACAAAAAACAAAGGTTCTGTGCCTCTGCAATTGGGATATATATATATATATATATATATATATATATATATATATATATATATATATATTTTTTTTTTTTAATATTTTTTTTTTCCTTATGCGGACCTTGTTTTACCCCAAATAAGAAGAATAAGAGAAAGAAAGGCTAGTTGTAACGTATTTGCTGTGTCTCTTCACTTAGACACCCTCAATTTATTTTTCCATTGTTTTACTTATTCCCAACACTAGTCGAGATAGCACTACGCGGCGCCGCCTTCTACCCCCTTGCAGAGTTAGGTTCCCGTCCTCTTTTCCCTTTTTCACTTTTATATCCTAATGGCCATATGCAAAGAAAGATAAAGTCTTAGAAATTGAAAGTCCCTCTATGTCCCCAACTTATTTCCCCTTGTCCTCTCGATTTTTTTTCCCCCTTTTAGTATCGCTCGCACTTAATACTCACGTGCCCGTCTTAATCCGAGACTCTCTGGACTTGGTCCGTCCTAGCGGCACGGCCTCGCACTCAATGGCCCCACCCGGCTCCGGCGAGCGGTTCTAAGGGTTTTTTCAAATGGGACCCGTACCCTCTCGCCCTAACGGCGTGCGCACGTCTCTGCGTACCAGTTGCCGTAGGTGGGCGGCTCTGTTGAGCGGGCGCGCTGTGCGTCTCCACTGCGACCGGGGCCGTCTCGTGCCAAGGGGACATTTATTAAAATAAATCACGTCTATGGGGTCACCACTGAATGTGAGCGTCCCCCAAAAACGCACCCCCCCTTAGTGAGAGGCAATAAAGGTCACACCCCGGGAGGGGAATGAGACCAGGACCAAGTGCGGGTGAAATCAAAAGTGTACACAGGGGGGGGTTATTCGATCACCCTGTCCAGGTGGCTATAACGAAGGACGGTATTACAATCTGTTAGTACAAGGGTGGGCGCCCCCCTTCGAGGGCCATTAACTTGGGGTGAACGGGGATACCAATGGGCCGTGGGGGGCATGTAACCGGTGCCCGGGAGATGGTGGGATTTAGGACCAGGTAGCTCGTAATTCATAGTCAGGCTGTGGCGGCCTTTTGACATGGGGGAGGTGGATGCTTGAAGCGGGTCCAGCAAGATTGGGAGGCGAGGCTGTGCTGTTCGAACACCAGCTATCCCTGGCGGGCCTGGGAGGGGAGAGGGGAGGAGACGGCCTTGCAGCTCTGGGCCCGTTTCCCTGCACAGGGCAGCTCCCCGTACTATTGACAAGGGTGGGTGGCAACACTTGAGCTTCTGGTATTATACACACATGTTTACATTAATATGGGAACACAGGCTGGAAAGGGTTTTGCTATTTAAGACAGTATTTCACATCAGTAATTGACATACGAACATGAGGTAGCATTAGGTTGGGTTGTGTGTAAGAGAGAGCACTGCATATTACATCACAGTACAATCTGGCTCCACTGCCTCGGCTGATCATCGTGCATTACAAATGCGCTTTGTTACATCATGTACAGGAGCGATCACATATTACTCTTAAATCACATGTCTCCAGAATAGCAGCAAACGTTAGTCAACACGACATATATCACACAAATGCTTATTTCGTTATGCAAGGTGCCTCGGGGGTTGGTGGGGGGTGAGGGGCGCCACACAGTCAAACTTGGAGGGCTTGGTACAGGGTCAGGGCATGCAGGATTGGGCTGGTTTCAGTTACCTTCTAACAAGCCCGGTCACGGCTGGGGCAAATGATGTACTGCGGAAGGCCAAGTGATACAGTGTTTATTTTGTTGTTCGTTCATGTCTGGTTGCTAGTGAGAACAGGCCTTCAGCGGATCTACCATGAGGTGGAGGCTGGGGGGGGCGGTGTATGCTTCTGTGAGCGCAGTCAAGCAGGGGTCAGTCTGCATCTATGTGTGCGAGTGTGCAAGCAACTTTGCATGGACTGGATTTTAGCGCCTTTTTACACAAAATGGAGTTGTCTTAATACAAAATGGGGTCTATGCTATATCTTATACTGTAGTCGTGCAGCCTCACGTGTCGATCCGCAGCCCCCCCCGCCTCCTGGGCCCTTAGGGCGAGGGGGCCGCCAACGAGTCATGAGTCTCCACCTGGGTCGGAGATGTATGTGAGGGGGGGGGGGTCCTAATGACCTATCCTCCCCTGCACTGTCTGGAGATAAGTGAATGGCCTGAATGCACTATGCACCCGATTGGCTTCCTGCATGCATGAATGCCCTTCTGACCGATTGGTTGCCCGAGTGTGACCCAACAGAATGAATGGGAGACCAACTAGTATATCTGGGGGCCTCTCACTGCTAGAGTTGGTGTTCAGAAGCTGAAGTCCACTACGACGAGTAACTGGAGTAACTGAAGCTTGACCTTGAAGCCCTGCTGGAAGAGAAGAATTGCTGTTTCTCTCCTTCACAATCTGAAGGCTGCTGTGTCTCCAAGAACTGACCCAGAGAGGACCTGGTAAGGCGCCCTCTTCCCGAGCTACAAGGGACCATCGTGCACCAGCTGATCTTTGCCAAAGCTCCCTGGTAGACAGACCTACCACAGGCTGCCGACCGGAGACGGGGACTGCTGCGGAATCCCAAGGAGAAGCGCCCGGACTGTTGTCCGCCACTGTTGACGACCGCCGTCGCCGTCAGGAACTGCCATGCTCCCGTTTGCCTAAGAACTGCATTTGATACAAGGACGCTCTCGTCTGCATCGTCGCTGCTGTATCCTGCTGGAGAAGGCCTGACCGTCGACGCGCCGAGGATTATCCGCCGGTGGGTTCACCGCCACCCAAGGACCACAAAGACGCAGACGACTCGAAGCCCTTGCTGGGCCACAGTTCTTCAAACTCTTTGCGGTCCAGAACTATCGACACTGAGGTGCCCTGCACGCATGTTCCTTGTAGGACGTTTATGCTTCCCCGTCCACGAGCACCGCTAGGAACGAAGCTGCCACTTCACCGTCGTAGTTCACCCTGTTCCCCGTCAGACGTTCGACGACCCGTGATTCCTCGCTTAAAGGGATGGCACTCCAGAAGGGCCGTCTATTCCCCGCCGAGGAACGCTACAATTCCAGGTACATTGGGGCTTTAGAACTATTGTAGAGGGAAATAACTCATTGCCCAGGTGGGGGGATCTCCACACAGAGCTGTGTTTAACGGTAGCGACCAGTATTCTGCCAATTGTTCAACCGTCTTGCTTTCCTTCCTCTCTACTGCTGGTTTCCTCTTTATTGTTAATGTTAAAGGTCATTTGTACCGCGCACTATCACCACCGGAGTGGTCCCCTGGCGCTCTGGCGGCTCTGAAAGAGGGAGGGAGGGGTTGGTTAGTGGGTGGAGGCTGGAAAAGTGCAAGATTGCAGTGATGTGCTGTTGGCAGCCTCAGCCCGGTGGTTCCGTCGGCTGGGCCTGGGGTGTATGCGGCCGGTAGTCGTCGTGTGCTGATGTGCGAGTCTATGTGTGTTTTTGTTTTGTTGTTGCAGTGTAGTGAAGTTCGTGCGGTTTGCTGTGCTGGAGGTTTGTGGTTGTGTTTGGTTTGGAGTTTGAGAGGTGTATGCAGAGAAGGAAGTTGTTAGTGGTATTGGTTAGTTGGCATCTCTATCCTGGATTGAGCCGGTTGGGCTCGTGTAATCTTACACGACGGGATGCTTGTACACCCTGTGCCTCAGGAGGTACGTGCTCGTTTTTTTTTTTTTTCTCCATTCGAGGCGGTTTGAGGATTTAGCTGTCCCCTCCGCCCGCTCCCTTAATAACTTTGCATGCTCCTCACCCCCCCACATGACTAGCGCAGCTGCTAGTGTCCATACTTCCGTTTGTGTGGTGATTAGTTGTGTCTTGTCCGTTCCACAGCTCGTGGTACCTAGTTGTGGCTGTACGGGTGATGGGGGATGGTGAGGGTTGGCTGGAGTCGTTGCCTCCGTCTCCCTGGGTCTCGCAGGTGGACCCCTGTGTCAAGGTCCTTTTTGTTGAGTCATTTGTCTTATTGTTGTTTCGGTTTTAGTCTCTGGTTTTGAAGAGCCAGGTTTTTAGTAATTTTCTGAATTTGAGGTGATCTTTGGTGTTCCTTATTATTTTTGGGATGCTGTTCCAGGTTTTCGCGGCTAGGTGGTAGAAAGCGGTTCCTCCGAGTTTCTTCTTGATGTAAGGTTTTTGTTCCAGTCGGATTTCATTGGTTGACCTGAGCGGTCTCGTTGGCTTGTAGATTGTTATTTTCTTTTGTAGGAATTCTGCTCCTTGTCCGCTGATTGCCCTGTGCGTTATGCACATTGTTTTGAAGATGATGCGCTGTTTTACTGGGAGCCAGTGTAGTGTTTTTAGGGCCGGGGTGATGTGGTCTCTTCTGGATAGTTTGAGGAGTAGTCTGGCTGCTGTGTTTTGGATCCTTTGTAGCTTCTTCAGTAGGTATTCCGGTATACCGAGGTAGAGGCTGTTTGCATAGTCGATGCTTGACATGATGAGGCCGACGATGGTGAGTGTTTTGTGTGTGAAGGAGAGGAAAGGTAGTATTTTTCTTGCCGTGTGGAGGAGGAAGAAGCATTTCTTGACTGTTGCGTTTATTTGCGGTTCTAAGGTTAGGGTGTTGTCCATCAGGACTCCCAGATTTTTTACTACCTTAGATGGTGATGGTGCAGATCCCATTTCCGTTGGCCACGGGATGGCGGTTTCCTTTTGTTGGTTTTTGGATATGATCATGATTTCGGTTTTACCTGGGTTGATTTTCAGGTTGTTGGCATTCATCCAGTTGAAGACTTCTTTTAGACAGTCGGTTAAGTTTGAATGATCGGCTTGGGTGTCTTCGATCTTGTAGATGATTTGAGTGTCGTCTGCGTAGTTGTAGCGTTTGATGTTGTGTTTCTTGAAGATTCTGATTACTGGGGTTTGATAGATGTTGAAGTACAGTGGTGATAGTGAGGATCCTTGTGGTACTCCACAGTCGTTGACTCGTGGGGTAGATTTGAATGGTTTGATCCAGACGGTTTCAGTTCTGTCTGCTAGGAATGATTTAGTCCAGCGTAGCGCTGTGTCTGTTATGCCTATGTCTGCTAGTCTTTTGGTTAGGGTGTCATGGCTAACTGTGTCAAAGGCTGCAGAGAGGTCGAGCAGGATAAGGGCAGATGTTGTGTCGGAGTCTGCGTTTGTTTTTAGGTCATCCCAGATGGATAGTAGTGCTGTTTCTGTACCTCTTGTGGGTCTGAAGCCGACTTGAGCTTGGTCTAGCAGGTGGTGTTCTTCAGCGTATTCTTGGGTTAGTTTGTATACGTAGGTTTCGAGGAGTTTGGCTGGGTAGGGGATGTTGGAGATTGGTCTGTAGTTGGAGAGGTCGTCTACGTCCCCGCTTTTGTTTTTCAGAAGTGGTTTGATGAAAGCCGATTTGAAGATCCTTGGTACTGTTCCTGTTGCCAGTGATAGATTTAGAAGGTTTCTGAAGTATTCTGCTGGTGTTCCTTGTGTGAGGATTGATTTGTAGATGTCCGGGGGACAGGGATCCATCGGTGAACCCGCTTTCTTGCTGTGTTTTACCAGCATTGCGAATGCCTCTGCTGATATTTCGGGGTAGTTATTGAGTTTGTGCTGCGGTTCTGATTTGGGTTCGTTTGGTTGTATGTCGCTGCTAGTTGGTCTCTGTTGGATGGTTTGTCAGATGTCGTTGATTTTCTTTTTGAAGTGGTCTGCAAGATTGTTGCATAGTTTCTCCGAGGGGGTTGGGGTGTTGTCACAGCCTGGTGGGTTTCCCATTTCTTTAATGATACGGAACATTTCTTTTTGTGTGTTGGTGGCATTTGTGATTCTGTCATCAAAATGCCTTCTCTTTGCCTTTTGAATTTCCTTCTTGTATGCGCGAATTTGCTTCTGGAACATTGTTTTGTTGTCTGGGTTGTAATCTTTCCTCCATTCCATTTCCATCTTTTTGTTTTCTTTTTTCATGGTGCTTAGTAGTGGGGTAAACCATTTTGCCATTGCTCTCTTTTTTGATGGTGTGAATGGTTTTTCTGGGGCCATCTTGTCAATTGTATCTGCAATCCATTTGTGTAATATCTCAGCTTTCCCGTCTAGGTCAGCTAGGTCTAGTTCTGTTGTTAAGGGCTTGGTTAACTCCAGTTGTTCGAATAGGTTGCCTTTTTTGACGTCTTTCCAGTTTCTTTTTGTGGTGGCTGTGAGTTTGCGAGGTTGGATGTAGACTTGAGTAGGCAGAGTGATTACGAATGGGATGATGAGATGGTCGCTCCACAGTATTTGTATTGGCGGTGCCGTGGTGATGAGTTTTTCCTCTGCGAACATTGCGTCCAGGGTGTGTCCTGCCGAATGAGTTGCCCCTTTTACTAGTTGTCGTAGTTTCATGGTGGCAGGGAAAGAGCCTCCTCAAAATCTTAGGGCTCATTCAACCAGGGGTATCGCAGCCTCTTCGGCCCTCCAAAGAGGGGTACCGATTCGAGACATATGTGCGGCTGCCACATGGTCGTCCGCACATACCTTCACAAGACTTTACAACCTGGATTCCTCCTCTAGCCAAGAGACTAGATCTGGCAAAGCTGTGTTGCACTCTGTGCACTCTTGAAGGGAAACATGGCAATTTTACTCCCACCTCCAGTTACACACCACTGCTATGGGAGTCTATCAAGATAAGGAATACGCCGGAGGACACAAACCCTTCGAAGAACAAGTTACTTCTTACGTGGTAACGTTCTTTCGATGGGATGTTCCTCTCACGTATTCCTTATCGGCCCTCCCATCCATCCCCTCAGTAAAACTTCCCTTATGGTTACAGCTTATGCTCCTTCTGGGTCACTAACCAATTCATGTAAAACAACTGTTAACGTCAAAACGGAACTGAGCAATGGACGCTGCGCAAGTCTATTTATACGCATGATGACGTTGGCGCCGATACGGAGGCTGTCAAGGGACATGGGCTCGAGGGACATCGACGTGCAGCGCCCTCTACTGAAAAAAAATGTCCGAGGCCAGCAAGCTGGAGATGATCTATCAAGATAAGTAATACGTCGGAGGAACATCCCATTGAAAGAACGTTACCAGGTAAGAAGTAACTTGTTCTTCTGTTTTAGCATATAAAAATGAACATGAAATCCGATTGGTCAACAATTATCACATATTCGTCAAACCGATCCCTTAAACTGAACTAGTGGGATTCACTACCCTGTGCAATCTAGACTAACCTTTACATTAAAACTCAACATTCCAGCACATTTTTGACATTCACTTCTTTCTTTATTTCTTAAAGATCTCTCATAACTGTGTGCAGGTTCATTACGATAGATATGTATCCAGTGGTAAGTACAAGTCTGATAGTTTAGTATTCTAGATAAGTGCACCTGAGCTTTTTTCATTTGATATTCTATAGTGCTGTATAATTCTCAATTGAATCGATGCCTTACATATCAACTCGGGTAGCCGTATCGTCACAGTGGCCGTAAACGTGGATATCCAATACTTGGCTATTAGCCGGATGGTCGCCGCCAGGCCCAGTGGATTACCCTGGGATACTTTGGGTGAAACTCAAAGTTTTGCAAATTAAACAATGCTGTGAGTGGTTTGACCCTAAGTAACTATAGGTAATCCAGACGTGGACCATTGCTCACTGTGCTTTAGAGAGGCTTAGCTTCACCTCGCTGAGGAGGCCAAACAAGGCGAAACACGTGTCTGGGGTTGCTAATGGTACTCTTGTTCAGAGGAGAATTGCCTAGCATTTCAATGCTGGACTGCCCTTGTTGGTGGGACCAGACTGATATGCAAATGTATATTTTTTTGTAAAGGTTGCATTGAGCTAAAAAGTGGTTGTAGACCCTACTGAGTGGAAGAAATTCCATAGAACAGAGTAATTGAACCATGTTCGTTCTGAGTAGAGTAAGGAATGAAACCCAGACACAAGTTAGCCATGTTTATGGTTAAAGAGTTTAATTGAAGACAAAAGGGTTGGGGCAAGGCCTTTTTGACACTGCTCTAAGAGGAATTTCCCTACTAAAAACTAAGGATCTGTCTGTGTCAGGATGCCAAAATCAAACCGTCCTTGTCTCCAAATGTTCTATTGTAACCCTCATACTATAAACTAAACTATAATGTGAAAAGGCAAATGTCTTTGACCTTAGGTGATTGCTAAAGAGTTTGTAAAGGAAGAATAAACCACTGCACCGCAAATGTTCTCTAAGGTCAAACAGCCTTGGTTCCAGTGGGTGGCTCCCTTCTCGTGGATTCCTCTTCAATACAAATGATTCTTTGTCTAACAGTTTTTTGCCTGTTATACTCCCTTGCCAGGACTTCTCATTCACTTGTATTTGCCTGGTATATTCTTCTGCCTGGGATTCTTGTATTCACACACAATTGTCACTGCCTGGTTTACTCTCCTGCCAGGACTTCTTATATTTATACATTCTTCCTCTTTTCCTTCCACAGTTATGCATACCCTTTTTGGTAAAGTATATCTCTTGATACATCATTCGATTAAGGTTCCCCACATATTTGTATTCCCTATTTGTTAGAGGTCTTCTTCGCAATATACTTTCTTGTTTCTCAGTCAGTCTCTTTACTTTCTCTCCTTCTGTGGTCTAATTATAATAGTTTGGTGCGGTCACCAAAACACCCTGGGTTCCCCACTTTGCTTTCCTCACCGGCTCTTGTTGGCGTTCTCAGCTCCATTCGTGCTCAAGCAGCAAATGTGTGCTGCCTGCTTTCCTCCCTGTATTGCTCTTGCTTCGCTCAAGGGTCTCCCGTGGCCTCTCCTCAGCACGCCTGTCTCGATCCAGGTCACAATAGGCAAAACGCAACTTTCTGCAGTTGCTGCACTCCCAGGTGTCTTCGACTGGCTCCTGGCATGTCTGTGGCACGACCTGCCCTTGCAGCGCTTCTCTTCTCCCTTGCTGGTGAGCTGCTCGGCTCTGACACACCGGTTCGTGCTTCCAAGCTTCACAAGCCTCACGGATGTGTGAGAAGTCTTCTTCCAAAAAGCAGCCTCTATGACTTTGCCTCTGGTCTTTAAATCTTTCGCGCACAGGTGGATTTTGAAAACCACTAGAACGCTCATTGAACTTGTGGCGACTTTCGTTCTGCACTACTCGATCCCTCTCCTCGTCCCAGTATGGCAATGGTAGTCCGTGGTTGGTAGAAGGTTAAGGTACTATTCTTCCGCTCCAAACCTATGTACAGAAAAGCTGGTATTACTGATAAGGTTTGCTTTTATAAGTTCAGTAGCTTTAAAGTCACACATGTTACGTGTTAGACCGTCACAAGGGTTCATGTTGATGTTACCAAGTCAGTTTAACGTTATGTTTGGGAAGCTGATGTTGGACTTTATTGGGGTTAATCCTTACCGTTCCCTGCATCTTCCAGGCTGCCGCCATGGATATATTGTTCCATTGTTCCCTATGTCACGTGAGGAAATATTGGAGGTGTAATAGGCAATTGGTTGAGGGAGGATATTACAGTAGGCCATCCGGGCCTGTGGAAGGGAAGGAATATCCTCAAAAGGAAAATGGGGTTATGCATCTTCCTTAAGGCCAACTCAGCCTTACATCCTTCCGAGGTCGATAAATAAGTACCAATTTCGGTTGGGTGGTACTGTATGTAAATATGTGCGCTGTAAAGCGCTTTCGATTAAGGCGCTGTGATCCTCAGATAGCCATTCCGAGGGTTTGGATCAGAAAGCGGCTGCCTCCCCCTGGCCACATAAGGGAAGGTAACCTGAGGAAGAAGTGATGACAACGTTGGATTCATCACCTCCCACACTCGTGTTTAATATGTAATAGATTAAATTGAATTCCGTGTATTTCAAAACACTGTTCTCACTCCATTGTGTGCCATTCCCCGTTCAGTCTCACTTAGTCCCTTGCCTGTTTCTATTTACCATTTTCTTTCTCACGTTTTCAACAAGGGTTTTGTAAACCATTTTCAATGCTTTATATTCATGATACATGTAAACGTCAGCCCATTTCTAGCAGAGTTTTCAATGTGGCAGATTCTACTGGCTGTGCTGGGAATCCAGTCCAGCATTCCCACGCTGCCTTAGTCAATCTCGCAAACTACAAGAAACCCCCTGCTTCCACTTTGTTTTATTGTTTAAAGCATAAGCCTAACTTGAGAGCAGCAGAGCGCTGTACAGGGTGTGGGTAGCCAGCATGTATGGGCTGGCATCCTTTAACAGTAGCACAGCACTGTGAGTTAGTATGTCCATCTTTTATTATTAGTCCTTGGTTAGGTGATGTTGGAAAAAGCCACCTTTTGAGAGATTTGGGAAACTTTAGAATTGTGGGGGCATTCCCAGCCGATACGGGAACGAGTTCCAAAGGGTGGGTCATAACAAGAGAAATATTGTTTGAGGTTCCTCTCATTGCGGGTGAGTTGTGATTCAAGAAGGTTGGTCAATTTGCTGCACGAGGTGCATGTGCCACCCAGGCGTGGCGCCCAGGTACGCTAGGGCTATACTCGTGACTGCTTTGTAGATGATAATGCATCTTGAACAGTATCGTGGTCTGGAGAGGAAGCCAATGTAGTTTGCTTAGGACCGGGGGATTCGGTCAAATTTCCATGCACCTGTAATGCTGCAGCACGGTGGACTGCTTTAAGGGAAACCAAGTGAGTGGCTGGGAACCCCTTCAGGATGGCATTTCCACCATTGATGTGTGAGACCACAAGGGCCTGGACTACGGTCTGGAAGTCTTGCAGCGGGATGAAGGGTTTGATTTTGAGACGTGTGGAGATTTGGAGCCAGGCCGTTTGGGCCATTTTGGCTTGGCCATGCCTTTGTAAAAGAACATGCTGCTGCCAATGATGAAGCCTAATGATTTTGCTGAACCCAACAGTTGTGAATTAAATCCTTCTAGGCGCAAGGACAGTTTGTTTAGTGGGGGCAATGTTCTTAGCCCCTTCAGGGGTCCTGTGTCTCTCGGCCTCGGTCAAACCCTCGGGAGTGCTTCAGAGTCCTGCTGTCCCCTCCTCCCCTTGCTTCGTATTGGCAGCATATCGGAGTGTTAGCGGCGCTGCTTGTTGAATTCGGCTGTGGCTCCGGTTGCTGCGGAGCGGTGCCTTTTTGATTTTGCCGGCTCACTTGCAGTGAATCCTCATCTGAACAGGTTGGCTCTGGTGCTTTGCATCTCTGGCGGTTCGGTCTCCCGCTATAGGGTGCCTCGGGTCATCAGATGCTCTGACCTTTTGGGCTCAACAATGTTCCGTGGGCTCCGGATTTCTTCAGCCACCTATCATATGCCTTGGTCCTGCCTCTGGGATGGACCTGCCTAGCATATCAGTGCAGGCTTCCATTATCGTGCTCGCTTACGCTCACTTCGCCTTTGGATAACATGTTTCAACTTGCACATAACCCATGTCTTGCGGGAAGGTGTCATACCCTTACCTGGGACTTCCTTGTCCCCTAAGGGACGGTCTCCCCTAGTGAGATACTGCTTGCCCTGTCCCTAGGGAGTATCTTGCGTAGCAGGCTCACCTCCCTAGGGCCCCCTTGGGATGGAACCCCCTTGAGAAGGGACGAATTCCCTGAATTCATCACACAGAATAAATGGGTGCACACTCGGAGCTAAATGTTTGCTAATTATTTTATAATCTACATAAATGAATGTGTTCACATACCAAAGGATTTTTCTTGTGTTTTAAAACCACTTTAATAAGGGCTTCATGCATGGAGTGCAGAAGTGTGCCTGTCCGATGAGCTTCTTGAAAGGCAGCCAACAGCTTAGGCATTTATTGGTCTTTTTATGTGTGGTAAAACTCCATAGGTATACTATCTCCTCCTGGAGCCTTGCACCTTTGCTATAATGTCCCTCGCTAATTTCTCCTTCTCCAATTGGTCTCCTTAATTCTCCCTGCATTTATCTCTTAGCTTAAAGCCTGTCGTAGATCGTATTACCTCCTCCCTTTCATCTGCCAAAGTCGTGGGATGTTGCATATAGAGCTTGCAGTAGTACATTTTTAAATACATTGTTAATGGCTTGCTGCATGTCTTTCATGTCACATGCTCGTGTTGGAGATTCGTAATACTTGGTCCTTTTCTCCAAATTCATGTTGTTTACTCTTCCGTATGTTATTCTGAAACCTCTGCAACGCTTCTAGAGTCTCTACATGTTGTTTTACCAATGTAAGCATTCTTGAACAATTTGACAAGAATGCATACTGAACTATAGTAATCTTCTGGATCAGGCTCCACTACTTTGTAAAGCTGCGTGGTAGTTTTGGATTAGAACCAGATTCTGTTGGCTTTCATTGAAGTTTATAATCTTCAACATGTGTTACAGGAGATGTTCTCATAAAACTGCTTCCCTATTCGAGGTCCCTGTATGTAGAATAGTATTGTGGATTTGATCTAATATTAAGATAGTAGGATATGAATGAGCAGAAGGAAACGAAAAAAGAGCAGCCCTACAAAAATAATCTTCGGCTAGTTCAGTGATTTTAGCTTTATACAAGTGCTTATTTATTTTCTCTAACATATATATGAAAACCCATAAAGGCGTATCTAGTGTTTTGACTTGTAGAACGTGTCTGGTCTGCTAGCCATCTCTGAATGGTGATTGGGTGATGGAATGTTGGTTTGTCTTGAGTGACGGCAAAGGAGAATGTTGGTGAATGCTTGGTGTTTAAATGTTATGAATGTTTCAGATGGGGGCCTGAGCTGGAGTGTATAATGATGGCTGGGTGTTCCCTATGGAACTATACTTAAGTGCAACAGATATATATTTATTTTTTTATTTGAACTTTACTCAGTTACAACTAAGTTTTATCAAAGGTTCACATCGTCCAGATCGTCTTGCCGTAAAAAGACAGACAAAACCATCGAAGTTCGAAAACCTCACCCCAGCTGGCCTGACCAAAACAAATTTCTTGGGTCTTCTTTGTTTTGCCGTTTTTTCGAATCTCACAGCGTTATCTTCATCGGATCGAGTGCGGGTTATCAACTCCAATGCAAGTTCAATAAGTTTGGCCAGAGCTTGAGTCCATCTCGTGTTCTCACCAGAAATCAATCTCTTCCACAGCTCGTCTGTTTTGGAAACCCAGAGGTTTTCCGCCAGCGGGGGGAGGTAGATGTTTCTGTTTTTCTTTGTGGTTTCACACTCTGTCACAAAGTGCTTCAACGTTTCGATGGATGAGTCCTTTTTACATAGGCGACATCGCTTTTCGGGTAAGTCGCCTCTGATCGTTAAGATCTCTCTAGTTGGCATCAGGTTGAATCTTGCTCTCATGATCGTACTTCTCAGTTTCTTATCCGGAAACTTGGCACAATACTTCAAGGGTTGTTTCGCCTTGTTAAATGTTGGAGGCAGGTGGCTTAGCAGTTTGTACCCCGCCGCTTTCTCTGTGGTCCAAATCCAATCCATTTCTTCCTTTTACCTTTTAATGCGATCGGGGTTTTCTTTCAGGTCTTCTTCAGAGCATTCAAGTTTTGCCAGATCGTCCTTTCTAGCTTGCACCCAATTCTTCAGAACCACACATTTGCCTGTTTCCATTTCGTCACGTAAGATATTAAAGATGGGTAGCGTGTCCGACATGATGGTTCTTCTGTATAGACGCATAGCACTTTGGTTTATCGTTGATGCCAAAGAGACAAGCCACAGCTCTCTTCTGGTGGCCGGGATAGCCGATGATTTGGGCAAACCTAGCACCGTTTTCCAAACGTGACCTTCAATTTTCGACCAGATCTTACGTGGGAGGTATATAACGAAGCCTCCGTTCCATAAATCAATGCAGGCACCACTTTGGCTTTGTAAAAGGTTATTGCCGGTATCAGGGAAAATGTACCGAACTTGCGGTCGACTGCTCTCATTTGGGCTGTCAGGCGTTTAGCTTTTTCCCATCCTTGGTTTTGTAGGCTTTTTTCCGTTCTGGAGCTGTCCATTTGGATCCCCAGATATTTGAAGGTGTTCACTACTTCGATTTTGGTATTATCCAGGAACACATTTGGATGTTTCGTTGTTTTACTTTGGCCTTTCTCAATCAGCAGAATTTTTGTCTTTGATTTATTGATCTCCAGGTGGTTGTGTGCAATGTAGTTCTCCAGGTTCCGTAGTTTTCTTTGTAGGCCCACTTTCGTCTGATCGATTATGATGACGTCGTCCGCATACAAAAGAAGAGTGACCTCAGTTTTCCCGATTTTTGGAGGGAACGATCGAATTTTGCTTTCTGATGATTGGTAATCGCCTAGAAATGCTGTAAACAGAACCTGCGCCAAAGGACAGCCTTGCTTCATCCCTCGATTCACTCTGATTTCCTCCGAGAGCGCTCCTTGATGGTTAAGTTTGACTCTAATTTTTGTGTGCGAGTGGGGGGCTTTTAAAGGCTCCAAGAGCTTAGATAGACAATTCCTGGAGTTTAGCCCAAAGAATACGCCGGTCGATCTTATCAAACGTCTTGGATGGGTCCACAAAGGCCAGAAAAACCTTAGGAGCCCCTTCTTTGACCTTTGCCTTCAAGATGTTTAGTAACATTAGGTTGATTGATGTAGATCAATTTTTTTGAAATCCCGTTTGGAGTACGTCTTTGGACTGGCTATCTTTTCCCCATGCTCGTAGATGTTTTAGCAGACCGGTGGAAAATATTTTGCCTATTGCATCCAAAAGGGCGATCGGCCTGTAGCTCGCTGGTTCATTTTTTGGCCCTTTTTGTATATGGGTACTATTATTGCTTTCTGCCATGATTCCGGCACCATTTTCATTTTGCCACATTCTGCAAAGACCTTGCTGATCATTTCAGCCCATTCCTTATGAAACATTTTTAGATCCATATTGGTTAGTCCGTCCGGACCCGGGCTCGAGAAGTCTTCAGTTTCCGTATGGAAGCTTCAATGTCTTCTACGTTCGATAAATCAACCCAAGGTGTTTCCGGGCACTGAATTACCATTTGTGTATCTGTTGCTGGACCCTCGAATTCTGTCGCTAAATATCGATACCAGCTTTCTTCGGCCACTGCATTGGACAAGGAAGAACTCTTACTGCAGTTTGATTCTTTTATCAAAGACCAAAATTCGCTCAATTTTTTTGGAGTGTAGTTTGAGCATCATAACTTCAGCGTCATTTTGGTTGAATAGCTCTGTGCTTCCTGCGCCAATTGTTGTAGATTTTTACTTCACGGCGCCAGGCCATCCAGTCGTCCACTGCGTTGGATTTCTTAGCTATTCTTAGTAATCTTCGACCAATTTTTCTTTTTTCTACCAGGTCCTTATCGTAAGTGTGGTTGGTGAGAGTAGAAGAGTTCGTTTTCTTCTGACCCTTTACCTGGAACGCTAATAATAGCGGTTAGTAGTTTGGTCTTTCTTTTCTTCCCGGGCATTTTCACTGACTTTGTTGACCAAGGACTGTTTAATTTTTGCCAGGTCTTGTTCAGTTAGACGTAGGCGAGTCTGTTGTGTGCGTTTGTTTCGATCACCCAATCGTACGTTTTAACTTTCCGATTTTTTTGTTTGCCACGTGCAGGCCAGTAAATTATGGTCACTGTTTGCGGTTTTTAGGACCTTGAAGCTGGTGAGATCCTGGGTGAGGCCATTTGACACGAAGATGTGATCGAGCGTCGCTTTAGAGTCGTTGCGCTCCCACGTAGGAATGTTCGTTTGGTTGGGGAAAAGGGCAGCCACATTTTGAATGTTTCGTGAGCTGATGGATTCGTTCAATGCATTTCCTCTTTCAGCAGTAGGGTCCAGCCCTCCCTGTTTCTGGATGCATTGTTCTTTTTTGCTCAGACCTGTCATACATTTGCCATTGAAATCGCCACAAATGATGAGCTCAATCTTCTCAAATTCCGTGTAAAGTTGGTCAATTGTATCACACATATTGGTGCAGAATGATTTTATCGACATTCGCTGAGGGTTCCAGTAACAATTCATTATAGCCATAGGATTCAGGCGCCTTTTATCCGTCTTTTCCTTAGTTGTTTTGAGAAGTCTGGGTGACCAGCATTTCATATGACTGCTTCCACATTCTTGGTTCACTCAGCCCTGATCCAGTTTTTATTGCGGTTAGCAACCCAGACGTCGGTCTGCCGAGGAGGCCTTTCACTGCAGGGGAAATCATCACTGAGAAACCATCCAGGGCTGGTTGTTTCACCAGCCAGGTTTCTTGGAGGCACAAGATATCATAGAAACCCAAGTCGACGTCGGCAGATGTCGTCAGATGGATGTGGCCCCTTGTGTTCCATGAGCGCAAGGTGTATGTTTCGTTTGAGGGTCGCTTGCATCTTTTTTCGCTGCTGATATCGTCGGGGCAAGCTGACCCTTGTAGTTGCTATTTGCCCTTGTTGTTAGTCCAACTTGCCGTTAGCCACTTCCAGGGGCCTCTTGGTTGCCTTTCATTACCTGTTATTGGTTGGAGCTTATCTTGTTTAGTTGTCGTGTCCTCTGGCATTTCTCTCCTTGAATGGTTACGGTCGACTGGCGCTGTTGTTCACTGTTCTTTCTAATCGGGCTCCGACTCAAATCAAGCTGCTCTTTCATGCGTTGGTGGTGTCTGGAGCTTGAGTCATCTCTCACCCGCGCTTCCGTAGACCATTTCGTTACCCCACCTTGCCACTGTGTTCTTCTTTGTCTTTCCTGCCACTCCTGTCGCTTATACCCTCGGTTTTGGTGGTATAAATCCTCCGTTTTTGATCGCTAGTGGTAGTGGCGTTTCGAGTTACCCACCTCTTCCTCTTCCCACTCTTGTCTGCTCCTCCACTTTTTTTGTTCCGTCAAGTGGAAACCCAGTTGGTCAAATTCTTTATAGACAGTCATCCATATGTTTAATGGCAACTGCTTTTAAGTATAAATACACTTTAGCCTTCTTTTCCCTATGATAGGGGTCCACGAGCACAAGGTCCTCTGATCTAATCTTTTTCAGAGTTTTCATTTTCTTTGTTATCTGGATATATATGTATAGTGAATAAAGCTATCTGAGCTTTCTAATTAAGAGGCACCCAGCCAGTCTTTTTCCGGAGTATCTGAATGCTCTTCATGGTTACTACATATTGCTCTTGTATTTCATGTTTCAAGTTACTAGCTATCCATAAAAAGCCACTAGCCACCTTGATTCAACACATATACCATATCAAGAGTCTATTACCACTAGCCCAGCGGCTAGTGGTGAGTGCAAGGTTTGAGCCCAGTCTGTTAATTGTTAAGCTCACTCCACCCCCTCCAAGGTCATGAGAAGTACAGTGTTTTTGGGGTATAAGAAGTAAAGTGTTTTCTGGGTTTTGTCTAAACTGTTGTTTGATTATAATGTTAAGACACTGCTTGGTGTTTGCATACAAAAACAATAAGCTACCCATGCGTGGTGCTAACAACTACTGATAATGATTTTGAAAAATTGTAAATGTTCGATTTTCATGGCTTTGAAGGAAGATAAAGATAATCTCAGTGTGCAGACGGGAAACCAAAAACGAGGCATGACTTTCCTCACAACTGCGCCATAGGTGAAATACGAACCCCCTAAATGCGGGATTGGACAGAAAAGTAGGACTACCATCATCATGCTCTCCCCCATCTGGAAGGAAAGAAGACAGGCATCAGAACAATACATCCCAGGCAAAACACCCCCATCGGCCTGTTTTCTGCTCAACGATGGGATGACTGCAGTACCCGAATGGCAAACGATAAACCTAGGAAACCACCTGCGAAGTCCAAATGGCTCAAGAGAAGCAGACGGTGGGGGAAGATTCAAGGGACAGAATGTCACCAGGAATAGTCTCTGAAGCACCAAAACCAAACAAGGGTAATCCAGAAGACAAGCCAGAAAAGGTCTTAATCAGAAAGGGGGAAAACGGTCTCCAAGAGGACCAATCCAACAGGGATAATCCAAAAGGTACGCCAGGAAGAGGTCAGGATCCAAAAACCAGGTCAGAAAAGCAATCTGATGTAAACTAGGCCACCTCCTTCACAGAAGAGGAACCAAAAGCTAAGTTTACATGTAGGTTTATTCTCCAGTTGTAAAGTAGAGAAAACACTGGGACATCCACCCAGCCCAGCTCATTAGGTCCAACTGACTCCCGTGGAACCCAGCACTACAAACATCCACCAACACTCCACATTCCCTATCAGTGACCTCACTACCCTCATGACAACACATAGCCCATAATCAGACCCCAGCTCATATTATGACACATCTCCCTCCTTACCACTGACGCACCCATATAGCCCATAACTCAGCGGCAATCTGCAAGCAAGATTACAACACACATGCAGCAATACTGCGCCTCAACACCAAAATGGAAGAACACCCAAACATCATAAGTAACTTTCATGGCTCACACTGGCTCAGAAAAGACTACCACTGAAACCAAAAGTCATGCTACCAAAATCTCATAAAGCTCAAACAAAAATCGCAATAAAACGCGAATATAACCACAGACCATCACCAAGGCCTGAACACCCACACCAGCTAGAGAACCCGCTGATTAACAACCACAACCTAAATGGAAGAAACAATGTAAACAGGTCCTTCCCCGGTGGAGACTCCACACAACACAACCACTACACTAACCCATTCACTTTTCAACCCCACACAGACATGTGGCCACCATGGCCACCATGTCCGTGTCCAACTAAAAAAACTCCTAACAAATGACCCCCATCACAAAAACAATCTCTCTGCCTACCACCAGACATCAATACCCTATAACCACAACCACCTAGACAGCACCTCGCTGCCCTTTACATCACTGATGGCACCTAACCGTCCCCAAATGCTCAACAGCACCTCACTGTCACTTAAATAACTAGACAGCACCTGACTGCCCCTAACACCAAAATAGACAGCACCTCACTGCCACCTAAATCACTAGACAGCACCACACTGCCCCTCAAATCACTGACGGCACCTAACCGCCCCAAACACCTCAACAGCACCTCCTGTTCAAAATTACTATCAAGCTCAAATAGGGATCACTACACCCCCAACCCCCTTTCCAGGCCCCACCCAGCCACCCCAGAAGTTACCAAGGGAAATCTCCCCTACGAACAAACACAAAAAAAAAAAACACAATCAGATAAACGACAAAAGCAATTAAATCCCAGGAATGAGATTAAAATAAGTATACACCTAAGCAAATGTCCCCTGTGCTATACTCAAGCGCTGCACCCACACCCTCATGCCCACAATGCAGGTAAGGCAAAACAAAACAATAGGTCAAACCCTGCATAATATGTCCAGACCGCCACCCCCCCCAACCTGCAAGAAGAAAATCACAAAATACAATACAAATCCAAGATCCCGCACCCACGAGTCATCAAGTAACCCCACCAAGAGTCCTAAACATAACAGGCCACCACATGAAGACAACAGTCTGCAATATCATCACAGGCCTTAAACAACTAACACAACCCAGGACCAACCCAATATACATGCTAAAACCTGGTGGCCACGACATAAACACAAACCGTATTAAAAAAACATAACCGGCCTCCCCCAATGCCTACTTTAATTAGACCTCCGGACCCGTGAAAGCCTTTATCCGGACATCCGAACCCCACAGATCAGGATCCAAGTCCCTCAAACCTTCTGCACTGCAACGACACTTTGATGCAGGAAACCAGTTGCTGCTGCCATTCCTTGGAACATATGAAGCACGAAACTTTCCTGATGATCCCCTCCGAACCATAGCTGCACCTTTCCACAGTCGCGGAGCCATCTTCCTCACTCTCCACACGACGGTCCTCTCCACCGCCTTCACGTCCATAGGCCCTCTGCCGTTTCCTGAGACCGCTTCTCCCACCAAGCCGAACACCAAAGTTAATCAGGTCTGCAGCCCCTGCCACCGACTCCGCTGTGACCCGAGACAGCTCCAAGTCCTCCGACACACTACCAGTGTGCAGTCTAGTGCTCACAGCACCGTGCACGCTGCGTTCCAAATGAACGCTGGATGGACATCGGCACCAAAGGAGCAACATCTCCTACCGGCACACCTTTTCCAGTGTCCTCCATGTCGCCGTTCCGCTTCTGCTGAGCCGCCCAGCACAGCTCGCTCCTCCGCCTGCAAAAGTCCTCACAGAAACAGGCTCACTCCATGCCAGAGCACCTCCCAGCCCTACGCACAGACAGTGCGCAGGACCCGACACACACCAGGACCGCAGCTGGTACCTCAGCTGTCTCCACCACTGGCCCACAGACGGCACCTCACCAGCCGTCTCCACCACTGGCCCACAGACAACCTCACTAGCTGTCTCCACCACTGGACCGCTCCTCCCGTCGTGTGCACGCCAGCTAACACGCACAGCCCTGCAACTTGGATTGTGCCTCCTCCAAACACATCAGGGCCCCCTTGTTGGCCCCCCTCCGCTGCTCCTGCAACCGCCTGACTTGCAGGGTAATAACGGCCACAACCTCTGGCTGCCTGGCCACTGGACCCTCAGGATCTCTGACCTGTACCCTGGCTTGGACCTCCATAGCACCTGCTCTGCCTGTCAGAGGCTTCCCAAAACCACAGCCTGTGGCGTTGGAGAAACTGGAACACCTGAATGAAAGTCATCAAAGGAAGGCAGTGTTTCACATGCTGCTACTTCCCAGCAGCATCCCATCCTTGGCGCCAGTGATGGTAAACAAAGCCACCTTCTTCACAGAACAGGAACGAGAAGTTAAGTTTACATGTAAGTTTATTCTCCAGTTGTAAAGTAGAGAAAACACTGGGGCATCCACCCAGCCCAGCTCATTGGGTCCAACTGACTCCTGTGGAACCCAGCACTACAAACATCCACCAACACTCCACATTCTCTATCAGTGACCTCACTACCCTCATGACAACACATAGCCCATAATCAGGCCCCAGCACAGATTTTGACACAATCCATCTCGAGCAGGATCCCAGACGAAGAACGAGGACCTGAGGCTTCAGGGAGTGTCCATTTCATTTTATAAGTATTGCTGGGGGATGTTATAGCTTTCAATTATGTAATTGCACTAATATTTTCAATGTTTATGGTCCATAGTTATATTTTGTATGTATGCTACATGATATATATATTTCTGAGGCTTGTGGAATCTGCTTAGATCACATGCTGTGCATAGGCCGACATCTAGTGGAAGCTGCGGAGTATTACAGTTTGTTTTTCGAAACTCGAAAATGGGCGTCGACACAGGCGTGCCAGTAATACTATCCCTAGTGTGACGTCCACTGTACCCAAGATCCCTCATGCGTCTAGGATCCTCAGATTGTTTTTTTCCGCCATACTGGTCGGAAGCATCTTGCGGAGTCCCCTGGCCTTAGCCATACTTTTGCTAATTATTGAAGTTTAAAATTATTTATTAACATCCTTCCCCACCCCAACGTCGACACTCGACGACGGCTGGAGAAGACATCGACCGTCGGCTGCTGCACGACGGATCTGGGCCTCGGAAGGCCGCTGGCCTCGGCCCAGGCCTAGTAGGCCGCTGGCCTCGGCCCTGCAAGTAGGGAGAGTGGGGGGTGGTACATACTCTTCACTCTTGGTATATAGGTACACCTTATATATTTCCTACACTTACCAGCCCGCTGCCTCAAGGTGCGTATGGAGGGTACCCCTTTCCAATTCTGCCCCAAGTGCAACCGCAAATACCCTTGGGTCGACAGGCACGCCACGTGCAATCTCTGCTTGCCGAGGGACCACCCCGAAGCGAACTGCAGAGCGTGTAGTAGGTTTAAGCCTAAGACACTTAAGGACCGTTCGACAAAGCGTTGGGCCCACCACGCCAGGCAGGCGGCCATGGCAGCGGAGGGCGCCTTCAGCGATGGCAGCGACGCCGTACTTTCGGACGGCGAGGGCATTACGGCGTCGAAAGACTGCCGAGCGCAGGTCCCCGACCTCGGAAGGTTGTCCGGCAGGGCGGCTATGGGGAAGACCCCCGGCGACGCAAGCGCTACACACCCTACACACACACTAAGCACACTAAGTCCAACCGAACCTCGACGACGTCGACTTCTCGGAAAGAGGCACAGATAGAACGGTCCGACTCGGTGTCCTCTGGGCGCTCTCGATCGAGATCGCCTCATGACGCAAGGCAATCATCCACTCTTGCCAAGAGTGCCTCGCTCCCTAGATTAACGGAAGTTCGATCGTCGGAAGACGAAGACGACTTCCACCCCCAGGCTGCGCTCCAGGAGACCGAGGCCGCAGTTAACACCAGCGAGGCCCCACGCTCGAAACACAGATACCTCTCCAGACCCTCGACGCCAGGCGTCGAAAGTCTCTGGGGCCTCCAAGGGGCAGGGTAAACATTTTTCCACGCACGGGGAGGGGGGGAAACAGCGGAAAGCACAGCCTTCCACTCCTGTAAGACCATCCTTCCACCCTAAGCAGACAGACAAACACAAATCTACTGGGACATCAACATCCAGCAAGGGTACCCTTGATAAGTCCTCTAAGTTGCCTACTAATGTCATACCCTGTTCCAAAGAATGGTCCAGTGAAGACATAGACAGGGTCATGTCAAGGATGTCTTCCTTAGCTGATTTTTATGACAAAAACCCTGAACATTTCCTTTCGTATGACCCTCAAGGGGCCACACCCTCAGGCTCCTCTGATCCTATCCCCCTAAGTAAAAAGGCCCGGTTCGAAAGACCTGAACCCTTCGAGGTGCAGCCTTACTCTACTCCATACTCTACTCCACACCCCAGATACCAAGGACAACCTTTCCCTGAAGGGGACCAGGAGTTTGAAATTATGGAGGAACAAACCGGGACTGAATACTATGCGGATGATGAGGACCTGGAGGAGGTAGAAGATGAGCAGGAAATTTACAGAGTAGATTCCCCGGTAGAGAGCGAAGCCCCAGTTACCGACTCGCCAGTTGATAACCAGCCCCTCCTTAATGAAGTTCTCGCTCGCGCAGCAGAACATTTTCACATCGACACCCACGGTGTACAGGAGGAAAGGGACTTCGCAGAAGAGTTGGTGGGAGAGAGGAGGCCGGTCGCTCAGACCATCCCTATCCTTAAATCCATCCAACGTAGAATAGATCCATCCCTGGTGAATCCTAACCTCACCAGAGCCGTCAACCCCAGAGTCAAAAAACTTTTTCGGGCAGTCCAGTCTGACCCTCTTTATATAAGAGGTCATCTTAAACCAGACTCCCTAGTGGTTACCAACACTCGGAAGAGGGCTGGGACACCCTTATCGTCAGAAGCTCCTCCCGACAAGGAGAGCAAAAAACTGTACGGGTTTGGCAGGAAGGTAGCCTCAACGTCCGCCTACCAAGCAAGGATCGCAAACTCCACCACCCTGTTGGCAAGTTACAACTGCCATCAATGGGAAGAGGTCGCGGCGCTCATAGCCTCTGCTCCTGAACCGTTAAAGGGCCAGTTGGCTCGGATCTCGGCAGAAGGGAGAGCCGTGTCTGGTTGCATATTAAAAGCAACTTTCGACGCCGCGGACAACGCAGGAAGATTGATAGCAGAAGGTACTGTTATCAAGAGACATGCGTGGTTACGGCAGTCGGGGTTCAAAACAGAAACCCAGGCTTCATTAATAGACAAGCCGGTGGAACCCGATCTATTGTTTGGGAAAGCGGTCGAAGACGCACTTAAGAATGCCAAGGGCGAATACGAGACTCTCAAATCCCTTGGCCAGCTTACCAACAAACCCCCTAACCAGAGGGGAAACAGTAATTTTCGTCGCCCACGCGGCCAAAATTCACAAAGAGGCAACTATGCCCAAGGACAGGGTACACAATGGAACAACAATCCGCAGTCTACCCAAAGTTACGGCAGGGATAACAAGAGAGGTCGTGGAAGAGGCAGAGGCAGCCCCAACAAGGGAGGTGGCACGCCTCCACCAAAGCAGTGACGCTCAGTTCAGGGTCCCTTCTCACGCAACCCCAGTAGGGGGACGCATTTCCAACTTCACCCAGGCTTGGGAAGGGATCACCTCAGACAGATGGGTGCTGTCAACAGTGTCCACAGGATATTGTATAGAATTACTGCAGCGTCCCCGGAACCACCCTCCACGACAAAGAATACACTCCTTAGAACATCAGAAGATCCTTCTCGAGGAGATCGCCATTCTGCTAGAAAAGGACGCGATAGAACTCGTCCCAGGACACCAGGTAAACAAGGGTATCTATTCAACTTACTTCCTTGTGCCAAAGAAAGATTTGACAATGCGCCCAGTATTGGACTTACGGCCTGCCAACAAGTATGTCAAGCCCCAAAAATTCCGTATGACCACGCTACAAGAGGTAATCCCCCTCCTAAAAAAGGGGGATTACATGGCAACCTTGGATATGAAAGATGCTTATTTTCATATTTCCATGCTCCCAGCGCACAGAAAATACTTGCGCTTCAAGGTGGACAGTCGCCACTACCAATTCAAGGTACTGCCCTTCGGGATAGCTTCTGCACCAAGGGTATTCACCAAGGTACTGGCGGTGGCAGCTGCACACCTACGCAGGGAGGCAATCCCAGTGTACCCTTATCTGGACGACTGGCTCATAACGGGGGAAACCCCAGGAATTTGCAGGTCAAACATTCAGAGGACTATCGACCTCCTCCACGAATTAGGCTTCTCTATCAACGAGAAGAAGTCAAGTCTGGTGCCAAGCACCTCAAAACAGTTCCTAGGAGTAATCCTAGATACTCAGAAAGGGTTGACCTTCCCTTCGGAAGAGAGAATTCGGAATATACTACTGCAAATTCCACATTATCAGTCAGGTCAACAAATAACGGTACGCAAAGCAATGCGGTTACTGGGCATGATGGCATCATGCATTTACCTGGTCCCCCACGCGCGTCTGCGCATGCGTCCCATGCAGGAATGGTTGGCGAAACAGTGGTCTCAGGCAAGTGGTCAGTGGGACGATCTAGTGGTCGTTTCGCCAACACTCGTACAGAGCTTACACTGGTGGGCAAGAGAGAATCTCGCAAGGGGAAAACCCTTTTACGATCCAGAAGTACAGGCAGTGGTGACTACAGATGCATGCCTGACTGGGTGGGGAGCTCACCATCTCCACCACACAGCTCAGGGTCTCTGGTCTCACTCAGTAGCCAAGAACCACATCAATCTGCTAGAGCTTCTGGCAGTATTCCGAGCGCTTCGGGCGTTCGAGCCCCATCTGCTAAACTTGTCGGTGCAGATCCGGACAGACAGCACGACAGCCATGTTCTATCTGAACAAACAAGGAGGGACTCGTTCGCCAAATCTGTCCAAGCTTGCCCAGAAAATCTGGATATGGGCACTCAGACGGAACATCTTCCTGTCATCACAACATGTTCCAGGGGAGCTCAATTCCCTAGCGGATGCCCTAAGCAGAGACTCCCTCCCAGAAGAACACGAATGGGTCCTTCACAGAGATATCGTAGAAGATCTCTTCTCTCAGTGGGGTTTCCCCACTATAGACCTATTCGCCACAAGCGAAAACAAACAATGCCCAAAATTTGCATCCAGGTTCCCCCAGCCAGACTCCCAAGGGAACGCCCTGTGGATGAACTGGTCAGGGATGTTTGCGTACGCTTTTCCACCAACTCCTCTCATCAGGAAGGTGGTGTACAAGATGAACAAGGAATCGATGACGCTCATCCTAGTTGCTCCCATGTGGGCGAGACAACCATGGTTTCCACACCTACGCAGGATGGCGGTGTGCGAGCCCATCAAACTCCCAGCCTGGTACAACCTACAGTCCCAGCAACAAGGTCAAACAGTGCACCAGGAACCCAACTCAATGAACATGGCAGCATGGCTCCTGAGGTCATAGAGTTTGGCCATCTCAATTTACCACAGAGGTGTATGGACATCCTAAAAGAATCCAGGAAACCAAACACAAGGCACTGTTACTTTGACAAGTGGAAGAGATTCGTTATTTGGTGCCAGAATAAACAAATCAACCCAGTTGATTGCACTCCTTCCAACGTTGTAACATACATGCTCCACCTGCTGGACGCAGGTTTGGTTTTTAACTCTCTGAAAGTACACCTGGCAGCCCTCTCGGCTTACACCACATCCCATAACAAAGTATTGTGGTGGAAAGTACCAGTAGTTAAAGCCTTCATGGAAGGAGTAAAGAGACTTCACCCTCCTATTTCGAACCCACCGCCAGGATGGGACCTCAATGTGGTGCTAGCTAAGCTCATGGTCCCCCCCCCTTCGAACCCATGCATAAAAGTAGTCTCAAACACCTGACTTATAAAACGGCCTTCTTAGTAGCCATTACCTCTATAAGAAGGGTCAGTGAAATTCAGGCTCTGTCAGTGCAGGATCCTTTCTTTACTATCCACAAAGACAAACTGGTTTTACGCACACACCCTAGGTTCTCACCTAAATTTGTATCTAAGTTCCATGTAAACCAGTCCATCGAGCTTCCGGCTTTCTTCCAGAACCCGCAAAGCTCAGCTGAGGTGAAACTACACACCCTTGATGTGCGTAGGGCGGTCCTCTACTATGTAAATAAAACCAGACCGCTAAGGAAAACAGATCAACTGTTTGTCTCCGTAGCTACAGGCAGAGAAGGGGATCGCGTCTCTAAAGGCGCGATCTCGAAGTGGATTATCAACTGTATACAGCTGTGTTACTCTCTTTCTGAAAAACCTCTGCCTTTTACGCCAAGGGCCCATTCTACCAGAGGCATTGGGGCCACTCTGGCTTTCATTGCAAATGTTCCCCTCGACACCATTTGCAAAGCAGCTACTTGGAGCTCTATTCACACTTTTACTCAGCATTACTGCATTGACACTCATTCCAAGACAGATGCACAAGTGGGACAAGCGGTTCTAAGACACCTGTTTGCTCATGACCCTTCTCACATCCCACCTCCTTCTTCTGGTACTGCTCGCTAATCTATGCACAGCATGTGATCTAAGCAGATTCCACAAGCCTCAGAAGGGATAAATTACTCACCGTAATCGTATTTCTGATGCTTGTATCTGCTTAGATTCACATGCGACCCACCCTTCCTCCCCTCCGAGAGAAGGCGCATGATTGCTTGTAGTCTTACCTTTCTGTCTATCTGCTTGGATTATCTGTACTCGCGCTACTCCTCATGCTTCCTCATGTCAGAAAAAATACAATCTGAGGATCCTAGACGCGTGAGGGATCTTGGGTACAGTGGACGTCACACTAGGGATAGTATTACTGGCACGCCTGTGTCGACGCCCATTTTCGAGTTTCGAAAAACAAACTGTAATACTCCGCAGCTTCCACTAGATGTCGGCCTATGCACAGCATGTGAATCTAAGCAGATACAAGCATCAGAAATACGATTACGGTGAGTAATGTATCCCATATCGAATAAGCAATTTGATGACTTCAATGAGCAAAAACTTCCTTGGACGCGACACAGAGCAAAATGTCAGCTGAGAAGCACGAAGCCCCAGCATTCTCCTGCTTTGCCCAGGGCAGAGCTTCCGGACCCTGACACATAAATGGGGGGGGGGGAGGGGACTGGAAACACTTGAACGTAATATAAAGGAATGGGGACACAGGAAGGTGGACATTTTAACCTCAACACATAAGCATGTATTTAGAAAATGTAAATAATTTAAACCAACAGAAATGAAGCCTAAATTAATTTAGCGTTAGAGGAACGGACATCTGGTGTAGACACACAAAAGTATACGACTCTTCATGTAAACTCGGCCTTGTGGGTGCACGCAATGGAAGGCAATGTAAACTGACACCTAAATGTAAACTCATTTGAAAGAACATGCATGGGGACACAAATGTTAACGCATCATCAGGAATGTAAACAAAGGCACAATAATGTAAACCTCGACCCACAATTGGAATATGTGAACAAAGTGAGATGTTATCATACAAATATATAATTTGACCAGAAAATGTGAAATCGGCCTCACATGTAAACAAAAACATTGAAATGTAATACACTCCAAGGGATGAAATGATAGAAGAATTAACAAAAATGTGCACACATTGTAAACACAGGTATGGCAATAGACAGTGACGAGCCTAAGGAATGTAAACACAGATAGAGGGATGCAATCCAAGTGGAAACAATGCAGACACAGTGATGTTTCAACATGTATGCAACAATGTAAACACATACATCAGAAGAAATAAACGGACATGCGAGAGAGAGAACTTACAAGAAACCTAAAGAAAGTAGGAATTTAATTAAACACGGGCGTAAAAATGAAGACGGTACTTACTCCACAGCTACTGTGGCAATTTATTTGGGATAAGAAATTAAAATGATACAGCTGTACAAAATAATTGAAAGGTGCTCACCTTTTATTTCCCCTGGCAAATGCTATGAATGCTGAAACATTCTATTTGGTTTTAAAATAAGATTAAAAGTAAAGTTACAAGATTAATCCACTTGAGTCATTTCGAAATCTCCCGGATTTATAAAAAAAAAAACAACCAAAAAACAGCAAAAACATGAGTGAAATGTAACGTTTTTGGTATTCAGCAGTTTTTATACGTTTTTGCAGGCTGAGTTGGGGCACGGATCAGGTTAACCATGTCCACCTTCTCCCCAACTACACCTGCAAAAAGTGCATGGTTTAATGCCAGCATGGCTTTTTCATGCTGGTAAAAAACGATGGATTCCTACTGAATCCACCTGTGTTTTTAGCAGGTGTGTTCCGTTGGAATCATTGTAAATGCTAGAAGATATTTGTGCTTTTTGCAAAACCTAGTGGGGGAAAAGGCATTGAGACGATTGCTCTTACACTTTTTCCCACTATTTCTTGCAAGCTTTTCAACTTGCCTGGAGGGGACCCCCCAGTAGAAGCATTTGTGATCCCCTCTGTGCATTTAACACTTTTTAGTCAAATGTCCCTCCAACTCCGTCCCCCACCATGTCATTGTGGATACCATGACCCAACCATCATCTTTAATTTTCCCCCAGTTGTGTTGGGTCCCAATTGACCTGGAGTAATCTGATAACCTTAAGGGAAGCCCAGAGTAAACACACCGCGAAGTTGAGTCCAGAGTTTGCAATTTGGATTTTTAGCTGATCCCACCCCCCCTGTTGGTCCTTTGCAGAATTGCATGCCGAAGAAAACGGGTTGCTTGTTCATATTATATCTGTTGCGCACTGCTTGCTATTCTCATCTAACAAAGTCTTAAAATTAATATATGCACATAACACAAAGATCTGGGTCCTTGAGATGACCCATGAAGTCCTCCATTTTTAAGTTCCCTCAGTCCCGCTCTGGGACAGTTGAGGCTGAATGTACTCAGGACGCCACTTTGTAATGCTATAATGACTACAGGTAGGATTATGTTAATGGTGTCTTCACTATGGATGTGATGTAATTGATGATGCTATTTCTGATTCCACATATTTTGTCACCTGTGATGCCGTTAGTGGTAGGAACCGTGGAAGGTCTACATGCACAACCAGGGCTTGCCCGCCTCCAGCCTGATATTTTGTCTTCCCATTGGCAGTCCACTGGACCTGTTTAATTGGTTGCTAGATCAGACCAGCGGGGTGATGTAGCTGAAAGCTAGCAGTGGGCAACCTGCAGTCCTCCATATGTTTTGGCCGACTTCCATGATCACCTCTCCCCCCACTAATTATGGCTGGTGGGACGTGTATGCCAAAACATCTGAAGCAGTGTTAGCAATACTTCATTCAAAGTGTGCCCTGGTCCCACCAGCTTTCTCGGCAGCTTGATGCTGGGTGATCAAAGTAGAGGTTCCGATAAACTCTGGTAGAGTTGTGTGTTTTTGATGGGAGAGAAGATGGTTTTGCTCTCATCTGATCTTCTCACTATGCTTTATTTTCAGGAGTTGGGGTCAAAGAACCCTGTCACCGATTTACAGAACACTTTCACCCACCCTGGACACAGGCAATCCCCAATCCTGGGACAGCCTCTGGGATTGAGAGCCAGCTTTGAAATTTATGTTTTCACCCATCCTGGCTGAGAATGGGGGCCTGGAACCCGGGATTATGAAAACGCGTCAAAACAAGGACTCAGTAAGTACTCGAGTTTTCCTACACCTTATGTCTGTAAGCCTGTGTGTATGTTTTTGTGCATGTGTGTGTGCGGGTATGCTTGTTTATTTAAGGATAACCTTTGGACTATTCCCATCTTTGTGCCCATGTCCGTATTTGTGCATCTTGGTATTTGTGCCTCAATGTGCATGTCTTAGGCTGTTACTTTCATCTTCTTGGGTATGGGTGTCGGTCTTGTGTGCCCGTTTTGAAATTGAAGGTCAATATTGTTAGCTGGACGAATCTACACATTTTAGATGAGAAAAAAGCAGAACTCTTGCCTGTATGATACATTGGTGGGTTATTTTATTACCATCTTCTGGGACCACTTTTTGGCCTGCCGGATTAGCTAGAGTCAAAGCAGGTTTTATATTTATGGGGCAAAGGAATCTGATCTACTAGTGTAGGTCTGTTTGCTTTCCATATAAATGATTGCAATTGCATAAAATGGCAGCAGTGTTCGTGCTATGCTCCCATCGCTGTCACCCCCTGGGGACTAGTGCCTGTTTCTGTGAGCGCCAATGCTGTGTTTGTCTTTGTTGTTGTTTGATATTGGGCTGGCTTTTGATTCTTTCTGCCTTCTGTACCTCTGTTGTGTTTCTGTGTACTATGCTTCTCTGGTGTTTGTACCCGTTTCTCCGTCTGGAATTTTTCAGTTGCCTGTCTGTGTTGCCAGTGTGACTATGCGTTCTGTATGTGCATTGACCCATGTTTGTGGAACTTTCCTTTGTAACTATTGTAGATGTGTAATTATTATATGTGCTGCATCGTTGGTGATGCGCATACATTCCTTTTCTGTTTGTTGTCAATGCGTATTGAATGTGTGTTGTGCTACTGATTTTGTCTATGCAGCAGTGTTCTTCCTTGTTTCTCGGAATACAGAAATGGCAATTGTGATTGCAAATCCTGTTTACGTTACCCACCCATCTCATGATATGATATTTTCAGAATGATCGTAAGGTGTTAGTTCTTTATCTTTACAATTTGTGCCCAGGCGTCATTGATTGGTGATGTTTATTTTTTTAATGATTGATCTGTTTTCACATCTCTACAATAATACATGGGTGTTAAAAGACTCGCATGTTAATAGTTGAACAATGTAAATGTATGGAAAAGTAACTCAAATTGGTAATCGGACCGTTTTACATTAAACAATACATTTAAAATTGAATGAAGACATATACATATTTTTAAAATGGAAAGTAGATCACCTACCACACTTCCCACCCTCTATCTGTTTCTCCTAAAATAAAAAGATTGAGTGTGTTATAGTTGCCAGTTTCTTCTTAGCCATACATATTAAAATTATACCCAGCTGCACTCTAGTTTGAACCCAACACATAAGCATTCTAAAACTTGCTTTTCTCAAAACATCTGCCTCGCTTGGTTTTTCATGCTTTCATCAGTATTACTTAAAACGCTGGCTATTTTTTTGGGTCTTTTTAAAAAGTCGGCTTTCACTTTCTCTGTAAAATGCTCAGGACGTTACGATGCACTTCCTTACCCCAGTAACTAATGAACACATCCTTCATTTCAGAGAGATATAGACCTAAAGGGGTCCAACGAGCAATGGGCATGAAGCAAAGGCAGTTGAACTCCTAAAACGAGTATTCGGTAAAGAGCTGTTACCAGGGTTGTATACTAATTGACCTTTTCACAATTGACCTCAGGATAATTGACATCGGGAGAAATGACCTAATTTAGAAGGTCAATTAGGACATATATGCGGGGAGAAACCCCCTGAAACCCCCCACCCAATCCCCTCATATTATTTATAATCTAAAACCAACCCAATAGATAAATAAAATAACTAAAATAATATAAAGGTCAATTGTGCAGAAGGTCAATTAGGACCACTATAATTAGGTAATTTGTGCAAAAGGTCAATTGTAAAAGGTCAATTTGGGTACTACCGTTAACAGCAGTTGCCAAATACCGTTCTTTTAATTTACCGAAACTAGGCAATGATGGTAAACAGCTGGTTACTTTTGCAAAGTATACCTAAACACCTGTGAAGGAGTACAACAAACGTTATCCTAAATAAACCATTAGTTCATTCTAATGCATTTCTGAAAGGAGTACAGAGCATGCAATATTTCCAATAACGTACATTGATCAAGGATGCATGACGTCTTTAGCGAGCACAGATGTCAAAGGGAGTGGATTCCAGCACCTGAGGTCTGTGTAAAAGTCCCAGAAGATCAAGAGTTAGAGTGGAGAGTTCAATGGCTTCTGTGTTCACAGATCCAAGGGAAGGCTTTCAGAGATAATTCAAATGTTGCACCAGCAGAGCAGAAGTATGAGAGATCTGTATTCTAGGGAGCCCAGTTCACATGGCCTTGCCAAGCCAATCTAGATAATGGACTCGTTACTTTGTTGTGAAGTAGAAATTCTGACTATAAATGAGGCGTGGTTTCCACCTGGTCAAATCTACATGATCTTGTAGATGTACAACGATGTCTAGTACCGATTAGAATCTTCCTGTGCAATCCAAGGTTTCAGCAAGAGTCCTTCCAGGGTTGACGTGGCCAAAAAAACTGAAATGTGACATTAAACTGCATTGAGCTTTTATTATTAGTGCATTACCTGCTTTTGAGCACAAGGTAGTGATCAAGAATAAACTCCTAGAAAAACATGTTTATTCACTTTATTTTCTGTAAACATTTTCCTACATCTCCACCAAGCTGTGTATGCCTTCTATAATCTTGGCCGCAATGATGAACTGACCTTTAGGGATGATTGGTTGCCCACAGACCCACCCTAAAGAGTGCCTTGGCTTACACTGGGCAGCAGGATCGGACTCCAGACCATTTGTCTGGTGCACTGAATACTGACGGGCAAAGGCCCAAAGTTTTATATTTGGAAAGTTCAATCATCACACTCCCACCAGACACCTGCGGTATGACGTTTCACGTCGGCTGGTATTTTTCTTTGCCAGAAAAGGCTAGCGTGAGTGGCAGATTTTAATCGGTCCAGGTAAAAATGGTGTGGATCTCCTTTCTGGATCCTATACAACTTCAGGAAAATCACAAAGTTTAGGAAAGTTGGCAAGAAAAGCCACTCATTAAAAACCATAGTGTATGCCAGGATGTGGTCTTACCTGATAACCGATCAGCCCTCTTTTTTTATTTCTTGTGTTCCTCATTGCCTCAGTGTTTACCCAGTGATAGAGCGCTCTAGAAGCTGCAATACAAAAGATAGCAATAGAAATACAGGCGGAACCCTGACATCATGTAAATAAGTAAACTGTAGTATAAATCTTGAGTTGGTAATGTAATCAGAGTGATGTGAATGTAGGTGCAGGACACTAACATAGGAGTCAGGAATGTCAACAACGTGGTGGGAAGGGGAGTAAAGAATGTGGTTGAATGGTAAATGTATCAATCCAACAATATGCTCGGAAAGTAGATTATATTATGTAAAGTAGAGGCAGTGCTTGGGAGGGGGGCCAAGATGGTGGGAAAGTAAATATAATCTTGTGGATACGCTGGCATGAACAAAAAGCATCCCGTCAAGATCGGATTATGTAAGGAAAGTAAACGCAGAGCTGCGATATTACGCAAAGTCCCAGGTAAAAGTGTCACAAAAACGTAAATAAAGGGGTAGTAAAATGAACACAGTCCTTGACATATAATGGGAGCATTGAAGCAGTAATATAAACAAAGCATCAAAAAGACCAAGAATGTGGCTGGAAAAGCAAGTAAAGATGGGAATGAAAACCAATTAATGAGAACATAACGCTTCAGAACTCTTAACAGTGTGCCTGACAAACAGGTTGAACACTAAATGAAGATATGGATGTTTGTTCACCTTGTCCGCCCCCAGCTAGTAGGTTGAAATTGCAGGTGCACAGAGTTAATGTAGCATGCTGAAAATGGGTTTGTTAGATCCTGACTAGCGCATAGAAGGGTCACCTTTCTTTTCTTTTAAACACACCACCTCTATCATGTTGATTTTTCCTACTTTCTGACTGTTCCACCCAAAGAGTTAATACCCCCAGGCTACCCATCCTGTACAAACACTGGTCCTGTGCATGCCATCTTTCATTGGTTTTCCCATCTTGGGAGTGCAAATGCCCCACAGTCTAGGACACATTGAAGATTCTCCGAACACCGTCCTGCATGGTATGTGGGTCCGCTCGCCATCTGCATCACTGACGCAAGCAAACCTTTCCAAAAGTGCTTCCATTGTCGGGTAGAGCAACATTGCACCCAACTGAAATACACGATACCTGATAAGGGCATCCCCAGAAACCTAAACCTTTTGAGGGAAGGAAATGCATTCATTACAGGAGCTTGAGCAAAGTGATCTACTAAATAAAAGAAATGTGGCAAAAGGCAGGTAACTGAAAAGGTATGTGTTAGGAAAGTGACCTAAATGGTCCCTGCTTTGTGTGCGTTTATCTTGCTTTGTGTGCAGCTGCGTTCTGCAACTTCATGAGACCAGAATGCACAGCCATGACCAACCATCCGTGTTCCAAGACGCTTCAACTTGTGCATGGCTTTCTCTCCCAGGCTTTAGCTCACAGAATGGTGGTGCTTCCACCATGGTCCTATTGGGTGTCGGTCCGTCCTTTGATGCTCTCCTTCCATTGACCAGCTAAGTTGTCACTTAACGATTTGAATTTAAACACTTTAACTACTGTGGTGGGTTGTTTAAACAGTTTACAAGACACTGGACAGCCTCAGTACCAAGGATCCATCATTGCAGCCATTGCATATAGCCAGCAACAAAAGGAGTAATTGAAAATCAAGTATGATGAAGGGATTCGCCAACAGCTGTCCAAAGGCTGTGTTTCTACCTAGTACTGTGGTGGGTTGACCTAACTCCCCATCCGGACATGGGGGAATCAAGCAACCAGGGACTTGCTGTCGGCATCCGCTACCCAATGTGCCTTGCAAATGGTGGAGAAGGAGTAATCTCGCCGGCTTGCTGTCCTCCCAGAGACGCAGTAAAACCACCAGAAATGTATTACTATTAGATTGTGGCATGGTTGACTACCACTCTCTGAGATCCTTCCAAGGGCTCCCACTGTTTAGGGAGCCCAGTAACAACCATGTCAATATGAAGCGAATAATGTCTGCTAATCTGCTGGGTTTGCAAGTCGCAGAGAAAAGCATTTTAGAATCTTACCTGAGAGACGGTGAGCATCATGAGGACTGTGCACTTCATGCTCCAGTGGCCGTACTGCGACGTGATCCCAAGCCATCCAGAGAGACTGTGGAATGCAGCAGAGCTACATACGCAGGTACAAGGAAATCCAAGCTGGTGCTGCATGCTTGGGGGGGGGGGGGGACCTTTCAAGCCTCTCAGAGCCTCAGTACCCGCGATAAAGACCATCAATTAATGAACCAATCCCAAGACTTCATTGACAATCTTAATATTGAGGGATTTAGAGTTCCCCAGGGAATAACCAATCAGTTTAAAGAATTCAAACAGTCATAGGGAATAGCCTGTGAGTAGCAATATTAGAAAGGCAACCTCTGCCTCTAGACTATAAAAAGAGGGCGTGCACAGCTGGCAGAGTCAAAGGAGCCTGACTGGAGACCATTCGTAACCCTTAAAAGAGAAGTTGACTACAGTGATTGAAACATACCTCAAAAAACCTTTGGGGAATTGGAAGTCCAAAGACTAAGGCTTTACACCTGTGATCCCTAGGGTGAGAAGTAGAAGACCCTGACCAGTGGCAGGATGCTGACACAATGTGGGCTACCTGATAAGGACCCTAATGGGGAATGGTGGGAATATCCATTACTGCTGATGTGAAAAAGCGAAGTGGCATAGATTTGCCAATGACATAGAAGATGTCTGTCGCACTCGAGAATACAAAGGATTGTCCCTTCCTTCATAGGCACAATTAAAGTTGTTAGTATGCTAATGTTGTGCCGGACATAAATAAACACACACACATTGGAGTTATTCCAAAGTTGTTTATATTTAAATTCACTAGAAAAAACTTTAAGGGGACGTTATGGTTAAGTTGCGCCACTAAAAACCTGTGCAATTCACTAAAAAAACTTTACACACGTGACATTATGGTTCAAAGTAAAACCGAAAACCCCCTGAAATTCGCCAGTTATGGTAGGCTAAGCAACCATAACTTGTCCCCTTAACACTTAACAAAGTTTTTTTAGTGATTTTACGGGTTTTTAGTAGGGCAACTTAACCATAACGTCCCTTAAAGTTTTTTTTTTAACTGAATTTCACAGGTTTTTTGAAGAGGAACTTAATCATAAGATCTCGTTAATGAAGTTTTTTTGCTAAATATACACTTTCATCATGTGATTTTGGGAGATATGTAGTATAACTTCCTTACTTTATATACATGTAACATAGAACATACTGAACCCCCTCGCTTAAGATATTTGAAAGGCACAGACTAAGTGCCTGTCTGCGGACGGGCGCGGACGAGGTAAAAGTACCCAAACAGTCAGGGGGTATCAGAAACTGTACTATTATGTTATATAAAAAATGTACAGCTTTGAAAAAGGACACATAAAGACAGTATAAGTACTAATAAGTAAATAGATAAACCTAAACGCTTGAAACAATAACCATGCATTTAATGACCATGTAGAATGAAATGGATTATACCATAACAAAAAAAGGTATGCCTCCTGTGATAGAGCAGATGGAAATAGAACACTCAGTACTCAGCTTGGCGTGAACTTTCTTTATTAAACTATGTGTCGTAACTTAACCAGCTGCTCAACAGATCTTTGGCTCTCTTTGACTTTGCAGCTTATCCGCCAGTTTTTCTCTACCCTGGGTTTGGCCGGAGAATGGGATGCTTGATGCGGAAGAAGTGCTCTTTAGGCCTTTGTCTTTGCCCTTCGCATTCTTTCACGCCTAGTTTAGCCATAATAATGTCTTCCTCTCTTGTATACTTCCCCCACCCCCTTTCGGGGTCTTGTGTGGCAGAAGAGTTGGCACCTGAGGGGTTAATGACGGTTGCCGTTCAGATCCCCTGTTATTAATGTTTTTCGCCGTAAACAGCAAAACATGAAGTTATTCGGAATGTTCTTGTAATACTTCTCACTTGCCCCCTCTCAACTTCCCCTTCTTCCACATAAGCTTTCCATTGAGTGGTTCACTCAGGAAAAAAAGAATCTTCTCACCCTTTGGGTTGCTCCCAGGCCCCAGCGGCAGCTTCCGAGGAGCATCGGCCCCTCCTCTCATCACCTGTAGTAGCTGGCCCTCGGCGGTTCCCGTCACTCGTCGCTCTGAGCCTGGATCGGCTCCACGCTGACGCATCTCGACGGTCTGACTCTTCGGACGCCGTCTCTGTAGGCCCCGCCCCCGCAATGGTGGGCGCTGGTTCGGAGCTCTGTGGCTCCTCTCAGCTGTTTTCACAGCTCTGACGGCCTGCGCTGCGTTGGTTTCCTCGCTGGTAGGAGGGGGCCGGACACAGAGCTTCATCAGACCTCCCAGCTGATCTGACAGCCTTCGCCTGCTGGAGTCGTTTTGTTAGTTTCACGACAGCTGTCCGGCGGGGTTTCTCATCAGTCGCTTGGCCCTCTGAATGTCTTCCTGGCCTTTCTGCACTGGGCTTCTCAGTTCATCTTCTCATCTCAACTCGAACAGCATTAACTATAACTTCACGAGATGCTCAACAGGAGCGGACCTCAGCTTGACTCTTGGGCAACCTTTTATTAATAAGCCCACTCATAAACTGCCTCCTCTTCAGAGGGAACCCATTCCTCCTCCATCTTCTTCAAAGTCTAAAACACAAATAAAAACATAAAAAGTCCAGTATTAAAGAAAAGCACCTTCATTGAACTTCTCTCCATCCCTCATTGGCTTACTCCCATGTCTTGAAGAGAGAAGGCCCTCCCTTCAAATCCCTCTGACATCACTCCATCAGCTCACTTGAGGGATTTAATTATTTAATTTGCTTTAAATTATTTAATTGGCTCTGAACTAGCTTATCTTCCTCTGCTTCATCACACCTCCAACGTAATTACCTCACAGAAAATGTGCAGCCAGGAGCGACAGTAGACGCACACAGTACAACGAAGACAAATTACGAGAAAATAGTAAGTGAACTTCATGTTTCTTATGTGTGTGTGTACTTTTTTTGTATGAGGGGCAGAACAAATAATTTCTTTCTGTTGTTTTGACACAGAAATGTGCAGTACTTTGGAGTGGCTGGAGGAGAATTTTCCGCATGGGGAAATGTCCGAAGATAGCGATAATAATGGTACAAAGTATTCTGCATAAGCAAATTAATGGTCAGTATGTTATGGGCATTTAACATATATATATATATATATATATATATATATATATATATATATTTATTTTTGACAGACCAGGTAAAAAGAAGAAACGCAAAGAAAGGACACAGAGGAAGGCAGGCTGAAAAGGATAGAATTGAAAATGGACATATTAAATGACAATTTTAACAGTTTAAGGGAATTTGTGAGAGGAAAATTACGATAGCACTGTCTCACCTGTACCTGC